>NW_025963802.1:14898027-16276828 GCF_023055435.1 Haliotis rufescens
ACACGAGGTTGAGGTTTCTTTGACATTTAAAAAAAACATAGTGTTCAACAGTGACTTTTGTTCGCTTCTTTATATTTATTTTTGTCACAAAGACAATGTCTGTGTGCGATGCCATGGCCTATTTTCTCTATAAATGATCGTCCGCCCGCTCACATTTCCCATCCACGCGTCACGTCTTTTTTAACCAATGTGGCAACATGACACGGGCTAGTAATTCAAAGCAAAGCATCACCGGTATCACGTAACTCCATGTCAAGTCAGCTTTACGTTGCGTCGTGTGGACAACACAAAGATCCCGCGTAAATGAGACGATTTCGCTCAAACAATAAAAGTATGATAGGAGTATTTAGGCTTATGATGTCCTGGTAACTGTGCATATATCTATACCGGGCAGTAATGGCTTGGGTTTGTTTCGTTTCGTTTCATTTCGTTTTTGTATTTTTGGGGGGATGTTGTTCTACCCATATGATGACGGCCTGTTGAAAATCGTGCCAGGGTCCGACAAACCAGTGATTGATATTATGAGCAACGATCCACATCGTCGAGGTGCGATGACACCCAATCTAAAATGTACCACCTGATTCATTTACTGAGTGAGTGAGTTGGGTTTTACGCCGCTTTTAGCAATATTCCAACAATATCACGGCGGTGGACATCAGAAATGGGCTTCACTAATTGTACCCATGTGGGAAATCGAACCCGGGCCTTCGGGGTGACGAGCAAACGCTTTAACCACTTGGCTACCCAATCGCCCCTGCTTCAATCAGTCGCGCCTAGTCAGTTACGCATTGTACAGATAGAAAACCTCTATGCTACAGGTATCACATAGGTATAATTGACAAAGGTGATTTATAACATGTTAAGCATATCTCAGGATAGCATAAGTTCCATGTGCCATTCCCACGCACTACATGGTGACTAAAATTAATTGGTGGGGACGTTGATAATTCTTTTGCTGACTTGGCAGCGGGTCTCATTTCATTTTGGTAAAACCTACGAGCTCGAGTATGGTGCTTACAAACCCAGAAACATCATCGGGGCGAACCGGGATTCGAACCCTTAGTCATACGTTTCTGGCGTGATGGGTTCAGTTATGAAGACATGTTTACTATGACAGGTTAGTATGTATACAAAGGACCAGAAAAGAGTTAAATTAGGTTTTGAATTTTGAATTAAACATTTTTCAGTTATGAATTACATAATGCTACCTGTACCAGGTATCTCAGTTATTGGTATAAAGCATAATTATGATTACAAAATGTTATTTTAATACAAAGGGTGTCTTAATTACGAATGACTAATGTCCTCTGTCAAGGGTTATCAAACATAATATATTCTGAATAACGATTAGCTAATGACCTCAGTTTCTAAGCAAGCCGAAAGGTTGGTTGGTTGGTTGGTTTGTTGTTTAACGCCGCACTCAGCAATATTCCAGCTATATGACGGCGGTCTGTAAAAATCGAGTCTGGAACAGACTATCCAGTGATTGATATCATGAGCATCGATCCACGTAATTGGGATCGATGACATGCATCAACCAAGACAGCGAGCCTGACCACCCGATCCCGTTAGTCGCCTTTTACGACAAGCATAGTCACCTTTTACGGCAAGCATGGGTTGCTGAAGACCTATTCTACCCCGGATTCTTCACGGGTCTAAGCCGAAAGGGAATCGGAGTTTGACAGATCGAAAAAGAGCCGCTCCGTACCAACACATATAAATTCCACCATGTGAGGGAGAGGGTGTGTGGGTTTATTGCCCCTGTGAATGTTATTTCACTTATATTACAATACAATATTTGAAAAAGTTTACGCCACACCCACTTACGGAATACTGTCTCCTGATTGGTTGATAATCGAATGATTTGGGTTTGTATTGCAAAATTGCGCTGGACCATCCCACTGATTTCGAACTGTTGTGTACCGTTTGTGTATATGATTAAATAAGCAGTCTGTGAAGTTATTATTGTTGACATGTGTATTTAAAAGAATTGACTTCACCACGTTCTTGTGTTCATGGGGGCGGTCGGGTAGCCTAGTGGTTAAAGCGTTCGCTCGTCACGCCGAACACCCGGGTTCGATTCCCGACGTGGGTACAATGTGTGAAGCCTATTTCTGATGTTCCACGCCTTTCGCTTGAATATTGCTAAAAGTGACGTGCAATCATACTCACTCACTCATTCTTGTATTCATGGAGTTTCCGGTGGAATGTGGAAATAGTCCGTCAGTGTTTACGTCATTTCAAGAATACAGTCTCGTGAAAATTGTCCTGGCAGTGTCGGGTCAGTGTCCACTCCTATTATACTTTCAGCTCCCTGTGAAGTATACACTGTCTGACTGAATGTCTTCGTAACATAACAAGCTCCTGTGAAGTATACACTGTCTGACTGAATGTCTTCGTAACATAACAAGCGATGCCGTATAACGTCTTCACAGGCAAAGGTGCCTCCGTCTTATCTTGGAAATTAACTTTGTTTTGTCAAGATTGTTTTTTCGAATTGAGTTCGCGAAGTACAAGCTCGACATGCAAATGTAGGAGACAGGCGATACAAGCATGATACGACCTTCTGAGTCGCGTGCCACCGGCGGGAGGTTCACGAGGCATCGTGTGTGATTGTGTTATCAGGAACCGCCAACAGTGATAGTGCTGCCTTCTAAAGAAACCATTCATCCCCTATACATCTACCTACGCAATGCCCTCCACGTCAATGCCGTCGCATTATCAAATGTGAATGTTAAAAAACAGCGTAAACGAAACTGATAGTAAAACGGGAGACTTTCAACGAAGTCATGATCAGGACTTGCGGTCCATTTACAGTCTGCATCTTGTCGGTGCAAATAAGATGAGGAGAACGGCCCTGTTTTTAATCGAAAAAAGCGACATGAAGGTTTAGGTAGACTATCTGGTAAATAGGTCAGCATTAGATACATATATCAGACATTCCAATAGATAGCGGCCAAGTGAAATGATTTCGGCAATGTGGATCGAATAGAAACGTGTGTTTTTTTGTTAAGGGATAGACTGACATACTGACCTCGAAACAGAGTGTAAAATACGGTTTTAATAAAATTATCAATAACGGAACTCTTAATTTCAGGTGGTGCTGAAAAGAGGGGGAGGAGGATATTTTCTGATAATATATATATATATACTTTAGGGTCTGTAAGAGAGATTCAATTGAAAAAAAAGAAGTTTTTGGTCCAAAAGAACTACTTGACATCATTTAATTGTTTTAATTATTTTAGCCTTATAACATTTACAGAGGACTATTGAAGAGGACATGGTGCACAATAGAGTGAGATTCGACCCCTGCTGTGGGGTAGAATCACCCCGACTATGGTGGAGTTTGTGGTGCCTGATGGTCTGTCGTCGAAATATCATCATTTACTGAAGCCGTGGTGACCTCAGGCGCCGCAATTCGATTCGGTTCATGTTTCTAGGTTTGTAAGCACCACGCCGGTTCTCGTGGGTTAACGTCGAAGACCTGCATGAATTCGGGCTTTCCTCCCACATTAAGTTGACACGCCTGTTCAAAGAGGCGTTGAAACCAACTCACTCACCCTACGAAGACACGTGAAGGTATGGCAAACTATTACACCGAGCTGGATACTTTGAGTAAAGGCTGTCTACATATGGTCGTGGTGGCATTTGTAACTTGTAACAAGTAATGGGACAAAATGAGAATCTGTAGATCTGTTCGGGAAATGAGAAGGAGGAATTACCTGTTCCCGGGACGGAAGGGACTGCTAGCCAACTATTAACTAAAATAGGACAGCGCAACCGTGCACTAGTAGAGTGTCGTCCATTGTGTTGGATGTAGGTCGCAAATTAGCAAAACCATTACTCCTAGAAACTTGTCCCCACTTAACAGTGACGCTCAAACATTCCAATACAAGATAGATTCTGCCAATAGCAAAACCTGTATTCATTTCATTTACAACGGAAGATTTCGTGTGCTTAGTTATTTTGAACAAAATTCCAGAAAGAAATAAGTACATATTTCCAGAAAATAACTTGAAGTAATATTATGATGATTTCATTCAGATATCCTTAATGACGATGTTTAAGATGTCTACATGGTTCCGAATAACATCAGAACTTCCAGAACTCCTGGCAATAAAAAAAACAACACATATTTGTTTGCTCCTTAACGCCGCACTTAAGCTATGTGATGGCGGTCTGTAAATACTCGAGTCTGGACCAGACAATCCAGTGATTGACATCATGCACATCGGTCTACGCAATTGGGATACGATGACATGCATCAATCAAGCCAGCGAGCGATACCACCTGATCCCGTTAGTCGCCTCTTACGACAAGCATAGTCGCCTTTTGCGGCAAGCATGGGTACTTTCCTTGGGATTAGTTCTAACCCGAAATTCCAACCGGCTTCATGACTTGACCGCCTGATCCCGTTAGTCGCCTCTTACAAGCATAGGCTGCTAAAGACCACTTCTAGCCTGGATTTTCAAGTGACACCAATACTCAACCTAAATGAAACAGGTGTGTACATCGGGCAATCTCCATGCTTCTAGCCGCTACAATATGCTAATTATCAATCATGTTTGTATTTTATGTTTGCCACAGAGACTAAATGTTAGAGTATATCTTATCCCGCTGTCCCATATTTCTTCTTCTGCCACAGGTCATGGCCTCTGATAAATTCAAGATAGCCCTGCTGTCGTAAGAATTCCCTCAGTACATATGTTTACATCATACGACATAATTTACAAATATATACATAATCTTAGATCTTGTGTTTACATTTGGAGATTTTACGAGTTCTTTGGGTGTAAGAAAGAGACTGGTTTCAGTGCTTTAATAACGGTAAGGTCTTATGTCCACGTGACTCGTAAACAAACACGTCGCTGCTTTGTGTTGCAAAGGTAAGCTGTTTTGAAACAAATGCGATCAAAACATATTTACAGAAAGATACAATTTATCTAACAAACAAGAATTCATTTATGAGGTGAGGTGAAATAGGGTTTAACGTCGCGTCCAAGATTATTGCACTTATATAGCGTGTGCGTGTGTGTGTGTGTGTGTGTATGTGTGTGGCTGGTTGTATTAGTTCGGACTGATGCCGATTTATAGCGCTTGCCCACTGAGATACCATGCCTCAGTTTAACATACCCTAATAAGACACCGTATACTGACTCCGAGCCGACCAGTCCTTGTTTTAGCCCTTTTAATGCCATACGCCAGACAAGTATTTGGCATTTGACAACGTCTTTTGGCATCACGCGGCCGGGGATCGGACCCCGGACCTTCCGTCCTCCAGGCGGACGTTCTACCATTAGACCACTGAGGTGGTCCAGAGTTCTATGAAAATTGTGGCATTTCATAGATTACTGGTGAAATATATCTAATGTGTACTTATGAAATACTATGAAAGAATACTCTTTATAGATTTTGCGTTAAATATGATGAATTAGTCTGGTAACACATTGATATTCCGATTCACGATTATGTATAGCACTACTGGTATGGTTTTAATACCATTAATTACTATTTATTATATTGGATAACAATGAAACGGTTAATTCTTAACGAAGCTCACATAAATGGCGTGTTCAGTAGGTGCCCTCCCAATCTGCAGGGACCCGGGTGGCCCAGTCGTCCGAGGCGCCGCAAGCGTAATTCGCTTTGCAGAGTTGCGTACCTTGGGCGCGCCAGAAGCCTATGATCTGGGCTTCGGGGGTTTGTTCGCCCCGATTATCTTTCAGGTTTGTAAGCACCATACACATGCTCGTTGGTTTCACCAAAGTTGTAAACGTCTTAGACCTGCATCACTTTCCTCAACATTAAGCTGACACGCCGTGATATAACTAGAATATTGTTCAAACCCAACTCACTCACACCTAATTTGCAATGGTGAAACAATCCCGTAAAGGGTCGCTGCTTTGGAATATTGTAGTGAAAGTAAATAATGACCGGAAAACACCGTTGTCATCAGCGGGACATTCCTTGCGGACCTAACGGAAACTTGTAAATGTTCATGGAACATTAGACAGCATCTATGTGACTGAGCTGACAGTACTATCGGACAAACCAGACGCAATGAACTGGAGACGGTAGCAGTGCTATGTTGTCTAGTACTCACTGTTGAGCAACCCTCATGACGAGCGTCTAATCTCGGACGTCTGCTCCAACGTAACTGTCGTCTGTCACGCAGACGACACTATTGCAGACGGCTCTCCGTGGGGTCGCACGATTAACTTGAAACACCTACCGCGACAGACTAATATATACTCTGTGTCTGTGTGAAAACCATGAGAAGGTGTTGTAAACTGTCCGTGTAAACACTTCGCTTCGTTATATCAAGTTTACAACTGATGGTACACAGTATAGCGCTGAATACGCGTGTTCTGCTGGTGTGTAAATGTTTCTGTTCGCATGGAGGGTTGTGTATACCCAATAAACTCGTGCCGTGTGCCCTTGATTTTGGATCAAAACACGACAAATAGGTCGGAATACCATACTTGATCTGACACGCACTTTAAGACAGACCCCAGTGCACTCAGTCTGGCACGTGCACTTCGGTCTGCATCAGACACGCACTTGGAGTTCATCTTCATCGTGAGCACGCGTTGCCTGCTCAGAACGAGTCGTAAGGGTAAGATAGGGATTATAACGTGACTGCAGACAATCACGTTTCGGTCGACCATGACATTAAACGCGTTCGTCATTTATTCCTAATGCTCAGGTGCACGTGTATTTGGCACATAGAATAGCGCAGCGCTGTGCAGAAATAGATTGGCTGTACAGCATTTACCATTTTAAGTTATATAACATCGGATATATTATATAACAACATAATTGGGCTTTGCGGACAGGACCCCGTTTTTATGTTTTTATGTATGTTGAACGCTTTAAGCATTTTGACGACACATCCGGGATGAAGAAGTCAAATATATTGTTTAGCAAGTCATCATTGTTTAGATACAAATATACAATACAACGCTGATGTTGGTTGAATAAACTCCTTCACATAGGGAAAAATGGTGTTTTCAAATTGCAAGTAAATACCTTTAAAAGTTTGTGAAAGTTGTTTTAAGTTAAATTGTGTTAAATTGTTGTCAAGTAATTTAGTGTGCATGAAGTAGGTATGAGGAGGCCCCGGAACGCTGTGGAGGACTAGGGAAAGTAAGTGGAGAGCTTACCTGATGGATGAAGACAGGTACCTGTTGGTCTCCTTGCTGGTGCAGCTGTGAGCGATGCGGCGGGATGGGCAAGTGGTCTGTCCCAACAAGGATCAATATTGTGCCTCCGGCAAAATGACCCACTTCTCTAGCTGGAGACTACGGCGTCCGGGGGATGGCGATTGGCTCGTTTGTGGACCATTCGCAGAATAAATTCCTTTGCCGGACAAAACATCGAAGTATCAAGGGTTCCAATCCCAGGCTCCAAGAGAGAGCACAGCACCAATGATTGCTAAGGACCCGCGCCGAGCCTTAGAGCGTACCCCGTTGCTGGTTAGACTAGCACGGTACGGTGCTCCTGGTGAGCCTTCCCTTTAATTCCTCGTTGTAACCCGACGCCAAAAGTTTAGATTCCAGATTAATTAGCCATATCGATAAAGTTACGTATCGCGAAGCCCGCCTTACAACTAAAAGGAAACTGGAGATGTTGGCAGTACGGGAGAAGGGTAGGGGGGATTGGGGGGGGGGGGGGGGGGGGGGGGGTGTCGCGTTACGGGAGGGACATTGGGGCTGGGAGAAATGGGCCGTGACTTGTACTTGGAATCACGTCTATACTACGCGGCATAAACACCTGAAGAGTCGTATATGGTGTCGTGAAACAATGAATTCTTGTAAAACATATGGTCAGAACAATGGCAAAAATGCGGACAGGAAGTAACTGTGGGGTTCTGATGAGTATTTCGGGGAGTGCTGGAGTGGCAGAACTTGTCACCCTGTAAGTCTACAGAAGAGAAGGATGGGGATTGATAGCTAAAAACACGAGTACACATAGCTCTACACGTATCCACGCAGCTAACAACACTAGAGATTACGTAGCTATACTCGTACACAAACTGGTAACAACACGATAACACGTAGCTATACACGTAACCACGCAGCTAACAACACGAAAACAAGTAGCTATACACGTAACCACAAAGCTAACAACGCGAGAATACGTATCTATACTCGTTAACACACAGCTAAGAACACGATAACACGTAGCTGCACACGTAACCACGCACCTAACAAAACGAAAACAAGTAGCTATACATGTATCCACAATGCTAACAACACGAGAATACGTAGCTCTATTCGTGAACACACAGCTTACAACACGATAACACGTAGCTATACACGTATCCACACAGCTAACAACACAAGAATACGTAGCTACACTCGTAACCACACAGCTAACAACAAGAGAATACGTATATAGCTACACTCGTAACCACATTGCTAACAAGAGAATACGTAGCAATACTCGTAACCCCACTGCTCAAAACACGATAACACGAAGGTATACAAGTATCCACACAGCTAACAACACAAGAATACGTAGCTACACTCGTAACCACACAGCTAACAACAAGAGAATACGTATATAGCTACACTTGTAACCACATTGCTACAACAAGAGAATACGTAGCAATACTCGTAACCCACTGCTCAAAACACGATAACACGAAGGTATACAAGTATCCACACAGCTAACAACACAAGAATACGTAGCTACACTCGTAACCACACAGCTAACAACAAGAGATACGTATATAGCTACACTCGTAACCACATTGCTAACAACAAGAGAATACGTAGCAATACTCGTAACCCCACTGCTCAAAACACGATAACACGAAGGTATACAAGTATCCACACAGCTAACAACACAAGAATACGTAGCTACACTCGTAACCACATAGCTAACAACAAGAGAATACGTATATAGCTACACTCGTAACCACATTGCTAACAACAAGAGAATACGTAGCAATACTCGTAACCCCACTGCTCAAAACACGATAACACGAAGGTATACAAGTATCCACACAGCTAACAACACAAGAATACGTAGCTACACTCGTAACCACACAGCTAACAACAAGAGAATACGTATATAGCTACACTCGTAACCACATTGCTAACAACAAGAGAATACGTAGCAATACTAGTAACCCCACTGCTCAAAACACGATAACACGAAGGTATACAAGTATCCACACAGCTAACAACACAAGAATACGTAGCTACACTCGTAACCTCACAGCTAACAACAAGAGAATACGTACCTACACTCGTAACCACATTGCTAACAACAAGAGAATACGTAGCAATACTCGTAACCCCACTGCTAAAAACACGATAACACGAAGGTATACAAGTATCCACACAGCTAACAACACAAGAATACGTAGCTACACTCGTAACCTCACAGCTAACAACAAGAGAATACGTAGCTACACTCGTAACCACATTGCTAACAACAAGAGAATACGTAGCAATACTCGTAACCCCACTGCTCAAAACACGATAACACGAAGGTATACAAGTATCCACACAGCTAACAACACAAGAATACGTAGCTACACTCGTAACCACACAGCTAACAACAAGAGGATACGTATATAGCTACACTCGTAACCACATTGCTAACAACAAGAGAATACGTAGCAATACTCGTAACCCCACTGCTCAAAACACGATAACACGAAGGTATACAAGTATCCACACAGCTAACAACACAAGAATACGTAGCTACACTCGTAACCACATAGCTAACAACAAGAGAATACGTATATAGCTACACTCGTAACCACATTGCTAACAACAAGAGAATACGTAGCAATACTCGTAACCCCACTGCTCAAAACACGATAACACGAAGGTATACAAGTATCCACACAGCTAACAACACAAGAATACGTAGCTACACTCGTAACCACACAGCTAACAACAAGAGAATACGTATATAGCTACACTCGTAACCACATTGCTAACAACAAGAGAATACGTAGCAATACTAGTAACCCCACTGCTCAAAACACGATAACACGAAGGTATACAAGTATCCACACAGCTAACAACACAAGAATACGTAGCTACACTCGTAACCTCACAGCTAACAACAAGAGAATACGTACCTACACTCGTAACCACATTGCTAACAACAAGAGAATACGTAGCAATACTCGTAACCCCACTGCTAAAAACACGATAACACGAAGGTATACAAGTATCCACACAGCTAACAACACAAGAATACGTAGCTACACTCGTAACCTCACAGCTAACAACAAGAGAATACGTAGCTACACTCGTAACCACATTGCTAACAACAAGAGAATACGTAGCAATACTCGTAACCCCACTGCTCAAAACACGATAACACGAAGGTATACAAGTATCCACACAGCTAACAACACATGAATACGTAGCTACACTCGTAACCTCACAGCTAACAACAAGAGAATACGTAGCTACACTCGTAACCACATTGCTAACAACAAGAAAATACGTAGCAATACTCGTAACCCCACTGCTCAAAACACGATAACACGAAGGTATACAAGTATCCACACAGCTAACAACACAAGAATACGTAGCTACACTCGTAACCACATAGCTAACAACAAGAGAATACGTATATAGCTACACTCGTAACCACATTGCTAACAACAAGAGAATACGTAGCAATACTCGTAACCCCACTGCTAAAAACATGATAACACGAAGGTATACAAGTATCCACACAGCTAACAAAACAAGAATACGTAGCTACACTCGTAACCTCACAGCTAACAACAAGAGAATACGTAGCTACACTCGTAACCACATTGCTAACAACAAGAGAATACGTAGCAATACTCGTAACCCCACTGCTAAAAACACGATAACACGAAGGTATACAAGTATCCACACAGCTAACAACACAAGAATACGTAGCTACACTCGTAACCTCACAGCTAACAACAAGAGAATACGTAGCTACACTCGTAACCACATTGCTAACAACAAGAGAATACGTAGCAATACTCGTAACCCCACTGCTAAAAACACGATAACACGTAGTTATACACGTAACCACACTGCTAACAACACGATAACACGTAGTTATACACGTAACCACACAGTTAAAACACGATAAGACGTAGCTATATACATAACCACACTGCTAAGCACACGAGAACATCCGTAGCTATAACTCTGCTAACAATAAGAGTATCAGTAGTAGCAGCAGTTATCGATGTATGAGCAGACAGATAGGACGACAGTGGGTAGATTGTCGGGGACATAGTAGAGTAGTGGTGGCAGTCGTGGTTGTGGTGGTAGAAGTAATAGTAGTAGTGGTAGTAGTAGTAGTAGTAGTGGTAGTAGTAGTAGTAGTGGTACTAGTAGTAGTAGTAGTAGTAGTAATGGTTGAAGTAGCAGTAGTAGTTGTAGTTTGTTTGTTGTTTAACGCCACAGCTATATTATGGCGGTCTGTAAATAATCGAGTTTAGACCAGACAATCCAGTGATTGACATCGTGAGCATCGATCCACGCAATCAACCAAGTCACCGTGGTATAGTACTAATGGCAGTAGTGGTAGTAGTAGTAGTAGTAGTGGTAGTAGTAGTAGTAGTAGTAGTAGTAGTAGTAGTAGTAGTAGTAGTGATAGTAGTAGTAGTAATGATGGTTGTAGTAGTAGTGATAGTAGTAGTAGTAGTAGTAGTAGTGATAGTAGTAGTAGTAGTGATGGTAGTAGTAGTAGTAGTAGTAGTGGTGGTGCTGATGGTGGTAGCAATAATAGTAGTAGTGGTAGAGGTAGCAGTAGTTGTGTTAGTAGTGGAAGTAGTAGTAGTAGAAGTTATACTAAAGGAGCAGTAGATGTGGTACACATTTCACAAATTTACAATCAGTCAGTTACGTAACGTTGGTTTTGCTATTCATGCCACGTTATAGTTAAACCGCAGAGTGATTTCATTGTATTCTACTGTAAAGGTGTCATGTCTACCACGTGTACAGGAACAACGTGAAGGTGTCATGTCTACCACGTGTACAGGAACAACGTGAAGGTGTCTTGTCTATCACGTGTACAGGAACAACGTGAAGGTGTCATGTCTACCACGTGTACAGGAACAACATGAAGGTGTCATGTCTACCACGTGTACAGGAACAACGTTAAGGTGCCTTGTCTACCACGTGTACAGGAACAACGTGAAGGTGTCTATAGTCTACCACGTGTACAGGAACAACGTGAAGGTGTCTATAGTCTACAACGTGTACAGGAACAACGTGAAGGTGTCTATAGTCTACCACGTGTACAGGAACAACGTGAAGGTGTGGTGTCTACCACGTGTACAGGAACAACGTGAAGGTGTCTATAGTCTACCACGTGTACAGGAACAACGTGAAGGTGTCATGTCTACCACGTGTACAGGAACAACGTGAAGGTGTCATGTCTACCACGTGTACAGGAACAACGTGAAGGTGTCATGTCTACCACGTGTACAGGAACAGCGTTAAGGTGTCATGTCTACCACGTGTACAGGAACAACGTGAAGGTGTCATGTCTACCACGTGTACAGGAACAACGTGAAGGTGTCATGTCTATCACGTGTACAGGAACAACGTGGCGGCGTCTATAGTCTACCACGTGTACAGGATCATCTAGTTATCATACAGACCCCAATACAAATACATCCAATACAGCCCATGCAAGTCTATGATGTTTGGTAAGTCTAGATTACTGCAGTATCTGAAAATGAAGACAGTTTCTGGGCTCCTCATTATTATATTTTTATCATGATAATTTAACAACTTTTCTGTAAGATATGTTCATTTCAGAGCCGAGATGTAACTCTTAGCATCATCTGTCGCGGGGCAGTCTGCAGGTTCAAGGTTTAACATCTTTAGAGACACGACAAGGGACATCTGCTCGGTGTAACACATGTTCATCTCTTTGAACACCGGCAGGTTAGTAACAACCACGCTGATCAGAAGACGTTTTGAATGAAAGAAAATAGCCAAATATAACAATATCAGAACCTGTATCACATGTGGTTTCCATTGTAGTCGTTTCATGAAGTCCTACTGTTTAGTCTGCTATCCTGTCGTGAGAGCTGCGTTCTTGAACCAGGTATAACCGAATGTCGTCAGTCTTTTCTGTAACGTGATTATGTGTGGGAGGGAGGTTGGTTGACTGAGCGTGTAGTCAGGGTGTGTTATCGCCCCCATATCGGGTTACCGTCACCGGACAGACGAGGCGTGGGACGCTGATTTATTCATCATAAATACTTTTTACGTACATACTCCTCGTAAATATGTCACGATTTCTGGTGTTGAAGTAAACAATATGTCAAATAAATGCTAGAAATACGTGCTAAATAAAAAGGAATAGATATCACGTGTTGATTTTTTTTATAAACACATACATTTAATTTATATCTTCAAAACATTATGAATTTTCCTTGTTCAATGAAAATACATGGCTGTGAACCAGGACCCCCCACATTGGAGTAATAGCAGTAGTGGTAGTAGTAGTAGTAGTAGCAGCAGTAGTAGCAGCAGTAGTAGTAGTAGTAGTAGTAGCAGTAGTAGTAGTAGTAGAAGTAGCAGCAGCAGTAGTAGTAGTAGTAGTAATAGTAGTTGTAGTAGCAGTAGCAGTAGCAGTAGTAGTAGTAGTAGTAATAGTAGCAGCAGTAGTAGTAGTAGTAGAAGTAGCAGCAGCAGTAGTATTAGTAGTAGTAGAAGTAGCAGCAGCAGCAGTAATAGTAGTAGCAGTAGTAGTAGTAGTAGTAGCAGTAGTATGGTTTTACGCTGCTTTCATGGTGGGGGGGACACCACAAATGGGCTTCACACATTGAAACCATGTCGGGAATCGAACCTGGGTCTTCAGCGTGACGAGCTAACGCTTTAACCATTATGCTACCGAACCGTCCCAGTAGTAGTAGTAGTAGTAGTAGTAGTAGTAGTAGCAGTAGTAGTAGCAGCAGCAGTAGTAGTAGCAGTAGCAGTAGCAGTAGTAACAGTAGTAGTAGTAGTAGCAGCAGTAGTAGTACTAGTAGTAGCAGCAGCAGAAGAAGTAGCAGTAGCAGTACAAGTAGTAGCAGTAGTAGTAGTAGTAGCTGTAGTAGCAGTAGTAGCTGTAGCAGCAGCAGTAGTAGTACTAGTAGTAGTAATAGTAGCTGTAGTAGCAGTATCAGTAGTAGTACAATAGCAGCATTTAACTGAAGACGTCCTCTCCTTAACGACTGACCAGGTGTATCAACCCTCCTAAAACTCCCCCCTCTGATAACCAGCTTGTGTTGCCTCCACCTGGCCTGTTGCTGTACCTATCAGTCTTCATGATTGATGTGGGTTTGTCTGAAACTTGAAGACTAACTCAATAATCACGTTGAATAATAAGTCTGTTCGTGGTCTCTGACAGGCCCCTCGCTGTAACTAATAGACACATTCACAATCGTATTTCCCTTGAACATCAAAGGCTTCCCCGACGTGCTCCATTTTGGGCGTGACCGCGATGTTAGGAGTTTATCATAGTCTCTGTAGGGAGCTTGGCTAGACATTGAATCTTGCATCACTGAAGCAGTTGGAGATGAGGTCACTGGGTTGACAATGTAAAGGTGACGTCAACAAAACAGATACATTGACCTACCCATACATTGACATGCTATCTGTTGTTGAACATGTTGAATATATTTCCATATATACTGAATCACTAGTAATCTATTTAAATACTTCCAACATCCTTTGATGTTCTCTCAACTCAGCATAGGGTTCGAAATTTTATTCCTCCCATTTTTCCTATTTCATTATTTTTGCAAAAGTTACTTCACTGTTATGGTGCTATTGCTTATGTGTACCGTGCGGACACCCATGGCCACTATAATACCTGTGTACCCGTGGACCTTCATCAACACAGTTACCTGTGTGAAGCATATATGCCTCATACAAACAAATACCTGCGTACCATGTTGACCTTCATCAACACAACTGTCTGTGTACCATGTGGACCCTCACCAACACAACTACCTGTGTACCATGTGGACCCTCACCAACACAACTACCTGTGTGGTCAAGTGTCAACACAACTGTCTGTGTACCATGTATCAAGGCCTGACAGTCAGCACGTCCTCACAACAATAACCCCCCCCCCCCCCCCCCCCCCCCCCCCCCGCGTTCCCCATTCTCCCCCTACCCCTTCCTCCCAGTCCAAGGCTATCAATGTTAAGGTTCATGTCAGTGTGGGCACTCAACCGCAATTTAGTAAGATGCAATTTCAACACATCTACCGGTGTACCATGTGGACCCTCATCAACACATCTACCGGTGTAGTATGTGGACCATCATCAACACACCTGTGTATCATATGGACCCTTATCAACACATCTACCGGTGTACCATGTGGACCCTCATCAACACATCTACTAGTATAGCATGTGGTCTAGTGTCAACACAAGTACATGTGTACCATATGGACCCTCCTCAACACACCTGTGTATTATTCATGTGTACCATGTGGACCATCATCAACACACCTGAGTATCATGTGGACCCTCATCAACACAACTACCTGTGTACCATGTGGACCCTCATCAACACAGCTGTCTGTGTACCATGTGGACCCTCATCAACATAACTGTCTGTGTTACACATGGACCATCATCAACGCACCTGTGTATCATATGGACCCTTATCAACACATCTACCGGTGTACCATGTGGACCCTCATCAACACATCTACCGGTGTACCATGTGCACCCTCATCAACACACCTGTCTGTGTATCATGTGGTCTAGTGTCAACACAACTACATGTGTACCATATGGACCCTCATCAACACACCTGAGTATCATGTGGACCATCATCAACACAACTGTCTGTGTATCATGTGGTCTAGTATCAACATAACTACATGTGTACCACGTGGACCCTCATCAACACAACTACCTGTGTACCATGTGGACCCTCACCAACACAACTACCTGTGTACCATGTGGACCCTCACCAACACAACTACCTGTGTACCATGTGGACCCTCATCAACACAACTACCTGTGTACCATGTGGACCCTCATCAACACAACTACCTGTGTACCATGTGGACCCTCACCAACACAACTACCTGTGTACCATGTGGACCCTCATCAACACAACTACCTGTGTACCATGTGGACCCTCATCAACACAACTACCTGTGTACCATGTGGACCCTCACCAACACAACTACCTGTGTGGTCAAGTGTCAACACAACTGTCTGTGTACCATGTATCAAGGCCTGACAGTCAGCACGTCCTCACAACAATAAGCCCCCCCCCCCCCCCCCCCCCCCCCCCGCGTTCCCCATTCTCCCCCTACCCCTTCCTCCCAGTCCAAGGCTATCAATGTTAAATAGGCCACAGACAATGATTCATTCATGTCAGTGTGGGCACTCAACCGCAATTTAGTAAGATGCAATTTCAACACATCTACCGGTGTACCATGTGGACCCTCATCAACACATCTACCGGTGTAGTATGTGGACCATCATCAACACACCTGTGTATCATATGGACCCTTATCAACACATCTACCGGTGTACCATGTGGACCCTCATCAACACATCTACTAGTATAGCATGTGGTCTAGTGTCAACACAAGTACATGTGTACCATATGGACCCTCCTCAACACACCTGTGTATTATTCATGTGTACCATGTGGACCATCATCAACACACCTGAGTATCATGTGGACCCTCATCAACACAACTACCTGTGTACCATGTGGACCCTCATCAACACAGCTGTCTGTGTACCATGTGGACCCTCATCAACATAACTGTCTGTGTTACACATGGACCATCATCAACGCACCTGTGTATCATATGGACCCTTATCAACACATCTACCGGTGTACCATGTGGACCCTCATCAACACATCTACCGGTGTACCATGTGCACCCTCATCAACACACCTGTCTGTGTATCATGTGGTCTAGTGTCAACACAACTACATGTGTACCATATGGACCCTCATCAACACACCTGAGTATCATGTGGACCATCATCAACACAACTGTCTGTGTATCATGTGGTCTAGTATCAACATAACTACATGTGTACCATGTTGACCCTCATCAATACAACTGTCTGTGTACCATGTGGACCCTCACCAACACAACTACCTGTGTACCATGTGGACCCTCATCAACACAACTACCTGTGTACCATGTGGACCCTCATCAACACAACTACCTGTGTACCATGTGGACCCTCATCAACACAACTACCTGTGTGGTCAAGTGTCAACACAACTGTCTGTGTACCATGTATCAAGGCCTGACAGTCAGCACGTCCTCACAACAATAAGCCCCCCCCCCCCCGCGTTCCCCATTCTCCCCCTACCCCTTCCTCCCAGTCCAAGGCTATCAATGTTAAATAGGCCACAGACAATGATTCATTCATGTCAGTGTGGGCACTCAACCGCAATTTAGTAAGACGCAATTTCTTGTGCTGTGTACAAAGTACATCCCTTACTCCCTTACGAGTAGCTTGTTGAAAGTAGCCACACATCCTAGACACAACAAGCCCTTGGGTGAACAGCGGCGGGGTCGGGTAAATCGCGATACCAAGAACAAAACAATTTATCTTTCGGTTCAGTTTAAACTTTTTGCAGTCGTGAGGAAAAAAGTCATCGTTGTGTCACATGTAACTAAGTAACTCATTTGTTTCAGTTTTATCTGCTCTCAAAATAACATTTTTGTTACTTAAGAACACATCAATTTGTAACTTGTGAGACATATCATATGTGGAACTCAAAAACTGGCCCCATAAAGGACGAAATGTTTCCAATAAAAGTATTTACGGCGTGTAAACGTCTTTATAAGTATGGACGTATGTCTTTCGAATGAAAGATTACATCAGGGCCTAATCCACGCAAATTTCAGAGACATTTAAGCTGAAATCCTACTTAAATAGGAAAATAAGTTGTAAGAAACTAGTTTTGATATAACAGTGTTATGACAATAGTGATACCCATACGTATGCCCTTAATATACGCGTGTGTGTGTGTGTGTGTGTGTGTGTGTGTGTGTGTGTGTGTGTGTGTGTGTGTGTGTGTGTGTGTGTGTGTGTGTGTGTGTGTGTGTGTGTGCGCGCGCGCGTGTGTGTGCGCGCGCGCGTGTGTGAGCGAGCGCGTGTGTAGGTGTCTATACTGACTTCTGCCGGTTTTATAGTGCTAGGCACTGAGATATCATGTCGCAGTTTAACATGGATATCCAACTCAGACACAGAAAATTGTCTCCAAGCCAATCAGTCCTTCTTTTTCCCTTAATGTCGAGCGCCAGGCAGGGTAACAACAAGTTCCATCTTTTTAAGGCATGAGTGAGAATATATTATACTGGTTGGCCCTGAGGGGTGTACCAAATGTCTACCTTCGCCTTTCCACGTCGACCACTTTTCCCTAGCAAAGCGTCACCACAAAGGGACACAACTCTGAATAGCGAGTAGCGGCGTCTTATCCCTCTTGGCTACCAGAGCTCGAAGTCATGGACAAAACAACATTAAACAATAACTACAAATAGGATTGTCCTTCTTACTGGATACGGTATATGGTTGTCATCTTGCAAATATAAACTATTAAAATTGTCTCCATGTGTGCTTTTCAGATCACATGTTGTTGTTTGAACTAGCGGCCTGTTGAGTAGTTCCCGTTGGAAATATCCTGCCACAAGGCACATGTATGTGAGTGAGTGAGTGAGTGTGGTTTTACGCCGCTTTTAGCAATATTCCAGCAATATCACGGCGGGGGACACCAGAAATGGGCTTCACACATTGTATTCATGTCGGGAATCGAACCCGGGCCTTTGGCGTGACGAGCGAACGCTTTAACCACTGGGTTACCCAACCGCCCCCAGCTCTTAAGGAAGCACGCTGCTTCAACTTTGATGTTCAAAAAGGTCAAAATGAATATAGTTTTACGCCGCTCTTAATTTTAAGTCACATCCCGAGAGAGGACACACACTATACCCTTTTGGAATAGAACAGGTATTCATGACGGGCAATACATCAAGTCTACCTTTTTCGTGATAAATATTACTGTATATTGACATTTGACAGAAGCGTTGCGTGATATAGATGGTCACGAGAACTCTATGATCTTTATAGGCGTCGCACCCAAGAGTGAGAATAACATCATTGCATTCCTCTCAACTCACCCAGAGAAACACATCTATTCTAGGATACCTATACATAACATATGTTGGACTCCGATCTATGGCGGGTCCCTAATATGTGGCAGATTGTCTAATTCCTGCCAAAATGTACAATCCCATTGTTATATGACGTCATATCCTCATGTCATGAATCCTATGACGCCATGCAGCTGTAATGTCATCAAAGGATGCTTCCCTTTTTATCCTCTTGTTTCGTTCTTGTTTCCAATTCCTTTTACTACCAAAAACATTGCACCCGTGAAGATCCGGTTACAATTGGTCATCAGCAACCCATGCTTGTCGTAAGAGGCGACTGACGGGATCAGGTGGGCAGGCTAGATGACTTGGTCGATCTATGTCATCATATCCCAATTGCGTAGATCGATGCTCATGATGTCAATCCGTGGATATTTACAGACGCCGTCATATAGCTGAAATATTGTGCGGCATTGAACAACCAACAAAAAGCTGAGCCATTAGACACCCGTTACAATCAATAGGATCGGTAATCTTTTAGAGATAGTGGTATGGACAATAATTTCACGACTTCCTAATGGTGGCGGGGTAGTTTGGTGTTTAAAATATCCCCTCTTTAGTGCTCGGTCCGGGTTCGATTTCAAACATGGGTACAACACGGCAAGCCATTTATGATGTCCTCCGCCGTGATATTGCTAGAATAGTGTTACAAGCGGAGTATAAATCCACACTCACTTATTAATACACCATCAAGCTGAGGTAGAAAACATACCCCTGATTTCTGTCTTTCGGGATCGGGTGGTCAGGCTCGCTGACTTGGTTGATGCATGTAATCGATCCCAATTGCGTGGATCGATGCTCATGATATTAATCACTGGATTGTCTGGAACCAGACTCGATTATTTACAGACCGCCGTCATATAGCTGGAATATTGCTGAGTGCGGCGTAAAACAACAAACCAACCAACCAACCAGTCTTTCAGTCCAGCGTACTCTCACAATCTATATCTATGTCTAATAGAACGTTTCCTAGCCGGCCAACACTGTCACCCCAATATCTGAGCAATTGGCATTTGATATTTTGTTTACACGAGGACAAGAATAGAGTGATTCACAAATTGTTAACATGCGAGCCACCGTGCAGCAGTGCCCTTCGCCAACATCTGTAAACGTTCCGTTTACTTGAGAAATTTACTGTATCATTCCGATTTCCTCAAGATGTCAAATATAGCGCGCCATGCATGCTTCGCACATTCTGATCATTTTTTCAAATGTATCGACTCCTTGATGACACTGACATGGCAGATTGTACGTGCACGCTTATGTAAAGTACAAGAACAATACAGTTTCTGATAGACGCCAGAATATAAATATAATATGCAACAACGGTCTTTTTGTCGTAATACGTGTTGTTCTGCATTCGGGCAGCTTTATATGTGCATTTACATATACATGTGTACACATGTATAACACCAAGCTCGGCGCTGAACCGTCTTAAACATGATATTCATATATATTTTTTTTATAAAAGCTCAATGTTTAGCAACTAGGCTTTCAAAACTAATGTCAAAACTTTCGTGCGGACCTCGGAGAAGTCAATGTCACGTGCGCTGCCGAGATAGCGGTCGATGTCACGTGTGTAAAAGCACGTATCAATCGTCGACAAATATCAAACTGTCTCGTATGCATGAAATTTCATTTTGTTTTTATTGAAGAAGCAATTTATATATGTAGCTTTAGACCCAGACGCATTTATCCTACTGTTCAGGTCAGGGATTTTTCTGCTACAGTGTCAGGCCGTCCCAGAGCCGCTCCGAGCCCGGCTCCAAACACCCTGGAAATCAGAAGGTTATTGATCAGGCGGGCGATTGCGGTACACGATAGACATATTATTTGTAGAGAGTCCTCGCCACTTGGCTAGACTGAGACTGGGTTCCATCTCTCTCACCTCTTGCTTCTATAACACTTGATATGCCAAATAGCTGACTAGCAAAACTTTTATTATTATTGCAGCGGAAGCAAAACTTTGCAAAACTTGACAAGAAGGTTAGCAAAAACATTTTGAGTTTGTTGATTGGTTTGGGTGACTCACTCGAAAGCCTGGGATGATTAAAGATTAGCGCTGAGAAGAGTTATGCTTGCTCATAATGCTGATTATTGCTGATTTGTCAGTTATTGTAGAGCCTGTTATAATATTGATGAGGCGCCGTGGTAAACGCATAACCAAACCCAAGCTTCAGCAACCCAAACTTGTCGAGCTGGAGCTTGTTCCTGTGCAACAGTACAGTGCAAGTTCTTGGGCGTTTCATGACATTGTCTGTTGAAGACGCCAAGCATACTGGCGATATTGACGACTGATTGCTAACTGCTTGTATTGAGTAAATATGGAATATGAATTCTGAGACAGCTTTCGGAAAATTTAATAATTACATTAGTTCTCGAGTCAAAAAACGTTCAATAGAAAAAAAAGGATATGTTGCAGTCTGGTTACGGAAAACATGCTTTAAGTGTACACATACATTTCATGTTTTTTCGTTCCTTTGTTTGTCTTTGTTTGTTTATTTATTTGTTTGTTGTAAAACATAACGCTGCATTCAGCAACATTCCAGTTATATGACGGCGGTCCGTAAATGTTCGAGTCTCGACCAGACATCCCAGTGATTGACATCATGAGCATCGGTCTACGCAAACTGGGATACAATGTCATGCATCAACCAAGTCAGCGAGTCTGACCACCCGATCCCGTTAGTCGCCTCTTACGATAAACAGTGGTTGCTGAAGAAGAATTCCAACCCGGATCTTCACGGGACCACTGGCTAAGGTGGTAAAGCGGGATGGGGGACGAGAACGGAAAACGAGGATGAAAAAGCGAAGCATCCTTTGATGAAATCACAGCCGCGTGACGTCTTAGGATTCATGACAGGGGATATGACATCATATGCCAGTGGTACACTACCCGGTCCTGTTAGTGGCTTCTTACGACAAGAATGTGTTGCTGAAGATCGAATCTAAGCGGGATCTTCATGGTCACCAACACATAAAGATACAATGTAAGCATGAAAGCATGTTGTATGTATCATGAAGCATTAAGCATCTGAGTGTAGTATGAATAACGTATGGTGTATGTATCGCAGAGCATGTTTTGTTTGTTTGTTGTTTAACGCCGCAGTCAACAATATTCCAGTTATGGCGGCGGTCTGTAAAAAATCGAATCGGGACCATACAATCCAGTGATTGATCATATGAGCATCGATCCACGCAATTGGGGTACGATCACGTGCATCAACCAAGTCAGCGAGCCTTGATCACCCGATCCCGTTAGTCGCCTCTTACGACAAGCATAGTCGCCTTTTACGGCAAGCATGGGTTGCTGAAGACCTATTCTACCCCGGAACTTTGCAGAGCATGTAGAGTGATACAATTAGTGATACATAGTGTGCACGGTTTAAAAGGTAGTATAAAGTTTGTAGTATTTACTATTGTACAGGCTTGTCAAATTGATGTTTGTACGTATGTAGATATATCCGGATTTCAACCAAAAGGACTACACGCCGGCATGCGATCCCTATACGCTGTCCTATTTACACTCCCAAAAGAAAGTATACACTTGAAAATTGGATGTAACAAAAAAATACAAACGTTATCAAAAGGTTACTAGGCTGAAAACAGTCACAAACACTGTAAACTTTAGGTCCAAAACACAGCTATGATATCTTTATGAAATACATCCCCAGCAAATAACCATTTCTTGATTGTTTCGTTTGTGTGAGTGCATAGTGTTTTATGCCCGACAGTTTATGTGACATTGTTTCTCAAGTAGGTATCAATGGAAATATAGATATTACAAAACATATATCTACATGCCATTGATCGTTGTATACGTGTCACTGCAATAGACCTCTCTTGAGAGAATAATCAATATACAGTAAACCACGGTTATAACGAACACGCTTATATCGAACTGACGGATATAACGAACTTACTTTTTTGGTCCCGAATATCTGCTGTAGTTATGCTGTATATATGCTTATAACGAACTACGGTTATAACGAGCTAAAACTAGTAGTCCCTTTGGGTTCGTTATAACCGTAGTTTACTGTATTCCATTACGATGAATACACAATACACAAGAGGAATACATGCGGTGCTGCGTCAAAACTGTATACATCGCGTGTGTGCACACACAACTGTCCCACAGTTAGCGATCAAGGGCGATTGACACATCAATAAATCACGAAAGAGAAGAGCTAAGCGTACTCACCTCTCCTAATTCAAGACAGCGATGTGTTGATGCAGGGGAGCGGTAGATGAGACAACTTGGGGGTAGTAGTGCGAGAAACCGAGAGGAAAAGCTCTGAAACTCTTTGATGTTTTACAGACATTTTGAAAACAATCTGTCCGTGTCTACCTACGTGACGTAACTCCTGGCAATGACAAGCGGGGCCAGGGGCTTCCACGGCGGTGTTTGTTTCACAGCTTGGTGACTTTTTGACATGGTGTGGCATGAAGGTGTTTGTGTCGTCTGCCGCAATGCACGGGGGTGATGAATGACTTCTCCTTTGTAGATCCTGGCGGGATGTCATGTAGGCATGGCAACTACAGGAACACTACATGCTAGAAATTTCGAAATTTCGAAAATCCCACAGTGTTTGACATTTGTGCTACGCACACTCGGTCAGGTCATGTGCACTGACAAGTTATGTTCCCCATTGAACTCCTTGCATCACCGGAAGTGCAGATGCGATGCCTATATCACCGCGTACCAGTGAGTGATGATGATGTTTGTAGTTTAACGCCGCACTAAGCAATATTACATCTATATGAGGCGGTCTGTAAATAATCGAGTCTGGACCAGACAATCCAGTGATTGATATTATGAGCATCGATCCTCGCAATTGGGATACGATCACATGCATCAACCAAGACGGCGAGGCTGACCACCCGATCCGTTAGTCGCCTCTTACGACTAGCATAGTCGCCTTTTACGGCAAGCATGGGTTGCTGAAGACCTGTTCTACCCCGGATTTCCATTACTAGTGAGTGTGGTTTTACACCGCTTTTAGCAATATTCCAGCAATATCACGGCGGGGGACTCCGGAAAATGGGCTTCACACATTGTACCCATGTGGGGAATCGAACCCGGGTCTTCGGCGTGACGAGCCAACGCTTTAACAACTAGGCTACCCCACCGCCCTTCACTGCGTACTAGGTCTGAAAGACAAGGCATACATTTCGAAGGGAAACTAATTAAAGGCATACGAAACCTGCTCAGATGTGTCAACTAGAAATTTCGGTATTAAGAGGCTAAAACAAGGACTGGTCGGCTCGGAGTCAGTATACTGAGTCTGAGTGGGGTATTCATGTTAAACTGCGGCATGGTATCAGAGTGAGCTAGCACTCGGCATCAGTCCGGACTAGTACAAGCAGCCACACACACACGTGCATGCACGTCACTATATAAGTGCAATAATCTTGGACGCGACGTTAAATCCAATTTCACCTCACTTCACCTCCAATTGTTAAAAACATAGATTCTACGAAAATAAAGTATTTTAAGGCAGTGAGCGAGTGAATGCATTATTGAGCGAGTGAGTTGAATATTGAACAGTTATTAAGCTTTATTATCTGCGAGGGCACACATGCCGAGGTTTATAAAAAAAATCATATGTGCCCTAGGGTTTTACACGTCCCGAGACAACAGTGTATCGTTTCCGTCATCCGTACGACATTGTTGACGTCATTCGAATCTTATTGTGACGTGAGGTCGGAATGACGTCACACTAGAAACGACGTCATAGCTGAAGATTGTTGACGTCATTCGACAAATTGTGGTTCCGCTGCTGTTGTGACTTGCTGTTCTTTTAGGTAAACACTAAAATTCGTGTCTGTATGTAGACATCTTCTTCGGTAATAAATAGAACATTATATTAGTGTCCATGTCATACTATGACACTCGTGCCTAAATTCGTGCTCTCGCTCGGGAAATACCGGAATTTAGACACTCGTGACGTAAACATAGTATGACATGAACACTCATATAATGTTCTATTTATTACCGAAGAAGATGTCTACATATGTCTATATATATATTCAACGACATATCGGGGCGGTCGGGTAGCCTAGTGGTAAAGCGTTCGCTCGTCACGCCGAGGACCCGGGTTCGATTCCCGACATGGGTACAATGTGTGAAGCCCATTTCTGGTGTCCCCCGCCGTGATATTGCTTGAATATTGCTAATAGCGGCGTAAAACCAAACTCACTCACTCACTCAACGACATATCAGCTGAATCTGGGATAAAAGCCCACACGATTCAGGTAACATAACTTTGCCCAAACTTCAAACACAAATGATGCTGACAAACCAGGGATAACAATCAGTGAATAGTGAAATTCAAACTAAGGTTTCAAATTCAATCTGAAGCTGACTTTTTTTCCGACGACATCTTTGATGTTAGAAGGATGCGATTCCAAAGACTGACCACGTTATTACAACACATATCTCAGTATCTGTGCAGGTTAATGATGGTTGTCCAGAGTAGTGCAAGCTGTATTGGGAAAAACTGGCCGTAACTATAACGAGGTTCAGGAATACTCCTATTGCTGTAAAGTGAGTTGGGGTAAGTTCTCGCAAGGTTCAGAGTTATCGATGTTTCCTTGCTTCGAGTCAGGGTAATCTCTTAATGCATCATGCCAAGTTGAAGTGCGTGGCTTGATCCTTGGGGTGCACTAAAGAAAGCCATATGATGTCTCAGAGAAACACCTTCGTTTGAAAAACACGGCCCTATGGTTACGGGGATAATGTTATTATCCCTCATCTTATGATTTTCGGAAGCAAATATCCCCAAATCACTCTCTTTCTATGAAGATTTTAAGAGTAATTATTTTAATTAAATTAAAACGAACCAAGCAGTAGAGGTCTCTATGCGTATTATGGGGAAAAGTCTTGATATATCAGTTTGAAGAGAATAAACATGTTACTTCATAAGGACATAAATACATATGAAAACGACATCAGTGTTGAATACACCGATAGAAGGTTGATCAATATGTTTCATACTTCCAACTCAAAAGACGATATACCCGTGAAGATCCGGGGTAGAATAGCTCTTCAGCATAACATGCTTGCCGTAATAGGCCCTTATGCTTGTCGTGAGAGGCGACTAATGGGATCGGGTGGTCAGACTCGCTGACTTGGTTGATGCATGTCATCGATCCCAATTGCGTGGATCGATGCTCATGATATCAATCACTGGATTGTCTGGTCCAGACTCGATTATTTACAGACCGCGGTCATAAAGCTGGAATATTGCTGAGTTCGGCGTTAAGCAACAAACCAACCAACCAACCAACCAACCAACCAACCAACCAATAACAATCAAAGGACGATAAAGAACACCTATAGCTATTTTGTCACATCATGAGAGGTTAACGATAGATATATGAAAGAATCGATAATTCTTTACTTCTTTTGACTTGTAGATTCGTGTTCATTTCTACATTATGACATATTTTCGGTTATCAATAAATGTATTTGATGAAAACTTGAAAACTTTTCAGTGTACTAGTACTGAAGTACAATATGCAGAAATAGTTTGAAGCTATGACACTAATTGATAACAGTACGTAACCATTCCCGATTATTCCTTCTTTAGCTCTCGATTGTTCACCCTTGTGGTTTGGGGTGGACGGGTGTCCCAATCGCCTACGTCGCCCTAAAATCGCTGTACAGAGCTGAGTACCTTATTCGGGCCAGACTCCTATGATTGTGGGTTCGAATCCACGATTCTCCCTGGTTATGATTCTTGGTTTGTTGGACCCTACCCCTGCTTATAGGATTCACCATAAGTACAGAACCTGTATGACTCTTGGAGTTCCTTCCATATTAACCTGACGCGCAATCATATAACAGACGTACTTATCAAAGTGGCATTAAACCCAACTCACTCACTATGGATATGTATTGAAAGAAAAGGTCACATATTCCCATGTTTCCCCTGAAATTGATAGATAAAGTTATGATGCTTTTGTTCCCTCAGATGAGCTTTGTTGTTCGGTTACATTCTATTAAACACAGACATATCAGAGCCCTAATATCTCCAAGTCTGATGTTGGCCCCGTTCCCACTATTCTACGTGTACTGACATAGCGTACAGCCAGGCAATCTCATTACCCTCGGCGTCAAGCCGCAATTTACTATGGCCACCGCGGTAGTACGCTGATGTTTACAGTTATGTAAAATCCAGCATTTGTTCCACAGCCATAGTGCCGTCAATCGCCAACTAGATCATTGCAATGCTATCTTGTTAAACATATTACGTGCAGCTCGTTCGGACCCAGTCGGAAATCAAGTTATTGGCTAGTCTGGTTAGGTCAGATGAGTCTGGGTTGTTTGGGAGCCCTTGACATTATAATCATCAAAAGTCCACTTCTCACATCCCCAGCACTGGTACAAATCTCCCAGATCTGCAACGATTGGCTGACAGTCTGCACTGACAAGCCTTTTAACTTGAAAACATGACTTTTTTGGTCAAAATAAAATTGCCGTTATTTGAGTCCGATTGCGGTTGTACGTAAACAACCTGTTGATCTCCACATCGACTAGAGATTAAAGGGCGGACTGGTCGGCAGAATGCTGCGGGTTCTAGATATGCACTTAAACGCTACCATTCCGCGCAACTCTTGCCAAATTGCTTTAGGTAATCTTTATATAATTGCACGTTTTAGTGCTTAACTTGTGGAAAAAAGGCCGCTTTGTTATCGTGGCCGACTGTGAGGAGAATACAATAATGATGAAACGCAGTCAATAGCAGCCGAGGTATGTCATGGAGAAGCGATCATGTTATATCTGCATCCTTCATATTGCGAAAGTTCCCGACGGTAAAGACCCTGAGTATTCCTTGCATGTCGTAAAATGAGTACCGATGGGTCAAACTGTATCGTACACGTGTGTAAGACTCTATTATCAACTGACCGGTTCAGCTGTAATATAGCTGAATTCGTCCGAACACAACAACCCGAGTACCTGCTCGTGAATTTATCAGTATAGTTAAGCATTTGCCCTGGCTACCGGTGTATACGTGAACACTTACACGTGTACACTCATCCGTTGATAATGAAGGTGCAGGGGGGTCACTTTGCCCGCCCATCCATTAATACAGAAGAAAAAAACATGACCTCTTCACCCCCAAAGCACGTGGCCTGTCCAACTTCTTGCAGACGAAAGTACATAGCCTGTCGATTATCATGTTGAAGAAAGTATATGGCATGTCCGTCATCATGTAGAAGAAAGTACAAGGTCTGTCCATCTATCAATGCAGAAGAAAGTACATGGCGTGTCCATCCACAAATGCAGAAGAAAGTACATGGCCATTCCATTATCATGTTGAAGAAAGCACATGTTTTGTCCATCCATCAATGCAGAAAAACAAACATGGTCTGTCAATCATCATACAGAAGAAAATACATGGTCTGTCCATCCATCAATACAGAAGAAAGTACATGCCCTGTCCATTATCTTGCAGAATAAAGTACATGGTCTGTCAATCCATCAATGCAGAAAAAAATACATGGTCTGTCCATCATCATACAGAAGAAAATACATGGCATGTCCATCCATCAATCCAGAAGAAAAAACATGACCTATTCACCCTTAATACAGAGGAAAGTATATGGCCTGTCCATCCCACATACAGAAGAAAACACGTAGCCTGTTCATCTTCTTGCAGACGAAAGAACTGTCTCTCTCCATCCATCAATACAGAAGAAAGCACATGTTATGTCCATGCATTTATGCAGAAAAAATACATGGCCTGTCCATCATCATACAGAGGAAAGTACATGGTCTGTCCATCCATCAATGCAGAACAATACGCGTGGCATGTCTATCATCTTGCGGAAGAAAGTACATGGTCTGTCCATCCATCAATGCAAAAGAAAACACGTGGCCTGTCCATCATCTTGCATACAAAAGTACATGGTCTGTCCATCCATTAATGCAAAAGAAAACACGTGCCATTTCCATCATCCTGCAGAAGAAAGTACATGGTCTGTCCATCATCTTGCAAGAGAAAGTACGTGATCTGTCCATCCATCAATGCAGAAGAAAATACATGGCCTGTCCATCATCATACAGAAAACAGTACATCGTATGTCCATCCATCAATGCAGAAGACATCACGGGCCTGTCAATCATCATGTAGAGGAAAATACATGCTCTGTCCATCCATCAATGCAAAAGAAAACACGTGACCTGTCCATCATCTTGCAAAAAAAGTACATGGTCTGTCTATCCATCAATGCAGAAGAAAACACGTGATCTGTCCATCCATCATTGCGGAAGAAAGTACATGGTCTGTCCATCATCATACAGAAAATAGTACATGGTATGTCCATCCAACAATGCAGAAGAAAAAAACGTGGCCTGTGCATTATCTTCCAGAAGAAAAAGACATGGCCTGTCAATCCTTCAATGCAGAAGAAAGTACATGGCCTGCCCATCCTCTTGGTAAAGAAAGTACATGGTCTGTCCATCCATCATTGCAGAAGAAAACGCGTGGCCTGTCCATCATCTTGCAGAAGAAAGTACATGGTCTGTCCATCCACCGATGCAGAAGAAAGTACATGGCCTGTCCATCCATCAATACAGAAAAAAATACATGGTCTCTCCATCATCATACAGTAGAAAGCACACGTTTTGTCCATCTAACAATACAGAAACAAAATACATGGTCTGTCCATCCATCAATACAGAAGAAAGAAAATGACCTCTTCACCCCCATTGCAGAAGAAAGCATATGGCCTGTCCATCCCACATACAGAAGAAAACACGTGGTCTGTCCATCATCTTCCAGATGAAAGTACATGCTCTGTCTATCACACTTTCATCATCACACAGAAGAAAGTACATGGCCTGTCCATCCATCAATGCCCAAGAAAGTACATGGTCTGTCCATCCATCAATGCAGAAGAAAGTCAAGGTCTGTCCATCGATGCAGAAGTAAGTACATGGTCTGTCCATCGATGCAGAAGAAAGTACATGGTCTGTCCATCCATCAATACAGAAGATGGATGCATTTATTTAAAACGTAAGCCCTTTACACATCCAATCATATGTCATGTCCATTTAATGTCATGTTGTTTTCTTCTGTTTACTTGTCTACATTAATATACTTTACCAAGTCCAGCAAAAAGGTTATAATCTGACATAAACTTCCTTTAAAACATGAACTGTGACCTGTCTGACATGACTATTTTTTACCTGAGGCGAAAGGGTGTATAGCTTTATGCTGTGCCCATGCCCGTACAAGCGTGGTGACCGTGACAACGTGACATTCGCTCAGATAACCTAAGTTACATTGACATACTCTGTAAATGGCAACAGACGGCCAATGACCGTCGGAACAGACTGACAAGGGACCAATTTGCAGACATAATGCAATTATATAACTAATCACTTTATTCCACTGCTTCTGAGGGCAGACTGTCTAAAAATCCTTTGGGACACACTGATGTGCTCCGTGTTTAACATTGGATCCAGAGTGCCCAGAAATTATCTGGGGATCATATAAAATGTACGTGATGCTTGTTAGGAAAACAAACAGTACATCATACACTGTATTCGTGAACTGACGTAAATGTAACATCATCTGTAGTTGAACGGCTTACATTATTTCACGTTTTCTGATGCAGTGCTGCATCCAGTGTCCCGCTCCACAAGACGATCGTCGCGCAACGACAGTCGTAAGACAATGTTGAAGTATAGGAGTTACGATAACCTTAGCGCTGCGATCACTTTGTGGAACGGACCACTGGTTGGCACAAATTGGACTTTCACTGAAACCAAGTGACTTCAATATCTAAAATACTCAAAAGAAGTTAAAGAACATCCGAATCTTTCATATTACTGCAGTTCATCTGTCATTCCACGACAAATTAACTACAATGTATTTGGTCATAGTTTGTCTATTTAACACCGCACTCAGCACTATTCCAGTTACATGACGGCGGGCTATAAATAATCGATCCTGGACCAGCCACTCCAGTGATTGATATCAAGATCATCGATCCATGCATTTGGGATACGATGACATGCTTTGTTGAACGGACCCCATGACTGGTCAAATAACAAGACACTGCACGTCCAAATGGGCCACGGGGATGTTTTAGGGGTGTTATTTTCCACAAGTAACTTTGGATATTGTGTCTGATCTGAGCACACTTTGCTGCAGCTCAAGTATGTAACTGATTTACACTAACTGCTCTAAAATATGTCGCTATGTCATCTTTATAATTCACGATCAGGCCTCTTGGTAACTTTCGCTCACCCTTCCTAATAATTTACGCCAAGTCCTATTAATGTTTAGACTCAGCCCTCTTACAAATTTGCGCTGAAAACTCCAAATAATTTACGCTGAGTCATCTTAAATACTTAGACTCAGTCCTCTTTATAATTTACACTCAGTCCTCTTTATAATTTATACTCAGTCCTCTTTATAATTTACACTCAGTCCTCTTTATAATTTACACTCAGGCCTCTTTATAATTTACACTCAGTCCTCTTTATAATTTACACTCAGTCCTCTTTATAATTTACACTCAGTCGTCTTTATAATTTACACTCAGTCCTCTTTATAATTTACACTCAGTCCTCTTAATGATTTGCGTTGAGTCATCTTAAATATTTAGATTCAGTCCTCTTAAAGATTTAGACTCAGTCCTCTAATTAATTTATACTCAGTCCTCTTAATAATTACACTTAGCCCTCTTAATTTGCACTTAGCCCTCATAATAATTTGCGCTGAGTCATCTTAAATATTTAGACTCAGTCCTCTAATTAATTTACACTCAGACCTCTTAATATTTTACACCCAGTCCTCTTAATAATTTACACTCAGTCCTCTTAATAATTTACACTCAGTCCTCTTAATAATTTACACTCAGTCCTCTTAATAATTTACACTCCGCCATCTTAATAATTTGCGCTGAGACATCTTAAATATTTAGATTCAGTCCTCTTAAAGATTTAGACTCTGTCTTCTTTGTATCTTACTCTCAGGCCTCTTTAAAGTTTTCGCTTAGTCCTGATAAGAATTTACGCTCTGAACAGGATTTCATTCACCGACAGTTATTCAAATACAGGTAACGGAAACAGTCAAATCAGCTGGTCGTTCTACTCACAGGCGAGCATTTCTTTAGTCAGAAATCGGGTGCATCATGTACCTAGCAACTGAACCATTTTTTGCACATATGTAAAACATGCTGTTACTCAACAACAGATTTTTCAAATCTACCTCAATCCGCGCTACACACACCTGTACACGAACCGAACGCACTCTTGCCTGTTGATTAAACACCTGGCGACCCGGGCAGATAAACAACAATACTGCCATTCATACCTATAAACCTACAACCGTCTAGTCTCCATTAAGAAAAGAAGCTAAACGGGCCCAAAAAAAGCATGAGATATAGTTTTGTGGATAGTCAGAACACGCACCTGTGTTCGTAACCAGTGTGAGACCCACAGGTTTATGGTGATATAGTTATCTACTCAATGACTCACTGTCCTATGAATGAACAATAAACATAGTGTATGTCAACGCGATGTCAAGTCCGTATGTACCGGGCAATTAATGACTTAGAGGCAACTAAAATAGAAATGTAATGAATTAAAGCCAAAGATAGCTGGGAATAAGGTTGTGAAGCTAGGTTCTGCCCATCAAGCACGGGGAGTGGCCTAGTTGTTGAAGCGTTCCCTCCTCGCGCTGAAGAGTGTCGATTCTCGGCATGGATACAATTTGCAATGCCCACTTTATTACTGTAATGTTGACAAAGGCGACGTAACATTTCAACTCAGTTGTGGTGGCCTAGTTGTCAAAGCGTTCGTTTGTATCGCCAAAGTCCCAGGTTCGATCCTCCCCAAATACAACTGCTACATCATCACTAGAACGTGTTAGCTCTCGGCACGTGACACAGGTATCAGTTAATATCAATGGCACAGGTGAAAACCATAGACATAAGTCGTTGAAATACTTAAACGGAACAAATCCCTTTTCATTATCATAAGAAATCCACTGTACAAAACCGACCGCCTCCGTGGTCTACTGGTAGAGCTTCCGCCCGGAGAGCGGAAGGTCTGGGGTTCGATCCCCGTCCGCGTCATACCAAAAGACGTTAAAAGATGTTATTTGTTGTTACCCTGTCTGGCGCTCGGCATTATGGGGCTAAAACAAGGACTGGTCGGCTCGGAGTCAATATACTGTGTCTGAGTGGGTTATTCATGTTAAACTGCGGCATGGTATCTCAGTGTGCTAGCACTATGCTAAACTATAAGGCTAGCACTAAAAATCGACATCATTCCAGACTGGTACAAGCACCCACACACAGGTGCATGCACGTCGCTATATAAGTGCAATAATCTTGGACGCGACGTTTACCTTATTTCAGGATTGTACGTTACCGATGATATGATATGTGTTTATAAATCACTATCAAATAGTGATAACACCAGGTGTCGAACACCAGATGGACCCAATAGACTTCTCTGAAGATGTTTTTCTTTCACAATAAATAACAGTGTAAACTATTTAGATTCACTCCTCTTAATGATTTAGACTCAGTCCTCTAATTAATTTACACTCAGTCCTCTTTATAATTTACACTCAGTCATCTTAATAATTTGCGTTGAGTCATCTTTTAATCTTTAGATTCACTCCTCTTAATGATTTAGACTCAGTCCTCTAATTAATTTACACTCAGACTTCTTAATATTTTACACTTAGTCCTCTTAATAATTTACACCCAGTCCTCTTAATAATTCACACTCAATCCTCTTAATAATTTACACTCAGTCCTCTTAATAATTTGCGCTGAGTCATCTTAAATATTAAGATTCAGTCCTCTTAACGATTTAGACTCTGTCTTCTTTGTATCTTACTCTCAGACCTCTTGAATGTTTTCGCTTAGTCCTGATAACAATTAACGCTCTAAACAGGATTTCATTCACCGACAGTTATTCAAATACAGGTAACGGAAACAGTCAAATCAGCTGGTCCCAATAGACTTCTCTGAAGATGTTTTTCTTTCACATTAAATAACAGTGTAAACGAGTCAATTTCTCATTAATCACACTTCACATTAAAAAGGCATCTCAAGAGATTTTCTGTGTTCACTGTTCATTGATTGATCAAACTGTGAAGCCATATTGTCCTCTTTTTCACAATCATTATTACCTTTCAATTATCGAACAGTACCTATGATCAAGCTTGGCTCCGACTACAGAAATTGTGGCTTACCCGAGGAGAGTCGAATTAAGCTGATGCCTGTCGTATCCTATACAGACAATAGCTGTGGTTGTTGAAGTCAATTGGCTCCTAGACCAGTATATGTGTTTGATCTGCCAACACCTACTACGTAACACGTTTACAGACAAGATACAACGTCAGTTTCATAATAAACAATTAGTATCGACGTAAAGACGTGTGGCTATTTCCTAGGGAAAACCCTATATACGCCTGTTAAGCGCTTTACGTATAGCCTTTATTTTGGTTATCAAGATCTGAGCTAAATTAGTTTTGACATTTTTCCATGGCATTTATTGTTTTGGTAAAATCTGATTAGATAGACAACATAAGATTTAAATATTTATATACAATTTCAATACAGGAAGGAATGTTTAACCTAACGCCCAAAACATCAATCTTCATTCCATGACGAACAGAGTCGTGACGGACGTCATATAATGATAAAAATAATAATAATAATAATAATAACAATAATAATAATAATAAGCCATTTATATTGCGCATATGTCCACACCACACAGGGGCATTCTCAAAGTGCTTTTATTACCCCGGTCACTGGACCAGTGTGCACTCAACAATCATTATCAGCTCCCTGGGGAGTATAGAACCCATGTGCAATGAGGCAATCATCCACTGTTAGATTGATACACACAATTCAGTTGGAGTCTTCGGTAAAACGTACAAGGATAATTAACCTACCGCCAGTGCGGACCTACTTACATCCGAACAATCAGGGGAGTTAACTCTCAAAATGCCCAACAATTCTGAATAACGGCTTAAATGCGAGATTGGCGATGTTACTGGCGACGCTTCTTCGTGTATGTAACTCCAGGGTCTACAGTCTTCAGTCCATGTGTGGTTCGTTATAGATATGGCTTAAATTGGGAAAATATGTACGTAATAATTACAGTCGCCAGCGACAATCATTTATGCCCACAATAGTTTGCAATTTTTGTCCTTGTTGTACTCTTACCTTGACGTTGTGTATTTATGTTGATTTGACTTTAACCGGCGATGGTTCGATTTTACTGTTGTAGTGAGTGGGTATGGTCTTACGCCGCTTTTAGAAATATTCCAGCAATATCACGACAGGGGACACCAGAAATAGGCTTTACACATTGTACCCATGTCGGGAATAGAACCCGGGTCTTCGGCGTGACGAGCGAACGCTTTAACCACTAGGCTACGCGACCGCCCTCTACTGTTGTAGTTTTTAGCTAAATGATTCTTGTGGGTGAAAAAAACAATTGCAGCAAAAGCAGGTTCAGTGTCAGGCACGGATGGAACTGGTTCAGTTATATACCCTACATATATCAACGGGGCCGTCGGGTAGCCAAGTGGTTAACGCGTTCGCTCAGCTTGGTGGTTGATCTTGGTCTGCCTGAACAAGGTTGATCCTTGACTTTTCCATGGGTCTAGAACCTGTGAGTGAGTGAGTATGGTTTTACGCCACTTTTATCAATATTCACGCAATACCACGGCGGGGGACACTAGGAATGGGCTTCACACATTGTACCCATGTGAGGAATCGAACCCGGATCTTCGGTGTGACGAGCGAAAGCTTTAACTACTAGAATATCCCACTGCCCCTTCTAGAACCTGCGCCATAGAACGATGGGAAACAGATGGTGTCTTTTGGAGCCGTGTGGCAATTTCTCTTATGTTTTCGAAAATTTTCGAAATGTTACCTACAGCATTAAATTGTGTTTTTATTTCACTTTTGATAACACCCGGTTAGATTAGGTCTTGCAGAATATGATTGTCGCAAAAAGCGATCAGGCTAGCTGACTTGGTTGATGCATATCGTATCCCAAATGCGTAGATCGATGCTCATAATGACGACGACTGGATTATTGGTCCAGACTCGATTATTTACAAACCGCCGACATAAAGCTGGAATATTGCCTTTGCATTATGCGGCTTTAACATGAAACTTTATAAAGATCCGTCAAATCTAAAGTCATCGGACAAAATTTCGGATTTTGAGAGCGTACCATGTTCTGACTCTCTGACTGGTCAACCATGTAGTTTGGTAGACAAGCGGCGATATGTTAAAAGGCCCGAACCGAGCAGGTCCCCATTTACCCGTGCGGGGAGTGCTCGTTAAACGCCCGACAAGCTGGCAGAGTGCAAGATAGTGCATATCCTATATGAGGATATTTATTTGTATCAAACTTTGACACACTTTACACACTTTGACTTTGATCTAACACCTTTTAATGATGATGTGAGAAATCCTTAGGCATGTATAGTTCTCTCAATCGAGACGGTATAACGTGAATGCATCAGATAAACGGAGCCTTGCTTAAATTGGCCTAGTCTGTCATACAGACCCTGAAACAAATATATCCAATACAGTCCACGCAAGTCTATAATGTTTGGCAAGTCTAGATTACAGCAGTATCTGAAAATGAAGAAAGTCTCTGGGCTCCTTTTAATTATATTTTATAACTATATTTTAACAACTGTGTTTTTTTATGAAAAATATGTTCATTTCAGAGACTAGATGTTAGTCTAACACTGGCACTTAACATATGAAAATAGTTTCTCTTGCGTGCCTATAGTCATGAATGCACAAAACCGTAGCACCATGACCCAATGCTCGTGGTTTTCACAAACGTGGTAAACGTCTAAGACCTGCATCACTTCGGGCTTTCCTCCCACATCAAGCTGACACGCCGTGATATAACTGGAACAGTGTTCGAAGCGCCGTTAAGTGAGTGAGTGAGTATGGTTGTACGCCGCTTTTAGCCATATTCCAGCAATATCACGGCGGGGGACACCACAAATGAGCTTCAAACATTGTATCCATGTCAGGAATCGAACCCGGGTCTTCGGCGTGACGAGCGAGAGCTTTAACCACTGGGCTACCCGACCGCCGCACGAAGCGCCGTTAAACCCAACTAACTCACTCACTCACTTAATGAACAGTTACATGTAACGACTGGAATTAAACCTTGACGTCGGGGAGTGTATGCAATTACACCATGATTGAAGCACTGCTGTACGACATGGGCGACTGTCCAAGTAAACCACCGCAATGTCACCGCTGAATAGTTGCTGGATGAGAGTCAGGAGATGAGAGTCAGGAGATGAGAGTCAGGAGATGCTCGGAAAGGAAACCTGTCATAATGAGTTGCTGAAGGCCCCAGGACATTCAACCAGACACGTTACATGAAAAATGGGGAACACAGTGTCACACTAACACAGGATGTAGGAACTATTTTGGCACTCCTTCTACAACCGTCAGCCAAGAACTCTTTATGGGTAATATAATATTGTATCAATCTTACGTTAAAATAAGCTTCCTTGAATCAACGCTTCATGTATATCCTGTCGGTACTGGTCAATGTGAAGTCTAGAGAATCAACGCATCATCACGAGTTATGTTACTCTGTGTGGTGTGCGCGTGTGTGTGCGTGTATGTGCGTGCGTTAGTGTGTGTGTGTGTATGTGCGTGTGTTTGTGTTTTAACGCCGCGCTGAACAATATTTCAGTTATTTTGACGGCGGTCTATAAATTATCGAGTATGGATCAGACAATCCAGTGACTGATAATGTAGGCAACGCCGTCTGGTGCGATGGCATGCCGTCAACCAAGTCACTGAACGTCACACCACACACACACACACTCCCCACACCCCACACCCCACACCCCAACCCCTCCCCCCACGATCCATTAAATCGCCTCTTACGACCAGCAGGTAGCGAGGGACCAATTCTAACCTGGAATGCCCATTGCGGTGATATGTTACATTGTAATGACTTAAAGTTTGAATATATCAATTTATTAGAATAATACTTAATAATTGTCCGTAGTATCACGGTTCGGACTAATTAGTACCACTGTATATACTGTCTGTACCGCTTTAAACTTAAGTGTATCTTGCTGTTTCAGAACAATAACCTTTTCGAGCCTTGGGTTAGTTAGCTGGGGGTATTAAAACCATGAACTGAATATAAATGTATGTGGGTAAGTCATATTTGTGTTTGTAATTAAGAATACAATTACATTGTGCCATTATTGTATTTTACTTATAACATGTATAAAATGTAATGCTCTATGTTGACATGCTCATTATATAGGTTTGACAAACAAGTATGATTGCTTTTAAAAGTCTGAATAGCATGTTACAACTCACCTTCCAGAAAAAGGGCCCTCAAATGTCGCAACATGTACTCGAACCGAACTGTCACGTTTCTTCAAAGAATGAATCTATATTTGCAGACTGCATTGACAAAAAGCCCGTTAGATTGCGCGGACGTCAAAGTAAACGACAAGCACGTGACCATCCCAGTTCTCGAGGACTGCCCATGCTGTCTCTGCATAAGTGACGGACTGGATTATAAAACTATAATATCACAACCACAAAGAAGGGATTTAGTTTCGATAAGCCCCTGAATGAAAGTCTTTATCAAGCACTAAAACCAAACCACGAGGAGAAGATAAGTTCACTGGCATGCCTTTGAAGTTACAGATCGGTAACAAGGGGCACTGAGGGATGGTTGTCTTTTGTGGCTGTCAAGGGTTTAATGGACTGGATTCATAGATATAATAATTACATCTAAGGCCTCCCTCCAGTGTGTGGGTGTTCAGGCCTACCAAAGACAATAAACTAACGTGTGCTCAAATACAGAAATGAGTCACTATGTTATTTGTCTATGCTGCATACTAAAATATCGACGAACAGATATCGGGGTAGATTTGGCACACCCCAGTGTACTCCAAAAAGAAATAAAATCATTTTATAAAATGACTTTGCACACTAACACTATTCGCTGGGTTGAGTAGGAACCGATCAGGAAGTTCAAGGAACACCCCCGGGTCCACGCAGGACGTTCAGGAACCCTGTCATATCCTCTCGTGCCAGCTCTTGTAGCAGTGTTTTTAAGGTGTCGTAGAAGTCACGCTGCGGCCGACGTAGAAGCCATGTCCTCATCCCAAACCTTGCGCTAAATATGACCGCGGCGTCGGGCCTCCTCTTCCCATTCGTGACCAACTCGTGTTATTCAAGCCAAATAGCGACTCGTGCCCCTCTCATGGCCATTTTTGCGACCGGGTTCCGTCTTAGCGCAAAGGGGCATACCTAAAACAACTGTCAACTCGTTGCGTAATGGTTCACATATATATCCCTATATATTATATATATTTCAAATGCAATTTAAAGCATATCTGGACATGCAGAATTATACAGTATGATTGAACACAATTAACCGTGTCTTGGGTACATTTTTAGATGCAAGACATATGTAAAATTAAAAATTATTTCTGAGGGATTCTTTGACCAAGAACTTGAAATCATACGCGCATTCTGATTGGTTTGTCGTATTTTCGCACATAACATTCATCGATAGGGGGACGAGTCTTCTTGAAGGTTACGGAAAGGGGCGAGTGGTGACGAATGCTCCCTTCGCTTACGTCTTCGGGCAACCAAGATGGTGCCCGCAACCGCCCCAACCACATACCGTCTGTACAGGAAATCAACAGTCAGCTGCCGGTGTGACATGTTGCTGCGATAAGCACTGTGTATTTTATGCTGCCAATGAAAAGCGCCAAAATTCTGTCCAATTTCTGTTGCGGTTTAGTCGTGTTGGCATCGTGATAAACTCATGTTAACCGTGTTCACGCCGTAGGAAGCTCGTAACGAACTCGTACTCAATACGTACGGAACTTGTTTTTATCGTGCCAACATCGGTATGATTTCGTGGTGACATCGCACTGACATAGGACTAAACTCGTGTTATATTCGCAGTAGAGCTCGTTCTACATTGTGTTGGTGTCGTGTATACTTCATTCACTTACTCGATTTTATACCAGGGCTATATTTCACATATCGTGACATATCGCGGTGAACATCGTGAAAGTGGACGCGTAGCATTAGTGTGCAAAATCTACTCGTACTTCTGCTAGTCGATATTCTAGTGTGAACAAACTACTCATATTTCTGCTAGTCGATATTTTAGTGTGCAAAAACTACTCATTTTTCTGCTTGTCGATATTTTAGTCTGCAAAATCTACTCATATTTCTGCTAGTCGATATTTTAGTCTACAAAATCTACTCATATTTCTGCTAGTCGATATTTTAGTCTACAAAATCTACTCATATTTCTGCTAGTCGATATTTTAGTGTAAACATTCTACTCATATTTCTGCAAGTCGATATTTTAGTGTGAAAAATAGACAAACAACATAGACATTTCTATGTATATGAACACATGGATTGTTATTTCTTCCATTGGTAGACCTCGTTGTTGATGTCTCATATTCGGCGGTGTTGTGGAAGTACCGCAGCGATACATCCTTTCAACACAATTCCCGTTTTTACCGCTCTTGCAGAGACTGGTATTTGCGAAAGAGGAGTCACGCAGAGATTGTCAATACTGTAGTTAATTGTATTGATGGTATTATTGTAGTTACTGCCTGTAACAAGAACTCTTCATTTTATGGAGGATTAGTTTGGTTGGTTTGTTGTTTAACGCCACACTGAGCACTATTCCAGCTATATGACGGCGGTCTGTAAATAATCGAGTCTGGACCAGACAATCCAGTGATTGATATCATAAGCATCGATCCACGCAATTGAGATCGATGACATGCTTCAACCAAGTCAGCGAGCCTGACCACCCGATCCCGTTAGTCGCCTTTTACGACAAGCATGGGTTGCTGAAGACCTATTCTACCCCGGAATCTTCATGGGTCGTTTTATGGAGGAAATACATACACATCTAGAAAAGTGTGACACGGTGTTGATGACATATCGGCTATATCACATCGTTACATTCCTCATTTAATTTAATGACGGTACTATTCATTGTTGTAATTATGTCTAGTAATCAACGGGGCCGCCTCCGTGGCCTAGTGGGCAGAGCGTCTACCCTCAGAGCGGTTGTTTGATCCCCGGGCGTGTCATACCAAAAGAGGGGCGGTCGGGTAGCCTAGTGGTTAAAGCGTTCGCTCGTCACGCCGAAGACCCGGGTTCGATTCCCGACATGGGTACAATGTGTGAAGCCCATTTCTGGTGTCCCCCGCCGTGATATTGCTGGAATATTGCTAAAAGCGGCGTAAAACCATACTCACTCACTCATACCAAAAGAAGTTGAAAGATGGTGTCTCCGCATCAGTGTGATAAAACAAGGCCTGTACCTGAGGGGGTGTTCATGATAAACTGCGGCATGGTATCTCAGTGGTATAGAACTGCAGTTAGGGATGAGGTGAAATGGGGTTTAACGTCGCGTCCAAGATTATTGCACTTATATAGCGACTTGCATATACGTGTGTGTGTTTGTGTGGCTGCTTGTACTAGTCCGGACTAAAGCCGATTTATAGTGCTAGCTCACTGAGATACCTTGCCACAGTTTAACATGAATACCCCACTCAGACACACTATACTGACTCCGAACCGACCAGTCCTTGTTTTAGCCCCTAAATGTCGAGCGCCAGACAGGGTAACAACAAGTACCATCTTTTAACGTCTTTTGGTATGACGCGGTCGGGGATCGAACCCCGGACCTTCCGCTCTCCGGGCGGACGCTCTACCATTAGACCACGGAGGCGGTCTACTGCAGTTAGAAGCGAGTAACAACACACACACACACACACGCGCGCGCGCGCACACACGCAAATGTTCATGCACACACGCACACACGCACGCACGCACGCACACGCTCACACACGCCTCAGTGGTCTTATGGTTAGAGCGTCTGCCCGAAGAGCGGAAGGTCGATGATTCGATCCCCTGGTCGTATCATACCAAAATACGTTAAAAGATGGTATTTGTTGTTACCCTGCTTGGCGCTCGGCATTAAAGGGATAATACAAGGACCCGAAGTCAGTTTACTGTGTTTGAGTGGGGTGTCCGTGCTAAACTGCGGCATGGTATGTTTAGAGGGTTAGAACTGTAAGACAGTCCGGACTTGTGCCAACACGCGCATACACGTCGCTATGTAAGTGCAATAATCTTGGACGCGTTAAACCCCATGTCACCCACTCACCTGTCTAATCAACAGGTAGAGCTTTATCATAATTAATACTGCCTCTATCAACTGGCGGTACTGTCTCGCTGCTGTAATAAATGCATTGCCAGAACTACATCAATAATATGATAGCGTCTGAATTACCTGGCGGTAATATTTCATTGTTATAACTGCCTATATCAAGGGCCGGTATTATCACGTTCTTATAAAGCTGTATCAATTTATTGTGAGAACTATGACACTGTTGTGACTGTATCAGCTGGAGGTACTATCTCGATCACTGCTGCAAATCTGCGTCAGTAAGCTGTTAACTGGTACATGTGGTTCTCCATATATAAGACACAACGTTTTCGCAACGGATATTGTCAGTGGGGTGAGGTGAGGTGAAATAGGGTTCAACGTCGCGTCCAAGATTATTGCACTTATATAGCGACGTGCATGCACGTGTGTGTGTGTGTGGCTGCTTGTACTAGACCGGACTGATGCCGATTTATAGTGCAAGCTCACTGAGATACCATGAGCCCCTTAAGGCCGAGCGCCAGACAGGGTAACAACAAGTACCATCGTTTAACGTCTTTTGGTATGACGCGGCCGGGGATCGAACTCCGGACCTTCCGCTCTCCGGGCGGACGCTCTACCACTAGACCACGGAGGCGGTCTCAGTGGGGACAACAAAGAGGAGTGAGTGAGCTGTTGGGTTTAACACCGCTTTTAACAGTATTACAGTTATATCACGGCGTTTCAGCTTAATGTGGGAGGAAAGTCCGAAGTGTCAGGTCTCAGACGTTTACCACTCCGGTGAAACCAACGAGCACGGGTATGGTGCTAACAAAAACCTAGAAACATAATCGGGGCGAACCTGGATTCGAACACACAATCATAGGTTTCTGGTGTGCCGAAGGGACGCAACTCTACACAGCGAATGGCAGCGCCTTAGACGACTGGGCCAGCCGTGCCCCAAGACAACAAAGAAAGTGTATCAGAGTTATACCATACTGATATTGCATCAAATCAGCATGACACTAAGATTCTGATAAGATCTGGGTGGTAACGGCTGGGAGTAAAGGCGCCATATTCATCAATTTATTTTATTTTTTTATTTATTATATTCGAAATACCTATTTCGATTCAGTTCAACTTGTTAGTCATTTCAAAACGTCCCAAGGACTCAATGAATGTCACTGGGGATAACTTATTAATAGTGAGTTGGATTGACGCCGCAATATTCTAGCAATATCACGGCGGGGGACACCAGGAATGAGCTGCACACATACATGTAGTACCCGGGGCTTCGGCGCGACAAGCGAACGCTTTAAACACAAGGCTAAAACACAGCCTGACTATTAAATAGGATCGGAGGGTTACAATGTATGAACTCGCTGATTGTGTCGTCGTGCCTCAATCGTTGTACATGCTGTCCCTCGATGGTTTACCGGGCCCAGGCTTGGTTGTACATGCTGTCCCTCGATGGTTTACCGGGCCCAGGCTTGGTTGTACATGTTGCCCCTCGATGGTTTACCGGGCCCAGGCTTGGTTGTACATGTTGCCCCTCGATGGTTTACCGGGCCAAGGCTTGGTTGTACATGCTGTCCCTCGATGGTTTACCGGGCCAAGGCTTGGTTGAACATGCTGTCCCTCGATGGTTTACCGGGCCCAGGCTTGGTTGTACATGCTGTCCCTCGATGGTTTACCGGGCCCAGGCTTGGTTGAACATGCTGTCCCTCGATGGTTTACCGGGCCCAGGCTTGGTTGAACATGCTGTCCCTCGATGGTTTACCGGGCCCAGGCTTGGTTGTACATGCTGTCCCTCGATGGTTTACCGGGCCCAGGCTTGGTTGTACATGCTGTCCCTCGATGGTTTACCGGACCCAGGCTTGGTTGTACATGCTGTCCCTCGATGGTTTACCGGGTCCAGGCTTGGTTGTACATGCTGTCCCTCGATGGTTTACCGGGCCAAGGCTTGGTTGTACATGCTGTCCCTCGATGGTTTACCGGGCCCAGGCTTGGTTGTACATGCTGTCCCTCGATGGTTTACCGGGCCCAGGCTTGGTTGTACATGCTGCCCCTCGATGGTTTACCGGGCCCAGGCTTGGTTGTACTTGCTGTCCCTCGATGGTTTACCGGGCCCAGGCTTGGTTGTACATGCTGTCCCTCGATGGTTTACCGGGCCCAGGCTTGGTTGTACATGCTGTCCCTCGATGGTTTACCGGGCCCAGGCTTGGTTGTACATGCTGTCCCTCGATGGTTTACCGGGCCCAGGCTTGGTTGTACATGTTGCCCCTCGATGGTTTACCGGGCCCAGGCTTGGTTGTACATGCTGTCCCTCGATGGTTTACCGGGCCCAGGCTTGGTTGTACATGTTGCCCCTCGATGGTTTACCGGGCCCAGGCTTGGTTGTACTTGCTGTCCCTCGATGGTTTACCTGGCCCAGGCTTGGTTGTACATGCTGTCCCTCGATGGTTTACCGGGCCCAGGCTTGGTTGTACATGCTGTCCCTCGATGGTTTACCGGGTCCAGGCTTGGTTGTACATGCTGTCCTTCGATGGTTTACCGGGCCAAGGCTTGGTTGTACATGCTGTCCCTCGATGGTTTACCGGGCCCAGGCTTGGTTGTACATGCTGTCCCTCGATGGTTTACCGGGCCCAGGCTTGGTTGTACATGCTGCCCCTCGATGGTTTACCGGGCCCAGGCTTGGTTGTACTTGCTGTCCCTCGATGGTTTACCGGGCCCAGGCTTGGTTGTACATGCTGTCCCTCGATGGTTTACCGGGCCCAGGCTTGGTTGTACATGCTGTCCCTCGATGGTTTACCGGGCCCAGGCTTGGTTGTACATGCTGTCCCTCGATGGTTTACCGGGCCCAGGCTTGGTTGTACATGTTGCCCCTCGATGGTTTACCGGGCCCAGGCTTGGTTGTACATGCTGTCCCTCGATGGTTTACCGGGCCCAGGCTTGGTTGTACATGTTGCCCCTCGATGGTTTACCGGGCCCAGGCTTGGTTGTACTTGCTGTCCCTCGATGGTTTACCTGGCCCAGGCTTGGTTGTACATGCTGTCCCTCGATGGTTTACCGGGCCCAGGCTTGGTTGTACATGCTGTCCCTCGATGGTTTACCGGGCCCAGGCTTGGTTGTACATGCTGTCCCTCGATGGTTTACCGGGCCCAGGCTTGGTTGTACATGCTGTCCCTCGATGGTTTACCGGGCCCAGGCTTGGTTGTACATGCTGTCCCTCGATGGTTTACCGGACCCAGGCTTGGTTGTACATGCTGTCCCTCGATGGTTTACCGGACCCAGGCTTGGTTGTACATGCTGTCCCTCGATGGTTTACCGGGCCCAGGCTTGGTTGTACATGCTGTCCCTCGATGGTTTACCGGGCCCAGGCTTGGTTGTACATGCTGTCCCTCGATGGTTTACCGGGCCCAGGCTTGGTTGTACATGCTGTCCCTCGATGGTTTACCGGACCCAGGCTTGGTTGTACATGCTGTCCCTCGATGGTTTACCGGACCCAGGCTTGGTTGTACATGCTGTCCCTCGATGGTTTACCGGGCCCAGGCTTGGTTGTACATGCTGTCCCTCGATGGTTTACCGGACCCAGGCTTGGTTGTACATGCTGTCCCTCGATGGTTTACCGGACCCAGGCTTGGTTGTACATGCTGTCCCTCGATGGTTTACCGGGCCCAGGCTTGGTTCTATACAGGCCACCGTCATACAGCTGCACTACTGCGGCGTAAAACAACACTCAATCACTCACTATTTAATGCTGTTGGTAATCAGAGATTACTACACGAGTGTCTGTTGGATACCATTTATCTACGAGTTGTTCCAAAAGGCATCTATCGAGTGAGTTTGGTTTTGCGCCACATTTAGCAAGATTCCAGGATATCAGGGACACTAGATATGGAATCCATGTGGGAAATAGAACCCGGGCCCTCAGCGTGACGAGCAAACGCTGTAACCACTAGGCTACCCCACCGCCCCAGGTATTTAACGAGCAAAAGCGAGTAAGATACGTTTGAAACAACGAGTTGTAAGAAACATGGTATCTGACAGGCACGAGTGCAGTCACATGTTTCTTACACACCATAAATCGCACCATTTTAGCATCGAATCGATGCATGTTTTGTCTGTTCTTATGATCACAAAGGCGCATTAATACATAGCACAATGGCCTACTGCTTACTACATGTACCCATTCGTCACCACTCGCCCCTTTCCGTAACCTTCAAGAAGACTCGTCCCCATATCGATGAATGTTATGTGCGAAAATACGACAAACCAATCAGAATGCGCGTATGATTTCAAGTTCTTCGTCAAAGAATCCCTCAGAAATAATTTTTGATTTTACATATGTCTTGCATCTAAAAATGTACCCAAGACACGGTTAATTGTGTTCAATCATACTGTATAATTCCGCATGTCCAGATATGCTTTAAATTGCATCTGAAATATATATAATATATGGGGATATATATGTGAACCATTACGCAACGAGTTGACAGTTGTTTTAGGTATGCCCCTTTGCGCTAAGACGGAACCCGGTCGCAAAAATTGCCACGAGAGGGCCACGAGTCGCTATTTGGCTTGTCCCGGAATAACACGAGTTGGTCACGAATGTACCTGTACCTAGTGTGACACTCCACAAAAATAGTTTCCGACATATCTGTGGATTATCAAGGCGATGATGATGATGGAAATGCAAACTATACAAAACAAGAAGATTTATTAACGTTCTAAAACCATAAAGTTTCAACACAGACGTAGGCACGTTGGCAATGCATTACAATCAGAAAAGTAGTCCGTCGAAATCTGATCATAGAGTAGCCAATCACGGAGTAGCCTCTTACGACAAGCATGGGTTGCTGAAAAACAATTCTATCCCGGACCTTCACGTGGTGATATAGTAAATGAGACATTGAGGCTTTAGCCTTAAACGCAGTTGTGTAATCGTTAAATGACTTTCTTGTGGGTTTAGAGCCCCAGTTTGCACTATTGTGTATAATTACAGCAGGTTTGGAACGAACCAAGCCTCACGGGGCAATGACTCGGTTGTAAGCCAGAAGTGAAGGTGCTGGTGAGAAGCAAGTGATGTAACGTGAAAGTCGGCGAGTTAAGTACTTTGAAGCACGCGCACTCCACGTGGAGAAAAGAGGCGGTTCTCCCCACACAAGACGAATGTACTCTCTTCACGAGTGCAAGTGCATTCTCCTTGTTTCACACTTTACACGAGAATGTCCGTGGTTTGGGGACATGACAGCCACACTCGTTTTGCTCACTGCAATTCCAGTACTCTTAACGCCCTTCTACCCTCGCTCTTTCCAGTCTACCGCCGTGGGTTTCGCCACTGCTTGCTTCCAACCTCCGGTACTATTTCCCTTGTCTTGATATGAGCAATCGGTTCTCTGACATATACTCTGCAAAAAAGAAACGCAAAAGTGAGTTTAGATGTATATTTTATCGATCATATAAATAATCAACAGATGGTAATCGATTGTTCAAAATAGGCACACATCATTGTCATTGACCCAGGTTCTATATGGCGCACATGGAACAGTAGATTTTCAAGGTGAAGGTGATCTGTTCTAAATATCTTGTATGGTCACCATTAGAGTCCAAAACTGACTGGCATTGTCGTCGCATGGAAGCATTCAGATTCCGAATTGTGGCCTGGGGAATGTTTGCCCACTCTGCCTGCAGTGTTTGTGCCAACTGTCGGAGGTTCTGTGGTTGTTGCTGGCGTGATCGCAGTCGTTGATCCAGTGCATCCCATAAGTGATCGAATGTGTTTGAATCTGGCAGGACATGGATATTGTGATTCCTAAAAAAATTGCCGTGTGAGGTCGGGCGTTGTCTTGTTGGAAAATGACGTTCGCTTGTTGTATAATGGGAAGGACTTGTGGCCGAAGAATCTCACCCGTGGAACGTTGTGCCGTTACATTTACCAGGACTTGCACCAAGTCTATTCTACCAGTGTAGGAGATCGCTGCCCACATCATCACGTTACCACCGCCAAGTCTGTCCACTGCCTGTATGCAGTTTCGGGCATAACGTTCCCGACGACGCCTACACACACGACGTCTCCGATCCGCACGGCGAAGCATAAAACGTGACTCATCACTAAACCAAACTTGTCTCCATCGCAGTTGTGTACCATACTCTGTGACCTTGACACCATCGACGTCTGAGCAGAGGATGCAGGTCCGTCAAAATGACACCTCGAACTGGTAGTCTAGCGCGAATAACGTCAACACTTTAACGGTTCCTCACCGTCTGGGCTGATAACCTACGCAATCCCGGATTTACCGTAGTTATAGAGATGACCGTGGTGAGTCTTTCGCGTAAGTGACGTAACCGTATTTATTACTTGCCCGTGAAGAGATCACCCGTTTAATAAACATACAGCTGTATTACACATTGTGTAATACCAAAACGCGTGCTTCTGTACTCTCGGAACACGTTTCACGAACAAATATTGAAAGCTCTCAACATCCCTTGGCTTATTCAACGATATTGCGTGTGGAGTTGATAGATCACTGAGAGGAGCTTATGCACACTCGATGACCCCAGCAACCTTGTTGCTAGGCTGACGTCACATGGCATTGTTTCGCCGATGGATCTTGCAACAAAATTCCACAAATTACGTCATCGGGTATTGTGACGTTATTGTAAACTTTGAGGTGCAAGGCCCGTTCCACAAGGCGATCTATTGTAGCGCAACGACAGTCGTAAGTCTTAGTTAAAGTATGTGAGTTGCGATAGTCTTAGCCCTACGATAATTTTGTGAATTCTAAAGGTGGACCGTTGTATGGTATTAAATTCCTACGTTTCAACTTTTGACGTGTTTGAAGAATTATTCTGTTAAACTCAATTGGAATATGCCGTGGATCGTGTAGGTGTCAGCCTATTCATACTCAATATATAATTCAAAAAACGTTATAAATGGCAAGTAATAAATAAAATACTAAAGTCGCTCCCGTATAAAACCAATTTTATGAAACTCGTGAATAGTTGTGGTATCTGACTCGCTTTCGCTCGTCAGATACCACAACTATTCACTCGTTTCATAAAATTGGTATTACACGGGAGCTCGTTTAGTATTCTATATGAATCTATCCTGTGCTTTAGTGGTGATATGTGGTCGACCGGATCTGGGAAGGTCACGTGTGTCTGATAACGATTCCAGAGTCTTGTAATGGTACTTGGTGCCACGTGGAAATACCTGGCTGTTTGGTGGTGTTGCTGCTTTGGGCAGTCGTGGCATATTTTCACTGTTCACTTCCTGTAAGATTGTGATGAAAAACCCAACGTTCTTATAGCCCAACAATTAATGTTGCACGAGCATGTCGTGTTGGTGTGTTTCGGCGAAGGCGCTCACGTGGTTTTGTTTTTGTGATTGTTCCATCTTTTCACCAAATTTCTGCAGTACCTTATTCTTTCCACACGAATCAATCCCATTCTATGCAGAAATGACCCATTCATTTTTGGTATTAATTATGTATGGATGTCAGCAACAGATTTTACTACTTTTACGTGTGGGTTTCTTTTAGCAGAGTTTGTTTGTTTGTTGTTTAAAGCCGCACTCAGCACTATGATATTCCAGCTTTATGACGGCGGTCTGTAAATAATCGACTCTGGACCAGACAATCCAGTGATTGACTACAGGAGCATCGATCCACGCAATTGTGACCGATGACTTGCATCAACCAAGTCAGCGAGCCTGACCACGCGATCACGTTAGTCGCCTCTTACGACAAGCACAGTCGCCTTTTACGGCAAGCATTGGTTGTATAATAACCATTCCTCCAGCGTAGTATCGACCAGTGAGTGGCCTCGTATCCCAATTACGAGGATCGATGCTATAAATGTCAATAACTAGATTGGTCTACTACTACTACTACTACTACTACTACTACTACTACTACTACTACTACTACTACTACTACAGCTGTTGCTGCTGCTACTACTACTAATGCCAATGCTTATGCTGTAACTACTATAACCACTGCTACTCCTCCTCCTCCTACTACTACTACTGCTACTGCTGGTACTATTACTCCGACCACTACTTATAATAATAAAAATATTAATAATTATAATACTATACTGCTACTTTTATTACTAGTACTTCTACTACTGCTACTACTACTAATACTACTAATACTACTACAACCACTACTACTACAATTGCTGCCACTACTACAACTACTACTACTACTTCTACTACTACCGTTGCTGTTGTTACTGCTACTGCTAGCACTACTATAATTATTACTAATGATAATACAGCTACAACTACTACTATTACTACTTCTGTTGTTGCTACTACTTTCATTACTACTACTACTACTACTACTACTACTACTACTACTACTGCTACTAGTAATACTGCTGCCACTTCTGCTACTAAAACTAATACTACTGCTGCTGTTACTACTTCTCCTACCACTACTACTGCTGCAACTACTACTATTACTACGATTCCTACTGCTACTGCTGCCACTACTAATACTGCTACTGCTACTCCTGCTGCTGCTACTACTACTGCTGCTGCTACTACTTCTACCACTACTGCTGCTTCTACTACCACCACTACCACTACTACTACTACCACTACCGATACTGATACTACTATTACTACTTCTGCTGCTGCTACTACAACCACTGCTCCTAATGCGTCTGCTGCTACTTCAAGTACTGCAGCTACTACCACTACTGTTACTAATACTACAGCTGCTGCTGCTACTTCTACACTACTGCTGCTACTACACTGCTACTGCTAGTACGTTTAGTACTACTACTACTACTGCTGCTGGTGGTACTACTACTACTCCTAACACTATTCCTGTTACTACCACTACTACTACCACTACTGCTGCTACTACTACTACTCCTACTCCTAACACTACTTCTGCTACTACCACTACCACTTCTGCTGCTACTTCTACTACTACTACTCCTACTCCTACCACTACTGCTACTACCACTACTACTACCGCTACTGCTGCTGCTACTACTCCTACTACTACCACTACTGCTGCTGCTTCTACTACTACTATACTACTACTCCTACTCCTACCACTACTGCTACAACCACTAATACTACCACTACTGCTGCTACTTCTACTACTACTACCCCTACTCCTACCACTACTGCTGCTACTACTAATACTACCACTACTGCTGCTGCTACTACTACTACTGCTATTCCTACTTCTACTGCTACTGCTTCTAATACTGCTGCTTCTACTACTACTTCTCCTACCACTACTTCTGTTACTACCACTACTACTACTACTGCTACACCTACTTCTACTGCTACTGCTTCTCATACTACGGCTGCTACCACTACTACTCCTACCACTACTGCTGCTTCTACTACTACTACTCCTTCCACTACTTCTGCTACTACCACTACTACTACTTCTACAACTGATGTCATTACTACTACAACTACTTCTACCACTACTCCTACCACTACTGCTGCTGCTATTGCTTCTACTCTAGCAATTTCCAGTCCACTGCCGTGGGTTTCGCCACTGCTTACTTCCAACCACCCGTACTTTTTCTTTGTCTTGATATGAGCAATCAGTTCTCTGTTATAATAACCATTCCACCAATGTAGTATCGACCAGTGAAATCGCAGCCAATGTTTGATGGCGTTAACGGCCTGCCGTCTTGACGGCGTTCCTTAGAAGTCTTACGAATACCGCATCCCCGAAGCTTGGTAACTAATAATCCGCAAAAGGAAATTCTATATCAGTCATGTTAAATACAATATTTTAATGTACTAGCTGTATCAATGTCAAAGCGTTACTATAGCTACCCGTGATTTGTACAACACAACGGAGTATTAAGTGAACCAATTTAACTAAACTGATACTGTTGCCAAACACCCTCTGCCCCCAGCGTCTCGATGCAATACGTGGTAGTAATACACGTCTCCTACCCTGCACCAGTGCAAGAAGGTAGCCGTTAAATGGGTAACACTTTCAACTGTAGCGCTGTACTAGCAACCACAAAAGAGCAAATTGGCTAACTTTGAGTAGGGTTTATGTTGGCCCTGTCTCCCATGGTAGCGTGTTCATGAGGTATCCACAGAGTGATACACTTGACGGTTTAATGTTAATCCGTGTGCGGATATTGCAACAGCGTTTATAATATCGATCAGAGTATAACGGCGAGCTCAGTCGCCCAACCCTGGGAAGGCCTCCGAGATCAATGGAGCAATCCTACTTAAAGTCATGATATAGATTTCTACAAAACAGCTCAATTATTAATCAACAAACAGTTTAGACGGAACATGATGTTTCACTTAGAAATTACTCTCGGCTGTGTAGATACTGAGTAAAATATTTGTACTTTACGTACGTGTTATTTAGTGTGTTCGACTCCCATTCGGGACTCGATAGCGGTACTTGGTTTATCAGCACCATATGGGTGTGGGTTTCAAGGGCAGCATCACTTTGTCTAAAATAACATGAACCACCCCCCTCTTTTATTCGCTGTTGACCGCCTCCGTGGTCTAATGGTAGAGCGTCCGCCGAGAGCGGAAGGTCTGGGGTTCGATCCCCGGCCGCGTCATACCAAAAGACGTTAACAGATGGTACTTGTTGTAACCCTGTATGGCGCTCGGCATTAAGGGGCTAAAACAAGGACTGGTCGGTTCGGAGTCAGTATACTGTGTCTGAGTGGGGTATTCATGTTAAACTGCGGCATGGTATTTCAGTGAGCTAGCACTATAAATCGGCATCAGTCCGGACTAGTACAAGCAGCCACACACGCATACACGTACATGCACGTCGCTATATAAGTGCAATAATCTTGGACGCGACGTTAAACCCCATTTAACCTCATCTTTATTCGCTGTTTCTTCCCTTCAGAAAGGAGGGATAGGGTAACTCTTTTACTTTCTACTTGATTAATATGTTTTGGCAATGTACAGCTGGTGGAAATGTGTTGTTGGATTGTAAATATAGATTTAATGAGGTGTCAGCTTGTAGAATAAATGGCATCACTTGTTATATAAGTATTGTATTGTTTGTGACTCCTCATGGGAAACCGAAAGCCGAGTGATTGTTGTTGCTTGGTCGCCAGACATTATGGCTATGAGTTTGAATCCCATGGTTATTCTTCTTTTCATGTTAAAACAGTTGATGAGTTACACAAAACAAGCTATTCTACCGGTTTCACTTAACCTTGGAAGCAGAAAGAATGGAGTCTGCAATCCTTGCTATCAGGAAGTTCTGTCTTGCAGTGAACTTAAAAGTTGACAATTGTGAATGTGGCACTGTGTGATATGGGATCAGGGCCCCTGTGAACAATATATCAGTTATATCACAGGCTGCAAGGGGAGGTGGGTAGCCTAGTGGTTAACGTGTTCCATCGTCCCGCCGAAGGTCCAGGTTCGATTCCCCACATGGGTACAATGTGTGCGGCCTATTGTCCTTGTCTCCCGCCGTGATATTGCTGGAATAGTGCTAAAAGCGGTGTATAAACATTAATCCTTAACTCACTGACTTTGTTTAGAAAAGTATTGATGTCTGTCCACTGAAACTCGGCTAACATTTAGGAATGTGAATCACACAACATTCTGGATATGTTCGTGTGGGGGTATGCACGCGGCTATATTTTTCTTAAAGTGACATTCCCAAATGAGGCACGCATGTCTCGCTTATGTGCCTGCAGTGCCTGCATGTCTTCTTGTGTGTCTGCATATTTCTGGCGAGTGTGTTTACATGTGTCTTAACATGTCTCACGGATGTGTCTACATGTGTGTCTTGATATGTCTCACGCATGTGTCTTCATGTGTGTCTTTATGTGTCTTAAGCATGTGTTTTTATTTGTCTCACGCATGTGTCTATATGTGTGTCTTTATGTGTCTTAAGCATGTGTTTTTATTTGTCTCACGCATATGTCTACATGTGTGCCTTGATGTGACTCGCGCATGTGTCTACATGTGTGTCTTTATGTGTCTCACGCATGTCTTCATATGTGTGTCTGCATGTGTCTCATGCATGTGTCTGCATGTGTGTCTTTATGTCTCATGCATGTGTCTACATGTGTCTTGATGTGTCTCACGCATGTCTTTATATGTGTGTCTGCATGTGTCTCATGCATGTGTCTGCATGTGTGTCTTTATGTCTCATGCATGTGTCTACATGTGTCTTGATGTGTCTCACGCATGTGTTTATATGTGTGTCTGCATGTGTAGTCATATGTTTCGCGCCATATTTCTGCATCTGTGTCTTCATAGATGCATCACAGTGTCTGCAGGTGTGTCTGCTTGTCTGTCACATGTGTCTAAAGAATGTCCATGTAACGGCATGTGTGTACAGTTACGTGAGACGCGCATCTACATGTGCCTGCGATTGTGCCGCCACCTGCAAGTCAATGAGTGCTTGTTTAGGTATCCTCCCATTAGTTACACGTCCCACTTGTCACACACCTTAAAACAGCATTGGTCATGGCTGAATGTCCTGACTGGTCTACCCTAAGTTACCTAAGTATTAAAATGGACTGATCCAAGAAAAGTTGAAAAGTAAACTTATATTTTATAAACTTTAAGTACTTATATAAGATAATGTAGAAAAGTAATCTTGTACTTTATAAACTTTAAGTACTTATATAAGATATGTAGAAAAGTAATCTTGTACTTTATAAACTTTAAGTACTTATATAAGATAATGTAGAAAAGTAATCTTGTACTTTATAAACTTTAAGTACTTATATAAGATAATGTAGAAAAGTAATCTTGTACTTTATAAACTTTAAGTACTTAAATAAGGTAATGTAGAAAAGTAAACTTGAATTTTATAAACTTTAAGTACTTATATAAGATAATGTAGAAAAGGAAACTTGTATTTTATAAACTTTAAGTACTTATATAAGATGATGTAGAAAAGGAAACTTGTATTTTATAAACTTTAAGTACTTATATAAGATGAGAAATCAATCTGGGACATCTTAGCGCGGTCAGCCCTCTCGATTCTCTGGATAACTTCAATGTAGCGGTAGATGTTCGGATGGTCGTGGGTTAGTTCTCGATTGAGTCGGCTGGGAAATCCCTCAAGATCGTTGTTGGTGCGCGGTCCTGTTGTCTGATGATGGTTCCAAAGATGAAGGGGAAATCTGGCTTCGAAGTCAACCCAGTTCATCACTTTATAGGTGAAATGGGGTTTAACGTCGCGTCCAAGATTATTGCACTTATATAGCGACGTGCATGTACGTGTGTGTGTTTGTGTGGCTGCTTGTACAAGTCCGGACTGATGCCGATTTATAGTGCTAGCCCACTGAGATACCATACCGCAGTTTTAACATGAATACCCCACTCAGACACAGTATACTGACTCCGAGACGACCAGTCCTTGTTTTAGCCCCTTAATGCCGAGCGCCATACAGGGTAACAACAAGTACCATCTTTTAACGTCTTTTGGTATGACGCGGCCGGGGATCGATCCCGGACTTTCCGCTCTCCGGGCGGACGCTCTACCACTAGACCACGGAGGCGGTCTCATCACTATATAGTCATTGAAGCCCTCAGCACGGGGAACTTCAGGAGTCTCATCCATGGCGTCCAACCAGGTGTCTTGTACTTGTCCAAGAGGGAGGTGTGGCTGTGCCGCAGCTCGCCGTGTCCATTGCTTCACATGGGAATCTTCTTTGTAAGGGACAGCTAAGCCAAGAGCCTGTGTCTTCCTCCACACTGCTTGGCTGAAGTGCAAGTAGCAGCCCTTCACTTCAGCAGCTGGGAATTGCAACTAGTTCAAAGTCGGTCTGGAGAAGGTTCTCGCTGGAGTCTCTCATGGACGAGTGTCTTTAGCAGACTGAAGAGTAACTTTTATGTTACCATCTGGCGATCTGGTAACAGGATAAAAACAAGAGGATAGTTGACAGGTCCACGTCTGGCATGCGCCTGTTTATGGTGGCAAACACATCAGCCTATATATGTATGTGTGACCTGCCCATATGCATGTGCATGTGCATGTGCGTGTGTGTGTGTGTGTGTGTGTGTGTGTGTGTGTGTGTGTGTGTGTGTGTGTGTGTGTGTGTGTGTGCGCGTGCGTGCGTGTGTGTGTGTGTGTCTGTGTGTGTGTGTGTCTGTGTGTGTCTGTGTGTCTGTGTCTGTGTGTGTGTGTGTCTGTTTACGTCCCCTTGTAGTCCTGTATCCGAGGTTGAGGTAACTGCCGTTCTGTGTATAGACATGGCGAGAGCACGTGATGTCTATTTCTCACGTGACAGTGTCTAGTTCTTCCTCAGGTTCTGTTTTTCTCATTATTCCGCCACATCATCAGTCCGATATGTTCCGTCTTCTTAATAAAGATTGTCATTCGTTTATTGCATTCATAGTCGAACCTTCATCATCACTAAACGTTAACTTTACACGTCACGTCAAGGTCAAGGCAAGTAGTGACAAATGTGTGTTATTGTCTTATTTGTTTTATTGTCTTATTGATTTCCTCCCTTAACGGAGAAATTCCAGAAAACTTCGTACTTTAATCACATTCTGTCTCAATTTGAGAATAAACTACAGTGAAATTCCTTTTTTCAGCAAAGTCTGCAACACTGTTATAAGCGTCTCTTATCATGCTAGCAACTGGCTGTTTGCTACATAATGATTTTGTATTTGTCTTTTTCCAGCTCTCTGCACCGCACAGTCTGGAGCATAAATTCTATTATCTTCTAACCTAATTTGTTTACAATAAGAAACGTTTTTGTTTTTGTATCCCATAATTATATGCCCCATCGTTCAATTCCGTTCTTTAAGAAAAATGTTTCCAAACCTAAGAGCAGTCTCCCAGGGTGGCCACGACCAATACAAAAACTAGGCCCTCACCAGCCACTGATGCCCTGTTGGCGGGTAAAAGCGCCGGGGCTGAGTGTTCTTACTGGCTTGAGTCTAGCAGCTCAACGCTAATGAGGCATGGCTTGATCATATAACTCACTCTATCCGCAGGAGATCATAAAGTCGGATTTGTTCACCATGAGTGCGCTCTACATTACAAACAAATAAATCACAACTGTTTATTGCATCAGTTGTCGAGGCTCGAGGACAAACAGTTAGAGGTTTCACGTTCTGTGCAGCCAGGGAGAGGAGATGCTCCACGTGTTGCGGAGTCGGATCCGATTGTGGAGATTGAAGTGTGTACTTAAAACTGCGGATAATTGATTTGGGTTGAATTATGATTAATCAACCAAACGTTTTTGATATATATTTGATTTTTATTGATTTTATTGCAAAACTTGATCAAATATCATTGAGTTCGCTGTGACATTTAAATATCTGGGGTTCTCAAGTAAAAGGCAGGTTCGCAGTGAACTGAATAAATCTAAAAGTTTTATTGTGAATACTTTGTGCCTAGAGTTGCAGGGTGTACGAACACTATGCATTGTAATTGCGACATACCCCGGGTAGTACATGTCTGCATCCTTCAACAATACGTTAATAACAATATGGCATTATTTTTATTGTTTAACAATGATTGTAGCTGTGCTAAATTGTTTATGTTAGGATTCGGTAGACGCTCATTGCATTGTGTTTGGACAGTGATCAGTCGTCAGGAAGATACTATATTTAGATGCTAGTGTGGTGTGTAAACTTTTTTCTTTCTTTTTTTTCTTTTTTTGGAGTGTAAACTTCCGGTCCGGTATACCGCGGACGGTGATAGTATGTTATGGAAACTTGTTTAATGTTCTAGTACCGTTAGACTGGTGAGGGCACTGTATAGAAATTTCCAGTAGCTTGTTAACATGTATATATAGTGGGACAAGATCTCTCATACATTTTCATCACATTGGAACCAGCTTTCATGTGAGGATCGCTCATCATCCTTGATTCCTTGCCTAGCCCATTTCCGAATCTTGACCACTGTCGCCGCTGGGTGAAATATTTATTATCATCACTGATTTTTGCTATCACCACCGTACTTTTTTTTATTTGATACTGACTACTGCCATCATATTAGTTAATTTATGTAATACATGTGTTCATTGTATACCACGCGTTGGTTGTTTGTTGGTTTCACACTAGGTTCTTTTACGTACAGGTTTCTTGGTTAACATATTGTTTTAATTTGGGAATCGATACATAACAACGCACTTGTCAAATATGACATATACGCTAAAACCTACTGGGTGGACGAAATGGCAGTGGTCAGTTTATCAGTGTGCATTCCAGTGTTTCGCTCATGTACATTCCCTAACCGCTACAGGTTCTACTACACCAAATCAGTACCAGTTTGGAGAGTGCGGTTTTCGTAGGGAGCCTTCATTGCAGATCGAGAGATATCTGCAGGCTGTGATTGGAGGATATTCTGTAAGATTTTTATGTCTTTCAAATGTACATCTATCCAGTTATTAAAACTGACCATGTTCTTCTATATTTAGTACTGTCTTTTTCAACATGATGACTTATGCTGAATGTGACCACAGCTATTTTCAAGTAGGTGACATTTGGTGCGAAACTGGGGGTGGTGTGTTTAGCTTCCGGTACTCGGAAAAGGAGCTGGGTAAGCTAGTCATTTTTATTTTTTTTATTGCTGCTCTAAGGCCAAACTGTGCACACACGTACAGGTAATAGCTGTTGAATGCTTAGTTATTTAAAAAAAATCATAACGTTACTATAGAAGTCTATGGGAAAACATTTGGTTGTGTGTAACCTACAGCCGCTATGGTTAGGGGAGTGTGAGTCATACACCATGAATACCAATAGTTCAACCTTTAACAGTCTTGATTGGAATATGAAAACTCGCGATTGTGTATGGCACTTCGGGAAGTCCTAGGGAGAATTAACGAATGAATAAAACATTGGCACTCATTAGAAATGGCATACTATTCTTTAAAAAAACTTTGACATGTCGGGGAACAGACACACGCCTTGATGAGTCGGTGTGTTTGTTTGTTTGTTTAACGCCGCACACTTCGATGACATGCATCAACCTAGTCTGCGAGCCTGACCACCCGATCCCGTTACGACAAGCATGGGTTGCTGAGGACCTATTCTACCCCGGATCTTCACGGGTCGATAATAGTAGGTCCTAGGACAGACAAACCGTTATATGACGTCGAATGTTCTTTAGGACAGACAAACCGTTGTGTACCATCTTGATAAGTACCAGAAGAGACAAACCACTTAAAGGGGAAGTGAACACGCAAAAATCACTTTCTTTTTTATTTTAAACAAAACGCAATTTTAGAATTAGTTAGTATCAGTGTTTGAAAATATACACTCATTTTTCTCACAGTCAATGTAGCGAGCTCACAATAAGTGTGAAAATGTCATACTGTTATGAGGCCTTCGTTTTCCGAGCTAAACAGGCCTGAGTTATTCCCCTTAGATTATGACGTAATTGGTGCCAATTTAACTGGGTCCTTGTCTTGTCACAACGCAAAAGATATCAAGTACCAGTTTATGGTGAGACAACAAGGCATCCGATACCTTGCCTGGTCCGAAGAAGTTCCCTTGACCCTTCAAGAAATCGCAAAACCATACGATTTTGAACCAAACGAGCAAGCTTCGCGGTATGGAAACGATGAAAATCTAGTGTAAACAAGAGAAGACCCACATCACCTAATTGTTTTGCCTCCGAAACTACTAGGTACATACTTGAAAAAGTACAAGTAAAATAGGGTTTTTTTCGTGTGAACTTGCCCTTTAAAGCTTTGAGAAGTCCAAAGACAGAACAGCCAGTGTCGAACACTTCTAGACGTCGTGCGATAGAAAAAAACGTCAGATCAACACCGGGGCTGCTGTGAATCTATATTGTATTAGGGGGATGTCTGGAGCAGGTCGACTTCAATTCGTGTATGTCTGACTTTGTCCTATCAAGCCAATAAAGACAGATTAGCTCTTGGTGCATTAAGTACTATCAAATATGTACATATAATCACACTATTGGGTATAATATGTTGATTTTGTAGCTCAGACGAAATGATTCCACGATTACATAGCCTGGGCGCCAAACGTGGTGAGCTATTGGAACGGCGCCATTCGGTCAAAGGGAAATAACTCGTATTGTTCCAAAAGAAATGTTGACATGATTGTGACTGAAGATTAAACGAAGCGCCAATAAAATATTCCACAGGCTGATACACAAAGATTATCCAGAATTCCAGCGTATCAGGAATTTGTAAGGTTTTTTTAAATATTCAACTCTGCCAACTCCGATCTTGACGCTCGGTTCACACAGTTCTCGCAATTTATCCGGTTAATTTGACAAAAATAAGCGAACTGCACATGATATACATAACTCACACTATAGAAGACAACAATTGTCCGCAACAAATGCTACGTACAACACTGTGCTTTGTTTGTCTGTCTATTTGCATGTTTCTTGGCTTAACGCCACACTCGGCAATATTCCAGCTACATGTATATGACGGCGGTCTGTAAATAATCGAGTCTGGACCTGACTATGCAGTGATTGGCATCATGCGTATGGATCTACGCAATTGAGAAATGTACCGTCACATGTTAGTAACTGTTTATTGTGTAATGCCACAATCAGCAATATTCCAGCTGTACGACGATGGCTTGTAACCAATTGTGTCCGGACAAGATAATCCAGTGATTGATTTTATGAGCAACGACCCACGACGCTGGGGCGTGAAGTATCAGCTCGCTGGGTCCCAAAGCTTCTGACATCTGATCAAAAACGCACCAGGCATAACGTGTGTTATGATAATCTAGCTCTGTTTGAAGCGGATCCAGAAAGGCAACGATCTGCGATTATGGATAAAACCTTGGTTCACAACTTCCAGCCAACAATCAACGTAGTGAAAGCATTTGGAACTATCACAATCAAAGAGGACAAAAACTGTACAATCAGCAGGAAATGTTTTGGCCCTGTGTTCTGGGATGCTGAGGGTGTTTTTCATCAAGGTGGAGATCTTCCAAAAGGTGAGGTGAGGTTTAATGGGTGAAACGGGGTTTAACGTCGCGTCGCGGTGTGTGTGTGTGTGTGTGCTAGTCCGGACTAATGCCGATTTTATGGTGCTAGCCCACTGAGATACCATGCCGCAGTTTAACATGAATACCCCACTCAGACACAGTATACTGACTCCGAACCGACCAGACAGGGTAACAACAAGTACTATATTTTAACGTCTTTTGGTATGACGCGGCCGGGAATCGAACCCCGGACCTTCCGCTTCTCCGGGCGGACGCTCTACCACTTGACCACGGAGTCGGTCTCTTCCAAAAGGCCAGACAAGAAACGTAGCATAACATGCTGCAGTCGTGAGGCAACTACGGGATGAAATTAAGGCTGCGAGACGTGGGGAGATGAAAAACGGTGTGCTCTTCAATCAAGACAGTGCTCAAATCAGTCATTGCCATGGCAACAATCCACAAGTGTGGCTTTGAACTCCTTCAGCCTCCACCTTATGCTCATGATCCGATCTGTTTCCTTTGGTATATCAATAAGAATTTCTGCACATAACAGCAAAATCAAAACACGGAAATATTGCTATGAAGTTTAACCAACTTCGGGCACATCGACAGGGGGAAACTACCTTGTAGCAGAAAAGCAAATGCTTACACCTAAAAAAGCATAATTATCTAATAAGTGTACCTCAATTTACCATCTATGCAGTAAATTATTAATTCAAACTCTACACGGTTGAACATGATATTTATTGTGCAGCTTGAAAATCGGAATCTTGACACGATAATAAGAAATAAATAAATTACTAATAATTGCCAATAAAATCTAACATAAACGGTCCCCAAATGCAGGAAATAGCGCTTCAGAGGATTTAATTTTTTTTAAAGTCTGTGGGCCCCCCAAACCCGGCCAATTCACGCCCTTGTAACATTGATTTTGCTTACACTTCATATTAGCCTAGTTGCTCCACTTATGGATCACCCTTCGTCATAATGGTCAAATAGCCAGTTCCCCTTCACTGAGATACCCACCTAAACAAAGAGACCTAAATAAGAGAGACCAGTGAAACTGACTCATCTGTTTATATTTATATCTATGCATAAAGAGGGACAATCAAGTATCCACAAATCTGTACGACAAGAGGGATGTCTTCAATTTTCAAAAAGCCAACTTTCCCTTTATGTCGAGCAATGTCCATGCATCTCCTGTGTTTGGTGTCTACATTTCACAACTTATCAGGAACAATCGAGCATGCTGTTCCTACGAAAGTCTCAAAGGGTCATTCCACACTTGGTCAAAAGGTGTTTAATCAGGGTTACAAGTCACTTACAACATCCAATACCTGAACGCTTTGTGGTAGACATGTGGAGGGTATTTGCAGATTTGATGCATCAGTGACCAAAATTATGTCCAATGCAATTCCCTATTTTGACTTGTACCGAATGTTGTCGTGTTTTTGGCAGGTGAAGAGGTCACATGCCTTTGCATGTGTTTGTGGTGGATCCAAATAGTTGCGCAGAATACTTACTTTTTTCGCGAACACCTGGCATCATTACTAAATGATAGTGATCCATAAACACATGCTTATGATATCGTCAGAATCGTACACTCCAGTGATTGATATTGTAAGCAACAATCCACGCTGTGAGGATACAGTGGCAGGCAATCAAATTTACCGAGGATGACCATCCATTCCATTTCGTCCCCTCTTACGACCAGCATAGGTTGCAGAGGACCTATTGTAACCCAAATGCAGGCTCATATCCATTGTCAGGTATGTGGTAGATTTCTGATGAGACACCATAAGGGCGTCTCTCATAGGGTTGGTTGGTTGTTTTGTTGTTTAACGCCGCACTCAGCAATATTCCAGCTATATGACGGCGGTCTGTAAATAATCATGTCTGGACCAGACAATCCAGTGATTGATATCATGAGCATCGACCAAACCAATTGGGATCGATGACATTCATCAACCAAGTCAGCGAGCCTGACCACCCGATCCCGTTAGTCGCCTCTTATGACAAGCATAGTTGCCTTTAACAAGCATGGGTTGCTGAAGACCCATTCTACCACGGATCTTCACGGGTCTCTCTCATAGGGACGTACATGAGTATTTAAATAGATTTATTTGCATAGGCTGAGAGACGTTACTTATAATCCAGAACAGATTGATGAACAGCCTGATCTACCTGAATAATAAATGGATTTGCCATCTGTTTTGTAGCGGTTTTGCATGCCATTTCTTGAACGCTGGATTGTGAGATCACAATTATCTTCAGATGCTGGAGTGTGTACCTCGCCTGTCTGTGATGAACTGGTTATGTAGATCGGTTAACAGTCATGATGTAGTTTAAATGAGTGTTGTCTACCTAGTTAAATCTAGTCCAAGACCGAACAATTCTCTTTACGGTCCCTTTGAGTGAGTGAGTGAGTTTGGTTTTACGCCGCTTTTAGCAATATTCCAGCAATATCACGGCGGGGGACACCAGAAATGGGCTTCACACATTGTACCCATGTCGGGAATCGAACCCGGGCGTGACGAGCGAACGCTTTAACCACTAGGCTACCCGATCACTTGACTTTCAGTTCCCCATTAGGTGAGTGGGTATGGTTTTACGTCACTTTTAACAATATTCCAGCAATATCACGACGGGGACACCGGAAAATGGGCTTCACACATTGTACCCATGTGGGGAATCAACCCAGGTTTTCAGCGTGACAAGCGAACACTTTAACCACGGGGCCACTCCACTGCCCCTGCCCATTAGGACTCATAAACAATAAGACAGACTTATATAACAAGTGATGCCATTTATTTTACAAGCTGACACGTCATTACATCTATTTTCACAATCCAACAACACATGTCCACCAGCCTACGCTGCCAAAACGTGTTAATCTGGTAGAAAGTAAGAGTTTTAAAAGGGTATAAATATGGTAGACAATTGAAATAGTAATACATTTTTTATCCCAATGCTAACAAAATGGACATGGATGTTCTACAGTTTCTATTTCAACACTGCACCAGTCAACTTCTTGCTGTGCAAGTTAAACTGTCTTTACATAAATAAAAAGTAAATTATCATATGAATCCATGTGGAAAGAGGGCCTCCCCATCTTTTCACCTCACATATGTACATATAGGACCTGAGATTCACCATCACAGGACGGAGTTCATCTACAGTAAATATCATCTCAAGGTCCTCAAGGATGTCCTCAAGGATGTCCTCAAGGATGTAGTCATCTTGCACAATACCATGTAATCACTGTGCTTTCTGCAGCTGAAGATGTGTGCAATAAATAGTCCTGGAGTACCTCGTGTGGCTGATCAGCTGGGACAGCGTGATCATGTCCCTCCCTACAGGTGTGGCTGATTACAGGTGTGGCTGATCAGCTGGGACAATCTGATCATGTCCCTCGCTACAGGTGTACTGATTACAGGTGTGGCTCATCAGCTGGGACAATGTGATCGTGTCCCTCCTTACAGGTGTGGCTGATCAGCTGGGACGTGATCATGTCCCTCCCTACAGGTGTACTGATTACAGGTGTGGCTGATCAGCTGGGACAATGTGATCATATCCCTCACTACAGGTGTACTGATTACAGGTGTGGTTGATCAGCTGGGACAATGTGATCATGTCCCTCCCTACAGGTGTACTGATTACAGGTGTGGCTCATCAGCTGGGACAATGTGATCATGTCCCTCCCTACAGGTGTACTGATTACAGGTGTGGCTGATTAGCTGGGACAATGTGATCAAGTCCCTCCCTACAGGTGTACTGATTACAGGTGTGGCTGATCAGCTGGGACAATGTGATCATATCCCTCACTACAGGTGTACTGATTACAGGTGTGGCTGATCAGCTGGGACAATGTGATCATGTCCCTCCCTACAGGTGTACTGATTACAGGTGTGGCTGATCAGTTGGGACAATGTGATCATGTCCCTCGCTACAGGTGTACTGATTACAGGTGTGGCTGATCAGCTGGGACAATGTGATCATGTCCCTCGCTACAGGTGTACTGATTACAGGTGTGGCTGATCAGCTGGGACACCATGATCATGTCCCTCCCTACAGGTGTACTGATTACAGGTGTGGCTTATCAGCTTGGACAATGTGATCATGTCCCTCCCTACAGGTGTGGCTGATTACAGGTGTGGCTGATCAGCTGGGACAGTGTGATCATGTCCCTCCCTACAGGTGTGGCTGATTACAGGTGTAGCTGATCAGCTGGGACAGCGTGATCATGTCCCCCGCTACAGGTGTACTGATTACAGGTGTGGCTGATCAGCTGGGACAGCGTGATCATGTCCCTCCCTACAGGTGTGGCTGATTACAGGTGTAGCTGATCAGCTGGGACAGCGTGATCATGTCCCTCCCTACAGGTGTGGCTGATTACAGGTGTAGCTGATCAGCTGGGACAGCGTGATCATGTCCCCCGCTACAGGTGTACTGATTACAGGTGTGGCTGATCAGCTGGGACAGCGTGATCATGTCCCTCCCTACAGGTGTGGCTGATTACAGGTGTAGCTGATCAGCTGGGACAGCGTGATCATGTCCCCCGCTACAGGTGTACTGATTACAGGTGTGGCTGATCAGCTGGGACAGCATGATCATGTCCCTCCCTACAGGTGCACTGATTACAGGTGTGGCTGATCAGCTGGGACAATGTGATCATGTCACTCCCCACAGGCGAACAGATTGCATGCTAGTTGAGTAATTAATCATCCTAAATGGTGGCACCATTTCTCACCAGAATAACAAAGAATGGTGTGATTATTGTATATGGTTACTACACAAACTGAGGTCACAAAGAAAAAAGTGGCATGTAAGTAATCAAGGACAACAACAACTAAATGATAATGTTCATATCACAGCCAATCGAAACAGTACCATCATTCAAGCAGCATTATTCTATCGAGACACACTGTTTAAACACACCAAATACAGGTAACATTAAACTGAAGAAATGACTAAAATTATGAGTAGCGTAAAGTGTCCAGCATAAAATAAATTAATTCATATAAAAGTGCACAGAATGAGACTTGATTTTACTCACACAAGTTAATAACGAAGACAAGATTAAGTAAAACTATCAAAGCAGGTTGCAGGAGCCATGATCCATTCTGTTGGGGAACGTGGAGAGTCAGTTACCATGGTTACAGAGGAGCCATGATCCATCGCGTTGGGGTATGAGGACAGTCAGTTTAAGTTACCATGGTCATAGAGGACTCATAATCCACCCTATTGGGGTACGAATACAGTCAGTTACCATGGTTTAGAGGAGCCATGAAACACACTGTTGGGGTACGAGGACAGTCAGTTACCATAGTTACAGATTAGACTCCCTCTAATGGGATACGAGGTTACCACGGTTACAGAGGAGCCATGATCCACCGCGTTGGGGTACGAGGACAGTCAGTTACCATGGTCATAGAGGACTCATAATCCACCCTATTGGGGTACGAATACAGTCAGTTACCATGGTTTAGAGGAGCCATGAAACACACTGTTGGGGTACGAGGACAGTCAGTTACCATGGTTACAGATTAGACTCCCTCTAATGGGGTACGAGGTTACCACGGTTACAGAGGACACATGAACACCAGTCATGAAACCCTCTGTAGGGTACCCATGTTAAAGCTGAGGGGAGTCTCACCAGAGGGTCACCCTCCAAGTACAAGTCCTCCCCAGCAGCCATTCTGACCAACCGATCCCCATAACACAACAACAATTCCTATATGACATTACAAGTCTGGATCAAACCTATGTTTGACTAGTTTCACTTCTAATTATTCTTGTACCAACAAACTCTAAGACCATGAGTCACATGCTAAAATGCAGAAATAAAAAACACTTATCCACATCAACATAACAAGTGAACAGTATGAATTAATACAGGATTTTACCAGATACAAAATTATAGTGAGTGAGTGAGTATGGTTTTACGCCTCTTTTAGCAATATTCCAGCAATATCACAGTTGAAGACACCAGAAATGGGCTTCACACATTGTACCCATGTCGGGAATCGAACCCGGGTCTTCGGTGTGACTAGCGAACGCTTTAACCACTAGGCTACCCGACCGCCCCTACAAAATTATAAGTAATATAAGTAGCATAAAAGGGCAGCAAAACCACTGCCATGATAAACAAGCCAAACGGCAAAGAGTTCCTGCAGAAACAATCATGGTAACAAATACAGCATATATAACAGTAAGTGTCAGCCATCATGGACACAATCTTACTTAACAGTTAGAAATACAGGAGAGGTGCATCCACCTCATAATGAATTAAACATGATAAAAGTATAAAACATTTGCCATCAGGTTAGTTAAGCACTTAATAAATGAAATAAATATGAACATGAGTGAGTGAGTGAGTGAGTTTGATTTTACGCCGCTTTCAGCAATATTCCAGCAATATCACGGCGGGGGACACCAGAAATGGGCTTCACACATTGTATCCATGTCGGGAATCGAACCTGGATCTTCGGCGTGACGAGCGAACGCTTTAACCACTAGGCTACCCGACCGCCCCTATATGAACATGAAACATTGCCATATAACATGACAGTTGGGGAAAGGATGATTGTTACTACATAAGACATAGGGATGAAATAACAGACAATAAATACTTCTCTACACAATATATGCTGTACATCATCTAATCAGCCACATGTCTCATCCTTGAACAATAAAAACAAGTCTATGTAGAGACATATTGCTGATAACATAGGTGAATATTGATGTTCAATGTGTGGGACGGATTGTATGTCATGAGAGAGAGTGATATTAAATGCTGCATCAGCTGTTTACAGCGAAATATAATATCTTCTTTGTTGTGTATATATACAATATGTTAAAAGAGATTTCACATGACATGACATGACTGAATGTCAAAGTTATTTTCTCCACATCACTATACATAGGCTTAACAAAACTGTCATGATTGCCCAAATAACATGGACGGAACACTGACCAATCATATAAACCCTTTTCTGAAATCTTCATCCTTATTCTTGATTTTGTTAACCTTAAAACATTATGTCGGAGGGAATAAATATTGACTTCCAATCCTGAGGCTAATACCCATACGAACAGTTCCATAACAACACTTAGGGGCAATCACGTTCAAACTACAAACGAGAGCATGCAGTGGTCGAAAGTTGAGTGAGTGAGTTGGGTTTAACACCACTTTTAACATTATTCCAGTTACATCGCGGCGTGTCAGCTTAATGTGGGAGGAAAGCCTGAAGCGATGCAGGTCTTGGTGAAACCCACGAGCACGGGTATGGTGCTGACAAACCTGGAAACATAATCGGGGCGAACCGGGATTCAAACCCACAATCATAGGTTTCTGGCGTGCCCAAGGGACGCAACTCTGCACAGCAAATCGTGGCGCCTTAGACGACTGGGCCCCCCATGCCCCTCGAAAGTTGAGGGGGATCTGGAGGGCTCTGAGGTTTGCATCGATAGTATTTGATTCTGTGTACCCAAGTATCCTTAACCTTTAACATTAGTGCACAGCTGCCAACTTCCCCAAAATACCATCAGTATTTAGTTGCGATCTTCTTGTCGAGACACCAAAGATATGAACCATCTACAATAGTGCCATGTCCATGTGATTCCGAAAATCAGTTGATGATATTATTACTTTGTTTCTATTTCGACGACAGCAACTTCTGATAGTATGTCTCAATTGGACAGATGCAACATTATAAATAGACTTCATACCAGTCGACAAAGAAGAGGTGTTCGTAGCAGTGTAACATATAACTACCCTCTCTTTACTGATATAAATGAAAATTTAGTCCTTGTAATTTTCTTTCCAAAGATTGTCATATTGTTTGTATAAACAAAGGAAGAAATTATATTTTAGATCCAACTTCCTAACAAATACGAAAATGTGGGACAGTTGGCAGCTATGCAATGACAAGAGCCCCATGCTTGATTTCTGACACTGCAATGAGTGTGCCTCTATGTTATAGAGGGCATGTGCACTGAGTGTTCCCCTCCAAATGCCCTCCTACACGACCGAACGGCCGGGGGTCAGCGTCCGAAGGGGATGGTCCTGTTTGCTGGGCTCCATGCTGGCTTGTAGTCCTCCTCTGACCTCAAGGTGACCTGCTGTCGATTCTGTTTGTCTCTCTTTTCCTGGCGAATAAAGACATCCAACAGTGAGTGAGCTTCATATCAGCATTCGTTTCAAAAGCGTTTACTCTGTGATAGTTTGGCTGATGACATCCTGGACATAGTATGACAGGAAGCCTGAGTGTTGGATGTTTTTCGTGTCCCCAATGGAGATAGGTGAGGTGAAATGGGGTTTAACGCCGTGTCCAAGATTATTGCACTTATATAGCGACGTGCATGTACGTGTATGTGTGGCTGCTTGTACTAGTCCGGACTGATGCCGATTTATAGTGCAAGCCCACTGAGATACCATGCCGCAGTTTAACATGAATACCCCACTCAGACACAGTATACTGACTCCAAGCCGACCAGTCCTTGTTTTAGCCCTTTAATGCCGAGCGCCAGACAGGGTAACAACAAGTACCATCTTTTAACGTCTTTTGGTTTGATGCGGTCGGGGATCGAACCCCGGACCTTCCGCTCTCTGGACGAATGCTCTACCACTAGACCACGGAGGCAGTGGTCCCAATGGAGATAGTTCTATGAATAGCTCTATGGTCTATTGTTTGAAAAACAAAATCTCATCACTTCAATCTACCCGGAATGCTTCTAATCAATACCTCAATATATAGGCGGTCTGTAAATAATCGAGTCTGGACCAGACAATCCAGTGATTAATATCATGAGCATCGATCCACGCAATTGGGATTGATGATATGCATCAACCAAGCATCGAGCCTGACCACCGGATCCCGTTAGTCGCCTTTTACGACAAGCATAGTTGCCTTTTACGGCAAGCATGGGTTGCTGAAGACCTATTCTACCCCGGAATCTTCACGGGTCTCGCTCACTCACTATAGCTACTAACTGACGACAATGTCTGACCTTTTCCCTGAGCCACTCTTGATAACGATCCATGGCCTCTTCATCTCGCGTTATCTTATCATATTCCTCATCTTTAGCCTGATTCCTCTTCTTTACTTTCTCCTCTCTGGCTTGCTTTGTCAAGACGACATCTTTCTTGGCTTTCCTGCAAATCAACATCATAATGAAAAAACTTACAAATAAGTTCATATATTTATATATTGATATTGAGTGCAAAGACTCTTGAAACAGTGAGTGATTGAGTGAGTGAGTGATTGAGTGATTGAGTGATTGAGTGAGTGAGTGAGTGAGTGAGTGAGTGAGTGAGTGAGTGAGTGAGTATGAATTTACGCCGCTTTTAGCAATATTCCAGCAATATCACGCCAGGCGACACCAGAAATGGGCTTCACACATTGTATCCATGTCGGGAATCGAACCCGGGTCTTCGGCGTGACGAGCGAACGCTTTAACCACTAGACTACCCGACCGCCCCTGACTCTTGAAAAGACACCAGGGTAATATCAATGGATCTTGAGACCTAGCCCATCAAACATTTGGTGAAGATATTATTTCTTTACCATCCCCTGAATGCCGTCTGTGAGGTCTGTCTCTTCATATCCTTCTCCTCCTCTTCAATCTGCTTCTTCTCCTCTTCTAAATTCCTCTGTTTCCTCGCCTTCTGCACAAGTGTATTGTCTTTCTGCACTTTCCATGTTTCAAACAACTGAAAATACATCCGACACTGTTAGCCTTGCTCTAGTTCAAACCCAGTGGTGATTCATTCACTACTCAGACCTGCTTCGGTAGGTCTCTTAACCATAAAATTTGAACCTTTGATTGCTGCAGTGTTCGAAATTAAGTATGAATATCTATGTCATTCCCCAAATGTACAAGGATTTAGGAGGTCCCACAATTAAATCATATTACTCAACATTTGCTAAGGCCCAAAATAGTCATCTTTCGTCAAAGGTGTAGTCCTTAGGAAATGTTGAGTAAGAGCAAACATCATGGATTCCAGGACCCCATATAATTTCAAGCATTGTTGGTGTAATATAACTGGGGACATGAACCTGCAAATGCTCTACAATCCTGACTGCAAAACTTTTCAACATAAAGAGTGAGTGAGTGAGTGAGTATGGTTTTACGCCGCTTTTAGCAATATTCCAGCAATATCACGGCGGGGAACACCAGAAATGGGCTTCACACATTGTACCCATGTCGGGAATCGAACCCGGGTCTTCGGCGTTACGAACGAACGCTTTAACCACTAGGCTACTGACCGCCCCTTCAACATAAAGAATGCAAATTGGTAGAACTATTTCTTTTCACACACACACCATCCACCATCGTCTTACTTTTTTAGCATCTGCCCTTTTGGTTTCCTGTTCTTGTCGATCTTTCTCTTTTTTCATCTCTTCTTGTCTCTTCTGCTTCTGTTTGTCTTTAAAGTAGGTGCCTTTCTTCTGGTCGACCCAGGCCTGATAAGACAGCTTGGCCTCAGTGTCCTTCTCCTCCTTGGCCTGACAAACATGACATCCAGGTTAAACAACATACAACAGTGCATGACATCCAGGTTAAAACACCATACAACAGTGCATGACATCCAGGTTAAAACCTGACACAACAGTACATGACATCCAGGTTAAAACCCGATACAACAGTGCATGACATCCAGGTTAAAACCTGATACAACAGTTCATGACATCCAGGTTAAAACCCGATACAACAGTACATGACATCCAGGTTAAACACCATACAACAGTGCATGACATCCAGGTTAAAACCTGACACAACAGTGCATGACATCCAGGTTAAAACCTGACACAACAGTACATGACATCCAGGTTAAAACCCGATACAACAGTACATGACATCCAGGTTAAAACCTGACACAACAGTGCATGACAACCAGGTTAAATACCATACAACAGTACATGATAACCAGGTTAAAACCTGACACAACAGTGCATGACATCCAGGTTAAAACCCGATACAACAGTACATGACATCCAGGTTAAAACCCGATACAACAGTACATGACATCCAGGTTAAAACCTGACACAACAGTGCATGACAACCAGGTTAAAACCTGATACAACAGTGCATGACATCCAGGTTAAAACCCGATACAACAGTACATGACATCCAGGTTAAAACCTGCCACAACAGTGCATGACATCCAGGTTAAAACCTGCCACAACAGTGCATGACAACCAGGTTAAAACCTGACACAACAGTGCATGACAACCAGGTTAAACACCATACAACAGTACATTACATCCAGGTTAAAACCCGATACAACAGTACATGACATCCAGGTTAAAACCCGACACAACAGTGCATGACTTCCAGGTTAAAACCTGACACAACAGTGCATGACAACCAGGTTAACTACCATACAACAGTACATGACATCCAGGTTAAAACCTGATACAACAGTGCATGACATCCAGGTTAAAACCCGATACAACAGTACATGACAACCAGGTTAAAACCTGACACAACAGTGCATGACATCCAGGTTAAAACCCGATACAACAGTACATGACATCCAGGTTAAAACCTGACACAACAGTGCATGACAACCAGGTTAAAACCTGATACAACAGTACATTACATCCAGGTTAAAACCCGATACAACAGTACATGACATCCAGGTTAAAACCCGACACAACAGTGCATGACATCCAGGTTAAAACCTGACACAACAGTGCATGACAACCAGGTTAAACACCATACAACAGTGCATGACATCCAGGTTAAAACCTGATACAACAGTGCATCACATCCAGGTTAAAACCTGACACAACAGTGCATGACAACCAGGTTAAACACCATACAACAGTGCATGACAACCAGGTTAAACACCATACAACAGTGCATGACATCCAGCTGTTTTCTATCAATTTTGAATTTGTGTTAATTCTTTTACAATGTCACATTAAAACATGTCAGTAAGATAAATTTTTTGTAGCAGGATCACTCCGGCTCGTGGTGTATAACCTAACATGCGACACATAAACACTCCATATACCCCTCGTGATCATGCTACAACTTATAATATATCATAATGTCCTTTTGAAAACTAGAGCTTTTACTGAAGGCACACAACGGCAAACTAAGAAAAAACGTCAAACGTCATTTGAGAGTTTTAGATATCATTGACAACGACATGTATTGTTATGGCCCACCTTTTTCTTCTTCTCTTCCTCTTCCTTCTCTTGCTTCTTCTTCTCCACCAAGGCCTTCTTTGCCGTTTCCATCCGCTGCTGGTACCACTGGTCATAGATCCCCTTCCTGATACTGGCTGTATCCTCAAAGTTGATTTCACTGGTTGGAGTTGTCTCCCCTGGCATGGTGGCGTACCGCGGCTTGGGCTTTTGTTTTCGTTCTTTTCCTTCAGTCTTCTTCACACTTTAAGGCAAAGATTAAGGCAAAGGCATAAACAAACCATAGTACCACCATCTTCCCGAGGCAAGAGCGTCCACTAGCCTTATTATCAAACTCTTGTTTCCACCCTTGCGACATCAAGCCAACTTTCCTATGCTAAATGTGATTGGACTATCACACATATGGGTAGTCCATTCAGAGAACGTTTTACAAAATCAACATCCACGACTGTGCACATTCATATGAAAGTGATTTTACTGCTGCCTGTCTTGCCTATGTTTTTGTGTCAGGGATGAAATTGTGAATGTTTTCTTTATCTGATCGACTAGGTCGCCTATGGTAGTCACTATCTTCGTGAAGCTATACAAGTTAAGAACAGCAGTCTGATTGGATATTGCGTTTTCATTACAAGGGGCACAACTCGTGATCTACGCAAGGTGGCGCCAGGGTCGAGCCAAGAAAAGTGGCCTTGATGTGTGAAGGGTAGAAATTAGGCTTTGATATAGGCTAGTGGACACACTTGCCTTTCGAAGATGCAGTACCATGGAACCTAACCATTTTCAGATGAAGTAATGTTAGACTGAGTAGGATGCACAATAATAAACCCCCTATTTTCAAGACATCTTTACAATTCAGGGCCCCCGTTCCTCAAAGCGATCTTGGCGCTACGATGATCGTAAGCCTGTGTTAAAGTATGGGACTTACGATCACCTTAGCGCTAAGATTGCTTTGAGGAACGGGGCCCCGGGCTACTTTCTGCACGCCCTCAAAATGGTGCTGGATGTCAAGGCAAGATATATTGATTGCCACGACATTTTCCAAAGTAAAACTCCCTGGCCATAAATTAAGCTAAAACATTATTCAAACAAAGAGCTTGTATGTTATGATACAAAGAGCAAAGACTCACCTATTCTTCCTCTGTGACTCTGGATCTATGAATGCCATACTCTTATCCTGGGCACCTGCCACCTTGGTGATAGCACTGTCCAGAGCCTGATGTGCGGATGTTTGATTGCCGGACCTAAAGCACAAGGAGTCAGTATCACAAACACACAAACAAGTCATTCCAGAAGTGTACATGGTGTAGAAGATCTGGCTTAGAACAGGTTTTCTGCAACCCATGTCTGTCATAAAAGGCGACAAATGAGAGCAGTTGGTTAGGCTCACTGACTTGGTTGATGCATGTCATCGTATCCCAATTGCGTAGCTCAATGCTGATGATGTCAATGCCTGGATTGTCTGATCCAGACTCGATTAATGGCAGACCTCCATCATATAGCTGGAATTTTGCCAGTTGCAGTGTTAAACAACAAACAAACAAACAAAACAAACAAACAAACATATGTGGTGTATCAACGGTCACCACGAATGGGCCTCACCCTCTGTGCCCATGTTGGGATTATACACAAGACTTTAGTGCGCAGAGCAAAAGTTTAAACAAGTAGGTTACTACACTGGCCCTCCCGAACAAGAGTGAATGAGTTTGGTTTTACACCGCTTTTAGCAATATTCCAGCAATATCACGGCAGGGGACACCAGAAATGGGCTTCACACATTGTACCCATGTCAGGAATCGAAGCCGGGTCTTCGGCGTGACGAGCAAACGCTTTAACCACTTGGCTACCCGACCGCCCCTCCCGAACAAGAAAGAAGATTACAGGAATGTGAGTTTTACCATAATGTCTTAGCAGGCCAAGTAAATAATACATGTATACTATACGGAATACTCAGATTCCTGCCTTCTTCTGTCCGGAGGGGCAGTGTGCATGGTGTGGTAGCCTACTGATTTAAGCCCTGCACAATTACATGGTATTAAGGGATACAGACGGGGATAGGGGAGTAAGGATACTGTGTCGGAGTGGGTTGTCCATGTAAACTATGTACAAGCGTGCTCGCACGCACACACAGACAAGACACACACACTCACAGACAAGACACACACACTCACAGACACACACACGCGCGCACACACAGAGACAAGACATACACACAGAGACAAGACTCACACAGACACACACAGAAACAGACACACATAGACAACACACACAGACACACACACAAGACACACACACACAAACAAAGACACACACACAATGCACACAGACATGCACACACCAAACAGACACACACACACTCACTTATACACACACACACACACACAATGTGACAATGCTTCAACATCGATGACACACAAAACAACTCACTCTCTCATTTAAGAACTACAGTTAAACCTGTTCATATTATCTTACTTCCTTGTCCTGCTGCCTTCTTCCTCTCCTGCTGACCCTAACCTTGACCTTGACCCTGGTTCTCGCTCCAACTCTTCACACACCGAGCTCTTGTCAGGGCTCTGATCTCGCCTCCCTCGGAACTGATTCGTTGAGCGCATCGGCGGAGGAGAGCGGCGAAAGTCTTGCATTATCTCGTTGCTGATGGAGTCTCCAGAGCCCTCCTTCGAGAGCCCCGGCTTGCTCTTCCTCCTCTGCCTCGGCTCAGGTTTAGGTGTTGTGTCCTCTGTCAGGAAGTCGAGGAGGGACTTCTCTGGCTTCTTCTCTGGCTTCTTCTCCTCCACTTCTCGCTCCTCTGTGGGAGTCTTGCGCCCTGTGAATTTCTTTCCACCTGTTGGAGTCTTTCTACCATCAATTTTGGCCAGGCTCTCCGGTGTTTTCCTCCCTGATAAAGTTCTCTCTGGGGTTTTCCTACCACTGATCCCAGATCTCCCTGGCGGAGTCTTACGACCATCTCCGCTGCTTCGCCTAAATCGTGGCTGCTTTTCCGGTTTTTCAACTTCATCAAGTTGAGCATCTTGTCGAGTTTTACCAAAAAGGTCCATGGTTGGAGTAGTCCTTCCTCTCAGACCTTCGCCCTCATGTCCTCTCCCACGCGGCAGTACAGTAGGTCGGTCAGACCGGGGAGATGTCTCAATGGACAGCTGCCTGGAACACACAATACATGTCTCATAAATGGTGTACAAGCTCATCAAATAGCTGACTGACACAACTACAAAAGAAATGATTTTGAGTATCATTGTAATTTATTGTGTGTGTTCAACATTACAACACTGTTAAAATGTGAAGATTGTTCTAACAGGAATTTTCATCCTTACGTGGTAAACATATTAAAAGTTAAACACTACTGAATGGTAATGGTTCTCTGATGAGATGTTGCCACGGCTAGTGATTTTTCCTTATGCCTTATATTATTAAAGTGTGCATTTGTGTGTTAATACACTACAAACAAAACAACAGACCACATTGACAAACATTTCTCTATTTAACTGTTAGCCTAATCTATTTGGAATATGAATATACATGTACTTATCTTAGGAAAAGTGAAATTCTCCATACAAGTTACGAGTTTAAGTACTTGTTTTCATACCAGGGGCAACACTCACCTGGGAGATTTATCACTGCCAGTGCTGGGTTGCCGAGTGAGACGAGGTTTGGACCTGCCATCGCCCCTGGGCGTGGTGGCCGAGGACCTAGGACCCCCTCGGGGGGTTGTGCTCTCCGATATGGGATCAAGCAGTGAGGAAGGAGTGTTTCGGCCTCGGGAGCCAGCTGTGAAAAGAGGGTTTCTGAAATGTTTATACTGTCTGAATTTATATCACTGATCTAAAACTGATATAATGCTAAATGAACTATTTTCTTTACAAAGCATTAGGCCAACTGATCCTGTATGCTTCCTAATTTGTCCTCCATCACAAATGACTGAGAAATAGGCAAATGCTCAATTTAGCAATATTCTAGCAATAGTACCTCTTGTCTGTAACCATGGTAACAGACAAACCAGTGACTGACAACATGAGTAACAATCCACAATAATTGGGCACTGACCCTGATGACACGCCTTCAGCTAATTCACTGGGACTGATTCAGTAGCCAGCAATGGGATAAGTAGAGCCTATTTTAACCTGGGACATTCAGGTGTCCTCAATGATCACCACCACACAATGCCAGTTAATCCGGCTGAATATTGCCTCCTGAGTTAGAATTCACACTCATGATCCAAAACATGGGTGGTGCCGAATGCACATTTCACTTCATATGGCATCCAACTCAACAACAGATATCGTGAAAAAAATTGAAATCACAAATTTTACAATGCAAAGCAAGCTGATTATTGCCTTCTTTTTTGTAGGCGAATAATTTGAAAACATAGTTAAACAGAAGTTAGCTTTGCGGAGAAACATTTTTCTTCTCCACAGTGCATCATCAAAAAGGTTAATACGACATCGCCCGACACTACACATGCCAAACATGTATTTGATGATCCCTACACTACCTGTTGGCCAGATTAGATCATGTTACCATGGTTACCTGGAGAAGGAGTTCTGTTTCCCGACTCCATCTCAGCCGGCTTCTGATATGTTGGAGGAGTCCATGGCTTCTTGCTGAGACTGTCGGGCAGCCTATTGTGAAAAAGAATGACAATAAAGAAACCGACAGGAAATCTAAACATGAGCATTGATCTACATAATTGGGATACAATGACATCAGAGATACCAACCCTAATTGAAGCTTTGGAGAAATCAGTGGGCTAAAAAAGGATAATTTCATGTCAAAAAGAGTAATTTTTAAGAGTATCATGCCATGATGCTGGTTTTCGCTTCAACATTTTCGTTAGGCCAATACATACGTGAAGCATGGGTACACATGCACTGAGGCTAGTAATCATGGTAATGTAGCCACACACGCAAGCCGCACTATTTTAAAAACAGGGCGATAACTCTCAAAATAAGCAGAAAAAATGACTCCGCTTGCATTTGTATGGTTAAATATGACTAAACCTCGAAACTGAATACCAATCCAAACATTAAAAAAAATAGAAGTTCCATAACGGCATGCGACAACAAGCGAAATACATCGGTTCCACATTTCAAATAAACACGTAGTTTGAATAACCTTGGTAATTATAGATTATAAATCACTTATGAAAGCATTTAAGTCAAGCTATTGTGTGGGGTAAGACCCCCGGAACCCCTGTTATTTTAGCGAGGCAACAAACAATGGCATCAGACACACTGTATTCATGCCGAAACATGTGATCATGGCGATCAAAGCTCCATATATTCATAAAATTTATCATGTGACAATTTTAACTGCATTGCAGAAAGACAATGTGGTGCTTCAAATCGAAGAAATATCAGTGTACATGCAATCAGCTCCCTGTAGAATGCTTCACATTATCGGTGCATTGACAATTTGCTCTCCATGATATATACATGTAAACAATTTGTGAAAAAAATGCCAAAATTGGTATTTGGGGAGGATAAGCATAACAGCATAACTTTCAGCTCAAAAGCGTAATGGTTGGCATCTCTGTGACATGCATCAACCAAGGCAGCAACTCTGACCATCCAGTCACGTTAGTCCCCTACAACAAGCATGGGTTGCTGAAGACCAACTCTAACCCGTATCTTCACGAGTTTCAATGTCTTTGAAAAGTAATTCAGTTCTGTCACAGCATGACAACTTGTGAAGCAGGCTCACTATGCCCAAAGGGATGCAGATCCTAAAGCCTGTAATCCAGTCATCATAGTCCTCTGATTTCTGGATCTGGATCCATTGCCAGTGGATACTGGCACCAAGGACCTTATTCTAAACAGCAAATTGCGGCTTAAACCTCTTGGACACCTATGCCCCCTCTTGTAATAGTTACCCACCCCAACTGACAACTCAACAGTAACTCAAATCAATATCATAAATTACCCCGGTACCACACCTGATTTTGAGTCAATATGTGTCTCTGTCAAATGACATGTGACATCTTCTCGGACAATGCATATGGCAGACACCTGTGCATAAGCCATTAGGCTTACAAAAATAAAAGAATTGGTTCTCAGGCAATGGCTTTTGAAAATATAGTGCAGGTCGGCGGTGGTTTTTTTTTTTTGCTTGTTCAAACTAGTATGTAACCAAATTGATAGTTGTGTACCACCAACCTGGGAACAACAACATAAACAAGCATACAAACTCCTATTTCCCGCCATGACCATAACACGAGATGTGCAGTAAAGGGAAGTAACTGTGTGCTATATTGGATCACATTGTTTTTAAGTATTAGGATTTAATATTTTTTTTAAATATTGAAATAAAAACGAAACATGCAGCAGACTTTATGGTGATGCGGGCGGTGCCTGAGAACCAAGACTATTATTTTTTTTAAAAGGATTGTCAGATTATCTTGAAATGTAAAATACCATTGAAAAACGATATTGATAAAAGACCCAAATCTTACCCTCCTTGTGTGGGCGTCTTCCGACCAAAGATGATGTCTTCCTTCGTCAGGCCTTCATTTGTTGGTGTCTTCTTACCAGTGGGAGTTTTCCTACCAAGCAGCGAGTCCGACCGTGGGGACGGCGTTTTCCGACCTACGTTCGGCAGGTTCCTGTTGGCATAACTAGCTACTTCTTGATCAAGGTGATCATCTCGAACGCCCCGGTGATCGTCTCGACCACCCCGTCCCAAAATGTTACCAGCATCTCTGGGTCGCAAGGTTTCATCCAAGTTTGGCATGGTATCCAGTTGCCTCTGCGGCCTTTTTTTGGCAGAGCCAGGACGTTGCCGTGAAGGAGACGTTGTTGAATGGTTTTGTGTGTATTGTCTTATTAGCTCTGTCATGAAAATGCATGGTGTGAGTATCTTCGTTAGATTAGAATATATACAATGTTAGTTTATTGTCTTCCGTTGCAGACAGCAATATTCCAGCTGTATCACGGCAGCCAGCAAATATCTGTGTCAGTGTCAGACAAACTAGTGGTTGATATCATGAGTAACACCACACACTGTCGGAGTACGACGATATGCAATCAACCAGGTCAGGAAATCAGACCACCTACCCAAATTAGTAGCCTTTTACAACAAGCAACAAAGTGCTGGAAACCAATCCTAACCTAGTCCCAAAGGAAGTTATTACAACAAAAATTGAAAATAATGTTGTTACTGCTGTCATGATAATGAAGAATGATCCTTAAATCAGATAAAATATATGAATTTTTGCAATATTCAGTTTGAAATTCTGGACACAACGTAACCATGGTAACAAAAATATACATGATAAAGGATAATAAAAGAAGACATTATCTTGCTCCTAGTAAACAGATAAACATGATTACAAAGATAAACATGATTCTTCTTGCTTGATAATGGTGTTAGAACCTACACCGAAACATCGCACTTAATTGTAATAAAGAAGCTGTTCATCCATTCTTTTCCTTACTCTTGCAATGTCTAGCACTAAGGCTAAAAAAAGTGATAGTCTTGGTTCTCAGGCACTGCCAACATCATCATAAAGTTCATTGCACGTTTCGTTTTTGTTTATATTTTTTAAAAAAAATGTGCATTGTGTTTCAGTATTTGGATTTTTTTTTTTTTAAATTCAAAATGGAAATTAAAACAAAACGTGCCACAGACTTTATGATGGTGCGGGTGGTGCCTGAGAACCAAGACGATTATTTTTTTTAGCCTAATAGTATTACTGTAAACATACCATCTTCTTCACCACTCCCTTCACTGGTTGTGACATCAGCTGCCAGGCCCAAGTTTCTTCTTTGTTTGATTGTAGCATCCAGTTCCCTCTGAAATGAAGTCTTTGCTTTAGGCTTTCTCTGTCGTAGAGGTGCATCGACTTCGTCGTAATCTTGGTGGTAATCCATCCTTAAACTTTACACTGTGAGAAAGAAAAGTCATAAAATTATTTGCATGGTTATTCATACATTATCTGGGTCGGGATGAATGATGAGTTTGTCTGGTTACCATGGTTACAGTGCAGACAAACAAATATGAATATAAAGATTAAGGTGTCTAAACTACATAAACATACAACACACCATAATAATTATAAAGACTTGTCATTTGTGAAAGGCTCTTTATTTTGGGGTGTACAGAGATTTTATTGGGTGAAAACAAGATATTAAAAAAGACAACTTATCTCAGCGTACAGTATTTTATAGTAAAGCTTGTCTCCTTGTTACCTTCCTATTTTCTGTATATTTCATGATTTGTTGTGGGGATCACGTAAGTTTGCATTCAGCAAATTAAAAAAAATAATGCTTTTCAGTTTTTTTTCAACTCTTCTTTGTTTTAGGCATGTTAATTTGTTTAGTGTCAGTAGAATCTATAAACTAATTAAATCAAGCCTTAATTTTGATCCAACACATTCTTACACACTGAATGATCATAAGTACATATGAAAAGTAAACAAAAATATACTGGTCACTGAACAGTTATCACCATTTTTCATGTTATTTCTGAAAAATTCAGTGTATAATCTTAACTGTATCATTAACTTTAATGTTTGAGAAACTATGAGCAAATGAGCATATTTCTGTCTGAGGAAAAGGTTTCAGAAGATTTCTGTAACAACACGACGACAGGGTTGTGCATTTCTTTAAAATAGCCCAAATGTGTTTAAACCATTTTAGAATTGTATTTGGGGGAAGAAATGACAGAGAGATAGTAAGCAAAAACAGAACTGAATGTGCATCATCGTGTTGTTGGATTTTTGTTTATGCAAGAAACAGTCATGTGACACCGTCCGCATGAAGTTTCTAAAGATGTATTTGAGGGAGGTGATTATATAGTATGTCAGTTTTGTTCATCATATTTGGATAAATATTCCTTGCTTATGAAACCGAGCAAAAGTAAAACGAGATACGATCACAGACACACCATGATGGGGAGTTAGCGATAATTGGTCCTCACGGATAACAAGTCGCTAGCAGTGTAGGTGTTTGTTCCACCATGTCCACTGTAGGCAGAAACATGGGCTGATGCTGTTATTGTGATCTCATAGTTATTCTACCAAAAACTTACCTATCCCTAACTTGTGGCTGACCAGAGACATTTGCGGTTATTACAGTTATCAGATCCGATATGTTAATCATGTTTATGTGAATGACATTTTCCTTTCTAAATCTTGCACAGTTTTTAATTACGGGATGACCAACATGATCAATAAACATGTTAAAAGCAACTTATTGTCATGGTTGTAGCTTACCTGGTTGAAGTTTCCATTTTTTTAAAACCCTCTTACATTATTTGACTATAGTCGAATTAACATCAAAGTAGATAATTAATTTCAATCAAAATTTTGTGCTTATTGGGAGGAAGAACCAGTCAACGTGGAGTTTATGGCTTACCCGCATCTGTAAACAGCATCTCTAACCAATGAGCAAGAAGAGTAAGATCTCATTTGATACATTAGCCATGTTAGCGAATCATTTTAATTTGTGGGCTTAAAACATACTAACACTCCATCACGGCCATGTATTGAATAAAACTAAGAAAATCCTAAGAAATATGAACCCACGGTTTACTTTACAAAGTGAGCGCACTGGCTACGAGTAGTAAGAATGTAGAATGTTTTAAATGAATTTCAAAACTTCCTTTTTAGCGCAGTCAAATATTCTTGTCAATGCTTGTCTTGGAGCATTCAATTTGAAAATAAAACAAATTGTGGAGTGAATTGATGGCTATCTACAGGTGATCTATAAAAACAAAAGGTACAAATATCTCCTTACCTGCTCGTTGCGCGATGTGTAAGGGTACGATGATTGGTAGCCCCGTGTTCTTCTCTCAAATCAATGTCGCTGAAAAATTGTCAGCCATGTTTACGCGTTACTGGGCAGTGATTCACCAAATTTAAACTTCAAACCGAAACGAAATAAGGACAAGAATCTCGTTATAAAAACATATTGTGGATCAAAGCAAACATATATTTATCGGTGTATTAGATGATAAATCTATTTGGTATTTATTTTAACCAACATTAGGTTTCCATCGATGTAATCTTTAGAACAATATTTTTGTTTTCTAACAAAATTTCCGTGCCAGCGTTTCGAGATTTACACAAGAGTTACCCCCCTTCAGATACGACGGGCACCTGTTGAGGGGCCTTTCAAGGGTTTTTCTGCATCGCGAACAAGAACAACATTTATAAATCACCAAACTACTGATTACACATTACTTACTAGGGTGTTTTTTAAATTATTTTAGACTTCATGTATTTTATTTTTGATATGTAACCTGAGTTTTGTGACCTTTATAAAATCGATTTGGACCATTTTGAAATCTTAAACAACTCATTTCAGAAATGACTTTCCACAACCTAAGTTACATACAACTTCAAGGCGGGCTTTACTGCTATTTACCTGTTTCAAGTTCCCACTCATGACTTCTTTTCTTTGAACATAAACATTTATTTTTTTTAATTTTAAATAATAATAAATACACATGCATTGCTAACATGCTTCTGAGCATGCGGAGTACAGGGTCGGACTGGGCCTAATTTGCAAATCCAAACAGGTATGGATCACGTCATGAAAACATAAATTCGCTTGCTTGTGTTATGATCTGGATCAGTCTAGCAATAAAATATTACCCCAATTAGGTCTAATTAGGCCTATATAAAAACAATGTCTCAATTACCTACGTATTGTTGTTTGTTTGTTGTTTAACGCAATATTCCAGCTATATGACGGCGGTCTGTAAATAATCGAGTCTGGACCAGACAATCTAGTGATTAATATCATGAGCATCGATCAAACCAATTGTGATCGATGACATGCATCAACCAAGTCTGCGAGCCTGACCACCCGATCCTGTTAGTCGCCCCTTACGACAAGCATAGACGCCTTTTACGGCAAACATGGGTTGCTGAAGACCTAGTCTAAACCGGATCTTCACAGGTCTATTACGGAAGTGTTTAATACATCTAGGCCTGAACATGGACATCATATATCATGTAGCATATGGTAAAGATCTTCTAAACTTACTCTTCTTTTCAAGAATGAAAGAAAAGCAAACATTTTTAATCTTATACTTCTCTTTTGAAAATAAGAAAATCGTTATTGTCTTACAATAACTTGATGGTCTTACAATCTTAAGTGTTCATTATCCACTACTAAATGTGCTCATTATACAGCCGGAAAATGAAAACTGAAATTTCTTCCAAGCTCTATTGGCTAGCTGAATATGGCAAATATCACAGGTTTAGATATTAAGTGGCTTCATCATACAGATGTTGTGTTTAAACATAATTCATGCATGATAAATGATTACTACCCTTGTACTGTGTAACAGATATGTTACATGCTCATGATGAATTTAATAAAACTTATATTAGAATGATTCTGTTCAAATCAAACTGAACAATTGTGAACATAATTATTAACACAGGGACGTTTGTTCATGAGTGTTTCACGTGTGGTCTCAAATTTGGCAAAAATATGTACAAAAATATCTCAAAAACGTTTGTAAAATAAAAGCATTTTGTTGATTAGAAAGATATTTTTCTCCCCGTAATTGTTTTAAACATCGTCAGATTTTGAAAATACAGCGGACATATCTATTTTGAATTTGAACACAGTTTTTAGTTTTTATTTCACTGCGGAAAAGCAGCTGGTCCAAGAAATAAATTAAATATAAAAATATGTATTTTTATTATTTCTCCTGCTAGTAATATAGACCCTCTTATACAATAAACACTGTTATATATAAATTCCATGTATACATCAGTATCACTGATTCAAGAAGCCAGCTGAAGTTTTAACCCCTGGGCAGAATGACATGATTGAACGAACGAAGGAATGAACAATTAACAATCTCATTGAAACAGGAAGCGGTCCAATTGGCATGTGGTGTTCATATCACGTGGATGTTTGTATTTTGGCCCTTGTTTTTTTCGATCGGAGTGAAATAAATTCATTGAATTAATACACCTGTCATTTTTTCTTAATAAGGTGAGGTGAAATGGGGTTTAATGTCGCGTCTACAAATATTACACCTCTATAGCGACCTGCATGCACATGTGTGTGTGTGTCTGCTTGTACTAGTCCGGACTGATGCCGATTTATAGTGCGAGCACACAGAGATACCATGCTATAGTTTAACATTAATTCCCCACTCAGACACAGTATACTGACTCCGAGCCGACCAGTCCTTGTTTTAGCCCCTTTATGTCGAGCGTCTCTTACAAACACCAATAATAGCGAAACGTTAAAATAAGTGTACATTAGAAATTAGCCCCCCTATTCCAATTTACTCGCCGACTCTGATTGGGAGGCGCAACTAACGTATTGTGAAAACGTTATATGCTTTGAAGTAAAATTAATGAAATTAAACTCACATTGTCTCTTACAAACACCAATAATTGTGAAAAGTTCAAACAAGTTTACATTAGAAATTAGCCCCCCGAGTCAGCTACTATCACAGTGCTCGGTGGTACATGGGCCGATATTGTAAACTGTGATGAAGATGAGTGACTGAGTCGGGTTTAACGCCACTTTTAACAGTATTCCAGTTATATCGCGGCGTGTTAGCTTAATGTGGGAGGAAAGCCTCAAGTGATGCAGGTTTTAGACGTTTACCACTTCGGTGAAACCCACGAGCACGGGTATGGTGCTGACAAACCAAGAAACATAATCGGGGCGAACCGGGATTCGAACCCACAATCATAGGTTTCTGGCGTGCCCAAGGGACGCAACTCTGCACAGCGAATCGCGGCGCCTTAGAGGACTGGGCCACCCGTGCCCCGTGATGAAAATGAAAACTGTGAAGAACTGTATATATGTGAATGTATGTAGTTATATGTGAACAACTGGAAAACAGGAAATAACATGTAAATACATCAAATAATATGTAACAAATAACATAAATCAGATATTCTACCACATAAATCGTTCTTATCGTTATTAAAAATAGAGGTGCCGTTTTCGCCCGTCACATCGTTGCCGTTTTAGCCAAATGCAGTGTCGTTTTCGCCAGAGAAATCGGTGATGTTTTGCTGAGGTGCCGTTTTAGCCTGCACCCGCAGAACATGACAGTGAAACAGATATGTTACCATATGTAACATGCATTATCAGACAATGTAACAGACAATTTTAGATAAGGAAATATTTCTTCCAATCATCCCATTGAAATTTGGAACTATTACAGAGAAGAGCATTTACATTTTATGAGAAATAACCATCAACACAACTCTGGTAACCGATCGCATGATAACAAATCTGTTGACATAAATGATATTGAGAAGACCGTTACTGGTACATCCGCCTAGAGTATAACCAACCCATGTCAAACATTTGCCATTTAGGTACACAAGCGCTGAGAGGTGGACAGAAAGGTCACAATTGCCTTGTGTATGCTCTTGACAATGTTCAGTTACTCAAGTTGGATGCTTCAGTTGGCTAACTCTGTTTTACTTCACATGTTGAGTTATGACTGAATGTAAAATTTTATTTACTTGTTTGTTTGTTGTTTATTCAAGCAATATTCCAGCTATATGATGGTGGTCTGTAAATAATCCAGTCTAAACCAGACAACCCAGTGATTGACATCATGAGCATCGATCCACACAATTGGGATACGATGACATGCATCAACCAAGTCAGCGAGCCTGACCACCCAATCTTGTTAGTCGCCTCTTGCATAGTTGCCTTTTACGGCAATTTTATTTTCTGAAACATGCATGTTCAACATGTAGTGATAAATGAAAACTTCTTTTGTGGTTCACTTATAGGCAACGGTAATGGAAACATCAGTTAAATTAAACATCAAGAGTTTCACATACGGGAAAACAAAAATGGTTAAAGTAATTTTCCTTAACTTGTGGGATTCTGTTGAAGGTGCAAATACGTGTATGCCATTCAAAACAAGTTAATGAACACCCACAATTGGAAGGCTGTGTTTCAATGCCAATCAACCATGACAGTTTAACTGTAGTCATTTCAAGTTAATCGGGAGCTCTTTATTTTCTTTTGAGTAGTCTATCTTTAAAGTAATAGTTCTAGATAGATGATGAAGTTCACTACTGACTGGCAACTATAGGTTTTGCTCATTTTTTCATGTAATAAAGACATTCATTTGGTACATTGAAGCACTGTTACCAAATCGTATGTTGTCATAAAGAGATATGTCTGAGGGTAGATTTGGTGAGTACTTCTTCGCTGTTGTTTGTTGTTTATTGCCGCGCTCAGCATTATTCCAGCTGTCAATAAAAGTCTGGGCCAGACAATCCAGTGATTGATATCATGAGCATCGATCCATGCAATTGGGATACAATGACATGCATCAACCAAGTAGGCGAACCTGACCACCCGACCCCGTAAGTCGCTTCTTACGACAAGCATGGCTTGCTGAAGACTTATTTTAACCCGGATCTTCACGGGTTAACACTGTTGTAACTAATTGGATGCACAGATGCCTCGGACAAGACATTTGCTTAGTTTGCGCACTTAGTGCTATGTTCCAGCCAATTTCCCAATTGAGAGTCCAAAGAAGTCTTTAATGATCCACCCCATTCATTAAGTTGCATCGTAAGACAAGCTTAGGTTCCTTGGAACAGATTCTAATCTGGAATCCTCCCAGTTTGTATTGTTACATACTGAACACAAAGTTAGGGATCGTAAATATTTTTTTGGATATTTTATGAATTTGTGTGATCAGTCTTCACTACCAAAAAATACTATCCCCCCAAATATTTATGATCCCTAACTCTTTTTGTTCAGTATAGTGAGTGAGTGAGTTGGGTTTAACGCCGCTTTTCACAGTATTCCAGTTATATCGCGGCGTGTCAGCTTAATGTGGGAGACAACCTCGAAGTGATGCAGGTCTCAGACGGTTACCACTTCGGTAAAACCCACGAGCACGGGAATGGTGCTGACAAACCTAGAAACATAATCGGGGCGAACCGGGATTCGAACCCACGATCATAGGTTTCTGGCGTGCCCAAGGGACGCAACTCTGCACAGCGAATCGCGGCGCCTTAGACGACTGGGCCACCCGTGACCCCTGTTCAGTATAGACGCACACACTATTAATAACTAGTTTGCCTACACAAGGTCCTATTTACAATTGCAGGAAACCAAGCGTGGATGAACATTCTGACTTCATATCAGTAGTACTCATCACTCCATTATTCTTCACTTGTTACCGTATTCGACGTAATAAGCGCCCACGGCACTATTTGCTAAGATATTGGCTAGTAAACAATCCCAATTAACCCCCCTTCCGATTGATCAATGTACACAAGACTTATTTATTTGCGTATAATACGCACTTGTGTGTTATATGCACCCTTAATTGGGCAATTAAATTTTGGAAAAATATATTTCTCGTATATAAACATTTCAGGCTGTCAGCATAAACCACGAAATTTATCTTTTAACTCTGTTTTTTTTCACCAAAATAATATTCTAATAAGAGCCCAATATTTCTAATTTTGAAAATATATCTCTCGTATATAAACATTTGAGGCTGTCAGCATAAACCACGACATTTATCTTTTAGCTCTGCTTTTTTCACCAAAATTATGTTCTAATAAGAGCCCAATCTTTCTAATTTTGAGAGCTTATTACAATGAATACGGTATTTATATATGATTACAAGATTCTTCTTTCAACTGATAAAATAACAACCAACAAACACAAAGCCCAAACCTTTTATTACAAACCACAATATCTGATTATTTCACACTTCATGTATTTATCTCTCAGAATATTTTCAGTAAATCAAACTTGTTCACCTGAGTTATGACATTACAATTATATTACAATTCAACATCTATAGTATCAAAGAAAAATGTATGATTGCAACATTGTTTAGGAAAACATCTATAGTTTTTCTGACTCTTTCATGTCATTATGTATAACAAAGCATGTAAATATAAACACTCATAATATACATAAGAACTGAGATAAATGTAGAGGAATCCATAAAAAATAGTGCCAGTGTGATGTAGCTCACCTGGGTATGTTGTCAACAGTTTTTTATATCAACATCATTAAAAAAAGTAGCTGCAGCACTGATATTCAAATATTTTCTACATAAAAACCCTGGACCATAAACTAATTTCAGAGTGGAAGTTTCAGAGTCATGTGTATTTTGAGTGTATTTAAGAACATGGTCAAACAATGGTCAAAATCAAAAATATTGAAAATAGAACTAAGTATGTATCTTAAGCCTATATACATATGCATGTACAAAAATTCATTACATTTTTTTTTTAAATGGCAGACCCATGGACATAAATAGGTATTTCAATGTGGCTTCCACTACAAAATGAATAATTATGTATCAAAATACATCGAAAAACAGAAAATATATCTTTAGTGCCCACTACATGGTATGCATTTGTCAATTTTGACTCCGAGAAGATGTGTACAGACATTCGTTCGTTCGTTGTTTAACACCACACTGAATAGTATTCCAGCTATATGACGGAGGTCTGTAAATAATCGAGTCTGGGCCAGACAATCCAGTGATTAATATCATGAGCATCAATCAAAGCAATTTGGATCGATGACATGCATCAACCAAGTCAGCGAGCCTCTTACGACAAGCATAGTCGCCTTTTACGTCAAGCAAGGGTTGCTGAAGACCTATTGTACCCCGGATCTTCACTGGTCGTGTATAGATGTACAGACACACACGATGCGCACCACAACCATTGGGCAATAGAGCTAAAATCATATCTGACTGGCTTCATAAAAGGTCCGAATATTGACCAATGTACCAGATCCGAAAATTGTTAAAATATGCCAACAAGTATAGAACAAATCCAAATACTGTATTCAACCTAATAAGCGCCCCACTCCACACATACATGCATCCATGTACATATTTGATTTTAGCACACAATGTTTCTGAAGGATTGGAATGTACATTTCCAAATGAACTTATCTTTTTTTCTTGTGACTGATATTTTATCTCTGAGTGCCTGCTAGACATCCAGGATAGTGCCTGGGTCAAGTAAAAAATGACATACAGACAATTTCAGAAAACACAGGCAGAGCTCCAGATAACTTTTGAACAATTGAGTTTTTATTCGAAGGTTTCTATTTTAATTAGTTATTACATTTTTCATTGGGTAACCTATATTTTTTCACCCATCTATTCATCACTCTTTTGACTTTTTCTCACAATTTGAGATTTCAAAAAAACAAACAAAAATGTTTTACATGTATTCAACGGTTCTAAATATAGGCTTGACACGGAAAGTAACAACTCATAATTGTGTTTTGGAAATTATCTCTGTTGTACACATGCCGTAAAAGATTCATTGGGTATTTACGAGTGCTGTATTTATACGTTATACGTTATAGGTTTTCATTTAATGCATGCGTTTCTGTGCACAAGTTAATTGAAAGTAATTGGGTTTTGAATAATTTGGGGGGGGGGGGTTATTTTACGCAAATATGCAGCATATCTGTAGCTCTGCACAGGTGATATAATGAAATGAGTTCCTAAGAATATTGTTATGCATGTTAGTACCAATAGTAAGATTCATATTACAGGTATAGATATTAAGGACTCAGATATCTTTTTTAAATTTGACATTGACAGAAACACTCCTTCATACTCGCATTCACTCACATTCCGTACTAACTCATAAAAAGGTTTAATATAGTGACATCAAAACATAAATTTAAGTAAGCAAGAACTATTGTACATGTTATATCAAATCAAGATAACTCAGATCCAGAAGTAGACGTGCCATATCGCATGAATATATCTTGTGTCATATGGTATTTGTTACAGCTATTACAGACCCCAGTGACGTCATGCTATTGTTCTTCAGTTGGATTAAATCTCATAAACAGAGATGATGTTATGTTCCCGAGATCTTATATCCCGGGGACACTTGCTATACGTTACAATATTGCCAGGATTTTATTAATAAAACTTCCGTTTAGATAGAGACATGTTTTCGCGCTAGAAATTTATTTTGCATTTGAACACAATGTTATGAAATGTAAAATCAAATGTTTTCTTTATAGTCCCAAAGATCGAACATGCAGCCTTCGTACCAGTAGCCCAGAGAGGGTACCACTAGGTTACAGAGGCCCTGATAAAATCACAATGCTTTTAAGAATATCTTTTTCAAGTACCGTACGCCAGCAACAGATATTTTACGCCCATTTCCTAAGGTTCATGGAAAGTGTATTTGAAACATAAAAATGTTGATAAACGTTGTTTTAAGTTTCTTTTCTCGGTGTATAAGTTTGAAAAACACTTTCCCTTGGTTTTGGTAGACAGGGCATGCCCTGGTTTTCCCTCTCCCCAGGGCATGCTCTGTCTACCAAAACCTCGTAAGCATGTTTTCTCAAATACATAAAACCCTCGTTTTCATGCCAGGGATGCAGGTTTTAAATATCAAAAAACCCTCGGACATGCTTTATTGTACACATAAAGTTGTTATTTAATGTGTATGAACATCTGGGCTTGCTGCACTGAATAAAGATCCAAAACTACAAGAAAAACTTTATATTGTAACGATGGTGTATAAGAAGATAACAACAGGTATGGTTATAAGCATGATGAGTAGAATATAAGGAATACCTGAGAAATTTCCATAATATGTTTTTAAACAATCTAATGTGTCTCACACCTTCATGTACCAAATATTCCACCAACATTTGTTCATGGAAAACAAAATAAGAAGACTAGCTCGCATTTCACATCTGATAGTAAAACAATGTCTGATCCGGATTATTATACACGAGCATTCGTCAAGCATTCATGCATTTGACTATGCTTGGTAATAGTGAGTGAGTGCGTGAGTGAGTGAGTGAGTGAGTGAGTGCGTGAGTGGGTGGGTGGGTGGGTGGGTGGGTGTCAGCTTAACGTGGGAGGAAAGCCCGAAGTGACACAGGTCTCAGACGTTTACCACTTCGGTGAAACCCACGAGCAGGGGTATGGTGCTGACAAACCTAGAAACATAATTGGGGCACACCAGGATTCAAACCCACTATAAAAGGCTTTCTGGCGTGCCAAAGGGATGCAATTCTGCACAGCGAACCGCAACACCAAAGATGACTGGGCTACCTGTGCCCTCTCTGGTTATACATAGAAGTAGTTGATACACATATCTGAAATATACAGTTGCATTCTTTGGTTATGGGACTAGGACAATGTACACAGTGTCAGCAGTGGGCAACCAACGCCACCATTTGGTGGCACCAGGTTCCCGTTCCACAAAGTGATCTTAGCGTTAAGACACAACTCTCAAACTTTAACATGGGCTTACAACAATCTCAGCGCTAAGATCACCGTGTTTGTTCCCTGCTGTAGCAGCTCACAGAGTAAGTGAGTGAACTGGGTTTAACACATCTCCCGGAGACAAGGGAGGTAACTGACTATAAAAGTCCTGTTTCCGCCCTTGCGAACTCGGTTGGAATTATGGAATCATGTTTTGGCTAGAGGTGCGCAGTATTACCGGTATACCGGTATACCATGGTTTTTGTTAGCTGTGGTACGAACCGGTAAACTTCCTCACTATACCGGTACTTCGGCAAATTCCGGAGTCTGTGTAGCTACGGAAATTTCCGATGATGAATATTACGTTTCTTCATAGTTTAAGTAATATTTTTTATTTACGTGTGGTACAAACAACTAATATATAGTAAAGGACGTCAGATTTAATAAATTTCCATAGAAAGTTATGTTTTATTTGAATTTCCCGTGCAAATCCCGTCTTGAGAGTGAACTGCATTTCTTCTTGGTTACAAAATGGCGGACTTCATGGCCGTGAAAAACGCGAGGGCCAAAGCTTAGGTATGGAAGTATTTTGGCCTGAAAAAACGCAAAATAGACAGTTAATGGCGTAAATGAAGGCTTTTCTCTGTGTGTTCAAATACCATGGTATGTACCGTGGTATTTGAGCAGATGCCGCGGTATACCATGGTACTGTATTTTTCGTGGTACCCATCACTAGTTTTGGCTATCTAACATGTCTATGCATAGTCCAATCAAAATCGCTTAACGAAATCGACACCCTGTTACTAAACTGCAGGATGTACAAAACATGTGTTGCCAACTCGGCATCAACAGATATTTCCCAAATCTTTTCATGTTTCTAATGAAGGTGCGTACTTGATTTGATGCACTTCGCGAAGTAACACGAACAATCAGATCGTCTTGACTGGGTGCCGCCATTTTCTTTGAACCAAATGCAAGTGATATGAGAGGTTGAATCTGAATGGTCAATGGGAGGGACATGGAAGGGACATAACTTGTAATTGCCACTTGTGGCGCTACAATTGATCCTAGAAATTCAAGCCTTGTTCGGCAAGGGTGGAAACTAGACTTTCATAGTCAGTTAACTCCCTTGCCACGGGAAGATGGGGTTCACACCACTTTGAGCAGTATTTCAGTCACATCATGGTGTGTCAGCTTGATGTGGTAGGAAGCACAAAGTGATGCAGGTCTTGGACGTTTACCACTTTGGTGAAACCAACAAACTTGTGCTGATAAACCAAAATAATAATCATGCCATGTCTAGGGTTTGAACCCACAATCACTGAATTCTTGGACAGCTAAGGGACACAACTCTGTAGCAGCTGCCACAAGTACTGACTAGAAATATACTATCTGTGGTTAAGTATTAAATCAACTGCCTCAGCTAGGTTGTCCACGACACCTGAGGGTGTCACTGTCGGGTGATGCTCATCTGACGGTCTGAAACAAGTAGGTAAGAGTGAGTGAGTGAGTGAGTTGGGTTTAACGCCGCTTTTAACAGTATTCCAGTTATATCGCGGCGTGTTAGCTCAATGTGGGAGGGAAGCCCAAAGTGATGCAGGTCTCAGACGTTTACCACTTCGGTGAAACCCATGAGCACGGGTATGGTGCTGACAAACCTAGAAACATAATCAGGGCGAACCGGGATTCGAACCCACAATCATAGGTTTCTGGCGTGCCCAAGGGACTCAACTCTGCACAGCGAATCGCGGCGCCTGAGACGACTGGGCCACCCGTGCCCCCCAAGCAGGTTAGAGGTGAAGACATGAATTATCAGCTGACAAGTACAGCATACTGACTGTAGACAAAGAGGAAACATGACATGACATGTCTTATAATGTCTATATAATATAGGGTCTTCATGTTATACTGACAAGGTTCTCACAGGGTTCTAACATTATAATGTCAGGGTCTTCATGTTATACTGACAAGGTTCTCACAGGGTTCTAACATTATAATGTCAGGGTCTTCATGTTATACTGACAAGGTTCTCACAGGGTTCTCACATTATAATGTCAGGGTCTTCATGTTATACTGACAAGGTTTTCACAGGGTTCTCAGATTATAATGTCAGGGTCTTCATGTTATACTGACAAGGTTCTCACAGGGTTCTAACATTATAATGTCAGGGTCTTCCTGTTATACTGACAAGGTTCTCACAGGGCTCTAACATTATAATGTCAGGGTCTTCCTGTTATACTGACAAGGTTCTCACAGGGTTCTAACATTATAATGTCAGGGTCTTCATGTTATACTGACAAGGTTCTCACAAGGTTCTAACATTATACTGTCAGTATTTCCACATTGTAGTGACAAGGTTCTGACATTATACTGAAAGTGTTCTCACATACTGAAAGTGCTCTCACATTATACTGAACATGTTCTCACATCCTGAAAGTGTTCTAACATTGTACTGACATCATTCTCACATTGTACTAACAAAGTGTTCTCACATTGTACTGACAGCATTCTCACATTGTACTAACAAAGTTTTCACATTGTACAGACAGTGTCTTCACATTGTATTTGATTTGGTTCTTACATTATACTGTCAGGGTTCTCAATTATACTGAAAAGGTTCTCACATTGTATTGACAAGGTTCTCACTTTGTACAGACAGTGTCTTCACATTGTATTTGATTTGGTTCTCACATCATACTGTCAGGGTTTTCAATTATAGTGAAAGGGTTCTCACATTGTACTAGCTGTCAGGATTCTCACATTATACTGTCAGGGTTCTCACATTGTACTGTCGGGATTCTCACATTGTATTGTCAGGGTTCTCACATTGTACTGTCAGGATTCTCACATTTAACTGATAGGGTTCTAATAATAATGACATGATTCTCACATTGTATTGACAAGGTTCTCACTTTGTACAGACAGTGTCTTCACATTGTATTTGATTTGGTTCTCACATCATACTGTCAGGGTTTTCAATTATAGTGAAAGGGTTCTCACATTGTACTAGCTGTCAGGATTCTCACATTGTACTGTCAGGGTTCTCACATTGTACTGTCGGGATTCTCACATTGTATTGTCAGGGTTCTCACATTGTACTGTCAGGGTTCTCACATTGTACTGTCAGAATTCTCACATTTAACTGATAGGGTTCTAATAATAATGACATGATTCTCACATTGTATTGATATTATTCTCACATTGTACTGATGGTTCTCACATTGTACTGTCAGGATTCTCACATTTTACTGATAGGGTTCTAATAATAATGACATGATTCTCTCATTGTATTTGATTTGGTTCTCACAATACACTGTTTGGGTTCTCACATTATACTGTCAAGGTTACCACATTACACTGACATGGTTCTCACATTAATTTATACCATCAGGCTTCTCACAATATGTTTGATTTCGTCTCACATTATACTGTCAGGGTTACAACATTGTATCGAGAAGATTCTTACAGGATGGGAGACAATAGTCAAAAGAACACAAGTTGGCATTTGAGAAGTGAATATGCCTTGCTTAGTACTGAAAACAGAAGCATGAAACAATGAGAGAGTCAGGGAAGCAATAGGTGGTACCTACCTGTATTTACCTGTGCGGACCAGTACCCCTCGCATCCCACATGCCTGTGACCCCCCAACATCATTGACAACATCATCACCAACCATTACCACCTGTAAATAAACATATCATGACACGCTATATTTTCAGTGTGAGTGAAGATAAAATTGAATCTTCAAAAGTTATAAAATGTTTTTCATATATCTGTTTAGAAACAACTTTTTCAGGGTGAATCCGACATGACACGATTCAAGACAAACCCATCTGTGGCCACACTAACTAGCTTGCTAGATTGTATACAGTATCATAAATGAGAAGCAATCTCATTAAAATCAGATCTTTGTTCTCGCTATTGCTAAACAAAGATCTGAGGACATCCCATTAAGGGTCAAGTCAGAATGACCTTTCATCCAGACAATCAGAGCGTCGCTTACCAGATCATGAAAGTGACAGTCGGAATGTGTTTTCTAATCATGCAACCACGAAATATTTAACACGGGGTATTCCGAACGACAGAATGTTCTTCTTATCAGTTTTAATTTTTTTAATCGAGAATACGTCAAAATATGTTTCGAAGCGTAGTCGCCAGTTTGAAACTAGTGTCATAAAGCTCTAGAAAGCTGCCTTCTGATTGGCTAATGTCGATTTCTTGTCAGTCATTTCATAGGGTCGGTCAAATTTGTGAAAGGTCGTTCTGATGTGACCTATAATGGGATGTCCTCAGATCTTTGTTTAGCGGTAGCGAGAGCTAAGATCTCATTTTATTGAGATTGAAATGACAAGAAACTTAATATTGCAACATTGGCGTACTAAAAGAAGCAATAAGTATTGCTTTAAGAAGTATATTAGTAATTCTAATCACAGTCACATCTCCTAATCATGCCAATGTATGGCAATGACACACCCACCTTGTCAGACGTCACGCCCATGTCCTCCAAAGCTGCATTGAAGAAAGATGGTGATGGTTTGCCTACAATTTCTGCCTCAATATCACATGCATACTGAAAACAGAGTGTAAAATAGCCACTTGTCAAACTAGGAATTAGTGAGTGAGTGAGTGAGTGAGTTTGATTTTACGCCACTTTTAGCAATATTCCAGCAATATCATGACAGGGGACACCAGAAATGGGCTTCACACATTGTACCCATGTCGGGAATCGAACCCGAGTTTTCTGTGTGACGAGCCAACGCTTAACCACTAGGCTACCAGACTCCCCCTCAAACCAGGAATTAAACTTCTCCAACCTCCACAACTGGTATGCAGCAATGTGAGACCCATTTACATCATTTCTCATTGCCAAACAAACAATATTAGTAATTTTCGATATGAGATTGCGATACATGTACACGATGGCAGAGTTGGTGTGGTGTGTTCCGAATAAAGTATCTATTAGGAATTGACTACGGGACAGCAGGGGGGTGGCATAGTCGTCTGAGGTGAGGTGAAATTGGGTTTAACGTCGCGTCCAAGATTATTGCACTTATATAGCGACGTGCATGCACGTGTATGTGTGTGTGTGGCTGCTTGTACTAGTCCGGACTGATGCCGATTTATAGTGCTAGCTCACTGACATACCATGCCGCAGTTTAACATGAATACCCCACTCAGACACAGTATACTGACTCCGAGCCGACCAGTCCTTGTTTTAGCCCTTTAATGCCGAGCGCCAGACAGGGTAACAACAAGTACCATCTTTTAACGTCTTCTGGTATGACGCGGCCGGGGATCGAAATTAAAAATTCCGCTCTCCGGGCGGACGCTCTACCACTAGACCACGGAGGCGGTCCCATAGTCGTCTGAGGCTGTGCACAGTTGCGTCCCTTGGGTACGACAGAAAGCTATGATTGTGGGTTCGAATCCTGGATCGCTCCAATTATGCTTATCGGTTTGCCAACACCACACGTGCTCGTGGGTTTCACCAAAGTGGTAAATGTCTAAGACCTGCAGCACTTCGGGTTTTGCCCCAACATTTAATTGACATGTCGTGATATAACTAGAATAATGTTCAAAATGACATTAAACCAAACTCATTCACTCACTCACTCACAGTTGTGTTGCGACAAGTCAAAATCAAAATCGTAAATAAGGGAGGGGGGGGGGGGGGGCACAGAGGTATGGTTACTGCAGCTATTGTTAGGGTTACTTGTGGCCATGCTCCTGCTTTCAGTGTAGGCCTAAGTACTGTCACATGTGCACTGTGTCACATGACATTTAGCAATATTTCCCCATTCTTACAGTAGGGGTCACCAAAAAGTGGGCTTCGCACATTGTACCGATACAGGCAGAGTTAAAAATTAACATAAATCCCCTGTCTGAGACTTGTAAAATGAAGGATGGGCTAGTGACATTAACTTGTGGACCAACACTTTTACATCAGCTAGATAGTAACTCTACAAGCAGATCATTTATGAGAACTGGTGAAATATATACCTCTAATGCCTTCATGTAGGCCCCAACATCCAGGACATTCTCATCCTCCTCCCTATAGTACTTCCTGAAAGTAAAATTGGTACAATGCACAACACTGTTTAGTCAAGATATATTTCCATTAATAACCCTTGTTGAAAGATACAGAATAGAACACAAGTTCATTGTCATATATATCCAGCCATTTTTATATCAGGGCAACAAGTAACTGAGACACACTTGCAGAGGACAAATTCTGCCCAAGAACAACACAGGTAGAACACCTAGGGAGACCTATTCTGACGCAGAATCCACAAAGGGAGACAAGCTCTCGGGAACCTATCCTGCCCCAGGATCCACAAAGGGAGACAAGCTTGGGAAGGACAGATTACACACACTGACACACATGGGCTAATGTTATCTATCCTTCCACAGAAACACCTAGGGAGACCTATTCTGACGCAGAATCCACAAAGGGAGACAAGCTCTCGGGAACCTATCCTGCCCCAGGATCCACAAAGGGAGACAAGCTTGGGAAGGACAGATTACACACACTGACACACATGGGCTAATGTTATCTATCCTTCCACAGAAACACCTAGGGAGACCTATTCTGACGCAGAATACACAAAGGGAGACAAGCTCTCGGGAACCTATCCTGCCCCAGAATCCACAAAGGGAGACAAGCTTGGGAAGGACCGAGATTCCACACACTGACACACATGGGCTAATGTTATCTATCCTTCCACAGAAACACCTAGGGAGACCTATTCTGACGCAGAATACACAAAGGGAGACAAGCTCTCGGGAACCTATCCTGCCCCCGAATCCACAAATGGAAACAAGCTTGGGAAGGACCAAGATTCCACACACTGACACACATGGACAAGCATGGGCTAATGTTATCTATCCTCCCACAGAATCCCCACAATGAGAATGAAGACAGAGCTACCACCCTCAAAGACACTTCTATAAACAGAGATCATACAAGCCTACAATATATTCAAACACCTTAAGAATTCTTCAAGAGTTTGTTTTGTCAACAAGCTAAATCATATGGTGTGAGCTGATTCACCTAGCCCCTTCCTATGATATAGTGGTAGCATTTATTATTCTTAACCTACCCCCTACCCCACAGTCAAGTATGAATATGACAACCATTGCTTAACCTACCACCTACACATGCTCAAGCATGAATACAACAACCATTGCTTAACCTACCAGGCTACCACGTTCACACGCTCAAGCATAAGAATCTTAACCTACCCCTACCCATAATCTAGTTCGAGCATGTTACCTACCCCCTACCCATGGAGATGAGGACAGGTTCCTCCAGGGACATCAGCAGCTTGAAAGCTTTATTCATGTTCTCATAGGTGAAGTGGTCTGCTGCATCTCCCATGACAACACAGTTGGGGTTACTTGTGTCGATGTCCGCAAAGTTGGGTCTTGCATCTGTGAAAATACTCGACACTGGTAGCTAGATTGACAACAAACAAGGTGAGTGGGTGAGTTTTGGTTTTAGGCAACTTTTAGAAAAATTCTAGCAATATCACGGCAGTCAACAAACAAGGGCAACAGGTAATAGTAAGTGACAATGGTACTACTATGTTTATAGTGAGTGAGATTTGGTTTTATGCCGCTTTTAGCAAAATTCCAGTAATATCAAGGTCCTGCCAGATATTTGTGATAAAGATGTTGCTATCAGCCAGAAATTTTTAAAGGCTCTGTACTCATGGATATTAATGCCTTGCTACATGTTCTTTCGAAATAACCATTCATAGATCTTCTTTGCAGATATTGTCAACCTATCCATACCACATGAAGATCCTGTAATACGGTTTTAATATACACCTGTTTTTGTCAAGGATGCACCTATCATGGTCAATATGGTACACCATAACTGATATGTCACAGTAACTTTGAAAATGATCAACATGATCAAGGCTGGACTACACAAACCACTGGGTGATAGTGGGAAGGGTTTACAGTCAGGGCATAGTGACATACAATTATCTCAGCTTCCCTATGGTATATTCCACAGAAATACATCTCAAAACGGAACAAAATTATTCCCCGTGAAGATCAAGGTTAGAATTGGTGATCAGCAGCCCATGCTTGTTTTAACATGCGAATAAGGAATCGGGGGGCTGACTTGGCTGATGTATGTCATCGTATCCCAATTGTGTGGATCAATGCTCAAAACATCAATCACAGACTTTTCTTGTTCAGACTGGATTATTTAGTGAGTGAGTGAGTGAGTATGGTTTTATGCCGCTTTTAGCAATATTCCAGCAATATCACGGCGGGGAACACCAGAAATGGGCTTCACACATTGTACCACTGTTGGGAATCGAACCCGGGTCTTCGGCGTGACGAGCAAACGCTTTAACCACTAGGCTACCCGACCGCCCCTGGATTATTTACAGACCGCTGTCAGATAGCTGGCCTATTAGTGCACATTTAGTAACAAACAACTAAACAATCTATTGGTGACTAATGCATGAAGACTCACTTGGATGAACGAGGAGATAAGGACGTAGGTGGCGCTGTTTCAACAGGCTGCAGACAGCTGGAGCTGGAGGAAACACGTCAGTCTCAGTCATGGTGAACCCATGACCCTGGAGCTTCTTCACAAGAGCTGCCTTTGTGCTGGTGGTTTCATTAGTACAGAACCTGACAGGTAGTCCTGCCCCACGCAGCCTGCAGAGTACAACATAGAACACTGAAACGGTCAAGGATGTATCTAGGATTCAAAACTAAGTGCCCCTATTACAAGCAATTTGGGGGGAAAAATATTTTTTTATTTAAATTTGTGACCCTTTTTATGATAATCGCTGATTATCAAACAGAGAAGTTTGTGCACAGAGTATCTGATGATGAGAGCATTGTCTAATCTATACTTGGTTAAAATTTGTATTACGTTTGGATTTCTCAGACCACAACTCAAAACAACAGAGCTACAGATAAGCAGCATATTTGCGTAAAATACTCCACAAAAATATTCAAAACCCAATTATTTTCAATTTATTTGCGTACAGAAATGCATGCATTAAGTGAAAAAATCAAATGTGTAAAAACAGGACGTGTAAATACCCAATGAACATGATGAAGCTTTTCCAGCATGCGTACAAAGGAGCTAATTTCCGAAACCCAATTACGCGCTAATTTACTTTCCGAGTCAAGCCTATATATCTGACATATTTAGAACAGTTATATACATCTAAAACATTATTTCAGGTTGTTTTTTTAATCTTAAAAAGTTCACTAATTTTGGGAAAAACCCAATAGAGTGATGAATAGATGAGTGAAAAAATATTGGGTTACTCAATGAAAAATGTAATAACCCAATTAGAATAGAAACCCTAGAGTAAAAACCCAACTGCTCAAAAACTTATCTGGAGCTCTGAAACAATATTGTTTCCTGACACTAACAGTACTATCAATGATGTTGAAAAATGTCAGAGATTTATCTTGGATTCCATATTTCCAAACTGCTTGGGAAGAAAAACATTATTTTGTTCAAAATTGGGAATTTCTTAAAAGTCCTTTTTATTCAGATTCAGGCGTGTTTTAATATTTGATTCAATGCAAAAATGGAAAACTGAACATTAGTCTCTTCTTGTTTGTTGTCCTGTTACCTGTTGTCGGTGAAATGCAAGTCACCTCTGCAGAGCCATTACATTAGTTATTGCCATAATAACATAACTGCGCAATTTTTTAATTCCAATATTACTGAAAATTGCTTCCAACTTGGGGCCAAATAGCAGCCTCTGAGCGGTTCTTGATAAATCCCTGAATGAACAACCCATATTAACATAATGGAAACATGATCTAGCATAATCAAACATGGCCTAGGTCAAGAGATGATGTGGCTCTTGAGAGATTAAATACTTGAAACATGAGACCACAACTGCTCAATATTTGAGTTTATATCCACAACCCAATCAGAGTAAATAATAAACATGATAAGCAGCATTAAATTAAATCCAGTGAGATCCCCTCGTCGCACAACCCTGGTATAGAGTAAGCCATGGACCTAAATGATGATTGATTATATGGGTTATTATATGCTAAGGCGACACAAATCATGACAACGGTGGACATTTTTCAAAAAATATCATATTAAATTTTTAAATATTTGGAAAATATTACCATCCAATATTGTCAGTTTTGTAATAAAGAGACTGTTCACCCAAATAGAAGGCTTTTGTGAGCATTATTTCTGTCCATGTCGTGTAATAACGGTCATGATGAAAGGTCAACACAATTGCTCGTCAATTCCTACAAATAACAAGTAAGTAATTATTTCTGACAGAAACACAACTTTCTACAATAAATATCCCATTTCATATTCTTACCCATCAGAAGTTGAAATTAGTAGAGGTTTCAACGTGAAAACTGCGTATTACCGTCACTGGCCTATCAACAACATTATGGATTTACTTTTTCGCAGTGCAATACTTCATCAATGAACTTTATTCAATTGCAGATCTATATGCTTACATTAACAAATTTTGTTTTTTCCAAAAATAACAAAAATGCTAAATTTATTGTGACATAAAATGAATTTTTAAAAGAAATAGTAGCAGACACGATGCATTGCAGTAATGGACATGATATGTCATGTCCATGCAACATCTCTAAATTGCGATTCTAAAAAACTACTTTTTACGTATTTGATCAACATATTTCCCATGAATAAAACCTACAGAATGACAATGTTGCATTTTCAAAATGAGACAACAGTGTGTGTATAATTGCACATGGACATGGTGCAATATTACTTATTTAAAACAGATATGTTGCAAGACCTTCATTTTCAACAATTATGCCCAGTCTTCTTCATGGACAATACAGATTTAAGTTTTATGTATTTTTACTTTTTAATGTTCTTTGAACTACTATTTTGAGTCAATTTCAAAATGTCAGTCACTAAATAGCATGCAGATGAATATGGATAATGGAAACTGGACTTTTATAGACAGTAAACGCCCTTGTTCTGGGAAGATGGGGATTATTTTCACCTTTTCGATTAAAATCTAAGCAGTAGGTTCGGGATAGGTACCACATACCAGTCTGTGCCAAAATCTTTGAATCTACTTGACAAAGGTTTTAGTGTCTGGTGGTAGATGTTAGTTTGCGACTTTTATTAGCTGAGCTTGTGAGACATTTTCAAGAGTGGACCTGGATTTATGGTGAGTTTCTTGCAGTAAGAGATGCACTTGGTGCAAACGGTGGCCATCTTTGAATGTGGCAGTCATCTTGGATTTTCAAGTGGCTAACATTTTTCTCAAAATATTTACCAAAAGGAATATTGATCTAAAGTTTCATGCTTATATAATCATTTGAACAATTCACCTTGATCTTTATTTTGCAATTTATCTTCCCCACTAAAACCCATACCATTGCACTGAACTTTCCCGTGCATAGAAAATACAGGTGACATGCCTAACCTTACCTATTGACGGCGTCTACGGATCCCGGAATTGCATGACCCCCATCGTGCCCGCTGTTATACAGGACACCCGTAATATCCAACAGCACACCGTCAACCGTCTGCTCGTACCAGGCCGCCATCATTGATATTTGGAGTTATCTGCCCCTGTAAAGTGAAAGAGGCTCTTTTGGGGTTATATCAAAAATTGCAGTGACCAACACATATGACTATCCTACAACATCCTTCTCAAGATGACACGAACAGTTCGAATCGAATGAGAGAACCCTCAGACACGACAGAGACGGTAAAGTTCCACGTCGCGTTCAACAATATCCCAGCTACCACGTCACTGCCTACCTGAAATAGTTGATTATAGGTTACATATTTCAGTATGTACTAAGCAGGGCATCAGCTGATGACTACTGTTGAAAAGTAAAATAGTCATATGCAATATATCAAACCTTTCTCCATTTATAAGCCTTTTTAAACTAATATATGAAACATTTTCAACAGTAATAAGAAGGACTTATTTTAATGGAATGAGATATCCGTACTGTAATCTAAGCTTCAGTAAAATCTTTGTTTCATTTAAATTACTTTGCAAATCGTTAAACGTTGGAATAAAATAAAGGCACACGTGATACTGTATTCACCCTCTGATCATAGTTTAAAAAGCGGACAATATTTTATGGACACATCGATATTTCGTCAAAATTAAAGGGATCGTGCGTCAGGCCTAATTTAGTCTTGTCTTGTCTTGTTGGTATTTTACTCAACGTATTTGCATGGATAGAATCAAGGTCGTAGGAGCAGGGGATCCAAGCCCCACCAAATGCTGGCTAACATCTACATATATACAGAGTATAGTTGCATAACTATACCATACCTTTGACCTGTATAATAACGTTTAAGGTTTATGTTTGGTCAAGGCTGGTTAAAATAACTAGAATTTGTTTTCGGGGAATTAGCTTGGGACCCTACACCTAAAAACAACCACGAGAAGCCTCTATTAGTGGCCAGTCTTTATTCAGTGTATCTCATCAGCCCTTTACATATCATAATAAAAAATAAGCAAAATTACAATCTATAACAACTCAAATATTCCGAGAATTATGAATTAACAGTTACAGCATAAATCTTACTGAGAATGTATCATACCAGACATAATTTCATTTTTAAACAATGAAGCGAAGACGCTTGGTTGAAAATACAAGTGATATAGCGCAGTTGAGGACAATGTATTGTAAACAAATAAGATAATTCTTCAGTGAGACACGTACTACGTGTGCTACCAATTACTAAAATGATCTTACATGATCTTTGATATTTATGAAGAACGTAATGATAGGCTTTACTTTAATACAACTTAGAAGAAGACAACTTAAACGGAATAATAAGAATACACAAATATTAATATATAATTTCAACCAGTCGGTTGAATAATATGACCACATTTTTTATATCTAAAGTACCGTTATTACCCAAAAACATATGCCGAACGGCATGTCATTAAATGGGTATAATGTATGGATAAATAGAGCTTAATAACACTGAAAATATACCAATAAATGAGCTAATGAATATAACAACAAGTGTTATGTGCGCTCACGTATTAACGTATTTGCGTGTACAGTATAGTTACCTCGCTTAATAAGTACATTATTTAAACATTAATTACATCAAGGGTAGTTTGAATCATTTGAATTGAACACACACAGAGTAATGTTTTGAAGATACATTCATTTACATACACCTTGATTTCAAACATGCAATATAACATACAATTGACAACAGGTGCACAAGTATTACATTGCTACCAAAAGCCCGATTATGTGTAACTTTAACGTGTCTAAACGTTATTATATTATATTTAATACAGTTTTAATATACACTATATTGTTAGATTATTTCTAGTGCTACATGGTCTAACCTAACTATAATAATTAATTCACTGGTGTACTTAATCAATATATAATGCCTAATTCAAAATGTTGATTATATTCAAAGCAACTGACAACATAAAATGCAATAGAAAACCGGAAAATAGGAATATAATATAAGAACACACAATATGTCAAGTGAATATGTCTCACCTTAACCAAGAGAAGCATCTATTAGTGGCCAGTCTTTATTCGGTGTAACTCATAAGTGAGGTACCCCGAATAAAGGCCGCTATTTATGCCACGACGCTCTTAGAGGTCGTATGTTCAGTCATCACTTATTTAAACAATACCTACACACTGTTGCTAATCTACCGTCATGACTATCTGAATTTAGAGATTACTCCGCAGTTTTTGAAGATATGAGTATGCAGAAATGACTAAAATTACATAACAGTTTTCTTGAAGAGCGTGTTGTCATTGAGTTATGTTTACTCCTCTCTCGGGACATGTAACGGGAAGTATATTACGCTTATCAGGTAAAACATGGGAATGAAAGCAGGTGCAGATCAACACCGGCTGATCACGGACTTGGGATGGAACATGCATGTAGCTAATGCTTAACACATGACGCTTGTCAACTAAAACTTCGGAATGAAGGCCAGGTTATATCCACAAAATATGTTGTTTAGTCATATTTTATAAAATCAAAATTATTATAAAATATCAAACATGGCGTATTTTGGAACTATGATAATACTATTAATATTTCTATTTCTCACTCTTGCTTGACACCGGTATAAGGACGTATACCGAAACGTCGCTACCACAGTATATTAAAATATAGAAGTTGTTATCCATTTTTTGTGTGTTCTTTGTCATCCGTCAATGGGGCACGGGTGGCCCAGTCGTCTAAGGCCCCGCAATTCGCTGTGCAGAGTTGCGTCCCTTGGGCACGCCAGAAACCTATGATTGTGGGTTCGAATCCCGGTTCGCCCTGATTATGTTTCTAGGTTTGTCAACACCATACCCGTGCACGTGGCTTTCACCGAAGTGGTAAACGTCTGAGACCTGCATCACTTCGGGCTTTCCTCCCACATTAAGCTGACACGCCGCGATATAACTGGAATAATGTTAAAAGCGGCGTTAAACCCAACTCACTCACTTACTCACTCATCCGTCAACTTCTGAGAAGTGCCTATCAAACAACTCGATTTCTCGGGGTTATTTTAGCTTCTTAAAGTATTTTATAGGGAAGTTGATGAATACTAATGTTAATATACCATATAGACCTTCGTATAGATCAAAGGTACGCCAAATATGCCTACATGTAAATACGCATTTGATACCATTATAGTATTGTAATGATCTGATCTCAAAACAAAATAAAACTGCACTAGAAGCTAGCTAGATAGTTTGCGAACCGCACAAGAAACCATCGTTACACTATAGTTTAACTGCACTAGAAACGAGGTAGATAGTTGGTTAACCGCACTAAAAACTAGTTACAACGTTGGTAAACTGCATTAGAATCTAGCTAGACAGTTGACGAACTGCACTAAGAGCAAGTTACCCTGTAGTATTGCGCTAGAAACTAACCAGACATTTGGCGAACTTTATTTACTACTAAGCAGGATATTTGAAATTATTCGGAGTTATTTTAAGTTTTAATTGTATTAAGGTATTATGGTGCTTGAACCTGTCCATTATCAAGTGAGGGGTGGGATTAACGAGTGTACGAGTGTAGTCGTATCACCGTCAATATCGACACACAAAAAAACGTAATTCGACAAAATAATCATTTGACAAAACAGTGATATATACATAATAATTACCATCAATGTCAACATGACAGTTTACAAACAGCACCAGGGGTAAAATGTGCGATTTCACATAACAACTGTCTGGAAGAAGAGCATCTTCCCGAGGCGAGGGAGTTAACTAGTAGAACAGGACTTTTATAGTCAGATAACTCCCTTGCCTCGGGAAGATGGAAGAAGTGTGAATAAACATGATCATTACTGTCACTTCACGAATGTCAATGATTCGTGGCATTGTAGACAGAGTACACTGGAACCAATGAGAGAGGATACCGTTCAATATAACAATAACAGGTTGGCTTAATTACAACGTCTCCGTTTCGCACAAGGCACGTATTGCCGTGTCTAGACGTTTGCTGGAAATAGACCCCAGACTGTAGGATAAGCCTCTCTGTAATCATGAACACATCGTGGAAATAAAGACAACAGAACAGCTCTGACTGTAACAATGGAACAGGTTTGTTTACACTCCTGCACACAATAAGCACGTGTTGTAAGTGCGAGGTCAACAAAAGATCGAAGCTGTGTAAAATCCTCAACTGTAGGAACATGCGATTCTGAAACTCATGAAATCCTTATCTCACTATGCGAAATGTTTGTGTGTATAGAACATATATAGTCAGACAGACCGTGCAGACAAAAAAGCATCACTATGTAAGTCATCCGTATGGCAAGCCGTTTTCACATTTATTACGGAATTACAGATATCTTCAATTGTTTTAAAGATATCGGTATTTTATTTAAAGATATCAATAATGTTTTTAAGATATCAAAATATAATTAAAGATATCTTAAGTTCATTTCTGATATCCATAATACAATTACTGATATCTTAAAATGTTACGGTGATATCAACAAATTAGTTTGTGATATCTCAAAATGTATTTAAGATATTAAACATTTACCATCCTACTGTACATAAATATATTAGAAATATATTCAAGATATCTTAAATTCAATTCAAGATATCTTGAAATAAGTTATGCATATCTACAAATGCATTACAGATATCATTAATTCGTTTTATATATCTTTAATTCATTCCAAGATATCATTAATTCTGACCGTTACTGATAGCAAAAATCCAATTAAAAGATATCATTAATAACTTTTTTCAAGATATCAGTAATACATTACACCATATCCTTAATTCATTTCGTGATGTCTTAAATTTTAGTGCAGATATCTACAATTATCTGTATTTAAGATATCTTCAATTCCATTCACGATATCTTCAATTCAATTCAGGATATCTTAAAAAGAATTGAAGATAGCTGTAATTCCGTAATAAATGTGAAAACGGCTTGCCATACATCCGCCCTGTGTCATATTATGATTCGAATACAGCAGAGACCATATATCGGTATATGGTCTCTGAATACAGTTATTGCACATGCATGTTTCTCAAATTTGAACTCTATCAGTGGAATTGGAAAGTGTGTTAATTTGTGGATCAAAAGTACCCTTGAATTTCTTTAGCATTAGAAGAAACCGTCTTTTTAGAGAACTGCAGGGGCCCGTTCCACAAAGCGATCTTAGCGTTACGACTACCGTAAGCCTATGTTAAACCATGGGAGCTACCATCATCTTAGCGCTAAGAACGCTTTGTGGAACGGGGCCCTGGTGCAGCTAATTGAACCATACAAGTAAAGATCGCATTACAACGCTCTATACTGATTTTCTTATGTGTCCACTGCGCAGTTCATTCATGGGTTCATGGGTTCATTCATGGGTTCAATGTGTGGAGCCCATATCTGGTGTCCTCCGCCGTGATATTGCTGGAATATTGCTAAAAGCGGCGTAAAACCGTACTCACTCACTGTAAATTACACTTTGCCAAATTTCATACTTTTAGACAAATGTGAATGAAGTTACTATGCATAAAAGAGTGCTAATGATCACCAGAATAATCCGTTACGCGCTGTGTACATAATCTAATACCAATGCGGTTTTGTTGCTACCTCAATGATTCGATTATAATAACTGAATTCTACTGCCTCACCTTCTGGTTTCATTTCTTGTGCGATATCAAGTTTGAATATCGTTTAAGATGAAAGTTGAAAGAAGTTACCAAATACCATTCGTATGACAGCATCCCGAAAGCGACCCGTGAAGATCCGGGGTAAAATAGGTCTTCAGCAAGCCATGCTTGCCGTAAAGGCAAACTATGCTTGTCGTAAGAGGCTCGCTGACTTGGTTGATGCATATTATCGGTCCCAATTGCGTGGGTCGATACTCATGATGTCAATCACTGGATGGTCTGGTCCAGACTCGATTATTTACATATAGCTGGAATATTGCTGAGTGCGGCGTTAACAAACATGCATTTTTTTCACATGCATTTTTTTCACATGAAACAAACAAACAAATACAAATTAAGCAAAAGTTATTATACATCTCATTTACAGATAAATGTGATTTTAATTCAAGAGTACCAAGGACGTTCGGACATGGAATAGATCCATACTGTTCTCTCTCCATTAGAAAATTCAACTGGCGTATTCTTATTGTTCTAGACCAAAGTTAAACATTCTTCCCATCTTCATCTATCTGGAGTAAATCACCTTTTAGAGAAATAGAGAAGGGAGGCAACTCTTATCAGAACCGATCCCACGTGACTAATGTTTTGGTAACATGGCGGATACTGGACGATTGTTGTTGATGTCACATTAGCTATTCACGCATACATCTCCTCTCGGCGGTTTCGCGGTGTTTTTTTCCTTTTCTGAGGTAAGGCAGCATTTGTTATCTTCTATATGATTAACGTTTGTGTGGGAGAAAAATGTTGCGTTCAACGAATAAACTGAGACGACAAGATTAATGAGCTCGGCGAGCACTGATGTTTCGGAAAGGGTGCCTGCACTTCGGCTAGCACCGGCATCAACCATTCGGCTTCGATTGTTGCACTTACATTCTTGATGGTTGTACAAGGAGGCAAGATTAATGTTAAAGGTTAGAAAAAATTGAAAGGGAAAACGAAGTCGTCTTGATTCTTGTGTTGAGATTTTTATTTGTCCAGATGCCAATGCTTGTTTTGACAGCAACAGGAGATACAGTTTGAGGCTAGACTTGCTGAGGCTACAGTAACAAGCTTCAAAGATAACATTGATTATTTTCTGAAAGGTAGAAATTGTTTAATAGTTCGAACATCGCAATATTTGTCATTTATAGATGTGTTTGTGAATGTAGGTTCTCAGTCTTAATAGAACTTGATTATGTACATTCTCATTATTTGTAGTCTCTAGTCATGTTCGAAAAAGTATAATTAAAACATCAGTAGAAATATTTATCATTAATCAAACCAGTAAACTTATCAAGGATGTGTAAATACATTGCCAGTAGTAGTGGGATGATTCACTGGTGCATTTATAGTCCACTATAGTCCTTACCATAGCCCTAACATGTAGAAAAACTCTTAAAAATGGGAAATTGCAGCTCGTCTGATACCTTAACTTTAGGGCAGTTTGGTAAGGATTATAGTACCAGTGCCAATTTCTATCGCTGGATTTTGATGAAGATAAGTTTATTTTTCAGAACGGCATACCTTGATTATTTTAATCAGAACTCTGTAAATGGCCATCTCAGCATCTGGAACATTTTTCGATTTCAACACACTGTGCATGGTTATCATGATTATCAGTGTTTGAAGTTCGAGGGGTTCTTGTCATTATCAAACTTCCAATGACCCCAGGACCCCCCTTAAATAGAAACTGATTATGATCAGTGACTGTTATTGATTATTTACCATGAGTGAGTGAGTGAGTGAGTATGGTTTTACGCCGCTTTTAGCAATATTCCAGCAATATCACGGCGTGGGACACCAGAGATGGGCTTCACACATTGTACCCATGTCGGAAATCGAACCCGGGTCTTTGGCGTGACGAGCGAACGCTTTAACCACTAGGCTACCCGACCGCCCCCTATTTACCATGTATATATGTATATTTAAAAACATGATATTCCTATGCTGATTGTAACTGATAATTGATTGTAAATGTTCATGGTGTCCATTATCATGATTATCATTTGTCTTCTCAGCATGATATTTAATGTTCATTTCAAATGATTCATCCATTCATTAATTTGATACATATATTAATTTTCTTTAACACACTAATCTTTAAAATTTAGCCAATAAGACATTCCATTGTGACTTATGTTTTCCATTGTGACTTAAGTTAGAAATAGGATTTTGAACGTTCAAATCATGATCAGGGAAAGTCAAAGCCACATGTCTGTCTGTCTGAGAGTAGTGAATGTCAAGTGGAACAAGTAGCTTTCTGAAAGGATCTTGTTATTTTACTTAAACCGCTTGTTCGAAATAAGCTGCAGACAAGTTAGATATGAACAATTATGTCTTACCCCTAGTGATGAAAATTCGGTCATGATCAGTAACAGGGTTTCAAAATTCATGTCATAATCCTAATATTTTGTATTTGAGATTGATGATTTCTTAGGCTCAAATACACAAGGAGCAAACCACAAGGACCACAGGACCCTATTGTTTTTTAAACGCTGAATATACTGCATGGATTTGTCAGAGATTCCAAGCTTAGTGCCCTTGGCAAATTGGGAAAATCTTTATTGTGTTCCAAATTGGGATTTCTTTTAAAGTTTTCCTAAGTTGAGAGGTACTTTGACATTGCATGTAATGCAATAATGTTAAACTATGCCTCAAAGCCTCTTTATTGGTCCTGTTAAAAGTGTTATCAGTGAAATAGTTGACACCCCTAATGAACGTCAGTTACTATTGGGAAATGCATTGGAAAATATATAATTCCAATTCTGAATTTTTCTTGAAAATAGCTGCAGACTTGGGTCCGAATATCAGCCCCTGACAGGTCTAGATACACCCCTGTATTGTGTGCACAATGGTAGAACTTAAAGGAACTAGAACTGCAATTTGAGAAACAGGACCTCCTATGAACGTATTGGAAAGAGCTGAAACTGAATAAGGTTTGGTGCCGTAGGTGGTGTTTGGGTAACAAAATGTCATAAAACTATTTGTGAGTTTTATTTTGAGTTAACCCACTTTAAGGTTTCAAGTGACCCAGTGCTGACATGGATGTCTTCTCAACAATAGTCAGGAAAGTTGATCAGGACAAAGTATTGATCCATACCAACTGCATGTGTGCCGGAAGGCGGAGCGTTGTCCTTAATCTGGTTTATTTTGAGAGCTGTCATCAGTTTTCGAAATTAGGTGAGATCCTTGAGATTTGCTGCTATATATAAATCAAGGTTTTCAGCTTTTAACATTAGGGTTATTGCCATGACGACCATGACTTTCATGCTTAAGCTTGAACACTAATGAAACGTACATGTATTGTTTGTAGTAGTGCGTTTACAGCACAACAGTTACACAATGGTCCTCAGAGTTAATAACCATGTTTACGTGTAAGCTCTTTGGTAAGGGTATACTCAATATTCACGGGTGAGAATCTTCTACGGATTCGTGAATTTCCACAAATTTTAATGACCACAAATTTGTTAAACACCCCCAAATTATGGACCATGCTCCATTGAAAAGAAGTTACAAATATCCATTCTCATCCCCGAATACTGCTTAGGTAGACATCTCTGGTCAAATAGTCACTAGTCCGCATCTCATTTTGCATCTTTTGGATTACCGTATTCGACATTATAAGCGCCCAGGGCGCTCTCAAAATTAGAAATAGGGGTCTCTTATTAGAATATTATTTTGGTAAAAAATTGGGATTGTTCACTAGCCAATATATTAGCAAATATCCCCGTGGGCGCTTATTAGAGAGGGGTGCTTATTACATCGAATACGGTAGTTGTTTATCATGTTTATGTAAAATAAGTAAAAGGCAAAAACAACTTGTCCCTCTGGAATTTCAAGCAGTGGCCTTGTCTATCCCCGAGAAAACTGATATTTTTGGGCATAGACAATGAAGACTCTGACATCAGGCATTAACGAGAGTGACATCATACAAAAAATATTTGAATCTTGGGAACCGTGCTGGAAATGGCAGAAGAGCAAATTGAACAGGTATTTTTAGACTAAGTGTGATTAGACCAACAATGCTGAGCATACATAAAGTAATTGGTATGGGAGTTATGCAATCATGCAGATGCAATTGTAGACCTGAAACAATAATAGCTTCCACATGCGTGTGTATCCAGACCAAACATGGGATCACCTTGCAGTGTATTAATAACCAAAATTGTTCTTCCAATATTATCATGCTCTAATACATGCTAGAGTCTCACAGACATGTGGGTTCCACATTGATGTGAAGACACAGACATAATGGATTAGATAGGGGCCCAGTTAAGTCCTACGTCCTATGTTAGTGATACAGATAGGCCTCTGATTACCATGGTGGGAGCACAACTCCCATTAGATACTGGTAATGATCTATCATAATGGCCACTGATGTCTGGCGTCCTTCGTTCCTCCTTTCCAGCTGGGATGAATACATGGATAGAACATGACCATTACTAAGGAACAAAGTTGCACCAATTTTTCACGCTTATTGCACCAGTTTGCAGTGTAAGAAATCAAGTATTGATGTTAATGGGTCCTTGTTTTAACGCTTTAAATGTTAAATTTGAAGATTCGGGGTGTCTTACAGGGTTAGAAATAAACGCTAGCCCGCAAGCCCGGGGCAAGTACAAATTCCTGCAGGCTAGTACAAATTTCCAAATATCCCCATCGTTTCCACTTTACAAGGTCATTTTATCTTTACCCGGGTTATTAAAGTTTTTGTGTTTAGTTCTCATCCTGCCTCTAGCATGTCTAGATTCAAACACTTTGGCAGCAAACCCCTGAGATCCCTCTTAATTTTGAACACTTGGTTTTACTTTTTGCATTGTTTTTTCCATGTAGGTCAGCTGGGCTTTTTGAAAACTTTCTGATCATATAGAAACCCCTGACTTCCAGTTGTCCATAACTATCAGCGCTAATTACTGTAAAGTGCTGGCTTCCATTGTCTATTGCTAATCACCTATCAGCGCCAAATATCTGTTGGCTTCCCTTGTTAAGTTTCCACCGTTTGTTATCTTATTACTTTTGTTGTTCTTACATGTACATATATATGCTCAAAGCATTCATTCACCTGATGAAGGAGTAAGCATATACTCCGAAACATTGTGATCCTCATAATAAAGAAGTTGACATCCATAAATTCCCTTCTAAATGCCTTTCAAAGACAGTGTTCTATATCTTTTGCTTGACAAAGCCAGGACAGCTAGATCTTAATAAAACCCTGTGAGGAGCATCGTCATCATCATGATCATGTTAACAAAATGTGCCAATAAATCAATCAAAGACTAATTATAGAGCCCCTAGCTATTTAGAAATGTAATCTGTTGTTGTTATTGTTACCATGGTTACAGTGTCCCACCCTCTCAATCAGAAGGTTATGAGTAGTTATTATATATACTCCTTAATATGACCTGTACTGTATTTCATTTATATTGTTTATGGGCGTTGCTGTCACTTACTTTGATCATGATGATAACGTACATTTGTAGTATAGGGGGAAAGATGGCCCAGTTATATGTTTGTATCATGGCTCATGATACAACTCTCTAATATCATCAATATGTCCATGTATCATTGTCTTGTAGGATATTGTATCACCATGTTTTTTATGCATCAACATATTCTATTCATCATGCACCCAAGTTATGATATTCATTGACTGTCCCCATGGTCTAGTGGTAGAGCGTCTGCCCGGAGAGCGGAAGGTCCGGGGTTCGATCCCCGGCCACGTCGTACCAAAAGATGTTAAAAGATGGTACTGTCTGGCGCTCGGCATTAAGGGGCTAAAACAAGGACTGGTCGGCTCGGAGTCAGTATACTGTGTCTGAGTGGTGTATTCATGTTAAACTGCGGCATGGTATCTCAGTGTGCGAGCACTATAAAATCGGTATCAGTCTGAGCTAGTACAACTAGAAGCAGCCACACACACACACACGAGTACAAGCAGCCACAAACACACACATGCATGCACGTCGCTATATGTGCAATAATCTTGGATGTGACGTTAAACCCCATTTCACCTCACCTATGAATATTCATATTCATGATTATTTATTTATTTATTTATTTATTTATTTATTTATTTATCCCGATTTATTTATTTATTTATTTATTTATTTATTTATTTATTTATTTATTTATCCCGATGCCTGCAAGTGAAAATGTCTTTACATATTTTCCTTGATACAAATATCTCAGCTTCAGAATCTAATCTTTGCACATCTTAATGTGTTCTACAGTTTTCAGATTCCACCAATTTACAGTCTCATCTATTTGATGTATTCTGACATGTCATTAAGGTTTGCTAGTCAAGGGATCATTGATCCCAGCATCATCAACTCATATAACCATTAGGTGTTGTGGCTTAGTCCATGTAGTCAGGCACTGGGGCTTCCCAGTGCTATAGTCCACAAGTACTCTTGTACACTCATGCTTTTGTATTGAGTCTGGGCCTCCAGATATTTGTTGAAGGATGTATTCTGTTATTGGGGATGTAGGAGAAGAGCAAGAATGCCTGTATCGAAAGACTCCGCCATGGATTTTAGTGTGGGAGTGAGGTGCTCAGTGGGATGCTTATTGACAGCATGTTTATTAGATTGGTGTCAGGAGGGGGATGCATTGCAGAGACAGGCACAGTTAGAGCTGAGCTCAGTCCAGAAGCACTCCAACAGATCTAGGGCTGTTGGCCAAAGATTCAGAGCCCTTAGAACTTGGAGCTTTCGCTTGCCAAAAATGCAGTTAGGGGCAGAAGCCAACAGCTTATCCTTCTAAAACTATTAGTGTTTTATGATAAAGGTATGTAAATTATGTTACGTTTTGAGAGTTTGTTAATCTGTGACAATAGATCTACTTGTTTAGTGGACAATTGACGTTTGAAATAGATAAAATCCCACTTCTGTTCCAAAACTATATTTATTATGAACATATAAACCTTTTAAAATGTTAATGACATCAGCATGAGGAGGGTGCCTAGAGCATATTGGGGAAATTTTGTAAGTATATGATACATGGCTATTAATGAGACATCCAGCCATTAATGATTATTAGAAATATGAATTAGTGGGTTCGGATCATTGCCAAGTGTCTGCCAGCCCGTGGCTGGTAACTTTTCTATTGGGCTGCATGAAAATTTTCCTCCTCCTGCCCGACTATGTGGCAGATAATTTTAAGACTACTGATGTATTCAGTTTTATTATGAGTGAGTGAGTGAGTATGGTTTTACGCCGCTTTTAGCAATATTCCAGCAATATCACGGTGGGGGTACACCAGAAATGGGCTTCACACATTGTACCCATGTCGGGAATCGAACCCGGGTCTTGGGCGTGACGAGCGAACGCTTTAACCACTAGGCTACCCGACCGCCCCAGTTTTATTATGACTCCTTTTAGATTCTCAAGTAATTGTTTGCATTATTTCAACTGAATCAAGACATCGACTGACTCTTAGTTGTTTGCGATTTTTCAATATTTATGTCATGTCTAAATGCGTGGTGGTAATTTTGAAGATGGGCAGGCCACACTTATTGATCACCTGCCCGACTGTCTTGTTGGATTCTAAGATTATTTTGAACACTTTACTTCACGAAACCTCAAGAACCCCACGTCCCCTAATTTTGAACTTTGTGATTGGCACACAAATATGGGCATCACAAGATGTTCTCATCCAACATTATATATAATTAAACCTGATGTGGAAAAATGTGCTCAATCAAAACATGGGGAGCACGGGTGGCCCAGTCATCTAAGGCATTGCAATTTGCTGGGCAGAGTTACGTCCCTTAGACACACCAGAAACCTATGATGTTGGGTTAGAATCCCAGTTCGCCACGATTATTTTTCTTGGTTTCTCAGAACTATACCCGTGCTCATGGGTTTCACCAAAGTGACCTTCCTTCCCAACCTTCGGGCTTCCTCCCACATCAAGCTGACACGCCGTGATATTACTGATATCTGTTAAAAGCGGCGTTATACTCAACTCACTCACTCACTCAAAATACTGAGGCCGGTAAGGCCCTGTTACAAAACACCAGGGCCCCGTTCCACAAAGCGAACATCTCATTCTTCAACACTGAATTGCAACAATCATAAAGTACTAAGATTGTTTTGTGGACCAGGGCTCTGTTCCTTGTGTGACTATAACTTTGAAGCAAAGTACAAGTTTCTTTAGGCTGGCACTCATGACAATCCATTTATTGAAAGTAAAATCTGAAAATGATGCAAAAACTAGTGGTCACTCAGCGTCAGTAGTGAAATCCACACCAATTTACATCAGAGTATCAATTTATTTTCTGCGTTAAGTTCTTTCGCGACTTGCATCAAGTCAACAACATCCAAGTCAGCTGGAGACTGAGAGTTGTGCAAGAGAGTGGGAGCTGCATTGATTAGTACAAGTATATTTGTAGCCAAGACAGCTCCTACTCCTACTCCTAGTGTAGTCCCCGCACATGACAGAAATTACAGTATCCATGGTAACTGAGGATGAAAGACAATTTCAGATGATTAAGTTTTTTCCCTGTTGTGGATGTCAAGAGCTGTGTATATCAAATCTGGGATGTGGACGTATGATTGCACATCGGCTTTTACCACAGAAATGTGATATTTACGTCCTAAATGTTCACACTTTTCTAGCCATGGTGTGCGTGTACTGAGGTTATCATTACAGACTGTCCTTGTCTTCTGGAAGTAAGTTGTCAGAGATGGAGCCTTGCGTCATTTAGCTAATTCTGGTTTATGAATTGATGTTTTAGTTCTCAAAAACATTGTCGCTTGTTGTTTTCAGACAAGAGAAGAGATTTTAGGTTGGAGTTATGTCTTTACTGTGTATCTTTTGAAATCTGGTTACACAGTCAGGGCATGCTGACATACAATTACTTAGATTCCCCATCATAGTTGTCAAAGAAACATATCTCAAACATTAGCCCTGTGAAGTTGGTTGTTGTTTAACGCCGCCCTCAGCAATATTGCAGCTATATGATGGCGGTCTGTAAATAATCGAGTCTGGACCAGACAATCCAGCGATTGACATCATGAGCATCGATCCATGCAATTGGGATACGATGACATGCATCAAGCAAGTCAGCGAGTCTGACCACCCAATCCCGTTAGTCGCCTCTTACGGCAAGCATGAGTTGGTATTCTAACCTGGAGCTGAAGCTTTAGTCTAGCAGGACTGCAGGGTTAGAACATAATTACCGTGCCCCACTAGCTCGGGGCAAGTACAAATTCCTAAGACACATTTCCTAATTTCCCCTTTGTTTTAATATTTCAACTAAGGGCATTTTATCTTCACTCGGCTAGTATTGCTTTTGTTTGGTTTAGTTCTAACCCTGACAGTATTACTAATTTCTATTGTAAGTTTATTTTGATTAGTAAGCTAAGATATAAATACTCAATCCAAAGACTCCATATGCTCAGATGAAAAGTGAGTGAGTGAGTTTGATTTTAAGCCGCTTTTAGCAATACTCCAGCAATATCATGGCGGGCTACACCAGAAATGGGCTTCACACATTGTACCCATGTCAGGAATTGAACCCGGGTCTTCGGCGTGACGAGTGAACGCTTTAACCTCTAGGCTACGCAACTGCCCCTTAGATGAAAAGATTTCTGCCCACTCCGCTCCAAATGGCACCGAAAGATTATGGCGCAATGGAGTTGGTGTGTTACATTTCTTCACATGGGTACATTTAGTGACACTTGCATCCCTCTGTGGTATTTCCTCAATACAGCTAAAAGCATCATTAGGTCCTCATCACTCACGTATTGTGAAAATGCCAATAAAATTGAGAGTCAGGCTTCGTCAAGAATTTTGAATCACATTTTCAGGCATAAGCATTTGACATTTGCCCAACCAGTGATGAAGTTCAGCTGATAACCGTCTCTTTAAGAACATCTCTTTGGCTCATTGGACAGTGGATGTAATGATCTGACCACCATCTTTTTCATAGCTAACAGGAAATGAAAAAAGTAAGTACTTAGGTCGAAGTTTGAAAGTTTTACGAGGTAGTGTAGTGCTCCACAAGTAGCTTACAAACAGTGGAAATGCGTTGTATGTCAAGCTTGACTGGAATTTGGCACTATGAGACATTATGGCGGCGGATAAGGCTCCATGATGCTCTGTGAGGAAGGTAATCACTGTTGAACTTGGAATTTGCTTCTCTTCAGGTGTCATTCTTCTGAGGAACTAAAAGAAGGACATTTATCATGTTTACATTGCCATTAGGAGTATTGTCCTACTTGTCAACGGGTCATCCAAAGCTGGTCTTGGATGGGATTGAGAAGTCCTCTGCCCTCCTCAGTTAGTGATAGATGAGAAGTTTAGGTGTTTAAGTCCGGGGGGAATCAACATTTCAGGGATTCAAATTGGCTCTAGCCTGCAAGTTGGGGCCCAGTAGAATATTTGTGGGTAATTTGAAAGTAAATGATTCCCGAAGTAAATGCAAGTCAATGTTGCATCCCTAAAGGATATGTTGATATCGGTTAATTCAACTTAATTGCAATACATTTTGTCCATTTTGAAGAGTAGATAAATCTTGCACAATAGCTTAATTTTGTTTTTTGTAGGATATATTTCTTAGTACAATTTTTCTCATGTTACACTCCGAGAAACCACTTGTGAGCCTGGGGCAGTCGGGTAGCCCAGTGATTAAAGTGTTCGCTTGTCACGCCAAAGACCCGGGCTAGATTCCCGACATGGGTACAATGTGTGAAGCCCATTTCTGCTGGAATATTGCTAAAAGCGGCGTAAAACCTCACTCACTCACTCACTCACTCACTCACTCACTCACTCACTCACTCACTCACTCACTCACTCACTCACTCACTCACTCACTCACTCACTCACTCACTCACTCACTCACTCACTCACCCACCCACCCACCCACCCACTCACTCACTCACTCACTCACTCACTTGTGAGCCACAATTATCCGTACTTGGCTCATGGTGTCATTTCTTTTGTACATTTAAGTGTTATCATAAGGACTTTTTCTAGCTGAGCTAACTAGACCGAACAGAATTTTACTAAACATAGACTTGGGACTCATGGCATAAGTCACAGGCTGGTGATTACTGGTAATACTCGTCCGGCCTCTGACAAACACTTGGGTCTTCAAGCCAGAACTTGCCTTTTAGCATAATTCTCAGTAGATTTATGTGTTAATATATAGTCTATTAATAGTTGAGATTACTGGACCGAAAGAAACTTAGGGATTGGACTTGTGGCTGGAGTCCACTGCTGATCCCTGTCAGGCCATGAGGTTAATAACCAACTGACATACTTCCTAGGTCTTAGGATGTGTCATGATAGTTTTAGATGCTGAACGCATTAGTCCTTCAAGGTAACTACTCAAGTATACCCTCAGTATGTGCTTTGATTTTGTTTTAATGATGGAGAAAATGAATTTCAACCTTTGTTTAAGCTTGATGAAATTTGCTTTTTGAAGGATTACTCAGAGTCAAATTGGGGTTAAGTGATCATGGTGATGAAGATTGGTACAGCACAACCATGATTGTGTGGAAAACAGGATGTTATTACTATTAGTCGGGGTTACGAGTTTCTCACCCAAGTGTATATGTTATACAGTATCAAAAATAAGCCTGAAAGTCAATTTGTTTGTTTGTTTTGTTTGTTGTTTAACGCCGCACTCAGCAATATTCCAGCTATATGTCGGCGGTCTGTAAAATAATCAAGTCTGGACCAGACAATCCATTGACATCATGAGCATCGATCCACACAATTGGGATACGATGACATGCATCAACCAAGTCGCCTTTTTCGACAAGCATAGTCGCCTTTTACGGCAAGTATGGGTTGCTGAAGACCAATTCTAACCCGGAATCTTCACGGGTCCCTGAAAGTCAAAGGGTCAGTGTCATATTTTGTTTGTTTGTTTGTTGTTTAACATTAACCCACAGTCAGCAGTATTCCAGCTATATGACGGGGGGTCTGTAAATATTCAAGTCTGGACCAGACAAACCAGTAATTGACTTCATGAGCACTGATCTAAGCATTTAGGATAAGATGACATGCATCAATCAAGTCACTGATCCTGACCACACAATGGTGATGGTTGCCTCTTACGACAAGTATGGGTTGCTGAAGACCAAGTTTAACCTGGATCTTCACGGGTAGGCCAGTGTCATAACCCTAACGCTATTAGCAAACAATTGAAGGGGGCCCAAAATGCCAATACAATGGCAGAAAACCTCAAGAACCCAATGTCCCCTTTAATTTCAGTCCTTTGCACTAGGGTTGGGACAGGGTTACTCGGGTACTCAGGTCGGTGGGTCCTGAGTAGGACCCTGGTACCCACATGACTACCCAGACCCGTGGTTAGTCACATAATACACTGTAATGGCATTAACAATAAAACTCAAGTGTTGCACTACAAGTATAGCTAATGTTCACATTTCTTTCTCACTATGCAAGCATTCGTTCTGACTTTTATATGTTCGAGTAAGGATAAAGCGTCTATCCACTGCAGTGTATGCATTACCGGGTCGTAACTTTGGACTCGTCCCAGTCCCACTTTGCACATGGATACACTATTCATGTAATGATGAAGATAATACTGTAAATTTACTTCCTTGATAACCATGAATCAGTATCTTTACAAATTTGCTGTAGTCTGACTTCTGTTCTGGAGTTTACCTGTTAAAATTCTGAAGGATCCTTTCACATGTTCAAGAATGGCGGAGTGCACTATTAGAAGCAATTTTAAGCTCAGATGAGACTGGCTTGAAGCTGGTGTCATAAGCTGTGATATGTCCTGTTGGATATGGCAGAGTAAAGCCACATTAGGTCATTGAGAAATCATTTGAATCTGTTGAATACAGAAGTTATGAATCAATGAGCAGCAGATTCAAGTGATTTCTCTGATGTAAACCATGTTATGGTTTATATAAAACTTCTCTATAATTTTGCATAATGACCTATCATCACCTATAGTCGCATCAGTTATATTTGTTAAGGCCTGTGAAGATCCAGGGTAGAATAGGTCTTCCACAACCCACGCTTGCCATGAAAGGCAACTTATAATGCTTGTTGTAAGAGGCGACTAACGGGATTGGGTGGTCAGACTCACTGACTTGGTTGATGCATGTCATCGTATCCCAATGGTGTGAATCAATGTTCATGATGTGAATCACTTGTTTATCTGGTCCAGACTCGATTATTTATTAGACCGCTGTCATATAGCTGAAATACTCCTGAGTGTGGCATTACACAACAAACAAACAAACAAACAACTTGCTAAGCATGTTCAGAATGGCCAGTTAATTCCTGGATGAGAATCGACTTCAACAACAATGGCGTGACATCATCATAATGGTATGGAGATGACCAAAGCTGGCATGCTGACACAGACACACATGGTACTGCCCGCCATTCATGGTGTTGTCTGTCTCCTCTTGATCTTGTGATTACTGCAGATGTTAAACAACCAATCAGTGTCCGACTCCCCGCTGCCCATCAGTGAAAACATGATCAGAGGCAAGCACTGACCCTAAACCTTTTGATGTCATTCTGACCCTATTGCTGAGGACACTGATTTCGGAGAAGTAATGATTCAGTAACAGATGTCATGTGAACATGGTGTACTGTTGAAATAATGATTTCATAAGAAGACAGAATACTTCAGGTTGTCCACGACAAGCTGCAGAAAATAGAGGTATTGATTTATGGGACATAGGCATTAGCCTGTGTCAGTTTGCCCCTTGTTCAGCATAGGGATTCATGGTCAGAACAGGGCCCCAGGTCTCCATGCTTGTTGTGAATGAGACTAGAACAAGTAGATACTTCTTATGGAAATTATATTGTAATAGCAAAATGTATGTGAAAATCAAGTACAGTTGTCAACGTAGTAAGCGCCCATTGCGCTCTCAAAATTAGTAATAGGGGGCTCTTATTAGAATATTATTTTGGTGAAAATAACAGCTGAAAGATCGTAAATTTCAGGGTTTTTGCTGACACCCTGAAATGTTTACATACGACAGATATATTTTTCCAAAATTTAATTGCCAATAATTAAAGGTGCATATAACACATGAGTGCGTATTATACACGAGTGAGTGAGTATGGTTTTATGCCTCTTTTTACAATATTCCATCTATATCACGACGGGGTACACCAGAAATGGGCTCCAGACATTGTACCCATGTTCGGAATCGAATCCGGGTCTTCGGTGTGATGAGCGAAAACTTTACCCACTAGGCTACCCGACCGCCCTGTATTATTCACGAATAAATATGTTATGTGTACATTGATCAATCGGAATGGGTGCTAATTCGGATTGTTCACTAGCCAATATGGCGGTGGGCGCTTATTAGAACAGGGCGCTTATTTAGTCGAATATGGTAATCTAATACCCTCTTTATAGGTTGAGCTCTTCCGGAACATAGCTCTGTCCTGCATACAGCCAGCTCCTGTCATTGTCCATTAGACAGCAGGTCATTTTTGACTAGATTGTAGATTTTTCCTCTTATTCTGGCTAGACACCGGGTGTGTTTGTTTATCTTGTTTAATGTTATGTGAAACTGCCTTGCGTCAAGCTGGGCAGTTGGAGCCAAAGTCTGGAATGTCTACTGACCACATGTAACTGACCTGGGACCATTCCACAAAGCAATCGTACACTTAGCACTGCTAAGCGTTAGGATGATTGTAACACACATACTTTATCATATGCTTATGAGCCTGTGAAGATCCGGGTTGGAATAGGTCTTCAGCAACCCTTGTCATAGTGGCGACTATAATGCTTGTCATAAGAGGTGCCTAACAGGATCGGGTGGTCAGGCTTGCTGACTTGGTTGATGAATGTCATTATATCCCAATTGTGTAGATAGATCCTCATGATGTGAATCAGAGGATTGTCTGGTCCAGACTCGTATATTTACAGCATGCCGTCATATAGCTGAAATATTGCTGAGTGGGGCGTTAAACAACAACCAACCAATGACAAAAACATGTATGCTTCCCATAGTTGTAGCCAAGATGTCTTTGTGGAATGGGGCCCCTCTGACCGTTTTATGATAAAACAAGATCTTTAGATATGTTCTATGTATTATAACATGATGATGTTCTACAAGATGCACTGAAGTATAGAATAAGGATACGGTGATCACACTGGGTCACTATGTGTCACCCTGTGTACCATGACAGCATGGACTCTTTCTAGTTATCAAACAGACTAATGTTAATGTTAGAATTTTGATAGAAGCAGGCAGCTACATTTAGATTGAAAAGGATCCTCCATGTGATGGGAGATTCGTTGCTTAATTTAGGGCTATAGCATTATAGTAAGGGCTGGCAGAAAAGGGAAAATAAAATGGTTCAGGGACAGTGAGACAGACTTTAAGACATCATCATTATCAACCTGGCCGGACCAAAGTCATATGTCAAGAATACTTATGACTGGAGCCTTAATGAAATATTTTATGATTTGAACACTGCACGCTTGACATAAATATAAAGGGACATGTAACAGCGAATACAAGTGAGATGCTAGATTAGTTCACACATTTTCTGACATTCAGGGTCATGTGTCAATAATGATGGAAGTCATAGTGCTCAAAATTGCTCAAATTTGCCAGGTATCTTTGAACACAGGAAACAATGCCCATGATTCCTGAGCTATAGGTCCCCTGGCCCTATACGCCTGATACCTGCAAGTGTTTGCATGGTCACTTGACCGATTTGCATTCAAATCAATAATTTGTATGAAATAGTGCTTAGATGTACATGATGTAGTTCAAAAGCAAGCTGGATCTTAACTAATCTTAGAAAACTTTCATGAGTATGAACTAAATCTATATAGGCACATTCATGATGATACAAGTCTGTCTCCCAGACCCAAGAATCAAGTCTACAACGATTTGGCAAGTCTAGACTCGAGGCTGAAATTTAACATTGTTCTGGCCGCCCTTTGAATTTTATGTACTTTTAAATGAGAAAACTTTATTTCTGAGACTAGATGTTAGTCTAATAACAAGTGCTGTGTTCATTCTTAACAGCAAACATCAGAGGCCGATTCAGTGTTGAATGAACTGGAAGATGTGACTCTTAATCTTGCTGGCCGGTGTCAGACGTACTAGGTTGACAGTAAGGAACTCAGGGTATTGGAGGAACTCATGAGTTTGTGCACAGTCTGACATCATGATTGTTTATTGAGCAACTCTTGTATGCAGTGTTCCCGATGGCTTTTAAAACTGCCAGTCCCCGTTGACTGGCAACTGTACAAATTACCAGTCTCCGCTGATTTTAAATATAAGTCCCAACTTTCAACAAGTAAAAAATGTTCAATGCAATGACGTCATTTCTGAAGTAACTTAGTTAGATCTTCACATCATTCACACAAAGTTCAGACACAAGTTGCTTTTTTTTTAAAAATATTTCGTTGCTAAGTCTAAAAATATATATTTAACCTCGAAGAAAAGCGAAATGTTATTTCCTTGCACTTAAATAGACATGGGGAAACCCGGATGGTAACAGAAGCTGACTTTGTTCGAAAAATATACTTATACGAATATCGTTGATGTTTTGTTTAACAACAAACATTTAGTGGTTGCTTTTTTTGTTGTCCACAGGGACTGGCAGTCACATGAATTACCGGTCCAAGCCTAATTTTTCTGGTAAAACACAGGTAATTACCGCTAAATAGGAACACTGTGTATGTGACATGATAGAGTGATAATCTCCTGGGACAGATTGTGACACAATAGCTTATTAACTATTTAATGTGATACTATGGAAAACTAAGCATGGATTGGCCAATGGCCTGATGTCACATTGGCACAGACAAGACGTAGAACGTACAAGCTCTGTCATGTCTATAGACAGAAATTGACCACATGCTGAAACCAAATGACAGTTTGCTTCAGGGAACTAGACATTGACAGATTTGCAGGTTTTTGATTTTTTATATTAAGGTGGGCTACATTCATAATGGAGTTTCAGTTGTGTTAAAAACGTAGCATGTGATCTATCAAAATGCACATTTCTGTCTGTTTCCAGCTATAAGTACTGCTGGAGATGATGATGTATTGAGGAAGAGGAAAGCATGTTCTGTTTTTCTACAGGCCACTACATGAAGAAATACAATTTCAAATTCACTGTAGAACGGAAAACCCCCTTCAGTGTTAATGAAGTTAACTTGCACTTGTATGGATTTTAGGTATCTGGAGACCATTTAGCTTTAGAAGTTCAAACTTGGGCATTGTTCCTACATATTATCAGTATTTGAGCTGTTGAACATAATGTTGTACATTTATTTGTATTTTTAACGAATCTAATCGACCAGACAGTCCAGTGATTGACATCATGAGCATCGATCTGTGCTTGTGTTTCTTTGTTTCTTGTTTAACGCGACACTCAGCAATATTTCATCTATATGTTGGCAGACTTTAAATAATCGAGTCTGGATCAGACAATCCAGTGATTGACATAATGAGCATCAATCCATGCAATTGAGATACGATGACATGCATCAACCAAGCCTGACCACCGAATCCCGTTTGTCACCTCTTACGACAAGCATAGTTGCCTTTTACTGCAAGCATGGGTTGCTGAATACCCATTCTACCCCGGATCTTCACAGGTAGAGTAAGTAAATGAGCTGTGCTTGAAATTAAATGTGGTCTGGAGTCCTTGAGACTCTCTCCTATGGTATCCTCTTTCACTAACATTAGGATTATGAAAAGGACCCACTGACCTTCATGCTTAATTCTTTTGCCCTTGTGAGTATGTTTTATGCCACCATTCATAATAGTTCAGCAGTAAATGGGCTTCACACATTTCAGTGTGTTTGCATGATGATCGTACCATTAAACCAGTACAATACCCCACTGCTTCACCAAGGCGTAAGTCACTATTAACATTGTGAAGTCATTCACACAGTCTACCAGCAGGTATAGACATCATAAGGGTGGGTGACCGAGTTTGGCAGCTTGATTCCTGCGAGCTTCTGGGGCTGTGATCCTGCTTACTGAAGCTTGTGTAGCACATATGGCGTCTCCTTAGGCAAGACACTATGTTAGAAATATGCCTCTGTTCATCTTGCTGTGCACCATATCCGTGGTCGTGGGTTTCACCAAAGTGGTAAATGTCTGAGACCTGCATCACTTCGGGCTTTCCTCCCACATTAAGCTGGCGTGAGTGAGTGAGTATGGTTTTATGCCGCTTTTTAGCAATATTCTAGCAATATCATAGCGGAAGACACCAGAAATGGGCTTCACACATTGTACCCATGTGGGGAAGTGAACCCGGGTTTTCGGCATGACAAGCGAACGCTTTAACCACAAGGCTACCCCACCGCCCCTAACTCGGGTTGTATACTCCACAGGGAGCTGAAAATGAAAATCGATTGCACACTGATCATGCTGATCCATTGTCCTGGGTAATAATGTAGCACTTTGAGCATGCTTTAGGATGTGGATTTTGCGCATTATAAATAAGAACATTTATCATTATCTTGATTATTGTTTTCATTTTCATTATTACTATTGAATACAACTAGTCCACAATTTTCTTTAAGGACTAGTATTGCATTAGTATTAATGTCTTGAAGAAAACTACCTTACCAGTTTACAATGGTTAAGACTCGTCATGTCTAAACCATTCTTTTGTTTGTTTGTTGTTTAACGCCACACTGATTGATATTGCTGGATTGTCTGGTCCAGACTTGATTATTTACAGACCGCCGTCATATAGCTGGAAGAATTCTGAGTGTGGTGTTAAACAACAAACAAACAAACAAAACTGTGGTTTAGACATGATGAGTCTGAAGGATTGTCAAAGCTGTTCAAGACTTCTAGTTCTGGGAAGGGAAACTCTTGATCCTCTGACAATATAATAGCTTCCTTGTGTAATCAGTGTAAAAGTCATCTCATCTTGTAGGATTTCTAGCTGGCAAGACAGAATTCTAATTAGTGTTCTGTAAGAGGATGTGGATACTCAATCCCGCTCCACAGAGAGTTACTAAGGCTTTCAGGGTGCTGGAAATCTGGGTCATGGCTTGGGTCATCTTGCCGAGGCAAGAGAGTTAACTGACTTTAAAAGTCCAGTTTCCACCCTTGCCGAACTCGGCTGGAATTACTCGGCTCGATCGTAGCGCCACCAATGGCTATTACCAGTTATGTCCCTTCTGAGCCTCTCCTGTGCACCAATCAGATTCCATCACTTGCATTTACTTCACACAAAATGGTGGCGCCCAGTCAGGACGATCTGATCGATAATCACGATCTATGTTGTGATAAAACGGGTCTTACATCGCAAAATGCATCAAATCACGTAAGCACCTTGGTTAAAAACATGAAAAGATTTGGAAAATATCTGCTGACAACAAGATGGCGGTGCACATGCTTTGCAATCGATCGAAATCTGCACAGCAGTTTACGAACCGGATTTCGATTTCGGTGCATGATTTTGATTGGACTATGCATAGACTCGTGAGTCCAGCCAAAATGTAACTCCATAATACCAGCCTAGTTCGGCAAGGGTGGAAACTGGACTTTTATAGTCAGTTAACTCTCTTGCATCGGGAAGATGGGCTGGGGTACTGTCAACAGGGGTGACTGAGTGAGTATGGTTTTGCACCACTCGTAACAATATTCCAACAACATCATGGCAGGGGACAGCAGAAATGGGCTTTATTTGTACCCGTGTGGGAAATCAAATCCGGGTCTTTGGTGTGACGAATGAACGTTTAAACCACTGGGCTACCCGACCACGCTCAGCAGGGATTTGTTTGGGATGACGGTAGCAGTCTTCAAAGGTCAGGGTAGCATGGATAGGATATAGCTGGGGTTTGAGCAGGAAGGAATAACTTTGGGATAGGTGTAAGGCTTGGACTGGAAGTTTGGAACTGTGAACTGAGGGTTAATGGACATGATAGATGAACATCATTGGGAACACTGATTTTTATGTGTTTGTGTATGTGCATATTCGTTTTTGTTTCATTTCTAAAACTTTGCCCCCTTACCATGCTTACTAACTCTGATCCTTTAACTAAGATGACAAACAGTTATGGTATATCAATTGAATGTATGCAGAGTAAGTCCTGCTGTATTATGCTAATCTTCTCAATCATGACAAGTCATGCAATCACTGTTGTGTATGTGTGTGTCAACCCACCCATACATCACTGGAGAGTTGGTCAATGGTCATCTGTTAGTCTCTAAAGGAGCACCTACTTGCCATGTCTGTCAAAGACCACCACGTTCATTAGTGTACATATCGATTTTGAAGTTTGATTGATTACCACCACAGCATTGCCAGGTTTGGAAGGCATTCATTGCTGTAGTAGTGTGAGCGATTGCATAATCTGACATGGGGTGTGAGGCCTATGTGTGGACTCCTACTATATGCATTGGGAGGATTTCCCTGGAACAGTTATAAGAGTGAGTGAGTGAGTATGGTTTTACACCACTTTTAGCAATATTCCAGCAATATCATGGCGGGGGACACCAGAAATGGGCTTCACACATTGCACCCATGTTGGAAATCGAACCCAGGTTTTCAGCGTAACGAGCAAACGCTTTAACAACAAGGCTACCCGACCGCCCCCCCCATGACGTTTGGGCCACTTATACTACCGATATTACTCAACTAACTATATATAGTTATGTCCGAATGTTATGTTGAGTACACGGGTATATGATTATAACAAACTACGGTTATAACGAACTGAAGTTGGTGGTCCCTTTGAGTTTGTTATAACCGTAGTTTACTGTAAACCGACAGCCTGAAATGATACTAAAGAAAAGTCTGTGTGTATTATACCAGAGAGATATACCTTTCCAGAATTTAATGGCCCATAATTAAGGGTGCGTATTATACGAGTGAGTATTATGCATGAATAAATAAGTCTTGTTTACATTGATCAATTGGAAGGTGGGCTTATTCATGTTATCATGGTTATTGGGAGTGTTCACTAGCCAATATATTAGCAAATATCGCCATGGGCGCTTATAAGAGCGGGGTGCTTATTACATTGAAAACAGTATTTGATCTTAATCCTTAACTATTTTAACCCATTGCACTGATAAATTTCTTGATTAAAAAAAACAAGATACCAATTATAATTTTTCTCATTATGAAATATGAAATTGATGAACCAACATTGACCAATTCTTAAACAATATACATGATATAAATATCCAACAGTGATGCAACATGAATATTTGAAGCCAGTATTAGATTGTCATGGGATCTGTGAGGTGCTATGTTGAGGCTACACCATGTTAGAGTTTTCTCTAGTGCTTCGAAGGAAAACACTCAGAGCCTGGGTGATCCTGTCTGTGTGCTGAATGACTCATCCCATGTTTAATAGCTTCAGAATCTTAGCAGCATCTCAAAAGGATTGTGTTGCAGTTTTTAAATGTCTGTGTTGTGAATACAAAGGTTGTGCATCAGCAGAATGATGAAAAAATGGAAAGGTCACTCAGATTGTGCAATGAGTAATTGTATTGCAGACGAAGATATCCATTTTATGTCTTGTGTTTCCGATATTCTGAAGCCTGATTTCTACTCCTACCTACGTAAATTATATTTTGTTCTAATGATTTTAATGTGGGTTTCAGCCTATTGCCATGATTGGAAAACATAATTGTGTTATTGTTATCATGTTAACCTTGTTAACCATTCAGTGCTTTTTGATGGTTAAGTTGACAGGGATTTTGCTAGAGACAAAGGGCACAAGGACATCAAGATGTTTACACCTGCTCATGATATCACCCACTTTTTAGCCTGCCCTTTCATTGATTATAAACAGGCAACTGTGATACAGCTTGAATATTGCTTGTGCATGCTCGCTCACCTCACCTCACCTCACCTCACCTCACCTCACCTCACCTCACCTCAAGGGCGGTCGGGTAGCTTAAGTGGTTAAAGTGTTCGCTCGTCATGCCAAAGACACGGGTTCGATTCCCGACATGGGTACAATGTGTGAAGCCCATTTCTGGTGTCCCCCATCGTGATATTGCTGGAATATTGCTAAAAGCGGCATAAAACCTCACCTCACCTCACCTCACCTCACCTCACCTCACCTCAGGGGCGGTTGGGTAGCCTAGTGGTTAAAGCGTAAGCTCGTCATGCTGAATACCCGAGTTCGATTCTTGACATGGGTACAATGTGTGAAGCCCATTTCTTGTGTTCCGTCCGTGATATTGTTGGAATATTGCTAAAAGCACCGTATAACCTCACCTCACCTCACCTCACCTCACCTCACCTCACCTCACCTCACCTCACCTCAAACTTGACCTTTCACCATGTTTACTTTTCGGGGAAAACTCTTCATGCATAACAGTTTCTTCATCCTCTCAAGATTCATATATTTCCAAAGACTTTTTGATAATGGCTGTCTCCTCATCACAGTGTGTTGAGGCTTCTACTATTGGCTGAAGTGTTTCCAAGTGCAGTGATGATTATTCCTGATAGTGATATTTCTCTGGATGTCTGACAGACAGATTACCCTGTGATGAGAGGAATCCCCACAGTGAGTTATTCCTGGACGTTCTGATACTCCCTCCTCCGGTCATATCATGTATAGTCAGAGAAATTACCAGCAAAACAGCTGCATGAACTTGTCCTGTACACTTTAACTCATGCTGTTAGGGATGCAACGCAATATAGATGCATTGGTTATTTGAGTTACATTTTGTTCAATACCTTACCTATCAATATGATCTTGCTGAACCAAATTTTGTGAAATGAAAATGCTTTAGAATTTAGTATGTACATGATGTAGATTGCAAACAAAGTGAAGAAGGGAATTTTAACACCACAGGCAAGTCAAAGCAGTCTGTGACTTGAAGACTGACTTCAGCTACTAGTCTGTAACCCGAGTCTAGTAAAATTTCTTTTGGTATTGCAAATTTGCCAATAAAAGTCCATACATATAGCCACTAAGATCTACTGAAAATAATGTCGAGAGAGAGGTTCAGGTGAGTAGACTGTAATGTTTTGGCACAAACAATCAAAGTAGCAATTAGTATGTGACTCCTGGCAACCCCCCACTTCCAACTCCCCCTCCCCCCCTCTCCCACCCCCTTCTCCCCCCAAACACTGACCCTTTAGTATGTTTCGATAACGATCAATAGATTTCCCAACACAGACACTGTGTATTGACGTAGAGCTTTAATGAGATGGTAATCATGGTAATATATCTCCAGTTGTTGTATACAATTATCATACACATTGTACTCACTAGATCATTCTAGTGCCACTTGTTCATCCTGACCTCAACCTTCTGGTCTATACATACTGCCCTCGTTATAAGTCCGTGGATGTCAATACAAACATATTTCATCTTCTTGCACATTGCTTCTGAATCTTAAAGTATGTGTATTTTTGGACATAACTTGATCTATAATACATGATATCCGTTGATACTTAATTGCTTCCTTCATGTCCATGGAGAAGATATTATTGTTACCACAAATTTGATATCACGAAGTTGTTTGGTGAAAGCCAGTGGTTGCAGAGCCTTGGATTTATCGAGTAGATCCGAGTCCGATATTTGGCCCCAGGTGTGCAGCATCCATGCCAGTGAGACTTACTTCCTTGTAGTTTGGTTTATTACCATGACTACAATGAGTTTGGTATGTAAAGTGCACTAATACCTCCCTGATGAGCCAAGATGTTTTGTTTGGTTTGTTTTACAGATTTTGATTTTCTGCATTATGCAGAATATTTTTAACCTTCTGAAGTTTGTAACAACTAATATATTTGGGATAACTTTTTCTAAGTGTTATCCCAAATATAACATTTGTTACAAACTTAAGAAGATTAAAAATATTCTGCACAATGCAGAAAATCAAAATCTCAAGAATTTTTGTTTGGTTTACAGTTTTTGATTTTCTGCATTGTGCAGAATATTTGTGTTATCCCAAAAGTGTTATCCCAAATATAACATTTGTTAAAACTTAAGAAGAATAAAAATATTCTGCACAATGCAGAAAATCAAAATCTCAAGAATTTTTGTTTGGTTTACAGATTTTGATTTTCTGGATTGTACAGAATATTTGTGTTATCCCAAAAGTGTTATCCCAAATATAACATTTGTTACATTTGACCACTTTCTAAATTGCATTGTGTGTTCATTCTAAAGTTTTTATTTGGATAGGTAAGTTAGAAAACACCTTGGCATGGATTGGGTTCTGATAAAATTTATAAATCTAAAATCTGACTGAGGCACATAGATTTTATGGATTAGTTGCTCAGACGGTTGATTAGGGTTTAACATTTATGTTTGACTTGTAATGAGTGAGTGAGTATGGTTTTATGCTGCTTTTAGCAATATTCCAGCAATATCACAGAGGTGGACACCAGAAATGAGCTTCACACATTGTACCCATGTGGGGTATCGAACCTGGGTCTTCAGTGTGACGAAGGATTCTTTAACCACCAGGCTACCTGACCGCCATTTGACTTGTAATGACCATGATGATGGTTTATATTGTTGGAAAAATTATGTTTTAGTCATATAAATATCTTGGATTATTTTTATTGTCAAAGGGATCTTTACTGTTGGTAGTATGAAAAAAACCACCTGTTTATGGTCGATGGATCGGTAAAATGTAAGGCCTATAACCGGGCATATATTATGAGATTATGCAGATGTATTATACAGATTTATTTGTCAACTGTGCAATATGCATGATATATGATGCAGTGTGTGACATTCTGCATGAAAGGTCAAGGCCCTTGTAACCATACACAGTGCAACAGTTTGAAGTTCAACGTAAAGATTTATAAGTTTTAGAGGTTAATATACCATGGTAACCAACCCCAAGGACCAGAGGATTCCCGCACCTGCTGTGCCCTCTCAGTAATTTATGGTGGAATTGATCCTGTGTAACCTTTTGATTGTTGTAAGAATCGACTAAAACGGATCTGTTGTCAGGCTTGGTATTTGGCTGGTTGTGCCCCAGTGACATAGGTTGTGGTTCATGTTTTCAATCACTGGTTTGTCTGATCAGCACTTGATTATTTATAGGCCTCCGTGATGTGGCAGGAATGAAACTGTTTGTGTAAAAAACACTCAACTACTTCACTGGACTCACTTACACTAGCAGCAGCACTGAGAAAAATTTATGATTTCCCTGTACCATGTTGTACCACATATGTGTTGCAACAACCGGGGTAGAATAGGTCTTCAGCAACCCATGCTTGCCATAAAAGGCGACTATGCTTGTCATAAGAGGCGACTAATGGGATCGAGTGGTCAGGTTCGCTGACTTGGATGATGCATGTCATCATATTCCGATTGAGTAGATCGATGGTGACATGATTTCAACACTGGATTGTCTGGCCCAGACTCAATTATTTACAGACCGCCATCATATAGCTGGAATACTGCTGAGTATGGCGTTAAACAAACGAACAAAACCATATTTATTGCAGCATCCCTTACGGGTTCTGGGTAGGACTTGGTCACCAGCAACCTGTATTGGTCGTAACATTGCCGGTGACAAATTGGTTCATTGCGTGTCACTGTACACTGTCGGCAAGGATCGTCACAATGTCAATCACTGCGTTATCTGGTCCAGACTTGATAATTTACAGATACCGACTAATGGCTGGAATATTGCTGAGTTAGGCCTTAAGCAACAAACAAACCCATATTGCAGCAACATTGCTAAGTATGCAGTGGTTTGAAACCTCTCTCACTTATTTGAATGAGGACTATCTTCCCACATGCTCCTATGTTATAAAAATACTGTTGTACATCTGCTGATCTGCATTCAAGGAGTCAGGATCCAGGCAGGCCTCAGTGTTACAGTTGAGATAAACCCCCTTCTGTGGTCTAGTGAATGGAATGTCTGCCCGGGGAGTGGAAGATTGTTGGTTCCATCCCAGGCTTCATTAACGATGTCAAAACTTGTTGTTACCCTGTCTGGCGCTCAGCATTGAAGGGATAGGAGAAAATACAGGCACAGTCTTGCAGTCTGACTTCGTGGTATGTTTTTGCCTTTCACTTCCTGGTTCGGCTTATCTACAGGTCATATCATGTTCTTTCATATTTTAATGGTCAACATGGTCAAGTTGATACCTCGGCTTATCTACGGGTCATATCATGTTCTTTCATATTTTAATGGTCAAGTTGATACCTCGGCCTATCTACGAGGTCAGCTTATCTGGGGTCATATACAGTATACTGTGTTTGATTGTAGGGATGTGGCATGGCATCTCAATGAGCTGGGATTATAGACACACACCCACCTCCCACTCCACCAACACACACTCATGTGCATGCATGTTGCTATATCAATGCGATAATTTTTAACATGTTAAAGTTAAACCCCATTTGACCTCAGTCATCTAAATTGAGATATTATGCAGGTGGAGACTGTCAGTCAGTCTATGTGCTGTACAGAGTACCTGACCGGTGGTAGACAAGTTGTATGTTTATATCTCACCAGATGGCTTCTGTTACACCTATCCCACAGTACCTCACAGAGGAGGGGCATATCTGGCCACGATGCTCGGTGCTCGTTTACAGACAATCATCATGCACTTCACCTGGCAGAGGCAGTTCCTGAGGAGCTCTTCCTCAGCCTCGTACGTGGTGTGTGAGCGTCAGAGATATATCATATCATCTTTAGTCAGCCTAATGTGGCTATTTGTAGAACTGTGTGTACGTCATGAAGAAATTAATCATGTGTTATTCATGTTTATTGCATTTCAAGTGTATATGATATTTAGAAACATATCTGTCTCTCAACTAAAGAATATTGCTCTGTAGACATTTTTTTATTATTATGAGGTGCTGTTTCAACTAATCTTGTGTTGTTCTGACTATCAGTTTAAGATGGTCTCAGCCGTACGCCTATTGATTTTAACGCTCTGATTTTCTTTTTTGTTATTGTTGTACATTGTTGTGGTATTGGTATTCATGGTATAATGAGCGTCCGCCCGGAGAGCGGAAGGTTTGAGGTTCGATCCTCGGCCACATCATACCAAAAGACATTAACAGATGGTACTTGTTGTTACCCTGTCTGGGCTTGGCATTAAGGGACTAAAACAAGGACTGGTCGGCTAGGAGTCAGTATACTGTGTCTGAGTGGGCTATTCATGTTAAACTGCGGCATGGTATCTCAGTCCGCTAGTACTATAAATCATCATCAGTCCGGACTAGTACAAGCAGCCACACACACAGACAAACACATACATGCACGTCGCTATATAAGTGCAATAATCTTAAACGTGACGTTAAACTCCATTTTACCTCACTTCACCTCATGGTATCCGGTATTCCTGTAACTCATGCTTGTTGTAAGCGGCAACTATCCTGGATTCAGGCTCAGTGACTCAGTGACTCATGACAAACAACTACATACTCGTCTGTGCCATTTTAATTTTTGTCTACTGGGCCAAACTTGTATTTTTGCCCTATTTTCAATATACTGTAGTCTTCGTTTATGAGGTAGTATCAGCTTATCTAACTTGCCCAAAAGAAACGTTACTAGACCTGGGCTTTGGACTAGTGGCTAAATTTACAGACTGAAGTTTGTTTTTTATTCATCTTCCCGATGCAATGGCGTTAACTGGCTATTAAACTGGCATTAAAAGTCCAGTTTCCACCCTTGCCGAACTTGTGGCTGGAATTTCAAGGGTCGATCGTAGGGCCACCCGTGGCTATTATGAGTTATGTCCCTTCTATGTACCCAGTTAAGACGATCTGATTGATTATTAAGATCTTTGTTGTAATAAAATGGGTCTTACCCCGTGAAGTACATCAAATCACTTGAGCACCATGATTAAAAACATTCAAAGGTTTGCCAAATATCGACGTTGATGTCCAGTTGGCTGAACATGCTGAACACATGCTTTGCAAAATCCTGCGGTTGACTGAAATGTGCACGTTAAAATCCACATTGTTTCCAAACCGGATCTCTAGTTCATTATGAGATTTTGATTGGACTATGCATAGACTCATTAGTCCAGCCAAAAAGTAACTGCGGAATTCCAGCCTAGTCAACAAGGGTGAGAACTGGACTTTTACAGGCAGTTGGCACCCTTGTCTCGGGAAGATGGTTTAACTGAGATCTGAATAAATTTCATTGACACATGATCAAACAATTAAAAAAATTTTTTCAATATTTTGTGTCCTGAAACTGGTGTCATTCTTGTGAGTTGACTATCAATGCCATCATTTTTGTATCTTGTAGACTGTGTCTGTATCATATAGGTGTGATGCTCCTACTTGTAGTGTAGTCCTCTGTAGATGTGGGGGCATGGGTGGCCCAGTCGTCTAAGGCGTCACAATTCGCTGTGCAGAGTTATGCCCCTTGGGCACGCCAGAAACCTATGATTGTGGGTTCGAATCCCGGTTCGCCCCAATTATGTTTCTAGGTTTGTCAGCACCATACCTGTGCTCGTGGGTTTCACCGAAGTGGTAAATGTCTGAGACCTGCATCACTTCGGGCTTTCCTCCCACATTAAGCTGACACGCCGTGATATAACTGGAATACTGTTAAAAGCGGCGTTATACCAAACTCACTCACTCACTCACTCTCTGTAGATGTAAAACTGCTCACTGTAGAGAATAGTAGCAGGAGAGATGCTGTCAGCATGGCTTAAGTACCAATACATCAGAGACTGGATCAGTATTTCAATGTCACAGTATTTCATTCAAGAAAGATGCAGCTTTGGAAATTGATTTAGTTTCTAATTTAAGTAACACGTCGTAGGAGGATTTAATAATCCATTGAGCTTATTAAGTATTTATTTGTTGAGATATTAGTCGTGGGACATGCTAAATATAGCATCACCTGAAATTACTCTGCTGGATATCATGTAGGTGTTGGATTTACAGTGTATAGGGAAACATTCTAACCTTTAAATGACTCAACCGGGTTGGACACCTTGCCTTGATTCTAAGGTGCTCTGAGTAATGATTCTTTCCTGTGTTATCCATGTTGTGTGTGTTATGCTGCTACAAACTTCTCTTTGACAACACATCATTATTTATATCCTCCCACTTTTTTGAATAATTTTCACAAATTGTTCCTGGCCATTTAGTGTTGGTTTTCTGTGTTACCCCCAGGTGTCCCTGTGAAGGCTGTGAGCAATCCATGGAGGACCAGTGCTAGTGGCCTGTTTGGCCCGGTCAGCAGAGTGTCATAATGGATGCAGTACCACCCAGACAACACATGTAAGTATATACATGTGGTATTGATTAATTATCAAGTTGATCGTTTCAGGGGGAGGAAGACTTGTAACTGCAAGGGATTATTTAATCTTGTTTACTTGTATCTGGAACTGGTGAAAATGTGTCAAGATGTCCACAGTTTGTGATAGCTGATGTGTATTCTGAGAGGACCATAGATTACATATGATGTAGGCCCATCCCATATAGACCATATGGGCATGTGTGATAATTTTCCGTAATTGTCAGTGTTTTCAAATTCAATATGGCTGCCAAGAGATCTGTTTTGAAATTCCCAATTTAACAATTTCTCTACCATTTGTGTCTATCCTCTCATGGACATGGTGTTTTGTGGAATCCATTTTGTTGGAAAATCGAAACTGGCTTTTCTCTGGCGTCAGTATTTTATATATATTTGTAGTCAGTGGGTGTCAACTAGTGTCAACATATATCAAACATTGGTTTCCGCCCTTTTGTAGATTTTAGCCATATAAGTCCCCTTAAGTCTGGTGAAGAAATAAATCACAGAATCCTGATCTGATTTTCGTTATTGTCCCCTTGAGATGCCATGGATCTGTCCTATTCAGCACATATTGCTGGGACCAGATTTAAATAGGCCTTTATTAATTATATTATGCAAATATTACACTGAGATTATTCTGTCCTCTCACACCATCAAGACAACACAACACAGGCATACTCTCCTTAAATAACGCGACTGATGCCTTTAGGGAAATATACACGCTAAAGATTTCATGACATATAACATTCGACTCACTTTGAAAGTACGTGGATAGCAACACTGGCACCAATTTTCTGGCATCGCTATCAGTATTATTCTCTCTGAAACAGGATGTATGCGTGTGATGCATGCTTTACATCCTCAAGCCCTCTGCAGCGTACATTGTATCTCATGGCAAAACTTTCCCAGAATGTGACTCACCCTCCACACATGATCCATGCATGTTGGGGTGAAGAGCAGAACACTAGCTTGAACCACCACGTCAGAACATGGGAAAAGCTTGCTGCTCACACTGGCTCCATTACCCTAATGTGAAGAATGATTTAGGGGTGTTTAGGGGTTTACAGTGTTAGAAATTCAGGCAGAACACCAGCTTAGACCAACCGGTCAGAACAAGGGGAAACATGCAGCAGCAGCGTTCAAGGTTAGGATGCTGCCCACATGGTCCGTTAAACTAATGTGAAGAATGATTTAGGGGTGTTTAGGGGTTTACAGTGTTAGAAATTCAGGCAGAACACCAGCTTAGACCAACCGGTCAGAACAAGGGGAAACATGCAGCAGCAGCGTTCAAGGTTAGGATGCTGCCCACATGGTCCGTTAAACTAATGTGAAGAATGATTTAGGGGTGTTTAGGGGTTTACAGTGTTAGAAATTCAGGCAGAACACCAGCTTAGACCAACCGGTCAGAACAAGGGGAAACATGCAGCAGCAGCGTTCAAGGTTAGGATGCTGCCCACATGGTCCGTTAAACTAATGTGAAGAATGATTTAGGGGTGTTTAGGGGTTTACAGTGTTAGAAATTCAGGCAGAACACCAGCTTAGACCAACCGGTCAGAACAAGGGGAAACATGCAGCAGCAGCGTTCAAGGTTAGGATGCTGCCCACATGGTCCGTTAAACTAATGTGAAGAATGATTTAGGGGTGTTTAGGGGTTTACAGTGTTAGAAATTCAGGCAGAGCACCAGCTTAGACCAACCGGTCAGAACAAGGGGAAACATGCAGCAGCAGCGTTCAAGGTTAGGATGCCGCCCACATGGTCCGTTAAACTAATGTGAAGAATGATTTAGGGGTGTTTAGGGGTTTACAGTGTTAGAAATTCAGGCAGAACACCAGCTTAGACCAACCGGTCAGAACAAGGGGAAACATGCAGCAGCAGCGTTCAAGGTTAGGATGCTGCCCACATGGTCCGTTAAACTAATGTGAAGAATGATTTAGGGGTGCTTGGGTATACAGTGTTAACATTAAGGATTCCCAGTGATTTGTTAGGCTTTGTGCCGTTACATTTTCACCTGACCCGTCTGAAATACGCTCATTATCAGGGTCAGTAATATACTTATGTTTACAATGATTTAGGGGTCCTTTGGATACATTGTTGATAATTAGGGGGCCATAAGGGTTCTTTATCTTTTGTACATTATTATATGACTTCTCTGACCTCCCCTATGTCTTTCCTCCTGTCATATTGGGGCGGTCGGGTAGCCTAGTGGTTAAAGCGTTCGCTCGTCACACCGAAGACCCGGGTTCGATTCCCGACGTGGGTACAATGTGTGAAGCCCATTTCTGGTGTACCCCCTCCGTGATATTGCTGGAATATTGCTAAAAGCGGCGTAAAACCATACTCCTTCTGTCATATGAGGGTAACCACTGGCAGTGACCATGATGGCAAGGATGGCAAGGACATGCTTACCCTTTCCCAAACACCTGGTGTCATCACTGATTTTCAGTGATCCGTTCATATATTTTTCACTGCTGTTTTAACTTTTTTAACCCCAAATGGAATCTGTTTTGAGAGATAATATTCTCTGACGTTGAGGTTTTATATTTGCATTCATTCTTTACTTTGAGAAATTCCCTATATTGGAACACTATAATCCAAACATCAAACATGTCAAAGGCATATCAGGAAATCTGTAAGGCTATGGTTAACCCAGTTAACTGAGAAATTAAATATTCAGAAGTTGATAATTTTAATCTTTTCTGTGAAAGAGAATGCATATGAGGAATAATTAATCCTGATTAAACCAATGAACAAGATGAATGCACAGAAAATCGGAGTGTTTGCTTGGGATATTGAAAGAACAAGATTACTCCGCTTCGATCCTGCTTTCCCAGGGTCACTTTGATCTTTCCCAGACTGGAATAAAAGCGACTTGATCATCATCACCCAGTATCAATATGTACAGCAGGCAGTGGAGGAATATTGCGTACTACTGCCAAGCTGCTTCAGAATGGGTGTTACCTCTGAGTAAAGGCCATACATTGAACCAATCATGTGTCTGGGATATGTCCTCACTATACAGTACAGCAACTGATTATTGGTATTTAATATGAGGACATACATGCTGAAGAGAACATACATGCTGAAGAAGGACATTAAATTTTGCAACCATCTTTCTTTTATGACTGCCCAGATTAGGTAAGGGAGCTGTGATTTATTACGGGTGGTCAGGGATGGGGTGGTGGTGGGTTAGAGAATCAGATGCACTAATGTACTTAAAATGATGACCTTCCTCTATATATCTGTCAAATTTTGGGATGACATGTCCATGTCCCATATGACCTCCCTGAAAAGACAAAATGTAAAATGTCCATTTTTAATTACCCTCCCCTAGAGACTGTCATATGATACCTCCCCTGATTCCCTCTGACCCACCCAGTGATAAATGATTGGTGTCTTAGTGCAATTATGCTTCAAAATTGTTTTGTTGGTTTTGGTCAAATGTGGCTTGTCTGGGACCTGGCATCTAGCTGTCAGGTTGAGAATAGACAAAGTGTGTATTTATTGATCTTGTTCTTCTCAGCTTTTCCATTTGAATACTGTCATTGATTGCCTTTTGACCTGTAGTATCCCATCTTTATGGATTTTGTTTTTGTATTGTAGGGGGATAGTATAGTTGACTATGTTGTTATTTTGTGCATTTTCCCTACACTATGATCACACAGGGAAGGTGTGCATTTTCAGTTATACATTGACATCTATATGACAAGATGTGCTTTGGGTCAGTAAAAAGCAACACCAAAATCAAGTTAATACTCACTCACTCACTCACTCACTCACTCACTCACTCACTCACTCACTCACTCACCCAGTCACTCACTCACTCACTCACTCACTCACTCACTCTCTTCAATGCTACTTATTTCACGATGATACTCAAGATTTTGTTGCTGATGCAACATATATACATGTGTATTTGGCTTTACATGAAGAAGATAGGAAATATTCATCATGTTCGTTGCCATGTTTACATTGCGATCAAAACATGTAAGTTCAAGTACTCCGCAATATGTCTTAAAATGATAACATATAGCAAAACCCTTAAAAAAGGCAAATTTCTACAAGTCCTTATCATGCTATGATACCTTCACTGTTACAGTTTGGCAAGCACTATGGGACTACTGGCAATTTCTATTGCTGGTACTGTCACTGTACTAGTTGGGTTTTATGGCAAGTTGCCTATTTCTGATGTTGGATAAGTACTTTAGTGTAATCTGTTTCAGGCTGAATTGTCCTATAACTCTCCAGTGAGTCTCTTCCCTGAGGGCTGCAGCACTTGGAATAAACATTTAATGAATCCAAAGTGCACTGTGATCTCTGGGGTATTACTTGACTTGGTTTAGTATTATGTTGCCGTTGCTTATGAACGGGTCTGTGAGAAGAGGTATTATTCAGTCTGTTAATGGAACCAGGACTAACAATGACTAAGTAGCGGCATTAGAAAGTGGCACCAGTCCTGTAGTCCTTGCCAAATTGCCCAATAGTTAAGGTATCATGAGGACAAGTAGAAATTTGCCATTTTTATGGGTTTTGTTATGTGTTATCATTATAAGGACTAGTGGACTAAATCTGTTGGTTTCTAATGCTGATGTAGGAACCAATGCCCGTACCTTGTAGATGCATTACAAAACATTTGGATCATCCTGCAAACAGGACTGACTACAAGAACTAGGAAGGCACCAATGTCTGAACCTTGCAGAAGATGCATTAGTGGAAGTACAGATCATCCTGCAGACCGGACTGACTAAAAGGACTAGGAAGGCACCAATGTCTGAACCTTGCAGAAGATGCATTAGTGGAAGTACAGATCATCCTGCAGACCGGACTGACTACAAGGACTAGGAAGGCACCAATGTCTGAACCTTGCAGAAGATGCATTAGTGGAAGTACAGATCATCCTGCAGACCGGACTGACTACAAGGACTAGGAAGGCACCAATGTCTGAACCTTGTAGAAGATGCATTAGTGGACGTACGGATCATCCTGCAAACAGGACTGACTACAAGGACTAGGAAGGCACCAATGTCTGAACCTTGTAGAAGATGCATTAGTGGACGTACGGATCATCCTGCAAACAGGACTGACTACAAGGACTAGGAAGGCACCAATGTCTGAACCTTGTAGAAGATGCATTAGTGGACGTATGGATCATCCTGCAAACAGGACTGACTACAAGGACTAGGAAGGCACCAATGTCTGAACCTTGTAGAAGATGCAGTAGTGGACGTATGGATCATCCTGCAAACAGGACTGACTACAAGGACTAGGAAGGCACCAATGTCTGAACCTTGTAGAAGATGCATTAGTGGACGTACGGATCATCCTGCAAACAGGACTGACTACAAGGACTAGGAAGGCACCAATGTCTGAACCTTGTAGAAGATGCATTAGTGGACATACGGATCATCCTGCAAACAGGACTGACTACAACATGTACAAGGACCAGGAAGGCACCAATGTATGTACCTTGCAGAAGATGCATTAGTGGAAGTACAGATCATCCTGCAGACCGGACTGACTGCAAGGACTAGGAAGGCACCAATGTCTGTACCTTGTAGAAGATGCATTAGTGGACGTATGGATCATCCTGCAAACATGACTGACTATAAGGACCAAGTAGGCACCAATGTCTGAACCTTGCAATAGATGCATGAGTGCACAAGTGGGTCAACATGTCTTCAAATTTTGCCTTAAGTAACATGCATGCTTTCAAGAACTTCTTAATTGAGTGCAAGGATTAACCAGTTACATACTTGACTCTCTTAGAAAGAAACATGAATATTTTTCTCAAATTTCAACATTTTCAATGTTCATCTATCACAATGTGTGGTAATTCCCCAGTGGGTCCCAGGTTGGGAGAGGTCTAGCCTGTCTCACAGTCCCTGAACCAGCCCTTTCTATAATGCAAAAGCCCAAAATGAAGCAAGGCCAGATTTTCTTCAGGTACAGGATCTCCAATCTCTTTTGGGCTCCTTTTCAATTTAAATGGAGTTATTTGTTTCTATCAAAATTATAGATTTTCAAAGACAAAGCGTTAGCCTAGGAGAGGTCCTGAGCGCTCTGTTGGGGACTAAATTGAATTGGATTGACAATGACGATCCGGGGTAGAATAGGTCTTCAGCAACCCATGCTAGCTGCAAGAGGCGACTATGTTTGTTGTAAGCGGCGATTAAAGGAATTGGGTGATCAGACTCGCTGACTTGGTTTACGCATGTCATCTTATGGTCTTCAGCAACTCATGCTAGCTGCAAGAGGCGACTATCCTTGTTGTAAGAGGCGATTAACGGAATCGGGTGGTCGGGCTCGCTGACTTGTTAGATGCATGTCATCGTATCCCAATTGCATAGATCGATGCGCATGATGTCACTGGATTGTCTGGTCCAGACTCAATTATTTACAGACAGCGGTCATATAGCTACCATTTTGCTGAGTATGGCGTTAAACACAAAGCAAAAACAGAATTACCATGATAAATAATGTTAATTTCTTGGAAATATGGGAATTTTTGTAATGTGAGAAGACCAAGAACAAGCATGGCTTATCGTGATGGCCTGACTTCGATGAGAATATCACCAAGTGCAAATGAAAAGTCATGATTCATGTGACAGGTGAATCATTGACTTTGTTCATCTCTGTTATGTAATATTTCAATGTGACAACTTGAGTACTGCCTATCACTTCAAGGCTGCCTCCGAACAAACCAAACAGCGTGTTTCTGCTTGACAAATCAGCAAATAATGTCAGATTGGAAAGGTGACCGGAGCTATTGTATTATTGGTGTAAATAATAGTATGGCTAGAGCAAGAGTTGTGGAGCCAGTTCCACTAATCACGTTAGCTTGCAGAGCCAGTGACCAGAAACACAATTTACACTCCACACTGGAAGCTGTTCTCTGTCACAAACGGAACTCAAGCCTGCATGAGCAGTTTGGGTTGCTTGTTTCTTTAACTCCTGACCTTGGTCTGAGCATGATAATTTGGTTTTATTTAATGTATTGATTCGTGATTGCCAGAGCTTTTGATATAAGTCTCTCAGGGATCAGCACTGACATTCCAGAGCTGTGAACTATTTCTACCAAAAAGGCTATGTGGTATGTGCTTAGTTTCTCAGTTGTCACTGTGATCAATACATGTTTAATACATAGAGTTAGTGTTTTGGTTAAGTTCTTTTTTTTTGGTTGGAATCTTTTCTACCATATTAGGGCCGATGGGGTAGCCTTGTGGTTAAAGCGTTCGCTCCGTACGTCGAAGACCCGGGTTCAATTCCCCACATGGGTACAATGTGTGAAGCCCATTTCTGGTGTCCCCCGCTGTGATATTGCTGGAATATTGCTAAAAGCGGCGTAAAACCATACTCACTCACTCTACCACATCTGCAATATACATTATGTGTCTTGTGCATGTTGTGGATTTTGTGAAACCGTCAGATATACTACACTATATTTGTTAAGGGCCAAAATTGTCAACTTTGTTTACTTGTTTGTTTGTTGTGTAACGCCTCTCTCAGCAATATTCCAGCTATATGACAGTGGTCTGTAAATAATAGAGTCTGGACCAGACAATCTAGTGATTTACATCATGAACATCGTTCTACGCAATTGGGATACGATGTCATGCATCATCCTGATGCATCAGTCTGACCACCCCATCCCATTAGTCACCTCTTACGACAAACATAGTCGCCTCTTACGCCTAGCATGGGTTGCTGAAGACCTATTCTAACCCGGATCTTCATGGATCATCTTTCGTCAAAGGTGTGGTCTTTAGCATGTGTTGAGTAGCATACTTATACAGTCCTATAGGCCAGCACCCGTCATATTCCAAGATCCCCACACCTGAGTTATATCAGTGTGCAGAAATAAACATGGAAGTCAAGGGGTCCTTGTCATAATAAACCTGATGATAAGAGTTAAAGATTTAGGGGTCCCTGGATTCAAATACCATAGATCTCAAGAACCCTTAAGGATTGCGTGGATCGATGCTCATGATATTAATCACTTGATTGTCTGGCCCAGACTCGATTATTTACAGACCGCCATATGATACAGCTGGCATATTGCTGAGTGCGGCGTTCAAACAACAAACAAACGAACCAACTTTAAATGGGTAAATTTGAATTTTCTGCCTTCGTATTGTCCATCTTGAACATGACAGCAGTAACAAATGTAAACATTTCTGTCGCAGTGAATTATTAACTTAGCATCAATATTCATAAATTTGATATTTTGTTGATGTCAGGGTAAACAAAGTCTAGTCCAAGGGTCCAAAATCTTATATTTTAGTTTTAATTAGGGTTATGATAAGGATCCCTTGTAACTTGCATGCTTAATTTCAAACACTGAATAAACTTTTCTTAATCAATGTCGCAGAGATACCAAACTTGTGGATATTTTATCTATTCAGAATTTGTCATTTTAACAATAATTTTGAGTGTGTTGCAAAGTTGTGTAACAACATGAACAAAGACGTGATACTATTTGTTCTAATACCAGTGATGTATCTGCAGATTAGACATGTTGCCAAAATGTGGCTACGAGGGTTACCATGGTTACTTAGCTGATACGTTAGATATCACCATAGTGCACTTATGGTAACCTCCCTGTTTCATTAAGCCGCTATGTTTGTTAACGCCATGATGTTTGATATGTCCCACGATCAAGCGCCCATTACAGTAGAGATATCATTTTTGACATTGCTTATTTGCTTACTGACAAGAATGTCTGACATGTGATATTTCATATCATTGATTGATTGAATTGAGAAGCAGCCATGTAGGCGGCCCGGTAATGACCACAGTATTGACGTTGTATTGACATCTCGCCTGAGGTTAGAGTGGATGAGGTTAAGGGTCACAATATGGTGTCCTGGGTGCCTTTGTACAAAACGATCTTAGCACTAAGGTGATCGTAGCTCAGATACCTTAACACTGGCTTATGACCCTCGTAGCGCTAAGGTTGTTTTGTACGACACCCTGAACTGCTGATGTAATATTTGTTGTTTGATGACATAATCAGTAATATTCCAACTGTATGACAGTGTCCTGTCCTGTAAGCAATTGAGTTCGGACCAGACAATCCATTGATTGATTGGACCAGACAATCCAGGGATTGATATCATGAGCATTGATACACGCAATAGGGATTGATGACATGCTTCAACCAAGTCAGCGAGCCTAACCCCCTGATCCCGTTAATGGCCTCTTACGACAGGCATAGTCGCCTTTTATGGCAAGCAATGGGTTGTCTAAGACCTATTGATATTGTGAGCGACAATCCAGGGTAGGATGACACACAATCAACCAAGTCACTGAGCCTGACCACCCAATTCATTTAGTCACCTTTTACAACCAGCATGGGTTGTTGGAAGACTATCTATAATAACCCAGAATGCCCATGGTGATCAGGTGTAATGATTCACCGTTATATTTTGCATGGTGCTGGGGTAGGCAAGTCATTATGCATACATATAGCACATTGCCATGTTGATATTGGCTACTGTTGTGACACTGATGTATTGCCAAACAATATTTTGAAGCATATCTTGATAAAAACTGATATAGGTAATGATGTCATCATATTTCAAGGTACTAAGATCACCCGACTATTTTGAAATATAAAATTACATGTTTAATTCACGTTTAAGCCAGTCTAATTAAAATCAGATCTTTGTTCTTGCTACCGCAAAACAAAGATCTGAGGACATCCCATTACGGGTCACGTCAGACCGACCTTGCGCGAATTTTGACCGACCAATGGAATGACCAATCAGAAGGCAGCTTTCTCATGCTTTACGGTACTAATTTCAAATTTGCGACTACGCTTTGAAACAAATTCTCGATTACAGAATTGAAACCTGAACAAAAGAACATTCTGGAATGGTTAATAGATGGACTAGATTGTATGGATTCAGTCGTTAAACCCGTAACTGTCGTTCGGAATACCCCGTGTTAAAGTTTTCGAGGTTTCATGATTAGAAATCACATTCCGACTGTCACTTTCATAATCTTGTAAGCGACGCTCTGATTAGTCGAAAGAAAGGTCGTTCTGATGTGACCCCTAATGGGATGTTTTCAGATCTCTGTTTAGCTGTAACGAGAACTTAGGTCTGATTTTAATGAGATTGCGTTTAAGAAATCGGTGACTTACAGATCCAGGATCCAAAGGAGCTGTAAGGGCAGTTCCTTTGAAACGTCTTTATTTGTTAGTTCAGACATGATAGTGCAAGATTTATGAAGACTGACATCATTTATACTGTACATGTTGTGACAGTCTCAGTTTCAACCTAGCACTTATACATGATTTTGCGATAAGCTACATTTTAAACCACAGTTGTTGTGGCGCAATAAAATTTATTGAACTACACCACATAAACTACATACTTAGTTTAATAACAGTTGGATGCTGATGCAAGGCAATACAAAACAGTAAACTATGTTTATAACGAACGCGCTTGTAACGAACTGGAGGATATAACAAACTGTTTTTTTTGTCCCAGCCATATGCTGAGTATATGCTCTGTATATGCTTATAACAAAGAATGGTTATAACGAACTAAAATTAGTGGTCCCTTTGAGTTTGTTATAACCATAGTTTACTGGACTTTGACAAACTTTGCAGGATGAAATGTCATAGATGATAACTCCCTACATAGCGGTAAGACATATACATATTGTACCAAAACGACGAAAAAATAAATGGCAAGGTAAGGCAGTTGTTGAAGACCTAGGAAAACTTTGCAGAGCATGAAATATCAAGGATTGATAATACATGAACAACTCCACATGCAGCTAACGTAGCCTGCATAACATTTGCATGGTGTATAAGGCTAAATAAAAAGCAAGGCAGCCATGGCATGGGATGGGAGGATGGGTCATGAAACTTCCCTGCTGCGAGTGCAATCCGCCCGACTGGAAGTTAAACTTATGTTACTACATAACATTTTTTACCCTCGACTGTAAGGTCACAATTTGAACAGGACCTGAAATCACTACTCTTTACATGATAAGGAAACTTGGGCTCATCTTCCCGAGGCAAGAGAGTTAACTGACTTTAAAAGTCCAGTTTCCACCCTTGCCGAACTAGGCTGGAATTACTGGGCTTGATCGTTGCGCCACCAGTGGCTTTTACCAATTATGTCCCTTCTAAGCCTCTCCTATGGACCAATCAGATTCCACCTCTCGTATCACTTGCGTTTGCTTCTCACAAAATGGTGGCAACCAGTCAGGACGATCTGATCGATAACCAAGATCTATATTGTGATAAAACAGGTCTTACATCGCGAAATGCATCAAATCACAGGTTTTGATTTTGGTGCGCGATTTTGATTGGACTATGCATAGACTCGTTAGTCCACACAAAATGTAACTCCATAATACCATCCTAGTTTGGCAAGGGTGGAAACTGAACTTTTACAGTCAGTTAACTCTCTTGCCTCGGAAAGATGACTATGGCTGGGACGAGTCCAAATGTACTCCCCGGGTACCCACCCCACTATTAACCAGACCCTACCCACTGTAGGCCTCAAGAGATAGTACAAAATGTCCGATTGGGAATATTTTTACCATAGCCCTGGCAAAACTTATTTAGACACATGTATTAAACTATCTGGTCATGCATACACTGAAGTTGACTTTAGTTATATCTTTATTCAACCATATGAAAAGTCAGAAAAAATGGGTGCATAATTTTTGTCATTAAACAATATATCACGTGACTAACCACGTGTCCGAGTAGTCCTGTGGGTACCCGGGTCCTACTCAGTACCCACCCGACCCGGGTACCCGAGTTACCCATCCCAGCCCTAAAGAAACATTTCCATCAAACAACTGTTAAGGTAAACGAATAGCCACCCATCCAAATCATATTCTGTAGATCTGAGACAAGCAGTAACAAGTGGCTTAAGACCACTTGTAGTGTTTTACAATTTATGTTCAGTTTCATTACCCTTATATAATTTGCTTATGTAGTGTTGTCATGGCACAGACTGTTGTAATGCACCCATCAGTCAGTGCATTCATTGTGCCCCAGCATGTCACATGTATCTTGTGCGCACCTATATCAGCATGATATCACATTGAAAGGCAAGTTATTTCAAGAAAGATTTCGCAATATTGTATCATCAAGATCGTTAAGAAATATAAGATGTTGGACTATGGTGATAGACTTGTCTGACACGATGTGAAGGGAAGGTAATCTTAGGGGAGGAAACGGCATGATGGGTACAATGTGCAGTGTTAAAAACTATGGCTTGGAAGTCAAGGGGTCCTTATTGTTATAACCAGCTGCAGTATTTGATGTATAGCTTGGAAGTCATGGGTCCTTGTCATAGCCAGCTGCAGTATTTGAAGTATAGCTTGGAAGTCAAGGGGTCCTTATTGCTATAACTAGATGCAGTGTTTGAAGTATAGCTTGGAAGTCAAGGGGTCCTTATTGTTATAACCAGCTGCAGTGTTTGAAGTATAGCTTGGAAGTCAAGGGGTCCTTGTTGTCATAACCAGCTGCAGTATTTGAAGTATAGCTTGGAAGTCAAGGGGTCCTTATCATTATAACTAGCTGCAGTGTTTGAAGTATAGCTTGGAAGTCAATGGGTCCTTATTGTTATAACCAGCTGCAGTATTTGAAGTATAGCTTGGAAGTCAAGGGGTCCTTGTTGTCATAACCAGCTGCAGTATTTGAAGTATAGCTTGGAAGTCAAGGGGTCCTTATTGTTCTAACCAGCTGAAGTATTTGAAGTATAGCTTGGAAGTCAAGGGGTCCTTATTGCTATAACCAGCTGCAGTGTTTGAAGTATAGCTTGGAAGTTGAGGGGTCCTTATTATTATAACTAGCTGCAGTATTTGAAGTATAGCTTGGAAGTCAAGGGGTCCTTATTGTTCTAACCAGCTGCAGTATTTGAAGTATAGCTTGGAAGTCAAGGGGTCCTTATTGTTCTAACCAGCTGCAGTATTTGAAGTATAGCTTGGAAGTCAAGGGGTCCTTGTTGTCATAACCAGCTGCAGTATTTGAAGTATAGCTTGGAAGTCAAGGGGTCCTTGTTGTCATAACCAGCTGCAGTGTTTGAAGTATAGCATGGAAGTCAAGGGGTCCTTATTGCTATTACCAGCTGCAGTGTTCAAAGTATAGCTTGGAAGTTGAGGGGTCCTTATTGCTATAACCAGCTGCAGTGTTCAAAGTATAGCTTGGAAGTTGAGGGGTCCTTATTGCTATAACCAGCTGCAGTATTGGAATTAAGCAGTGGTTTCAAGGGGTGTCATAACCCTTATGTTAAAGTTAATTTTTTTTAGAGAATCCATAGATTCAACATGTTCAAACACAAAAAGAGCAAACCTGATGGACCTTGAGGACCCCTCTCTTGTCACATGCAAGGCCTTATGTTTGTATTTCAACATGGAATCTCAAGGCATAATTTAAACATATTAATTCAAGTCAAGTGTTGTTTGTAATTCTTTCAAAGGTTAAGATTCTCTTGGAGACAGTGGCGGTACCTTGCTGTCTACAGCGGAGGCAATGAGAGGAGTCGGGAGTGCTTCTGTCCCTGCCTAGTGTCATGCTGACTGCGAGGATATGACCTTCCCTGACCCACGACTCTCAGACCTTTCTCTCATGAGGCAATCAAGATCAATACCAACATTTTCTCTAGTTTTAATCTCCACTATCATTTGATTGATGAAATCAGAAGATGGATGTGTACCCCGATCGCTTGGTTGTCTCGTCTTTCCCACAAGCATGACAGGAAGCTAGGAGTCGTCTGCTTCTATGAAGGATGTAACATCCTTCAATACCTCAGCATCGCTGGTGGAAGTACACACACAGATATGGCTGCTGGAGACAGACTGTGTTAGCCTTAGAGGACAGTTCAGAGATTCGCTGCTCTGATATTCCTGTCTCGTGTGACATCCTGCACTGTTTCTGCGATCGCGCGCAGGCTGTCCAGTTGTTTACATCCAGCCTGACTGATGACACAGATAGTACATAATCGACTGGAAGCTTTCATTGGATTATAGTAAATGCTGGCCTGTGAGGGCAGATGAGACTACGCAATTCCAACGCTTCCACCATTTTAATTACCCTGGACATACAACAGCCTTGACAAGTATTGATTTTCCGAATTGGCGATTTTAAATTTGACTGGCTATGAGTGAGTACGAGCAATGGAATACATCCATGTATTTGTATGGCATCCCTACCATTGATTGTCTCTGATGTCTTGCTTCAGGCCTACAGGCATAGGAAGACAGCAACGTGATGTTCGCCATCTACACTAGCTCATTCCTCCAAGTGCATGGCATGGACTGCCAACATTCAGGAGCCTGCTAGACATGTTTCGCATTAGTTATGAACTGCAGGCATTGATTGAAGCTACAACTTAAAGGTACGCACAAACGTGGTGTGTATGCTGTGTCACTCGCGAGGTTCTGGAATCAGGTTTGGGTTTTCTTTCTGTAAGATTTTGTTCCAGAATGTAGTTTCATGTTATTATTCTTAGGTCGAAATCAGTGTGGATTCTACGTATCATGTATGGGTGTGCTTGATGTGCACAATTTCAAATCTGGGTAAATATATTCCAGTATGCGTTATATATATGTCAGGGGTATGTTTCTGTGTATTTTATAATTAGATACTAGCATACAAATTATTTGTGGGCATTTGAGTGCTTGTGCATGGCATTAGAGTCGACCAAACCCTTTTGTTGATGGAAGTAATTCATGGTGATTCCAAGTTAGAATAGGTCCTTTCTGTAACCATATTAATGTAATATTTCTGTGGGAATGTATCTTTGTAATGCAGAAGTAGTGAAGTGCAATGTCAGGTAGATTTAAATGATCAAGAAACTGTCCAAGTCATTACCATACCCGTGCTTGTGGGTTTCACCGAAGTGGTAAAGGTCTGAGACCTGCATCCCTTTGGGCTTTCCTCCCACATTAAGCTGACACACTGTGATAACTGGAAAACTGTTAAAAGCAGCGTTAAACCCCACTCACTCACTCACTCACTCACTCACTCACTCACTCACTCATAATACATATGCTGGTGGTGGGATAGCCTAGAACATGTAGAAAGCATTCACTTTTCATGCCGAAGTTCTGGGTACCATTCCCCCCATGGTTTTATTGTGTGAAGACCATTCCCGGTGCGTCTGTGATTGCTGGAAGATTGCTAAAGTCTTTCTCACTGTCACAGTGGATATGTTACTTTGATTGCAGTTAAATCCCCAGTCTGCATCAGATCACAGCCAGTGCTGTTGCTGGACCATTCTTTAAAAGACAGTAGTTCCTCCCTGTTTACCTTGTACTAATGAAAAACATGTTATGCTGACATCTTATATGGCCCCAGTGAGACTATGTCAGCATTTCTTAGTCTTACATAATTAGTCTGCCTGGCTAACATTCTGTTTTTGTTCAATGGGGGCTGGTGGTGTTTTGATGAATCAGTAAGTCGGACCCCCCAGCAATTTGTAGCCCTCTACCCATGTTGCTGTAGGGCAAGCAAGCACGTATATCTATAATCCTTGAATATGTGCCAGGATGTTTTGGCGAGGGAGGTCCTTACACTTCACATTTAATTGACGTGATTGGGGTAGGTGTTTATGTTTACAGAGAGGTGTTGGCAATTGTTTCTTCAACATGAAATCCCCACAGTGATATCAAAGGTGATATTGAGCTCTGTCAGCAACACAAAGTCTTTTCATGTCTTTGAATGGCATTTGGAAGGGATACACATAACATTGCATAAGACAGAGAATATTTATGGATGTCAACTTCTTCGTTATGAGGAACACGTTTCAGAGTATATGCTTACTCCTTCATCAGGTAAGTGAGTGCTAGGGTGCCGAGAGTGTATATATGTACATGTAAAAACAAACAAAGTAAGACGATAACAAGGTTGTTAACTGTTAATTAGCACTGATTGGTGATTAGTAATGGACAAATCGAAAACAGGAGTAAGCATATATTCTGAAGGGTCGGTCGGGTAGCCTAGTGGTTTAAGCGTTGGCTCGTCATGCCGAAGACCCGGGTTCGATTCCCGACATGGGTACAATGTGTGAAGCCCATTTCTGGTATCCCTTGCCGTGAAATTGCTTAAATATTGCTAAAAGCGGTGTAAAATCATACTCACTCACTCACTATACTCTGAAGCTTTGTTGAAGTTGACATCCGTATATATTTTCCCTACTAAGTCTTTTTCCAAAGGTTTTGTTTTATGTTTTATCCGGCATTTATTCAACAATGTTCAAAGCAGCCATTTATTCAGGGACTTTGTTTGGTATCTAAGTCTCACTGCCCAGCACAGTCATACCTGAAAGGATACTGCAGCAGCGTCACAAGTAGGTGGACCGTGACCTCCGTGGTCTGGTTGGTGGTAGAGCGTCACCCGGAGAGCGGCAGGTCTGGCTGTGTCATACCAAAAGACGTTAAAAGATTGTACTTGATGTTACCCTGCATGAGGGGCTAAAACAAGGTCTGAGCGGCTCGGAGTCAGTATACTGTGTCTGAGTAGGGTATTCTTGTTACACTGCGGCATGGTATCTCAGTGAGCTAGCACTATGACATCAGCATTAGTCAAGACTAGCACACACACACGCACACGCACACGCACACACACACGCACACAGATATGCAGGCACGTCGCCATCTAAGTGTAATAATCTTGAATGCAACGTTAAAGCCCCTTTCACCTCGTCTCACAAAGTAGGTGTCTTAAACACTTGTCTGAGTCTGGTAGAATTGTCTAGGGCTAAGTGACCTTTTTGCTTATAATCAAGGTAATTTATGTGCACTTCCTCCAACAAGCTTCTGATTGTTGAACATTTCTGTGAGCACAGCTATTGAGTAAACTATGCACCTTCCATTCAACAAGGCCATGCAAGATTTGTTGTTTGTTGTTTAACGTCAGACTCAGCAATATTCCAGCTATGTGAGGATGGTCTGTGAATAATCAAGTCTGGACCAGACAAACCAGTGACTGACATCATGAGCAGCGATCCTCGCAATTGGGATACAATGATATGCATCAACCAAGTCAGCGAGCGTATAATATTGACTGATTATTTTTTAGCGTTGAATAGGTCCCTGTCAACCTATGCTTGTCGGAAGTGTGACTAGTTGGATCGTGTTGTTAGACTTGGTTGAGGCAGTTGACCTTGTTGTGTCATTCAATATCAATCACTGGATTATCTGCTCCAGACTCCATATTTACAAGCTGCCATCATATAGCTGGAATATTGCTGAGTGCGGCGCTAAACAACAAACAAACAAACTTCTGTTTTAGCATGGGTCCTTTAGGAGCTCACATATAATAAAAATTTCACTCAGCCTATACAGGTACTGATAAACATTATAGCTTCATTATATTAAGTCCATTACCGTATTCGACGTAATAGGCGCCCAGAAATAGGGGGCTCTTATTAGAATATTATTTTGTCGGAAAAAAAACAGTTGAAAGATAAATTTTGTGGTTTATGCTGACAGCCTGAAATGTTTATATACGAAAGATATATTTTTCCAGAGTTTAATTGCTCATAATTAAGGGTGCATATAACACACGAGTGCATATTATACACGAATAAATAAGTATTGTGTACATTGATCAATCGGAAGGGGTGCTAATTGGGTTTGTTCACGAGCCAATATATTAGCAAATATCGCCATGGGCGCTCATTAGATTTGGGCGCTTATTACGTCAAATACAGTATTCACTTGGAGCAAGTTTTTAAAGTAACCAGAATAGTTATCAATATTTAAGTTAGTTTGTTTGTTGTTTAACACCGACCTAACCAGTATTCCAGCTATATGACCGTGGTCTGCAAATAATCGAGTCTGGACCAGACAATCCATTGATTGACATGAGCATTGATCCATGCAATTGGGATTATGTGATGACATGCATCTACCAAGTCAGCGAGCATAACCACCCGAGCCCATTAGTCACCTCTTATGACAAGCATTGGTTGCTGAACACCTATTCTACCTTTATCCTCATGGGTAGTTTGCTAAATAATGAACCTTGAGATCCATAACTCTAACTATGTTTTACTTTCAGGCTGTGACAACGCCCTTGACTTTAATGCTTGATGGATATTTGACATTGAAAATGATTTTAGATGATGATCGTCTTGTTTTTGGTTATCAAAGAAAAGAGTGTATCACAATAATTATCATTGTCATTTGCAAAGATTAATGAATGTTTTTGTCTTGATATTTATGTGTCATGTCAGCACTACTGTGTACCACATAAAGTAAACTACGGTTATAACGAACTCAAAGGGACCACTAATTTTAATTTGTAATAACCGTAGTTCATTATGAGCATATATACATCATATTTACAGGAAATGACTGGGACCAAAAACACAGTTTGTTATATCCATCAGTTCATTATGAGAGTGTTTGTTATAAAAGTAGATTACTGTAACTGCATAGACTGATTTATAATGTTTCTAGGTTTGTAAGCAGCAAACCCATACTTGTGATTTCACCAAAGTGGTAAAGGACAGAGACAATTGCATTTCCTCCATTAAACTGTGACATGCCATGATATACCGTATTCGACGTAATAAGCGCCCCGCTCTAATAAGCGCCCATGGTGATATTTATTAATATTTTGGCTTGTGAACAATCCCAATTAGCAACCCTTCCGATTGATCAATGTACACAAGACTTATTTATTCGTGTATAATATGCACTCGTGTGTTATATGCACCCTCCATTATGGGCAATTAAATTCTGGAAAAATATATCTGTCGTATATAAACAGTCAGGCTGTCAGCATAAACCACGAAATTTATCTTTCACCAAAATAATATTCTAATAAGAGCCCCCTATTTCTAATTTTGAGAGCGCCCTGGGCGCTTATTACGTCGAATACGGTAACTGGAATACTGTTAAAAGCAAAATTTAACTCCACTCACTCACTCACAGTACACCACATAACTGCACAACAGTTTATTTAACTGCACTGTGTATCATATTTATCTAGCTGTGATCAATATCCTCCTAACATTGACAAAAATAACTACCGCATTCGACATAATAAGTGCCTCGTTCTAATAAGCGCCCACGGCAATATTTGCTAATTATAATGTTGACTAGTGAACAATCCCAATTAGCACCCCTTCCAATTGATCAATGTACACAAGACTTATTTATTCGTATATAATACGCACTCATGTGTTATATACACCCTTAATTATGCGCAATTAAATTCTGGAAAATATATCTGTTGTGTATAATAAACACAGATTTTTCTTTTGTATCATTTCAGGCTGTCAGCATAAACTACTTTTTAGTTTTTTTTTTGCTTACCAAAATTATATTCTAATAAGAGCCCCCCTATTTTTCAATTTTGAGAGAGCCCTGGGCGCTTATTACGTTGAATATGGTATCTACCAATAGGATGATGGAAGCGATGATCAAGAAACAAGACAATGACACAGTACGGCATGGCACCATGTTGTGAAATCATTGAGGGCAAACAGAGTTATCTTTGTTGTTCACTGTTTACCTAGAGACACGTACAGAGGTTGTCCATACCCGCGGCATTGAGCTGTGACCGTTCACTACTCCTCTCCTGTCCCGTGTGCCATTTCCTCCAGTAACATCACCGTTATCATGGACACTGCTTATCTTCAATCCATTAGATAGAATTGATTAGCTGTTGTATGATGTGTCTGATGTCAGTACAGATTTCTGTGGAGACAGCTAAATGTTGGATGGGATTATCATGTTAACTCAAGCTGGGTATTCTGCTTCTGGAGATAGATGAAGGACAGCTTCCCTGTGAGCTTTCAGCATGTTGTTATATAACTCTAGGTTTGATAATCTTGAACGGTATGTTACAATGCCCATGTTACCGCACCTATAAGCTTTCAGCATGTAGCTATATAACTCTAGGTTTGATAATCTTGAACGGTATGTTACAAACCCATGTCACTGCACCTATAAGCTTTCAGCATGTAGCTATATAACTCTAGGTTTGATAATCTTGAACGTTATGTTACAATGCCCATGTTACCGCACCTATAAGCTTTCAGCATGTTGCTATATAACTCTAGGTTTGATAATCTTGAATGTTATGTTACAAAGCCCATGTCACCTCACCTACAAGCTTTCAAATTAATTTTGGGATGTTTTTTTAAAGATATATTTTTCTGTTAAAAATACAGAATATCTATGTCAGTTTACCCTAGGTCTGAATCAGGAGAATATCGTTCCCTTTGGACTTGCCCAGAGTGCCATTGATATTCTCTGAATTGTTGGTCAATGTTTTTTCGATTGATTTTGATGTTACTGTTGGTGCCGTTCCTTGAATTATTAAGGCATGCAGCTCTGTTCAGTGGATGTGTGACTCTCTTGACCCCAGGGCCACCTGGGGCCCTGCCTAAACCAACAAGAAAAGGAGTAATGTCATTAAATTATTATTCTTAAGGTTCAACATAGGTTAGAAATCTGAGCATGTATGTAATAACAGCTTCACTTGTCCAAAGGGGGCACGGACGGCCCAGTCGTCTAAGGCACTGTGATTCGCTGTGCAGAGTTGCGTCCCTTGGGTACGCCAGAAACCTATGATTGTGGGTTCGAATCCCGGTTCGCCCGATTATGTTTCTAGGTTTGTCAGCACCATACCCGTGCTCGTGGGTTTCATCGAAGTGGTAAACGTCTGAGACCTGCATCACTTCGGGCTTTCCTCCCACATTAAGCTGACATGCCGCGATATGACTGGAACACTGTTAAAAGCGGCGTTAAACCCAACTCACTCACTCACTTGTCCAACATCACCATTAACATGATTAACATAATGCATGGTATCTCTTCTGACGTGTGGTAGTGTTCGAAATCAGAGGGTTCATTGGGACCTTCAGGTTTTCTCCGATAGTGTATTTGAATCAAGGGACCTATCAAATCTTAAACATGTATAAATCATTTGGGTAATGACAATGAGTCATGAACCCTTGACTTTTCATATTTAATTTCGAACTCGGTGTAAGCTACAGTAATGGTTGCCCAATAGGCATGGATGTCGACATTTGAATAATTCTCATAAATATAGTTGCACTACTGTTAAGTTTGTAACGTAAACCATATCGAAAACGAATATCACTTTTTGTTATTTTGTCCATCTTATTGCCATCTTATTCAGAGTTACATAAAACTGAACTTTAAAATTTTTCCAAATATTCTGAGGTTTAATGCACTACTGTCATCACAAGAGCCTATTATATTATATTATATTATATTATATTATATTATATTATATCATATCATATCATATCATATCATATCATATCATATCATATCATATCATATCATATCATATTATATTATATTATTAATACAGACCCAATAAGATCCGGGGGTAGAATAGGTCTTCAGCAACCCATGCTTGCCGTAAAAGGCAACTATGCTTGTCGTAAGAGGCGACTAACGGTTCGGGTGGTCAGGCTCGCTGAAGTGGTTGATGCATGTCATCGTATCCTAAATGCGTGGATTGATGCTGATGATATCAATCACTGGATTGTCTGGTTCAGACTCGATTATTTAAAGACCGCCTATATAGCTGGAATATTGCTGAGTGCTGCGTTGAACAACAAACAAACAAAAATACAAAGTTACATAAAACTGAACTTTTAAATTTTTTCAAATATTCTGAAGTTAAATACCCTACTGTCATTTCAAGAGCCTATAATCAATACCAATACTGCAAAGTAATTGCTTCAGGCCAATGTTGTTGGAATACAAATACTCAACTTTGATAACATGAAATTATGTTAAAACTGCTATTGTTAAAAAAACCAAAGACATTTGGGCATGTATTTTAGACTGTTTCCGCCTAATTTATATTTCATTTGTACAATAAGGCCTGTGGCCTCTAAGTACTGAAAAAGGTGTGTGTGTGTGAAGTGCGGATTTCTCAGCTTGTTCCGATGATTTTAATCATCTCTATGATGTAATGACTCTCTTGTCGAATGACTCATTATGTTTCTTAGCAGTTTTGCGTTTTAATCATCTGTATCCATGGTACCAGCGATGTTGATCTTGGTAACCTTCATGCTTTCATAGTTTTGACGGCGCTTTCATTGGTATAATGTTGATGTTATTTCATACAAGATCACAACTTGTGGTGATCTAGCTGAATAATTGAGTTAGTAACTATACTTAATGTCATTAATAAGGGGAAAAGGTCAGTCTCTGGAAATGGATGTGTGATGTGATTATGTCACGGCAAGAGGATCTCTAGGTGCTGTGAGGGTAAATCAATTTTTTAATTATCATTTTAATTTTTTATTTCTGTTATTGCTTTGTTAGGCTAGAGAATACTGTGGCCTGACTATTTTTGATCAGACTTAATGCAGACAGCTTATATTTGAGGTAAGTGGCACGGGTGGCCCAGTCGTCTAAGGCGCCACGATTCGCTGTGCAGAGTTGCGTCCCTTGGGCACGCCAGAAACCTATGATTGTGGGTTTGAATCCCAGTTCGCCCCAATTATGTTTCTAGGTTTGTCAGCACCATACCTGTGCTTGTGGGTTTCATCGAAGTGGTAAATGTCTGAGACCTGCATCACTTTGAAGGGCTTTCCTCCCACATTAAGCTGACACACCACGATATAACTGGAATAATGTTAAAAGCGGTGTTAAACCCAACTCACTCACTCACTCACTCACTCACTCACTCACTCACTCACTCACTCACTCATATTTGAGGTCATTATCAGGCACAAATTCCAAGTGCTGGCTAATCTCAAAACGATGCTTATATTATTGTGCTAATATTTTCTCTACAGAAAAGGTTACACGTCACTGCTTTTGTCAAAGGAAGGGGAAGGTTTTAGGTCTTCATTGTGACTGTTTTAGGTCACAGGTAACTTTAGGTCTCTCAGCCTTTGGGTATCGCTTGATGTCGGTTTGTCCGGTCAAGATGAGATTGTTGACAGGCAGCTGTGATATCGCAGGACTATTAACTGCGGCAGTCTATTTCCAGTTAAAACATTTCAAATTATTAGATATACTGTATTCGACGTAATAAGCACCCCGCTCTAATAAGCGCCCATGGCGACATTTGCTAATATATTGGCTAGTGAATAATCCCAATTAGCACCCCTTCCGATTGATCAGTGTACACAAGAGTTATTTATTCGCGTATAATACGCACTCGTGTGTTATGCACCCTTAATTATGGGCAATTAAATTCTGGAAAAATATATTTGTCGTACATAAACACTTCAGGCTGTCAGTATAAACCACGAAATTTATTTTCAACTCTGTTTTTTTTTCACCAAAATAATATTCTAATAAGAGCCCCCTATTTCTAATTTTGAGAGCGCCCTGGGCGAATAAAGTATATAAATAATAGACATGGTTGACAGTAATTCTAACATTATTCATGTTTTTCTATCTGAAAATTACCATCATTGTGAAATAAAAATGAAATTATTGTCATTATTCTTTAGATGCCCATGTTTTATGAATCGAAGAAACTGGTGGAATTCTTGCATTTTGTAAATGAAAATTTGCTGCAGCTTGACAACATGTCTCTTTCTTTGCACTGGCAGAGTTTGAGATCAATCGGGGAAATTATGAACAGCATTATTTTGGGCTAATATTTTCACTACCCAGGTTGAATGTTACATAATTTTCTGATCAATTACGTTCACACATTTCATTTCAACTTCATCGCCTCAGCAGCCACTCCGATATGAATGAACTTATTTACATTTCAAACTGCAGTTATTGATTATCTTTTGATAGTTCCATGGAGGAACATTATCATGGAAAGAGTTCTTTAGCTATTGAACATTTGGCAGTTGTTTCCTGTGTGTGCTGAGTGTGCTAGTACTGGTGGCAGTTAGACTTGGTAGCTGTGAAGCTACCTGCATAATGCAGTGGAAAGATTTGCTCTTATTTGCCTCAACACTTGCTCTCCCCAGCTTAATCAACAGTTACTCAAGGCTTCGTGTGTCATTAGTCTATGTGTAATCAGAGAGTTCATAGTTGATGTTTTCACTTAACCAGACATGTTTATAATCTAAATTATATGTCTGGGATTCTGCTGAAGTACTTTAAATGTCTACCTACGCTGACTTGTTCTGATGCAATTACTTTCTTGTGTACAGTGTGTGAGTGGTGGATGCAACCAATAGGGCAGGACATGGATGTTTTTGAACACCTGGTGTCATCACTGATTATCAGTGATCCATTTATATAATTTCCCCCACTATTTTGCCTTTCATGCCCAATTTAATCTGTTTCAGCGGATAATCGAGATGTTGACGGTTTATATATATAATAAACATACAGTATAATTATTCACACAACTTCTGCAACTTCAAACATAAGTTCGAAGCTCGATTCGAATAAGGCTTTGTTTAGTCTGCAGGGTTCACGTGAGGAATTTTCTGACATTAGGGCCCTTTATGGGAGAGTTTAAATATTCCAGAGGTACACCCATACAGCACAATGTTAAAATGCCCCATTGTATTTGAAAATATGGGCCTTTTTTTGTGAGCACTATACCTGTGCTCATAGGTTTCAGCAAAGAGGTCAGTGTACCTGAGTAAGACCTGCATTACTTGGGTTTTCCTCCCAAATCAAGCTGAAACATTGTGATATAACTGGAATACTGCTCAAAGTGGCATTTTTGAAACAAAAAAATCACTCACACAAATTTTTGTGGGGAAATGTATGCGTGTTATGATTACCAAATCAGGGAGTATAGTCCCCCATAAGATTTGAAGAAACACTTTGCTTGCTTCTAGGTCCCTAGTACATGTTTTTATGAGAGAACTCGAGGAAGCAGATGCTCAAAATGGCATCACTTTGATCAGGAATTTTTATTTCCTTCCTCTTAGCTATTATTTCTTGATGATATTAATCAGGTATGATTTAATATTGTTGACATATATCTACACCAGTATTCTGCTTGCCTTAGATGTAGGGGACTCCAGTAGACTTAAAGCATGAGAGCATCTGACATTTGGCAAAAATTTTCGCCTTGCCCATAGAATCATGCTCAAATATTTTGCTGTGCTGAAAGTTAAATTGTCTGTCATTTCTCAGCTCACTATTTTGTAAGTTCACTTACTTCCAATATCTCACTGACTCATTTGAACTTAAGAAGCTCAAGTTTTTAACACATTCCTGAACATACAGAACTGGATTAGTTACAGTGTTGCCCAATAGACTTTGTAATGGGAGATGCCAACATTTATTAGTCTATTTCTTTTAAGATTTCTACAAGTATCGAGAAGGTATTTCGTAAGATTTCCACGTTTGGTATTTAGGACACAGTTTTATGTTATCGTGATTATTGAAGAAGTAGGTGGATAAATCTCTACCTTATATGGACCTGGAGAGTTGTGGGAAGATGTAGAGATCATTTTTCTATGTAGTGGCAGCTCCATCCTTGTGTTAACGTTACAGGATGACTGCAGCAGTTTGATACTATGTACATTAGGGGATGCCTGGGGACATCTTTACAAGCAGTAATGTTGTGTTGTTTGATAGGCATTTATTTCTCATAAGTTGACGAACGACAGTTTATGATGTACTGAAAATGCACAATCAACTTCACATAATTTGTTTAAATCGCATGACAAAGAATGGTGACAAAATGACATTGTTGTGTTTGATTATTCCAATATTCCTGCATTTTAATGGCAACATTAAAATAAACATGTCTGGATCAGGCTGACACGATTCACGACACCAGGCACAATCACTGCAATCACCAAAGTCACAGGATTCCGGGGTAGAATAGGTCTTCAGCAACCCATGCTTGCCATAAAAGGTGACTATGCTTGTCGTAAAAGGCGACTAACGGGATGGGGTGGTCAGGCTCGCTGACTTGGTTGATAAATGTCATCGATCCCAATTGCGTGGATCGATGCTCATGATATCAATCACTGGATTGTCTAGTCCAGACTCCATTATTTACAGATCGCCGTCATATAGCTGGAATATTGCTGAGTGCGGCGTTAAACAACAAACCAACCAACCAACCAAAGTCACAGAGCCAGAAATTCGTATTTGCACTTTCATATGGAGTTGAATCTGATTCTGGTCAGGAACATCGTCTCCACAAACATGGTGTAGTTTTGTACTTATTACGTAAATGTGTATCTAATTTTTATTTTCGGTATTTTTTTATTTAGTTACTATTCTATGGAGGTCAACTGTTCAAATCTTCACTTATCATCTATGTATTAGGATAGTGACATTAACAATTGCATAAGCAAACTTCAAGTTAATGCTGAATTGTCATTTTTTGTGTACAGGTAGAATAGGTCTTCAGCAACCCATGCTTGCCGTTAAAGGCGACTATGCTTCTCGTAAGAGGAGACAAACGGGATTCGGTGGTCAGGCTTGGTGACTTGGTTGATGCATGTCATTGTATCCCAGTTGCATGGATCGATGCTGATGATGTCAATCTCTGGATTGTCTGGTCCAGACTCAATTATATACAGACCGCTGTCATATAGCTGGAATATTGCTGAGTGGGGTGTTAAGCAAACAAACAACAACCTTTAACTGTATTGAGTTTTGTTGAGGCAATGTCTGGATATCTGGATATTCTGTTTCAAAAGCCTTCCCATCTGAAGACGTCAGATTTGAAAATTGTGTTGCAGTTTTCTTTCTGTATTTAGGAATTTTATGAACACATTTTATGATGGGGGAGATAGATGTTTTTGTCTTCTTGTTTAAAAAACAGATTTGTTAACTACCATATTCGATGTAATAAGCGCCCAGGGCGCTCTCAAAATTAGAAATTGGGGTCTCTTATAAGAATATTATTTTGGTGGAAAAAAAAAAAATCGTGGTTTATGCTGACAGCCTGAAATGTTTATGCACAACAGATATATTTTTCCAGATTTTAATTGACCATAATTAAAGGTGCATATAACACACGAGTGCGTATTGTACGCGAATAAATAAGTCTTGTGTACATTGATCAATCGGAAGGGGTGCTAATTGGGATTGTTCAGTAGCCAATATATTAGCAAATATCGCCATGGGCACTTATTAGAGCAGGGTGCTTATTATGTCGAATACGGTATTTGTGAAAGGGGTTTTGTGAACTCGTTCATTAATTTTTAAAAGATGCGCTTACATCAGTACTATATTTACAACGCACGTTGATTATGACGAGGGATTCAGCTGGTTTAAGTTCTTGATCATTGCTGTTCTGAAATGTCCAGAAGGTTCTTTTCCAAACTTGTGATGATATAGGATGTTTATCACATACTGATGAAATCATTGCCATTTGCCTCCAGTACAACCTCTGATAAGGTTTTTTTTATCCTTTATCCTTCAATACCATTGTGTTAGTCTACACATTGCATTGTGGTGATGTAAGCATTCTTCATGAAATGAAAATTCTAATAGATGAAAATTATGATTATGAACTCTTATGAAAACTATCTTTTCCTTATTGCAGATGATGCCAAGATGTTGATCTGGTAGGATGTTTGAATCGAGCAATCACAGCTCTCAGAGGGGCCGACTTCCCCCCATCCATGCCATCGGCAAGGTCCAGTCCATCGACGAGGATGACCCGCCATATATACCAGTACAAGTGTACGGCTATGACGCAGATGGTGATTTCTCACTGTCTTCTGGAGTTGAACCGACCTTCGAAGTCAGTGATGCTGAAGATGCTGTCAAGCTTCTACGGAAGACATTTCAGCTGGTAAGTCCCGGACGCCATGCTTGCAAGCGAAGCCCCGAACATGGAGGAACCTACTTTGTTCACTGCCGAACATCGTCTCGTCTTGGAAAGGATTATGCACAACTGAGAAGGGTTTTGGAGAATAGGGCGAAGTTAGAATTTGTGCGTGACTGTGTGACCAGGATCCGTGCAACAAGTGCTTATGTTGAAGATCTGGAAGGTTTGGTGCTTCACGAGTATAGAACAGCTTATGCTATTCGTCATGGCTGTGCCTATGATGCTCCAATCAGTAAACTGTACTGTCTGAATGCTCTATGTGAAGACCTGCGTGTACATGTCAACCACTGGAATGTACTTAAACAACATCTTAACACCAATAAATGGCTGCAGCCAATCCTGGGCCGTTTATGTCTCGAAGTGGAATATGTAAAGAGAGCTCTCATCCAGCTAAGCGATAAAGCAATATGGCTGCTGCAGCGCCTCATCAATGTAGGATTTGAGGTGTTTGCTCACTGTGACGTTGACAAGTTGACTCCAGAGGTGATGTGGAATATTACGCGAGGTCTTGAGGATTTCAACAATATTGTTAATTCGTTTAGGACAGCAGCCACAGTGAGTGGATCTCAGTGGAACCATCTTTCCCTGGTCGATCTTCCAGAATTCCAATCTATTTCTTGTCTTCACTTACACCCAGCCTCCACCAACTTCCCTGGCAAACTTGGTGACTCGGTCAAAGCGATTCCTTTCCCGAGAGTCCTCAGGATCCTGGCCAATGAGAGATCACGGTATGCTGCCAAACTGACTCATTACTTTTTCACAGTCAACGAAGATTTCCAAAAGTTTTTGAATTGTGGTCGACTTCCCCTGTACAACTGGTTCGAGGATCATGGAAAGGATTCTGCATCTGGCACATCATCCAATCAGCAGGAGACGTCTGACTATCATACGGCCACCGGGAGCAATGTCAGTTTGTCCACGTCACTGTTGCGTGTTGGGTCACTTCGGGCTCCAGACCTGTCTGTTTACATGTCGCCTCTTGTTGAATTCTCGCATAAGGAACAGGAATTTGCAGAAAACTTTCTGCTGATTGTATGTAATTCCACAACGCTACTCAGGAAAAACGATACGGGTAAATCCAAGAAACAAAAGGAATTGAGAATAAATCAGAGTCCTATGATTGGGCGGTCTGTTCGAAGAATGTCTGACACACCGGTGCTATCTCGTGCGGACTCTCGACGGAAGACAGTGTCGTGGGGAGACAATGCTGACCAATCCATTAGGAATCAGGTAGTAGCAAAGTACATGGAGATCTTGTGGCAACATTTCGGGGAGAATCTCGAGCTGTTTCTGCTGGAGCCCACCTGGGACATGAGCCAGAATCTTCTTCACTCAGAGTTTGGCAGTATCCTGCTGTACAACGACACCCTGATCACTCTCCTCAGACACACCATCGAGCATGTCTGTATGAAAGGTAGGTGTCAGTTTTATTCATTTGATAACTTGGTGCTGTGTGGCAATATTCACTCACACACACTTGCAGGCTTACACACTCACTCTCAAACCCACAAGCTGAAACAGTATGTGACAATATTATAGGATATGCAACAATCACTCATACAAACACGCACTATCTCAGATGCTCAAACAGTATTCACTCACACACTCAAACAACAAGTTGCTATATATATTAAATATGACACAATCGGAGGGTGTGGAGCAATTTGATTGGAAAGTGTTGTTGAATAAAATTCAAGCCAGGGATATCTTATGGACTCCTCGACCGCCTCCCTGGTCTAGTGGTATGTGTATACCTGGAAAGCAGAAGGTCTGGAGCTTGATCGCCATCCGCGTTATACCAAAAGGAGTTCAAATATGGTACTTGTTGTTACCCTTCTAGGTGCTCGGCATTAAGGGGCTTTATAATACAAGAACTGGTCGGCTCGGAGTCATCATGGTATCTCAGTAGACTATCACTATAAACTTGGCATTAGTCCGGCCTAGTACAAGCAGACAAGCTGATGCACATGTGCATGCACTTCTTGATATTAGATTAATAATCTTGGAACATGAAGTTAAACCCCATTTCACCTCACCTTTGGACTCTTCACTGTCCTTTCCTAAGAAGTAACACTTCCTTACAGTAAGTTGTCCTGCATTCTGCTGACCAGGCAGTGTATTCAGTTGTCATGGAGGCATATAAAGCCCTCCATTGTATCATGACGTCTCAGCATTCCTCTGTGATGTCATGACTATCTGTCAGCTGATAGACGACATGGACAAAGAAAGTGCTACCAGAAAATAACCGAAAACTTTTACTATGCTACTCCGCTTTTCATAGGAATAATCAGCTGTGTCATTCTATTTATATATGCACTTGACATATTGTAAATGAGTGACTGAGTATTATTTTATGCCACTTTAAGCAATATTCCAGAGCAATATCTCAAGATTTCGCTCATCACACAAAAGACCAGGGTCCGATTCCCGACATGGGTACAATGTGTGAAGCCCATTTCTGGTGTCCCCCCGCTGTGAGATTGCTGGAATATTGCAAAAAATCATACTCACTCACTCACTCACTCACTCACTCACTCACTCACTCACTCACTCACTCACTCACTCACTCACTCACTCACTCACTCACTCATCGAAAGGGGTCACGACTTGTCCATTGTAGTTTTGATGATGGCTTTGTTTTCATATTTATTGATGAGAAATTCATAAGAATCTAGCATTGGAATAAACAACATATATATTTATAGCTCCTAACTCGCACTGAGTTGACTGTTTACGGTCAGGTAATTTGGGACGTGTTATGTAAATTACGTTGCCAGTTTTCCTTTATGTGAAAAAATCCCAACAAGTTTGTAATCATTTTCTTCAATTTGATGTAAAATTGTGCCAAATAAAAAGTATCAACAAACTACATTGATTAACCTCAGTTTTCTTACTGTTACAAGTTTCAGTTAAGCATGTTAAGTGAGAAACAAAACATTAATGTTTCATTATTTATTTGCTTTTGTTGAATATGAACATCCTTGTTTAAATTGCTTTTACACATTAATCATTTTAAAATAATTTAATAACTTGCAGGAAGTCTGTCCCAAAAACTTCTGAGTCCACTTTCCAAAACTTTTATTTGAAGCTGATCTTGTCAAACCATATGAAATTTTACTAGACATTGTTGTTGGATGAGGAGCTGACATTGCAAAATGTGTAGACATCGTGGTAAGGAATAAAAATGTAATTTAGCAGAAGGAAACTCAAGCGTAGGATTGATCGATTCAGATTACACAAATGGGATGAGTGGGCGGGCCCCTGATTCTTCTGTGTTAAAGAACTAGCTGATTAAGTGTCAATGTACACTATTGGCATGGATCGTTGCACGATTTATCAAACACCTGAACCAGGTTTGCCTGAACCAGAATTCATTAGTGTTAGACTTCCGTGTGGATCATGTTGATGGCTGAAATATTGATGACTGTGGCATTAAACAACCCACTGTTGTTAGTGCATATAGTGCATATTTGTGCTATTGTGAAAAATTCTCCTTTGGAAAATTCTCTTATGTAATGGCATCGTTAGGGTAGCCTACTGGTTAAGTCCTTTATGTATCTATTTCAATTTCTGACTTGTTGTTACTAGATTATTGGCTTCAAACTGTGTTCCCTCTCAACTTTTGTATGAATATAATACGCCAGCACCAGATTATCTGGCGAAACAGATTCCATCACGTAAAAGGCAAAATACCGGTGACAATTATATGAATGGATTATTGAAAATCAGTGATGGCACCAGGTGTTCGCAAAAAGGGTGAGCACGTCCTGCTCTACCTGTAGCACCCGCCACATAAACAATTTTCATGAAAAAGTAAGTGTTTGATGCCTGACACCGCAACGATGGAATGCTCCCATTACTTCAAAAATGTGCTATCTCGAGTTAATGTAACTACCAGATTGCTACATCTGTATGTAGAAAGTCAAGTGTGTTGATCACCTCTGCGGAGTGGATTGATAGATGGTGTGACTAGACGACATTAGATTTGGTCGGGTGATCAAGGGAAATAGCTGTAATCCTCTCTATCAATAGGTGAGACTATCACAGGGTTTAATCAGGTATACACTTAGCTGCTGTGATCCCCTGTTGACTAATGAGTGACTTGTGATGACAGTTTGTAGTGGCCGCTCATCATTCGTGCTGGGGAGCATCAATCATTCTTTAACATCTGAATGCAAAAACCTTGTTATATCCACAATACATTAGAAAAGAGTAAACTAGTTCTTATGATAAAAGATCTCTGTGTCTCTTGAGGGAGTAGCGCCATGTCCATCAATAATCATTAACAGCCTGGATAAAAAAACAAACACCCTAACCAACTTCATAGAACTGGATATGCTCAGCAGTGAATGGGTACCTGGGAGGATGAGATGGTTTTATGACTGTAGCTGGGGATTGTGTACTTCCCAAGGAGTTGAGATTGAAAATGGAGTGCACTCTGATCCTTTCACTTGACATTCTCCCTTTATGATTGGGTCTGTAGGAATTCTCCCTTGATGCTGGGGTCTGTAGGAATTCTCTCTTGTTGTTGGGTCTGTAGGAATTCTCTCTTGTTGTTGGGTCTGTAGGAATTCTCCCTTGATGCTTGGGTCAGTAGGAATTCTCTCTTGTTGGGTCTGTAGGAATTCTCTCTTGTTGTTGGGTCTGTAGGAATTCTCTCTTGTTGTTGGGTCTGTAGGAATTCTCCCTTGTTGTTGGGTCTGTAGGAATTCTCTCTTGTCTGTAGGAATTCTCCCTTGTTGTTGGGTCTGTAGGAATTCTCTCTTGTTGTTGGGTCTGTGGGAATTATCTCTTCTAGTTGGGTCTGTAGGAACTCTCTCTTGTTGCGTCTGTAGGAACTCTTCCTTGTTGTTGGGTCTGTAGGAACTCTCCCTTGTTGTTGGGTCTGTAGGAACTCTCCCTTGTTGTTGGGTCTGTAGGAACTCTCCCTTGTTGTTGGGTCTGTAGGAATTCTCTCTTGTTGTTGGGTCTGTAGGTATCCTCTCTTGTTGATAGGGTCTGTAGGAACTCTCTCTTGTTGTTGGGTCTGTAGGAACTCTCCCTTGTTGTTGGGTCTGTAGGAATTCTCTCTTGTTAATGGGTCTGTAGGAATTCTCCCTTGTTGTTGGGTCTGTAGGAACTCTCTCTTGTTGTTGGGTCTGTAGGAATTCTCTCTTGTTGTTGGGTCTGTAGGAATCCTCTCTTGTTGTTGGGTCTGTAGGAATTCTCTCTTGTTGTTGGGTCTGTAGGAACTATCCCTTGTTGTTGGGGCTGTTGGAATGTTCACTTGTTCCTTGGGTCTGGAGGGAATGTCCCTTATTCCTTGGGTCTGAAGACATTCTCTCTTGTGTTGATAGGGTCTGTAGGAATTCTCCCAAATATATGATTAGATATAGAAGAATGTTGATGAAATCATGAAAATGTCATGAAGCTATTTGTCTCTAGGATATTCACTGCTCACTGTACAATATGTAGGCGTGACCTTTTGTCAGATTTTCTAACAGATCAATCCTTTTGCTGTAGTATATGAGGCGTATCTCTCTATTCTCTACAGCCCCCTTGCCTCTGTTATCTTCTGTATGTAGGAGTGTTTGCTGTCAAAATATTTCCCCAGAGAGTGAAATTGTGAAAAAGAAGATTATTTGCAGTGTGTATCGTAGGTGTAATGTAGAAATGTTAACATAATTGACTTTACAAGATGATCATCCCAGCTAATGTTATGATGTATGCCATTAGTCATATGGGTGTCCATATTACCAATTTCTGAATGTCAGAGAAGTAAGGTTTGGCATTCTGAAAGGGTACTACAATTGAAAGGTTATAAAAATGACATTTGAATTCTGTTATTTGTTTCAGAAATTTATCAAGGATTTCAAATGTAAGTGCCCTTAGCAGGCAAACTGGTGAAAATAATTCTTTGAGATTTTAATTGAAAAGTTTTTGTTCAACAATGAAGTTTAACATTACATTTGATGCAATATATAGAACTAATAAAGCCTCTTGCTCTGTATTGGTGGAATACAAGTCATCTCTACCAAGCCATCATATCAGTTACAACTACAACAGCATCAATTGGGATAGTTTTTATTTCAATTTGATTTTTTTTACAGCCATTTGTTTCAGACTTGGGGCTAAATATTGGCCTCTTAGCAGGCCTAGGTAGATCCCTGTGTGTGCTTAGCATGTTTAGGGGAGCCTAAGTTCAAATTCTGTATCCTCAAGGCCCCTTAAGACCTGTTTGTTCCTGTCACTGTACATTTGTATCCCTCAAAACTAATGCTGGAACTAGCAGAAGTCATGATACATGATACTTGAAAGTCAGCATTTCCTGTATCATTTGGATGCCCAACCTATTTATTTTTTCATTACACCTGACAACCTCAGTACTGGTGGCCTGACAAATTGCAGCATTAGAAACTGGCACTAGTCCTATTGTTCTTGTCAATCTGCCCAATAGTTAAGGTATCATAAGGACCAGTGGAAATTTGCCATTTTAAAGGGTTTTTCTGTATGTTATCATTATAAGGACTACCGGACAAAAACTGTTACTTTCTATCACTGAATTGCCAAAGGTTTCTGCATTATTTGTGGGTCATTTTGAATACAAAACACACCTGTATTATAGTGTATTGCAACAGTTATCGATGAACAATTGTTTTATCAGTGAAACAATCCAGGTAAGAAATTTGGCGAGTCTCAATCTGCTGAGCAATTGCTGGTTACTGATGAGGATGGAACTGGTAAAAAAAAGTAGTTTCAGTGTTGAGTTTGAAATTAACAATTCATGTTATGAGTGCTTCTTTCAGATGGTATTCAAGTCTGAGGTGATAACCCATAGTTGCATAAGCGTGCTATAATTGTACAGATATACTTGGTCAGGGCCCACTTTCACAAAGCGATCTTAGCGCTAAGATGATTGTTACTCCCATACATTAACACAGGCATACAATAGTCTTAGCGCTAAGATCACTTTGTGCAAGTGGGCCCTGGTGCTGCTGAAAATCTAATATTTGAAAGTCTTTGAAATTTTGATAATGCACAGGACACTTTGACATTAAAGGAGTAAATTAATTCTGAGGTAATATCTGCAGAAAATGCCATGAATACACTTTCTGTTGCCAGGCATTTGTGAGTGTTACCTGATTGACTTCTAGCCTGATTCTCTAGTCTGTTGTCATGGCTTCCGCTTATTTCGCAAGCCAGGCTGTCTGTCTGATCATTCGTTACATTCCTGCCAATAATGTTACAACAACATGAGCCTGGCCAGGCAGTGCTTACTGCACTCAGACGCTGGGATTAGTGGCAGATAGAGTTACTGTGCTTACTGGTCTACCAGTTCACATACTGTGTGGCACCTGCAGCACTGGGGACGTTCCCATGTCCCTGGTGGTATATGTAGTGCTAGCTGTTGTCTACTACATACATTCTGCTATCACTGTAGGCTGGGGAGGTTCTCAAGTCTGGCAGTATATAGAGTTAGCTGTTGTCTACTACATACACTCTGCTGTCATTGTAGGCTGGGGAGGTTCTCAAATCTGTGGCAGTATATAGAGTTAGCTGTTGTCTACTACATACACTTTGCTATCACTGTAGGCAGGGGAGGTTCTCAATTCGGTGGCAGTATATAGAGATAGCTGTTGTCTACTACACATACACTGCTATCACTGTAGGCTGGGGAGGTTCTCAAGTCTGTGGCAGTATATAGAGTTAGCTGTTGTCTACTACATACACTCTGCTGTCACTGTAGGCAGGGGAGGTTCTCAAGTCTGTGGCAGTATATAGAGTTAGTTGTTGTCTACTACATACACTCTGCTATCACTGTATGCTGGGGAGGTTCTCAAGTCTGTGGCAGTATATAGAGTTTGCTGTTTTCTACTACATACACTCTGCTATCACTGTAGGCTGGGGAGGTTCTCAAGTCTTGGGCAGTATATAGAGTTAGCTGTTGTCTACTACATACACTCTGCTATCAATGTAGGCTGGGGAGGTTATCAAGTCTGTGGCAGTATATAGAGTTAGCTGTTGTCTACTACATACACTCTGCTATCACTGTAGGCTGGGGAGGTTCTCAAGTCTGGCAGTATATAGAGTTAGCTGTTGTCTACTACACATACACTGCTATCACTGTAGGCAGGGGAGGTTCTCAAGTCTTGCGCAGTATATAGAGTTAGCTGTTGTCTACTACATACACTCTGCTATCACTGTAGGCTGGGGAGGTTTTCAAGTCTGTGGCAGTATATAGAGTTAGCTGTTGTCTACTACATACACTCTGCTATCACCGTAGGCTGGGGAGGTTCTCAAGTCTGGCAGTATATAGAGATAGTTGTTGTCTACTACATACACTCTGCTATCACTGTAGGCTGGGGAGGTTCTCAAGTCTTGGGCAGTATATAGAGTTAGCTGTTGTCTACTACATACACTCTGCTGTCACTGTAGGCAGGGGAGGTTCTCAAGTCTGGCAGTATATAGAGTTAGTTGTTGTCTACTACATACACTCTGCTGATGTGTTACTGACTACAACTGAGTTCTCTGTTGAAGCTGTTTTGTTTAATGAATACTTATTACAACCTATATTGCCATATCCGAGTGACCTTTACCTTGAAAATGGATGTATTTGGAACCCAAACATTTATGTTTGGATGCGAAAGAACATAATTTAAGATGAAATAGTTTCCTGTCAACTATATCAGATAGAAAGTGTGACCAGTCCGGGTATAGCTATTGAACTGCACTAGATAAGACACTGTGACCAGCAGAAGGCCATGTGCTTATTATCTGACAATAGATAGGCTGTTCGATAATGTCTTGTTTTAGAATAGCTGGAAGTAGCAAACGCTATTATGATCTCCAGAGAAACATTAATTGAAAAAAACTTGGAAAAGACTTTTGTCAAATAGCAATGTTTTTAATCAGTATTTTTGATAAATCGCCTATTCTCCAACTGATGATAAAATTACTTTTTAAAAAATGGTGCTCGCGATCCTGAGCTACATTGATGACATAACTTTTGCCTTTCTTAAAAAAATAAGCAGAAATAATTTGCTGTCATGTAAAGTGTTTTGTGCAGCTGCCTGCCTTAGTTTTTGTTATGTTAGCTCTTGGCCTAATGAATAGTTTTTTGGAGAACATTGTCACAGGTATTGAATTGGGCAGAATTCAAACTATTATCCTGTCAGCTACTCTGAGACCCGTAAAGATAGGGGTAGAATAGGTCTTCAGCAACCCATGCTTGCCATAAAAGGTGACTATGCTTGTCATAAGAGGCGACTAACGGGATTGGGTGGTCAGGCTCGCAGACTTGGTTGATGCATGTCATCATATCCCAGTTGCATGGATCGATTCTCATGATGTCAATCACTGGATTGTCTGGTTAAGATTTGATTATTTACAGACCGCCGCCATACAGCTGGAATATTGCTGAGTCCGGCGTTAAACAAGAAACAAACAGCTACTGTGAGCATTAGTTATTAGGAACTGGTAATTTATATAGGGGTGAGGGGAGGAAGTGTCATGAAAAAATAACTATACAGGTGCGGCAAAATATGATACAGTCCTCAGACCAATCTCACTTTCCTACCCCACCCCTATAATAAACGACCAATCCCTGAATAATATATTATGTATTGAGGTGAGGTGAGGTGAAATTGGGTTTAACATTGCGTCCAAGATTATTGCACTTATATAGCGACGTGCATGCACGTGTGTATGTGGGGTTGCTTGTACTAGTTTGGACTGATGCCGATTTATAGTGCTAGCCCACTGAGATACCATACCGCAGTTTATCATGAATACCCCACTCTGACACAGTATACTGACTCCGAATGGACCAGTCCTTGTTTTAGCCCCTTAATGCCAAGCGCCAGACAGGGCAACAACAAGTACCATCTTTTAACGTCTTTTGGTATGACGCAGCCGGGGATCAAACCCCGGACCCTTCCGCTCTCTGAGCGGACGCTCTACCTCTAGACCACGGAGGCGGTCTATTATGTCTTGTATTAAATGTCATGTTTCTCATCAGAGAAGCTAAATGCCTTATACTTTTCTTGTTCCAGACCTTTTTCCCCTTGCATCAGTCCAACCTCTTCTTGGGACGGCAATGCGGCTCCACATCATCTCAGCGAACGCAGCATGGGATCAATGTAAGTGGTGTGGGCAGGATTCTTATGAATTCTTTTTTACCCTTCTTGTACACTCTAATAGCCACATTAGGCAGAACCAGGTTTCCGATATTAACTCACACCAATACCCCTCTAGTGTTAGTGTGACCTCCACATGGTCTAGTGGATAGAGAGTGGAAGGTCGGTCATGTCATAAAATAATATCAGGTTTGAAATTCCTCGTATTTGAATGGCACAGATAAAATCAAAATAGCATGGATAAAATATGTTCCTGGTGCCTCAAGGGCTTGTGAAGGAATCATGTTTTTCAACAAATATGTTTTTTGTGTACTACCTTCGACAAATGGACTTTCACATGCAAACTTGACAAACACATTGAAAATGATGACCGTATGCAACCACTGATTGCACAGTGTGATTTATGAAATAATCCTGGAGATTCAGAAATTGAATATGGGGCAAACTTTTTTAATTACAACTGCTTAATGCTTATTATCGAGCTCCTGGTACCGGTGAAATTACATTCACCAAGTTTGATCATGAATCAAAATCATCAAAAGTTGTCTTGTTAGTACTCTTGAATTCCAAAGGGCAGACCTAAACATTGTTTACATTTCTCTCCCTGGTGAGAATTACAGGGAACTATGTTTGCGGGGTGGATGAACAATTACGAGATTAAATCTTCTGGTTCATGCTGAGGCTGATTTGGTAAACACGTTTTACTAATTAACAAAGTTTACCTATATGATGCGGAATGATAGTTGACAATTTGCAAAAAGCCACAATATTCAATTCCTGAAAATGAAAGAGATTGTGCCAGCAACGACTGTCGGTCACCACAACTTGAATGTGCACATAAACCCTCCAGCTCCTCACAGTGACTCAGCCTCTCCAATATCATTGCCACCAATCACAGCTCCGCACTGTGCTTGGCGGCCTGACCCCATGAATGGAGTTAAACTCAGAACCATCTGACCATTATGTTTACAAACAAGTGATGACTGCCGTGAAACCTAATACCCTTCTCCAGTTACTTTGTTTTGTTCGTTTATCAATTTGAATATATCTATTTTATTTCAACTATCATGTAACTAATATTTGGGGGAAGGTGGGTGCTTTTCTATTAGTCTGCAGTCTGCAAAAAATCTGATTAAAAAAAAAATGTAAATTTGTGTGTAAGTCAGTGGTAGGTTATTCCCAATTCACTATTATCACATTCCCACAGACATAAACAAAAATATACATTTCTTATCCCACCTCCCTCCCCTTGTGTTACCAGTTGTCTGTCATACAGACCTTGAAACAAATACATCAAATACAGACCATGCTAGTCTATGATAATTGGCAAGTCTAGCTTGATGATTGCAGTTACTGAAAATGAAGAGTGTCTCTGGGCTCCTTCCTCCTGCATGTAATGCAGGGGTATGTAGTCATCCTCTGGTCTTCAACTGTCCGTCTGTATTTCGTTTCCGGAGCATAACTTGCAAACTGTGAAAGATTATTCATTCAAACTTGGTACATATGTTAACCAGGGGCTGAAGTGGTGCATTTTGCTATTGTGGGGATCGTGGGGATTTGTCATCTTCTGAAGACTCTTGTTTTGTCTTGTCAAGATAAATTAACGACTGTTTTTTCTGTAAAATATCAGAGACTTGATGCTAGTCTACCTCTGCGTGTGCATGTGCATCCATGCGTGTGTGTACCATAGTATAGCCTGTATGAATGAATAACACAGATATATAACCTCAGGTGGAATAGCTGAGGCTCAGATTTCCTTTGCTCAATTCCCTTCATAGACAAATTGGAATCTGTCCAAAGCACAGTATCATAATGAAATATGATGCTATATATGCATGTGTGCACTGTCAGCAGGCTTCCAGGATAAGCCCAGCCTCAAGTCTCCTTACTGGATAGAGCAGAGAGCATTCTCTCAGTTATCCCCAAAGTCCAGAGATAATTCTAGATGCTGATATTGATTGGTCCTTGAAATTACCAATGGGTTCGCTGTCAATAACGTGATATTAAATTGACCCAAATATTGAGAAAGTACCCCAATGTGGTAGGCCACTTATCTCAAATATTGTGCTGTGCGTTATTTATGCCGCTTGTAGCAATATTTCACCAGTATCGTTATTGGCAGCATCAAGTTTGGTTTTCACATGCTTTCATCATGTCCATAATTATTCTAGAGCTAATAGCAAGACTTCTTTTTACATGTTTCAATTAGCTAAGATTTCAGTGCACATTCCTGAGCCCAATTGTGGCAAAACTGGGTTCAAGTATGTCTATTTAAAGGGAGGCTACTCTCGTTGGTTTGATGAACAAGGAAAATGAACACTGTTTCAGGTTTACTATCCCCTGCCACAGAGTGGCATGGAGTTTGTTTGTCTGTCCGTCCGCTTCTCCTTTGGACAAATTTTCCCAAAAGCGATTTGAGTTAGAGAAATGAAATTTCACACACTGATGTTACTGGCCATGATCTCAAATGATTATCAAAAATTTGTGTCTTTTATTCCTTTTTTAACAGTTAGGGCCCGTTCTACTTGCTTTGTGCATACTTCGTGAAATGGAGGCAGATTTTCTCAGAAACCACTGAAATGACATGAATGAAAGTTTGCATGCTTATGTGAGAGACACTTGTCAAGACTTGAGTATGAAAAATTAGTGCCGTAAATAATTCTTTGCAGAATAACAGCCCTTGCTCTGTGCTTTTTAACTAAGTGCATAGTGTCTGCAATGGGGACACGTTTTCTCAGAAACTACAGATCCCCCCATGGTGAGAGATAGTGATGACGCTGTTTTCTTGTTTCATATTATAATAGGGGCGGTCGGGTAGCCTAGTGGTTAAAGCGTTCGCTCGTCACGCCAAAGACCCGGGTTTGATTCCCGACATGGGTACAATGTGTGAAGCCCATTTAAGGTGCCCCCCGCCGTGATATCGCTGGAATATTGCTAAAAGTGACGCTAAACCATACTCACTCACTCATATTATAATAATAAGTTCCAGACAACATCGGCAACATTCCATTCCAAAGTTTTTAAATGCAACGATTAAAAACCACACACATTTGACGTGAAAGTGTCTGTTTAATTGAAACCTTATATATATATAAAAAAGATAAAAGGTCATGAATTTATTTCAGGATATTTTTATGAAATTGTGTGCTCAGTCTTTACTACAAAAAAATATACCCAAAAATATTGATGATCCAATTTTTTTTGTTCAGTATGAATATTGAATAAGGTTTTGTAGTACATTATCTTTTAAGAACGTATGAATATTGTTCTTTGTTGTCAGCGATGTGGAGAGACAGGTACACAACACACACAAGGGGTGGGTGTGAGGGCATTCCACCTTAGATACGTAGAGTGCTTTGAAGTGGCCGTGTCTCTGGGTCAGGTCGCTAACCACTTGTACATCAAGCAAGGCAGGACTGGGAGAGACCATCCTTGTAATACTTTGTAGTAATGCAATAGAACACGAGAGGCTATCACCACATTGCTATTGGACACTGAGTGGGTGTGAGGCTAATGGCTCACTGACATGAAACGGTGGCTTATCTAGTGGAAGAGGGGCCTGTTTGGTGTGTGACGACCAAGTTGAAAATATGCTACAGTTAATCTGCCTTGTTATAACATTTTTCGTCTATACGTGGAGTAGAAAGACAATATTTTTGCATGAGCATAAGAATGGCATGTTATGACAGATTAACTGGAGTCATATGAAAACATTGGGTGTTCTTTAACTTCTTTTGAGTATATTCAATTAAATAATGTTTCTCAGACACTCAGACGCAAAAGATTTTTCATCTATAGGTGGAGTAGACAGACATTTTTGCATGAGCATAAGAAGAATTTCTTTTTATCATGCAGCATTTGTTTTGTAGATGGACATCTCATGATGCTGTAGTCAGTCCCCTAAATAAATATTTCAGCCCAAACTGAAAAGTTGTTACCAGTCAGAATGTCCTCTTGTTTATGCAGCTTTTCGAGGGGTTATAGTGTTTTGGAATTCAATAAGAACATTTTAGGTCTGTTTTTAAACCTTGTTTGCCCTTTTGTTATCAAAGGAGTGCAACTCACCTTAAGAAAGACAAGTTATTAGTTATTCATGGTAGTTATTTATTTATTAGGTTATTTTTAAGGATTGACTGTAAATAAAAAGAAAACCATAGCTCGAAATCATTAAGTGCTCATGGATAGGTTGTACCGGGACGCAGGACATGCAAATGTGCACTTCAGTGGCCAAGTTTGTGAAAAACCAGGTTTCGTAGTAGGAATTTAATCATCCATATTTTCAAGAGGCCACCTGACTGGTTAATACAAACAAAGATCTTCAGTTATTATTGTACTTATACACCAGTAGTGGTTGTTGTGAGCTGTCTGGTAACAGGAGGAAAGGAGAAAACAAGAATCTCATTTACAAGCCAAGAATACTTGCCACTTGAGAAAACAGAACTTAGTTCTGCGCTGACTGCTATAATTTCTCTACCTGCTTACTGACATCATCACTGTTAAGTACCATGGCGTATAAACACAGTGGTATGCGATAATCACATGTTTGTTGTTGACTTTTGTCCTTTATGTAACTGTCAGTGAGGTTTGTCTACAGGGGAGTAAACACGCTGTGTGGGCGTAGGGTATACCGTCCTTGAGACGCCTGCCTTAAGTACATGCTGGGTCAAGATAGCTAAACAAGGAGAGTCCTTTAGGTACTCAATGAAGTGATATTGAAATGAAAGCCGTTATCATACAAAATGCAAAACAAACATGTTTTGTATTCAAATTACACGTCCCCTAGTCAATAATTAAAAGTGTTTACCCATAATTAAATGGATGTTGGATGTAAGACGACTCTGAAATAAATATACTCCTGAGCATCTGTTCAAGTATTTACAGTAAATCTTAGCATTTTATGTGTGTAGCTTGCTCCACACATACCTGTGCTTCTCAATATCTAATATTGTTGGTGTTTGTTAGAATGGACTTAAAACAGTTTGTATAATGAAACAAAAGTATTATTGAAATGGAGAAATGAGTTCATATGATGTATACAGATGGATTGTGCGTGCGTGCGTGCGTGCGTGCGTGCATGCAGGCGTGGCTGAGTGTGTGACTGCTTCTACTTGTCCAGACTAATGCCAGTTTCATAGTGCTAGCCCACGGAAATACGATGCCGATGTTAAACATGCATGCAACACTTCGAAATAGTATATACACTCTGAGCCGACCAGTCATAGTTTTTATCTCCTGAATGCCGTCCACCGACAGCCAGGGTAACAAGTACCATCTTTTAACATTTTTTGGTATGACCCAGCCGGGGATCAAACAACTGACCTTCCTCTCACCTGGGAGATGGAGTGGAGTGCAGGCTGCACTGCTGCAAGACATAATTTTTAAGCACTAAACAATTATTCATTTGTTTTCACACATTTTTTTCAGGCCATACAGCATGTTCAGCAAACAATTATTTATTTTCTACAACACCTGAGTATTTCCTGGAACAAATAGACATCCTATGACATATTCAGCTAAATAGTCTGGCAGAGTTATTTCCCTTGAATCTTAACACTACTCCAGGCAGTCTTGGCCAAAAATATTTGTGACTCTTGGCAGAATTTTTGGTTGAATTTATTGTTATTATATAGAATATTATTTAACTATTTTCGGGCTTTGGACTAGTAGCTAAAGTCACAGACTGATATGATCACTTTTTACTGCCTCGCAATTCAAAAGATATCCCTTTTGAACTTTATTATTTGTGAAACATTCTTGTAAATGAATCCTTGATAACATGATTCCTTTCATGGAAATTGAAGCCAACCAGTCATCGTTAAAACTGTTTAATTGGGACTGCACAAATTCCAACACACATCACAATTAAGTGTTTTCTGATTTAACACAATGATAGAATTCTCAGGTCTCCAGGGGGCGGTCGGGTAGCCTAGTGGTTAAAGCGTTCGCTCGTCACGCCGAAGACCCGGGTTCGAATCCCGACATGGGTACAATGTGTGAAGCCCATTTCTGGTGTCCCCCGCCGTGATATTGCTGGAATATTGCTAAAAGCGGCGTAAAACCATACTCACTCACTCACTCAGGTCTCCAGATAATTGTCTGTCATTGAGTATTTACTCACATGTTGTTATCATTCATTGAGAAATTGATAATTTTCTTTGAGTATTGAATATATTTAACTCTCTTGGATGCAGTCTAGTGGGTATTTTTAAACCCATGGGTACCGGTACGAATTTTAAAAATAATTCTGCTTTAGATACAGTATCAGGTAACTTCTAATTTTCTTCTGTTCATGTGCTGTCCCAAATGTCTCAGACATTTCATAAGCTCACAACAACAACACATGTCTCAGTTGCAAAGACGTAGCACTTTTGTGTAATATTCACCACAGCAGAGTTTATGTAATGGTGATGCCTGCACTTGATCAGTGAATAAAGATGAGTAAATATATTCAGGTAAAGATATTCGCATGCTGAAAAGGCTACATTGGGAATTGTTACACTATTGTTTTTAAAAAACATTTTCAAGTGTATTTGTTTGCAAGCAACTCAAAATGAATTGGATTATGGTGATATGTGAGGGTATTTTATGACTTTTGACTTTGACTTATGATATTTGACTCCCTCTGGTAGCCAGAGTGACAGGGATCCACTTCCTACAAGACCAGTGAAGATCCGGTGTAGAATAGGTCTTCAGCAACCCATGCTTGCCGTAAAAAGCGACTATGCTTGTCGTAAGAGGCGACTATAACGGGATCGGGTGGTCATCCTCGCTGACTTGGTTGATGCATATCATCGTATCCCAATTTTGCAATTACGTGGCATGAAGACATGATGTCAATCACTGGATTGTCTGGTCCAGACTTGATTATATACAGACCGCCGTCATAATAGCTTGAATATTGCTGAGTGCTGCTTTAAACAGCGATAAATGAATGAACAAATGAACGCACGAAAGCATCACGAACGCACGCACGCTTCCCACAAAAGTACAATTTGTTATCCTGGTTATTGCAATTTAAGACTTGTCAAATATCTAGCCCTATTCTGTTCCTGTTCCAGACCTGACAAGTGCCGTCAGCTCCCAGGGGACAGACAAGTGCTACCCCTGCCCCCTGATGGATGGGGAGTACAGCACCAAGACCGGGATGCTCCTGCGAGACACCTTCAAGCCCATGTACAGCCTCATCCAGGAGGTGTGGAGGGACCTTGGCATCACCAGACCAGGTGGGGCATCATCTTTACACCTCCCCAGTGACAGACTTGTTGACTGCTATATATCACTGAGGGCAAGTCTCTCATGACAGACTTGTTGACTGCTATATATCACTGAGGGCAAGTCTCTCCTGACAGACTTGTTGACTGCTATATATTACTGAGGGCAAGTCCCTCATGACAGACTTGTTGACTGCTATATGTTACTGAGGGGCAAGTCTCTCATGACAGACTTGTTGACTGCTATATGCTACTGAGGGGCAAGTCTCTCGTGACAGACTTGTTGACTGCTATATATTACTGAGGGGCAAGTCTCTCCTGACAGACTCATTGACTGCTATATGTTACTGAGGGGCAAGTCCCTCGTGACCGACTTGTTGACTGCTATATAGTACTGAGGGCAAGTTCCTCATGACAGACTTGTTGACTGCTATATGTTACTGAGGGGCAAGTCTCTCCTGACAGACTTGTTGACTGCTATATGGTACTGAGGGGCAACTCACTGATGACAGACTTGTTGACTGCTATATATTACTGAGGGGCAAGTCTCTCCTGACAGACTTGTTGACTGCTAGGTATATGTTACTGAGGGGCAACTCACCGATGACAGACTTGTTGACTGCTATATGTTACTGAGGGGCAACTCACTGATTACAGACTTGTTGACTGCTATATATCACTGAGGGCAAGTCTCTCATGACAGACTTGTTGACTGCTATATATCACTGAGGGGCAAGTCTCTCGTGACAGACTTGTTGACTGCTATATATCACTGAGGGCAAGTCTCTCATGACAGACTGACAGACTTGTTGACTGCTATATATTACTGAGGGCAAGTCTCTCATGACAGACTTGTTGACTGCTATATGTTACTGAGGGGCAAGTCTCTCATGACAGACTTGTTGATTGCTATATATTACTGAGGGGCAACTCACTGATGACAGACTTGTTGACTGCTATATATAACTGAGGGGCAACTCACTGATGACAGACTTGTTGACTGCTATATATAACTGAGGGGCAAGTCTCTCTTGACAGACTTGTTGACTGCTATATATAACTGAGGGGCAACTCACTGATGACAGACTTGTTGACTGCTATATATCACTGAGGGCAAGTCTCTCATGACAGACTTTTTGACTGCTATATATCACTGAGGGCAAGTCTCTCATGACAGACTTGATGACTGCTATATATCACTGAGGGCAAGTCTCTCATGACAGACTTGTTGACTGCTATATATTACTGAGGGCAAGTCCCTCATGACAGACTTATTGACTGCTATATGTTACTGAGGGGCAAGTCTCTCCTGACAGACTTGTTGACTGCTATATGCTACTGAGGGGCAAGTCTCTCGTGACAGACTTGTTGACTGCTATATATTACTGAGGGGCAAGTCTCTCCTGACAGACTCATTGACTGCTATATGTTACTGAGGGGCAAGTCCCTCGTGACCGACTTGTTGACTGCTATATATCACTGAGGGCAAGTTCCACATGACAGACTTGTTGACTGCTATATGTTACTGAGGGGCAAGTCTCTCCTGACAGACTTGTTGACTGCTATATGGTACTGAGGGGCAACTCACTGATGACAGACTTGTTGACTGCTATATATTACTGAGGGGCAAGTCTCTCCTGACAGACTTGTTGACTGCTAGGTATATGTTACTGAGGGGCAACTCACCGATGACAGACTTGTTGACTGCTATATGTTACTGAGGGGCAACTCACTGATTTCAGACTTGTTGACTGCTATATATCACTGAGGGCAAGTCTCTCATGACAGACTTGTTGACTGCTATATATCACTGAGGGGCAAGTCTCTCGTGACAGACTTGTTGACTGCTATATATTACTGAGGGCAAGTCTCTCATGACAGACTTGTTGATTGCTATATATTACTGAGGGGCAACTCACTGATGACAGACTTGTTGACTGCTATATATAACTGAGGGGCAACTCACTGATGACAGACTTGTTGACTGCTATATATAACTGAGGGGCAAGTCTCTCTTGACAGACTTGTTGACTGCTATATATAACTGAGGGGCAACTCACTGATGACAGACTTGTTGACTGCTATATATCACTGAGGGCAAGTCTCTCATGACAGACTTTTTGACTGCTATATATCACTGAGGGCAAGTCTCTCATGACAGACTTGTTGACTGCTATATATCACTGAGGGCAAGTCTCTCATGACAGACTTGTTGACTGCTATATATTACTGAGGGCAAGTCTCTCCTGACAGACTTGTTGACTGCTAAATATTACTGAGGGGCAAGTCCCTCGTGACAGACTTGTTGACTGCTATATAGCACTGAGGGGCAACTCACTGATGACAGATATGTTTTCAATTTTCGAAGACATAAAATCAAGAAAAAACTATTAACATATTGTTACTGTGCCTTCAGATTCCTCAAGTTTGCTTGCGAGACAAGACGTGGACTTGTCGCTGGTGGCCGGCATCTGCCTGCGTGTGCTGATGACGTGTCGGGCTGCTCACAGCTGGTGTATGGTGAAGACACATCAGTTTCTGGCCTCCTGGTCAGTCAGCGCGTTCCTCCTCATCACACACAGTGACCTCAAGGTGAGTTAGTGAGGGAAATGGCAGTATTGCTGCATCGGCTTGGTTGGTTGGTTGGTTGGTTGTTTAAAGCCGCACTCAGCAATATTCCAGCTATATGACGGCGGTCTGTAAATAATCGAGTCTGGACCAGACAATCCAGTGATTAATATCATGAACATCGATCCAGGCAATTGGGATTGATGACATGCATCCACCAAGTCAGCGAGCCTGACCACCCGATCCCGTTAGTCGCCTTTTACGACAAGCATAGTCGCCTTTTACGGCAAGTATTGGTTGCTGAAGACCTATTCTACGCCGGATCTTTACGGGGCTGCTTCATCAGCACTTTTGGAACTACTCTGCTGCATCAGCACTTTTGGAACTACTCTTGGCACTGTTGACCTGAAAATGTTTGAGTGAGTGATTATTGCTATGTGATGCATCAGCAAGTTCGCAGCTGTTCTTGGCGACCTCAATGGGAGAATACATTGTGAACCTTTCATCTTCAGGCATAATGAAGATACAAAGTGCATTCTTGTTTCATGATGTACCTGGCCCAACATAACCTTTGTCTGACCTGTTTGTATGAAGTATAAATGAATAATTTTCAATTTTGTTGGAGGTGAGTTAAGAGTATAAGACATATATTGGGTCAGTGATTGTAAATGTACATGTTCATGACTTATGTAAGGTAACCACGGTTAAAAGTTTAAAGTAATGTTTTTGCAATTTTTTTTGTTATTTAATACAACAGTTTGCTATTTCCAAACCTGTAATGAGTACTGTAATCGAGACTGGGCCAGACAAACCAGTGGATGGTTCAATGATCCCCAGAAAACCAGGTCACTGAGCCTGACCACCTGATCTATTTAGTCGCCTCTTATGACAAGTATAGGTTCCTGGAGATATATTCCTACCTGGAATCCCCATCAGAATTGAAATAAAATCAAACCACATCTCATGTTTCTGTTCAGCCATAGATGAGGGCGGTCGGGTGGCCTAGTGGTTAAAGCGTTCGCTCGTCACGCCGAAGAACCGGGTTCGATTCCCGTCATGGGTACAATGTGTGAAGCCCATTCTGGTGTCCCCCGCCGTGATATTGCTGGAATTTTGCTAAAAGCGGTGTAAAACCATACTCACTCACTCACTCACTCAGCCATAGATGAAGATTCACTTTTTCGGTGAATGTTGAGAGGTGAACTCCACCTCTCCTCATTCATTCCCATCATGCAATGCTGTGAAGTCTCATTCATTAAATGCTCCAGGACCTGGCGGCCATTGGTTTCAAGCCCAGTCTTGTCTTGATTATGATTCCTGGTCTGTCAGCATCATACCTGTCCCATGGGTTTCACGAAAGCTGAATCACTCTGATAGATATATGCAACTCAAAAGAAGTTAAGAAACATGCAATACTTTCATATTACTATAGGTATGAAAGAAGCGGGTGTTCTTTAACTTCTTTTGAGATGTTTGAAATTCTGTTCAAAGCAAAGTTAGACAAAACTCACAAATCATGCATTTGCTTGTGATATGGACACATATCATGCACTTTGACAGGTTATTGATGAGTGGTCCTTTTGTCCTACAGATGCTAGTGGACGAGACCAAGCAGGTTCTGTACTACCTGGAGAACCTGACCCAGTCCGGGGTCACCCAAAACTCCACACTTGATCTCCTGTCAGGGGGGCAGATCTCGCAGACCTGTCATCAACTTACAGAGATCAATGCTCAGCTGCAGGTAAGTGAACCATGAGGTTAGAGGTCAGATCTGTCATAAACTCAGGGAGATCAATGCTCAGCTGCAGGTTAGTAAACCATGAGGTCAGATCTGTCATCAACTTGGGGAGATCGATGCTCAGCTGCAGGTTAGTGAACCATGAGGTCAGATCTGTCATCAACTCGGGGAAATCCATGCTCAGCTGCAGGTAAGTGAACCATGAGGTCAGATCTGTCATCAACTCGTGGAAATCCATGCTCAGCTGCAGGTAAGTGAACCATGAGGTCAGATCTGTCATCAACTCAGGGAGATCGATGCTCAGCTTCAGGTAAGTGAACCATGAGGTCAGATCTGTCATCAACTCGGGGAGATCGATGCTCAGCTGCAGGTTAGTGAACCATGAGGACAGAGGTCAGATCTGTCATCAACTCGGGGAGATCGATGCTCAGCTGCAGGTTAGTGAACCAAGAGGTCAGAGGTCAGATCTGTCATCAACTCGGGGAGATCGATGCTCAGCTGCAGGTTAGTGAACCAAGAGGTCAGAGGTCAGATCTGTCATCAACACGGGGAGATCGATGCTCAGCTGCAGGTTAGTGAACCAAGAGGTCAGAACTCACAGACATGGATCATCTAAGTTGGGCTAGATGAAATAGCAAGAAGATAAGAATAATGAATTGATGTATGTCTACTATGGATTTTTGTTCTGACTAAAAAAATAATGATTTTCAATGTTTATTGTGTCAGAGTCTCTCTGGAGCATCAATGAAGCTGTTTTCTGAGAAGTGTGGAAAGATTGCGTCAGACTACTTTCGAGATACAATGCCATTGGGCAAACCGTGGAGAAGAAAGACTGCCCTGGGTAGGTACACAAGCCAGATGTGGAGGGGTTATTACTCCATTTGTCATTCACATGCATGCATTCCCCGGACCTGGATTCCTTTTAAACCAGCCACTACAAACTTCCCCTGATATGGCCACAATAAATAATGTATTTGATTTTCATCCAGATGTCTTTTTTAAACAAAGTGTTCATTCTTGAACTATTGTAAATCACATGAAGCAAGATTTTGTTTGTTTATTTGTTGTTTAACCCGGCACTCAGCAGTATTCCAGCTCTGTAAATAATCGAGTCTGGACCAGACAATCCAGTGATTGACATCATGAGCATCGATCCATGCAATTGAGGTACAATGACACGCATCAACCGAGTCAGCAAGCCTGACGAACCAATCCCGTTATACCTCTTACGACAAACATAGTCGCCTGTTACGACAAGCAAAGGTTGCTGAAGACCTATTCTAACCTGGATCTTCAGGGGTCACAAGAAGCATGAATGTTTGGTACGACAATGCATGTGGTGTACTTGTCAAGAAAAAATATTGGTAAAACTGTATACACTTAACCTGAGAGGGCCACAATAAATTGATTATTAGCTTTTTATCCATTATTTGTTTTTAATATGAGGCTGTAGGCATTTAGCATTTTCTGTTTTTGTTACAATTTCCTCAAGACGATGTCACATTACTGTTGATTTTGATTCACATGAGGCATGAATGTCTGGTTAGACTATGTGTAGGGTGTACTGTAAATCGTGAAATTAATGCGTCTCCAAAAGAATGCAACCACTGGCCCCTAGCCCAAAATGTGACTCAATATGAATGCGACATCCCCCCTTCTCTCAAGCAGAAAATGTCCTCTGTCAGGTTTACAGGAGAATCCTCACCTGATTCCAATCTTACATTAATCCAGTCACACACCAAATAGCACCGCTTATTAGCGCTGAGTAGAGTACTTCAGCTAAAACAATACATGTGCGCTGGCTCGTATCGGCCTTTGACGCAGTTGCAAAGAACCAAACATTGTGTTGCGTGGGTGGCGTCTGTCTGGACTTGCAGGTGTGATCAGTCATGAGAACTCTTGTCTTGACCCAGGCAGTGACAATACACAGGATGTAATTAGTGTTTGAATGACATTGTTGATAGTACAAATGTATATACTTGTTACAAGTGCTGCTCAATAAACAGTGGTGTTGAATACATAGTTGTTTATTTTCAGTATGTCTAAGTTGGTATTCCTGCTATCCAAAATGTCTTATTTTTATATAAATGCGATGTTTAATAATGCGCGCAAAGGCCTTTCACATTTTTCGCATTTAATACTTACAGTATTTCATCGTGGAAAGAAAGAATGGGAAACACATCGGGGTTTAATTTGTCTGTAGGGACAATGAAATGATGTGTGTCCGGCTGTTTGATAGTGAGGCGGTCGGATAAGTTATTCTGACCTAAATTCATCTAAATCTTCTGACTATCTTGACTGAACCATCAAATTGCCTCGATTGATGTTTCACGACATCCTTAACTGTAAGTCAGCGTTACATCTTTGACATTTACATGATTCCAGTGGAAAAATTGTTGATGTCTGAACCATTGGAAGTTATTGCTGCTATCATGTGTCTCATGTGACCTTGACATTTGTAGAATCCCCTGTGTCAGCGAATCTGTATGTGGAGCAGGTGTTGGAGGCCATCTTGGAACCGGTCATTGATGGAGTCAGTAAACTCAATCTGCCATCTCAGCTCAGTGTCATCTCCTTGGCAACTGTGGCCATCTGTGAAGCCTGGACAAACCTCATCCTGAAGGAAAAGATCAAGTTTAGGTAATCGACATGTATAACAGGCCTGTCTTGAAAAAACCCCATAAGATATGTCTTAAAAGGTAGAAATGAATTAAGTTGTTTTCAAAGCGTAATACACCTTTCAAAAGCGTTAAGGAAACTGATTAACGTTTCTAGTCTGGGATAAATAGTAACACCAAGCCATGATCTTTCACCAAACGTTTTGAAACGGGAGCATAGGAAAAGTTAGTGTTATGGGGAAATTCATGTCTAATCTTTTGTTTCACTTTTGTTTTTGTTGTTGGCCTTGTTCTAAATCTGAAACAAGGTTCATTCAGGCTTGAAAAGGTCCCCCTTGAAAAGCCTTGAATTTTAGTGTCAGCTTTAAAAAAACAAAATAGTGAAAAATACATACTTGTTAGTAAAAGTTGAAGTGTGATTTATCAAAGTGATAGATTTGTGGGTCAAAGACCATGAAGATTTCATTTCATGACAGACAATTTATTTTATTTGTTGGTTGTAAAAAAAAAAAATCTTGTTGGAAAATTTGTGATGTTCATACTGCTTTTTAGGTCTTACATATGCAGCATTTAAAAAAACATATTGACTGACTAAGGCTTACAACTCAGCTGAAAAGACCTTGAAATGGACATTGAAAACCTTGAAAAGGCCTTGAATTATAATGTTCCATATCTGTATGAACCTTGCTAAAATTAGGTGTCATGTGACTTGGTCATGCAGATTACGATATATCTTTACTATTTGTTTTGAAGGTTATGCTGTATTTGCCAAACTTTTTCAGACTACTGCCCAGGCCTGTCACTTGACATCATTTTCAGTAGTTCTTAGTGTTAATATATTGACTTTTTTCCGCAAAGCTTGCAAGACCAAAAGAAATTTTACTAGACTCGTGGACAAGTGGCTAAAAAGTCACAGATTCTTTATGGTTTAGTGAACCATTCATGTGGTTAGTTCTGACTGTTAATGATCTGGTGGTAACAATGGCCAATAGATTGTGTCATTGTAATTCAGTGTTGTGGATCCATGCAGTCATCCACCGACCTTGTCTATTTACAGGCTGTGTGAAGGAACAGGAATATTACTGACTGCAGCCCTAAGACCAGATTGACCTCACTCAGAAATGTTTTTTTGTTGTTTCAGTGTCCCAGGTGCCCAACAACTTGGTATTGACTTCACTTTCCTAAAGTCCTGGATTGGTAATGCCATAACTAACCCAGAGGTCAAACAGAGTGTCCTTGACCTGTCCATCTTCAAGTTTCTCAATGGTATTGTCCTTATTCTTAAGAAGCAGCCCAAGAAGCGTACAGCAAGTCGCCTACGCGACTGTTCAGCGGAGGACCTCAGTGAGTGCTTAAGTATGTGTAACTATAGTCAGCAATGGTCCTGCTGCACGCATCCCCATCTCCCTCCTACACACATACACACTGTTATTGGAACTGTAATCAACACTGGCCCTTTCTCCCCAAAGCACCCCCCCACACACCCTCATATTGGAAATGTAGTCAGCATTGGCCCTTCCCCTTGCAAGATCTGAAACATCACCTAAAATCATTCAGCTACTGTTCCTTCAGCCACATGTTTGGCTCTTACCAGTCTTACCAGTCATTATCACTGCTTGCTTTTAATTCCTATTGCTTTTGTCATTGCTTGTGTGCATATAATGTATAGATATCGTCGAGAACTTTGAGCAGACACACCCACACCCCTATTAGAACTATATAGTGTCAGCAATGACCCTGCCTTCATATTGCCCCCCCCCCCCCCCCCCCCCCCCCCCACACACACACACACATTGAAATATAGTCAGCGCAATGGCCTCGCCTTCCTATTGCTCCTAAAAACACGCACGCTCACACACACATTGGAACTATAGTCAGCAATGGCCCTGCCTTCCTATGCCATCTGCACAGTGTACTATACATCCTCTTTTGTCAGTCATCATGTTGAAAAAACATGAGCTTCAACATTAACTTTGAAAAACTTGCATGGAATTCCCTGTATTTTGGCTTGTAGATACTAAAGCATTAGCATGTAGATCCAAGATCAGCTTGTAGATCACTGACTTGTAACTCCCAGAACACTGGCTTGAAGCTCTTAGATCACTGGCTTGTAGCTCTTAGATCACTGGCTTGTAGCTCTTAGATCACTGACTTGTAGCTCTTAGATCACTGTCTTGTAGCTCTTAGATCACTGACTTGTAGCTCTTAGATCACTGACTTGTAGCTCTTAGATCACTGACTTGTAGATCTCAGAACTTTGGTATATAGATATAAGACCATAGGCATGTTGATGTAAAACTAGGAACAATGGTATTATTGACGCATACGATGTATCGGGACATATATGTATATTGTTTCAATATTCAAATGGTAGAAAGTGTATCAGACCATCACCTCTTTATCATCATTAATTGTAACACTATACAGGTTGTGCATGCACAGACATAAGGCTAAAAAAATAATAGTCTTGGTTCTCAGGCACCACCAGCATCATCGTAAAGTCTGCCGCACCTTTTGTTTTTAGTTCCATATTCAAAAAAGTATAAAAATCCTAATACTTAAACACAATGCACAAAAAAAATTGAAAACGGAAACAACGATACGTGCAATAAACTTTATGAAGATGTGGGCAGTGCCTGAGAACCAAGACTATTATGTTTTTTAGCCTAACAATTCTACATTTTTAATTTCATCCTCTTTTCAATCATTTTGCACCTTGTGGAATATTGTAATTTGCATCATTCATGGTGTTTGAATGAGCCTTCATCCCAGACCAGAATGTTCTGATCTCATGCCTGTGTATACACCATGTGCACCTGTTTGATGAATGTTGTGTACATAAGGCTTAAGAAAATGAAAGAATTGGTTCTCAGGCAATGACTTTTGAAAATATAGTGCTGGCATTCAGTTGGTTTTTTAGTTTTTTGTTGTTGTTCAAACTAGTACGTAACCAAATGAACAGTTGTGTACCATCAACCTGGACACGCAAACTATTGCTGCCATGACCATAACACAAGATGTGCAGTAAAGCAGTGTGCATGTAAAGGGAAGTAACTGCGTGCTATGTTATATTGCATTGTTTTTAAGTATTAGGATTTCTTTATTTTTTTGGAAATGGACAAAAAAAAATGAAACGTGTGTCAGACTTTATGATCATGTGGGCAGTGCCTGAGAACCATTGTATTATTGTTTTTAGCCTAAGGAAGAGAATTTATGGATGTCAACTTCTTAATTATGAAGAACATGTTTCAGAGTATATTCTTACTCCTTCATCAGGTGAATAAAAGCCACCTAGTTAGTACACACCACAAAATAATAATTATCAGCAGAAGAAATACATTTCTTCTGCTGACGTCACTTCCTGTTGGTGAATTTTGTGGTGTGTTGATAATGTAGGTTTCAGTAAGGTTTTGTTTGTTTGTTTGTTGTTTTACGCCACACTCAGCAATATTCCAGCTATATGGCGGCGGTCTGTAAATAATGAGCCTGGACCAGACAATCCAGTGATTAACATCTTGGGCATCGATCCACGCAATTGAGGTACAGTGACATGCATCAACCAAGTCAGCGAGCCTGACCACCCGATCGCCTTTTACAACAAGCATAGTCACCTTTTACGGCAAGCATGGGTTGCTGAACACCTATTCTACCCCGGATCTTCACGGGTCAGAACAAAATGTGGCATGTTGCGATTCAAGCATAACCTTAATGAGTGCAAGAGTCCAAGGGTGATGTCGGGGATTGTAAACCAAACAATTAACAGAAAAGCGACAACCAACCGAGAGCTGTCATTGTTTTTACAGCATATCTGCTGACAGTTTGTATAAAAAAGCTGTTGTCTTTGTTTTATTATCCCCAGCCCAACAAAGTTGGCAGGGGATATAGAAACTGGCTCCGTCCGTCACGTTTTGTTTCCAGAGCATAACTCATAAACCATTCAATATTTTTTCATCAAACTTTGCAGGTCTGTCAGGTACATGCTGAACTGTTGCCTTTTGCTAGTTAGAAATTTTAGAAATATTTATTTTTTACCTTTTTCCATTGCAACAAGATGGACTTAGGTTCTGTGAGGGTAGGGTTCGTTTCCGGAGCATAACTCATAAACCGTTCAATATGTTTTCATCAAACTTTGCAGGTTTGTCAGGTACATGCTGAACTGATGCCTTTTGCTAGTTAGAAATTTTAGAAATTTTTATTTTTTACGTTTCCATCGCAATAAGATGGACTTAGGTTCCAAACTCTTCTTTTTATCCCCCGCCCAACGAAGTTGGCGGGGGATATAGAAACGGGCTCTGTCCGTCCGTCACGTTTCGTTTCCGGAGCATAACTCATAAACCGATCAATATTTTTTCATCAAACTTTGCAGGTCTGTCAGGTACATGCTGAACTGGTGCCTTTTGCTATTGAATTTTTTTAGATATTATTACTTTTTACGTTTCCATGGCAACAAGATGGACTTAGGTTCTGTGAGGGTAGGGTTCGTTTCCGGAGCACAACTCATAAACCGTTCAATATTTTTTCATCAAACTTTGCAGGTCTGTCAGGCTCATGCTGAACTGGTGCCTTTTGCTATTGAGAAATTTTAGAAATATTTATTTTTTACGTTTCCATGGCAACAAGATGGACATGGTTCCAAACTCATCTTTTTTTTACAATTTCCATGACAAGTTCCACCTCGGTTAAAAAAGGTTAGGGTTTGTTCAGATTTAATCATGTCATAAATTCTGAAACAGGGGCGGGGGATATAGCCACGTTAGTGGCAAACTCTTGTTTATTCAAAATCTATGACACAGATTTCAAATTCTCAACGAATTGGGGAAATTTGATTCTGTAATAAAGAAATCGTGAGAATCTGTTGTTTCTGGGAGTAGAATCAATGAGCCCTGTTGGAGCAAGTTGATTCTACTTCCGGAATCAACAGATTCAAGTTCTACTTGTTCAGAATGGCCAGTGAATTCCTGGCTATAGGAATCAATTACAAGAATAATAGTGGGACATCATCATAATAGTTTAAATCAAAATAGAAGTCATAACCTCTCTGTTCTTATGTGTAGGTTGCGAGTACAGCTCTGACGTCATCAGCCCCCAAAGCAGCACCAGCAAGGCTGAGGGTGGTACATGCGACTGCGGCGACGAGTCGGACATCTGCAGTGTGCCCAACATGGACGACTGGCTAGCTCTGAGAGTTCATGGTGGCACACGGTCATGGAGGCTGCCATCTTGTTTTAGTGGTCAAGGGGGAGAGAGCTGAGGTGAACAAGACATGTCCTGCCTCTGTGTCATTGAGGCTGCCATCGTAACAGGAGAATCAAAGGGAAGTAACTCTTGCTATGTTCGGATGGCTGAAGTGTGTTTGGTCCAGCATCAAACATTGACAGCACCTTGGGATGTGATGAAGGCTAAAATCCTTTTGAAAAACGAACTAGGATGCATGATCTTATCCCAGGAACAGTTGTCACTGGACATCCTCTGTTTCTTTAGAGTAAAGCTAGAACTTGAGTGGAAGACACGCATTATGTTGACATCAAATATTGAAGAATGGCTTCAGAAATCTCAAGTTACCAACACAGGAGCATGCAAGTAAAGCACTCAGAAGTCTGAGTTGAAAAAGAAGAGTGATTGGTTGAAAAAGGTGACAGAAATGAAACATGCACTAAAAACAATCTGACAGTGCTTTAAGGGAAATGGCAATCTGCGAAAGTGTGATATGATTTCCTCGTCTCATAGCATATGTGAAAGAACATTTAAACATACAGTATGATAATCAGCTTCGTCAAGCCAAATTTCATAATTGATGACGTGACCTGTTCATGGATGGAAAGGTGACCAGTGTTGTGTTCAGGAACGTCTTGCCAAGATGGCGGTCATCATTTCCACAGAAACAAAAGCCAGGACTGTGTTTGTGGGACATATCCTTACAACAGGTGCTTGTTTCTGAAGGAATACATGACAAGAGTTATGGCCCCTGAATGTGGCACTGCCTGTGATATGCTACTACTTGGACTCTGTGATACAATATAATGTTTATTTTCAGACAGCATCAGACAGGGAGAGGGGTTGAACAAGTTCATTAGATTTGTTCACAGTGTTTACAACAAGCTACCAATGTTTAATTTTGCATTCAATCATATTTACTGTCATGACAATCAAACATTTATCCTCACTCATTTCAGATTTTCTGAAATTTGAAGTAAAGTCGTAGGTGGTATGTTATGGGTAGGATGGGAATTTGTCCTCTCGAGGGTTGCTCCATATGTCAAACTCCTATTGAAATGATGGAGTTGATAGGAGAAAAATATGCTGGCTGTAGGATATGTTTTGCTGAATTCAACATCTTACCAATGCTTAAGTTGTGATTGTATGTGTGCTTCTAACAATGACATGTCCGTGAAATATATTTTATGTGAACGTGACTGGTTACAGATGTCAGAAAGGTCAAGCATTTAATGATGAATTCTTCCTGTTGTAAAACACTTTCTTTTACAGCACAGTATCATTGTCAGGTGACAACAATAATCATCATCAATAAGTATTATTTTAATCACTATCTATTTGTCATGCTTATATATACCACTTTCATAGTTAGGGAACAGAAGGTTTATGTTTTAGAAATTCTGTACTCTTTGTACATTTATTTATTTTATTTATCATTTATGAATTTTGTATTTATTTGAACCATTGGAGATCTGAGCTTTTTTAACATTGACGATGTATATTGCTGTTCGACTTTTCTTGGTCATTAATTTTGAATTTGAAATAATGTGCAGAGAAGACGAAGATCTTGGTTGTATTTGTCGGTAGGTTGATTGTTCAGGTAATATGAGATGCACATACATAATTGGATGTGGAGTGATTTATATATTTTTCATTCATATTTAGTAATTTAGTAGGGATTGTTTTTGTTGAAAGGAGCTCAAGATCTGTATCATACAAGATGGTAGCCTAGTGGTTAAAGTGTTCACGCGTCAGGCTGAAGACCCAGGTTTGATTGTCACATGGGTACAATATTTAAAGTCTGTCTTGGCGTTCCTTGCTGTGATATTGCTGGAATATTGCTAAAAGCAGTGTAAAACTATATTTATGACCTGTATAATTTTAACATAGTTGTCTTTTATGATGGCTTGAAGCATATCATGCCGGTTATATTTTACAAGGCCAATTACTTTACCCCTTTAGCTATGCACTGTTTGTTTTCATATTGACATCATCACCTGTATCTACTTTGTTGTTCAGCGTTAGTCCATGAGTGTTGTGTTCTCTCAATGCCTGACCTGCACAATCTGAATCTTAACAAGAACCATATTTGCCTCCCACCCCTCTAAGAAAAGAGCCTTTTTGTCCTCAAGTCTCTAAATTTGTGTACATGACAAGGGGAGATAACTCTAATCACATTTCAGTGGTAAGGCTGAGAATTTACCATGACAGGGCTCCTTAGTGGCACGAAAGCGTGACATCGATCTCATTAAAATCACAAAGATCTGAGGGCATTCCATTACAGGTCACGACCTTTCAATAACTTTGACCAACCAATGACATTTCTAATAATAAATCAACATTAGCTAATCAGTAGGCAGCTTTCTCAAGCTTTACGGCAGTAGTTTCTGGTGTTTTTTATTCCAGACTATGTTTTGAAAAACATTGATTCAAAATTTGGTAACTGAACAAAGATAATTCTTGAATGTCTAAAGATAGCCATGATTATATGGCAGTATGTCCAAAAGGCGAAAGAAAATATCTTCCTTATTAAATGATTATGTCATTGAAGCAACAGACAGACGAAAAGTTTGACGTTATCAGTCGTACAGACCGTAACTGTCATTCAGAATATCCCGAGGTTGCATGATGAGAAAACACATTCCGACCCTGATCTGGTAAGATCTGATTGGTCGGATGAAGGTCATTCTGAGGTGACCTGTAATGGGATGTCCACAGATCTTTGTTTAGCAGTAGCGAGAACAAAATTCTGATTTTAATGAGATTGGAGTGACACCACGATATACGAATTCAAATGAATGGAGAACCATGTGTCTTTAGTTTGTTTGTGTGAGTTCAGTTTACCAAGTAAACAAAAGTTCTGTTGGATTGGGTTACTTAACATGCACTCATGGAATATCATATATGTTATTCTGAGTGATTGCATAATATATGGACCTTGTTTAAATGTGTGAACCTTGTACCTACCTCAGATGAACCAACAATTGATATGATACTCATTAAAGTAGGAAAGGATTATTCATTATCTCCAGACCCCCGTTCCGCAAAATGATCTTAGTGCTATGACCGCCCTAAGTCAGTGTTAAAGTATGGGACGACCATCTTTGCGCTAAGATCGCTTTGTGAAACGAGGCCCTGGGTCTTGTGCACAAAGCGATCTTAGCGCTATGACTAGCATAAGATAGCAACCATGTCATATTCCAGGGGGAGTTTTGAATGTTTATTAAATGAATATCACAATCCCCATGCCGTCATACATTTTCCCCCCTTCCTCTCCAAGAGACTGTCATATCTTTAGTGATACCCCCAACCCTCAACTCACTCCCTCTAACCCCTCCCCTATAATAAATGCCAGCCCCCTAAGCAATTGTAACAATGTAATTTATTTCAATTTTCATGCCAAGATTTCTTTGTGGAGACACAAAGTGGTGTTCCACAAAGTTATCTGATCCTATTAGTGGAGTAGGTCTATGCTAGGATTAGGAGTTTACAACCAGCATGGCGCTAAGATCACTTTGTGGAATTTTGCCCTAAACATATGTAATGATTCTCATCTCATCTTGTCAAAGTCTTAGTGCTAGGATTATCATAAGTAAATATCACTTACAGAATACATGTTTTGATGGTTATAGGACTTTATTAGAATGTGTTGTTGGACAGTCGGACATCTGCGTTTTGGGGTCTAAACAAGATTGGCATTGGTGTGTGAGATATGAATATCAGTCAGCCTACAGGATTCCCGCTCCACGTCTTGATCACAATGGCCATCATAAGTCATCAGTGTAAGCTGTGACCGCTTTAAACAGCCTTTATATTGACCCTAGTCTGCCAGCACAAGACTACTAAATTGTGTTGAGGGCAAGTAGAAGTCCAGTGATTGTGTCCTCATAGACTAGTATCATTTGAGGGCTATAATTCTGAACCAGTTCTGAATGCTTCAATTTAGCTGCAATTTGAAACTGAATAAAATTGAAAGTGTAAACATAGGAAACATGTTTGTCTTGTTCAAGCAGGCTAGCTACAAACTCTTGAGGTCAAGTGAGATAAAGCTTACAAGTCTTGAGGGGTAAATGTGAATTTCAAAGGCTGTTTACAGAGAAAGTGATGTGAATAAACTGATATATTGTTGCAGTTTGAAGTTTAGAGGCTGCAACTTGTGTTTAGGCACTTATGTTCTTCACTATAGTTTCAATGCGGGATGTCAGCTGGTGTGAAATAGTTATAGAAGAGAGAAATCATTATGAAATGAACAACCATCATGTTTTCACCTGAGTAACTATCATTGTCAACATCATGTTTCAATTGAACCAATGGTGTGACTAGTTGTGTGTGGATTATCTCCCTTTACCAAAATGGCCGCAGTTTGCACCAGAGAAAGAGTGAAGTTAATGAGTTGTGTTTTACTGATGTATCTTTGTGTGTCTCTTTGATTAGATCACAAAGACCAAACTAACTGAATAGTGTGTCTTGAAACAGGAATTGGCTAGAAAGTATTATCACTTGTCTCTGAAAGAAACTTGCATTACTATTAAAGCTTGCACTGCATGAAATGTTGTGGGAAAAAAATTCTCAATTGTTTAGTAAGTAGTAGAAATGTGTTGAACTGAATTTTCCAACCTGAATATATTTACTCAACAAGATGTACTTATCAACTTTTCTGTGTTTATTTTTTATGTGAAATGTATGTTTTGTGGTAGTTTTGCATAATATTGATAATGTCGGCTTATTTTAGAATGCTTTTTTTCTTAATTCTTTGTGTATATGACTACCCTTCCTTCACAGATATTTACTTTGTCTCGAGCAGTATTTTTTTAAGAAGTGGTACTGTTTAAAAAATGTATTTTGAAACTTAAACTGTCTTGGTTCTTAGGCATTTAGAAACTTTGAATGAAAAATGGTGTTTGCTTTTGGCGATAAATAATCAAGTCATAACATTCGGACAACAAGATAGCAAATTTTTCATTTGTAGAAAGTGATGCACCAAATTCTCAAAAGCAGTTGCCTGAGAACCAATGGCATTTATGTTTTAGTCTTAGAATATTATTGTATGAAGCTGATTCAAAGGCATAGCATAATTATTTCATTTGTAAAATGGAGCTAAATCAAATTGTTTTATGGAAGATGTGTGGTGTATTATATAGTTGATATTTTTGTAACATCTTATACTCATCCACAATTATTCACTGTTATGTCTCCATTCTATCATTATAAATACCCTGGACCCATTTTGCACTGTAGCCTGGTTTCGGCTCAGCTCAGAATTTCTTGTCATGTAATTGATATGATTGGACAGTTATTTTTAGTGTCATACCATTCTGATTAAATGAATGGGTCCTTTGTAGTTCTAAAATTAAAATGGAGACATAATACACTGGATAATTGTGGATGTCTTATCCTCGGACATCTTCCTGATGCAAGGGAGTTAACTGACTATAAAAGTTCAGTTTCCACCCTTGCCAAACTTGGCTGGAATTTCTTGGCTTGATCGTAGTGCCACCAGTGGCTATTACGTTACGTCCCTTCTATGCCCCTCCTTTTGACCAATCAGATTCCACCTCTCATATCACTTATATTGGCTTCAAACAAACATGGCGGTGCCCAGTCAAGACGATCTGATCGATGCTGAGTCGGCTGAATCCTGCAAGTGACTGAATTCAGTATGTCAGTTTACGAACCAGATGTTGACTTTGTTACGTGTTTTGATTGGACTATGCACAGACTTGTTTTTCCAGCCAAAACATAACTCCATAATGCCTACCTAGTTCGGCAAAGGTGGAAACTGGACTTTTATTGTCAGTTAACTCCCTTGCCTCGGGAAGATGATACTCGGAGTTGTTCATTTCTGTTCTTTCATGCATAATTGGATATAGATTTGTGAAAAAGCAATGAAATGATTGAGGGAACTCTTTGCTTTGAAATGTATCCATATGAACTTTAGTAGTGCCCCAACATATCCTGTAGCTTTCTGTGTTGAAACATATTGTCAAAATATTTCAAATATTGTACCACTTCATTGATGTGATATTTTTATAAGTAGAAATTATTTTGTAGACTGCTGTTGACTATTTATGAATGTTGTTATGTTTATAATGCTGTTAAACCACATCCTGGGTGAGTGAGGAGGACTTGGCTGGGTCACATAGCAACCAGAGTAACCATAGCAACCTCGACAACCACTGTAGCATGTAATAGACAGTGGTGGTCCATACATATCTATGAAAAGCCAGACAAGAAGACTCAGTGGGCATATGCTGATTCAATAATAATATCTTTTGGGTTTGGGGTTTAACAGGTCTGCTGTTTTCCATCTTTTCAGGGGATCTTCAGTTCAAGTCAATAAATAAATAACGTTATGTTTGCTCTGAAATTATCTGACCATCTTAGGTATAAATATGAGTGAGTAAAAAAGCTCTTCTGACGCACCGCCATTGTTTGGGATCATGGGAAGTAGGAATCGCTTGACCAAAAAATATCTTCAAGGTCAACATTTTATTGATTTTTTCTTTTTTTTTAATTTTGTGTTTTGGAGATATTTGTTTTTGGGAGGGCTTCAAAGATTAAGGTATTAATCCAACATTGAACTTTGGAGACGCTCCTTTAATGTAGCTGCTGTTGAAGTTAGGTGTATCTCTTCCACAGGTTCTGTATGGATCAGGTGATCAGTGGCTGATTGTTGCTCATACTCTCTGTTCTGGGTTTGTCTGTCAGGCCTGTAGTAGCCTAATGGTGCTGCCTGTGGCATGTTCATCATTCACTCACTCGTGTCATGGTTCAGGACCATGTTTCTATTGGTTCTCACTCTTGGATGTTCTGTGTTTTGTGCTTATGTAGTACAGACATGACAGACACCTGAGTGAAGCTGTTTAGGTTGCTCTTGTTTAGGTGACCCACTTCAGTTCTCTGATCCAGATTTGTTACTGAGGCCCTCCAGCAAGCTGGTGGCACACTCCTCAGCAGCAGAAATATATAGTTAAATAGGGGGCCAGTAGGCTCAAAATTAGATGACAAAACTTTTATGTCCCCAAGCTATGCTCATTTCTGTGCAAAGGCTGACCCATGTATATGTGAAAAGGTGTTTGTAATGTCCCGTATTGAAAACCTAAAATCTGAAACAGAAAACCAGACCACCTGAACACACCCCCACACCTGGTTTTAATGAAATATTGTCAATGATGTAGGATTGACTTGGATTTCATCCTTTTGTTGTTCAGTGTGACATTTCAGTTCATGTACTTGTACCTTTATGAAGAAAGTGGTACTTAAAATTTGTATCTGTACTGAAAGGTCACATTTCAAAAGTAAAAGAAGTTCAAATCCATTTTGAGAATCTCCACCTTCCCAGCAGCCCCCAACCAGTCCTAAAAGCACAGGTCTGATGCCCTTCATTCCTAGCCATCTACAACCCTCCCCTTCCAAGACCTACAAACTCCCCAGGACACACGCACACAGACCCTCAAAACTGTCTCCCCACCCCACCCACTTAAAAGGTTGTACCAGATGTCCCCGGCTTCCTGTCCCAGACACAAACACCATGAACACCAAGCCCACTCCACCTTCCAAATTGCACTCACTCAGTTGAACAAGATATCCCTGGCTTCCTATCCCATGACACAAACACCATGAACATGAAGCCCACTCCACAGCCACTCCACCTTCCAAATTGCACTCACTCAGTTGAATAAGATGTCCCTGACTTCCTATCCCACGACACAAACACCATGAATTCCAAGCCCACTCCACAACCACTCCACCTTCCAAATTGCACTCACTCAGTTGAACAAGATGTCCCTGGCTTCCTATCCCACGACACAAACACCATGAATACCAAGCCCACTCCACAACCACTCCACCTTCCAAATTGCACTCACTCAGTTGAACAAGATGTCCCTGGCTTCCTATCCCGAGACGCAAACACCATGAACACCAATCAAACTCCATCACCACACCACCTACCAAATTGTCCTCACTCCTATAAACATGATGTCCCCAAACTCCCTCCCCTGTCCCCCCACCCCCATCAGCTGCATGAGATGTGCCTCCAGCAGCTGTGAGGAGCTGGTTGAATGACGAACCACAACCTTCTAGTCAGTGTTGTTAGTCTTCACTCAATCCGTGCCATACCAACACTGTACCCTCCATGTTCCATTGCCAACACAACAGTTGATCATTGTGTGAATGTGGCAGATATGTGGCTACTTTGTGATACTTGTAGTGCTTTATCTTGTAGGGCAGTTGTAATATCCTCCTAGTAGACTGACCTTGTTGTCTAGGTTTTATACAATGTATATATACTTCTATTCACATAACAGTGGGATTGTTAACATTCACCATCTTCATTCTTGGACATTTATTGTTTGTATCTTGTTCATGAATTTAAACAAAAAATCATTTTGTCTCCTACACTCGATTCTGTTTTACTTTACGATGTTGGGGACCTACTTCATGGTCTAGTGGAAGAACCTCCGCCCCAGAAAGCGGAAGGTCTGGGGTTCGATCCCCGGCCGTGTCATACCTAAAGAGGTTAAAAGATGGTCTTGATTCCCGACATGGGTACAATGTGTGAAGCCCATTTCTGGTGTGTCCCTCCTTCCCTCTTGTGATATTGCTGGAATATTGCTAAAAGGGGTGTAAAACCCATCTTCCCGAGGCAAGTAAGTTAACTGACTATAAAAGTCCAGTTTCCACCCTTGCCGAACTAGGCTGGTATTATGGAGTTACATTTTGGCTGGACTAACGAGTCTATGCATAGTCTAATCAAAATCGCGCACCGGAATCGAAATCCGGTTCGTAAAGTGTCATGCAGATTTCGGTCGACTGCAGGATTTGCAAAGCATGTGCACCGCTAACTCGTTGTCAACAGATATTTTCTAAATCTTTTCATGTTTTTAATCAAGGTGCTCACGTGATTTGATGCACTTCGCGATGTAAGACTCGTTTGATCACAATATAGATCTTGATTATCGACCAGATCGTCTTGACTGGGCGCCACCGTTTTGTTTGAAGCAAATGCAAGTGATACGAGAGGTTGAATCTGATTGGTCAATAGGAGAGGCATAGGAAGGACATTACTCGTAATAGCCACTGGTGGCGCTACGATCGAGCCTAGGAATTCCAGCCTAGTTCGGCAAGGGTGGAAACTGGACTTTAAAAGCCAGTTAACTCTCTTGCCTCGGGAAGATGTGTAAAACCATACTCAATCACAATCTCTTTGCTACTCGTAAGCAGATATTAAGACTATGTCATAAGTAGTATATTTTATTTATTAATCACAATACAGCAGGTGTATTTGAATATCAACCAATGAGGTTTCCATGCTCTTGTGTTCTCTCCCCATGGATGACATTGGGGTACTCGCATCTGATAAGTGGACAGCATGCTCCAATCTTCACCACGAAGAAGCAGTGTTTAGGAACTGTTTTGACACACCTGCAGTGGAGACATACATGGACCAGGTTAAGTGGGATCTAACTTGTATTCCAAGATTATTGCACTGATACAAAGACGTGTGAGTTGGTGTGGCTGCTTGTACCAGTCCGGACTATTGCTGGTTAATTGTGCTAGCCCACTGAGATACCATAATTCTTGTGAATACCTCACCTCTATCACATCAGTGCCATAAATTCCTGTTTATGCTGAGAACCACACTATAAATTTTTATAAATTTTCAACAGACGTCCACTACACTGCCAACATATCCATAGTTGTGAGGGAAACCCTATCCCTTGCCAGAGGCGCCACTGCGCACGCGCATGGCGCGAATCTAGTGACTTCTTTCCTGTGTGTTCCGATGACAACAAGGAAAATTTTTAAACTTGTTAACATGAATACCCGACTCTATATACGAATCCGAATCCAAACCGACCAGTCCTTGTTCTTTCCCATTAGTACTGAGCAACAGGCAGGGTAACAAGAGGTATCATTTTTGATGGCGAATAACGTAATCGATTTGTCAGGCTCGCTGACCTGACTGATGCATGTCATCGTATCACAATTGCGTAGATCGATGCTCATAATGTCAATCACTGGATCGTCTTGTCCAGATTCAAGTTTTTACAGACCGCCGTCATATAGCTGACATATTGTGGGGTTAAACAACAAACAGACATGTAAACGTAATCTCCTCATAGTACATACTCTAATGGGCGTGTAGAGATGTTATTTGATGCAGCGTTCACACACGTGTAGGTGTCCAAACAGTCCAGCGAGTCCCACGAGTCGCCCTCGCGATGATGCACTCCGTCCTGCACACAACCTGTGGCGATTGTAAGTTAAAGATTTACCTTATCTGCAAAGTAAAGGCTTAACACGTTGTAAGACAACAGAATAAGTGGTTGTCACATGGAGTGACGTGACTCAGTTTATAACCGCAACCTCCAACACAGCCTTGTCTATGAATGATTTGATCCAAAGGAACATTCGTGAACATGACGTATGGATACTTCATTCAAAGATCTAATACAGTATTTAATAAGGGTAAATTATGCTGACTTTTTTCATCCAGGAAGATTTGGTTTTGAGCAACGCAACCAGACTTATGCTTGGAATTTTTATCTCTCGGCCTATGATGTCGTATTTGAAACCAAAGGGCTGAAGACCTAATTTGATTCCCGACATTGAATAGTTTGTCTATATATAGTTTACCAATGTGATTATTTTTTGCTAACACAACGACCCACATTCATTATAATTTTGTGTGTGGCAACTTCCGGTCTTGTATACATCTACAAGTCTGACATTTCTCCAAGCTTCGCACAGTGACATAACTACCAAACAATGTAGATTATGCCATGCGCTGCATTGGAGCCTTCAAAGATCGTTGTCCCTGTCTTTGCACAGAATTCTCTTCGTGATATAAAGAAACGAATTCTTTTCGAGATTTAGTCTGATCTATTGTTTAGACGTACCCTTCAGAGAGTGCCCTGATGCAAGGTGATACATGTAATAAATGTTCCCCTATCATTGCTTGACCTCTTTCTTAGGATGTTTGGGGCACGGGTGGCCCAGTCGTCTAAGGCGCCGCGATTCGCTGTGCAGAGTTGCGTCCCTTGGGCACGCCAGAAACCTATGATTGTGGGTTCAAATCACGGTTCGCCCCGATTATGTTTCTAGGTTTGTCAGCACCATACCCGTGGTCGTGGGTTTCACCGAAGTGGTAAACGTCTGAGACCTGCATCACTTCGGGCTTTCCTCCCACATTAAGCTGACACGCCGCGATATAACTGGAATACTGTTAAAAGTGGCGTTAAACCAAACTCACTCACTCACTCTTCGGATGTTTATTATATAGGTTTCTTAAAGTCATATGAATTCATTTACAAATGCATGATTAGTTTACCACACTGATTTAAACATGGCATTGTGTACACTGAAAATGATCGGAATTCCGAACCCTCAGAGCGGTTTGAAATAAATTTCATTTATTTAACTAAATTCGTGACTTCTACCGACCTTTTTCCATGGGCACAGATACGCTCACAGGGGCTGAAAAATGTAGAGGAGAATATTTACGATAAGATTCAAATAATAATAAAAAATAATGGTCAAGATTCTGTCCAGTAGCTATCCATTAAAATGTTATAACGGTGCATTCGAACGTTGAAACGGTCTTTCCTCTCATGGTATGGGCGGATAGCATGGTATCGGTTCGTCACACCGAATACCCAGGTTCGATTCCCCATATGGCTACAACGTAGGAGGGAGCGCGGGTGGCCCAGTCGTCTAAGGCGCCGCGATTCTCTGTGCAGAGTTGCGTCCCTTCGGCACGCCAGAAACCTATGATTGTGAGTTCCAATCCCGGTTCGCCCCGTTTATGTTTCTAGGTTTGTCAGCACCATACCCGTGCTCGTGGGTTTCACCGAAGTGGTAAACGTGTGAGACCTGCTTCACTTCGGGCCTTCCTCCCACATTAAGCTGACACGCCGTGATATAACTGGAATATTGTTAAAAGCGGCGTTAAACTCAGCTCACTCACTCACAATGTGGGAAACCAATTTCTAGAACCGCCATTATGTCCGGACTGTGGCTAAAAGTGACGTCAGAACAGACTCCCTGTTCCCCACTCTCCCGGTGCAACATTGAGGAACAGATCAAGGGAGGGGAGATGGTTTCAGACGAAGGATTGGTAGGTGTATACGTTTAGGTCAAGAAGGTCATGGTCGTTGCTGAAGGCGACCATATTAATTCCTTTTACAGGCATCTTTAATTATATATAAACATAGTATTACTTTCATATTCCTTCTTTTGGAGTACAGTACACTGTGATTTTGCTTGAAATAGCTTTAGGGAGTGATAAATACAATTTGACATTTAGCCACTTTTTGGCCGCCACAGACAAATCAACTTTGATAATTGTTTACAAGAAACTGAGTATGAGTGCGTGCGTGCGTGCGTGCCGTAAATCTTTGAATAAACACTAGGTCCAACGACCCTCTGCTATGAAATAAACGCCTGTATTATATGTAAGCATCACAATATTAATTGTCTACAGGACCTTCCGAAATAAATGAACGCCACACAGAAAAAAAACGTGTACTTGATTGGACCAGTCTCCATTGTATTCTACTTAGATATATAAAGAGTATGACACTACCTTAAACAATGAAACAAAAAGAAGTTCGACATAAATCGATTTGGACCATACGCACTACGTGAAATATGGAATGTTTTGTTAAATATATTAATTTTGGAAACGGAGACCAATCCCAGTCTTTTTTGATACGTACCCGAAGGTGTAGTGGCGTTTGCGTCAACTGCGCAGGGTGGGGAGTACTCTGGCACTGGAAGCAGAATAGAAGGTGACGATCGTGAATATTTTAACTGGTAACACAACATGACTCTCAGACAATATATACGACTCAGCGTTTGAAGAAATACTCTGTTTACATACACAATATAAGTAATCAGTTCGGTGCATCTTAAAGTTATGGATCCCTATCACATTTGAGTAGTATATACTACTCATAAAAAGTATAGGACCACCAGATTATTTCATATTATTATAGTTGATCGGATGGACCTTAACTTCTTTGAGTGGTATATATGTCCGTATGAGATGTATTGTGACTGCTTCATCAGCTCCTGAGGAACTGTCTGCTTGAAATGTACCAAGTCAGCAAATAAAACCAAACACAGCACAAAAACTGCACTTGTGTATGTCTATAACGACATCATGGCAACAATGGATCAGCAGAGTATTACACTGCTTGTGTTACTGGACCAATCAGCGGTGTGTGACACCATCGACCACTGTGTCCCCCTAGTCGACTGGAAACAAGACTTTGACTAACCGGAACAGCACTTGAATGGCTACATCCATATCTCACCAATCGAACACAGTCAGTCAAGATAGAAGATGTGACCTCAGCTTCTAGACCATTACGAGATGGAGTGGCTCAAGGTTCAGTTCTCGGTCCGCTGCATTTCAGCTACAGTAAACCACGGTTATAACGAACTCCAATGGACTACTAATTTTAGTTCGTTATAACCGTAGTTCGTTATAAGCATATATACAGCATTACTTCAGCAAATTGTCGGGACCGAAAAAGTAAGTTCGTTATATCCGTCAGTTCGTTATAAGCGTGTTCGCTATAACCGTAGTTTACTGTATTTCATTATGCTCATGGGAGACATTCTATGGAAACATGTCTTAAAGCTCCACCTTTACGCTGATGATAACCAACTTCAGGTCCCAGCCAGCCATGCTTGCCGTAAGAAACGGTTCATGAAGATCAGGTCATAACAACGCTCGACATGGCTGATTGTGTGTCAGCCGGCCCCGAAGACGTGGCCCTTTGCTTATGTCATCAATCACTTCATGTATCTATCGGGATTGCTTACCGACAACCGTGATATATCTAGCATATTACTGACTATGGCGTCAAGCCGTATTCAATCAGTCAATGATCACTGACCACATCAGTACAGATACATTATATCTTAGTTGGTTGGTTGGTTTGTTGTATAACGCGCACTCAGCAATATTCCAGCTATATGACGGCGGTCTGTAAATAATCGAGTCTGGAACAGACAATCCAGTGATTGATATCATGAGCATCCATCCACGCAATTGGGATCGATGACATGCATCAACCAAGTCAGCGAGCCAGACCACCCGATCCCGTTAGTCGCCTCTTACGACAAGCATAGTCGCCTTTTACGGCAAGCATGGGTTGCTGAAGATCTAAGTCGGCTTCTACAGAGGGGTCACCTACCAAGTCAAAGTAGACATCGAGAACGCTGGTTTGCTTCTCATCGGGGTAAGTTTGGGTGCGTTGCAAAGCGTAAATCGCTTGCAAGCGATGTACGGCGATTCGCCTGACAACAGTGCGCCAACTTTCAGCCGCTTGCAAGCGAAACAATCGCTGGCTGAGGCCGCTTCGTTCTCAAACCAAAATGGCGTCTGATTTCGACAGCGGAACAAGAAATTCTTGACTGGGTCAACGGGGAAATGAGCAAAGGCAGCCAACACCCCATCATGCTCATTCTTCTCCGCATCTTTAAAGTGCACCTAAATTTCATCAGATTGTGATCGAGCCTCCTCGATTATGTTCTTCATTATGGCAAGGCAACCTTGCATTCTCCAATGGGGCCTTTACACAGGATGGCGACCTTTGTGCCTCCCGTGTGCGACCATAGAATTTGCCAGGTCGTCGTTGGAGGCTCAAAGGAGGCAGAATGGTGCCTAGGTCGTTCCAAGGTGGTACACAGGAGGTTCAGACATCGCCATGGACGCCATGGTCGCCGTGAATTTTTGAACATGTTTAAAACAGTCGCACAAAGGTCGCCGAAGAGGTTGGTTGCTCAAAGGTCGCTCAAAGGAGGCAGAAGGGAGGCACAAGCATTGCCGTTGTTGCAGAATGAAGGCGCAGTGGTCGCCCAATGGTCGCGAGGTAATAGATGCGTTCTGCTGAAATATTGTCCCGTCAATCTGGGCGATGCTCCTGCCTCCCTTGTGCCTTCTTTGGGCGACCAACAGCGTGCATTAAACGATGAGTATGGCGATCGCCGTGCCTCCATTCGGCGACCACGGCAACACTTGAGACACCATGGCAATGCTTCTGCCTCTTTTCTGCCTCCTTTGAGCTACCTGTAGTGCCTCCTCAGTCTGCCGATAAATAGAGGGCTTGTACCTGCAGTGTTTCATTGTAGTTGCAGACGTTGAACAACTCGAGCAGTTACTGCTGAACAACTGCTGGAGCAGTTACATAGAAACATGATTTTCTGGGTTTAGGCTACGATTGAGCGTCCTGGCCAGTTTTTTTTATCACTCGAAGGTGGCACAAAGGTCGCAGCCCTGTGTAATGGGGGCTTAAGCCATTCATGGCTTGCAACGCGCCCCTATCCTTCATGTACTCTGTCCTGCTATTGCTGCACATGTCGAGAGTGACCTCGAGAACACCACTTCTTTTGTGCCTGCAAGTTTGGAGCATCTTCCCAAGGAAAGGGAATTAAATGACTGTAAAAGGTCAGTTTCCACCCTTGCCGAACTAGGATGGAATTTCTGGGCTCGATCGTAGCGCCACCTTCTATGTCCCTCCTACTGACCAATCAGATTCAACCTCTCATATCACTTGCATTTGCTTTAAACAAACATGGCGGTGCCCAGTCAAGACGATCTGATCGATGATCAAGATATAAATAGTAATAAAACGTGTCTTACCACGCGAAGTGCACCACATCACGTGAGCACCTTGATTAAAAACATGTAAATATTTGGAAAATATCTGTCGACGACCACTTGACAGTACATATCTTATGAAAATCCTACGGTCGACCGGGATCTGCCCGTTGAAATCTATGTTGTTTACTAACGATTTCGATTTCGTTCCGCGATTTGGATTGGACTACGCATAGACTCGTTAGTCCAGCCAAACTATAACTCCATATTTGCAGCCAAGTTCGGCAAGGGTGGAAACTGGACTTTTACAGTCAGTTAACTCCCTTGTCTCGGGAAGATCGGCTGGGAGGTGTTGTACAAACCTTTGCAGACGTTACAGAAACCAGCACACTCGGTGACGGCGAAGTGGTTGTAGAGGGGGTTGGTGCAGAGATCCGAATTGTATTGGTCACAGATAGGGCTGGTGTCCTTGCACACACGTGGAGGGGTGTCCTTCACCTCTGGAAATAATAGACATTGCTATACCAAGGCCGGATCCCCACCTCAGTGACCTACCTTATATACTCATCAGTACCCCTTGGCCTACCTAATAAGGAATATACTTAATGTACATTTGTCTACTAATCAATACCCCTTGGCCTACCTAATAAGGAATATGCATTTGTCTACTCAACAATATTTGCCTACTTAATATACATTTGTCTACTCAACAATACCCCTTGGCCTTCCTAATAAGGAATATACTTAATATACATTTGTCTACTCATCAATACTTCTTGGCCTTCCTAATAAGGAATAAACTTAATATACATGTGTCTACTCATCAATGCTTCTTGGCCTTCCTAATAAGGAATATACTTAATATACATGTGTCTACTCATCAATACTTCTTGGCCTTCCTAATAAGGAATATACTTAATATACATGTGTCTACTCATCAATACGTCTTGGCCTTCCTAATAAGGAATATGCTTAATATACATTTGTCTTCTCAACAATACTTCTTGGCCTACCTAATAAGGAATATACTTAATATACATTTGTCTACTCATCAATACTTCTTGGCCTTCCTAATAGGGAATATACTTAATATACATCTGTCTACTCATCAATACTTCTTAGGCTTCCTAATAAGGAATATACTTAATGTACATTTGTCTACTAATCAATACCCCTTGGCCTACCTAATAAGGAATATACATTTGTCTACTCAACAATATTTGCCTACTTACTATACATTTGTCTACTGTTCAATACTTCTTGGCATACCTAATAAGGAATATACTGAATAATATTATACATTTGTCTACTTATCAATACTGATGTGATGTCTACACGAAACACGTCACTCGCCAAGAGCCCCGTGAGTGTTTTGTTTTTGTGTCTACCCGCCATTCCTTCTGGGGAAACCTTGCATATCTGTTGATACGCTACTCCTGGAGTCACCCCCAAGAGTCACCAATAGTCCTGGAACCAACTGCTGTGTCTGCCTACTCACTACAAAACTTGCATCTGGCGGCACAGTTCCAGCGAGCCCACGTCTCATACGAGCCACAGCAGCTAGTGTGGATGTTGTACTTGCCGCAGTCGAGCCGGTCGTAACAGTCACCTGGAACGCAAGATAATTCCTATCTTACAGTTTTACCTATAGACACTACTGATACTCTCCCGCGACAATATAGTCACCCGGCACTGATCTTGACAAGTTAATGCAATGTGATCTGATCTGCCTTGGAAATAGGACCGCCTCCGTGGTCCTATGGTAGAGCGTCTGCCCGGAGAGGGGAAGGTCGGGGGTTCCATCCCCGGCTGCGACACACCAAAAGACGTTAAACTATGGTACTTGTTGTTACCCTGTCTAGCACTCGGCATTAAGGGGCTAAAACAAGGACTGGTCGGCTCGAGTCAGTATACTGTGTCTGAGTGGGGTATTCGTGTTAAACTGCGGCATGGTATATCAGTGTGCTATCACTATTAAATCGGCATCAGTCCGGATTAGTTCAGGCAACAACACACCCGCACACACACAAATACGTGCATACACGTCGCTAAATCAGTGCAATAATCTTGGACGCGACTTTAAAACCCATTTCACCTCTTTGAAAATAGTCATGGTTCCTTCTGTACCTGAACTGTGAAAAATTTAATCTTTTCTACATTTCATCAAAATTAATCCTGAAAACAAAATGGGCAAAAGAAAGTTTTCACCGACTTCACTTGACCAAACACCAAAAAAACAAAGGCATATGTGAGATTTATGATGATTAATTTATAAACAGAAATCATTTTCCATGAATTAGAATGAAAATGCATTGTAATGCCGATATTGCATTCTCCGCAATACACAAAGAAAGAGTCAAGGGGTCCAAATTAAAAATTACCCAAATCAGAGTTCATTGAAAAAGTGCATGAAGAGTCCATTAATGACACAGTAGTCAGGTAACACGTCATCAATAGCGAGAGTGACCACCCTGGGCAATCATGCACGCCAACACACGCCTCCTCATTGACGTCGTCAGTCGGCGGATAACGTCAACAGGAATCCTGTTCCATAAGTTCAATAGAGTCTGTTCAAGTTCCTGTCGGTTCGCTGGAGGCGGTACATGTTGTCTCAGCTAACGATCGAGATAATCCCAGAGATGTTCAATGGGGTTCATGTCTGGAGATCAAGGTGGCCAGGGCAATACGTTGACGTTAACGTTCTTCGGGTAGTCTTGAACAATTCGGGCGGTGTGAGGCCTTGCGTTGTCTTGTTGCAAAATTAATCCCCTTGGCTGATGTTGAATAAAGGGCACCACAACCGGTCTCAACACTTCATCACTGTATCGATGAGCATTCAGGTTTCCTCGGATGATAACCAGCCGTGTTGTAATCTGGCCACAAATGCCAGCCCATACCATGACGCCTCCACCTCCAAACGGGTGAACTTCTCTAATGCAGTTTGGCGCCAGTCGCTCTCTCCTTCGTCGAAAACTCGTCTCAAAATCACGTTTTGCACGTTTTCAACAAGGCATGATTTGGAAACCTGCGTTCGAAAATCTGCGTTGTGGTTGTGGTCATGTTGCATTTGGGCGAATGTTTTCTGCGGAGGTTCAAACCTGTACCAGCTTTTTTGCTACAACTATTTTTAAAGTGAAAACTTTCTTTGCCCGGTAGTTTAATGTGTGACGTATCAGTTTGTTTTCACTGATCGCTGCTACAGAAACTCAAACAGTTCCTACCTGGGGCGTGTGACGGAGTTGGAGCAGCTGTCGTGGTCGTCGCCACGGTTGTACCTGGGAACACACAAATATAGTTCTTACAATGGGTAAATGTCGTACGTTGTACTGAGCCTTCAACATTCTGCTGAGCGTGAATCATCATCTCGATACACTGAGTGTCAATGTCAGAAAGGACATACCTTCTGTTGTGTTTGACGTGCAGAACCCGCAGTACTTCTGACAGTAGATGTTGGACCAGTCGGGGTACTTCAAACACGTGCTTATTCCGAACTGATCGCACCTTTCAAAGTCGTCATAGCAACCTGTAGTATTTGAATGAGTATGTTAGCGGTGTCGGGTGTGTGTGTGTGTGTGTGTGTGTGTGTGTGTGTGTGTGTGTGTGTGTGTGTGTGTGTGTGTGTGTGCGTGTGGTTTTCTCTCTCGTCCCCGCTCCGTAATTCTTAACGGATGATTTCTTTTGTTCGTTGTTAGTGTGTTAAAACCCACTTAGCAATATTCCAGAACCAGCTATATGACGGCGGTCTATAAATAAACCAGCTGGGACCAGACAATCCAGAGATTGACATCATGAACATCGATCTGCACAAATGAGACACGTTGACATGCATTAACCAAGTCAGCGATCCCGATCCCGTTGGTCGCCTGGGTTTCTGGAGACAACTTCTAACCCGGTGAGGGAGGTCGTCATGCACACAGAGGACCTTACACCGTACCCATGGTTCGCTAATCCGGACATGTGTTAATCACAGCGTACAGATTCACAAGGTTCCAATGAATGTTATTCACTACATTTGACAGACATCACAAAGAGTCTATTATATTGCCGAGGACATGGAATCTGTTCTAAAATATTTTCAAGGAACTACTTCCCACAAAATAAAATTAGCATTAAAAACTGACTTTGTATTAAACTTGCTTTTTCATCGAAGTTGAAACTCTTAAATGATGCAACAACAAATACTCAGAAATTCGCTGTGCAGAGTTGCGTCCCTTGGGCACGCCAGAAACCTATGCTCGTGGTTTCAACCACCGGTTCACCCCGATTATGTTTCTAGGTTTGTCAGCACCATACTCGTGCTCGTGGGTTTCACCAAAGTGACCAGCATCACTTTTCTCTACATTAAGCTGAGACGCCGTGGTATGATCCTGTTAAAAGCGGCGTTAAACCCAACTCACTCTCTTATAAAATGTCTGAAAGTGTTGCTGTGCAACACATGAACATGTGAAGATGAGAAGCGCCCAAACACAACTTTCCTTGAAAATGCCATGCACGATGTGGTTTGTGTACGTGTATCGAAATCCACCTCGTGCAATAAATACCGGCAACTGAGAGTAGTTGTTGTCAGTATGACCCGAGACATGGTTAAGCGCCATTTCATTGCCACTGGAGAGTATAAGGTCGTAGGAATGGTAAAGTGGGTATGGATAAAAAGAAACGAACTGGAGCCATTGGAGCCTCATTGTTCAGGGCGATTACACAGGACCGCCAAACTAAGCCGAACAGTTACTCTCTCAGTTACAGAACTCTCTCAGAGAGCAATATCTCTACAGAATGACCCCCAATGGGTGACAGGTTTGGTTCGTTTGTTGTTTTACATCGCACTCAGCAATATTCCAGCTATATGACGGCGGTCTGTAAATAATCGAGCCTGGACCAGACAATCCAGTGATTGATATCATAAGCATCGATCCACGCAATTGGAATCGATGACATGCATCAACTAAGTCAGCGACCCTGACCACCCGATCCCGTTAGTCGCCTCCTAAGACAAGCATAGTCGCCTTTTACGGCAAGCATAGGTTGCTGAAGACCTGTTCTACCCCGGATCTTCACGGGTCAGGTGACAGGGACTAGAATTATACACAGACAGTTCGGAATAGATTCCATGCAGAAGGGATGCGCAACGCATTCTACTGTCTGTACACTAGGGCTGGGACGGGTAACTCGGGTACCCGGGACGGGTTGGTACTGTGTAGGACCCGGGTACCCACAGGACTACCCGGACCCGTGGTTAGTCACATGATATATTGTTTAATGACAAAAAGTATCTAGAACTCTATGGTCACACTACAAGTCACTCATGTTCGCATTTCTTTCTGACTGTGCACCCATTCCTTCTGATATTTCATATGATTGAATAATGATATAACTTAATTCAACTTCAGTGTATGAATGACCAGATTGTTTGACACATGCGTTTTGCCAGGGCTATGCTAAAAATGTTCCCAATAGGACATTTTGAGACATCTCCTGAGACCTTCAGTGGGTACCCGGGTAGGGTCGGGTAATAGGGAGGTGGGTACCCGGGTAGTAAATTTGGACTCATCCCAGCCCTACTGTACACCATCTTCAGCAAAGGATGCTTTGGGCAAAAGTCGGCGAACCAGTTAGCGAAATGTCCATACATTCACAGACAGACTTCAACGGAGGCAGGGCACGTGTCTGGAGGGACGCCGATACTTCAATTGTACCATCCAGCATTTTACAAGTCCAAACTTCGTGGAGTGGGAAGACATTCAGATTGGCCTCCGAACCGATGTCGTGACGGAGTACCATGAGAGGTTTCGGGATTTATATGAAATCATAACAACGGTCATCGTTCCTGAGCTACAACCAGGTGGTCATACCTTCTCCTCCTGGATGACAACCCTGCCCACGTGGAGCTCGACGTCCTCCTTGCTGACATCACAGTTAAGGACTGGCCCCTGACCAAGCTTCTATTGCGCATGTTCGTGACATGGGTTTGTGGTCATATGCAGCCCAATACAGGTGATAACCTTCAGAAGATCGCCTGTGTAGAATGGCAGTAGTGTCCCCAGCAGCAACTTGAATCGTTCACTTGCGCAATGCCACGACGTGAACAATCTTGCAACGGAAGGCATACACGATACTGAATCGTGTATGCCCACGCCCAATGGTTGACTACTGTGAAATACTCGTAGTAAGGAACTTAAAGGTGCGTGTCCTTAGGCATGGGAGTGAGTGAGTGAGTAAATATGGTTTTAAGCCGCTTTTAGCGATATTCCAGCAATATCGCACATTGTACCCATGTCGGGAATCGAACCCGGGTCTTCGGCGTGACGAGCGAACGCTTTAACCACTAGGCTACCCGACCGCCCCCCTTAGGCATGGAATGTTGGGCCAAATATACCATAAAGAAGTTTAAGGACACTCGATTTTATCATGTGACCAATCAATTCTTTTTATTCTTTTTAGAAAACCTGGTTAGTCCGGTCTTTGGTAATCCAGACACTTCGCTTTGCGGACTCTTATTGTTACATATGACTGCTACACACAACAGAGACGTTAATGAAATGTATAATCGGAAGGGTATCGTATGGGGTAACAGGGTTAATGGCACAGGACAATGTTTATAACTCACCTATTTTTGGAATCCTTGTTGTTGTAACACCACCTAAACAGAAAACAGCTCATGTAATGTCCTTTTAATGAGTACGTAAGTAAATGTTCCGAATTTCGCTGCATCGCCTTTATTTTAAGCCCCCCCCCCCCCCCCCTCTTCTCAACAAAGTGAAGCACCACATACTTTATATTTTCAGAGAAAGTAATAATTTTCGGAAATCGTAAAAGTTTTGGTATAACCACACGTTTGTTGTGTCATGCATGATAAGAATATCCCTATGAAAGAAAGAGCAGTATTGCTTCAGTATGAGTTCACTACCTGGGCACCAGTTGCAAAACTTGAGGCAGTTGTTTCTGACGAATCCTGTATATAGGGGGTTGGTGCAAAGATCGGAGTTCATGCTGACACAGAGGGGGTTCTTGTCTACACAGTCAAACGGCGAGGTGATGGCTGATGAAAAAACAAACTGCATACAAACAGGGATACAAACTAAATCTATAAGGTAGAACCTTAAACTGATGTGGCAGTTTGAATGGTCAATAGTTTAGTTAAGACATTATGTTTTATTTCCTGGCATCAGGTTCCCCTGAACCTAAACAAGTTTCATTGATTCCCGTAAACACAAACGTAAACACGAACACTTTTAGAATATTGATAACTATCATTTTGCGTGAAATATCTATTAGTACTGGAAACAAAACAATCGATAAATATTGATTTCACATATCCCCTTCAAAATAAATAAATAAATAAATAGACAATATTTAGAAGTAAACATTTAACAAAACATCATTAAGCGAATAAAGTTAAATTACAAATAGCAGAAACTAAGAAAAATACACACACATACATGTATAAGTACCCAAAATAAGACTAACAACAGATGCCAAAAAATTAAATGAAAAAATAACAACAAAATACAATAAAACGAAATAAAATCAAATTCAAAACATAATGAAATAGGAGTGGAATAATTTGTTTGTAAATATAATAAAGAAATAAGATCGAGAACCTACGTATGCAGAAACCACAGGATGCGGCACAGTGGACCCTCGCCCAGTCCTCGTAGGGCCCAGTACAAGACGCGTGCTCGTAGCTGCTGCATGTAGTCATGTTGTCCTTGCAGTCTAGAGGGTTGGAGGAATGAAGATCAGGTGGGATGACGGCCGTGGGTAAGGGCGTATACGTTGTTGTGGGTGAGGTGGTAGAGAAGAGAAACAGAGAATATACATTAATGTTATCATTTGTGACTATTTTGATGGAATGGCTTTTCGTTCATTTGCGTGACAGTGGAAATTATGTACAGCAGTTATCAACGTGAAGATCAGAATGTTTGTTTTATGAGAATGATCATTTACATTGTGTTAATATAATACAGCTTTGATCCTTGTTGTAACGACACTTTGGAAAATACTATAATATTCAAAGATATCAAATCACGGTAACATGGATCGGTTTAAATAATAACAAAATCGTGCATGTCTAACAACATAGACCATTCGTCCGATAAAAAGCGCCTAGAACTTAGAGCATTACGTTTTCTTTGTTTGTTTATTCGTTCTTTAACGCCGCACTCAGCAATATTCCAGCTATGACAGCGGTCTGTAAATAATCGAGTCTGGACCAGACAGTCCAGTGACAGATATCATGACCATCGATCCACGCAATTAGGATCAATGACATGTATCGACCAAGTCAGCGAGCCTGACCACCCGATCCCTTTAGTTGCCTCTTACGACAAGCATGGTCGCCTTTTAGGGCAACCATGGGTTGCTGAAGGCCTATTCTACCCCGGATCTTCACGGGTCTAGAGCATTAAGACGCACTTTAGTACTAACCATTGAGCCAACACACAATGCACCCGAACCGTCTGAAGGTGGATGGGTGTTAACGCAGTTTGTGGCAATATTTCAGCAATGCCCCGTCAGGGTACACCAAGAAAGTGCTTCCTTGGAGGAATTGAACCCGGTACTTTGGTAAGGTGTGTGGACACTCTTACCACTGGGCTACCCTACCGCTACAAGTGAGAGACTAGGGTATATTAACATACAAACAGTCTTTTCTCAGTGTTTCAGGCATTCGGTCTACTGTACATTATTATAGTACACCGCACTGCAACAGGTAAGAGGCTAGCGTATATTACTCACTTGGGTCGCCGACCATGACGGACGTCACAGCCACCGTCGAAGCTACAACAAACACAATTGGCAGTGTCAAGGTTACATGAACTCATGTGTGAACAAATTCAAACCAGCTTACATTGTGACCTTCCAATTGTTCACTGTTGTAATTCTCACCCAACCTGCTATCTTAAAGATAAAGCGAACTGCGAGGGTTCGGTTGAGAACGGAAACGCGATGGGGAGGGTTTTCCCGTATTTGACTTACAAACCGAAAGAAATCTGAAACACCATTTATCTACAATTGTATGTTTCAAGCACCCTTTCCATAAACTTCAGGAAACGGACGTAATATATATACATCTTGGTGGAATTCATGTACTTGGAAAATCTAGAATTGTAATGTGTAAATTGTGTTAAATAGCAAAATAAATATTAAACTAGGGAACTAAACAAACCCACTTTAAAGGCGTTACCCGCTGGAATACCCGGGGACATTCTATAGAATACTGTAAATTTAGAAATTAATGCGTCTCCAAATTAATACGACTGCTGACCCTTATCAAAAATGCGACTCAATATCAATGTGACTCCCCCCACCCCATCCCCAGTGGAATGATACATATCCTTCACTAATCCATCAAACAGCAAATAGCACTGCTTATTAGCTTAGTAGAGCACTACCGCAAAAACAATAAACAGTGTTTTCCTAACAACAACAACAACAACAACAACAACACACAGTGTATGTGTTTACTCTGTTGTCTGGCATTAAGGAAGTTCAAAGGCAATAAAGTACAGTAGAACACGGATATAACGAACACGGATATAGCGAACAAACGGATACAACGAACTGTTAAAAAATCCCCGATTTATCTCCTATATAATATCATATAAAATTTACGTATATAACGAACTCTCTATAGCGAACTAATGGATACGAGCGAAAACGTGTATAACGAACAACGGATATAACGAACTGATTTCTCTGGTCCCTAGTAGTTCGTTATATCCGTGTTCTACTGTACTTGAACCATTATCCCGGGTATAGAGAAGTATTCAGAAACACCCGACAGGGACGTTATTCTATAAAAAAAACAATAGGTAAAACAATCCTAAAGGCCCGTAAACCACTAGGATGACGTTACAAGAGCTTTACGAAAACAAGGCCCCATAAAACACTAGGATGACGTCACAAGAGGTTTGCGAAAACAAGGCCCCATAAAACACTAGGATGACGTCACAAGAGGTTTACGAAAACAAGGCCCCATAAAACACTAGGATGACGTCACAAGAGGTTTGCGAAAACAAGGCCCCATAAAACACTAGGATGACGTCACAAGAGCTTTACGAAAACAAGGCCCCATAAAACACTAGGATGACGTCACAAGAGGTTTGCGAAAACAAGGCCCCATAAAACACTAGGATGACGTCACAAGAGGTTTGCGAAAACAAGGCCCCATAAAACACTAGGATGACGTCACAAGAGGTTTGCGAAAACAAGGCCCCATAAAACACTAGGATGACGTCACAAGAGCTTTACGAAAACAAGGCCCCATAAAACACTAGGATGACGTCACAAGAGGTTTGCGAAAACAAGGCCCCATAAAACACTAGGATGACGTCACAAGAGGTTTGAGAAAACAAGGCCCCATAAAACACTAGGATGACGTCACAAGAGGTTTGCGAAAACAAGGCCCCATAAAACACTAGGATGACGTCACAAGAGCTTTACGAAAACAAGGCCCCATAAAACACTAGGATGACGTCACAAGAGGTTTGCGAAAACAAGGCCCCATAAAACACTAGGATGACGTCACAAGAGGTTTGCGAAAACAAGGCCCCATAAAACACTAGGATGACGTCACAAGAGGTTTGCGAAAACAAGGCCCCATAAAACACTAGGATGACGTCACAAGAGGTTTGCGAAAACAAGGCCCCATAAAACACTAGGATGACGTCACAGGAGGTTTGCGAAAACAAGTCCCTATAAAACACTAGGATGATGTCACAGGAGGTTTGCGAAAACAAAGTCCCGTATAACACTAGGATGACGACGTCATAAGAGGTTTACGAAAACAAGGCCCCGTAATAACAAAATGATGACGTCACAAGAGGTTTGGAAACGCCGCTGTTCCTATGTGTGTGAATAGATTCAAACCAGCTTACACACAGTTGTGCATAGGACTGCATACAACAAACTATGTCCTGACAACTGTTCACTATTGTAATGCTTACGGTTAGCTAGGTGTGACCTGAAAGAACCTCCGTTAAGTTGGGCAAATTAACTCTGTGTATTGTTTCTGGGCATGTTACTTTATAGACCGAACAGAATCCTTATCTAACTTGGACATTGTTTAAACCTCACATATTCCGGGGCTCTCTGCCGTCGTTGCATCATCTGAATAGGAACAAGATCATTCATGTGAGAGTTGGTAAACATTATTCATTTGGTGTATCCCTTTCTTTAACCTTTCACCTTCTCTTCCCTCTATCCTCTCTTTCTATCTCTCATTGCTTCCTTTATCATTTTCTGTCTCTGCATTCTTCCCTCACCCTTTTTCCTTTCTGTCTGTCACTCTTTGTCACTCTTCTCTCGTTAATTTCCTTCTTTCTTTTCCTTCTGTCCCCACCATACCCGTGCTCGTGGGTTTCATTGAAGTGGTAAACGTCTGAGACCCGCATCACTTCATGCTTTCCTCCCACCTTAAGCTGACATAACTCGGATACTGTCAAAAGCGGCGTTAAACCCAACTCACTCACTCACTCCTTCTGTCCCTGTTACTTTCTGACTCTCATTACTTTGGTTGTCTTTACTTTTTTCTCTCGTTTTGTTTCTCCTCTCTTTACTGTCTGTCTCTCTTTGCTTCCTTCTCTCGTTACTTTCTGTCGTCCCTAACTTTTCTTCCCTTATTACTTTCATCCCAATTACTTTCTGTCTCTCTTTACTTTCTGACCCGTGAAGATCCGGGTTGGAATAGGTCTTCAGCAACCCATGCTTGCCGTAAAAGGCGACTTTGCTTGTCGTAAGAGGCTACTAACGGGATCGGGTGGTCAGGCTTGCTGACTTGGTTGATGCATGTCATCATATCCCAGGTACGTGGATCGATGCTCATGATGTCAATCACTGGATTATCTGGTCCAGACTCGATTATTTACAGACCGCCGTCATATAGCTGGAATATTGCTGAGTGCGGCGTTAAACAACAAACAAACAAACAAACAGACAAATCTTTCTTTTTCTCCTTACTCCCTGTCTGTCCTTTCTGTAACAAGCATACACAAAACTCGAGATAGTTTCGCTATCAACAAGGACTTTATATATCATGCTCTACCAGACAGAGACACAATGCATCATTTGATTAATGTAAGCTACATGGACCTGTTGTACTTACTTGTCGTTGTATCTATCTGCACGGTAGCTGTACGAGCCAAACCTGAAGAGAAGGAACCTCTATTACACGTACAGTTAGAAAAGTCTCGCGTGGCCAGGGTCAGTACCTCGGTTGAGTGGTGCCCCCATTCCCCGACTGGTAGGTTCGTCATGGTATCGATTTCAGTGTTTGAGCGTCGTGTAACGTGAGAGTGTTGTCAAGTTTAAGAGATCAAGTGATGAAATATACTACTCAAAAGAAGTTAAGGAACACCGGAATTTACATGAAACGACAGATTAACTATAGAAGTATAAGAGAATCGTGTGTTTCTTAACTTATTTGACTAGTCTGTACGATACATCATGGCGTAACGTAAGGTGGGGGGAAATGGGGTTTAACGACGCGGTCAAGATTATTGCACTTATAGCGACGTGCATGCATACAAATGTGTGTGTGTGTGTGTGTGTGTGTGCGTGTGTGCGTTCGTGCGTGCGTGAGTGCGTGAGTGCGTGTGTCCCTGCTTGTACTAGTCCGGACTAATGCCGATGTTATGGTGCTACCCCGCTGAGATACATTATGTACAATGCCACAGTTTAACATGAATACCCCACTCAGACACAGTATACTGTGTTTAGCCCCGTAATGTCGAGCGCCAGACAGGGTTACAACAAGAACCATAGTTTAAGGTCTTTTGGTATGACGCGGCAGGGGATCGAACCCCGGACCTTCTGCTCTCCAGGCGGACGCTCTACCACTAGACCACGGAGGCGGTCCCCGGTGTAACATAAGAGATGCCATAGTGCACTGTAAGTGTAATGTTGTAATATGTGTTTGTTTATTTGTTGTTTAACGCCATACTTAGCAATATTCCAGCTATATGACGGTGGTCTGTAAGTAATCGAGTCTGGACCAGACAATCCAGTCATTGACATCATGAGCATCGATCCACGCAATTGGGATCGATGACATGCTTCAACCAAGCCTGACCACCCGATCCCGTTAGTCGCCTCTTACGATAAGCATAGTCGCCTTTTACGGCAAGCATTGGTTGCTAAAGACTTATTCTACCCCGGATCTTCACGGGTATCCCACAGCACTATGGCACAGGCATAAGTCTATCTCACAGATTCCAGGTTAGAAGTTGTCTTCAGAAACCCATGCTTGTAAGAGGCGACCAACGGGATCGGGATCGCTGACTTGGTTGATGCATGTCAACGTATCTCATTTGTGCAGATCGATGTTCATGATGTCAATCTCTGGATTGTCTGGTCCCAGCTGGTTTATTTATAGACCGCCGTCATATAGCTGGTTCTGGAATATTGCTTAGTCGGCTTTAACACACTAACAACAAACAAAGGAAATCATCCGTTAAGAATTACGGAGCGGGGTCGATGTTTCAAATGAAAAACTTGTTCAGAGTATGCCTAAAATAAATAGTTTGTTGGCAGTGGTGAAAAAAATGAGGTTTGGTTTTGTGGAAAGTACCCAAACGTCAAATTTTTTGTGTTAATAGTGAAAATGATTAGATAGTTTGATGGTCCTCAGTTTATAAATAATTTGGTTACAGCTGGGGAAAAATACATTATGCTAACAAATGCATTTTATTGTGCGATAAAATTTATTTAAATATCAAATACCGTATATCCTCGATAAAAGGTCGGAGTTAATATCAACGATCTCCATTTCGATCGACTTTACTACAAGCAATAGGTAATGGATACCTATATCATACTGGCATCCTCACGGGGACACTGAATCTAACAACAGCAACAACGACGACAACTATTTCATGGGTTGTGCATACTTTCACTATAGTTTTATGCCTTACTTCCGTTTGAGGATTTACGATGTATACCAGCAATGCCCTAGCTGTACTACACAGCCACACCTACCTGCATACACTCACATACTGTGTACCCCCCGGGACGACCCAGGGAAGGACGACGTATGGCTACCTACCCACAATACCAATGAGCACCAGTGAAGCTGGAAACATTGTCCCTGATGTCGCGGGGGATAGACAGCTTGTTTGTCAGTCCTGAAGGAGACAGTGCCTCTCAGTGCGCTATATATATAGAATAATCCGGAACAAAGGTTATCTAGCTGTGGTGATAGAGATTTCATTAGACTTACTTTAGTTTAATAATTCTCTATGGTCAAAATAGAATCAGTGAGTGTGGTTTTCACAGCTTTTAGCAAGATTACACTGATATCAAAGCGAGGGGTGGGGTGACACAAGAAATGGGTTTTATTGTGGAGACGAAACGGGTTTTCTGAGACTTTGTAAGCCAAAGATTATGACCACTAGGCTACTTCATCGCGCCCGAATAGAGTTGCGTCCCTTAGTTGTGTTAGGATTCGCTGATTCGTTTTTGCATCCTTTGCTCCGATTACAATGGTTGTTTTTACTGCCAAGGCCGTTGTAAGTGGGTTGCACCAAAGCAATAAACATTTGAGACATGCAGCACTACGACGTTCCCTTCCACATTCAACTGACACGACGTTATAAACATTTGAGACATGCAGCACTACGGCGTTCCCTTCCACATTCAACTGACACGACGTTATATATTTGAAATACTGTTCCTGAAGACGTTAATCCAAACTGTGTCCACATATACATTTCCCTTTGATCCTACCACACCTACACGGTTGAGGCTGCATCAACCGACTTTCTCCTTCCTAAAATATACTTTCTAAAGACTGTCAAGAGAATGTTTGACGAGCAATGAAAGTAATGAATCTTCAAAATTACAAATTTAAAAGATTTACTTGAAATTATACAATCTTGCACCAGGAATACATTTTTATGTTCAAGAGCCTTTGATATTTATAACCCAATACACAATTACCCGTAATGATAATTTGTGCGAGAAATTTCTAATCAATATATCTTTTGTTTCCAAGAAAAATGGTTCTGAAATTTCATTTTGTTTACACGTTTTAATGGATGGTCAATTTGTCAAAATTTAAAGTAACTCTTATCAGAAATATTCGGATACCGAATTATGTGAGCTTCTTGACTTCCTGGCTGAGATATCTACTCAATATCGCATGACGGCATGTATACAATTAGCATATGTAGGTATCACCATGGGTACTAATTGTGCCCCAACCCCCACCCCACCCCCTCCTAGCTGGTCCGTTTCTGCATACGAAATCAGATGTTTTACTAGTACCCTTTTTCAATCAAAGAAAATGTTCATCCACAGTTTCTGATATATCGATGACCCCATTTCTTCCAACTAAACCAAGATAATAAGAATCTTCTATCCACTCCTGTTGGACATGAAAGAAACAACTGCAAACCATTTTCAGTGACTTATCTGGATCGGTGTCCATCCTCTGAACCAAGCGGTATTTCAATAGGGATGATTTCGATTTTCCAATCGTGAATTTCCTCTTCAGGTAGATATACCACAACATACAACTAGCTTCAGCTAATGATGTCTATATTTAACAGTTGCTTAAAAACTTAAGACCGTGTACACATTTTAACGAAAGACAAATTGCTTATTAATAAAATTTATAAAGCATCAACGCTAGAGAATAAGTAGTCTTGATTATCTACTCAAACAGATTTCATTGGGTGCAAACGGCAACATCGTGGTGAAATTGATATAGATGGATCACTGAAAATCAGTGATAACACCAGGTGTTCGCGAAAAGGGTAAGCATGTCCTGCCCTAACTTAGCTTTCCAATCAAGGTTTCACCATCAAAGGCCTCACCAGAAATGCCATGGTAGGCAATGGGGAAATTTTACGCAAAAAAAACCCGTGGTTTATCAACAGTTTAATCAACCTTCTTACCCACAGAGTGAGAAATTAGATATTTTACCATGAAGCAGTGTTTTGATTGTAAGTACAATCACACTTATGACTTGTCTCCACCAGCGTAAAAGCCACCCAAAAACAAATCCCAACGACAATGTACCACCAAGTGCCTGTCTCAAAGATCAACCATGATCATTACTACAATCAAGGAGGACTTTCTTTAAATTCACAGAAAGTATTTGAGACACGTGGATTTAATACCACGTGAATTCTCAAAACACGGAAGGGATGTGGTTGATTTTTTGCAATCTCAGAAAAGAACTAAGTTCACTTACGTAAAAATGTTTGAATTTTCAACTTTGTACACCGCTATCCCACACGACAAACTTTGGGAAAGGTTCATTCCTTGATCCATTGGGGATATGTAACTAAACATGGTGACTTTAGATATAGTAACATCTCCAGAAGTTCAGGGCAATATGTGATGAATGATAGCAAATGTCACCTGAAGGCTACTGAGAAAACAACAAGTGAAATACTGGACTTCCTCATTGATAACATCTATGTAACATGTGTGACATTCAGGCAAGTGGTGGCGCCATCGGGTCGCCTAGTGGTTAAAGCGTTCGCTCATCACGCCGAAGAACCGGGTTCGAATCCCGAAAATGTGTGAAGCCCATTTCTGGTGTCCCCCGTCGTGATATTGCTGGACTATTGCTAAATGCGGCGTAAGATCAAACTCACTCACTCACTCATACAAGAAGTAGGCATCCCTTATCTGTTTCCTTTTGCATATAAATCAGAATTTCTCTTCAGATTGGCAAAATCAAGAATAGGGAATTTTGCCAAGAAGTTTAACTTAATCTTCAAGCATGGCCCCAGTATTTATTTCTCAATCGGCCTCATTCCATTTTCCGTCTCAGGGGCTGTCTTTCCTCTATCGCGTATGAAATCATTAATATTTACATAATGGTAGCCTCATTTACCAGCTGGCCGCAGACCAATTACAATGTGGGATATCAAGGCAACACAGTAAATACAGTTTATATATACTGTTTATTCAGCTGATTGTTTTATTTCCCGCCGAGGAGAGACCCCGGGCCGTGAATAGTCTGGAAGTAGTTGCACTTGAGAATAGGACAGCATGCACCTTCAGGATGGATCAGGTCACAGTTGTGGATCCACTTGGGGCAACTGGAAGCAGAGGTTATCGTAAGTTCAATGTAGGATACAAAACGTAAGTTTTAGGACGTCCCCTCAAACGTAAGAAAATGCACCTCCCCGAGGCAAGGGCGTTAACTATCCAGTTTCAATTCTTGACAAACTAGGCCGGAATTCCGGAGTTAATGTTGGCTGGACTAACGAGGCTATGCATAGTCCAATCAAAATTGCATAACGAACTAGACATCCGGTTCAACGCGCAGATTTCGGTCGACTGCAGGATTTGCAAAGCATGTGTACCACCAACCGGGCGTAGACAGATATTTTGCAAATCTTTTCATGTTTTTAATCAAGGTGCTCAAGTGTTTTTATGCACTTCGCGAGGTAAAACCCGTTTTATTACAATATAGGTCTTCATTATCGATCAGATCGTCTTCACAAGACGCCGCCATTTTGTTTGAAGCAGATGCAAGTGATACGCGAGGTGGAATCTGATTGGTCATAGAAGGGGCATAACCAGCCTAGTTCGACAAGGGTGGGAACGGGACTGTTATAGTCAGTTAACGCCCTTGCCTCGGGAAGATGAAGAAAATGATGTCATCATTATGGAGTTTGTCAAGCGAATCCTACTTTGAAGTGATGAGTAAAGCTGGTGGTGCAGCAGAGCTTTTGAGAATATCCAGTTGACTGTATTTTCACACAAATCGTTTTTTACACCCACGATGGAATTGTCTACATTATAAGAGTAAAATATAACGTTATATCTTGATGTCCATGCGACATATGTATACATTGTACAACACTTCCAATAATAATAATAATCTAAAACAGGTCGCTCTTTTTTTCGTTATATGTTTATATTCTAGCCATTGTTCTGCTTCACGTCTCTCGTTCAACACAAAAGAGCAATACAGGTTCTAAAACGGTATACTGACTTCGGGGGGCCACATTCACTGACGTCATTCACAGCGTCCTTGCACGTGCACTTCTGTCGGCAATTGTTGCTGAACCACGTCTCTCCTTGAGAATAGTACCGGTCTTCAAACATACATTCTGTAAAGATACAGGACAGGGTTGTACCGGTCTCCACATTTACGTTTTTTATAAATCTTTTTGACCCGTGAAGATCCGGGGTAGAATAGGTCTTCAGCAACCCATGCTTGTCGCAAAAGGCGACTATGCTTGTCATAAAAAGCAACTAACGGGATCGGGTGGTCAGGCTCGCTGACTTGGTTGATGCATGTCATCGTGTTCCAATTGCGTGGATCGATGCTCATGATGTCAATGACTTGATATACTGGTCCAGACTCGATTATTTACAGACCGCCGTCATATAGCTGGAATACTGCTGAGTGTGGCGTTAAACAACAAACAAACAAAACATTTTTTGAACATTCATGTCGTTGACTGTATGAATCATACCATGTAGATGTTACTTACTGTCTTGGGGCTGCGTTGTAGGCGCCGGTGTTGTAGAGGGGGTAGTTTGTGGTGTTGCCTTGGGTGTCATGAGACCTGCAAGATTAAAAAATGTGGTTATGACGCTGATTTCAGCGTGCTTTATGTATGTGTGGGTAAGTAAATTACTGTAAACATCATGTTCACAAAGACAAAGAGTTTCTTGTACCAGAGTTCAAAAGATCCAGAGGACAAACTACTGGTTATGCAAGATGCGAGTTGTACAATCTCTAAGTATGATTTGATATCTTTAGGTATCGAATTATGTTGTGCTGAAAAACAGTTGTCTATGATTGTTCCGAATAATAGTCAACACAGGACAGTTGAATATTATCATCTTGGTCTCCAGCAAGAGTTGCGTCAGGATCTGCTTAACGTTGGTTCAGATTACGACCTCTTAGGATGCTTTGTTCATCATCACACGAGGGGGTACCAGTGGCCCCGTCTTCTAAGGCGCCGCGATTCGCTAGGCTGAGTTGAGTCCCTTTGGCACGCCAGAAACTTATGATCGTGGGTTCGAATCCCGGTTCGCCCTGATTATGTTTCTAGGTTTGTCACCACCATACCCGTGCTCGTGGGTTTCACCATAGTGGTAAACGTCTGAGAACTGAATCACTTCGGGTATCCTCCCCCATTAAGCAATACCATGATATAACTGGAATACTGTTAAAAGCGGCGTTGAAACCAACTCACTCACTCATCATACATGACGTGCAAGGCTTTGAATATATTGTTTTATGTTGTAAGAGGTGAATAACGGGATCGGGTGGTCAGGCTCGCAGACTATTGATGCATGTCATCATACCCCAGTGTGGATCGATGCTCATGATGTCAATCACTGGATTGTCTGATCCAGACTCGATTATTAACAGACCGACGTCATAAGCGAACATTCCCTCATATCACTGCAATCCTGTGCTAAGTGGCGTTCAGTTAAGCTCAAGCACTCAAATATGGCGCCGACGTCACACAAAGTACAGAACTATCCAGTACACGATCGGATTAAAGACAAAAGTCTACCCTTATTTAAATACGGTGATAGAAACAGATAGTTATATTACCCATACGCTTTAATTTAGGTAAATTTTATACAGCTGGCGATTTAGGATTTTGTTTTGCTCACTGAAAGAACCAGCAACATGTATAATTATTATAATTTGTTTTATACATATATAAGCACGTTAAGGTATAATATATCTATTGTTAGAGAGCACGAATGATCCAGCTGTCTATGGCGTTAGGCTGTGATGTAGGATCCACTGAATGTGGGTTCTCATCCCAGTATAATTCTTGATTTCATCTGCATCACTTTGGGCTTTCCTCCCACGTTAAACTGACACGTCGTGATATAAGTGACACGCTGTTCAAAGCGGCGTAAAACCTAACTCCCTCACTCACTCCATCATTTGACTGACCTGGATGGGCTGTGGTCGACCCATTTGAAGATCCACGTGCGCAATCAGGGTAGTAGACGGGTCCTGTTGGAAGACACGAGCGATTAGACGATACAGTGGTGTTAATGGTAGGACAATAATAACAACAACAACAACAATGTACATATACATAATACGCGAAATCTGCACCTTAAAGCAAGCTCAGAGTGCTCAATAGTTACCCCGGTCAATGGATCAGAGTGCACTGGATTTTCATTCTCACCTCCCCGGGGAGTATACACCCCAAGCTGTCTGTCAGTTAACATTCACTACTGGATGAACAGAGGCACATATCAACAAAGTCACTTTCCTAAGGAGACACCATATGTAACATATAATTCAGTGAGGGTCGGGACCGAGGCTCGAGAAACTCCACTTGAGTCGAGCTGCCGAACAGGGTAACCCATCAACCTACTCTCCGCCACCAACGTTGCTTAACCTCGCCTCATTTGTGACCTGTATTCTGTCCACAGGACCACGTGAAACCATGAAACAGTGAGAGAATGTTCTTCAATCTGTCCCGTTCCAAGTAAAATCCCAAATATTACCCGACTCACGGATCTTGGGAAATTGCCCTTTAATACATGTTGAGCAGCCTCCGTGGTCTAGTGGTAGAGTCTCCGCCCGGAGAGCGGGAGGTCCGGGGTTCGATGCCCAGCCGCGTCATACCAAAAGACGCTAAAAGATGGTATTTGGTGTTCCTCTGTTACTCTCGGCTTTCAGGGGCTAAAACAAGGACTGTTCGACTCGGAGTCCGTATGCTGTGTCTGAGTGGATATGACTTGGGTCATGATATCTCAGTGTGCTAACACTATAAAATCGGCATCAGTCCGGACTAGTACACAAGTACAAGCAGCCACACACACACACACACACACACACACACACACACACACACACACACACACACACACACACACACACACACACACACTCAAAACTAGGATTCAGTTATGTAAATACTCTGTAATGTTCTGTCATTTGATAAGATGCGAACAGACACCTAAGGGACCCGACATTTCATGTACGGGGATAGGGAAGGGCTGTGAGTTTTGTCAGATACAGGCTCTTTGTTCGGTCACTACTTCAAAACACATAGTATTTTGTTTGTAGGCCGGATTGTTTTTTCACAAAACATTTCAAATGGTCAGTGTCCAGCTACGGGAAACAAACCAGCACGTCCGTCAGGCCATACGAACCTAACAAATTTTTAAATAAAGGATTTCCCTCGGTTAATGTGTCAACCTTAACACTGTCACAGATTGAAAATTGGATTTGACCCCAAAATCACCAAAATTACCAAAAGGTTACTTGGCTGAAAACAGTCGCCGAAACAATGAAAACATAAGGCCCAAACACAACTATATATGAAACCCGTATCAAATACACACCATCAAACAAGCATTCCTTGTTAGTTTCATTTTAGCAACCATCATGGGTGTAAACCTTCTTTTGGCCTTTCTGACTTTTGTCTGTTCTCAAAAGTTACATCAGATTTATGAGAACTTGTTAGAGGAATAGACCGGTGAGACTCCGGGGTAGAATAGGTCTTCAGCAACCCGTGCTTGTCGTAAAAGGCGACTATGCTTGTCGTAAGAGGCGACTAACGGGATCTGGTAGTCAGGCTCGCTGACTTGGCTGATGCATGTCATCGTTTCCCAATTGCGTGGATCGATGCTGACATGATGTCAATGACTGGATTGTCTGGTCCAGACTCGATTATTTACAGACCGCCGTCATATAGCTGGAATATTGCTGAGTGCGGCGATACCAACAAACAGACAAACGTAAGAGGAATACTTACTTTCGCACACTTTGCAGAAGCCTGCACAATTACTTTGCACAAAGCCGGCGTACGTGGGGTTATCACAGAGGTCAGAGTTATACTGCTTGCAGTTGTCAATGGTGTCCGTACATAGCGGTGCAACGGTCACTGTAGGATCTGCAAACGCACGTTAGTTCTACCTTCACGACAGCGTATGACTATGAGATTCATTCATTTCGAAGATTACAATGATAATAGATATAATTTCACGCGGTTACCACAATAGGAAAAAGGCATAACATATTTACAATTACACAGTTTATCAAATTCAGATACCTAAATACCTATATATATATATATAAAAGAAGCTTTAGTTTGTACAGATACGAGACGAATTGTAGTATGACACATTTGTATGGTGTACTGCTTATGAAATCCGAAGATTGTGCTAATTATATATGCTACTTGTGTGACAGACCCAGAACTAAAGGGATGTATTACCACAAAATCGGCAGTGTCTGGCACAGTTGTATCTGGAGAAAGCCTCGTACGACCCACAACACGATTTCTTGATGTCGTAGGCTGAACAATCCTTTCGGTCAAAACATTGGTCATCTGGAAAGACAATACAACTTCATCACTTGTGTTGTTAATACCAACAACTCTGGTTATGTCAAAGATCGACGTGTCACGTCACAAACCGAACCCGGATTACCTCCCCTGATGATAGGGACTGTCTCAACGTTTGGTATTGATATTTTCAAGAGTAAGGTGTTTAGTTACAACGGTGACATATGAATTCATTGTGACAAATATCGAAACATTATTTTATAGTGGGTTTTTTCATAATTTACATATTAAAAAGATATTATTATTAAGCATTCAGATATTCCCAATGATAAATACAATTTCACATGCAGGCTTTTCAAATAGAAACAAATTGTATAAAAATACATAGAAACAAAGATTTAAACAATATAGAAACTAGCAAATTTGTAGTATGTGTTGTCTAGTTGGGATGAACATGGTCTTTCTACTAAGATTTCAAAAAGCGTCATACAACCCTTGCTCAAGACTTATTTGATCAAGGTTACAACGTTCGAGGCGGCAGTAAAGCTTTCAAAACGTTTTATGGTAGACATATAGAAGACATTTCCAAATTTGACGTATCAGTGACAAGAATGATGTCCGAAGCAATTGCCTATTTTGAGTTGCACCAGTGTTCCCGTGTTTTTTTTCAGGAGAACAATTGACTTGCCTTTGCATGTGTTTGCGATGGGTGCCAGCGGTGAGACAGGATACCCTCACCTTTCGCGAAGACTTTGAATCATCACTATTTGATAGTGATTCATTAACACATGAGTGAGTGAGTTGGGTTTAACGCCGCTTTTAACAGTATTCCAGTTATATCGCGGTGTGTCAGCTTAATGTGGGAGGAAAGCCCGAAGTGATGCAGGTCTCAGACGTTTACCACTTCGGTGAAACCCACGAGCACGGGTATGGTGCTGACAAACCTAGAAACATAATCGGGGCGAACCGGGATTCGAACCCACAATCATAGGTTCTATCGTGCCAAAGGGACGCAACTCTGCACAGCGAATCGCGGAGACGAATGGGCCACCCGTGCCCCCCCCCATAAACACATGAACATAATATAGTCGGAATCGTACAGTCTACTCTGTTTTGGGAAGAGATTTCTTATGAATATGGAAAGCGTTTTGTCGCTTATATTTTGATAAGATGCAAGAGCATGAGCTATCACACCTTAAACATACCGTGTGGGGTTGGTGCTGCCCAGATCAGAGAGCCTGAAACATAATTGTGTGTAATTGACTTCAATTGTTTTGTAAACAAAAAGATTGGAATATTATAAACTGTCCGGCGAGAGAATTTACACCCCCCTCTTTGACTGGTTAAAATTGAAATAAGCAAGGAATGTTATTCGATGGTGATGTAATTGATACGGGTATCTTAGTTGTATTTTGCATGGGCGGATACAGAGGGGGGTGCGGGGGTGCGCATCCCCCCTTTTTATTTCGAAAAAAAATCTTCATTTCTGTATAAATTACCACCAAAGAAAATAAATAGATCTTAATTGTGCACCCCCCCTATTAAAAAAAGCTGTATCCGCCCACGTTTTGGACCTTAAGTTTGCAGTAATTCGAGGACTGTTTTCAGCCTAGTAACGTTTTGATAACTTAAATTGTTGGTAAAACAATTTTCAAGTTGATACTTTCTTTGACTGGCAGTTTATACAGAAGCAGTGTTATTATCACATGCAACTGTTGGGTGGTTGACTGCACGCACAATAAGCAACATTATCATTAATAATTATAGTCACAGCTGTAATATAACATATGGGTGCTATATTATCAACGTAAAATATGAATTAGGACTCACCAGAGATGGCAATAAAGCCCAGGATAGCGACTACAGGACCCATGTTATTTGAGTGCTCTTCCACAATGTAGCGATTTCCCTGCTGTAGGCGAAAGATAACGCCTATAACTACCTAGCCATGTCTGTATGTCGTCTTAGAAGTGTGTTCTGGCATAGCAGATGCACCGTGTACTTGAACCAGTTTCTACCTCTATCGGCCAAACCCTATTCTATTGTCGTTGGTATTTCGTGCCATTAGAACTCGGTTACAGAAATTTTCATATTGTGTATATATTTAATACAGTTACCTCTGAAAGCCTAATATTAAACTTGGGTTTGGGATTGCCGTCCTAGGTGCAACTGCTGGGGACATGAATGTCTCAGTAAGGTTTTCAAAATGTTTTATGGTAGACATGTAGAGGGCATTTTCAAATTTGATTCATCAGTGACAAAAATGTTGTCCGATGCAGTTCCTTATTTTGCCACGTACCATGTCCCCGTGTTTGTTTAGGTAAACATTTGACTTGCCTTTGCATGTGTCTGTGACTTTGGGGGCTCTCGGTTTTTTACTTCGTTTTGGGCTTTGCAAGTCAATCATTCTGTAAACTATCATTATATGGCTTGCGGTCCCCAAACTATTCTCATTTTCACTCATACCCGCAGGGTATCACCCTTTCTACATATTTTCATTTTACCTTTTTAGATCTACCCGCAGGGTTCTAAATCATTTTCATATATATTTCAAATTTACTTATGCAACCCGCAGGGCTGCCTTTCTATACTACTTACCCGCAGCGTAAGTTACCTTTCCAACACCGAGTCAGCCCCCGAATCTTATGCCAAGTCTTGTATATAATAAACATTTGATCGTACTCAATTGTATTGTTGTCACAGCACAAATCGTCTTAAAAGTGTGTACTGGCATAGCAAATGCACTGTGTACTTGAACCAGTTTCTACCTCTATCGGCTAAACCCTATTCTATTGTCGTTGGTATTTCGTGCCATTAACACTGGGTTACAGAAATGTTTCATATTGTATACATCTTTAGTACATTTACCTCTGAAAACCTAATATTAAACCTGGGTTTGTGATTGCCGACCTTGGTGCAACTGCTGGGGACATAAATGTCTCAGTGAAGCTTGCAAAAAGTTCTATGGTAGACATGTAGAGGTCATTTCCAAATTTGACGCATCAGTGACAAAATGTTGTCCGATGCAGTTCCTTATTTTGCCACGTACCATGTCCCCGTGTTTGTTCAGGTCAACATTTGACTTGCCTTTGCATGTGTCTGTGACGGGTGCCACAGGTGTGGAAGGATACGCTCAACTTTTGCGAACACCGGGTGTCATCGCTATTTAATAGTGATTCATAAACACATGATGTAGTCGGTATCGTACAATCGACTAAACGTTCAGCTGAGATTGCTTGTCGCTTTTATTTAAAGGTTTTATCAACGAATCGAAATCTTTAAGATGAGTATACCCAATTATGAATGAATACATGCGGATTTAATATTTTAATATTGTTCGTTTCACCCGTCTAAAATCTGATGCATAAGACATATATGTCAGCGTTTTGTACTTGCGTTATATTTTTCAAGAGATAAGATAATATTTCACTTCGGACGTAGAGTTGGCTGAGGCGAGACAGGTATAAATTCACTTACCTGTTCTTGTTATCTCTAGCCCTTCACGGAAGAGTTCTATGTCGGAGAGAAGTTTTATCGCATATCTAAGTGCTAAATGCCAATCCTTTAAAAATAAATTCTGGTCAATCCTTGAAATAACTATAACATAATTTTTTTCAAGTCGAATTATATAAATTACCACTATTGGACAAAACGGTGTGGCTGTAATAGGAAAGGGGTGCCAAGTATTGTAACTGCTACCTACCACTGCATGACGGGATATTGGTTGTATTTGCCTTAGGTAAATGAGAATGCCAAAGGAATGGTCACTGGTCCATGAGTTGGATGTAACCCCGTATTGAACAGTATTTTAGATATATCGCAAGGTCATAATCAGGGCGAGTACGATCACCGTATCCTGGCACGGCCTGGGGACGCAACTCGGTCAAGAGACATGCAGAGCTTAAGAGCGCTAGGTCACCTTGTCATAGTGGACAAATGTATGAGTGAGTTTTGTTTTAAGCCGCTTTGAACAGTACTTCAGTCATAACAGGGGCGGTCGGGTAGCCCAGTGGTTAAAGCGTTCGCTCGTCACGCCGACGACCCGGGTTCGATTCCCAACATGAATATGCGTGAAGCCCATATCTTGTGTCCCCTGCCGTAATATTGCTAAAAGCGGAGTCAAACCATACCCACTCACTCATTTATCTCACGGCGTGGCAGATTAATGTGGGAGGAAATCCCGAAGTGGTGGAAGAATGGTGATATACCGCATTAGTTTATTACACTTAAACTGGACGTCTCACATAGCGTTAGTACCAGTACGATTGTACGTATTGGCCATAGACAACATGTAGCAGTGATACAATGAATCAGTTTATTACTGGTACCATATACACGCTATTTCCCTATCAAAGTTTGGCCTTCTTGGGTTCTCTCTCCGTGTATTGTGTTGAAGTAGTTACACTTGAGTATAGGACAGCAGGCTCCTGGCACCAGCACCACCTCGCAGTTCGACTCCCACTTCGGGCACCTGCAAAACAGTATGCAAAATGTCACATACAAGCTACACATTAAATGGGATGAAATTGGGTTTAACGTCGAGTTTAACGTTATTGAACTCATTTAGCGACGTGCATGATGTGCATCAGTGTGTGTGTGTGTGTGTGTGTGTGTGTGTGTGTGTGTGTGTGTCTGCGTTGCGTTGCGTTGCGTTGCGTTATGTTGTGTTGGGACTAATCCTGGTTTATTGTGCTAGCCCACTGAGATACCATGCAGCAGGTTAACATTGATACCTAACTCAGACACAATACACTGACCCGGGTCAGTCCTTGTTTTATCCCCTTAATATTGAACGCCAGGCAGGGAAACAACAAGTACCATTTTTTAACATGTTTTGGTATGACGCGGCCGGGGATGTTACCACCACCCTTCCGCGCTCCGTGCAGACGCTCTACCACCGGACCACGGTGGCTTTCACTTAGCATAGGCGAACCTTCAGGCCTGTTAGATAAGTCGATTTTCCAGACACAGAGCTCAATGGAAGCCGTTTCTAGCCTTTGATTTAGTACTTTCTATCATATTACATGCATTAAGCGAGTATGTGAGTTTGGTTTTGCGTATATTTTTAGTATTTCAGTTATGTCACTGCGTGTCGGCTTGATGTGGGAGCAGGTCTCAGACTTTTTAACCATTTTGGTGAAACCCATGGGTTTCCACGATCAGCGGATCCTGATACTCAACACTTCACAATGAAATGATATGCCTTTGGCCAATGGGCCAACCGTGCCCTATGCAGTGAGTTACCGGTCAACATTACATGTTTGAAAACTTTAAACATACCAAACTCTTTCCAAAAGATATAATACAACGACGCCATTGAACGCTCTTTTTTCTGGACGAAAGAAAATCTGGGCGTAAAAGAGTGCCTTTGATTCCATTAAGCGTCTTTATTTTATTGGGGCGGCGGGGTAGCCTCGTGATTAAATCGTTCGAAGACCCAGGTTCAATTCCTCACATGGGTACAACGTGTGAAGTCCATTTCTGGTGTCAACTGCTGTGATATTGCTGGAATATTGCTAAAAGCGGCGTAAAATCATACTCACTCACTTGGAAGAATATTACATAAGAGGCCCACTTAACTTGTCTTCCGAACGCATGACGAATGTAGAAGAAGAGTCCCCCCGTTCCATCGACCCTGTCAATCTCTCTCTTACCTGAGGGGTCCACAGCGTATGTCGTTGGTGGTGGGGTCGTGGCAGGTGCAGCTCTTGTAGCAGTCTGCGGTGTACCAACTCTCCCCCTGACTATAGTACTTCTCGTCTTGAGTGCATCCTGGTGCATACAACAAAAGTAGCAATAGGACAATAGTACACAGGTGACTTTTACATACTCCAAAGAAGTTAAATATAGTTATATATGTAGAATCGGGTGTTTTTTAACTTCTGTTGAGTATATAACTACACTGCCAATATTTTGTCGAAATTACAAAAACAAACAAGTAGCATTATAACCAGGGAACTTGAACGTTTTTTAAAATAAACCCTTGGCATTTGCGTTATTACCATGGTGAAATTATAACAATGGAAATTCGAACTGTGGAAGTCTTTTCTGAGAAAAAACGTGGCATTAAAACCAGTTTGGCATTATAGCCATGGGTATTATACGCAGGGAGAACTGAACATCCTTCTTATGTCAACTCCGCGTGGTCAAACACGCTAGAACATCTGATCTATGAAATAGAATATGCTCAGAACGGAAGCAGTGCGCACTGATCTCCCACTTCGAGACGCGCGTCACCAGAAAACAACGGTCAAGGTTACAAGGTTGTATACGTACTCGTTCCCGGCGCCGGGGTCGTCGTGGGGGTAGACTGTGGGGACGTTGGTGGCCCCGTTTGACCGGAAACTGCCATACAAGGACAGGTGAAGTAAGTCAGTGACGTGCATCAGTATGTGACGTGTGTGGCTGTACACCGTATAACATCATGTATTTGTTTCAAAATGAAATACACACAGTTGGATACTTTATTGTGCGTTCGGTTGGAGATATAAATTTGCTCTCAATTTTGTTTGGTGCCTAGAAGACAGTTGATTGTTGATCAACATTGATATCATTTGGGACTACTTTCATTTGTTTGTATAAATCTACACGTCGCCATAAACGTAAATTGTATGAAATGTATTATTCCGCCGTTCTGATTAGAAATGATCATTCGTCACCACTCGCCCCTTTCCGTAACCTGCAAGAAGACTCGTCCCCCTATCGATGAATGTTATTTGCGAAAATACGACAAACCAATCAGAATGCGCGAAATAATTTTTGATTTTACATATGTCTTGCATCTAAAAATGTACCCAAAACACAGTTAAATGTGTTCAATCATACTGTATAATCCCGCATGTCCAGATATGCTTTAAATTGCATCTAAAATATATATAATATATGGGGAAATATATGTGAACCATTACGCAACGAGTTGACAGTTGTTTTAGGTATGCCCCTTTGCGCTAAGACGGAACCCGGTCGCAAAAATGGCCATGAGCGGGTCACGAGTCGCTATTTGGCTTGTCCCGGAATAACACGAGTTGGTCACGAATGTAGAAATGATATTGGGTGAAAGTAGGTCCTCCCCTGGTGAATTGTGTCTGCACAGGCCATTGTCAGATTGTTATGATTTGTGAGCGCTTGCTGGAGATCTACTAACGTTCTTATAGAAGCGCATAAGACATGCACATATTTAAAAGGCGACTAACGGAATCGAGTGGTCAGTCTTGCTGATTTGGTTGGTGTATGTCATCGACCCCGATTGCGGAGATCGATGCTCATGATGTCTATCACTGGATTGTCTAGTCCAGACTCGATCACATACAGACCGCCGTCATATAGCTGGAATATTGCTGAGTGCGGCGTTAAACAACAAACAAACAAAACTTTTACTTAAACTGTCGGCAAAAGAAAGAACACACACGTTTGATGGTGGGTAAAAATGAAACAAACACGAAACAGTTATTCGATGGTTATGTATTCCATTCGGGTATCATAGTGCAGCGAGGGGGCACGGGTGGCCCAGTCGTCTAAGGCGCCACAATTCGCTGTGCAGAGTTGCGTCTTTGGGCACGCCAGAAACCTATGATTGTGGGTTCGAATCCCGGTTCGCCCCGATTTTGTTTCTAGGTTTGTGAGCACCATACCCGTGCTCGTGGGTTTCACCGAAGTGGTAAACGTCGGAGACCTGCATCACTTCGGGCTTTCCTCCCACATTAAGCTGACACGCCGCGATATAACTTGAATACTGTTAAAAGCGGCGTTAAACCCAACTCACTCACTCATAGTGCAGCGTTTCGGCGACTGTTTTCAGTTTTGATAATGTTTGTAATTGTTTGGTGATTCTAATTCAAGTGTATACTTGTTTTGATCGGCAGTTTACATGACCATATTTACTTTTACGTAGCTTCGTAAATTATGTATTCGTATTCCCGCGATGGCGGAACTATACACTGATGGTAAGATATAAGGTAATACTTGGAGTAAATCACTTACCTGTCACAGAGCCTGTGGTGGTTGTGTTTCCTCTGGCGCATTCGGGAAGGTACACTGGGCCTGCAAATAGTAGACTGGAGCTTACGTTGTATGCACATATTTTATTTATTCAATCCACATGTATGCAATTACATTTCAATAACAAGTGTATGATATCAGGATAGGGATTCGGAGCGGCGGGGCAGTGTAGTGAAAGCGTCGCGTGCACCCTCTACCCTCTCTCTGTCTCTCTGTCTCTCTCGCTTTCTCTCTGTCTCTCTGTCTCTCTCGCTTTCTCTCTGTCTCTCTGTCTCTCTCGCTTCCTCTCTGTCTCTCTGTCTCTCTGTCTCTCTCGCTTTCTCTCTGTCTCTCTCGCTTTCTCTCTGTCTCTCTCGCTTTCTCTCTGTCTCTCTGTCTCTCTCGCTTTCTCTCTGTCTCTCTGTCTCTCTCGCTTTCTCTCTGTCTCTCTGTCTCTCTGTCTCTCTCGCTTTCTCTCTGTCTCTCTGTCTCTCTGTCTCTCTCGCTTTCTCTCTGTCTCTCTGTCTCTCTGTCTCTCTCGCTTTCTCTCTGTCTCTCTCGCTTTCTCTCTGTCTCTCTGTCTCTCTGTCTCTCTCGCTTTCTCTCTGTCTCTCTGTCTCTCTCGCTTTCTCTCTGTCTCTCTGTCTCTCTCGCTTTCTCTCTGTCTCTCTGTCTCTCTGTCTCTCTCGCTTTCTCTTTCACACTCCCTTTCTCTCCCTTCTCTCTTCATCTCTGTGTTTATCTCTCTCTAGCTCTCTCTTCCTCACTCTTTCTCTCTCTCTCCTTTCTCTCACTCTTTCTCTCTCTCTTCCTCTGTCTGTCTGTCTCTCTCTGTCTGTCTCTCTCTCTCTCATTCTCTCTCTCTCGCTTTCGGAGGTAGTTAATAATAACCCTATGCCCCTTTTCGATATCTTTAGTCAAGGTTAGCACACCGGAAGAAGTATGTTCTCTAGCCCGTGTTTTAAACTGTGTAAATAATATTGTTTCCAAATATGTTTGACAAATCTGTTTCTAAATAAAACTTTGTATATATGACTCACTTGTAAATATATAATTATCAGCTTGTTTTCGTCGCTACGTGGCTGAAATAATGACGAAGCGACGTTACATTGCAACTCACTCACCAAAGAAAAGATTTGGGAGAAGGAAGGACGAGGAGATTATGAAGAACAAATGATAATGTTGCCTTGTTCACTTTCTTATATGGAGTTGGATCTGGACTACCATTATTTAACAAACCCGTGGCACCTCCAGAGTAGGCATTCCTAAATTACTCACGGTCGCAGATCTTGCAATATCCAGCGCAGTGTTCACGGGCGAAGCTGTCGTACTTGGAGTTGTTGCACAGGTCGGCGTTGTAGCTGCTGCAGATGGGGTCAGTGTCGGTGCAAAGGGGGGCGGGGGTAACCTTTGGGGCTGATATCACAAAACATATAATGGCATGGAAAACAGAATATTTATTGTCAGTATTATTTTGGATTCAGGGCTAAAAAAGTAGCGAAGTCCTTCAGAAGTGTTTTCTATTTGAGCAACCTTTAATTTTGGTCCAGTATAGAAACTAATAGTGTAGTCCACTGCTGACTGAATATAGAGATCAAGGTTTCTGCTGAAACACACGTAACCATGTGTCACTGTTTTGAATGAGTACATACCCTGTGTTAAAACGTGGTTCTAGCTGTCTAGCTACAAACTAACCTTAACGATATTTCTAACATGTAAGGGAGGCCGTCTAGAGGTAACCGTATAAAATGTTCTGTGATGCTATTGTGAATTAAGTTTTTCTAAAGATTGTGCTGACTATATATATTACAAGTATAACAAATCTAGATGTACAGTAATGTATTATCACAGTGTTTGACACAGTTGTACGGTGTATGATTGTGCTAATTATATATGCTACTGGTGTAGCAGATGGGAAAGTTCAGGGATGCATTACCACAAAATCGGCAGTGTCTGGCACAGTTGTATCTGGAGAAAGCCTCGTACGACCCACAACACGATGTCTTGATGTCGTATGCAGAACAGTCTCTCCGGTCAAAACAATCAAGATCTGGCAGGAAAGAGAACGCACCTGTTATCTGACAATAATTAATATTAAGCATCATATTTGTTTTTAATACAATCCCGATTATGTGATGCACGACACAACTAACACCCATAGCATAAATAGACCTCAAGATGTAGGCTTAGCACAAGGGGAATACGGTAAGATGTACCGTGCGCCCCGCGTCGACCAGAGAGGGATATACGGCCACTGAGAAGGTACTTACATCAAACCGTATTTCCCCAATTTATCGTACCGCAATGTTTATCATTTACCACAATTTGAAAACAATTGAGATTGAGATATGAAGCGTTTGTTTATCGCCAAATTGCCCAGATGACAATTCTGTTTGGGTTTTCTGCAGCACGTGCATCTAACGTTAATGTTATTAAACGTTACGCGACACCGTTTCGCTGTAAGGAGCGTGTTTTGCCGAGATTAGTGTACAGGATCGGACAGAAACAGGCATAATATATGTTGCCATGATATTGAAATTTATCAAAATGACAGTGACCAATAATTGTTTTTATGTCACATAAAAAGGAAGATCAAAATCGAAATTGAATTGGGATAGGTGTATAATTGGCACAATTTATATATTATACTTATTTTAAGTAATCAGTTTATTATGTATTATGCAATGGTCGGGATAACCATCTTTAGCTGTGCAGCATATCTACACGACAAGTTATGTAAGAAAGGAGTCCCAGGATTATATGTTTACTTAAAAAACAAATGTTAGCTATGTATGGTTTTCGCTTTAAAGAAACAGGAACAATGAATGTGCAGTTTACCCGTAAAGTACATTTAAACGTCTGTGACTTGCGTCACCTTGGCTGACGTTCCAAAACGGCGTTAAAACCAAATACCCTCTCACTCACTCACTCACTCCATAAACAAGGGAGAAAAACCAGTACGTGGTCAACCGATACCTTGAACTGTAGTGGAAGCAGGTGTTGTAGACACTGCGTCGGTCACACCTGAAGTAAACATTACCACATTATTACATCACTCTGTTACGTATGATACGTATGACGATTACCTCTTTTTAAAAAATTTAGACTATTTGCTCAACCAGAGAGGATATTTAGTTTCATGTTATGAACACACTACCATTTAGAAAGCGGTCAAATGTAACAATTGTTACATTTGGAATAACACTTTGTTAGTAAAGTACAGATTCTAGTACTTTTGGGGGTTAAGTCCCATCCGGGATTCGAACCCACATTGCCAGAGTGAGGCACCTAATCGCCAGCACACAAAGACAGCGATCTAACCCACTCAGCCCCCGAGGCTTCAACAAAAATGAAAGTCCGACAACTGGTACCCTAGATCATTTACTTGCCTCATTCTGGCAGTGTGGGTTCGAATCCCGGATGGGAATCAACCCCCAAAAGTACTAGAATATGTACTTTACTAAGAAAGTGTTATCCCAAACATTTGTTATAGTTTAATGCTGGTTAACTATTTATGTCTAAAATATGTTCCCCAGTTATTTTCTTCATGATGAATCAATTGTGTTAACAGCTGATATCTTAGTTCTAAGTCTTTCTGAATCGATACCAACACTGTTCAAACATCGCACACCTGTAGCACATGGGTGAGTGAGTATGGTTTTACGCCGCTTTCAGCAATATTCCAGCAATATCACGGCGGGGGACACCAGAAACGGGCTTCACACATTATACCCATGTCGGGAATCGAACGCGGGTCTCGGCGTGCCGAGCGAACGCTTCAACCATTAGGCTACCCGACCGCCCCTGTAGTGAATGAGAACTTTTAAGGAGTACATACATTTTACACTTCACTACACCTCAGTGCATGTATTAGTATTAAACAAAGAAGTACTTCAGCTCCTACTGATGAATTATATCAACCAACCACCAGTCTCGCCCGTCGACTTGCAGAAGCCGCAGTATTTGGAGCAGAAGAGTTTAGACCAGTTGGGGTAGCCAGTACAGGTACCCTTGCCGAACTCGTCACACCGCTCGAAGTCATCGAAACACCCTGCGAGGAGAGATGTGTACATGCATGAAGATACCTTGACTCGCCATACGATACGATAACGATATATCCCTACAGTACCGTGTCTCATGGACGATATGCACTGCTTCAGACACCTACCTCGGGAAATATGACAAATAGCGTATAGTATCGTGATCACGTGTTTCGCGATACATCATTTTTGAGTAATTAATAAAACTTTCTCAAAAGAATGTTCACAGGAACACATAAAACGACATCTTCCCGAAGCAAGGGAGTTAACTGGACTAACGGGACTATGCATAGTCCAATCAAAATCGCGTAACGAACTAGACATCCGGTTTGTAAACAATATGGATTTCAACGTGCAGACTGCAGGATTTGCAAAGCATGTGTACCGTCAACTGGGTGTCGACAGGTATTTGGCAAATCTTATAATCAAGGTGCTCAAGTGATTTGATGCATTTCACGGGGTAAAACCCGTTTTATTACATTATAGATTGTGATTTTCGATCAGATCGTCTTGACTGGGCGTCGCCATTTTGTTTGAAGCAAATTCAAGTGATATGAGAGATGGAATCTTATTGGTCAATAGGAGGGGCATAGAAGGGGCATAACTCGTAATATCCACTGGTGGCGCGACGATCGAGCCTAGAAATTCCATCCTAGTTCGGCAAGGCTGGAAACAAGATTTTTATAGTCATTTAACTCCCTTGCTTCGGGGAAGATGATATAACGATAATTTACATTTAAGTGAACACCAGAAAACAAGAACAATACAACCCTGTAGGATACATGGTCTTAGTATTCGTTATCTCTGAAGTTCTCCATGAGCAATAACGTAAGTTTCCACTGCTCAGGTGTTCGTTTCGCGAACACCTGGTATCATCACTGATTTTCAGTGATCAATTCATATACTTTTTACCGTTATTTTGCCGTTTACGCTCATACGGCGGATAATCGAGGCTCTGGCGTATTATATCGATATATTCGATATATTCAACCTCTTTATATACTGAGTTGACTTGGTTGAGTGCCGAAGTCCAATATTGCTCACCTGTTTTTGGAATGGGCGTCGTGGTAACATCACCTGCAACACGGGATGCGAACTGGATGAAGCAGATGACACTACTCAACTTTTGAAAGGGATATATTCTGGATGTCATGATTGCGACTGATTTCGGTATGTTCATATTCGCATTGTTTTGGACATGGCAGTTGAATTAACGCCTTAATTTCGTAATAATATAAATAACTCACTATTCCCATCTCCACATGATACAATAATCACGTATACTGTTCTTTAATGTTATTCATTTATCTGTACGAACACTCAGGTTCGATCCCCGGCCGCGTCATAACAAAAGACTTTAAAATATGGTACTTGTTGTTACCCTGTCTGGCGCTCGGCATTAAGGGGCTAAAACAAGGACTGGTCGGCTCGGAGTCAGTATACTGTGTCTGAGTGAGGTATTCATGTATGGTATGGTATGGTATCTCAGTGAGCTAGCACTATAAATCGGCATCAGTCCGGACTAGTACAAGCAGCCACACACACACGTACATGCACGTCGCTATATAAGTGCAATAATCTTGGACGCGACGTTAAACCCAATTTCACCTCACCACCACCTCACGAACACTCAACTGTAACAATTCATATTTAGAGGTTGTTTAATTCTAACCGTTTATAGTGCTATCGACCACTATTAACCTTTGATCGAAGCACTCAGCAATATTCCAGCTATATGACGGCGGTCTGTAAGTAATCGAGTCTGGACCAGACAATCCAGTGATTGACACCATGAGCATCGATCCACGTAATTGGGATACGATGACATGCATCAACCAAGCCAGCGAGCCTGACCACCCGATCCCGTTATTCGCCTCTTACGACAATCATAGTCGCCTTTTACGACAAGCATGGGTTGCTGAAGACATATTCTACCCCAGATTTTTACGGGTCCACGGGCAAATGAATACCATATGCTCAGGTGACACTGGTTTGATTGTGTTAACTGTGTTTGTAGAGTTAAAGCGACCTACTTTGATATCATCACAGTTCTCATTTTCTAGTAGTAATTCGTAGTGATATTATGTGTTGCAAATGTCATAATTACTGTTTCGACTAGATGATAATGAAATGAACTGCAAACATTATTATATCGAAATATTATAAGTCAACGTAAACAACATATCTATAGTCGCTTTGAGTGTATTAGTACCGGGTGACACTTGTAACCTCATCAGAAAAACCGTTTCTTTTCGTCAAATAGCATGTTACCCGAGTGAATGGCCTGACACATAAACGTTTCTTTTCGTCAAATAGCATGTTACCCGAGTGAATGGCCTGACACATAAACGTTTCTTTTCGTCAAATAGCATGTTACCCGAGTGAATGGCCTGACACATAAACGTTTCTTTTCGTCAAATAGCATGTTACCCGAGTGAATGGCCTGACACATTTTTCTTGAGAGCCATCCATGACTTTAAATTCTAGTACTTTTTGGGGTTGAGTCCCATCCGGGATTCGAACCCACATTGCCAGAGTGAGGCACCTAATCGCCAGCACACAAAGACAGCGATCTAACCCACTCAGCCCCCGAGGCTTCAACAAAAATGAAAGTCCGACAACTGGTACCCTAGATCATTTACTTGCCTCATTCTGGCAGTGTGGGTTCGAATCCCGGATGGGAATCAACCCCCAAAAGTACTAGAATATGTACTTTACTAAGAAAGTGTTATACCAAACATTTGTTATAGTTTAATGTTGGTTAACTATTTATGTCTAAAATATGTTCCCCAGTTATTTTCTTTATGATGAATCAGTTGTGTTAACAGCTGATATCTTAGTTCTAAGTCTTTCTGAATCGATACCAACACTGTTCAAACATCGCACACCTGTAGCACATGGGTGAGTGAGTATGGTTTTACGCCGCTTTCAGCAATATTCCAGCAATATCACGGCGGGGGACACCAGAAATGGGCTTCACACATTGTACCCATGTCGGGAATCGAACCCGGGTCTTCGAACGCTTTAATCACTAGGCTACCCGACCGCCCCACAACACAAATTAACATAATGACGATGGTATTGAGGACCGTATGTACAAACATGTTTTGCTCTACGAAGTCGTTACCAGCTGTTACAATGCACGACAGCATGTCAATAAAATCAATCTTTAAACTTTGATGTTCAAACTCGAAACCGAACGCCATGTTTCGGTTTCGAATTACATGAACCTTGGACTTAAGTTATATTTCTAGAATATTATAGAATATTTCTTCACTGCTTTTGACGAACCATTATTTCTCTGAAGCAAGAAGCAGAAACATTGTTTTAAAGTGTTGTAATTGAAAATATTCAAAGCAGCGTTAAACTCAACTTTATATCTGTATATTACCTGGGCACATGTGGCAGTACTTGACACAGTTTTTCTCTACGAAACCGACGTAGTCCGGGTTGGAGCAGAGGTCCGCGCCATACTCAATACAGCGCACCTTGTCGGCGCACACAAAGGGGGAGGTGATGGCTGCAGGTGAGAGACAGGTGTAGTGGCGATAAAAACACAGGTAATCCTCATCAATAAATGTCTGTGGATTACTTTTACAATGTGCATCGGATTATTGGAGGCCGATATATTGTTTCAGTTTTGTGCTCATGTAAACATGGGCATCTCAACAGGCAGTGCATTCTTTATACCAACGTATACAGGCTTAGACTGACCACCCGAACCCGTCAGTCGCCTCTTACTACAAGCATAGTCGCCTTTTGCAGCAAGCATGGGTTGCTGAAGACCTATTCTATCCCTCATCTTCACAGGTATCATATCCATAGTACAAAAACTTGCCATGACGTGTCTTCTGAGCACGTGCCAAGAACAATATGGACAATTGATTGTTGAAGGTATCCATGAAAGCGAAACATAGCAGCAAACCCCCTTCAGTTATGTGAATGTCAAGGAATGCACCATGCCCAGATTAGGCATAAACGACGGTAATCGAGCATTGGGCCTGACAGAAGCTGGTATGACGGCAACAGAAGTGCCGAGCGATTTACGTGTAACGTTACGTCAAGACAGGGTTGTCGTCCGTTCTGACATGCGCCAACGACACCTACACGCATCAACTATGCCTCACCACCCGATCCCGTTGGTCGCCTCTTACGACAAGCATAGTCGCCTCTTATGCGAGCATGGGTTGCTGAAGTCCTATTCTAACCCGGATCTTTACGGGCGCAAGCTTTGAGAAATACTGCACTCACGTATGCAGAAGCCACAAAAGGCTTGGCAGTGGGTCTTAGCCCACGACTCGTATGGCCCAGTACAGGAAGCATGGCCGTATGTGTCGCAATTGGGGATGCTGTCCTTGCAGTCTGGCAACAGAAGGAAAAGGAGGGGAGTCATCGCCAGTGGAACTGGAACATGTCCGACTTCATTCAAGTTCAAATATACATACGTTCACAGTTCCGTGTTGAAACAGTTTCGTAACAAAAGGAGATAGTATCCATATTTGAAGGTAATTCATCAACAGTATTCCTATTGCAAGGTAATTATTGAATAGTACCCCTATTTCAAGGTAATTCATCAATAGTATTCCTATTGCAAGGTAATTATTGAATAGTACCCCTATTTCAACGTTTCTTTTCGTCAAATAGCATGTTACCCGAGTGAATGGCCTGACACATTTTTCTTGAGAGCCATCCATGACTTTAAATTCTAGTACTTTTTGGGGTTGAGTCCCATCCGGGATTCGAACCCACATTGCCAGAGTGAGGCACCTAATCGCCAGCACACAAAGACAGCGATCTATAGTATCCTATTGCAAGGTAATTATTGAATAGTAACCCTATTTCAAGGTAATTCATCAATAGTATTCCTATTGCAAGGTAATTATTGAATAGTACCCCTATTTCAGGGATAATTCATTAACAGTTTTCCTTTTACAAGGTAGTTCATCAATAGTACATGCATCCCTATTACAAGGTTATTCATTAAAAGTATTTATGTTTCAGGGCATTTCATCAATAATATCCTTATTACGCGGTACTTCAGCAATAGTACATGTATCTCTATTTCAAGGTATCTCGTCAGTAGTACCCCTTTTACACTGTAATTCATTAATTATAGTATCCCTATTGCAAGATAATTCATGAATAGCATCTCTTTTACAAGAAAATTAATCATAGCAGGAATTTCATCACCTGTATCACTATTACACGGTAATTCATCAATAGTACCCCTATTTACACGGTAATTCAATAGCATCCATATTGCAAGATATGTCATCATTAGTATCCCCGTTCATAGGGTAATTCATCAGTAGCATCCCTATTACACGGTAAATCATCAATAAAATCATGAATGAGCTAAATACCACTGTGTGCGTTGAATAATGAACTCACTTGGGTCCCCGACTGGAATTGTTGTAGCAGCGACAGTAGAATCTGAAGCACGATACACAAATCTAAACTTTAGTATGACAAGCAAGATATAAGTTTCCCCCATCGCTACGGTGACGGATGAAGTGTGTACCCACTTGGGTTTCCACCACAATCCTGGTGATTGATGAAGTGTGTATCCACATGGATTTCCACAAGGCCTTGGTGACGGATGAAGTGTGAACTAACCTGGATTTCCCCACCGCCCTGGTGACGGATGAAGTAGCCTGGGTTTGCCCCCCGCCCTTTTGACGGATGAAGTAGCCTGTATTTTCCCCCCGCCCTGGTGACGGATGAAGTAGCCTGTATTTTCCCCCCGCCCTGGTGACGGATGAAGTAGCCTGGGTTTGCCCCCCGCCCTGGTGACGGATGAAGTAGCCTGGGTTTGCCCCCGCCCTGGTGACGGATGAAGTAGCCTGTATTTTCCCCCCGCCCTGGTGACGGATGAAGTAGCCTGGGTTTGCCCCCCGCCCTTTTGACGGATGAAGTAGCCTGTATTTTCCCCCCGCCCTGGTGACGGATGAAGTAGCCTGGGTTTGCCCCCCGCCCTTTTGACGGATGAAGTAGCCTGTATTTTCCCCCCGCCCTGGTGACGGATGAAGTAGCCTGGGTTTCCCCCCGCCCTGGTGACGGATGAAGTAGCCTGGATTTCCCCACCGCCCTTGTGACGGATGAAGTGTGAACTAGCCTGGGTCCCCCCCCCCCCCCCCCCCCCCCCCCCCCCCCCGCCCTTGTGACGCATGAAGTGTGAACTAGCCTGGGTTTCCCCACCGCCCTTGTGACGGATGAAGTGTGTACTCACATGGATTTCCCCACCGCCCTGGTGACAGATGAAGTGTGAACTAGCCTGGGTTTCCCCACTGCCCTTGTGACGGATGAAGTGTGTACTCACATGGATTTTCCCACCGCCTTGGTGACGGATGAAGTATGAACTAATCTGGATTTCCCCACCGCCCTGGTGACGGATGAAGTATGAACTAATCTGGGTTTCCCCACCGCCCTGGTGACGGATGAAGTGTGAACTAACCTGGAGTTCCAACGGGAATCGTTGGGGCAGCGACAGTAGTACCTACAAAAGAATTTAGTGAGAAATACGGATTATATTAGGCATTAAACAAGAAGGCTTGTATACAATATTAAACATACGATTTGGTAGCCTCGGTATTTTGTTTGCAAGAAAAACGTTTTTCACTTTTCGTTTCCTATAAATTGCCACGTGATTTATCTTCACAATACCCCCTGTCCTGTGTCCTCACCGTCGTTTTCCCCAGGTCAATGTACCTACGCCTCATGTTTTTTCCTAAAGTGTCGATATGTGGATCAAGATCAGGTGTTTTGTGAAAACTTTTAGCATGAGAAATCGATTTTCAGTTTAGTTTTATGTCTTTTGGTGTTCAAATATAACAACTAACATTCACTGTGGTATTTCTCTCTATTTGAACATATCTCAGTTTGTTTCATAGGTAGGCCTGTAGATAACGGTACATAAAATACCTCCCATGGCAGGTTATGGGAGATTAGACGTTAAGGTAACTAATCTACTGCAAGAATAATTGTTATCTTGGTCCAAAATGTCTTCCAAAACATTACCGTTAAACCACTTTAATACGAATGTTGTGGAGCAAAGTTATTCATGAAGTGTAGCCTGGCGAGTTTATGTAAATTTGGCTACAGATTTGTCGTCACAGCGCTACATTACATAGCTTTCTGTGTTATTCGATGTAGTAAGATTATTTGGAAGATTTTATTGATGTCTAAAATTATGTTTTTGTCATTACCTTTGAGTTGAAACTCAGATGCACTTTGAAACGTCTACAGGCAATTCATTTCCCAATTAAATAACCGTATGTACTGATGTACTCAATCCGCACTTGACTTACTCCCTCACCAGACGTCAAGAATTCGTTTTCATTGAAATGTTGTACATACAGCTTAGACTTTGCCAAGATAGTATAACACTCGAAAATATGTTTAGCTATTAAGAACAATATAAAAGGTTTGGGATTTTCACAATCCTAGATTTAAAATCTAAAACGGCCATGGCGTGGATGCATATTTTTCATTGATGGGACGCTATCGAAGTTATTTGGGTCACACCATGCCAACAGCCATTTTAGTCGGCGTTTACGATAAGAATGGGTGACTGGTAGTCTGTCTTACAGACCCTGATACAAATATATATCAAATACAGCCTATGCAAGTCTATAATGTTTGACAAGTCTAGATTACTGCAGTATCAGCATCTGAAAATGAAGAGAGTCACTGGGCTCCCTTTTATTATATTTTTATTAAGATAACTGAACAACTGTTTTTTCTGTACGATATGTTCATTTCAGAGACTAGATGTTAGTCTAGGTGACTGGGTATACTCTGGGATTCCCCACAGGTGCTGAGGGTATGAAGAGTAGTTGCATCGTACACCTACCGTGTTTGGTCGGTACCCGAGCAGCAAGGATGGTATCTGGGTATAAAAGTGTGGATATAAAAATAATGCTCTATAATCATCGTTTCATTCAGCATGTTGACCAATGTCAAATGAGTGAAACGTTAATCACAACAATAATTCTTCATGATACTGATTAGATTGTTTTAAACTGCTTATTCAGATGAGAATGACCTGCAGATATAAACGATGTCACCGTGAGCGTTATATAAAGAATGTAGATAAACCACTTACTAAATAATGCCCCGATGATTAAGAGAAGGGTACGAGCCATTTTTAAGCGATGAGAGCCAGCTGATGTCCTACACAGAGATAAGTACTACACGTGGGTGATCAAGTCCTCCCGGGATTGTGCTGGTCCCGGCAAGATAAGATAGGGTCATGCCTCTGTGTCAAAGTTTATATGTCTACAAGGAAAGGCCAAACACCAGTGACGGAAACGGAATTAAGCAAACATTGTGACACGGCCTCATAGATAATGCATAAAATAGAATAACAGCAGTACGATAGTACTACGTACCAGGGGCGGTGGGGTAGCCTAGTGGTTAAAGCGTTCGCTCGTCACGCCGAAGGTCCAGGTTGATTCCCAAAATGGGTACAATGTGTGAAGCCCATTTCTGTTACCCCCCGTCTTGGTTTTGCTGGAATAATGCTAAAATAGCCCTAAAACCATACTCGCTCATGCACTCACACATGCTACAAGTGATGATTGTGCAATGTTCGCCTGAATGTATTGACGGGTGACGGTGACATATAGACCATGCGTGATGACAATTTTAGAGGCTTGCAAGCAATACGCATTTTAAATGGCTTTGTTGTTTGTTTGTTATTTAACGCTGCACTCAGCTAAATGACAGCAGTCTGTAAATAATTGGTATATGGACTAGACAATCCAGTGTTTGACATCATGAGTCTCGATCTAAGCAATTGGGATACGGTGATGTGCATGAGGTCAGCACCTGATCCCGTTAGTCGCCCGTTACAAGCATGGGTTGCTATAGACCAATTCTAACCTGAAATCTTCACGGGTATTTGTTCATTGGGGAACGTGGGAAACAGTATGTTTCAGTGTTAACGAAAACAAAAATGAAAACAAATTATGCCAGCATAATGAGTGAGTGAGTAAGTTTGGTTTAACGCCACTTTTAACAGTATTCCAGTCATATCACGGCGTGTCAGCTTAATGTGGGAGGAAAGCCCGAAGTGATGCAGGTCTCAGATGTTTACCACTTCGGTGAAACCACGAGCACGGGTATGGTGCTGACAAACCCAGAAACATAATCGGGGCGAACCGGGATTCGAACCCACAATCTTAGGTTTCAGGCGTGTCCAAGGGACGCAACTCTGCACAGCGAATCGTGGCAACCATAATGGTATTTACTTAAATCGTGTGATAGCCTAGAGGTTAAATCCTCAGCTCGTCAGCCTAACAGCCTTGGTTCAATTTCCGCGTGGGTACAATGACATCATGGGACGTTGTTTAAAATATTTATCAGTCGTTTTAGCCGTCAAGAGTCGATTATAACAGTTAAGCTGGACTATAGCCTACAATATAATCAAATATATTTCCAATATATTTTCCCAAGTTGCCTCTATATCAATACGCCAACTGCTTTACATTAATTCCAGTCGTTACAGTGCCATGTAGAGGACTAAGCGTTCATAGGCTATAATTGTTGATAAATCTAACGGTACACGCACCAGTCACTGCTGAATGTGCTGTTGAGATAAGGACAAGATGGCGCCCAGACTTGTCATATCGGCACTGCTGGGGATCGGTATGTATTAGTAAATTATCATCAATCTAAGTTGTTAGGAATCTATAATAATATCAATACCACGAAAGAGTCATCTTAATCGCGAAGTTTAAGAATTATGTATGCCAATTAGACGTTCTTAACGATAGTCAGTGTTGACGAAAACGCTAGGGCTCGACAGACAACTAATGCTGTAAGTCTGGTTTATAACGTTTTTGGTTGGCAAAATGGAAGCGGCTGATTTTTTTTATTCATATTGCTGCAAATGGATTTAAATTTATTTTAAACATAATTAATTTAATTTGCCCTATGCCCGGTTAGTCTTTAAAGTTTTTATTATGATAAAAATCACCATGGCGACCTGAATAGATAAGATTACTTATGTAAGCGTCGAAGACAACAGCTCTGTCGGACATAAGAGTTGAATCTACACTGTGTTTTCAATATAGAGCTGAATTTCCTGTATATATTTAACTGCGTTAAATTGCATTTGGAACCGAAAGCACAACTCATCTACATACATGTAGCTCTACATAGAAAACATTGTATGCTTATCTCCATTTTACTATCACAAAGTTGGTATGAGCCCACTGTTTCGAGTGGTTTGCCGATCTGAAGTACCGATAGTGACCTTAAAACAAAGAATGGGGAACATTAATTTTACATAAAAATACTTTTAAACCTCGTAACATAGTTACTCTTGTTGGCAAACATGAATTGGGCACCCCTAAAGAAAACTATGCAAGCCATGCAAGGTCTGAATCTACACACACGTCACTATTACTACGTCAAACCCATTACTGTGACGCAACAGATATAACATCACATTCGGATAATGAAAACCCGGAAATGTCAAAGAGTCTATTTTCAGTATAACTGGAATGCACTGGATTTCTGTCGTGTTTTCCATACAATGTACGTACATATCATTACAGTGAAACACCAGTGTGTCGAACTTTGAATTGTCGAACTAACGGTTGTCTCGAAGTAAGAGCTTGGTCCCTGCGTATTCCATATTTTTTCATCATGTTTCGGTTGTGTCGAACCTCGGATAACTGGAAGTAGTTAATTTTAGGTCTCTTTAACTTAGACAAGACGGTGTTTGAGTGTTTTTCAAAATGCCTCCTGACAATGATTGAGAAATGAGTCGGCAAACACGTTTTGATTGAGTGTTCAGAAGCAAGTACTTTATACACTGGCGGTAGAATAAACTACGACGGTGAAAGCGTTGGGCATGAACATACTGTATGTGACGTTTCTGCCACCACCAGCGTGCATTGCTGTCAGCCACTGTGGCAAACATCATCTGCCGACCGCGTTACAGAAAAGAGTGGGTAAGTAAACACCATCGTCGTCGTCGTTGTTATCATCATCATCATCATCATCATCATCATCATCATCGTCGTCGTCGTCGTCGTCGTCGTTGTTATTATTATTATTATTATTATCGTTGTTGTTGTTGCTGTCGTCGTCATCATCGTCATCATCACCGTTACTATTATTATTATTGTTGTTGTTGTTGTTGTTTTTGTTATTGTTGTTGTTATTAAAGTCCCAAAGGGACAGAGTTGACAGACCAAGCTTCATAATCATTATTCGGACCCATGATCAGGGGCAAAGCGAGTCAGCATAACACAAATTACATACCCCCTCCACAGTAACAAGTGTCTCAGTCTCATCGTGATTACCATGGATTTCAGTGCCAACCGAGAAGCCGCAGGTATGCGGTGACAACGCCCCCAACTGCTATGACTTCAACCTGGACGACATCTGCCACAACCCCGACTACGCCGAGTGGGTCTATGAGAAATGCCGTCAGTCTTGCGGCTTGTGTGATCGTGAGTGTGTATGGCTAGTGGTCAGTAAATGTGCCGGCATACCGGACTATGTGGTCTTTATGCTTGTTATAACATGTTTAGTGGGTAATGGACAAACTGCGCAGTCCTCAATATTCAACTTATACTACTAAAGAGCCTGGAGCACACAAACCCGTGGCTTTTAGTGAGTGGTTAGTTAGCTTCACAACCGCAACGCCTTATGCTAAAATCAGCCGTATCATAGCTTGTCGGTTTAATTAGGAAGCGTTAGCGAGTGAGTAAGTATGGTTTTACGCCGCTTTTAGCAGTATTCCAGCAATATCACGGCGGGGGACACCAGAAATGAGCTTCACACAAAGTGACCATTTGGGGGAATCGAACCCGAGTCTTCGGCGTGACGAGCGACCGCTTTAACCGCTAGGCTAACCGATCGCCCCTTAATGAGAGGAAACCTCAAAATGGCGCATGTACTAGACGTTAACTACAGCGTGAAACCAACCGGCACGGTGTTGATGCTGTAAATCAAGGATCATAATCAACGCCGGGGCGGTCGGGTAGCCTAGCGGTTAAAGCGTTCGCTCGTCACTCCGAAGACCCGGGTTCGATTCCCGACATGGGTACAATATGTGAAGCCCATTTCTGGTGTCCCCCGCCTTGATATTGCTGGAATATTGCTAAAAGCGGCGTAAAACCATACTCACTCACTCATAATCAACGCCAGTCTGATATTCGACCCATGATAACTGTGTCCTGGAACACTAAATGGAACAGCGGTGAACCTTGCGGCTCCCTACACGGCCAGGCCCCCCATGTGTGAGCATGGACACGTTCACCGTCTGCACAGCTACACCACGGGGTCATCTTGCGCTATTCATGCCAAATCGTGACCATCCGACCCTCATGAAATTACACAACGTTGTCATCTCTTTTAGCAAGTAAGATACACTTGGATGTATTGCATCTTTGGGACTAATTTATGTCTGTATTGCTTTCAGTGACACCGGGGCTTGAAACGACGACTACAACTACACCATTTCTCACAACAGGTACTGTTAATGTCGTCGTTTGACTTCCTTGAACTGCTGCAGAAGTCCCAAAGCAAACAGTAGGGCTATCTCTTCATGATGTGTTCAGTAAGGGCAACTAGGCAGTCATCGTAATACATTGCAAGAAGCGTTGCTCTTGTTAAATTCATCCTTGCTTCGTTTATGCTTGAACGCATATACAGATTCCCACATACACATTCATGCGAATTTGTAAATAAATTATTGTGGTGAAGGCTGATTGATAGCAACAACATATCGGTGTTCCCTGTGTGTATGTCTGAGTTTGTCAGCGCCCATGTAACCCTCAGATGTCTCTAACCCGCCCTTTCTACATTCACCCTCTGAACATTCACTTCCAACACATTCACCTCCTGCACTTCCAAGTCCTGCACATTCACGTCCTTAACCTTCACTAGTGCACATTCATCTCCTGCACATTCACTTCATTTACATTCACATGCGTATTCACGTCCTTCCCATTCATATCTGCACATTCAAATCCTGCACATTCACTTCATTTACATTCACTTTCTGCACATTCACTTCCTACACATTCACTTCCTGCACATTCACTTCCTACACATTCACTTCCGACATTCACTTCCTGCACATTCACTTCCTACACATTCACTTTCTGCACATTCACTTCCTGCACATTCACTTCCTACACATTCACTTCCTACACATTCACTTCCTTCACATTCACTTCCTGCACATTTACTTCCTACACATTCACTTCCTGCACATTCACTTCCTACACATTCACTTCCTTCACATTCACTTCCTGCACATTTACTTCATGCACATTCACTTCCTGCACATTCACTTCCTGCACATTTACTTCCTACACATTCACTTCCTTCACATTCACTTCCTTCACATTCACCTCCTCTATATTCACCCCTGCACAATCATCTACTGTATCTTACCCTCCTCTATATTACCCCCCTACACATCCCCTCCTCTACATTCACCTCCTGCACATTTACCTCCTGCATATCCCCTCCTCTATATTCACCCCCCTTTACATTCACCTCCTCTAGATTCACTTCCTGCACATTCACTTCCTACACATTGACTTCATGCACATTCACTTCCTTCACATTCACCTCCTCTATATTCACCTGCACATCCTCCTCCTACTGCAAATTACCCTCCTCTTTATTCACCCCTGCACATTTACCTCCTCTACATTCACCTGCACGTTCACCCCCTGCATATTCACCTCCTCTACATTTCCCTCCTGCACATTCACCTCCTGCATTTTTCCCTCCTCTATATTCACCCCTGCACAATTACCTACTGCACATTACCCTCCTCTATATTCACCCCTGCACAATCACCTACTGCATATTACCCTCCTCTATATTCACCCTTGCACAATCACCTACTGCATATTACCCTCCTCTATATTCACCCCTGCACAATTACCTACTGCACATTACCCTCCTCTATATTCACCCCTGCACATTCACCTCCTGCATTTTCCCTCCTCTATATTCACCCCTGCACAATCACCTACTGCATATTACCCTCCTCTATATTCACCCCTGCACATTCACCTCCTCTATATTCACCTGCACATTTACCCCCTGCATATTCACCTCCTCTATATTCCCCTCCTGCACATTCACCTACTGCATTTTACCCTCCTCTATATTCACCCCTGCAAATTCACCTCCTGCATATTCCCCTCCTCTATATTCACCCCTGCACATTCACCTCCTCTATATTCACCACTCCTCTATATTCCCCTCCTGCACATTCACCTACTGCATTTTACCCTCCTCTATATTCACCCCTGCACATTCACCTCCTGCATATTCCCCTCCTCTATATTCACCCCTGCAAATTTACCTCCTCTATATTCACCACCTTCTCTATATTCCCTTCCTGTACATGACACGGCGCCAGTTACTGAGGTTTGCAGGGACAAGGTTGAGAACTGTGACGAGTACCAGGACGACATGTGCACAAATCCCGACTACCTCGGTTGGGCTCACGAGAATTGTCGAGACTTCTGTGGTTTCTGTGAAGGTAACACGCTATTTGTTTGAACAATCGTTTTTTCGCCGTTGTTTCTCTGTGTTGTTTCGCCCATTGACAATTAAGCGTTAGCTGTCAATGGGCGAATTATCCTGCTATTGAGCGATTGAAATCAATATAAAGAAGCGTTGCTGTCGTTCGCTATTGCCACTCATGGATGGAGTTAAATGTAAAGAGACCCTTTGAATGTCAATGTCAACAACCATTGCGAAAGAGTTTCTTGTATGAGCGGTGGAGGTCAAAGTAAAGCAGGTAACCGGACCTTTACTCTTGCCATTGAGTGATGACGTCAATGTAAAGTAGCGTTGCGACCTTTAGTCATTGATAGATGGATGTCATTGTAAAGGTAGTGCAGAGAACCTTTACTGTTGACATTGAAAGATTGATGTCACTGTAAAGGTAGTGCAGAGAACCTTTACTGTTGACATTGAAAGATGGATGTCATTGTAAAAGTAGTGCAGAGAACCTTTACTCTTGCCACTTAAAGATGAATGTCAGAGTAAAGTAGAGAAAAGAACCTTTATTCTTGCTTTTGAAAGGTGGATGTCAGAGTAAAGTAGTGCAGAGAACCTTTACTCTTGCCACTGAAAGATGGATGTCATTGTAAAAGTAGTGCGGAGAACCTTTACTCTTGCCACTGAAAGATGGATGTCATTGTAATAGTAGTGCATAGAACCTTAACTCTTGACATTGAAAGATTGATGTCATTGTAAAAGTAGTGCAGAGAACATTTACTCTTGACATTGAAAGATGGATGTCAGAGTAAAGTAGAGAAAAGAACCTTTACTCTTGCCATTGAAAGGTGGATGTCATTGTAATAGTAGTGCATAGAACCTTTACTCTTGACATTGAAAGATTGATGTCATTGTAAAAGTAGTGCAGAGAACCTTTACTCTTGACATTGAAAGATGGATGTCAGAGTAAAGTAGAGAAAAGAACCTTTACTCTTGCCATTGAAAGGTGGATGTCAGAGTAAAGTAGTGCAGAGAACCTTTACTCTTGCCATTGAAAGGGGGATGTCATTGTAAAAGTAGTGCATAGAACCTTTACTCTTGCCGATGAAAGATGGATGTCATTGTAAAAGTAGTGCAGAGAACCTTTACTCTTGACATTGAAAGATGGATGTCATTGTAAAGGTAGTGCATAGAACCTTTACTCTTGCCATTGAAAGATGGATGTCATTGTAAAAGTAGTGCATAGAACCTTTACTGTTGACATTGAAAGATGGATGTCATTGTAAAAGTAGTGCAGAGCACCTTAACTGTTGACATTGAAAGATTGATGTCATTGTAAAAGTAGTGCAGAGAACCTTTACTCTTGACATTGAAATATTGATGTCATTGTAAAAGTAGTGCAGAGAACCTTTACTCTTGACATTGAAATATTGATGTCATTGTAAAAGTAGTGCATAGAACCTTTACTGTTGACATTGAAAGATTGATGTCATTGTAAAAGTAGTGCAGAGAACCTTTACTCTTGACATTGAAATATTGATGTCATTGTAAAAGTAGTGCATAGAACCTTTACTGTTGACATTGAAATATTGATGTCATTGTAAAAGTAGTGCATAGAACCTTAACTGTTGACATTGAAAGATTGATGTCATTGTAAAAGTAGTGCAGAGAACCTTTACTCTTGACATTGAAAGATGGATGTCAGAGTAAAGTAGAGAAAAGAACCTTTACTCTTGCCATTGAAAGGTGGATGTCAGAGTAAAGTAGTGCAGAGAACCTTTACTCTTGCCATTGAAAGGGGGATGTCATTGTAAAAGTAGTGCATAGAACCTTTACTCTTGCCGATGAAAGATGGATGTCATTGTAAAAGTAGTACTGAGAACCTTTACTCTTGACATTGAAAGATGGATGTCATTGTAAAAGCAGTGCATAGAACCTTTACTCTTGCCATTGAAAGATGGATGTCATTGTAAAAGTAGTGCATAGAACCTTTACTCTTGACATTGAAAGATAGATGGCAGAGTAAAGTAGTGAAAAGAACCTTTACTGTTGACATTGAAAGATGGATGTCATTGTAAAAGTAGTGCAGAGAACCTTTACTCCTGACATTGAAAGATGGATGTCAGAGTAAAGTAGAGAAAAGAACCTTCACTCTTGCCACTGAAAGATGGATGTCATTGTAAAAGTAGTGCAGAGAACCTTTACTCTTGACATTGAAAGATAGATGTCAGAGTAAAGTAGTGAAAAGAACCTTTACTGTTGACATTGAAAGATGGATGTCATTGTAAAAGTAGTGCAGAGAACCTTTACTTTTGCCATTGAAAGATGGATGTCATTGTAAAAGTAGTGCATAGAACCTTTACTCCTGACATTGAAAGATGGATGTCAGAGTAAAGTAGAGAAAAGAACCTTCACTCTTGCCACTGAAAGATGGATGTCATTGTAAAAGTAGTGCATAGAACCTTTACTCTTGCCATTGAAAGGGGGATGTCATTGTAAAAGTAGTGCATAGAACCTTTTCTCTTGCCACTGAAATGTCAAATGCGCCACGAGCCTTTACTTATATCCCTGACTGATCGAGGTCGATGAAGAGAAACGTGAATTTTTAGTCCTGCCACAGAAGCTATGAAGTACAAAGTAACAAAACGTTTTGACACCGAGTGATGGAAGTCGATGTAAAATAATGTTGCAAACCTTTACGCGTTACACTGAATCACTGTTATCAATGTAAAGAATTAAAGAAGCATTGCGAAATGTTTTGATTATCATGAAATGTTGATGTTAATGTGAAGAAGTGTTTCCGTATTCACTTGAACAATAATTTGCGAACCTTTTCTCTTTATATTGAGCGACAGAAGTCGTTTAACAAAGCGTTGCAAACCTTCACTCTTCATATTGAGTAAGAGAGATCAGCGTATAAAGTGTTTCAAGCGTTCACCCTTCCTAATGGGGGATGGAGTTTAAGGAAAAGCACCGAAGCAAACATTTACCTTTGCACCTCACAGCTCAATGTAACGAAGCATTACCATGTTCAATCTTTACTCTTTCCAATCGATGGATGGAGTTGTGGCGAATCTTTATAATTGCCAGGGAGAATGAGTATCAAGGCATAGAATCGTTGCGAATCTTTTCCCCAGCCATTGAGCAATGTTAAGAAGAGAATTAAGAAGGTCAATGTAATGAACTGTTGGAAACCTAATATCTTTATCATTAAACAATGGAGGTCAATGGATAGGAGCGTTGTGGATCTTTACCCTTTGCATTGAGTGATGAAGATAAATGTAAATAGCGTTGCGAACCTTTTTTCTAATCATTGACAAAATGGAGGTACCTTTATATCTGCTATTGGGATATGAAGGATGTAAGGTCAATTTCAAGAAGCATTGCTGAAATTCAGCGCTGGCTGTAAATGTTTTTTTGGTCATTAAGCGTGTAATATCAATGTAACTAAGAGTGGTGATCCTAAAATCTGATCAGGGAAAGTCGGTTGTCATTGTGGCTAACGTGTATACTTGGCATTGAGCAGTGTCTATGAGTCTCAAGAACCTAGTCATTTTAGCCTGGCAAATGAATTTCTACCGTGAACCTGTAGCTGTCAGTGTGGCAAGCCTCTGGTTTGATATTCTGTGAAGCTATATCTTGAACTTTACCCTTCAGTGTCGAGAGCATTATAATACTGGTAATTATCAGTGGCAATGAGAATAATAAAGATAGTTGCGAAATATTGCTCAGACTATTTAGATGGTTGTCGATAAGCGGAACTTATAATCTGCCTAACAGAGTTCACTGTCAGCGTGATGAACCTTTACGCAGAATAGTGAACATTGACAGTGACGGCCAAAGCTACCTTCAGACCGCCGAACGTTGGCTATCAGTGCGCTATTTTCTCACATTTTAAAGTTGGCAATTATTAAAGGATGGTGTACAAAGTGTCAACGACCTACCCTGAGGCCAATGAACGTTAGAACTCTGTGCTTAAGCCATGTCCTCAAACTTTTGACCATTGACAAGTATTAAGAGGGCTTAGCGAGTTCTCAATTCTGGCCATTGAACGTTTTTGGCAGAGCGACAAGCTATACCCTTATATTTGAGCGTTGGCGATATGTAAAACGAAGTTCAAGAATCTGAACTGTGACAATCAAATTGTGACTGCTAATAGGAAGTCAAACAGACATATATTGTGACTATTAAGCGTTGGACATTAGTGAACTAAACAACTGAGTTATCACTGCTATGATCAGTTTGACAAATGTTTTATCTCTCCAAGATTGAAAATATAACAGGGATCCAACATTTCCTCTATGCCATTTACCTTCAGTGACAACGAAAGCCCCGCCGCTGATGACTACTGCAGCAACAACAACGCGAGATCCCACCGAGAGTATGTACCTTCTGTATCACTGCCAATCGTTATCAGATGACAAAGGAATAAGAAGACACAATATTTCTAAACAATATTCATCAGTTCATCCATAACCTCTATCACTTATTCCAGGTCCTGAGCAGTTTTGTCAAAGGTGAGCGATCTCAAAATTTGAATCAAAAACGTTTCTTAGCATTAACGTCGAAGCAGAGAGACCGAAAGACCAAGAGCTAGGTATCATGAAGGATTCGCTACAATTCGTGACGCCATCACACAGTATAACACCAGGAGTCGCCTCAAGAAGCAGAGATGTTTAATCAGGGACGTCATAGGAAACACCCTGACAGTTCACTGCAGCAAATTATTTTAAAATTGTGTCATAAGATAACCCATAACTACTTGCATGGAAGATTCATTTCAGGGAGGAAAATATGCTAAATATGTGTCCAGAAGAGCAATACTACACGGTTTGTTGTCCAACATTATTTTTCCAAAGTTTCAGGCATAACAGGAGGAATGACTGGGAAGTCCTAGAACGAGAAAATATCCAGTCTCTGCATCAACGCTGGTTGGGGCACAGTCAATGTCCAACAAACCCGACCCTTGCACAACCAAAGCATTGTGTTATGCGAAACTGATACTGTTTCAAGACATGTAAACTTATATTTCACCTCTAAAATTCAATTGTAGACGAAAAAGTCTACAATGGCATTTTTGTGGTGAAATATTAGGCAATCATTCAGAAATATTTTTCAGGAATAACAGGACCCGAAATTAAAGGGGCGGTGCTCGATACATAATTCTTGTACATTTTTCAAATTTATCTGCTATGTACATATATTTGTGAACCTGGTGTATATTGATACTTTCTTAAATATGTATTTTGTACTACAGCTTGCTTCGACAGCCTAGATAACTGTGCTAACTATGACATCAAGACGTCGTGTTGTGGAGCGTACGAGCCCTGGGCCAGAGTAAACTGTGCCAGACACTGCAAGTTCTGTAGTAAGTACGACAATCCAGTTAATGACATCAGGTGTATGGGTCCACGCAATTGGGATACGATGACATGCATCAACCAAGTCAGCGAGCCTGACCAACCGATCCCGTTAGTCGCCTTTTACGACAAGCATGGGTTGCTGAAAACCTATTCTACCCCGGAATTTCACGGGTCGCAAGTTCTGTTGTAAGTACGACACTTCGGCAAGAGAAAAATGTGCCAGACATTGCGGGTTCTGTAGTAAGTACGAGCCCTGGGTTAGAGAAACACAACACGGTGTGTAGTAAGTACAAACCCTAGGCCAGAAAAAAACCGCACGTTATTTAGTAAGTACCGTATTCGACATAATAAGCGCCCATTTTTTTCAGACTGGGTTTCGTCTAAGCGCAAAAGGCCACAGCTAAAAGAATTGTCAATTCGTTGCGTAATGATTTAGGCATATTTCACCCCTATATCATATACATTACAGATGCACATCGGGACTTACAGCATTATACAGGATGATTGAACACACTCAACTGTATCTTGGGTATATTTGTAAATGAAAGACATATATAATTCAAGAATTATTCCTGACGGATTCTTTGACCGAAGTACTCGAAGTCATACGCGCTTTCTGATTGGTTTGTCGTATTTTCGCACATAACATTCATCGATAGGGGGACAAGTCTTCTTGCAGGTTACGGAAAGGGGCGAGTGTTGACGATTGTTTTGGAAACAGCAATAAGATGTTGTCACAGATAGCTCCCGGGCAAGTAGATACGACACAGGTCAGGTCGGAGAAGGCGTCCAAACGTCCTCATCTCGTTCTTATATAGGTACAGCCAACCTTCTAGAAACTGTTACCACGCGAAGCACCTCGAAACGACAACTGTGAGCAAGCTCCCCACAGTGGCGCTCACTACACCGGGCGGGTCATTCGTGACCAACTCATGTTATTCCGGGACAAGCCGAATGCAGGTTAGGGGCGAGTGGTGACGAATGCGGGTGGGTAACAAAGTTTGGACTATACTGAACTCGGGTTTGTTTTGCTGCCACTACCAATCACAAAAACACTGCCTGATAACTTTAACTCAGGATGCGAACCTTCAATCTCTTTATTAGGACGAAGGAGAATTTATCCTGGTAAATTATGTGTAACGGTGATCTCTATGCCTTCAGCTCCTGCAGTGACGCCGACCCCATTGTGCCACGACGTTGACCCCAAGTGTGCCAACTACGGTGATGACCTCTGCACCAACCCTCTTTACGACAATTTCGTCAGGGAAAACTGTGCGGGCACCTGCAAAATTTGTGACCGTAAGAAAATCAATTTGTGATAACTATCAGGGATCAAACACACTAGCAGATGTTAAAAGATCCGTGACATTATTGAACATACGTTGTAGTCAATAATTACAGGGATTACATTTTATTTCAGTAAATAAAAAATATGGTAAAACTTCGATTTGTAAGAATGACATTATAGACCACAATTTTCGCATAACTTTTTTATTTCTGAATAATGTCATTAATAGTTACGTTATTAAACCATTATCATCACGTCATGCTCTTGTTGAGCCAGGAATTCCTTGGCCATTCTGATATTGCATTTTAAACAAGAAAACTGACGCAACTATAAGTTATATGCAAAAATGTTTTTGCCATAATCGAAATATGCATAAATTTAAAAAGCTGCTGTCATCTTCATGTAAACAATTACTTGGAAAACTATGTAAATACCTGTATTACAGCTAACACGTCCCATTTTAATTCTGGAAACCCAAAAGTCCAGAAACTCTACGGTCTTTGCCCAGTCTCGGTTAAAGGTATTTACAAAATTAAACATGCCGTTTTCATGGGAACATACCAAGGAAGAAAAAATGAAAAAAAAATTGTTTAAAAACTCAATATTTAGACTATGTCGCCCATGGGCCTGCCCATGGGCGAAGTCTGGCCCATGGGTAGGCCCATGGGCAGGCCCATGGGCGAGAATATGTTCCTTTACTTAAAACTCATGTTTTTGTTTCGCAAATACATTTAATGTATTCATTCAAGTATCATGACACAAAATTTAATTCATTTTAACTTAATTCAAAGATTTTATAACGATATTGAAATATTTGGCCCATGGGCGAGAAAAAGGTTTGGCCCATGGGCGAGAATATGTTCCTTTACTTAAAACTCATGATTTTGTTTCGCAAATACATTAAATGTATTTATTGAAGTATCATGACACAAAATTTACCTCATTTTAACTTATTTCAACTATTTTATAGCGATATTGAAATATTTCGCCCATGGGTAGGCCCATGGGTAGGCCCATGGGCGAGAATATGTTCCTTTACTTAAAACTCATGTTTTTGTTTCGCAAATACATTTAATGTAGTCATTCAAGTATCATGACACAAAATTTAACTCATTTTAACTTAATTCAACGATTTTATAGCGATTTTGAAATATTTCGCCCATGGGCGAGAAAAGGGTTTGGCCCATGGGCGAGTATATGTTCCTTTACTCAAAACTCATGGTTTTTTTTCGCAAATACATTAAATGTATTTATTCAAGTATCATGACACAAAATTTAACTAATTTTTACTAAATTCAACTATTTTACGGCGTTATTAAAATATTTCACCCATGTTTACGTCAGTCCCTTTCAAGCATCAACTAACTGTTTGCAAAGTATATTGTATCATGTGAAATATACTTAATATTATATCATTACATTACTATTTAAAAAGGGCATTTGGTTGGATGTTTCCTTTAGTTCTACAAATTTCACCTGTTTTACATATTGTAGCGATCTTTAATGAACCCGGCCTTACCTCTCAAAACGTTTTGACAGTTTATCATACGAATTCATGTGCGTGTACTCCAATTCATTGGAGTTATTTTCCACAACATTAAATTTTAGTTAGTTTCTATTTCATTTCCCATTTAATGTCCCGTTGATACATCACACTGGGCAATTACGTGACACCAGGTATGCAATATACAGGTACGCGTGCGCGTATTTTAATGAAAAGAACTGTTCGTCTTTTATTGCATAACGTTTGGCTGAATATCTTACATTCTAACGAAATCTCGAAATAATTATTTAATAACATGCGGTTTCGAACTGACCAGTGGGAATTATGTTTCAATGCGATTGAGGAAAACGTGAGTGAATATTGTGACACTAAAGCAACTTTTAACTGCATTGTCATTTTTGGTATGAAAATGGTAACAGTTCAGAAAAAAAAAAACAGCCTTCTTATGATAATTCTCATTAGTACGTGGTATCTAATTACAGTGTCGGCCTTATTTACAGGTGATTCTACAATACCTGCTCTCGGTCAATTACGATCTACCACACCACGCGTGAATAAACAGTTATGCAGGTGTTGCTGTGGGCAAATACCTAGCCTGAAAATGTTTATTTTTTTTAGGATACATGTTTTACAAATGTTCGTTGATATGTGGATATATTAAGCACAAAGACAAAAAAATGTTTATGAAAGATGAATTAGTGCCTTGATATATTCATCGAGATGTGTATCATCGTTTAATGGGGTCATTCAATAAACGTATGTTTGGAGGAGATATCAAAGGAGCCGCTCAATATACACAGTGTCGTCCGGTGAACTACCACCCTACCCTGTCCATTAGAGTTATGTAATCGGTACACAAATATATTTGATGCGGTGTCAGTGCGGAAGGAGTTTGAATTACGTCCGCCAGTTGTCACAGAAATCCTCAAAGTATAGAAACAATAAACAAGGTCAATCCGTACTAATTACCTAGTGACGCACGTAACAACGACTGTCAATAGGGAAAATGGTGAAAACAAATTGAAATAGATTTTAATAAAACATTACTGTACTACATAACTCGCAAAAGCGGTGCCTAAAATTTTTGACCGTGTTATGTGTGTTGTAAACTGACGAATAGCAAGTAATTGTCATGCTGTACGCATGGTTCCATATACAAATTCAGTTATACAACCGGTATGAAACTGAGAACTGAGATACCAAGTACAACCTGCATTCACACACGGAAGCAATATACTTGTGTGTATGCCCTCTCCTCTAAAAAATGTATCACTAAAGTATTTGCATTGTAATAAATATAGTAATGATAAAACTTGGTAATTTGGTAGGTCTCCGACAGATATGATTTTCAGTTTTTTTCCACCTTTGATTGATACGGATTACGTACCTGTAGTCTAGTCACTGTCTCTAATGTATCTGCTTTTTAGAAATTTCAAATGTCTTGTTATAGCACTGTTCCTAAAATACGGCAGTTTCTTTTATCGGGTATAAATAGTTGATTCGTCTTGTCACGCAGTCATTTTTTACTTGATCGAATGATTTCCACAAAAAATTACGGCAGAGAGTTGTTTTGTATTTTATTATATTTTTAGAAGATTTTAGAAGATGCTTACATCACTGTATCTCAGAACGTAAAACTGATAACATTCAAACATGTAATTAGTACACAGTTAATTGTTACATATAATTTCCTGCATATTCCTTTTTGAACAAAAAGCCTACATGTATACTGATATCGGTGTCCACTGTTAAAAGGGTATTAGTGCAGTCAGCCATGGAGAGACAATAATAAGGTGATTAATTATAGTCTGTTGCAGAATATGCGGTATAAGTGTAGTCATTGATACATATACACATTACACATATACAGATGAAATACACGATATGATGCAGTGCAAGAACAAATTAAGATACGGTTTCTATTAAAAATAATTATACGATTTTGGATTTAATTAGCATGTTTAAATTTTCAGGCCAACACGGCTGAGATACAGCATCGGCATACTCAACTGGAGTTGTTTTCTGCCGGTCGTAAGTTCATTGTTTGACTGAGCACACTCGTGTCGGGGTTGCGATATTTTCTTCTCTTTGTTGGCAGCCTGCCACCGGTCTGAATTTTGAGAAAGGTCTCAGCATGGGACTGTTAATTACTTCTTAATGATGTCTACAAGCTTACAAACTTGTAGATGTTGGGTGCGGTTAGGACCAAACTTTTTCAGCTCAGAGTGTTAGTGGTCCTGGAACCCATAGTGTCAAACAGGTTCTGCACAAAACGTCCATCAGATTCTACTGTTCAGCAACATTGTCACTGAATTTCAGAACTCTGGCATGATATAATAATCAAGGATTTCGAAGGTGAACGAGGGGAAAGGCAGACGCACGTGGATTTACCCTCAGGTTATTATTGTCTGGAGTTCACATTTTGGGGCATTTCATATACTAATTGAACAGAGTTCACCTGCACATGTCCACTTTAGTGATACAGACTGTAACCAAAAATGCAATGAGCCGTAGCTCTTAATCCCTTATAACAACGGTAACAACAACCAGGGTGAGGACACAGTAAGGTTAAACCGTGTCCAACAGACAATCTGAGGTGGCTATCTCCCATCAAGTCAGCTCTGTTTTTAAGCGCATAGTTATGTTTTTACATATTGAAATAAAAGGAATTTAAAAAATGATATTTAACAAACCTACACATTACCAAATACAAAACTGTATAACCCTCTCTAGACTTCGTTCCAATTAACCTGGATCATTCAACTCGCTCGCGAAGGTCGTATGCGACTTTAAAGTGAATACGTCTACAGTGTACAAGTAACTTTTAACTGTATCATATAGACTTATGATAAGCAATTATTTTCGTTCCTAATTCGAATGAGCACATTCTGAGGCTAAATCTGCAAAAGGACAGATAAAATATTTCTTTGTACAATGCAAACGATACAAACGTAGCGGCTGATAATAGAGACAATGATTTAATAATCTGCAATATATCAAGTGTTCTCGTTCAATCTATTGTACATATTGAAGTGATTGTAAAGTTTCAAGGAGTACTAAAATGTTGTGGTATTATGAATGTATTTAGAATATGAATAGCGAAAAACAGTCACCATATCGGATGTACATGTATAACTTGTCTTCCAACACCACGCTTGTGCCGAGGCCCATGGTCATAAAACTAATCGGTCCCATAAAAGGAGCAAATAGTTTCGCAGATACTTCTTGCTATGGTTCACTCACAATTGTCAGACGACCTAATCATCAGTCAGACCAGTCAAGTGTGACCAGCGTACCTGCCTGGTTTTGGCTCCTAATTACTGAACTGCCCAATACTTTCATACTGTGGGCAAAGTAAGCGGCCTCGTTGAGTGATACAGACTAACCAGATTATGATTGTGTTTGTAAGTTGCGTTTAATCTGTGTCGGGTTGCAGTTGTTTTATTAGTCAAGACTAGGGGTAGTTTTTTCAATGAAACCTCTTAGCCGCTGAGTTTGTTTTGCATTCATTTCATTAAATACATTGTTAGGTAGAATAATAACACGTTATATGGATAAAACATCTCCCTAATCTGAGTATAATCTCACATGTACTCTAAGTACCGTACTATATTACTTTGCGGAGACACTGAGTATAATTTTTTAGTTGGCATTGTATGCTGTCTGAATGACTTTACACAAATCCCTGCATTCAATAGACCCGTGAAGATCTTCAACAAACCATTCTTGGCGTAAAAGGACGACAGCGCTTGTCGTAAGAAGCGACTACCGGGATCGGGTGGTCAGGCTCGCTGACTTGGTTGATGCATGTCATCGTATCCCAATTGCGTGGATCGATGCACATGATGTCAATCACTGGATTGTCTGGTCCAGACTCGATTATTTACAGACCGCCGTCATACAACTGAAATATTGCTAAGTGTGGCGTTATACAACTAACAAACAAACAAAACACAAAAAGAGAAAGTGTATGAGTACTAAAACTTGCAATAGATATGCGTACCCTACGTACACACATGTGTCCCATTCGACAGTCTACAACACACGAATAACTGTCAAACAAGTATGGGTACCCTTTCTGTTCAGGCAAGTTATTTAGTTCGATAATTTTGTATTAAAATCCTTTTCAATTTGTTTTCATCCTTTTCCCCTATTCCATGCATGTTTATGTTGCTACATCTTATTGCTCATGTTTCCAAGTATTGTAAAAACACTTTAATGTTTCTCCTTCTTAATCTAACGTTATAACATTTCCGGTCATTGTCATCATCTAATACACAAGAGATGATACCAAGACATATTTTATTCGGTTTTATGGTCTATGCGGTCTTACAATTGATTTTATTAGTCTTTAAATCTTATGTCTAGTAAATATTTTCACAAACAGGGCTGTTAACTGATATAAGGAATGTAACATCCAGTTGAGGACTGAATACGACGTACGTTAGTCTGGTAACGACATTTCTACAATTAATATTTTGAATAAGCCGTTAATACGCCAGTTGTGACAGGGATGATGGTATGGTAGATGTAGCAGACATATTGACAGCCGTTGTTACGCGAGTCACTAGGTTATTAGTACGGCATTGGCCTTGTTGATTGGTACTATACTTTCTGTGGCCACTGGCGGACGTAATTCAAACTCCTTCCACACTGACATCGCACCAAATATATTTGTGTACCGATTACATAACTCTTACTGACAGGGTAGGGTGGTAGTTCACACGAAACGGACGACACTGTGTATATTGAGCGGCTCCTTTGATATCGCCTCACAACATACTTTCAATGAATGACCAATTAAACGATGATACACATCAGGATCGCGGAGAAAATACAAGCTTCGTTCGCGTTGAATATATATATCAAGGCACAAATTCATCTTTCATAAACTTTTTGTGTCTTGGTGCTTAATATATTCACATATCAACGAAAATATGTAATACATGTATCCACAAAAAATATACATGTACAGGCTAGGTATTTGCCCACAGCAACACCTGCATAACTGTTAATTCACGCGTGGTGTGGCAGATTGTAGTTGACCGACAACAAGTATTGTAGAATCACCTGTAAATAAGGCCGACACTGTAATTAGACACAACGTACTAATGAGAATATGAGAATTATCATAAGAAGGCTGTTACGTTTTTCTTAACTATTACCATTTTCATACCAAAAGTGACAATGCAGTTAAAAGTTGCTTTAGTGTCACAATATTCACTCACGTTTTCCTCAATCGCATTGAAACATAATTCCTACTGGTCAGTTCGACACTGCTTGTAATTAAATAATTATTTCGAGATTTCGTTAGAATGTAAGATATTCAGCCAAACGTTATGCAATACAAGACGAATAGTTGCTTTCCATTAAAATACGCGCACGCGTACCTGTCACGTAATTGCACAGTGGGATGTATCAACGGGTCATAAAATGGGAAATGAAATAGAAACTAACTAAAATTTAATGTTGTACACGCACATGAATTCGTATGATAAACTGCCAAAACGTTTTGAGAGATAAGGCCGGGTTCATTAAAGATGTTGGGTGCGGTTAGGACCAAACTTTTTCAGCTCAGAGTGTTAGTGGTCCTGGAACCCATAGTGTCAAACAGGTTCTGCAAAATACGTCAATCAGATTCTACTGTTCAACAGCATTGTCACTGAATTTCAGAACTCTGGCATGATATAATAATCAAGGATTTCGAAGGCAAAACCTTTTCTCGCCCATGGGCGAAATATTTCAATAAATCTGTAAAATAGCTGAATTGAGTAAAATTGTGTTACATTATGTGCCATGAAAATAGTTAGAACACCTGCATGTATTTGCGAAACAAAAACATAAGTTTTAAGTAAAGGAAAATATTCTCGCCCATGGGCCAAACCCTTTTCTCGCCCATGGGCGAAATATTTCAATATCGCTATAAAATCGTTGAATTAAGTTTAAATGAGTTAAATTTTGTGTCATGATACTTAAATAAATACATTTAATGTATTCGCGAAACAAAAACATGAGTTTTAAGTAAAGGAACATATTCTCGCCCATGGGCCTACCCATGGGCCAAACCTTTTTCTCGCCCATGGGCGAAATATTTCAATATCGCTATAAATCGTTGAATTAAGTTAAAATGAGTTAAATTTTGTGTCATGATACTTAAATGAATACATTAAATGTATTTGCGAAACAAAAACATGAGTTTTAAGTAAAGGAACATATTCTCGCCCATGGGCCTGCCCATGGGCCTACCCATGGGCCTACCCATGGGCCAAACCTTTTTCTCGCCCATGGGCGAAATATTTCAATATCGCTATAAAATCGTTGAATTAAGTTAAAATGAGTTAAATTTTGTGTCATGATACTTCAATAAATACATTTAATGTATTTGCGAAACAAAATCATGAGTTTTAAGTACAGGAACATATTCTCGCCCATTGGCCAAACCTTTTTCTCGCCCATGGGCGAAATATTTCAATATCGCTATAAAATCGTTGAATTAAGTTAAAATGAGTTAAATATTGTGTCATGATACTTGAATGAATACATTAAATGTATTTGCGAATCAAAAACATGAGTTTTAAGTAAAGGAACATATTCTCGCCCATGGGCCTGCCCATGGGCCTACCCATGGGCCAGACTTCGCCCATGGGCAGGCCCATGGGCCACACTTCGCCCATGGGCGACATAGTCTAAATATTGAGTTTTTAAACAATTTTTTTTTCATTTTTTCTTCCTTGGTATGTTCCCATGAAAACGGCATGTTTAATTTTGTAAATACCTTTAACCGAGACTGGGCAAAGACCGTAGAGTTTCTGGACTTTTGGGTTTCCAGAATTAAAATGGGACGTGTTAGCTGCTATAAACGAAGACGTTATTATGAAAAGCCTGTAAATCTGTAAATTTGTACCTGACATTACCTTTTTTCATGTACCACACTATTTCAAATGTATGTATTGTATATGGGCCAGTGGCCTTAGTTCAAATAAAAGACTTCTTCTTCTATAGAAAAATTATATATCAACCATATTATGGGTGAGGTCGGAGAAATCACTCGGAAATGTTGATACCGGAAGTAGTCAACTCAACCCTTCAAGGATCGTTGATTTACTTCCGGTATCAAAACATTCGAGCAATTTCTTCATTACGCAAAACTACTAATATTCTCTATGTGCTTGTTTAGGTAGTATATATTGTAAGTTAAACTAATGTATATGACTTTCAGAGCCTGAATACATTCCAACCTGCGCTCAGGGATCGACGGGTGAGTTGAACCCAGTAATATACACGAACATAGGTAGTCAAGGGTGAAATCACGTGTTTGAATATTTAACGTCAACGCCAGAAAATAACCAGTCTAGATTACCCGCCGAGAGAGATTCCATTGGGCGTAAAGGCAACATCTGATGACACCGGGTTTTCGCAAAATGGATAGCCTTGTCCAGGTCTACCGGTACCACCCGCCACTCACTCACTCTGCATTAAATATTGCCGATGTGACGTAAAGCTGTAACTCACTCACACTCACTCACTCTGCATTAAAAGAGAAGCGTAAAACTTTGTTTTTTTGCCTTACGCAAAGAATGGTTTAGTTTTGGTTGGTTTGTTGTTAAACGCCGCACTCAGCAATATTCCAGCTATATGACGGCGGTCTTTAAATAATCAAGTCTGGACCAGACAATCCAGTGATTAATATCATGAGCATCGATCCATGCAATTGGGATCGATGACATGCATCAACCAAGTCAGCGAGCCTGACCACCCGATCCCGTTAGTCGCCTTTTACGACAGGCATAATCGCCTTTTACAGCAAGCATGGGATGCTGAAGACCTATTGTTTTGATTCCCCAAATGCATTCTTTCATGTTTCAGTGACGGCTACGGGCGAAGCAACAACTAGAGTAATCACAACATCGGCACCAGGTATATATATACTGAGGAGCAAATTTTTAAAGAAACTATGCCTCTAAGATAATGTTATCATATGTTTGATTTTCGGTTAAAAATATCTCAAGTTAGCGATATTATATCCCAAAAATAGAATGTACTGGCGCTGAGTAAACACTGAAAGAACACTTCCACATGGTTCTATTTTAAAAATAATAATTTGATTTAAAATTTTAAAAATAATTAAAAAAAGAATTCTTTGACATTTTATCTTTGAAAATCAATACATTTGCTATTTTCGGCACAAATTATTTCAAACATTGTACGGGTCATGTGGTTGCATGATTTCTTACCCCGGCCCAGTCTTCATTGAACCAAATGATTTTTATACAAAATTACCCAGCCACAGATTATTTTTTACAAACTGTTGCAGGAATGAGTGCCGGTTAATAGGATATCATCACATTTAAAAACAGTTCTTTTATTTCTCAATTACATAGATAACAAAGTCGGTATTCTTTCTTTTACGCTTCAATCAAACCCCATATGATCAAACATTGTACACCAGTGCAAACAAACGGGCATGAAATGTAGGGGATCCTGTACACTGTATGTAGACTCACATATGCAGGTGTTTGCGAGGACCTCATCGACTGTGCCGGATATGACATCATGACATCATGCTGTAGCCCGTATGAAGCTTGGGCACGGTTACACTGTCCAAAACACTGCAAGTTTTGTGGTAAGCCACTTCCTGATTTCTTGATTTAATCTAAAAAGCTGTTAAAAAATATATAAACATATTTTTACGAATTTTGCCACTGACAGTGTGTATCATTTCATTTGTTGTCTTGAAAAACAATTAAAATCTCATCGAGATACGGGTGGCCCAGTCGTGGTAATTCGCTGTGTAGAGTTGTGTCGCTTGGAAACGCAAAAAAACCTATGACTCTGGGTTCGAATCCCGGTTCGTCCCGATTATGTTTCTAACTTTGTCATCACTATACCCGTGCTCGTGGGTTTCACCAAAGCTGTAAAACGTCTAAGACCTGCATCACTTCGGACTTTCCTCCCATACTAAGCTGACACGCCGTGATATAACTGTGATACTTTTTAAAAGTGGCGTTAAACCCAACTCTCTCACTTTATTTCATCATAGTAAATATTTATGTCAGTTTGTGTGACCATATTTGTTTCATCCTCAGTTCCCGCTGTTCCTGACATCCCCATCTGCCACGACATCGACCCCCTCTGTAGTCAGTACGGGGCCGACCTCTGCACCAACCCCGACTACGACCGCTTCATACACGAGCACTGCGCGGGCACCTGCAAAGTCTGCGAGAGTGGGTACAGCGACTCATACGCATGGATCCTTAAACATTTGCAATTTTTTGTGTTTTCATGAAAGAATATTTTCAACAAATTATGGTTCAATTATCCAAAAGGGAGAGTATTCTTGCAACAGATATGGAACATACACCACTGGCATTCGGAATTGTATGTTAAATTTTGGTGTTGCTGACGTCTAGGGCCTTCCCTGTAACGTATAAACTCTGCTGTCCACCTTTTACGGTGGTAAGGACATCCTTCCCTAGTGCTGTACACATACCTTCGTGGATGGATTTTGATGTTAAGCCCCCTTTTCTACAAGCACTTGATCACTGCACACTCCTCAACTTTGTCCATTTCAAAAGGTCTCCTTATTTCACAGCTTTGTCACAGCGAAACTATTTGCTCAAATGACTTAAGTAGCTATACCTCTATGACGAAGACCGAAGTATACTTAATAATTACACGTTGCCTAGAATATACCTCTTCTCGTCTTCAGGGCCTGAGGTCTATCCTCCGTGTGCCAACACCACTCTGCCAACAGTGGGCACTGGACGTAAGCTCAAACTTCTATTTTTCACCAAGAGTTGTGTTACATGTCGTAATTAAAGACTCCCTCCGAGTTGTATTTATACAATCATGATGCCACTTTTGATTCTTGATAGTCTGCCCTTCCCAACTGTTTGTGTTTTAATGTATTAAGTGCATTGAGTAATGTCGGTAGTACAAGTGGCCAAAGCGTCATGGGGGGCGGTCGGGTAGCCTAGTGGTTAAAGCGTTTGCTCGTCACACGGAAGACCCGGATTCGAAACCCCGACATGGGTTCAATGTGTGAAGCCCATTTCCCCTGCCCCCTGCCGTAACATTGCTGGAATATTGCTTAAACCGCGTAAAACCATATTCACTCACTCACTCGCTCACCCAAAGAAGTCCCTGTGCAAATATGGTTCTCTTAGGAGCACTAGGAACCTATGGTTGTGGGTTCGAATATCTGTTCGCCACGATTATGTTTCTAGGTTTGTCAGCATCATACCTATGCTTGTGGGTTTCACCGAAGTGGTAAACGTCCGAGACCTGCATCACGTCGGGTTTGATCCTCCCACATCAAACTGACACGCGATAGAACTGGAATACTAGAGAAAGTATTTCCAATGAAATAGTGTATCATTTCTGATGCTTTACAGTTCAAGTCAGTTCATATGTATGCTGAACAAAAAAGGGTCAGGGGTCATAATTATTTTATGTAGTGAAAAATGAGCACACAATTCAAACTTGTTTTCTTCAGTATATATTCACGTAGTAGGACGCTACTCTTGAAGTTGCCGTGAAACTGCTTAAAGTGGTGTAAAATCCCACGCACAAACTTACTCACTCATCTATTGTGCTGTTTGATCTTCCTGTGTCAGAGTGCTACATGGACGGCACGTACTACCCCCAGGATAGCTCGTGGGACACCATCGACTGCAATCAACACTGTCGATGCGTCAACGGCCTCACAAACGACATCCACTGTGACCCCATCGTGTTTGTATACCGCTGATTGTGTCTAGTTCTACTTCAGTATGGCTGTAGGCACGGGTGGCTAATTCGTCTATGTGCAGAGTTGCGTTCCTTGGGAGTACCAGAAACCTATGATAATGGGTTCGAAACCCAGATTCGCCCATATTATGTTAAAAGGTTGTCAGCACTATACCCGTGTTCGTGGATGTCACCAATGTGGTGAGGTAGCCTAGTGGTTAAAACGTTTGCTCGTCACGTCAAAGACCCGGGTTCAATTCTCCATATGGGTACAATGTGTGGAGCCCATTTCTGGTGCCCTCGTCGAGATATTCTGGATTATTGAAAAAAAGCGGCGTAAAACCATACTCACTCAGTAAAGTGGTAAACGTCTAATACATCACTTCAGGCTTTTCGACCACACCAAGGTGACACGCCGTGATATAACTGAGATACTGTTCAAAGCGACGTTAAAACCAACTCATTCGCTTCCGGCAATATGTCCAATCGGACATTAGCACAGTATGTCACACATCAGCATTGTGTAAACGATATCTGCAATCTCATTAAAATCAGATCTTAGTTTTCGCTGCCGCTAAACAAAGATCTGAGGACATCCCATTACGGATCACGCCAGAACGACCTTTCGCGAATTTTGACCGACCAATGAAATAACTGACAAGAAATCGACATTAGCCAATCAGAAGGCAGCTTTCTCGAGCTTTACGACACTTCTTTCAAACTGGCGACTACGCATCGAAACATATTTTGACGTATTCTCGATTTAGAAAATTAAAACTGATAAGAAGAACATTCTGCAATGGTTTATAGCTGGCCTGGATTGTATGGATATAATCATAAAACCCGTAAGTGTTGTTCGGAATACCCCGTGTTAAATATTTCGTGGTTGCGTGATTAGTAAACACATTCCGACTGTCACTTTCATGATCTGGTAAGCGACGCTCTGATTGGTTGGATGAAAGGTCGTTCTGACGTGACCCTTATTGGGATGTCCTCAGATCTTTGTTTAGCATAGCGAGAACTAAGATCTGATTTTAATGAGATTGACGATATCTGGTGAACACGATTTTCCCGAGTGAATAAATTTGCCCATGAATCTATGTTTAGGGTAATCCGTCTCCTTGTGTTGCAGGTGCCCCTCCCCCGTGCCCAACTGTGACCTAGTGCACATCCCCGGACACTGCTGTCCACTACTCCACAACTGTAAACCCCACGTGGGAGGATTTCAAATGGTGGGATAACGTCCAGACATGACGAGAAACACCCGGGCAGAATGTCCTGTTCAGAAATAAATACATACAGATAATATTATCCAAGAAACGTTTGCTTTTCATTGGGACTGCTCTTCTCTTGATGCGACTGGGTGCACATCATATCACACAAGTAATTTTGTGTAAAAATGTATTGCTTCAATGAAGACTGGAGTAAGAAATTTGCAATATATTTGCAATTTGCCAATAATATGGCATCATTTAAGTATGAACTGGACAGTTGTCTTTTCAAATAGATCATTTTACATTTTTTTCTACTTCACATCTATCAATCAGCTCCCTCAGAAAATGTTGGAAATTTCGTTGTATTTTAAGAACCTTATACTTCTGAATAAGAAACTTTTAAAATAGCAAAATCATATCGAAAGCATCATCAGTCATAGCATTTTCACTGCATACATGTACTTCATTGGAAGTAGTTCCGTGCACGTGAGACAACACAAGCGCGACAGTTGTGAACTGTTCAAATAGTGTCCTTTTGTTATTGCCTTCAAATACACATTGTTACACATTGTAACAACCATATTCACATCAACTGGAGACCCGTGAAGATCCGTGGTAGAATAGGTCTTCAGGAACCCATGTTTGCCGTAAAAGACGACTATGCTTGTCGTAAGAGGCGACTAACGGGACCGGGTGGTCAGGCTCGCTGACTTGGTTCATGCATGTCATCGTATCCCATTTGCGTGGGTCGAAGATCATGATGTCAATCACTAGATTGTCTGGTCCAGACAGTTATTTACACACCACCTTCATATAGCTGGAATATTGCTGAGTGCGGGGTTAACCAAAGAAACAACCCAAAAAACAAAACAAACACGTTAGCTAGCTCTCACGGTTCGAGACCTAGTCTGCCCGCAGTCGGGTGGAGCGACGCTCATCTCATTCAATGAGTTTGATGTGTAGCGGATACTTGTCAATGCTCACACTATCAACCACTGTATCGGTCCGATCTGTACAAGGTCGCGGTCACTGAGCTGTCATACAGTTCACTTCAGCGTACATCCCTACTAACTCATGCACTATTATCTTGTAGAATTGATTCACCTCCTGGTATTAATTCAGCACATCATGGCAACACACAAAATGGGTATTTAATTCATAAATGAATACAGAAGGAACAACTGTGTATTTGTGTGTCCATTCATCTTGACATCCATCCTGAAAAGAGATGCACATGCGCAGTCATATACAAGACAGGGAAGGAAAGTCCAGCATCCACAGTTTGATATCTCATGGCATGTGTGTGTGTGTGTGTGTGTGTGTGTGTGTGTGTGTGTGTGTGTGTGTGTGTGTGTGTGTGTGTGTGTGTGTTGGGTTCCAGTTATATCACTGCGTGTCGAACCCACAATCATAGGTTTCTGGAAACTCTGCACGGCGAATCGCGGCACCTTAGACGACTGGGCCAACCCATGGCATGAGTTTACTGGGCAGGCCAAGTCGCCGCAATTCGTTGTGCAGCGTTGCGTCCTGGAGGCTTGCAGAAGTCCCATGAGCATGAGTTCAAATCCAACATAAGCCCTGATAATGATCGTTGGTTTATCAGCACCATACCCCGTGCTCGCGGATTTTAAGGAAGCGGCAGACGATTAAGAGCCGCACTTCGAGCGTTCCCCTCACAATGAGCCACCACGCCAAACTAAAGACTGAAATACCTAACACAACTCACTCGCTCATTACACTCGCTTCAAATGTGACAGCAAGAACGCTCATCTGTGTACAGTGTACAGTTGGACAACACTTACCTGGGTCTGCATGTTACAGTGTACAGTTGGACAACACTTACCTAGGACTGCATGTTGCAGTGTACAGTTGGACAACACTTACCTAGGTCTGCATGTTGCAGTGTACATTTGGACAACACTTACCTAGGACTGCATGTTGTAGTGTACAGTTGGACAACACTTACCTAGGACTGCATGTTGCAGTGTACAGTTGGATAACACTTACCTAGGACTGCATGTTGCAGTGTACAGTTGGACAACACTTACCTAGGACTGCATGTTACAGTGTACAGTTGGACAACACTTACCTAGGACTGCATGTTGCAGTTTAATCTTGGGCAACACTTACCTAGGCCTGCATGTTACAGTGTACAGTTGGACAACACTTACCTAGGACTGCATGTTACAGTGTACAGTTGGACAACACTTACCTAGGACTGCATGTTGCAGTGTACAGTTGGACAACACTTACCTAGGAATGCATGTTGCAGTGTACAGTTGGACAACACTTACCTTGTCGTAAGCGTTAAAATGTGTACAGTTGGACAACACTTACCTAGGAATGCATGTTACAGTGTACAGTTGGACAACACTTACCTAGGAATGCATGTTACAGTGTATAGTTGGACAACACGTACCTAGGACTGCATGTTGTTGTGTACAGTTGGACAACCCTTACCTAGTATTAAGCGTTACAGTGTACAGTTGGACAACACTTACCTAGGACTGCATGTTACAGTGTACAGTTGGACAACACTTACCTAGGACTGCATGTTGTAGTGTACAGTTGGACAACACTTACCTAGGACTGCATGTTACAGTGTACAGCTGGACAACACTTACCTAGGACTGCATGTTACAGTGTACAGTTGGACAACACTTACCTAGGACTGCATGTTACAGTATACAGTTGGACAACACTTACCTAGGACTGCATGTTAAAGTGTACAGTTGGACAACACTTACCTAGGACTGCATGTTGCAGTGTACAGTTGGACAACACTTACCTGGGACTGCATGTTACAGTGTATAGTTGGACAACACTTACCTAGGTCTGCATGTTGCAGTGTACATTTGGACAACACTTACCTAGGACTGCATGTTGTAGTGTACAGTTGGACAACACTTACCTAGGTCTGCATGTTGTAGTGTACAGTTGGACAACACTTACCTAGGACTGCATGTTACAGTGTATAGTTGGACAACACTTACCTAGGTCTGCATGTTGTAGTGTACAGTTGGACAACACTTACCTAGGTCTGCATGTTGTAGTGTACAGTTGGACAACACTTACCTAGGTCTGCATGTTGCAGTGTACAGTTGGACAACACTTACCTAGGACTGCATGTTGCAGTGTACAGTTGGACAACACTTACCTAGGACTGCATGTTACAGTGTATAGTTGGACAACACTTACCTAGGTCTGCATGTTGTAGTGTACAGTTGGACAACACTTACCTAGGTCTGCATGTTGCAGTGTACAGTTGGACAACACTTACCTAGGACTGCATGTTACAGTGTACAGTTGGACAACACTTACCTAGGACTGCATGTTACAGTGTATAGTTGGACAACACTTACCTAGGTCTGCATGTTGTAGTGTACAGTTGGACAACACTTACCTAGGTCTGCATGTTGCAGTGTACAGTTGGACAACACTTACCTAGGACTGCATGTTACAGTGTACAGTTGGACAACACTTACCTAGGACTGCATGTTACAGTGTATAGTTGGACAACACTTACCTAGGTCTGCATGTTGTAGTGTACAGTTGGACAACACTTACCTAGGTCTGCATGTTGCAGTGTACAGTTGGACAACACTTACCTAGGACTGCATGTTACAGTGTACAGTTGGACAACACTTACCTAGGACTGCATGTTACAGTGTATAGTTGGACAACACTTACCTAGGACTGCATGTTACAGTGTATAGTTGGACAACACTTACCTAGGTCTGCATGTTGTAGTGTACAGTTGGACAACACTTACCTAGGTCTGCATGTTGCAGTGTACAGTTGGACAACACTTACCTAGGACTGCATGTTACAGTGTACAGTTGGACAACACTTACCTAGGTCTGCATGTTGCAGTGTACAGTTGGACAACACTTACCTAGGACTGCATGTTACAGTGTATAGTTGGACAACATTTGCCTGGGACTGCATGTTGCAGTGTATAGTTGGACAACACTTACCTAGGACTGCATGTTACAGTGTACAGTTGGACAACACTTACCTAGGACTGCATGTTACAGTGTATAGTTGGACAACACTTACCTAGGACTGCATGTTACAGTGTATAGTTGGACAACACTTACCTAGGACTGCATGTTACAGTGTACAGTTTGACAACACTTACCTAGGACTGCATGTTACAGTGTATAGTTGGACAACATTTGCCTGGAACTGTTATTTGCTGACAGGAGCTCGGCAGATTCCAATGAGGACATCTACAAAATAGACGTAAATAGAACAGATTGTGTTGGACTAAGGGCATCCTATGGTTACAGTTGACCTCCTTTGTCCGTGTCAATACCTATTGCTGCACGATTTTGTCAGTATTTGCTTGGCTTTGTAAGAGCGACACGCAACAGTGTACAAACTAGGATACTATAGTTGCGTGTTGACTGAATTAAAGAGAAGGAAATCTCTCTTAATTTAATCATATGATGGGTTAAACAGTTTGATTCTAAATCCTCAGCCATACATTCCTTGTGTAACATTCAGAATGAAAGTTCAGATAGTCGGCTTAGAAGCACTTACATGTCAGCACAGCTGACGTCATTGAACTCCGCATCCTCACAGGTACACTCCAGCTGGCAGCCATCCTTCCAGGTCTCATCCTGCTTGTACTCGGTGCCGTGGTACACGCAAACTGGGGATACGGTACATACAGCATTGTGTAACAGAGTGTCACGGTACACGCAAACTGGGGATACGGTACAGCATTGTGTAACAGAGTGTCACGGTACACGCAAACTGGGGATACAGTACAACATTGTGTAACGGAGTGTCACGGTACACGCAAACTGGGGATACGGTACAGCATTGTGTAACAGAGTGTCACGGTACACGCAAACTGGGGATACGATACAACATTGTATAACAGAGTGTCACGGTACACGCAAACTGGGGATACGGTACAGCATTGTGTAACAGAGTGTCACGGTACACGCAAACTGGGGATACGGTACAGCATTGTGTAACAGAGTGTCACGGTACACGCAAACTGGGGATACAGTACAACATTGTGTAACAGAGTGTCACGGTACACGCAAACTGGGGATACGGTACAGCATTGTGTAACAGAGTGTCACGGTACACGCAAACTGGGGATACGATACAACATTGTATAACAGAGTGTCACGTGACGGTACACGCAAACTGGGGATACAGTACAACATTGTATAACAGAGTGTCATGGTACACGCAAACTGGGGATACAGTACAACATTGTATAACAGAGTGTCACGGTACACGCAAACTGGGAATACAGTCGAACATTGTATAACAGAGTGTCACGGTACACGCAAACTGGGGATACGATACAACATTGTATAACAGAGTGTCACGGTACACGCAAACTGGGGATACAGTACATCATTGTGTAACAGAGTGTCACGGTACACACAAACTGGGGATACGATACAACATTGTATAACAGAGTGTCATGGTACACACAAACTGGGGATATAGTACAATATTGTGTAACAGAGTGTCACGGTACACGCAAACTGGGGATACAGTACAACATTGTGTAACAGAGTGTCACGGTACACGCAAACTGGGGATACGATACAACATTGTATAACAGAGTGTCACGGTACACGCAAACTGGGGATACAGTACATCATTGTGTTACAGAGTGTCACGGTACACACAAACTGGGGATACGATACAACATTGTATAACTGAGTGTCATGGTACACACAAACTGGGGATACAGTACAGTATTGTGTAACAGAGTGTCACGGTACACGCAAACTGGGGATACAGTACAACATTGTATAACAGAGTGTCATGGTACACGCAAACTGGGGATACAGTACAACATTGTATAACAGAGTGTCATGGTACACGCAAACTGGGGATACAGTACAACATTGTATAACAGAGCGTCACGGTACACGCAAACTAGGGATACAGTACAGCATTGTATAACAGAGCGTCACAGTACATGCAAACTGGGGATACTGTACAACATTGTATAACAGAGTGTCATGGTACACGCAAACTGGGGATACGATACAACATTGTATAACAGAGTGTCATGGTACATGGACACTGGGGATACAGTACAACATTGTGTAACAGAGTGTCATGGTACATGTTCACTATATATCAAACCAGAGTGTTGTATTGTACGCATACATGTACATGTGACACATATAAACCTTATTCACCAGAGCACCAGGGACAACTCATCGTAGAAGTATCGAACAACAATTCACAGAAAGCAATAATACAAAAACATATACTCAACTTTTTAAACAGTAAAAACGCACAGAGATAATCATGTTTGTAAAAAAATAATTTTAAGCGTTTATTTCCCGACTATGTTGGCGATTAATATGAATAATATTTACAGAATTCCCCGAACGTGCCGGTAGCCCCGTGACCTTCATAAGGGGACAAGGTCACCCGCTTAGTCGTGGTCGGTGTAGTAGTTGTGGTTGGCATGGTGGTTTGAGTTGTTGTTGACGCTGGTGTTGTTGTTTGGGTCACTAGATGTAAAAGTAATTTTATTAACCTCATCTCTGTGACCAATCACGTTTTGTCATGAATGGTACATATCAAAATAGTAACAAGGCTGTACTTGGTTCACCACCTGTTGGGCATTGTCTGGCATATGATTGGCTGATATATTATTTGAATGTCACGGCCGAGGAAAATGGACATACAGGTACACGCGTTACCAATATAACAGCGACACGTTTCCGTGAAGATTAGGTGTAGAATAGGTCTTCAGCAATCCATGCTTGCCGTAAAAGGCGACTATGCTTGTCGTAAGAGGCGACTAACGGGATCGGTTGGTGCATGTCATCGTATCCCAATTGCGTTGATCGATGCTCATGATGTCAATCACTTGATTTGTCTGGTCCAGACCGCCATCGTATAGCTGTAATATTGCTGAGTGCGGCGTTAAACAAAAGAAACTAAGAAACAAACATTTTTAACTTAGGTTTGTTTGGGGTTTGATGATTCATAAACGCCAAGGTACTCATACACCACATTACGAAGTACTTAGTTAACCATAAATATACCCTGATTGGCTGGCTTATCTATTTTGGCTATAAAACCTCTACATACCCACCAATTGACTAAGACTGAAATTGAACAAGGGAATATATCACCTGAACTCATATGGAAATATCACACAAGATGCACTACTATAAACGAAAACCTTGATGCATTAATACGGCTTGAAAAACAATATCGTATGCTGAAAAGAATCTTTGTGTTCCAAATGCAAAAATATTGATTCCAAGTTGACCTTATCTTTTTGTCACTTGACTATGCAAGCCAGGCAATGCGTTCCATAACCGAGTCCTTGAAGCTACCCTAACACTTCAGAATCTAAACTTCGCATGCCTTTCAGAGCATGTCTTACTCTTATCCTTTCCAGGACATGCCACACGCTGATCCTTTAAGAATTTTCAATTTACTTACCCTTTCAGTACATGCGATGTATTTGTCCTTGAGAACTTAAAGTAAGCTAACTCGTGCAGCCTCCCAAAATAATCTGCTAATGCCATTGTTGATCTTATCCAAGTTCACTGATATATGCGAGAAAGTACTCTGTGGGATTGCATCCCATTGTGCCTACAATCCCAATGTGCCTACGTATACATCCCATTGTGCCTACAGAAAGTACCGGAAGTGTAGCAACAATGGGCTATAATTGTCTCCCCTCTTAGAATAATGGAACATTCCTTACAGTTGTAAGTATCACCAGTGACATGAGGGAAAGAATTATACCTCAGAATAATGGAACCTTCCTGATAAGTACCATGTAATCACTTGAAGTGGAAGACATATATCCAAATACATTTATACACTCTAAAAGACAGATGGGAACCTCATCCTGTGTAGATCTTTCAATACAATTATATATGTTTGTACTGAACATGAACACAATCGTGAGAAGATGCTGGAGCATATACATATCTTGTTTTTACTGTTGAGGATTGTTTACGTTGAATGATGTGGTAAGGGTTAGGGTTGGAGATGAACTTACGCCTGATGAGATTCAGACAGACGTTCAGGTATCGGCTATCAGGGCAGTTGAAGAAGTTTACCCAGATGCTGAGGTGCGAGGATGTTTTTTTCGATTACACCTAAGAATGTAGCCCACAAAGGACTAGCGATTGACTACAAGGAGATGCCACAAATCAGAGCCAACATGAGAAGAGCAGCAGCCATTCCTTCCACTTGACCAAGTTCAAGACACCAAGCTTTTCAGCTACGGAAGAAGGTCCTGAGGTCAGAGAAGATAGCCAACTTCAACGACTAAATCACCTCTACCTGGTGGACTACGATGCACGCTTTCTTGCACGAATCTGGACACAGTATGGCAACATGGGACCCAGATCCAACAATCACATGGAAGGATGGCACAATAAACTCAAGAATCGTATCGCCAAGGCCCACCGAAACATCTACCTCTTTGTAGCCAACATCAAGAACATTGAAGCTGCGAACAAGATCAAACGTGTCCAACTGGATCTCGGTGTCCTTCCCAAGTGTGTATATCGTAACTTGACTCCAGGCTTATGAGACTAACAGAGCACACCCAGACTGGAAGAAAGACTCCACTTCAGTTCCTAGATGCTGCTGGACATTCGATTAAATTGGCAAAACAGTTTGTGGACTTTGACTCTGGTAACTTCCAGGTCTGTGAATTAGACTGTTTCCATGACACAGTAATAAGAAATTCATCTGCGAATTCAAATATTTCACATTGCCATTCATAAGTTGTGCATTTCTGTGATATGATTTGACTGACTTTGTAGCAAAAGCTAAATGATAGATGAATAAAACAACGTAACAAATGACTATGACATTGTTCTTTATTGTTATTCATGCCCCAGGATCCCTACACTTTGGTCAATGGACAAGTTAATTTATTATGATTGATTGTTTGTTGTTTAAAGCCGCGCTCACCAATATTCCAGCTACATGACGGCGGTTTGTAAATAATCGAGTCCGGACCAGACAATCCATTGATTGATATCATGAGCATCGATCCACGCAATCGGAATCGATGACACGCATCAACCAAGTCAGCGAGCCTGACCACCCGATCCCGTTAGTCGCCTTTTGCGGCAAGCATGGGTTGCTGAAGACCTATTCTACCCCGGATCTTCACGGGTCTAATAATTTATTATGGGTAAATTAGGTTAAACGTTATATGCTGCATCCTGACCAATCAGACCATATGTTGTTTTAAACTGTAGGCACATTGGGGCCTGCTCTTGGGGGACTTTCTTACCTCCCCACCTCTCCTATAATTTCAAGCACTATGTTATAAACTTTCGAAACAGGCAGCAAGCTTACCGTTGCAGAACTCGCAGTAGGCTCTGCAGTTTTTCTCCGCCCACGACTTATAAAAGGAGTTAACACAGGTGTCCTTTTGAAACTGGTTGCAGTTCTTTACGAGATCCACACATGGAGGGGCTGTGGTCGGTGGTGGGCCTAGCATGAACAGAGAGGACAATCAAAATGTCACAGATCGTCAAACCACATGAGATAAATACTCTAAATATGATTTAGACAAGCTGGATAATGCAGAAGGCTGCAATGTTGGGGAGTCTTCACATTGTCCGAAAAGTTCTGGGTGGGTTTGACTAGGCAGCGCTTCCTGGGAGAAGTCCCATTCGCTGTCTGGGCTGCGTGTAGATGGGCAAGGCCCTGAGCTGATGATGAGCCTAACCAGCCTGACTGTGCCAGGATCACCCAAACCCTCTTTGCTTCATTTTAAAAAAATCTGTATATAATGATAATAATTAATATCATTACATGTATTATTGTTATGTTTTTGCTTCACAACACATTTGTCAGGACATTAAGAATGTTATACTTTATTTTAAAACCTGAGGGAAACTTAGGTTTTCCAGAATTTTATGGTAGCCAGTCACAAAATACAATCGCAATGTGGATTCAGTTAACATATAAGGATGCTCGGATAAAAAGCTCGATGACTTGTACTGATGACAATTATATTACTCAACAGAATTTTAAGACCACGCGATTCATTTATATTACAATAGTTAATCTGTCATACCTTAATCTATACCACTCAAAAGAAGTTAAGAAACCCAGATTCTTCCATATTACTCAACGTGTAGTTAATCTGTCATGACAGAGTAGAGTAAAATGAAAGGATGGTGGTCCTAAAATCTCTTGAGTCGTATATATTGTTTTGCAGGTGTGTGTGTGTGTGTGTGTGTGTGTGTGTGTGTGTGTGTGTGTGTGTGTGTGTGTGTGTGTTGGGGGTTGGTGGCTATGTAGTAGGTAACAGTTTGCCTACTTGTTCCACAGAAACTGCAGTAAGCCCTGCATCTGACCCCGGCCCAGTCCTTGTAGCTCCCTGTACACACGTCGTTTCCGTAGTCGGCGCAGTTGGCGATGGTGTCGTGGCACGCTGCAGCAGGAAGGAATACTGTAAATACTTCACGCTCTCTGTTTAAACTCGTTCACTAAGTCTGACTGTTTATCATACACTAGTACGTAGAGGTGACTATTTTTGGAGTTAAAGACTAGCGATGCTACTGCCATGGCTGTGCCACAATTTACCTTCATCAACGTAGATTTCCATGCTTGCATATTGGTCAGAACACGCACGCAATTTTCACAATCCAGCCAAATGCTGGAGACTATTTATGTAATGGTTGCAGCTCTGATGTTAAGTTATGAATGAGTTTTCAAAGATTCCTATATGTTTATTATGAAAAAGGTGCATTTGGGAAAAGGCGAAAGGTAAAATATCTGTTAATCAGTACGTTTTTATTCTTTACGTCTATGAATGCCATCAATAATGCAGAACTGTTTCGGATTCAATATTTGGCTTGTCGTGGATGTACTGGCTTCGATTCATTGACAATTGAACTGCATCGACAGATTGTGTAAGGTCATAAGGAGCAATATGTCCATAGTGAACGAATGATCTAAAATCTATTTGGCCATGGATTTCTGAGGTATAACAGATATATCACAGCTTGGTCTGGTGGATTATAAGCAAACGCCTTTCTAGCAATGGTCACTGCTAACTTACCGGCGTCAGTCGTGGTCTTCACTGTCGTTGTGGGCATCGGAGTTGTCGTTCTGTAGTTAGGGTGGTGTGTTTCTGCAGGCACATATGTAGGCGTTATACTGGTTTTGTCAACAGGGAGATTGTGCAGGAACATAAACAATACAACATGCATGGTAGTATGATCTAGAGGTATGCTTCGTGTCCTTTCACCACCATGCACATGTTTCAAATCAAGTGTAGTTCTGGCTAGCGTATTGTAGGGCAGTGATCCACGATGCGATCATGAAGACCCGGAGTATTGCTGTGCGGCGTTGGGTGACAGACAAAAACTTACTTTTCCATGCAAATTGTGTGCCATGCGGGTGCTACCGGTAGAGTGGGACATGATTACTCTTTTCGAGAACACCTGGTGTCATCACTGATTTTCAGTGATCCATTCATGTAATGTTCACCACTCTGAATTCTATTTATTTCCAATGGAATTCGCTTCGGCACATAATCGAGACTGGTTATGCTCCGGCGTTGACGTTTTATATGTGTTGTAGTGCACCTGTAACCACACACAACCAGTAACAGTGAATCACTGTTATTCCGGGAGGTTCCTTCAGAAATCTTCCATGGTTAAATCATTTCTAGATTATTATCATTGAAAACTGTATAGGCAGAAATTTCTAACAGTAATCTAATATATGATTTGATCAAGTCATCACAGTGAAAGATCGTGACATATGGTCATGTAGTGCAGTGACGATGTGGAGTCCCCAATCAGCGTCCACATCTCCCTGTCTCCCCATTCCTTTTCATCTCCACCCCTTCCATCTTCCTCCATCCCCTCGCCTCCTCCACCCAGTCACCTACACCCCCTCCGTCAACTCCCCTAGACCCCCTCTGCCTACCCCATCCTTTAACCCCCTCCACCCTGTACCCTACACACCCTCAGCCCTCCGTCATTTCACCCCTCCAACCAGCCTCCCCATCCTTTAACCCCCTCCACCCTGTCCCCCACATACCCTCCACCCTCCGTCATCTCACCCCCTCCAACCTGCCTCCCCCATCCTTTAACCCCATCCACCCTGTCCCCCACATACCCTCCACCCTCCGTCTTTTCACCCCCTCCAACCTGCCTCCCCCATCCTTTAACCCCATCCACCCTGTCCCCCACATACCCTCCACCCTTTTCACCCACTCCAACGTGCCTCCCCCCATTCTGTCACCCCTCCACCCAGTCCCCTACACCCCCTCTGCCTCCCCCATCCTTTAACCCCCTCCACCCTGTACCCTACATGCTCTCACCCCTCCGTCATCTCACCCCTCCAACAGCCTCTCCCATCCTTTAACCCCATCCACCCGGTCCCCCACATACCCTCCACCCTCCATCATCTCACCCCTCCAACCTGCCTCCCCCATCCTTTAACCCCCTCCACCCAGTCCCCCATACCCTCCACCCTCCGTCATCTCACCCCTCCAACCTGTCTCCCCCATCCTTTAACCCCATCCACCCTGTCCCCCACATACCCTCCACCCTGCATCATCTCACCCCTCCAACCTGCCTCCTCCATCCTTTAACCCCCTCCACCCAGTCCCACATACCCTCCACCCTCCGTCATCTCACCCCTCCAACCTGCCTCCCCCATCCTTTAACCCCATCCACCCTGTCCCCCACATACCCTCCACCCTCCATCATCTCACCCCTCCAACGTGCCTACCCCATCCTGTCACCCCTCCACCCAGTCACCTATACCCCCTCTGCCTCCCCGTTCCTTTAACCTCCTCCGACCTGTCCTCCCCTCCATCCCCTCACCCAATCCATCCTCCCAACCCTACATCCGATCTCCTTATCCTCTCACCCAATCCATCCAGTCCCCTCCACCCCTCTCTATCCCCTCTCATCATCCATTCTACCACCCCTAATCCGGCCCCCTCCCTTCTTACCGTGGCAGAAGTTGCAGTAGCTCCTGCAGTGGTTGTGAGCCCAGTCACTGAAGTTGGGGTTGGTGCAGGTGTCCTTGTTGAACTCGTGACAGTTGGGGATGGTGTCATTGCAAGGTGGAGCCGGCGTTGTGAATTTAGCTGCAGTTTACCGAACAATTCATAGAGATTCGTACCTTTTCAATTCCATATTTTAATTACATTATCTAGTACAGAATTCAATTCTGTCCAGTTATACATTAGCTATAGGGAAGAAATGTTTGTAAATCGCAAAACCATCTTTAGATGCTAAGTGTCCATAAACAGTCATCAAATATAGACTATCAACATGTAAACCACTAGACTACTGTGTGAATACTGACGGTCAATGGTACAAAACTCGCAGTAAGCGGCACAGCGTTGAAGAGCCCAGGGTTGGTAGTCGTAACACACTTGATAGTCGTACTTGTGGCAGTCAGTGTCGTTATGGTCCCGACACTCCGTGACTGGAAAAATAGTATTTAACGACATAAAGACATGGATAAATAGAGAAACACGATAATGTTTGTCATACTGATTTTTACCAAACGAGTGATAGAATTCTTGTATTTCCCGAGCGAGAGCGAGGGTATACATGATTTCTTACACGAGTTTTGTAAAATCAATGTGCCACACATGCGAGTGTTATAATGTCTTTGTTAAACACTTGCATAATCCTTTTGAGCTCCCCTTTAGAAATTTGCACAGATCACGACCGTCGTCTTAGAAAACCACAATTGTCTAATGACGTCAACAATTTTCAGCTATGCCATTGTTTCTAGTGTGACGTCAATCCGACCTCACGTCACAATAAGATTCGAATGACGTAAACACTACACTGGTGCGCGTGAAAGGAATTTGCACTTGTGCATACGATGTTTATTAACTCAGGGTAAAGCTCAGGATAAGAATTGATCTTCAGCAACTCATGCTTGTTGCAAGAAGCAACTAACGGGGTCGGGTAGCCAGGCTCGCCGACTTGATGCATGTCACCGTATCCCAATTGCGTTGATTGCAAAATGTTATTATAATTAATATATTAATATATTTAATAATATTAATATTATTCTGCTCAACTTGGCTTTCTGTGTGGTTTAAAGTATCAGACGTTGTCAGCAACATTGTAGTTCCATGGCCGAAATTATACACAAAAATGAGCGTCGCGGGTGTGTCTGTGAAGAAAGTCGGGTGTTCTGAGACACGAGCGGATTCCTTAAAGACAACTACACTCATTGGCTGCAGCACCAACTGTGTTGTTACAGTGTTCGCTGCGGTACCTGCAGTCTGGAACTGACAAATATCGGTTGCCTTGGTACCAACATTGGTACAGAGACTCTATACAGACTTTTGTCAGACATATGGAGGGAGCGAAGGTGACCCAGTCATTGAAGGCGTAACATTTCACTGTGCAGAGTTACGTCCCTTAGGTCGGTTTGGCTGAGTCTTGTCACCATTTGAAATCTACTGAACATACACAAAACTGACACTGTTGGCTATGACAATCGCGGATGCCCCAGAGGTCTCATGCGCTGAATGTCGCTGTAAAGAGTCATGGTTCGAATCCCAGAATCGCCCGGATTACGATCCTTGGTTTGTCAGCACCATTCCCGTGTTCGTGTGCGTGCTTCACATAACTGGTAGACGTCTAAATCATTCGGGCTTTCCTCTCACATTATCTCGCCTTGATATAGCTGAAATACTGTTCAAAGCGGCGTTAAACCTAAATTTCTCACTCGGTTAGATCAAGAAAACAAAACTCACTGTTGAACTCCTTGCTGACGTGGGAAGTGGGGCCATTGTCGGACGAGCTATCAAGAAGATACCGTCGACCCAGTTCTGTAAAACGATATAGCTAATATTACACAAGGCCTTCAGTTGTATTTATGCAGTACCTCAAGTACAGATGGTTGTATAGGTAACGAGATCGGTATTGTATGAACACTCCTCTCAGGCTGAACCCTGAGTCTCGAGAATATATATAGTGTTGTGGCTCTCAATATATCGTGAAATATCCAGCTGCAGTAACGAAGTTACAATTTCAAATATGGTCATCTTGCCATCTTAACTGTTATTATTGTGTTAAAAAATGTGCTTACTTATCATCCATTTACAGGTCTTTACCGTGTGTATAATCTATACTGATATTTAACCTTTCTTTACCCTACATTGTAACCGCATTTGCTTTACAAGTTGTTGTTGTTGTTGTTGTTGTTGTTATTGTTGAAGACGCATGGCCATATATCCTGTTTGAGATTCCTACTCTAATGTATGGAATATATTCATTGTAAAATATTCAGTATATTTCTAAACGTAATCATTTCATTTTTGTAGTACTAACACTGGTATTATTCGTATATTTTTATACCATGTGAATAACAAAAGAAACATCCTTTATTATTAATATATGTAGATATATACAGATATACGACACTAGGCGGGAAGAACAGATATTTTTTTATATTGTTCCAAATTTATTGAATTCTGTGTCAGCGGAGCCGCAAAAACGAATAACTTACAGTTACCTTTTACAACAAATGTTATATATTGGATAACGCTTTCTATGTAAAGTACAAATTCTAATGAGATTGAAGTCCGCCAACTGGTTGTCCAGATACACTAGGTACGTGATCTATACTACCAGTTGTCGGACTTCCATTTCTGTTAAAGCCTCAGTGGCTGAATGGGTTAGATCGCTGACTACGTGCTGGCGATTGGGTGCCCCACTCTGCGAGATGAGACTCAGCCCAACAAAGTGAGTGAGTGAGTGAGTATGGTTTAACGCCGCTTTTAGCAATATTCCAGCGATATCACGGCGGGGGACACCTTAAATGGGCTTCACACATTGTACCCATGTCGGGAATCGAACCCGGGTCTTCGGCGTGACGAGCGAACGCTTTAACCATTAGGCTACCCGACCGACCCCAGCCCAACAAAGTAACAGAATTTGTACTTTACTTATCAAAAATATAACATTTGTTACATTTGACGACTTTCTAAATAGCATTGTGTATCCACAGTTACCTTTTAACTGAAATATGATATAAGATAATACTTGAAGAATAGATGGTAATAGTTGCAAATAATTGTTCTGATCTCTTAAGATTTGACATGTGAGTATTTGACACTACCTCTCAAAGATTGTAGTATGTGGGTCGGCCACAGGCTGAAGCCGGACGCTGCCTGCACCAGTGTCACTGAAACATGTTTACAACCGAGGTGAAGACAACGCTCTGATTGGTGAACGTATGGTGAATATATGCATGCAATGCGACCTTTTGGTAAGTTTTTGTTTTGCTTCTTTGTTTGTTAAACGCCACACTCAGCAATATTCCATCTATGTGACGGCGATATGTAAATAATTTAGTCCAGTGAACGATATACTGAGCAAGGATCCATGTCGTCGGGGTATGATCCAAGCAATCAACCAAGTCACCGAGTCTGACCGCGCGATCCAATTTTTCGCCTCTTGCGACCAGCATAGGTTGTTTGGGACCTCGTCTAACCCGGATTCTCACAGGTTTGAGAAGACAGCAGCAGGTGACAGGAGAAAAACGCAACATCCGGGTATACGTGAACACACGCCTCTAAGTAAGTACGTGTTCGATAGCAAAGATAACCGCATTTCAGTTTTTCTAATTTATTCTCAGCTTATGGCAACGAAAATCCAATGAAAAAACCCCGATAATGAATGTTATTCCTTTTGTGCACATGCATGTGGACCCTTTAAATCATATATAATGCACATGATGCACATGCATTAAACATCTTTTAAATCACGTGTAATGCACATTGATGGCAACATTTACTTGCATTTTGTTAAAACATACTTGTTTTTATGAAAATTGTGTGAGTGGCGGGTGCTACCGGTAGAGTAGGACATGGTTACCCTTTTCGCGAACACCTGGTGTCATCACTGATTTTCAGTGATCATTCATGATATGCTATTCATTATTATGGTGCCTTTAACGCCCAATAGAATCTGTGTCGGCAGATAACCGAGACTGGTTATTCTCTGGAGTTGACGGGGACACGAGTGGCCCAATCGTCTAAGGCGCCGCGATTCGCTGGGCAGAGTTGCGTCCCTTGGCCACGCCAGAAACCTATGATTGTGGGTTCGAATCCCGGTTCGCCCCGATTATGTTTCTAGGTTTGTCAGCACCATACCCGTGCTCGTGGCTTTCACCGAAGTGGTAAACGTCTGAGACCTGCATCACTTCGGGCTTTCCTCCCACATTAAGCTGACACGCCGCGATATAACTGGAATACTGTTAAAAGCCGCGTTAAACCCAACTCACTCACTCTGGAGTTGACGTTTTATGCCATATGAAATGTTCGAATTTTCCTTTAAAACTTAAGCATCAACATATTCAATATATTAAATTGCATCGTTTCGTTTTCAGTGAGTTAGCATAGCATTCAACACAAAACAATGTTTATAAGGACTGCAGGGGTTTCTCTGGACGAATATTAATAGATAAATCTTTTTCTGACACATCTTTTTTCAAGGTACGAAAATAGATACCTAGATAAAATTAGCCATTTGTTCATGGTCAAAAAGGTTTAGAAGATGTTGAAGAACAAGTACTTACTTTTTTCACATCAACTTTCATCATGTTAGAGCAAAAACAAATATCAGAATGAATTATCGGTTGCCTATCTTTCAACAGTGTCCCATTTATGCTACAAACACAATGGAAATTGGGTCTGACTAAAATTATTGACAATTACGATTATGTTTTTTATATATCAGTGATATAATAATAATGTGTAAAAATAATCATGAATCAATTAATCGTTTTACTTACCAGCAATAATACACAAACACAACGATCCTTTCATATTTCGGCTGAGTCTTACTCAGCGACACGTGTCCTATAATTTCCAGAGCTAATTCAACACTCCTATGATATAACAGTGTGTCTAATTCCGTCACTTTATCTTATCTCAGACGATTGCGACACAGATACGGCTGTGTCAAACTTTGATTATTTACAAAAAATGCCCTTTAAGTCCATGCACTTGTTAAATTGTGGAAGACTATTTTAAACTAATCAAATACTGGATCAACTGTATTGTGGGGTCTTTCTCAATCTCATTAAAATCAGATCTTAGTTCTCGCTACCGTTAAACTTAGATCTGAGGACATCCCATAACCGGTCATGTCAGACCGACCTTGCGCGAACTTTGACCGACCAATGGAATGACCAATCAGAAGGCAACTTTCTCGTGCTTTGCGGCACTAATTTCAAATTGGCGACTACGCTTCGAAACATATCTTGACAAATTCTCGATTACAAATTTGAAACCTGAACAAAAAAACATTCTGGAATGGCTAATAGATGGTCTAGATTGTAAGGATTCAGTCGTTAAACCCGTAACTATCGCTCGGAATACCCCATGTTAAAGTTTTCGAGGTTGCATGATTAGAAATCACATTCCGACTGTCACTTACATAATCTGGTAAGCGACGCTCTGATTAGTCGGATGAAAGGTCGTTCTGACGTGACCCTAATGGGATGTCTTCAGTTCTTTGTTTAGCGGTAGCGAAAACTAAGGTCTGATTTTAATGAGATTTGGTCTTTCTGAAACTCGGAATCCCTCTTACTAGACATCTTCTATAAACTCTATTACATTTTGACCTTGTGAATACTCTCTCTCACGTTATATTTTCTTTGAGTGTGAGAGTTAGGTTTAACGCAGCTTTAAACAATATTTCAATATTCATTTATACGAATGGCTTATAGTGAAGGAACACCTTGATTATACACTATCAAATCACAGGCGTTTGCCAATATACGTTTTAGCCAAATGTGCCTTGATCACTTTCTATTCAGTGTCACTTACAACCTTCGTCCCGTTTAACTCTCTAACGAGCACCTCCGTGGTCTAGTGGTAGAGCGTCTGCACGGAGAGCGGAAGGTCGGTGGTTAGATCCCCTGCCGCGTCATACCAAAAGTGAGTGAGTATGGTTTTACGCCGCTTTTTAGCCATATTCCAGCAATATCACGGTGGGGTACACCAGAAATTGGCTTCACACATTGTACCCATATAAGGTATCGGCGTGACGAGCGAACGTTCGAACCACTAGGCTACCCCACTGCCCCTCATACCAAAACGACGTCAAAAGATGGTACTTGTTACCCTGTCTGGCGATCGGCATTAAGGGGCTAAAACAAGGACTGGTCGGCTTGGAGCATACTGTGTCTGAGTGGGGTATTCTTGTTAAACTGCGGCATGGTATCTCAGTAGGATCGCGCTATACATCGGCACCAGTCCGGAATAGTGCGCGCACACGCACACACACACACACACACACACACACACACCCTGTGTGTGAGCCTATGAGCCTATGTATCCCGAGAAAAGCTAACACACGGGGTACATCACACCATATCCCCCGAGGATCGGTTGACAACGAATTTATCTCACCGACATTCATGCATACAGGCCTGGAATAGATGTCCGAAGTTTCACCGAGTAAAACGCTTTTGATTCAGCCATTTTGACAGCTGGCAGACGACGCAAACAAAGAGTTACTTCCCTTTAACCAATGCATTCGAATAGACATCGGTTTCATTCAACGCTAATTATGTGAGAAAAGCAAGTTAGACATGTGGAGGGCATTTCCAAAATCTATGACAAACATGAGGTCCGATGCAATTCCCCATTTTGACTTGTATCATATGTTCCCATGTTTATTCTTCAGGAGAACTATAGACTTTCGTGTGCATGTGTTTGTGACGGGTGCTACCTAGGGAGGCAGAATACGCTCACCTTTTCGCGCACGCCTGGTGGGGTATCACTGTTTGATGATGATTCATGAACAAGTGTTCATGAAACGGCCGGGTTCGTGCCCGTCGACTCTACTTTTGGCGGATAATGAATATGAATATGGAAAGGGTTTTGTCGCTTGTATTCATATTCATATAATACTTAAAAGTAAAGGTCGTGTAACTGCCATTCTTTCAACAATGCCAAAGTAACTGAGAATCTTCGCCTCATCTATCTTTTAGAAATCCAAGAAACAACTAAGAAACCATACTCAGTGTCCTATCTGGGTCTATGCAAAAACATTAAAAATGATCGCCACCTCTATACTAAGCTGTATGACAAGAAGGGTAATTTGGATTTTCCCTTCGTGAATTTCCCCTTAATGCCCAGCAATATACCATCAGTTCAAGCTTACTGCGTCAACATCTCCTTGTTGACTGAGTATTCAACTTGCATGGAACGTCACATTATACTTAAGCTTTCCAATCACGGTTTCACCCTCAAACGCCTGGTCAAGTCATTCAAGAAATTTTATGGTGGACATTCAGAGAAATTCACTAAATATAACACGTTTTGTCAACATGATGCGCGACGCTGTACCATTCTTTACATTGAGTTTCCACGCCTCCTGACTCACTGGCACTTAATGTCATTGATTGGGTGGTCATGCTGGGTGACAGCATGGTTTCGTACAACGATGTGGATCAATGCTCATGATATTGATCACTGGATTGCCGCCAGTTGTTTACAAGCCGCCTTCGTATGGCAGGAGTATTGCTGGGTGCGGGTTTGGCAACAAACACTTACTTTCTCATGAAAAATGGAGGGTGCTACCGGTAGTGCAGGACATGTTGACCCTTTTCGCGAACACCAGGTGTCATCACTGATCCATTATAACTTTCATTACTATTTTGCCTTAAACGCCCAATGGAATCTGTTAGGCAGATAATCAAGACTTGTTATTCTGGCGTTGGCGTTTTGAATAAAGAGTCTCCACAATATCCTGGGCAGAGTTGTGTCCCATAGGTGCCCAAGTCTGTTTGTCGAAAGTTAAAATCACTAATTCCTTCAATAACGAGACTAGTTGTGATACCATGCGTTTGCTCGTGATGCATATTCAATTTCTCTGCCATTGGCGACTGAAGACGATCAAAACGTGGAACAGAACAAAGACCATGATACTCTCCTGTGTCGGATACTACTTGCTGAGCAAGCCACAGTCGTCGAATACAAGAACACGCCATTGACATTTCCCTTGCTTTCTGCTATCGTCGGTTATACTTCAGACATATACAAAAACCTAAGTGAGGATTCCGGCACACAAGAAGTCCCAGTATCCAAACAGCTGACTAAAGGACCAATCGTTGATATCCGGTAGTCGCGGCTTCCGAGTTAAATCAAATTTGCAACGCAAGCCAATGTGCCCAGGCCTTGTCCCCCTTGAGAACATTATGACCACAGTGACATGTATCTTACCATATCCATCCACATGGCCATTCACATCCCACAGAAACAAGATTTTGTTGTTTAATGCCGCACTCAGCAATATCCAAGCTATATGATGGCGGTCTCTATATAATCGAACAGACAATCAGCTACTGACGTCATGAGCATCGATCTACGCAATTGGGATACGATGCCATGCATCAACCAAGTCAGTGAGCCTGACCACCCGATCCCGTTGGTCGCATCTTACGACAAGCAGAGTCGCCTTTTACGGCAATGTGGGTTGCCAGTGCCCAGTGCCGTAGCCAGCCGGGGGGGGGGGGGGGGGGGGGGGGGGGGGGCACGTTTTTTTTATAGAAAACATTTTTCCTTCTGAAAGTTAACTTGAATAAGAAATGAATAATCTTATTTGCCCCCCCCCCCCCCCCCCCCCCCCCCCCCCCGGTCAAAAAAAGTTAACTACGGCCTTGGTTGCTGAAGACCTATTCTAACCCGGATCTTCACGGGTCACAGAAATAATAAAAATAACAATAAGTGCATTTATAATGCGCCAGATTCCATTCACCAAGTGATGCTCATAGCGCTACACTATTATTACCCCGTCTTTAAATCAGTGAGCACTCGATTTTCATTAGAAATAAGGGGCGGTCGGGTAGCCTAGTGGTTAAAGCGTTCGTTCGTCACGCCGAAGACCCGGGTTCGAATCCCGACATGGGTACAATGTGTGAAGCCCATTTCTGGTGTCCCCCGCCGTGATATTGCTGGAATATTGCTAAAAGCGGCGTAAAACCATACTCACTCACTCACTCACTCATTAGAAATAAGAACAACACAGTCGTAGTGTGAATGTATGTTTTATCTATGTATGCTACAATGTACTAATGGCCCTGGCAATCATGATGTGCGCCACAATATAAGAACACCTTGGACACGTGGGACGCCTGGGACACGACACCTTGCAACAATGGGAAGTCACGGACACCTGGGAGAGGGCAGGGCAATACCTACATAGCATGTAGCCTCACATTCCATGTCTTACCAATCGCCATATCAAACAGCTTCAAATTATTCGAATATGATTAACACAATCAATTTCCTAACTTTACTTGTAAGAATGAAAGCGCATCTACAAAATGGCCGATAACTAGCCCAGATGAGTTAATATAAGGGGTCACATCTGGTTCAAGTTATCAAAGTCTGCTTAAGAAATAATTCATCAAGTGTACCATTAAACCTCTATGAATTGCAATCGTTGATATTGCGAATTGGCTTATTTCTATTTACGATCTTCTCGCACAAACTGAACTTTAAACTGGGAAACGGAACAAAAACCATAATATCATGAGTTAAATATTAAAGTCCATAGGTTTCATTAAGAGCAATATGAATACGAAAATGCTTACACCATAGCTCCATCCTTACGCTAGCAGAGAGGTGGAGAGGAGTAGAGGCGAATATTAATGAATATTCGCTTCGTTTTCAATGCACTACGATAAAAACTAATAACGTACAGTGAAATATTTTCAATATCAATCAAAAAATAACTATTCATAAATACCATTATCAAAATGCTGGAGTGTTTTTTATTCCACGTAATTACGCACTAAAAACGTGGAGCAGACCTGCATATGAAGGATGTGTCATCAAAAACGATTATTTGAAATAAAATATACTTGTGGCATAAGGAACACCAAAGGAATATTTTATCACCATCTGTCATTTTGAAAGTAACAGTGTTTTCATAACTAGCATTATACAAATGCTGGAGTGTTATTTTTCCACGTAATTACGCACTAAAACGTGAAGCATAATAGACCTCATTTCAAGGGTGAGTGAGTGAGTGAGTTGGGTTTAACGCCGCTTTAAACAGTATTCCAGTTATATCACGGCGTGTCAGCTTAATGTGGGAGGAAAGCCCGAAGTGATGCAGGTCTCAGACGTTTACCACTTCGGTGAAACCCACGAGCACGAGTATGGTGCTGACAAACCTAGAAACATAATCGGGGCGTACCGGGATTCGAACCCACAATCATAGGTTTGTGGCGTGCCCAAGGGACGCAACTCTGCACAGCGAATCGCGGCGCCTTAGATGACTGGGCCACCCCTCAAGTTTGAAGCCTTTACCGTCAACAGAAACCGAAAATGTTTATTTCAGTATTTCTTGTAGTTTATTGAGTTCTATGTTAATATTTAATATGTACCTGTTAATACTTTTGAACACAAGTGTTTTCATTACAAGCATTCAATAAATGCTGGAATGCTATTTCCCACGTAATTACGCACCAAAACGTGAATCATAACATACCTGCATTTTCAAGATGAAGCTTAAATATTAACAGAAAAATCCCTCATATTTACATGGCACTCAATCAGAAACCACAGGAATTAATTAATTAAAAGAGTTGCCCGTTTCTGGTCAAAGCTCCATCCTCATTCTGGGAGAAAACAGAGGTGAAACAAATAGAGCTGAGCTAGTTACATGTACGACAAGAAATGCTGACAGTGAAAACTTGCATTGAAAATGTTTTCAATAGTAGCATTCATAAACGTTGGGGTGTCATTTTCCACGTAATTACGCACTAAAAACGTGAAGGATAACACACCTGCATTTGAAGAATAACGTTATCATGAAATAGGTCATTCAAAACTATGTTATTTTGGTATTTCCAAAACAATTTTGTGAGAATTGTTTTGGCAATTCTATTTTATCCCAGATTACTTTGTTTTCATTACTAACATTTTTGAAATGCTGGAGTGTTTTTTGTCCACGTAATTACGCACTAAAAACGTGAAGCATAACATACCTGCAGACCAAAGACTGAGCAATGACTATGGAGTCTAAAGTCACAAAACGGATTATTGCAGTACTTTTTGTGGTTCAAGATACTAGTTGTTAATATTGATGTTCACCTTACTAGAGTTTCATAAAACGGCAGCGCTATTTCCAACGTAATAAGCACTAAAAACGTGTAACGTAACATTCCTGATCAAGACGGGGATGTGGCTAACGACAGTCACCATAAACGATTAACATATCTTGGAGTAAAATTTAGAGTGCCACCGGACTCACGAATAATCATCTGTTTTATTCTAAATAGAGAGTTTAAAGTACTACTATTCGCAAAAGGCCGGAACGTTATTTTTTCCACGTAATTACGAACAAAATACGTGAAGCATAACAGAGCTGCATATCAACTATACAGGTATGACTGAGTATTTCCTGTACTGATATGAAATGCCATAAGAATTTGCTATGCTACTATGTTCGATTCCAATGACTATTCTTTCATAACTAGTATTCTCAAAGTGCTGGAGTGTTATTTTTCCATGTAATTACGCACTAAAAACGTGAAGCATAACAGACCTGCATATCAAGGATGCAGCAGTGACAGGAAAGTCATCGGAAACGATTATTTGAAAAAAAAAAGATTTGGGGCACAATGTAGACTATTTTACCACCATCTCTAATTCTGAAAAAAATATTTTTGAATTTGCTGTTTGATTTCAAAATGACCGTTTTTATAAATAACATTCTCAAAATGTTGTAGTGATATTATTCCACGTAATTACGCACTAAAAACGTGAAGCATAACACAACTGCATATGAAGAATGTGTCATCAAAAACGATTATTTGAAAACAAAAATACTTGTGGCACAATGAAGAGAACCAAAGGAATATATTTATCATCAACTGTCGTTTTGAAAGTAAAAGTATTTTCATAACTAACAATATCAAAATGCTTGAGTGTCATGTTTCCACATAATGACGCACTAAAACGTAAAGACCTACATATGAAGGATGGAGCTATAACTAAGGAAAGTCACCCAAACTAATTTTTTTAACATATTTCATTATTCCAAAGCGAAAACCATGGGAATATTTTACTCATATTTTATTTTTTATTTTAACGTTTATTACGTTTATTTTTCAAATACAGTTTTTCAAATAAGTCTCCATAAAAGCTGGAGTGTGATTTACCATGTGAGTACATCCAAATACGTAACATACAACACACTTGATTGTCAAGGATGGAGCAATGAATGAAAGTCAGCCAAACGCATTTTTTTAGTTTTGTGTCCATACATATGATAACACTGTGTCAATACTGAATAAAAAATACATCAAAGTATAATACTTAACATGCTGGAGTGTTATTTTCTTATTAATTACGCAATAAAACGTGAAGTTTAACGAACCTGTATATCAAGAATGGAGTTTTGACTAAGGACAGTTGCCAAAGACTATATCTTGCGATTCACTGGTGTAATACGTTTATACTCTCAAATGTTGTGTTTATTTATAAACACAGACGCTGATTAAAGCCCCTGTTCACGAAAACCTCCTCATAAATCCATGGTTTTGTGGGACTACAGTTGATTAGGCCACAGGGACTGAACAAAATAACGTATTTACCTACCAAGATACACTCTTTTAAACTTCAGTCAAGAAACGCTTAAATCATACATGGTAATATTAAGGAGACCATTTTAAAAGATTAATTGCCCAAAGTGTTATGAAATGCACTTTAGTGCTACATGTCATGTAGAGTATTGCCAAGTCCTGGCAGTACGTGTGTAAATTCGGGGTTACAGAGGGGACAGTTTTACAAGTATATAATTAGGGGAGGGGCAGTCGAACTTACACCAGTAGACTGGTCTACATAATACATTGCTGTGGACGTCATAGGCCATACGTGTTATAACAACAAAGAAATCAGATCACCACAGTTCTACTAATTATACAACAATACTAAATGTATCACAAATATAAGCCGAATTCATAACGGATTTAAAGTAATTGACGTCTAAATCTGATACAGACGGATGTTTTTGATAACACTGGCTTGTTAACACATATTTCTAATACCTGACACGGATAATCATATTGTCAATAATGATGATAGTTACTGTTGTTATTAATTTTACACGGCCAAGTTACTGATGTCGTGAAATTTAAATGACACAGGCACTGATATCATCAACATTTATTAAATCAGATCCTGTTACCAAGAAATAAGTCAATGAAAAAGGAACCTAATACAATATGAAGTAGAGCCAAATTTATTTTAAATAAAAATTTAAGATCGGCAAAAGGAAACATTTTCTTTATTGTTTCTCAGTCAAAAAATTGATAATCAAATTTTAGATACTTATTTACAGAATAACCAACTAACCATATGGAATAATAGAGTAGCTGTGATGAGTGAATTCATGCTAAAATTCCCGTGTTTTGGTTAGAGAAGGAAATCAGAACATTAATTCACGACAAAAGAACAGTTAATCCATAATTCAAAGTTATTGGTTGGTTATTCTAATAATACAATTTTACTAAAAAAATCATAAATAATTATGCTAACAATTCAATAATATGGTTAGTTCATTTACGTTTGTTTGTTATACACTAAATGTATGAAGTCATTTTTATTTTGACCAAAGTTATATGTTCTTTATGGAAAATTCATTCAATGAGAGCTCACTAACGTCATAATGCACAGGATAAATACTGCCCTTGTAATCTTGTTGGTGTTATCTATATTTGACTTTGTTCCAAGCAGATTTCTGTTCATTATTGCTTTAATCCAAATGAAAATATCCAATCGATACCTGTTGTTGAAGATGTTAGTTAGCCAGTGACTTAGTTGTGGAATCGAGGGTAAGCATTTTTTAAAAATAAACAACACCGGCATCATACAAACTAATGTGTGTCATGTAGATGCGTGTACTGTGCTTAACAGTACAGAAGTTAACATGAATATCGTGTATTGTGTCCAATAAGAACATTGTTAATAATCTAGAATGGTGTATACACTAACAATGTTAATAATCATAAACATTGTGTACATGAATAGACACATAATATATGATCATAAACAATGTATATACAACAAATATACTTTGTAAACATGAACATTGCGTAAACATTAAAGAATTTTAACAATCAACATTTTGTAAATGCATGAACACTGCATGAATTCTAGAAAAAAAAGTGCAAAGTTATGTGAAAACATACAATATTAACATGTTAATATTGTGTAAATTCTGAAATACATAAGTATACATTTCATACATAATGATTTATACAATTAATTACATTGTCAAAGCATAGATAGGACATAACAAACAAACATTTCAATGTTAATTTCCACACTGAAGACATTTCTTAAATGACAAGCATAAAAGTCCAGCAAAGTTCTCAAGTGTGTACAACATACAAAATGTTCAACAAATATTTACCAAAACATCAACAACAGCAACGAACATGTTTTTGTTATTTTTTCACTATTTTCTTACAATTCTTGAAAGCTTCAAACAAGATACAAGTTCATATATCAATCTTTGTACTGTGACAGTCTGTGTTGAATACGTCCAACACTTGGGTAGCAATGCGGTGATAAAAGACTTCTTTTCACTGCAATTGATACAATGTTCCAAGCAAAACACAAGTCGGATACCATCTGATATCCCTTCCAGAGATATTGAAGATGGCAGGTATTACCCAGGGTTGGGCAGCAATGTCCATAATCTGATTCCAATACCTCACAGGTATTCATCATGGCCTTCTGGTCATGAAGTCATCAATGTTCGTATAGGTGTAAACAAATACACCTTGACATTGTTCTTAGGAAAATCCATTGTGAGATTCATATTATCATCCAGGAATAAACAAAGATCATAAATATACATTTCATTTTATCAGAACAAGATACATATAGTCATAAAAATGCAATGTAGATACAGGACTATTTTTTTGGTTTTTATACTTTTTCAACAAAGCAAAAAAAACATTTGATACATATGTCAATGCAAGAAAAAGTTGTCAAGTCAATTACCTCGAGAACAGAGGTTCAAAACAAATCAGATATCATGTGTTATTCTGTTCCATTCTCCAACTACAGTTCTTGGACAAAAATTGTATTACCTTCCCCAACGTCCATATCTGGTCATCAATATCAGTCAATAAATACATTTCCATTGTTAACTAGAATATCTGGTGTGCAGTTCTACTTGTGTGATTCTATTGTCGTGCCATGATATTGCATAGGGCAGTGGGATTGAGCCAGACAACCAGCTCTGGTTAAATATGCCTTATTAAGTAAGAACAATCAAGCTATTGTCAGATCAGTACCCTATCAATCTTCTCCTCCATTTATTAGTCCTTTAACTTTTGTTTCATAAGCAAGTCCTCGGAAAATGGTCAGATTTGAAAGCCTATCAATAAGTAAGTTAATAATGAGGTCAAAGGTCAGATGATACAAACCTGACCAGCTTCTCTGGGATGCTTACAGCACATTCTGTTTGATTCACACAACATTTTCACTGTTATTGTTCAGAGACTCTTCAAGTATGATAGCAGCTTACTTAAATAATATAAAGGAGGTCAAAGTTGAAACTGAACTTGATTATGTCTCCAGACAAAAACAGAGTTGCCAAACCAAAAGGAACTAAATCAAATAGAGAAGGAGAATACCAAAACCGGTTGAGCACAATCCCAAAAGGATTCCTTGTTCCTAGAATCCTTCCTATGCATATATATATCATGTTAGTGCTTCATGCTTCGTGTGCAAAAGGGATATATTTGTGTAGTTGTGATACGTGTGGGTGCCAAAGTGCAGACTATAAGAACATGGTACTGTATACCATGAACATCCAGAAAAAAACATGATTATTTTTTTTAGAATCAAGACAACGGAGATTAGAATACTCCATATATTCAACTGTGTGGTATCTATGTACCAAATTCCTTTTAAAGATCAAAAACAAACACATGAGAAGGTTTTGACATCTCAGTTCCCAAATCCCCATTTACATTCCAGTATTACATCCGAAAATATTCAGGCAACACTTCAGTTGTCTCGGTGTTTTGACAAACATCTTATTTACATAAATAAGATTGATGTCATTTTTTGTTATCGGTATTTGTTTCACCAAACACGATGCTAAAATGTGACACATAAGCAGAGCTGTAGCCAACTATACCTTCCTTGTAGGGGAAGAAGTTACAGTTACATAATGATCCTGAACTGGTCATGGTAACAACGCCAGTAAAACAGGGGAGGGAGCTGGAGTCCCTCGTTAGCTACAGCTCTCATGGTCAGGTGATAACTTCACACTTTGTTTATCTAGACATGACAAGCAGTGTTCATGCAAATACTCATGTATCTAAACATTTCACACGTACAATGACCAAAACTTGTTTATCATCACTAATGTGAAATAAACAGCGTTATGACAAATAACATACAAAAACACCAAGGGTAGTGACACAGTTGAATTAAAATATAGTCTATGGGTTTGTTCAACATTGACATGCATGGTGATAAGAACTTTGAAAACAATATTTAGACCAAGTCAAAAACTATATTCATGAATAAGACCGTTATAAAATGTGGACGAAAGGTATTCTTAAATTCAGCAAGTCTCATGAAAGTATCATTGTTTTTAGATTTCAGTCTCAAACAAATTTAGCCGATATTATGCAGCCCCAAAAAACATATTTTGATAAGACAATATGATGAAAAATCATTTTTGTTTGAGGATAAATTCCACTTTAATGACAAGAATGAACATCTTCAAGAATTTTTCTTTATCATTCATCTTTAAATCCAAGAGATCTGAACCTCAAGTTCTGACATTCATATGTGCCATAACTCAAAATAGACCTGATATAAGTTTCATTCCTTCTAAATGAGAATTACTTGAGTGACTGTCCCGATCTATGTGTCCAGATGCTTTCAGAAAATGAAGACCACTGCCCTGATGTGATCCCTTGTCTGCACTGTGTGTAGAGAACTCCACGCTTCAAGATGCTATGATTGGGTGGCCCATAATCAGCATCAGAACAGCTTCATACCTAATGGCTTTTTCATATCCTTCCCAGAAGAAGGTATGCTATGTGTTATCAGATACAGCATCACACCTGATGATCATTAAGACCTTCCTCAGATGACCATATCCAGTTGGGCATCAGAACCATCCTTACACCTTCCTCTTTGGACTTTCCAGTCGTACACTTTGGACTTTTCTCGGTAGTTGCAGAATAATCCTTCTTTGACCTTCATCCTAAGTCACATGTGTCATCCCTTCCTTATCATTTTGTATCAAGGGCATGCCTTGTTCACTGTGACAGGGTGTTCAGCATTCATCGTATTCTATGACATCGGTTAGATTTCATAAAGACAAACACCAGCCAGTGACTTTCTGCGGAGTCTGATGGGCATTGGCTTGAGAGCCACGATGTCCAGTTGGTCAGTCACTTGCTGGCTCAGGATCATGGTACTCCTGTAGTTACACAGTTAGAGGCTTCTCATCCTCATCATGTCCTTTTTCATCTTGTCAGGACAGAGCAGCACAGTTGGGTGACATCCATAAATTTGTGGCTACGTTTTCTTCATGATGTCATCATAAACTCATTACTACGTCTGACAGCTGGTCAATGTCTCACACATTACAACCATTTTGCCATGACTTCTAACATCCTTGGAGTCAAGTCATAAACATGGTTCGTGTTTCTACAAATCAATATTTCCATCAGTTCGTTGACCATGGTTGATGTTGGTTCTAGAACATCAACTCATGGCACAACATATCCGATCCATTTTTCGATCCAGTTAAAATCCAATATAAGTTCCAACTCATGAATCATGCCAATTCACAACATGAGTCATGATGTTGCAATTCTATATTTCACACCATCCCATCATTCACATCAAACTCCATTGAATTTGATGTTCTTGTTAACCATTGGCAAAACCAGATTTATGTCAGTTCAAAACCATTCCTCCTGCAATTTCCTGATCAACATTCCTGTTAACCATATTTCATATCACACCGATACTCCTTTGTAGGTCAGTCCCATATCCAATTTCATACAGTTCAAGCCATGTTTGTGCCTGTTCAAAAACAGGACTCATGGTGCTTCAAGTCCACTCATCTGATCAGTTCCATGAATTATGCCATTTCTAAAGCATTTTTCATGGTACCTATTGTTCACATCACATTCCAGGTGAAATCAGTATGTGTTTCGTGTTTCAAACCATTGCTCTTATCAGCTCCAAAGCCAATTTCACATCAAACCATTATTCATGTCAGTTCAACTTTGATCCATGGTACTAAAAGTCCATGCATCTGATCATTTACCAACCATATTCTTCATCAATTCATGTCGGCACCCGTGCATATCCATATTCTTCATCATACCATAATTACTTGTCATTTCAAACAGGGCATGCCAGTCTGAAAACATGATTCATATCAGTCCAAGAACAACCATTCCATGTCATTCTGCTCAGCAATTCATTTCAATGCCATCAAATCTTAAGGCCCAAGGCTTCCTTGACCAAAGCTCTTGTCAGCAGGGCTTTATGCCTTGCCACTAAACTGTTTCAAAGGTTGTCCAATATTCTTGGAGTAAAGCTTTAGCCATATATCTCTTGGATCATGAACCATCTCTGCTCAGCAACATCTGATTATATACGAGTGAAGTGCCTCATTATCCCCTGTTTCTGACTGCTGTATAGCAATTCTCATAACAAAATGGCAGGGCTAACAATGACATGTGGACATGGTAACAATATTTAAGTGTCATAATGTGATTGCGCCATCTATGTTTTGCAGTGAACACTTCATATTTCTTTCCATTTCAACAATACTTAATGACGGGGGAGGACATATCTCAACTTGATGTTAGGAATTGTGGACATCTAAAAGCTGGAATAGGTTAGGATACTACAGGTGTGAAACAGGTGGGTTTAGGTTTTGGATGAGAACCATTAAATTAACAAAAATGTCCTACTGACTTCAAATTAACAGAAATCCTTTCATATTGGAATAAACCTCTGCCTTCTCTAGTGATGGTGATGAATCAGCATCCATATCTCCTCTTGACTATCTCCTTTTATCTCTAATGATGTAATATCCATTGAGACAATGATAGACAACCTCTCCATCGATCAAAAGTTGCCAGCTTTGCGGAGGTTGAGCTCAACGATGATGTCTACGACATTGGAGAGGATGTCCTTCATCATCTGGACGTCAATGGCACAGGAGACATGGATGTAGACTTGCTTGTATCCAGGCTTGTTCTGCAGGAACTGGTCCCTGATGTACTGGAGACATGTGTCCGGCTCTTTCTCACCTGCAGATAACAATATTAATACTGTAAATTAAATGTGAAATATGCGAGTGGTGTTTGTTCGCTTTAATGAAACTTTGCATTTATGTCTCCTCACTGCACACTTTTGATAGCGGAAATACCAACTTGAATATATACACAAATACAATTTATTGAGCAGCAGTTGTAACAAGTACATAACAATTAAGTCAATGTCATTAAAAGAATAGGAATCACTCAATAGGCATCCTGAGTTATCACTGCTGGGGTCAGGACTTCTACCCACTCGTGTCAAACAGAATGAACATATAAACTGTGTGTTGTTATTACGGAAGTCCTTTACTCAGTGCTAAGTAAGTGGTGCTATTTGTGTTTGATTTGATTAAGGTAAGGATATGTAGCATTCCACTAGGGATTGGGGGGGGGGGGAAGTCGCATTGATTTTGAGTCACATTTTTGGCTGGGGGTCAGCAGTCATATTAATTTGGAGGTGCATTAATTTCAAGATTTACAGTATTATAGCACCCTGTTCCTGACTGATATCACATGAAACCAATATCAATATCAAGGTATCCTGATATACTTCAGCCAAGTCTACAGCTAGATATCCCTTTTTGGTAATTGAGATTTCTCCATTTTTCTACCATAATCAAATCTATACTGTCACCCTCACAACGTATGTCCTTTTGTTAACATTTGAAGCAGTCATAAAATATCCCTCCTCGTACCAAATGCCAGTGCCATTCTTCACTGGACATGATTATATTCTGTTGTGACATGTTAGAAGCCTGTATTCTGATTGGTCAATAAAGGATTTCCAACCCAACTTGAAACTGCAGTAATTTCTTAATGTAATCTTAACACCGTCAACCACCTCATCAGAATCACCCCCATCCACAGCATCCAACTCCTACTACTAACCATTGAACGTGGGGAAACACTTGCTGATGCTGGTCTTGCGGACTTTCTCCATGAACAGGTCTCGCTTGTTGAGGAACAGGATGAAGTCGGTCTTCTCCAGGAAGTGGTTGTGGGACACTTCATGGAAAGCCTGGAGGCTGTCCTGTAGATTGTTCTGTAACAGTGTTCATACAGTGTCTATAAGGTGTTCATACAGTGTCTATAATGTATTCATATAGTGTCTATAAGGTGTTCATACAGTGTCTATAAGGTGTTCATACAGTGTCTATAATGTATTCATATAGTGTCTATAAGGTATTCATACAGTGTCTATAATGTATTCATATAGTGTCTATAAGGTATTCATACAGTGTCTGTAAGGTATTCATATAGTGTCTATAATGTATTCATATAGTGTCTATAATGTATTCATATAGTGTCTATAATGTATTCATACAGTGTCTACAAGGTATTCATATAGTGTTCACATAGTATTATTACAGGGTTCCTACAATTTTCACACAGTGTTCACATGTTTCATACAATGTTCACACATTGTATACAAACTTCACGTTTCATACAGTGTTCACACATTTCATACAGTGTTCACATGTTTCATACAGTGTTCACCCATTTCATACAGAGTTTACATGTTTCATACAATGTTCACACATTTCATACAATGTTCACAGGTTTCATACAATGTTCACACATTTCATAGTGTTCACGTGTTTCATACAGTGTTCACACATTTCATACAGTGTTCACATGATTCATACAGTGTTCACACATTTTATACAGTGTTCACATGTTTCATACAGTGTTCACATCTTTCATACAGTGTTCACACATGTCATACAGTGTTCACATGTTTCATACAGTGTTCACACATTTCATACAGTGTTCACACATTTCATACAGTGTTCACACATTTTATACAGTGTTCACATGTTTCATACAGTGTTCACACATTTCATACAGTGTTCACATGTTTCATACAGTGTTCACACATTTCATAAAGTGTTCACACATTTTATACAGTGTTCACATGTTTCATACAATGTTCACACATTTCATACAGTGTTCACATGTTTCATACAGTGTTCACACAGGGTTCATACAGGGTTCATACATGTTTCACACAGTGATCATAAATGTTTCATGAGTGTTCATACAGTACTAGTTTTAATACAGGTCTTGAGCACTCCATGCTTGTTGTAAGAGGTGAGATACGGTTGGACAGACTCGCTGACTTGGTTTATGCATGTCAACGTAGCTCAATTGTGTAGATCGATGCTCAAGATGTCAATCACTAGATTGTTTGATACAAACTACAGACAGCCGTAATATAGCTGCAATATGGCTGAGGGTGGCGTTACACAACAAACAAACAAAACAACAAAAACAGTGTCATACTGTCATCTTTGATGAGGTGACTACCGGAACGGTGTTGTCAGACTTGGTGACTTGATGTCATCATGTCTTCGTATCCTCATCGTATAGCGTGGAAGTTATCATCATCATCATCATCATCATCAACATCACCCCTGTCCTTAACGATGGTATTAGAAATGCTGGTATCTTCTTAAAGGACCTCATCATACTTAGATCATCATCACCACCATCCTACTCACAATGCCTAGGTATCTCAAGGACCTCATCATCATTATCATCATCATCATCATCATCACGACCATCATCACAACCATCATCAACACCATCCGACTCACAATGCCCAGGTATCTCAAGGACCTCATCATCATTATCATCATCATCATCATCATCCCACCATCATCACCAACATCCTACTCACAATGCTGGTATCTTCCTCCAGGACCTCGTCATACCCGCTGAGGGAGGCAAAGAAAATGACAGCAGTCACCCCTTCAAAGAAGTGTATCCATTTCTTGCGCAGACTCTTCTGGCCAGCCACATCTATCACCCTGGAAAAAACACAAGGCCAACACATGAAGGACACATGCGGAGGACGTTTTCACCTCTTGGTTCACAGAATTTGTTTAGGTCAGTAGGTTGGAAAATAATAAAAGATAAAATAGACATTCCAGATTTTGTTCTCCAAAATATTATCTGTAATTGTTACTATGTTTGCAGTTTTGGATGAAACTGATACAAACAGATATTATCTGTAACAGTTTCATATCTGAATGTCCTCCCAACTTCTAAATACCTATCGGGGCGGTGGGGTAGCCTTGTGATTAAAGTGTTTGCTCGTCATGCAGAAGACCCAGGTTCGATTCCCCACATGGGTACAATGTGTGAAGCCCATTTCTGGTGTCCCCGGCCGCGATTTTGCTAGAATATTGCTTAAAGCGGCCAAATCCACACTGGCTCGCGAGCTCGCTCTAAATACCAATCAAACACTTAATAGAATCATGACATAGAGGGAATATTGGCGCCAACAGTGTACATCAACATGCACTCCCCCTCCCTCTCACCTGTAGGTTAAGTTGTCAATGCTGAAGACATGTTCTTGCACACCTAGAGTCGGGTTCCTGATATACATGATGTCCTGTATGTTGGGGATAAAGTTCTTTCGACATATTCTGTCCATATTTTCAAGAAAACTAAAAGAGAAATAAATACAAAACATCCATTTTAGCCATGTTAAATCATGTCACATATATCTCGTATTTCTTATAGATCAAGTCCACTATACTCTGTTCAGTAGGGTATATGTTTTTGCTTTTATTGGTTTGCGACTCGTGAAGATTCCAGGGTAGAATAGGTCTTCAGCAACCCATGCTTGCCATAAAAGGTGACTATACTTGTCATAAAAGGCGACTAACGTGATCGTGTGGTCAGGCTCGCTGACTTGGTTGATGCATGTCATCGATCCCAATTGCGTGGATCGATGCTCATGATGTCAATCACTGGATTGTCTGGTCCAGACTTGATTATTTACAGACCGCCTTCATATAGCTGGAATACTGCTGAGTGCGGCGTTAACACACAACAAACCAACCAACCAACCGCTTTATTGGTTTGTGTCTGCAAATATTTCTCTTTTTTATATTTTATTTTTATTTTTTCAATTTTATTTCTTTTTGGAGTACACAAACAATAAGTTTACAGAATATAGTTCACATACAATCTTAAATACATACAAATTACAAAGCATATCTAAGGATAAAAATAAACAAAACTACCGGTATTCCAGTGTCAGGATGGCAAGACATCTGTATCTGTGACATATGTTGAAGAACAACCGTGAAGTTATACTGTGTTCTGTATATATATTCATGTACACTTTGTTTAGTCACAAATAATCATACATCTCAAATAAGGGTCGAGTAATCAAACTATCACTTTTTTAACCAAACACGCAACACCACTCTGATTACTTTGTTTATTGTTGACAAAAGAAGTGTCATTTCCAACAATGACACACAAATAAAACTTACTACTCTTCCCCATTTGAGAGTCTGTCGGAGAACTTTTTCCTCTGAGCATAACAGCACTGTATACCGCCATCGCTCCACACTGCCTGCAGGAGACTGACATCAGGCTTATCGGGGTTCAGGATGTTCAGCGTGGAGAGCCTCTTTGTGATCTCGATGTGAGATCTGAGTGTGGCTGACTCGTCATTGGCTGCATCTTCCTGATCCTCCGTAAACTTCTTCAGAATCACCTGCAGGGAAATCCGTGGATACTTCTTTCGAAAATCAGCCGAGGTTCTCTGAAACACCAGGAAACCTTAAAATAAGATGCATGTTGGTGAACCTTATGAACATGTTGGTGATCCTTTTTAATATATTCATAGCCCTTCAAGAAATGTTGGTAACCCTTCTTAACATGTTGGTAACCCAAAACACTTGCTGGTAATCCTTATAAACAAGTTGGATATAATGTTCCCGGAAATTCCCGATTTGAGATGACTGTTGAAAATCAGTTTGGCCTTCTGTTTTTTAATTGGTTTATGGATCATCCAATCCAAAAAATACTGACAAAATGGAGAAAAAAAAATTACAATATTTTTATACTGCCAATCCGAAACACTTTTGTACTAGAATAAAATAATGTATTTCTAAAATCTTGTAAGGCAAACTTGCTTCTTTGCAGAAGGAATCGCTTCTGCAATGATTTCCGTGACAATGCAGTAGTGACAGTAAGGCGTAGTTCATCTGGAAACCCTGCCTTGTCATGTCAGAATTTGTAAAAATAATGTATGAATTTCCTACTGAACTGAATTGTTTTGGGAAAAAGCCATAAACCAACTGAAAAAACATCCTTGGTTGCAATGTGTAGCCTGGGTGATGGTGCTGCATAATACCCAACAACATGGGTTTTTGATCAAGACATCAACCACCATCTTTCCGAGGCAAGGGAGTTAACTGACTGTTAAAGTCCAGTTTCCACCCTTGCCGAATTATGGAGTCATATTTTGGTTGGACTAACGAGTAAAAATCATGAAACAAAATCAATATCCAATTCGCAAACTGCAGAGCAGATTTTCGGTCGATTGCAGGATTTGCAAAATCATGTGTACCATCAACTTAGTGTTAACAGCTTTTTGTCAAATCTTTTCATGTTTTTAATCAAGGAGCTCACGTGATGCATTTTGCAAAGTAAGACCCTTATTTTTACATCATAGATCTTGATTATCGATCAGATTGTTTTTACTAGGTACCGCCATTTTGTTTGAAGCAAATGTAAGTGATATCAGAGGTGAAATATGATTGGTCAATGGGAGAGACATAGAAGGGACATCACTCGTATGAGCCACTGGCTAGGATCGAGCTCCAAAATTCCAGCCTAGTTCGGCAAGGATGGAAACTTTGCTTTTAAAGTCAGTTACCTCCCTTGCCCCGGGAAGATATCAACCACTGGTCAGTCCCAGGTGTTAATAGACCAACCTATTGGCAGCTGCTCAGCAAGTAGGTGAGGTGAAATGGGGTTTAACGTTGCGTCCAAGATTATTGCACTTACTTGCATGCACGTGTATGTGGCTGCTTGTACGTACTAGTCCAGAATAATCTCGATTTTATAGTGCTAGCCCACTGAGATACCATGCCGAAGTTTAACAGGGATACCCCACTCAGACACAGTATGCTGACTCCGAGCCAACCAGTCCTTGTTTTAGCCCCACGCCAGAGTCTGGGTAAGAACAAGTACCATTTTTTTACGTCTTCTGGTATGACGCGGCCAAGGATCTAACCCCGGACCTTTGGCTCTCCGGGCAGACGCTCTACCACTAGACCACGGCCACGGAGGGGGTCTGCACTGCAAATAAACATTCAACTCAATGGGTATGTACCAACTGATAGTGTCTTATGTCAGCAGATTTTTCTCATTCACAACATAGAAATCTATGTTTGTAAGCCTCTCTTTCCTATGCTTATCAACTCATATAACCTATGAAACAACCACATAACCTGACCTCCTGTTGGTATCTTGGGTTAGAATTGGTTCCCAGTCCCCTACAGTGTGCCTGTGGCCAGAAAGTCGAACACGGATTTGGTTTTGATTGCATGTCATCTTGTTGCTCATGATATCAACCACTGGTACACTTGGTCCAGACTCGACTATCTGCACACTGCCCTGGCTCAGTCATCATAATAACACAGCTACTCCAGATGCCCCCTTTTCCACTGAATTTGTCCAGCAGGGATTATCGAGGATTCCAAGCTAAGTGCCCTTGGGAGACAAATGGATGAAAAACATTTTTTTGATCAAAGACGTATATATTTTGTATGTACGTCCGTGTTTTGATCAAAATTTGGACTTTCTCAAAAGTTTTATTTTCTTAAATTCTTAAATTCAGGGGTGTTTCAATGTTTCATTTGATGCAAACATGTAAAACTGAACATTAAAGCCTCTTCATGTTTATTGTCCTGTTGTCAGAGAATGCAGGTCACCTGAACAAGGCCATAAACATTAGTTATTACTATAATAACATAACTTGGTGATTTTTTGTTCCAATTTGGGAATGTGTAACCGATAATTGCTTCAGAATTGGGGCTGAATGTCACCCTTTGAGCAGGTCCAGATACATCCTTGTCCAGATTAACGACCACTGTTAAAGACTCGGCGACGTTTCCGCTGTAACTAGAATATTGCTCAGTAAAGATAAGATATATGCATGAACAACTTCTTTATTACTATTAGGAGGGGCGTTTCGGTGTAGGTTCTAACACCATCGTTATCAAGCAAGTTGTTCATCCACATATCTTATGCTTACCTTGTACTCAACTTCTAAACGCCTCTCAAAGAAGTTAGAATATTGCTGGCTGCAGCCTTAAAGAACATTTACCCACTCATTCAAAACAGGACCCTCCTACTACTACTACTACTACTACTACTACTACTACTACTACTAAGTCTTCTTATATAGTGCTAAACTCCATACTCTGTATGCTTAAAGCATGCAACTATTATTATCCCGGTCAATGGATCACTGTGCACCCATTCTCAGCTCCCTGGGGAGTATACAACCAAAGCAGCACGTAAAGCACTTGAAGGTTAACAGTAATATTACAATATCCTCCTACTGGGTACCCATTCACTGCTTGGAGAACTGAGGCATATTTTGGACAATGTCACTTGCCTAACCTAGCACGGTTCGCCCGAATTATGTTTCTAGGTTTGTCAGCACCATACCCGTGCTCGTGGGTTTCACCGAAGTGGTAAACGTCTGAGACCTGCATCACTTCGGGCTTTCCTCCCACATCAAGCTGACATGCCGTGATATAACTGGAATACTGTTAAAAGCGACGTTAAACCAAACTCACTCACTCACTCACCTAACCTAGCAATGCAGCACCAGATGTAACATGTGTTTTAGTAAGGGGCAGGACCGAAGCCCTGGAAAAAAACCTCAGCATTCAAGCGGACAAACACAGTCAAATATCCACCTAATCTTTGCAACCAATGTTGCTTTGGCGATTAATTCTTTTTGGGGGTTTACAGTTCTGCCAACATAAAAAATAGCAAATTAAAATATAATTACAATGACTTTTCTGATATTTTATAGAAAATGCTGTATCTAATGCTTCAAAGTATAAAAGTTAAAAAGTATCACTCAAATTAGTTTGCGTTGAAAAGAGGATTCATTGGCAAATACGAAACACATTGTCAACTGTTAAACCATGAAGTTAAACAATGTAAAAGTTACGGACCTTCAATATGCCACATCCGATTGTGCATTCATTTAGGCATATCCATGTGCCTCGTGAATGCAGTTGAGATTGTTTTTATCGACCACCGACATTGTAAGAACAAAACAAAATTTCATAAATCTGTGACCTGTGCGCTGTTACAGCACAGAACCAAGTGCCACCAGAAATACTACTATCCATACAGCTATTGTCAACAAATGAAGAGTATAGTAACAGTTTTAGTGTATCTTTTACAACTCTTCCTCGACACTGCCATGTTTCCTATAGTCCTCCCTATTTCGCCTCCGGATGGCACCCTATGATAAACAACCCGTTCCAAATGGCCCCGAAATGACTTCCCTGCGCCAGTGTAATTATCGTTGATGTTGACCCCAGCATGCTACGATGGCCACCGAGTCAACAGGGCAATTACAATGAAGCCCAATAGCAGCCTCAAGTCTCCTCACCGACACAGGTTTCCACAGCCAGGTTTCTTGGTGACGCATTTTGTATTTTACGGTTTACGAATTTCGGCTTAATAGTTCCAAAAGCAACAAGGATCAATAAAATAAAAATAGTCAAAATTATTTTTTGGCTGCCTGCTTCATGTTTGATGGATTTTGAAAAATAAGAAAAGAAATTCCAATGCATTTTATGTTGTCTCCAGCCACTGCAAACTTCTTATCAAGAGAACAAAATGATTATATTTAGTGATATTTAAATGAAATTGTGTGCTCGTCACTACAAAAAAATATTTCCCAAAATATTCCTAACCTTTTTTGTTCAGCATACATACACATTTGGCTGTAAAAGTCCTAAACAGAGCACTGTAAATAGAATTAGTTGTTTTTATTAAATCTAAGCAATAAATCGACCCAAACTTGTGCAAAGTAAGATATTGAGCTACACAAGCGTATTCCTATTTCTCTTTCTAATGATCAAGCTTATTGGTTACTAAAAATTTGTACCATTAAAGGATACGAACACCTGGTATCATCTCTATTTAACAGTGATTCATAACATATGCTCATGATATAGTCAGAATCGTAAAATGGACTCTACTTTTAGCAGAAATTTCTTTTTGATTATGGAATTGTTTTTGTCATTATTATTTTATTTCACCATTTTTGTTTCAACTTTTTTAAAACCTTGTTTAAAATATATTTTCTTTGGAAATTATAACAAAATCAACCCTGGGAACATTTATTATTTGTTTTTCATTCTGCCTATTGGCACATTATAGAATGCCTGTAACACCAGGTGTTATAAACATTCTGTGAAGGTCACTGAAGTGTGTCAAATATAGGCCACATGAGCCACATAGGCCACATTTTGTCAGAACAACCTGGTGTATATCTAGACTACCTGATCACCATAAGTTTGAGTGTTAAACTTGCAGAGTGATGACAACTCAAGTACGGGTACCAGTTCCTCCTCAGCCTTCGAGCACCATGTGCATCACATTTCCAGAAAGGATTCCGTGTGTGTAAAATGTTCCTTGGAGCATGTGAGACATGTCCTCGCGCCCATCGACTGCTTCCATCTGGAGGAGGTATTAAGTAGGGCCACTAATGAGGGAGGTGAACTGTGGGGAGCTTCTAAGATACGAAGGCTGCATCCAACTCCATACCTCTTCGTTTGAAGGAAATTACGACTCTCTTCACAATCTGCATCACATTTTGTTAATGGGCTGTGCGTTCCAACCCAGCTAAAGGCAGGTGCTCTCATGTGAACACTTCACATGAGAAAAAAATAAAAATAATTTCAAAACTTTCAATGTCTGCCAAATACTTGGTGTTTTAGTTTAGCACACTCCAGGAGCATCGTATAATACTGAAGGTTCAATAGTAAAAATCCAAAAAGGCCAAGCCTCATTTCCTTTCCCATGAAATCCTTTCAGTAGATTAAGCATATTAGTCTTTGCTCCCTCTCAACGGAAGTAGTTAAACACAGATCATGTCATCATCCCCTTACCCTTTAGTGTTGCCAAATGGAGGAGTGCCTGCTCATAACTCTCTGAATGCATGACATGAAAGTTCATAAATCTGAAGAACAACCGTTTTTGCAGAAGATTTGCAGAATTTGCCTATTTCACATGTAACTCATTGTCCCTTAAGTGTTGCCAAATGGTGGAGTACCCACTCATAACTCTGTAAAGGCTAACATGAAAAAAAAGCATAAGTTGGCAGAAAAGCACTTTTTTGCAGAAGAATTGCAGAATTTGCCTATTTCACATGTCACCCATTGTCCCTTAGTGTTGCAAAATGGTGGAGTACCCACTCATAACTCTGTAAAGGCTAACATGGAAAAAATGCATAAATCTGCAGAAAAATTGCAGAATTTTCTTATTTCTATTTTTCATGTCATCCCCTTTTCGGTTAGTAATGCCATATTCCTAATTATAGGTGTGATTCCATGTAAAAAATGCATAAATCAACAGAATAACACTTTGTTCAAATCACAGACTTTTGCCTACTTTGTGTCAATACACTAACATCAAAACAATAGTTACCGTTGTTAATATTTCTAAGAATACAACTTTTAGAAGATGGAATCACAAGGGATCAACAACCTACTGTCAACTACCAGCATACAGGGAATTTAATAGAAGCAGAACCAGCCAGGTCCTCTGTTATATTCTGGCAATGATGTATAGGTATGGACTTTGCAAGAATTATAAAAGCAATAGTTATCTTTGTTATTAATCCTTAGAATACTACCTCTATTATATCAGGAGTCCTCCTTCTCACCTCCCCAATCATCATCATCTAGTTTGTAGACATATGGATACCCGAGAAGATCCGGGTTAGAATAGGTCTTCAGCAACCCCTACTTGTCATATTTGGCGACTAACAAGATCGGGTGATCAGGCTCCCTGACTTGGTTGATGCATGTCATTGTAACCCAATTGCGTAGATTGATGCTCATGATGTCACTAGCGCGTCCGCCCGGAGAGCAAAAGGTCTGGGTTTCGATCCCAGCACGCGTCATACCAAAATACGTTAAAAGATGGTACTTGTTGTTACCCTGTCTGGTGCTTGGCATTAAGGGACTAAAACAAGGATGCGGCATGGTATCTCAGTGAGCTAGCACTATAAATCGGCATCAGTCTTGACTAGTACAAGCAGCCACACACACACACATGCATGCACGTCGCTATATAAGTGCAATAATCTTGGACACAACATTAAACTCAATTTCACCTCCCCTACAGACAAGAGTCTTATAGCTGGAATATTGCTGAGTGCAGCATAAAACGACAAACAAATAAAAAAAAGACATTTTAAAAGAAATGAGGAAGCTTCTGCCTCTGCACAAGGAAGAGCAGTAAGCTCCTCTGTGCTATTATGGGTACAACTAATCATGTATAATTGACAGTGAAGAAGACTTCTGTGGAAAGTCTGATTTAGTTATAGCATGATTACAGCCAAAATACAGGATTAAGGCAATTATGTAATACAGGTATAAGTGTTGCCAGACGTCAAGGACATTTCTATGGTAAACAAAATGCACTTGCCGTCATGTTTTGAATGAATGCATATCTTGAGGACAACCCAAAATTACACAAGATGATTATTATTATCATTTACATTGGTATTCAGTCAGATTTGATACAGTTGGACCTGTGAAGATTCCGAGGTAGAATAGGTCTTCAGCAACCCATGCTTGCCGCAAAATGTGACTATGCTTGTCGTAAAAGGCGACTAACGGGATCGGGTGGTCAGGCTCGCTGACTTGGTTGATGCATGTCATCGATCCCAATTGCGCGGATCTATGCTCATGATGTCAATCACTGGATTGTCTGGTCCAGACTCGATTACCTACAGACCGCCGTCATATAGCTGGAATATTGGTGAGTGCGGCGTTAAACAACAAACAAACAATGATACAGTTGAGTCAAAAAGCATTGTAAGTTGTCTTAAGGCTTATAGTTCCATCTATTCCAAAACACCAAGGCTTCATGAAGCTGACAGGTCATAACTTAAAAAATATAAGTTCTGTAAGATACAAATCTGGAAAAATCTGCAGCAAAATTTGAAGAACTTTGCACCAGAATCCTCTAGAGACTCATTATTGAACAAATACATAAAAACGAAACAAAGATGGGTTTAAATGTTCCCTTCACCCTTCGTGCCTTTCAGGGAATCATGTTTTAATGTATACTGATACATTAGCAACAAAATTAGCAACAGTGGCATGTGTCCCATTTCACTCCTGTATCAATAGCCTTACCTTGGTGTCCTCTTTCTCAAAGACCACGTCCATCTCCTTCATCATGTCGAGGATGACGTTGAGGGCGTTGCAGCAGTTCTGGAGGATGCTAGACACGAACTGACCTCTGTCGCTCTCTGGGAAGCCGTCGCCGTAGTGGAGTCGAAGCTGCTTGATGAACGTGCTCTTCCCTGACCCTGCCCCGCCTGCACAGAAACAAAGTCTGACATGTTGGACTATGGGGATAGACTGATTGTGTGTCATTTTACTGACACAATGTAGAGTTTGCTCATTCTATCAGTCAGTGGTTTGCCATGCCCAACTGTGACATTGTTGAGTGTGGTACAGAACAAAATTAACTCTTTTGCTCATTTCGACGATTTATCACCCTCCGTCCCCAACAACTCAGCAACTCCCTCAACTCACCTTCCTATGCATCACCCTCCCTCCCGATCAATTCACCATCTCCCTCCTCTTCATCAGCCTCGTCACGCAAGTTACCCCTCCTCCCAACATCCTGTTCACCTTGACTCCCCCTCCCCTCAACTCACCCAGGATGAGAAGCCCCCTACACCTCCCCCTCCCTTCAACTCACCCAGGATGAGATGCTCCCCTCAACTCACCCAGGATGAAATCCTCCCCTCAACTCACCCAGGATGAGGCGTCCCCAACACCTCCCCTCAACTCACCCAGGATGAGGCGCCCCCCACACCTCCCCTCAACTCACCCAGGATGAGGCGCCCCCCACACCTCCCCTCAACTCACCCAGGATGAGATGCTTCCCTCAACTCACCCAGGATGAAATCCTCCCCTCAACTCACCCAGGATGAGGCGCCCCCCACACCTCCCCTCAACTCACCCAGGATGAGGCGCCCCCCACACCTCCCCTCAACTCACCCAGGATGAGGCGCCCCCCACACCTCCCCTCAACTCACCCAGGATGAGGCGCCCCCCACACCTCCCCTCAACTCACCCAGGATGAGGCGCCCCCCACACCTCCCTTCAACTCACCCAGGATGAGGCGCCCCCTTCACCTCCCGTCAACTCACCCAGGATGAGGCGCCCCCCACACCTCCCCTCAACTCACCCAGGATGAGGCGCCCCCAACACCTCCCCTCAACTCACCCAGGATGAGACGCCCCCCACACCTCCCCTCAACTCACCCAGGATGAGATGCTCCCCTCCCCTTAACTCACCCAGGATGAGAAGCCGCCCCCCACAAACACACCTCCCCCTCCCCTCTACTCGCCCAGGATGAGATGCTCCCCCACACCTTACCTTCAACCCACCCAGGATGAGAAGCTGCACCTCCTCCCCTTCAACTCACCGAGGATGATTATTTGAAGCTCCCCCACATCTCCCCCTCAACTCACCCAGGATGAGAAGCTGCACCTCCTTCTGCCTCCGCTCCCTCTCCTCATCAATCTGGTGGTCGATACTCCGACTCCTCGCCAGCGCGGCCCTCCCACTCTTTTGCATGTTGGACAGGGAAAAGGTCTGAAAAGTCAAGCAGTAATATACAGACCACACTCATACAGGCATAATCTGCTGCATGGACTGCCATAGCCACAGCAATGACCACTGAGGCTGTCTGATCAACCGAACGTCTCAGACTTCCTTCTGCAATGAATACCAACAGGGCTCTGTCAAAGATCAAACACCCTGGCATTCATTAATTCAGCAACAATGGATGCTTTCCAAAAGACATCACAGTATATAACAGGACATCATGCCTGCTTCAACTGTGGAGCCTTTCACTGATTCCATGACATGACAGGACTCATTCATGAACACACAATGCCATTTAGAAAGTGGTCAAATGTGACAAATGTAATTTTTGGGAGAACACTTTATGAATAAAGTAGATTCTCGAACTTTTTGGGGTTGAGTCCCGTCCGGGTTTTGAACCCACACTGCCAGAGTGAGGCACCTAATCGCCAGCACACAAAGTCAGCGATCTAACCCACTCAGCCACTCAGACTTCCACAAAAAATGAAAGTCAACCAACTGGTAGTCTAGATCCCGTATTTTGTGTACCCCTCTGACAATTGAAATGAAATTTTCCTGCACCTGCTCATCTGTCTGGCAGATAATTTTAAGACTACTTACATATTCAGTTTTATTTATAACTCCTTTTAGATTCTCAAGTAATTGTTTGCATCACTTCAACTGAATCAAGATGCGATCTGTCTCTTATGTTTTTGCAATTTTCCAATATTTATGTCTGAATGCGGGCAGGTAACTTTGAAGATGGGCAGGCAACACTTATGGGTCACATGCCCGACTGTCTTGTGGGTTTTTAAAATTATTTCAAACACTGACAGTGACACCTCGTTAGTCCAAACCCTGCTAATCTGGATGCTTACATTCCGGCTATGTACAGGTACACAAAGTGGCTTTCCTCCATATCCATGACTTCGTCATCAGAGATGAGCAAATATGGGCTATTAATTTCAGTGGGAACGTTACAATCTGGATTAATGGAGTTTCGCAGTATTTGAACATTTTTCCACACTGTACAACGAAAGCTAAAAGGCACCTCTTGCTTAATGAGAATGGAAAGCCTACTGATGACATTGTGAACAAACTTGTGTCATGATGCATGAACAAATTAGAACGGACAAACCACGCTTGTTTTTACTTCCTGGTCACCTCAATGGTAAAAATACCTATTGCTTAGCTAAGTAGAAATTTAAACCTTTGTTCCCTTAAAAAAATATACCATGTTTTCTTGTGAATAGTGCACACTTTAAAAAACAAAAACAGCTGTGATGAGGTGTTTGAACATAATACACACCTTCAATAAGTTTTTATTATTTTTTCCAAGCGAAGACATTACCGCAAGCACGTGACACCTGAGCTAGCATCTCAACAAATCCATACCTAACTACACAAGTCCTGTTATTACATGATCTCGTCAGAAAAAGTGTTTACTGTATATATCTGGAATTACATTTGTAATATAATTTTATTATTTTAATTTAAAATTTAACTCAATATTGTTTAAATTAATTTCAGTGAACATCATGTGTGATCTTGTGTGTTTTCAAATTTGGAAAACAAGGAGAAATCTGGCTTAACTCAACAGCAGAGTATGCATAAATAGAGCATTCTTGAGTTGAGCTCATCCAACTATCCTTTCAAAAGTCCTTAGAAAATAGAAGCATTGCTTTTCTAAACCATCACAGAAAGTTTGTGCCAACATAATACATAAAAAAAACACTCTTTCTGCTTCAATTTAATAATTTTGGAATAGGAAATTTAATATCTGATGCTCTGTCAATATTTCACTGTTTAATGTCACTTTCAAAAATAATTAATAGCTATTCAACTGAAATTAAGATTAAACTAGATAAAATACATAGCCATTAATAAACGAGGTTAAATTGAAATCTAGAAACTAATATAAACACAAAAATCATTAACAGACTGTTTTCATGTCAGACCACTACACAATCTCATTACTTTAAAGGACCTTCACATTTCTTGTAAGGACCTATGAAATTGATCACCGGGTATTAGGGGTCACCCGGTGAGGACCCAGAGTTTTGAAGGTCAAGGTTAAACACTGTCCCTAGAGCAGAACCAGCTGTAAACTTAAAATGATATTTAGAGCTTTGGCTAGACCAATTCATTTCCCTTATAACACCAGTAAACAGACACTTAATTATGCAAATGTACAAATTAATGTTTGATCCAACACATGTTTCATTAAGCTGGTTTGCTTGAATCTTTATTAAAACTGTTATATGATGAGTTTTAAGGAAATTTACTACAAATCAATCTTGTTAAGAGTTTTTATTATATCATTTTGCCTCCTTACTCCCAGCTGACTGATCACAAAAGTTTGTAAATAATTAATTTCATCTGACTATAAAATACTTATGGTAATAAAACCTCTCTGTTTTTCAGTGCACAAAATGTAAAAGCAAAAATTTAAATACCAACACAAATATACAAAGAATTGGTTCTACATCTGTATTGAGGGATGGTGGGGTAGGCTTAAGGTTCACTCATCATGACAAAGACCCGGGTTTGATTCCCCACATGGGTACAATGTGTGAAACCCATTTGTGATTTTCCCCGCCGTCACATTGCTGGAATATTGCCAAAGGCGGTGTAAAACCATACTCACTCACTCACTCACATCTGGGAGGGAGTAACTGGATGAACACGCTCATCCCTCACACCCGGATGAACACGTTGATCTCTCACCTGCATCACCTGGCTCCCATAACCGTATCTCTGGGTAACGATTTTGATTTTGACTCGCTACAAAGAGTTACTGCTTTGTGCAGAGTTACAGACTGAACAGTGACAGTTAAAATTGTGTTGTGATTTACTGCTACACACACAGTGTTTGTATTGAGATACCTAGTGAGATTTTTTGTGAAAATACTGATGAATTCAAAAGATGTTTCTCTTATTCTGCACATTCACAGAAAAAAACTTGATAATATTAATTATTGTTTTTTAATATTTTACCAATAATCAACATAATTGTATAAAAATAATGGCGTTGAATTACATCAACAATTCTGTTGACCTTATCAAATCATTATTATTTTTATTAACTAGGGTCATCTTGATCTACTTTGATAATAAAGAAAAGTATTTAAAAGTGGAAAGCAATGCGAAAATGGAACTTTGTCATCATTTTTTTAATTCATAAAAAACCCCACTCTGTTTATGTCACAGACTTATTCAGGTGGGAGTCTGTTGTTTCAGAAAAAGAGATACAAATAAAGCTCTATCTCAAAGCAGTAGTGGAACAGTGTGCTGTTGTTACTTTTTAGTGAAACAAAGTCAGTGGAATGTTCAGATCACACGACATAACCTTTTAATTTGATTTGACTGTAGACATTAGAGTGTGGTTGGACTGTATGTAAACTGTGTCTGATTATGTAGAGATTACGTAAGTTGTCAGTTAAAATAAAGTGAGTTAATGTTTGTGAGTTTATATTGAGTTAATTGGGTTGGGGTAAATTGTTAAGTTTATTTATTAAGCTGCTTTGTTCTTGTGTATAGTGCACACTTTTTTCTCCAAAACATACAGCTGTGTTGATAGGAGATTCGCATAATACACCCCTGCAATGAGTTTTGATTATTTATCCAACGCAATGACATTTCCTTGAACATCTAACACAGGAAATAACTTGTCAACAAATCTGTATTAACCTGTTATTACACCAATTGGTTAAAAAGTTCTGATTGTATACCTAACCTTACATTGTAATCTATTTTATTAATTTAATTCAAAATTTTATTTAATATATATTTATTTTAATTTCGGTGAAATCGGTATAGTTTTGACTGCACACAAGATACAAAAAAGTAATTTTCCCTAAAACTTGTACCCACAAATTTAGTGTGTCTTATACTCAAGTGTGCATTTATTACAAGAAATACGGTACACACATTTCTCACAAACACCATGTCCCACACTGAAGCCTACCATTAAACTGTTACAAGGAAGCCTTAAGGTTCATTTCTATAGCCCTAAAGCCTAAAAACAACTGTTTTCTAATTGAAAAGAACAAAAAAAACAGCCACATCCTTTTTCCTCCACTATCAAGATGAGCAGGTGTATCCATGGTCCGTTACAAAAAGAGATTGGCCCGAGAATGACATGATAATTATTACCTTGAAAAAATCCCAAGCCAATGTGTTTTTATAAAAACAATTTTGCAGAAAATTGCAGTTATAAATGTTAATATAAAAGGTCAATGCCAAAGAATAACCAATCTCGATTATCTGACAGAACCGACTCCATTGGGTGTACGAGGCAAAATGGCAAAATGGAGCACTGATTCCTGCTGTCTTTGTAGGTTCAATATGTTGATCAGTCATATTTTGTACATCACCTGAACGAGCAATGCTGCTTTTAATAAATTACAAAACCTTCATCTCAAAAAGGTAGATATTTAAAAAGAAAGTGTGTCAGAGAAAACAAAGATTTTTTAAAGTAACAATGAAATGATGAACAATGACATATGCTCCGACTTTGCAGACTTTCAGAAGAAAGTAATAAAAAAAAGTCTGATCAGAGAATCAGAAATTCAGATATATTAATCCCACTAGATCACACAAGGCGTTAAAATAGCACACTGTTGAAAAAGCTTTCTACTCAAGAACAGTATATAGCCTATATATAGTCAACATTCAGCAAGCTCGGTCAGTGCCAAATATGGAACTCCTCAAACAGTCTACTGGCAATGTGGTGCTATAAGGTTGAAAATATATCAGCTGAGGCTTTTCTCTCGTCCTTTGAACCTGAGATCTGTCAATATCTATTGACCTTCTTTTACATGCTGTCTTTGGAGATTTTGGGGGATTTTGTGTGAATCTTTTTTTCTTCACGTAGATACATATGTGCATATATATGTGTGACAATTTCTATAACTGTCTTCTTTTCAATGTGTGTAGGGACGGCTGATATCCTGGTGGGATTACACAGACGTAGCGAGAAGATTGAGGTGGTAGAATATGGATTAGTGGCTTCCAGCTTCAAAATGTGGGAATAACATTGCATGTTTTTTGGCAATAACGACAACCTGTCTGTTGGATCAATCAGATGGTTTTGACTTCTTGCTGAATTTCTAAAAATAGCAATTTTGTTTGATGGAAAAAGTGTAAAATGTGTGTTTATAATTTAAATCCTTCATCAGAAACATATAATACTTTTTGTATCATCATCATCATCATCATCATCATCATCATCAGTCATTGTTGACAATGTTTGTTGTGATCATCATCCTTATTCTCATCATTATAATTTCAAATGCATGGTGAAATAAAGAAAGAAATGTGTGTGTGTATGTGTGTGGCTCTGTGTGTGTGTGTGTGTGTGTGTGTGGCTTTGTGTGTGTGTGTGTGTGTGTGTGTGTGTGTGTGTGTGTGTGTGTGTGTGTGTGTGTGTGTGTGTGTGTGTGTGTGTGTGTGTCTGTGTGTGTGTGTGTGTGTGTGTGCGTGCGTGCGTGTGTGCGTGCATGTGTGTGTGTGTGTGTTATCCAAGAATGTAATATATTTCATGACTTAACATCATCTTCCAGGATATGATTCAATGATCTAGAATTTAAAAGCCTCCAGGGAAGTCACGAGTACGTGCACATTAACATGCTATAAAGCTGTGATGTAGAGAATGTATGCTATTTAACTCCTAACTGCACTTGATGGACAGGAATCATAAGAGATTACGTGCAAATGTGTAACAAATAGTGAATAAATCTACTGAAGAAAAGAACATTAGAATTGGCTATTTTCTTACATGCTGCTATGGCAACAAGGAACTTCATAAGCCTACCAAAGCAAACAGAAAATAAAATTAATAACCATTTCTCCTCAGCTTCATCTATGCCAAGTCAAACAATTATAGCACACAGCTCTGTTGACAATATCTTTGCAAATTAATAAAATATAAACAAAAGAATCATATAGAACAGAAAACGTCTGAAATTTTTCACCAAAAAAATAACTAATTATGTTTATAATATCCTACTTTATCATATAATTGGTAGGTTTCTCGGCAGGATAAAGCCAACGGATAAAAACGATATCTAACTGTGACGTAGCTGAGGCATTTTATAAGTTTTGGCAACTTTGGAGATATAAATTTTGAAACAATTTTGCGAGGGCACGAGGCCCAGCCAAGCTGGATCAGTAGCCATATCTGTGCTTGTAGACCTCTGCGGCTTAAAACCTTCTCCACATATTAAAATAGTTGGATTAGGCCGAAATATGTTTGAATTGTTACCTTGTTTCGTTTTGTCGCTGTGTATACATCTGACTACACTTCTTAACGTAATGACAGGACAGACCGACTGTCAACAACGTCTGACCGTGGCCGTGACATCTCATAGACTAGGGTTAGAGTAGCTTCCCTTTGACAAAGGGCAGTTACTCTAGCGGACAGACCGATGGATTGCCGCGAAAGGCAATTAAAAACAACCGTTGTTTTTTCGCCACTGTATAAGAAAGAGATTTCAGTTGGAACTATATTAGCTACTGTCACTGTCCGACTGACACATCACTTACCCTGTGAAGTAATAAATATTAATGCGCGCATTCCAGGAAAACTCGCAATGTTCCGGTAATGTTTGTGAGAGAGGGAAAGCGATTTTGAAGCACAGAATTAAAGAATGACATTATATGATAAAGAGGTTATCACGCTTGTGTGTTTGGGGATGGTAAATATCCTGTATTAGGAATAAACAATATGTATTTAGCTCGCCAAGGCTCGCTAAATACAATGTTTATTCCTAATGCAGGGTATTTACCATCCCCAAACACACTCGCGTGATAACCTCTATTTACCTTAATTTCTGTTTGAACCTTTATCCTTTAACAATTTTAACTTTGGACCGGATGCATTTAAGTTCAAATATCACTATTAAATCACCCCATCAAAGGCTAGCACTTCAACAATGCACAAGCAAATACACAGATACTCACCATCACAAACCTATATACTAGTGACAGTCAGGGAACTGACACAATGTTTGCATACCAACACAATGGAACAGTTAGTATACCAACACAATGTACCAGTATAGCATTCACTTGTCATAGCAGGAGGCATGGTATATGTGGTTTATAGTCCTCTCCCCAGGCCATCTCAGAATCCTACTTATATCCATATCTCGGAGATGTGGAAACACATCAACTCCTGTCTTCATACCAGATAGCTTGATGGTCAGGCAGATTCTACACAGCTAACCCAATACCGTATTGTACCGAAAAACAGTGAACCTATTAAATATAGCCTTCACACTGGTGATTAAATCATGAATTATGTCTGAATCAATTTGAGTTTTCTTTACTGATTTTCAAGGATTATATAACTAAGCATGGATGAAGCATTGGTTGTCTGAGGGAAAATTACAATGAGAAATACAGTGGCACTGTAGCTCACCTGGATATGTAGTCAACAATCACAAAGCACAAGTTTTTTCAGCAATAATGGAGGACTGATTAACACATATGAAATAATACATGACGGTCCTTTTATGGGTAGCAACTTCTGTTATTCTTTGTCACTACGTTTTAGATATATATATAATGATATGTTTATACAACACAAGGTGGGATGAATGTATAAAGATAACAATATTATGACGAAGCCAATAAGGGTTGACAGAAGAGGATTCAATTAAGTACACTGGAGGTGTAAAAAGTCTCATGTATTCATGTTCTTCCAACTTCTAAATGCCTATCAAATACTACATATGAAATAGTGTATGCACTATTGTATAACATTATTGCAATATGTCATATTCATAAATTTACACTGACTCGTATATGCAATCGACCCGTGAAGATCCAGGGTAGAATAGGTATTCAGAAACCCATGCTTGCCGTAAAAGGTGACTATGCTTGTCCGAAGAGGCGACTAACGGGATTAGGTGGTCAGGCCCGCTGACTTGGTTGATGCATGTCATTGTATCCCAGTCATGTGGTTCGATGCCTATGATCTCAGTCACTGGATTGTTTGGTCCAGACTTGATTATCTACAGACTGCCATCATTAAGCTGGAGTATTGCTGAGTACAGCGTTAAACAACAAACAAAACAAACAAACAATCATCTGAGGACATCCCATTACTGGTCACGTCAGAACGACCTTTCGCGAACATTGACCGACCAATGAAATGACTGACAAGAAATCGACATTTGCCAATCAGAAGGCAGCTATCTCAAGCTTTACGGCACTAGTTTCAAACTGGCAAATAAGCTTCGAAACATATTTTGACGTATTCTCGATTAAAAAATTTAAAACTGACCAAAACAACATTCTGGAATGGCTTATAGATGGCCTAGATTGAATGGATATAATCATAAAACCCGTAACTGTCGTTCGGAATACCCTCTGTTAAATATTTCGAGGTTGCATGATTAGAAAACACATTCCGACTGTCACTTTCAGGATCTAGTAAGCGACGCTCTGATTGGTTGGATGAAAGGTCGTTCTGACGTGACCCGTAATGGGATGTCCTCAGATCTTTGTAACTCCACATTTAAACTTAACCCCACTTCTCACAATGAGAAGTGATGAAATTGTTGAACTTACCCTCCTCAGAGAACTAATGAAAGGTTTATAAGTTTGGCAGTGGTCACAAACCTTATGTTCGTTTGAATTTTCTGCAAACACTGAAAATTCTATATCTTTCTGAATAGTTAAAGGCACCAGTTCAGCTATTGCTTTATGTATCGACAAAGGTTCATACAAAATACTGAACTGTTTATGAGTCAAGTAAAGTCCATTTGTTTCCTTTGGAAATGAGGTGAGTGAGTGAGTGAGGTTTTACGCCGCTTTTAGCAATATTCTAGCAATATCACGACGGGGGACACCACAAATGGTCTTCACACATTGTACCCATGTCGGGTATGTTGCATTTAAGATAATTGCACTTATAAAGCCACATGAATTTTTTCTAAATATCAAAATATGACTAGCAAAAGGCATCAATTCAGCAAAATTTCACATTAAATACATGAAATATTAAACAGTTTATCATTAAGCTCACATAATAAATCCTACTCACATTTGAATATATGTTTGAAATGTTGCCTTGGAAACGAAAACTATTTTACAAGTCCTGTATCCCATGGGGCATCACCTTAGCTGTTTGACTATGTATTCAAAGCTCCAAAACTAAGCTTATCAACAGCTTATGAATGTTGCCCCAGGACTGTACCCAATCTTCATGTTCACATGAGTCTGACATGCTGCATTGGAATCGAAATTCTAAGATGCTTTGCCAAAAGATCAAAGGCGCCGACTGGACTTTATTCTGCTATAAAGCACACTTTTTGAGTTGCGTCATAATGGACTGACGTCATGACGATGTTCAAATTACCTTCCCCGTGAGCTAAGGTGTCCTGGGTTACATCGTTCTTTCATTACCACACTTTTTGAGTTGCGTCATAATGGACTGACGTCATGACGATGTTCAAATTACCTTCCCCGTGAGCTAACGTATCCTAGGTTACATCGTTGTTTCATTACCGTCAAGCAAGATGGCGCATCCGCATCAATTTTTGGTGAAATAATTTCTTTAACCTTGTCGAATATTTGAATATTATTACATTGGAAGAAATATGGCAAAATGATGTGAACCGTCTCTCATGCCGCAGGCCTATCACAAACATATTCAAACCATAGTGTTGGTGCCACAGCAGTCGCAAAATTGTCTGAGGCAGGCGCTGGTGCCTCCAAATTATGTCTGTCTCTGGACAAAGGAAAGGGGCAACTGCAGTCTACCCCAAAGGAAGGAGCAATCGATGAAGAGTTTTATCACTACTTGTATACCTGTTGCTCGATGTGATGCATTTAGCAACATCCTGCAGTCAAACAAAACTGACGCAATATTACCCTTCCTCTACCATGTTTGTCCCATGGTGACGCCATATCACGCCGCAGGCCGTCAATTCACGTCCGTTACAGTATCTCGTAGCCCAACCAACTCGGTAAGCGTCTGTTTCATGGCTTGCAGTTGCTTCAGTTTTCTAACATTAGTGGTGGAAAACAAAGCTGCAACTTGTACGAAAGAAAACATCTCAACTCACAATAACCAGCGACACCAAACTTCGGCTGGCTTTGTTTACATTTCTCTGCTCGGCCCCACAATGCACTTGCGGAATGTTTCGAGTCATGTGATTAATTTGAAGCAAAGTAATATAAAAACTTAAATCAAAAGTCCTAGGAAACATGACGTATTTAAATAACAAACTACCCATTTAAGTGGTGTTGTATTATGTTCAAAATGTAAATATGTCCCTTAACATGAGACCCGTGAAGATCCGGGGTAGAATAGGTCTTCAGCAACCCATGCTTGCCCTAAAAGGTGACTATGCTTGGCGTAAGAGGCGACTAACAGGATCGGGTGGTCAGGCTAGCTGACTTGGTTGAAGCATGTCATCAATCCAATTGCGTGGATAGATGCTCATGATTTCAATCACTTGATTGTCTGGTCAAGACTAGATTATTTACAGACCACCGTCATATAGCTGGAATACTGCTGAGTGCGGCGTAAAACAACAAACCCGGCCCAACCCTTAACATAAGGGTGCAGTAAAATGATATGCTATTATTATTTCCCAGCCTTGTCTACCAGATATGCGTTGGAAACAATGCACACAAACACATCTCAACTTTTGATTCTGATATGTGTTGAATTTGTTTGCGCGATATTTCAAATGTAGTAAAACCTATTTCCCCATATATTTCATTGCTCCTTTATTCGTTTCCACCAGTATATTAACAACTTTAAAGATACAGACCACATGTCTTCACAGATTGATCTATTTATATATATGATAGATATGTGATAAATCATAAAGAACAACGAAGAACGAAGTGTGGTTTATTTCACGATAAAACATTGTTCTATCATGATGTCATTTCTGGAGAATCGAACATGCGCTCGCAATTTGATGACGTCGTATAATGGATGACATTATGTTTTTAGTTTTGTTTGTTTGTTGTTTAACACCGCACTCAGAAATATTTTAGCTATATGACGGCGGTCTGTAAAATAATTGAGTCTGGATGACTGACATCATGAGCATCGATCCACACAATTGGGATCGATGACATGCATCAACCAAGTCAGCAAGCCTGTCCACCCGATCCCGTTAGTCGCCTTTTACGACAAGCATAGTTGCCTTCTACGACAAGCATAGTCGCCTTCTATGGCAAGTATGGGTTGCTGAAGACCTGTTCTACCCCGGAATCTTCACGGATAATTCAGAGGGATGTGTCGAGTGAGTTTTTACCCACAGATGTAGCTGTACAGTGCAGATGAAGGCAATGGCCAAACAATCGCACCCAAAAGTGGGAGAGATGCGACGATCGGTACTGCGAGAAAAGGTGCAGATAATTGACTTAAAACCTGTGAGAATACCAGACTTAACCCCCCTGTACATAAAATGGAGTTGTCCGACATTGCCGAGGTCGATTTGTATTCAGGGAGTCATCATTATGTTAAATACAGGTAATGTTTTTAAAGCTTGTCCAATTTATTGACATCCTTAAGAAGGCTGTACAAAATGTTGATATCTCATATAAGAAAAAAACAACTGAAGGTCGTTGCTTATTTCTTTAACTCAACAAGCAAGGATTGAGTGCTAAAGTCGTAATTCATATTGCGTGGTGTCAAAAAGAGGTACACCTCAATTATTCAAACTGATGTAAATTTATAACAGCGACTAACTCTAACAAGCTATTTCACAGGTTTGTGATCAACATAGAAAAAAATCATAAAAACTGCCATAAAAATTTGAATTTGGAAACAAATTAAAAAAAAATGTGGAAAAATCTATGAGGTCCATATTCAGCCTAGATAAGATCTGATCACTTTATATCTTTACCGAAAAGAGAAAAAACAACAACAATATGATAAATAATACGATCCCAGTTTGTCTATGAGTGTATAAATACACTTGTGATCTGACGTCATAAAGACGTTTGACGTCAACTTACTTCAGTAAAAATCGCCATGTGTGCGGACTGTACAAAAATATCTTATTTCTCTCTCATGAGTTTGTAATGTACTAAAAACATTATTTCAAAACCTTTTAGCACAAATGCCTACAAGTATTCAATTAATCAGACATATCTAAAGACTGCAATTATTAGATAAACAGTTATAAGTTGGAAAATGAGTCCAAATGTTTGATGCCATGAATCTGAGAAATAAATATGAACTGAAGCTTGTGAATTGTTTTTTTTGTATTCCTAAGAGACTTTACAATATAATGAGAAATAAAAATGTGATTTTTCTACCATAAGGTCCCTTATCTCATGGTGGGTCTCATATAAAGTTCAAACTCACAATGCCGACTGACTACGGTAAAAGTAACTGTACAATATGCAGGAAGTGTTGATGGCCGGGGAGATCTGGGAACAGAGTGAAGGAGGTCGCAGTAACACCAGTGTAGGTTTGTCTGGTGACATCCCTCACTTCCGGACACAGCTCACACTGGCTAAACGAGCCTTGCTGATAATCCAACGGTTTACGGTAAAGTGCATGAATTCAAATGTGGCGTTCGCCTTTCATCACACACAAGAAACATCAAACTACAAAAGCCCATGTCAGTTTTATAAATAATCAATGAAGTTGCAGTGGGGTTTTATGCTGTTGCAGCTAATTAGATATTTTTTGTATTCATTTGATGTGTCCAATTGTTGTTTTTAAGTGAGATTGTTTGTTGTAACAGTTCTGAATCAACTGTTATAAACGTGAAATAGTTATTGAAACCCATTTTTAAGCCACGGTGAGTGTGTGGGTGGGTGAGTGATTGGGTGGGTGAGTTAGTGATTGAATTGGTGAGTGGTTGAGGCAGTGGTTGAGTGGTTGAGTGAGTGGTTGAGTTGGTAGGTGAGTTAGTGGTTGAGATTGTGAGTGCTTGGTTAGAGTGAGTGTGCGAGTGACTTGGTGGGTGAGTTAGAGGTTGAATTGTTATATAGCTGACTGAGTGAGTTAGTGGGTGAGTGAGTGAGTGAGTGAGTGAATGAGTGGTTGCGTGGGTGAGTTAGTGGGTGGGTGGGTGAGTGATTGGGTGGGTGAGTTAGTGATTGATTTGGTGAGTGGTTGAGGGAGTGGTTGAGTGAGTGAGTGAGTGAGTAAGTGGTTGAGTTGGTAGGTGAGTTAGTGGTTGAGATTGTGAGTGCTTGGTTAGAGTGAGTGTGTGAGTGACTTGGTGGGTGAGTTAGAGGTTGAATTGTTAAATAGCTGACTGAGTGAGTTAGTGAATGAGTGAGTGAGTGAGTGAGTGAATGAGTGGTTGAGTGGGTGAGTTAGTGGGTGAGTGAGTGATTGGGTGGGTGAGTTAGTGATTGATTTGGTGAGTGGTTGAGGGAGTTGTTGAGTGAGTGAGTGAGTAAGTGGTTGAGTTGGTAGGTGAGTTAGTGGTTGAGATTGTGAGTGCTTGGTTAGAGTGAGTGTGCGAGTGACTTGGTGGGTGAGTTAGAGGTTGAATTGTTAAATAGCTGACTGAGTGAGTTAGTGGGTGAGTGAGTGAGTGAGTGAGTGAATGAGTGGTTGAGTGGGTGAGTTAGTGGGTGAGTGATTGGGTGGGTGAGTTAGTGATTGATTTGGTGAGTGGTTGAGTGAGTGAGTGAGTGGTTGAGTTGGTAGGTGAGTTAGTGGTTGAGATTGTGAGTGCTTGGTTAGAGTGAGTGTGCAAGTGACTTGGTGGGTGAGTTAGAGGTTGAATTGTTAAATAGCTGACTGAGTGAGTTAGTGGGTGAGTGAGTGAATGAGTGGTTGAGTGGGTGAGTGAGTGGGTGAGTGGACTGAGTGAGTGGTTCAGTGAGTGAGTGGTCGAGTGAGTGGCTGAGTGGTTGAGTGAGTGGTTGAGTAAGTGGTTGAGAGGTTGTGCATGCAGAATGACACAGAAATTACACAGGAACACATAATTAAATGGCTCAGTACCGGTTTAACAGGACGCATTCAATATGGGTCATGGTAAACATTGATCAGATAAATTATTGATGACACAATTTGGTTCATATCTCAAACTTCCACCTCAAGAACATCATCAGTTTCTGCAAAATGAGCACCTATATTCATATCGTTGCACACGGGTACAAATCCAAGCTTCTTTAGCTTCAGAAGAGAACTAAAAACATGGCCAATTCTAAAGTTTACACAACACAGACAGAACACCATGACATAGGATGAAATAAACCTGAGGTTCAAATGTCTAAAAACGTAGTGGAACCATCTCCTACATAAATGATAATAAGATAAGCAGACACTACACTGTGGAGAGGGGAATCGCATACAACCAGTGAAACATGAGTATATGGTGAGATAAAGTGATGTGTTCAACAGGTGTGCTGTGTCTCTCTTCCTGTAACCCTCTCAGTGGATAAACACAATATATTGCTACCAGAGGTGATATCTAACATGTAGGTAGCAATGTGGCTGTATCAGTGCACAGATCCACATCCTAAAGCATGCTCAAAGTGCTGCATAATTACTCCGTGCGTGTGGCTCAGAAACATCTCAATTTTCATTCTCAGCTCCCTGGGGAGTATACAACCAAAGCTGCCTGTGAGGCACTAGATGGCTAACAACCACATTACCATCTCATCAACAATTTTTACCGTCACGATATGGCTGAAATATTGCTGATGTGACGTAAAGCATTAACTCACTCACTCACTCAACAATTTTTAACTATCCATGTAACTTAAAAATTACTAAGTGGTTATAACTGTTGTTCTGACTGAAATATTGAACAATATGGAGTGGATTTAATATCATTGACAAGAGCTGTGTAATAAATGGTAGGGAAGAAACAATATTGCATGAATCAGTAAGCAGTAGTGAAAAAAATGGCAATCATATGCCATCCAAAGAGAACAGAGATGTTTAAACAGTCTAACTGTTAACTTTGTGTGGCATTTCAAACTTGAGTGCTTTGGAGGATAAAAAGCAATTCAACCCATCTCAATTTCAGAATGGTTATCTTGCAATAAATTTGGGATGGATCCCTTCCTCTGAAGTCTAAAGTCAGCTAAGTGGGAGAGGGAGAGGAAAAAATCAGTGCAAAAACCAATGAAGTGACCTGTCACTGAATCTACACACATGATGGAGTGGTCATCATTAGACTCTCCCATTCCACCAGTATTGAATCGGAACATACAGCAACAGTGGTTGAAACTCAACTGTGAAGACAGATCAGAGTGAGTGAGTGAGTGAGTGAGTGAGTGAGTGAGTGAGTGAGTGAGTGAGTGAGTGAGTGAGTGAGTGAGTGAGTGGGTGGGTGGGTGAGTGAGTGAGTGCGTATTTGAGTGAGTGAGTGAGTGAGTGAGTGCGTATTTGAGTGAGTGAGTGAGTGAGTGCGTATTTGAGTGAGTGAGTGCGTATTTGAGTGAGTGAGTGCGTATTTGAGTGAGTGAGTGAGTGAGTGAGTGAGTGAGTGAGTGAGTGAGTGAGTGTTTGAGTGAGTGTTTGAGTGAGTGTTTGAATGAGTGAGTGGGTGTTTGAGTAAGTAAGTGGGTGAGTGCTTGAGTGTGTGTTTGAATGAGTGAGTGAGTGGGTGTTGGAGTAAGTAAGTGGGTGGATGGGTTTTGAGTGAGGGAGTGAGTGGGTGAGTGGGTGAATGGGTGAGTGAGTGGATGAATTTGAATGAGTGAGTGGGTTGCTTGGTTTTGAGTAAGTGAGTGAGTGGACTAACTAATTAACTAACTAAAACCCTTTCCATATTCATAAGAAATCTCTGCTTAGTCGATTGTACGTATCCAACCATATCATTATAAAGCATGTGTTTAAGAATCACTATTAAAAAGGGATGATACCAGGTGATCACGAAAAGGATGAGCGTACCCTGATCTACTGGTAGCATGTCACAAACACATGCAAAAGCAAGTCAATTGTTCACCTGAAAAAACATGCCACACGTCTACCATAACACTTATAGCTCATTCAAGGACGTGGCCAATACAACAAGCTTCGTGAAATCTGTTTACATTCCAATAATCAATAATCGGATCAATAATATTACAATTTACTGCCAACCTAGTCTGTGTATGCTCTGTGTATGCTCTGTGTATGCTCTGTGTATGCTCATTTACATATATATGTATATACGTTGCAGAGCTTAAGTAATAATATTCATGTCCTATTTTTTATTCACATTACCTCAGAAAGCTTAGCACATGCTATTACCCACTAGAACTGTCATACTGTCTGTACTAATTGTCAATGGCCAGGAAATGTCAAAGCCCGAGGCATGGATGAGGATGGCACCCATCATGGCCACCAGGCACTGGGTGGCAGCGTCTCCATGTCACCAAGGTGATCCTTCACAGCAAAGGTTACTGAGATCCCATGAATATAGACAGATGGATGCTGCTATGGCTTCACACAATTGTCCGATGCTGCCAGACCATATCTCTGGCATTTAACCAAAGAAGAATGGAATAATGATTACAAAGCTGTTCACTTTGTGAAACTCTTCCTGTATTTCTCCAGCATTTTGCACAGTCTTCGCATGAATCACCTTTTAATGACAATGTATTAAGATACTGAATATACATTGCTATTTAAAACATCTTGCAGAGATGAATAATAAATGTTGGTCAGTGCATAATCAACATAAGTATTGTTAAACAATCTTAACTACTTTCTATCATTTACTGGGACCTCCTCCGCGGTCAAGTGGTAGAGCGTCTGCCCGGATAGCGGAAGGTCTGGGGTTCGATCCTGACCACGTCATACCAAATGAATGAATGAATGAATATGGTTTTACGCTGCTTTTAGCAATATTCCAGCAATATCACAGCGGGGGACACCAGAAATGGGCTTCACACATTGTACCCATGTCGGGAATCAAACCTGGGTGTTCGGCATGACGAGTGAACGCTTTAACCACTAGGCTGTCCGACCGCCGGCCGCTTCATACCAAAAGATGTTCAAAGATGGTACTTGTTGTTACCCTGTCTGGTGCTCGGCATTAAGGAGCTAAAACAAGGACTGGTTGGCTCGGAGTCAGTATACTGTGTCTGAGTGGGGTATTCATGTTAAACTGCGGCATGGTATCTCAGTGAGCTAGCACTATAAAAATCTGCATGAGTCCAGACTATTACAAGCAGCCACACAAACACACACACGTACATGCACGTCGCTATGTAAGTGCAATAATCTTGGATGCGATGTTAAACCCAATTTCACCTCACCTCACCATCATTTACTGTTGGACATGGCTAGTTTGAGTTGGACATGGCCAGTAAGGAATAGTTGTGTTCTCACTAATCGTAGTAACAGTTTCACATGTACAGCTAGTTGTGGCTAGTAAGGAATAGTCGTGTTCTCACTAATCGTAGTAACAGTTTCACATGTACAGCTAGTTGTGGCTAGTAAGGAATAGTCGTGTTCTCACTAATCGTAGTAACAGTTTCACATGTACAGCTAGTTGTGGCTAGTAAGGAATATTCGTGTTCTCACTAATCGTAGTAACAGTTTCACATGTACAGCTAGTTGGTTTGTTGCTTAACGCTGCACTCAGAAAATATTCCAGCTTTACGACGGCGGACTGTAAATAATCAAGTGGACCAGACAATCCAGTGATTGACATCATGAGCATGGTCCAAGCAATTGGGTTATGACATGGTCAGCAAGCCTAATACCACCTGATCCATTTAATTGGTGTCCAGGTGTCAACAGCATTGCTGAAGACTAATTCTAGTTATATAATGCATTGTAGACTAATTAAGTTGGATTTTGCTTATTGTGTCGATTCCTGTATTGTCCTTTTGTAAAGCAGATGAAATAAACTTTGATTAATGACAGCAAAAATAATAATAATAGTTAATAACAGAGAAATGGAATAACCTTAAGTTGAATGAGTGAGTTGGTTTCATATTGACTTGAAGAATATCTTGGTTATATTATGGTTACATCTTTATAATTTGGTTATAATAAATCATGTTTACTTCATGATATCTTGGTCATATCATGGTTAATATATCTCGGTAATACATACTGAACAACAAAAGTTCCTGTGACATTGAATAAGATTTAATGCAAAGTTATGATTTTTACCAAATCTGAAACAATTTTGATTTGCAACAGATAAAAGACTCCTGTAAGTGTTCAAATGGTTTAATTTGCCGTACTGACTTCAGAAAATGTGTGATTTCATTAAAAACATGAACATGCCAAAATGTCAATTTACAAATTCAATAGCGTGTGTGTCTACCTCGGGTTGCGATGCAAGCAAAACATCTTCGTCTCATGGAATGGACCAGGCGTCGCACAAAGTCCTGTGGGATACCTGTCCATATCTGCTGGAGCATGTTTCAAAGTTCCTGGAGTGTCTGTGGAACATGTGGTTGACGTCGAAGGCGCCGATCCATCTCATCCCACATGTGCTCAATTGGTGAGAGATCAGGGGAGCGAGCTGGCCAGGGGATTCACGTTGTTTTGTTGAAGAGAATCAAGTCAAGCAATATGAGGCCGGGCGTGGTCATGACGCAAAAACAGAAGAACAACAGGGCCGATAGCACTGTCCATTGAGATTTCCCTCTATCACTATCAAACGGGTCCTCTGTCTTGCTGTAATCCCACCCCATACCATAACGCAGCCGCCCCCGAACCAATCTTCTTCCATGACACAATGATTGATGTAACGTTCACCTCGATGTCGGTACACTCGAATCCGTCCATCGCTGTGGCTGAGGTGAAAACGAGACTCGTCAGTGAATAGAACTTGTCCTCACTGCATGGCCGTCTAGCGTAGATGCTGTCTGCACCACTGTAGACGTGCTTGACGGTGGTTTCCTGTCAAAATGGGACGTCTGGCAGGTCTTCTGGCGACAATCCCTGCACATCAGAGGCGACGACGTACGGTTTGTGAAGATATTCGTTGAAGGCCAGGGATGCTTCTTGCAGTCACTATTGCTGGCTGGAATAGATTTCATAGGTGTGTTGTTGGAATCCAGTTGTCTTGTCGATTATTGGTTACGCGTGGCCTGCCACTCCGAGGATGGTCCCTGACTGCATTCTTCTGTTGCCAACGTTGCCATAAACACCAATTGTGTTTCTGTGGACGTTAAATTTGCTTGCAACATCACGTTGACTCGATCCTGCTTCATGCACAACAATGGCTCGCAGACGCTCATTTTCGGACAGGCATGGCATTTCGTAATGTTGAATAATTGCGTAATTTTGTGTTTTTTCTGAGTGGTTGCTAAACAATGCATATGGAATCCCATTAACGCACATGTTTTTATACCCATTCTTGAGTAGTGAAATGCATGGGGCTTGCATAAAAGTCAACTTTTGCATGGAATGCATGCTTTTCTGTAGCAGTTGCGTTTTTGTGACTTGATTCCATACATGTACTACAATATTGAAAACCAAACTTTACCTGTTTGAAAAATACACTAAAATATTAGTGTCACAGGAATTTTTGTTGTTGAGTATATGTTATATCTGGATTATATCAATGTCGTATCATGTTAATTATATTGGTTATATCATGTTATATCTGGTTACATATTTGTTAAATCTGGATTATTTATTGATTATATCTTGTCAATCATGATAATACCTGTTTATATCATTGTCCTATGTTGTTATATCTGTGATCTATCATGTTCTATCTTGGTTCTATCTTGGTCATTTCTAGTTTACTTCATGGTTCTATCTGGGTTCTATCAAGGTTATATCATGGCTCTATCTTGGTTCTATCTGGGTATCTATCATGGTTATATCTTGGTTACATCAAGACAGCTGTGACAGCTTCATGTGGGAGGAAAGCCATAGTCATGAAACCATGCTATAAAACATGCCACCCTTCTTGAACTGCCTGTACAAGATTTATGCTCTGTTTAAATAGCAAAGAAAAAAGGAAGAAGCAGCCTGAACAGCGTTAGTAAAAAAATGTCCTGAAAACCAAACCGCTTTCAGAGATTACCTGCTTCCGATGCCTTTAAATCACCACTTTGTATCTTGTTACAACATTAGGGACTTCCTTCAACATTAACCCAAATGGCACAAGTCCCTTAAAGAACTGCATAAACAATGAGCAGGGAATAAGAGTAGAAAAGGAAACATTTATTACAAGCAGTGGGTGATCAATGCCTTTTGTTCGTTAACCTGCAGTAATGCATGCACGTACTGAATGGCTCCACTTCAGTTCATAACTATCGTAGCATCATCCTAAATTCTAGCACGGTTTACATTTCAGCAAATCTCTTGAGCATCCTGCTGGGCAATGTGTACTCTGCCTGACCGATTTCTCTGGCACCATTGATAGAGGATCATAGAATGGTATTTCCCAATGGCAGCTAGTACAATCAGGGCATACAGATAGGCAATTACCTATGCAATTTGGGGGAAGTTTGGGGTTAGTAAACTTTTCCCAAATCTAGAGTGACATGCCATCATTTCATTGGTAGCATTGTCTTTTGCCGACTGAATCTCATCAGCATGGATGATGTTGCGGATACGTTCTCATTAGTATTTTAAATACGATGTCGTATCACAGCACCAACAGCCTACGTCAAAGTCATCGTTAGAGCAAAGATCGGCTTGAGCAGAAGGCATCCTCTGTCTTCATTATTTCTCACAAAAGCAGCATTGTTACGACGTAAATTGTAATAAAAAGGTAAATTGTAATACTTGCAGCAAATTATAATAATTTTGTCGTAAATTGTAATAACAACGTAAATTGTAATAAAATTTGACGTAAATTGTAATAAAAATTGACGTAAATTGTAATAATCTCAACTTGCGGTAAAATGTAATAACTTTTTACGTAAATTGTAATAACCTTATAAGTTTAGTGTCAAAGGCGTTAAATGACTAGAACCTATCCTTGTCAGGGTTGGTACAGGGTTTATCGTACAATCGTTATTAAAGTATGGGTGTGGGGGAGGATTGAGGTCGTTATCGTACATTGTTGTATAATTATATGTATATATAAACGCATTGGAATTTCATTTCTATGGTTGTCCAGAAGAGGATTAATTACTAGAGTGAACTTAGTTTTCTTATTTATTTGAGAAATACTCTGTGTGTTTTGTATTATATTTTGATGAAGAATTCAAATACAACAAATGAGTGACAGATCTCCTGTGTGCAATGTCAAATGAAAAAAACCCAGTACTCAGCAAATGCAGCATAGATTTCCCATGCATGGTAAAGGAGAATACTTAATACATAACATTATATACAATGTTTTTATTGATATCAAAAGAGGGGCGAGGATATTCTTTACCTACATTGCATATACTATTAGATATTGTGTATTCTCGATCTCTGTGAACTTCTCACAGATAAAGAAATAATAATAAATAAATGCAAACCATGTTAACTTATGCAATATTTGTAGCAATGTATGATTAACATATGGATCATTAATATAACATAAAATATTTCCTTTCATAGGAAGAAGTATATTTAATGAAATAAATGAATAAATGTAACTGTCTGGATTCCTTTCATATGTCATGAAGAACTAACAACAACTTACTGACAACTTATGCTGGGAAAATAACTCCTTGCCCCAACAACAAAAACAGAATCCATCATGATAACGGCACGAAATCATAATTCACAAGCATACACAAATTTAATCCGGTATCTTCGGGCATGTCTTGTTGAGTTTCAAAGAGAATCAGAATGTATAATCAATTTGTTGCAATCAATTATTGCTGAAATAAAACTGTTTTGATCAAAATTGAAAGGATGGAAAATCTATAATGAAAAGGGTTTTGTCACTAACGTAAATATTCTCTTTGACCTTATACGAAGAGTATTCTAAGATCATTAAACCCGGCAATCGTTGGTGGATTGCGCCAAGCAACCTTGATACCAAATTTGGTACCTCACGTATAATGCGGTACATAATTTTCGAAACAGATAATTACGTTTTTCATAAGTTATCACTAATTTGTGACATATATACGGACAAAAATTACCTCAGAGGATAATCTTCTCTGGGGGTTTAAGAGGATTAAAATAATTCCAGCTAACATCAAGCACTGTAATAAAATATATTGAAATTATACGATACCTTCTTAACATTTCAGTGAAAAGAAAAACCAAATTATATGTATGTATGTATGTATGTATGTATGTATGTATGTATGTATGTATGTATGTATGTCATTGGTATCACATATATGACTGCACTTCTACATACTCTAGATGACAGTATCATGTACGTAGATGAAAGTATGTAAGTGGACGATAGTATCTAGATGGCATACTATCATCTACGTAGAAGATACTATCATATACGTAGATGAAAGTATCTTCTACGTTGATGATAGTATCTTCTACGTAGATGATAGTATCTTCTACGTAGATAGGGGGCACAGGTGGCCCAGTCGTCTAAGGCGCCGCGATTCGCTGTGCAGAGTTGCGTCCCCTGGACACGCCAGAAACCTATGATGGTGGGTTCGAATCCCGGTTCGCCCTGATTATGTTTCTAGGTTTGTCAGCACCATACCCGTGCTCGTGGGTTTCACCGAAGTGGTAAATGTCTGAGACCTGCATCACTTCGGGCTTTCCTCCAACATTAAGCTGACACGCCGTGATATAACTGGAATACTGTTAAAAGCGGCGTTAAACCCAACTCACTCACTCACTCACTCACTCAATTCTACGTAGATGATAGTATTTTCTACGCAGATGGTAGTATCTTCTACGTAGATGATAGCATGCCACAAACATCACATCACTTCCAATAAATGTCTTTCACTTTCAGAAGTTCCAAAAGATATTTTAAGATTCCTTGATAAGAAGATTTTGTATGTCAACAGTAATGACTTTAAAGTAAGTTGTTTCAAGAAAGATGTAAACATATCAAATATTTTTTTTATAGTGAGTAAGGGAAAGGGTTCTCTGCCACAAGTGATCAACAATATCTTGGTGTTTTTTCCATTGAAATACGCGCACGCAACCTGGTGTTGAGAGATCCATTCATTTAATTTTCACCACTATTTTGGCTTTTAAGCAAAATGGAACCTGTTTTAGCAGATAAACATGATTGATTATTCTTAGCCATGAGATGCAGTTGTTTTTCATACATATCATAATGAAGTATTTGTAATCTACTTTGTGTTGATTTTGATTTTCCTACATACCTTATTTTCTTGAGTATTGTGCGCACTTTTTTTCCCAAAAACACAGCTGTGCATTATACACAAATTAATGACTTTTGATGTTTTTTTCCCCCATGGAAAGACATTACTGTGAGCACGTAACACCTGAAATGCCATGTCAACAAATCCATACTCAAGTACGCAAATTAGTCATGTAATTACACTGTCTGGCTATAAAAAGTGTTCTTTGTATATCTGGACTTATGTTTGTAACTTATTTTATTAATTTTATTCAAAATTCCTTTTAATATTGTTTTAATTAATTTCGGCGAAATTGTGTGTGAAGCGATCGGAAGATCTCACCGTTATTAACAGCAACCACGGTCAGATTACAGGTACATGTGTTATCATTCAGTGATGCACTGCACAGGCATCTCATGGAATACACAAGGGCATCACATGGAATACACAAGGGCATCTCATGGAATACACAAGAGCACCTCATGGAATACACAAGGGCATCTCATGGAATACACAAGGTCATCTCATGGAATACACAAGGGCAGCTCATGGAATACACAAGGGCATCACATTGAATACACAAGGGCACCTCATGGAATACACAAGGGCATCACATGGAATATACAAGGGCATCTCATGGAATACACAAGGGCATCTCATGGAATACACAAGGGCACCTCATGGAATACACAAGGGCACCTCATGGAATATACAAGGGCACCTCATGGAATACACAAGGGCATCACATGGAATACACAAGGGCATCTCATGGAATACACAAGGGCAGCTCATGGAATACACAAGGGCATCACATTGAATACACAAGGGCAGCTCATGGAATACACAAGGGCATCACATGGAATACACAAGGGCATCTCATGGAATACACAAGGGCACCTCATGGAATACACAAGGGCATCTCATGGAATACACAAGGGCATCTCATGGAATACACAAGGGCATCTCATGGAATACACAAGGGCATCTCATGGAATACACAAGGGCATCTCATGGAATACACAAGGGCACCTCATGGAATACACAAGGGCATCTCATGGAATACACAAGGGCATCTCATGGAATACACAAGGGCACCTCATGGAATACACAAAGGCATCTCATGGAATACACAAGGGCACCTCATGGAATACACAAGGGCACCTCATGGAATATACAAGGGCACCTCATGGAATACATAAGGGCACCTCATGGAATACACAAGGACATCTCGTGAAGCACTGCAAGGGCATCTCGTGAAGCATTGCAAGGGCATCTCATGAAGCATTGCAAGGGCATCTCATGAAGCATTGCAAGGACATCTTGTGAAGCACTGCAAGGGCATCTTGTAAAATATGCAAGGGCATCTCGTGAAGCATTAACTATTGCCTCCAATAAAAATATTTTCTGCAGATACATAACTGCATTGAGGAGTATTAAACTCATAAAGCTGAAGCAACCATGCAATTTCATATCTTCCACCACTCATCCCTTATAAATGGAAAATCCACTTACTATTCAGAAAACAGTGTTCCAAATTATTCAAAGTTGAAAAAGTCAAGGGGGCCTTGTCTTAACCCTTGATGTTGCAAATTTAACATTAAGAGGATCCCTACATTAAACTATCAAAGACCTCACATCCCCTTAAATTTCTAACTCTGATACAATACCATACAAAATCTGAGAATGTAAAGAAATGTCTATCCTACAATAATACTAAATAAAGGTAAAACAAATTGTATTTTTGAACGCATTTTCATTGTATTCTCAGTGGCATAAAACATTGTCGGTTTCCTTGTTCCACAGATGAATACAACCCATGAATTAAGAGTGTTGCAAAAGCTTTGCTTTGTTAACAAAGGTAAAAACGTCTATAACAGACAGCCATGTTGGAGATGGCAGAATCCTGACTCCACCACGACACTGTGTGTGTCACAGAGCCAGTGGAGACATCTTTTCCTTCAGCTCAGTCGCATTCCTTCAGCATAAGTCATTCTGACAAATGTCAAATTTTCAAAGTTTAAAGGATTTTTTCTATTTTCGAAAGGCACACAATTATTTCAAATAAATTTGAGGAACAGATTACTACACAATTTGAGGTTATGTAATCATCGCAGCTTTAGGTTTCTTTATTAATTTCATATTTCTCGTGAACTGCCTTCCCATTACCTAATAAAATTGCCCAATAATGAATAATGTTTCGTTTTATTTATTTTCAAGCCCTGTTAAGAAATGACTTCATCACCTAAAACCATTCATAGTGTGTCAGATTGGTTGTGGGGAAACTAGCTGTAGTAACCATGTTCATATTTATGGAGCTACAAGTGACACAATTAGAATCAAGTTACATGTACTTCAATAGATTTATAACCTCCTGAAGAAAGAAATAGTTAGTATTGAGTCACACTGCTTATAACTCCAAGGCTAACACAGATCAAGAGATCAAGCCCTAGAACAGGCAAACCAGTCATTAGAGATTGAGTGAATGTTGTTTTGTGCAACAGTCAGTAATATTCAAATGTGTCACAGCTGCCTTTAAGTGAGTGAGTGAGTGAGTATGGTTTTACGCCGCTTTTAGCAATATCACAGCAATATCACAACGGGGGACACCAGAAATGGGCTTCACACATTGTACCAATGTCGGGAATCGAACCCGGGTCTTAAGTGTGACGAGCGAACGCTTTAACCACTAGGCTACCTGACCGCCCCTGCCTTTAAATGAACAGACCCAGGCTCAAATTGGCTCTTCAGCAACCCACGCTTGTCGTAACAGGCAAATGGTGGTGAGGCTCACTGACTTGGATTGATGCATGTCATTGTGTCCCAATTGCATAGATTGATGAACACAATGTCAATCACTAGATTGTCCAGTCCAGATTTGATTATTTACAGACTGCTGTCATATAGCTAGAATCTTGCTGATTGCAGTGTCACACAAAAAGCCAAAGCAAAGCAACATCCATGCCCTCAGGGCACCATGACACGCAACCATCCAGGCAACATTTTGTGATCACACAATCACCATCTTGGATGGCTCTTAGACCGTGGTCTAGTGGTAGAGCATCCTCCCGGGGAACGGAAGGTCAGGGGTTCGATCCCTAACTGCTTCATACCAAAAGGCATTAAAAGATGGTACTTGTTGTTACCCTGTCTGGCGCTCGGCATTAGGGGACTAAAACAAGGACTGGTCAGCTCGTAGTCAGTATACTGTGTCTAAGTGGTATTCATGTTAAACTGTGGCAAGGTCACCTGACATTTAGTAAGGAATAAATATAAATGTAAACAGTAATTCATCAGCAGGATGGCAGAAGGTTGATGTACACAAAAATGGGGATTAACAATTAGGATTAGCATCTTATAAATAACAGCAATTAAGTGTTTCAAGGCATATAGATGTCATGGCTCCAGGGTAATGAGCCTTTGCAATTAAATGTTCCTCAGACAATGGGTGTCGTAAATCAGTCGCTATGACAGTACTATTACTGCTTGTACTGTCTGGATAATGCTCAGCTTCACAGTGCTTAGCCCACTGAGATACCATGCCACAGTTTAACAAGGATAACCCCACTCAGACACAGTATACTGACTCCGAGCCGACTAGTCTTGTTTTTACCCCTTAAAGCCAAGCAACAGGCAGGGTAACAAGTACTATCTTTTTTTAATTTTTGGGTATGACACAGCCAGGGGATCGAACCACCTACATTTCAGTCTCCAGGCAGGTGCTCTACCCACTAGACCACGGAGGAATCACACAATATATCGAACTGACACGCCTTGAAACAAAACGGATGGAAATGGAGAACGGAATATTAGTTTTAGACACAGTAAAATAATACGCTACCAATGAACACAAACACATCTCAACATTTGATTCTGACATGTTGAATTTGTATGTGCGCTATTTCAAATGGACTGGCAGTAAAGCATATTTCCCTATATGTTTCATTGTTCTCTTATTCGTTTTCATCAGTCTATAAGTCAATGAGTGTACTCAAGTCACTACACAGTACTGTAAATGTAATTACTGAGATAAGAGAATGTTCCTAACGTAATCTTAAGTGTCATCAATAAAACTAAAGTTGGGCAGGCAACGTCTCATTAACATTCTAGCATAACTTCACAGGAATGTTATTTTTATGCTTGTGAAGAATCCATTCTTCAAAAACTGTTGGAGTAAGGGAATAGGAATGTTTGGATTAAAATAATGCCTCAACCGTTTTCCCTTGATGCCAACAGTGGTACCATGAGTGAGTGAGTGAGTGAGTTGTGTTTCATGCTGCTTTTAACAGTATTCCAGTTATATCACGGCATGTCAGCTTAATGTGGGAGGAAAGCCCGAAGTGATGCAGGTCTTAGACGTTTACCACTTCGGTGAAACCCACGGGCACAGGTATGGTGCTGACAAACCTAGAAACATAATTGGGGCTAAACAGGATTTGAACCCACAATCATAGGTTTCCGGTGTGCCCAAGGGACACAACTCTGCACAGTGAATCGCCACCCGTGCCTCCAGGTCTGTATGAGTTGAAGGTCTGTAAGGTTTGAAGGTTTGCATGGGTCTGTATGAGTTGAAGGTCTGTATGAGTTGAAGTGTTGAAGGTCTGTATGAGTTGAAGGTCTGTAAGTGTTGAAGGTCTGTATGAGTTGAAGTGTCGAAGGTCTGTAAGGTTTGAAGGCCTGTATGAGTCTGTATGAGTTGAAGGTCTGTAAGGTTTGAAGGCCTGTATGAGTCTGTATGAGTTGAAGGTCTGTATGAGTTGAAGGTCTGTAAGGTTTGAAGGTCTGTATGAGTCTGTAAGTGTTGAAGGTCTGTATGAGTTGAAGTGTTGAAGGTCTGTATGAGTTGAAGGTCTGTAAGTGTTGAAGGTATGTATGAGTCTGTATGAGTTGAAGGTCTGTAAGGTTTGAAGGTCTGCATGAGTCTGTATGAGTTGAAGGTCTGTAAGGTTTGAAGGTCTGCATGAGTCTGTATGAGTTGAAGGTCTGTAAGTGTTGAAGGTCTGTATGAGTTGAAGTGTTGAAGGTCTGTAAGGGTTGAAGGCATGTAAGAGTCTGTATGAGTTGAAGGTCTGTAAGGTTTGAAGGCCTGTATGAGTCTGTATGAGTTGAAGGTCTGTAAGGTTTGAAGGTCTGTATGAGTTGAAGGTCTGTAAGGTTTGAAGGTCTGTATGGGACTGTATGAGTCTGTATGAGTTGAAGGTCTGCATGAGTTGAAGGTCTGTAAGGGTTGAAGGTCTGTATGAGTTGAAGGCTGATATAGAATCTCATTACACACTGTATTTGTGTTAGCTCAGACAATGGCAGCACTGACCAAGGTCTGACCCCAGGGCAAAGATCTGAAGCGCCACCTGGGGGGATGTCAGAAATACAAGCAGAAAAAGTCGGCATGTCTCCCCAGGTTCTGTGGTCAAGATGCCATTGAGAGATCAATAATTCCTTTGTGGCTATGATTACAACATAACTGGGAGATAATACATTTGTACCATGACTGAGTGTGTTTCAGATCTTCACTGATTATAATGTAACACAGAAGTCATATCACAATATCAGGAACTGAGCCAGGGGTGTTGCAAGAACAACGCTTTAAACATTGAACAAAAAGTTCAGTTACCATAAATCATGAAATTAATGTGTCACTAAATAATTAATGAGAGTGTCGACCCCTGGCATGATGCTTGTAGCCCTGCCTTTGACCTACAAAAACTAACGAACAAACAAGAACTCCAGGATTTAGAATTCAAGCGTAAAGTATAGGGTGATAGCAATTTAATTGAATAAACTTACAGGCAAGACCCGTCAATCAGACATCGTTGAGTGAGTGAGTGAGTGAGTGAGTGAGTGAGTGAGTGAGTGAGTGAGTGAGTGAATTTGGTTTAACGCCGCTTTTAACAGTATTCCAGTTATATCACAGCGTGTCAGCTTAATGTGGGAGGACAGCCTGAAGTGATGCAGGTCTCAGATGTTTACCACTTCGGTGAAACCCACGAGCATGGGTATGGAGCTGACAAACCTAGAAACATAATAGGGGCGAACCGGGATTCAAACCCACAATCATAGGTTCCTGGCGTGTTTCTGGCTCTTGCGGGCAGATGACCATTAAGTACGCTGATCACTGTGTCGGATTAACGAGGCTGATTAATGAGTGATTTCGGTAAATGAGATGTGTCAGAGTCAGATTAACGGGTCTAAATAGCACTGATTTAATCTGTTCCCATCATTAGTGTCGGATAAAACCGACTGTCGGATTAACGAGTGTCGGATTAACGAGACTTGACTGGAGTATATTATATTTTCAAATTTTACTTCAACTGCTTGACATCTGAACTTACTTAACTGAAATCAAAAGCAAGAGATTCCAAACAACACATACTCAATTAGATCGAGTCACTGACGAAACTTCTACATGTTCCAAGTGTTGTTATACGAGTTAGCTCAATCCTTTACACATACATGAGCAGTATAGTGTATTCACCACAGCTGCTGTTGAACTGGACATAAATTTCAAATAATCTCAAATCATTATCGTTACTTTGACGTTTTCTTTTATTATTTAGAAGATAGATACTATGTGTGTGTCTATTTCCGGGATTCTATCGAGTATTTGCATCTTGGAAACTCATCTCGACATCTCAAATGAAAATTTCCAAGATGCAAATACTCGAAAAAATCCCGGAAATAGACACACACATAGTATTTATCGATATTGTAAACCTATTGTTTTAGGAACCTATTGTTTTCAGGGAATGCAAATCATATTTTCACCTTTTGACATTTGGTCATGTGACCCAAATTAGCCAATCACTACACAGAACACACTTTCTATAGGTTTACAATACACAATAATAGCTTTCTGTACACTCCACATTGTCCTGGATGATTACAAAACAAAAGAAGTAAATTTGGTTTTGATCTCAATAAGAAAAAAATTATAAAGGCAGAGTATTAGGGGTTTGGATTCAGCATATGTCGGAATATATTTGTCCAATAACTATGTACACATATATAGAAATCCAACATTTCCATATTCCTCCAGAGTATGAGATTTTGGGAGACATTATACTTTAAGTGTCCCTCCCCAATAATAACTTACCCACAGTATCGAGCATCTCTTTGGTCAGGGGGTAAAAAGGCCCTGACGACTCTAATACAGCAATACCGAGACAAGGACTTGATCAAGTGCGGGTATTAGGGACAAACCATTTGATATTCTGGCAGGTGGGGGGTGGGGGGGGGGGGTGATGTTGGATTTTCTCGAACATTCTTAACACAATAATTATGCTTTAAAAAAATAATTGCCTGCCACAAAAATACATTGTTGCAAGCAGTGTTTCTTAAACAAAATTGAGGCTCATAGTTCCATATAAAAAAATATCTGGTTTTGTAGCTGTAGCTGAAAAAATATCTAACAAAATCCCAGGCCCCCCCCCCCCCCCCCCCCCCCCCCCTGAATTATCAAATGGTCAGTCCCTAACTGGGTCCCACTGATAAGCCAAGCGATAAAATAGGTGATGCCTTTAAAAACTAAAGAATTTTACAAAAATTACAAACTATATAATATCAAAAAAAACAGATTACTAAAATTGCTAGCATACACATTGAAGTTTTACCATTAACCATTTTGTGTCGGACAAAGTACAAAACATTAAATATAAATAAGGCTAACATCACAAAATCATAATCCAAAAGAAATTCTAAACATCATAAGCCTTTCAAATTAATTGCCAGACTTCTGAATTCAAGCAACGCCTTGACAAAGATGCCATATAATCAATAAAAAATTATCAACCAATAACATTGCTTGGTATTTCTGAATACCAGAAATAGATTAAACATAATTATTTTCTTAAAAAGTAAAAAGTGTTATTTATTGGCTATTTGTCTCACCTTCCTGACCCTCTTCATTTTGTGCTTTTCCTCGGATCCCATCGCGGCAGACATTTCTCAGCCACACAAACAGGTGAACGTAGGATACAGCATATCAAGACACAATCTCCAACTTCCCTCACCCAGCCGCATCCATCCTAGCATCCCTCATTCCACAGTAATCAGAATACCACACAATAATCCACACACTTCATGCACTGATTCTTAGAGTTACCAAACTGTTGGCGCCAATGGTCAAACCATGCTGAAGCATCACAGCAGTATGAAAACTCCTGACACTGTTATACAGTGATAAGGCACTGCATTCAGGGATATGCGAGACGGTCATAGCAAGTCAATACTTGCAGCACACGTCCTCTGTCCCCACCAAACACTGGTGATGTGTCGGTGGCTGGACCTTCCTCTCATTATCCAAGGAACAAACCATTAGCTGTCCCAGCCTGTTTGACAAAACTCTACCAAACGATCAAGTATTAGTGAAGGCTTAAGCATTAAGACGATATAACCATAACTCCCTTCTCTGTGAGGTACACATCTCCCTCAACTCGCTCTCGCTTTGCCGAGATCGTTTTTTTTTACAACCTCTCTTAAAAACAATTTGCCTTTAATTTGCAACGGATCTTAAGAGTCTTCTCTCAGAAGTAATATGTCTTCACTCCTTGAGTGACTGCCAAGGAAGCTGCATCCAGTTACCGAACTGGAAGCTATTGCATACCCGGTAAGTTGTCAATGAGGTAGTGACCACATGGTACTTTCTGCAAGTCCAAGATTGTAAATAAGACAGAACAAACAAAAGGATGGCCCTATAGTAGTGATCAGCATGAAGTGATTTATTGTCACTATCATTCAGTCTAACCAGCAATCAGATTTGGATTTTAGAATTGGATTGTAGATTCAGTATGATTTATTTTGTAGATATAGAAAGATTCTTAATATCAAGAATACTTCAAGATTAAATACTTGGCAATACTATTCAAACATGCTTTATCATCAATCTGTACTCAGTACATTCGATTCACCATAAAGATGAAATATTGCTTAAGGCCATAAAATCATAACTATACTAAAAAAAAAAAGTTAAGGATTATGAATATCTTTGGGGATATATTTATAAAAAATCGTGTGCTCAATCTTCACTTTAAAAATATATTCCCAAAAATATTCATGATTCTGATTTTTTGTGTTCAGTATACATATACATGTTGCTGTAATAATCCTAAACATCATGTACTGTTAATAGTGAGTGAGTGAGTGAGTGAGTGAGTGAGTTGGGTTTAACGCCGCTTTTAACATTATTCCAGTTATATCACAGCGTGTCAGCTTAATGTGGGAGGAAAGCCTGAAGTGATGCAGGCCTCAGACGTTTAACCACTTTGGTGAAACCCACGAGCATGGGTATGGTGCTGACAAACCTAGAAACATAATTGGGACTAAACAGGATTCGAACCCACAATCATAGGTTTCTGGCGTTTCCAAGGGATGCAACTCTGCACAGCGAATTGCGGTGCCTTAGACGACTGGGCCACCCGTGCCCCCCTGTACTGTTAATAGAAGTAGCTTCTTTTCTTTAAACCTCCACAATTAACGGATCCAAACAACGTCGTGCCAAGTAAGATATTGAGCTGCACAAAAATATTGATCAAGCAAATTGGTTAGCAAAATTCTTTATCATCCAAAACTGGGTCCCACAGGAGATATCACTTGGGTGAGATCAAGGGATATCTACACTGAAGATATCGCTGCAATGAAATTGCATCACAATGCTTTGCAGACCATTGTGACGCCATTGGTTACCATGGCGTCACAATCAAATGACATCACTAATGGCTCTTTTACAGAAGCTGTTAGCAGTACTTTTTACACTTAAGACACTGCTTATTACTGTCTACAAACTGAATAAGTTGGGGAAGAATGATGTAGGATGATAAATAAAATAGTGGAAAAAATCCTCGGCATGCCTCAGAGTTTTCCCACTTTTATCAACTTGTGTTGATATATTTGATATCAAAAGACACGAGGGTGAGATTCTCTATGTATCATAAAAGGGTACCAAAAAAAGGTGTTGGAATCTACACTGAATTGTTACCTCAACTGTAATCCTGAAGTTTCACCACAAGAATTTGTCCTTGTTCATTCACTTGTTGATAGAATTTCACATGGAGAGAAGTAACCATTAAGTTATTTCAATCCTGCCTTACAATGAAAGAATTTTGCAACATAACACAAACAGCTGTAGTAATACATGTATTGCTACATGAAAGATAATCAGAGAACAACCAATGGGCTACGAGGGATTACAGATTATCTGTCCCGAGTGAATGAATGGTCTTAATCCTTTGCCTTTGGCGAGGGATTAAGACCATTCATTCACGGACAAATGATCTGTAAATCCAAGTTTTGATAGGTTGTTGTATAAATTACTTATTGACATTTTTACAGAGAAAATAAAGGAAAATATATGAAATGTCAACCCTAGAGAGAGGCTTCAATGAAGGCAGCCTGTTGTTCAGATGACATCAAGTAATCAGTGTGTGATGTCACAAATAATGGATGGTGTCATATGATATTTTCCTCAACAATGAAGCACTGTGAGTAAGTGAGTGAGTTTGGTTTTACGCTGCTTTTAGCAATATTCCAGCAATATCACGGCGGGGGACACCAGAAATGGGCTTCACACATAGTACCCATGTCGGGAATCGAACCCGGGTCTTCGGCGTGACGAGCGAACGCTTTAACCACTAGGCTACCCGACCGCCCCTGAAGCACTGTGACACATTATGACTTCATTTGACCAATCTACCCGTGAAGATCTGGGTTAGAATAGGTCTTCAGCAACCCATGCTTGCCCTAAAAGGCGACTATGCTTGTCGTAAGAGGCGACTAACAGGATTGGGTGGTCAGCCTCGCTGGCTTGGTTGATGCATGTCATTGTTTCACAATTGGGTAGATCGATGTCCATGATGTCAATCACTGGATTGTCTGGTCCAGACTCGATTATGTACAGACCGCCGTCATATGGCTGGAATATTGCCAAGTACAGTGTTAAACAACAAACAAACATATCAACTGACCAATCAGCATTGAGAACCACTAAAATGCACACATGGAAATATCAGACAGGTATTACACATGATAATTCTACCCTTATGGGCAATATTCGGAATTATGTCACTATGGACTTAAATAATAAGCCTGGACCCAAACCACCACAAGCTTATGATATGACAAAGCTCCTGTCTGCCCAAGCAAATTTGTTTGTTTGTTTGTTGTTTAACGCTGCACTTAGCAATGTTCAAGCTTTAATGATGGCGGTCTGTAAATAGTCGAGTCTGGACCAGAAAATCCAGAGATCCATATTGTGAGGTACGATGACACAAATCAACCAAATCTCCGAGTCTGACCACCCAATCCATTTCTTCACCTCCTACGATCAGCCTAGGTTGCTGGGGACCTTCAGGGTCCTTCAAAAAGCAATTGGACATGAGGAGGGAAATATTTTGTAGGCTGCAACTTGATGACTTAAACTAGGCATTCATTGGTCATCGTATGAAATTAAAACAAATGGCCAAACAGTGTTTGTGAGAAGACAAAATTAACATCAGCAAAAATTTGACAGGTTACCCTGCTCCATCTTCCAGAGTCAAGGGAGTTAACTGACCATCAAAGTCCAGTTTCCACCCTTGCCGAACTAGGCTGGTATTATGGAGTTACATTTTGGCTGGACTAAAGAGTCTATGCATAGTCCAATCAAAATCGCGCAACGAAATCAAAATCTGGTTTGTAACGTCGTGCAGATTTCAGTCGATTGCAGGATACCGCCAACTCGTTGTCAAAATATATTTTACAAATCGTTATATGTTTTTAATCAAGGTGCTCAAGTGATTTGATGCACTTTGCGTTTTATCACAATATAGATCTTGAGTTTTGATGAGATCGTCTTGACTGGGCACCGCCATTTTGTTTGAAGCAAATGCAACTGATACGAGAGGTGGAATTTCAATGGTCCATAGGAGAGGCTTAGAAGGGACATAACTCATAATAACCACTGGTGGCACTACGATCGAGTCCAGGAATTCCAGCCTAGTTCGGCAAGGGTGGGAACTGGACTTATAAAGTCAGTTAACTCTCTTGCCTCGGGAAGATGCCCTGCTCACATGTAACTGGATATGATAGATTTTTATAAATATTTCTTCCAATGTCTGTTTGCTGAAAGTATATTAAGGGACTGGTCATTTAGTACTATTTTTGGTGGGGAAGGAGTCTGAGGATGTCATGAAAAAATACAAAGTGAAAGAAGCAAGGGTCGACAAAATTGAACACAACTATATCTGACACATTTCTATTTTTTCAAACAATTTTTTCGAAATTTGAACATTATTTATTATAGGTGGGGAGCCCAAATTGTTTTCACCTAAAATGGGTGGTGGGTCAGCAGAATATAATACAGTCCTAAGACCAATCACATACCATCCGGGGTGGTGGGGTAGCCTAGTGGTTAATGTGTTAGCACGTCACGCTGAAGGCCCAGGTTTGATTCCCACATAGGTACAATACATGAAGCCCATTTCTGGTGTCCTCTGCTATGATATTGCTGGAATATTGCTAAAAGCGGCTTAAAACCATACTCACTCACTCACATCCCTCCCATGAGTGAGTGAGTTGGGTTTAACACCGCTTTTAACAGTATTCCAGTTACATCACAGCGTGTCAGCCTAATGTGGGTGGGATGCAGGTCTCAGACGTTTACCACTTCGGTGAAAGCAACGAGCACAAGTATGGTGCTGACAAACCTAGAAACATAATGGGGGCGAACCGGGATTCGAACCAACAATCATAGGTTTCTGGCGTGCCCAGGGGATGCAACTCTGCACAGCGAATCGCGGCGCCTTAGACGGCTGGGCCACCTGTGCCCCCTCCCCTCCCATGAAAAATGACCAGTCTCAAAGCTTGCCTCACAAACCAACAGTCACACCAGCTTACCACAAGCGGGAAATCCAAGCATGTTGCACAATACAATACATTTAGGCTTATTTCCCAAAGCTTTTAATCTTAGCAAACTTGATATGAGCAGCACACTTGCATGTCCAAGTGAATTAGCTGCAAACTCATTCCTGTAAAGTAATTTTAGCTGATGGAAGTTAGTTAAAAGATGAGACTTTTGACTGAAATGATTTGATTGAAAAAATTCCCATCCCATAGCAGAGGCTGATTGCCAGAAGTAGACAATTGTAAATGACCCCATGAAATAAATGTCATTTTGACACAGTGTAAATGAACTTTAATGTTGCTAACTAGTGCCCTATCAGTGAAGCGATCAAATTGAATGCCCTACAAGTCATCACAATATCATTGCCCCGTGGACCAAGGTCGATAGTTTCACTGGATCATCTTCTGGGGTCTCCATGTTCAGGCTCCATCGCTGATAAACAATGACATTAACATGGGGAGAGATTCATGACTTGTGGTAAAGTTCAGTCATCAAGATGGACACGCTGGCTGCTGGAGTGACTTTCAACTAACTGTTCTGAACATGACAAAACTGTTTACTTTTGTTGAAGGAGTTGAACTTGTTGAGTTGGGGTGAGGTGAAATGGGGTTTAGCATCGCGTCCAAGAATATTGCACTTATATAGCGACGTGCATGCATGTGTGTGTTGCTGCTTGTACTAGTCTGGACTGATGCTGATTTTATGGGGCTAGCCCACTGAGATACTTTGGCAGATTTTAACATGAATACCCACTCAGACAGAAAATACTGACTTGGAGCTGACCAGTCCTTGTTTTAGCCCCTTAATGCTGAGTTCCATGAACCCCCTCCCTATAATACATGACCAGGTCCTAAATAATCTTCAAATTTGTTATTTTTAATTTCATTTGAAAAAGTAGAACTGTGTTATCCCCTATTGTTGTTATACATTTTTACGCCCTCCTCTTTTGCTGTGTCATTTTTTCATGGCCCCCGAGCCTGTCCCCTATAATAAATGACCAGTCCCTTATGATATGCAACGATTCTTCTACCACAGACTCTCTATGGGCATTCTGGGTGAGAATAGATCCCCAGACCCCCTTGCTTGTTATCAGAGGTGGGGTGAAATTGGGTTTAATGTCACAGCCAAGATTATTGCACTTATATAGCAATGTGCATGCACGTGTGTGTGTGTGTGTGTGTGTGTGTGTGTGTGTGTGTGTGCGCTTGTACTAGTCCGGACTGATGCCGATTTTCATAGTGCTAGCCCACTGAGATACCATGCCGCAGTTTAACATGAATACCCTACTCAGACACAGTATACTGACTCCGAGCTGACCAGTCCTTGTTTTAGCCCCTTAATGCCGAGCGCCAGACAGGGTAACAACAAGTACCATCTTTTAACGTCTTTTAACGTCTTTTGGGGTGATGCGGCCGGGGATCGAACCCTGGACCTTCCGCTCTCCGGGCGGACACTCTACCTCTAGGCCACGGAGGCGGTCGCTTGTTATCAGAGCAGACTAATACAAGTATAATGTGGTTGCAATGTGTAACCTGGCTCATTGTGTGTCATCAAACCCCAATGGTGTTGATGTTCATCGATAACTGATTTGTTGGCCTCATATCGCAGGATGTAGAGATGAAAAATAGGAATATTGCGGACTGTGCATGACACCCTCACTCACTCACTCACACAAATCCCACCCACCCACTCACTCACTCACGTCGCATTCAAGGTTTTAGCACTTATAGTGTGATGTGTGTGTGCATGTGTGTACGTGGGCGTGCGTGTTTGGCTGCTTAGCTTATACTAGTCCAGACTAATGCCATTATTATTGTTCATCCCACTGAGATACCATGCCACAGTGGACTTAGTTAAGTATGGATACCCATCTCAGACACATGGTACTGACAGGCAGGTTCACAACAAGTACCATCGTTTATTGTCCTTTGGAATGACGCGGCCAGGGGATCGAACCACCAACCTTCCGCTTTCCAGGATGACACTCTATCCGCTCGGACACAGAGACAGTGACTTGGACGATTACAGTAAAGAGAAAATGAATGCGTTTTTTGTAAGATTTTTCCAATCTCATTATTGATGATCATTAATGAAATATCAGTTTTAGCAGATATTAGGAATTGAACTGAGGCCTTTGGCATGACAACCCTAAAAGCATCCTGACAAGGGAACAGCGACAGTCCCACTTAAATAAAATCAATGAGTCATAAACTTTTGAATTTGAAATCATAAAATCTTATTTTTATTTTGTTGTGATTTGAAATTTATTTGACATTTATTTTATAACCTCATCTCTCAACGTTGTTGAAAATGTTATCTTTGCCACTACATGTTTTTAAGAGGGAAAACAAAATATCTTCATCAAGTTTCATCCTGTTTTTTCACAGGAATATAATTATAATGATTATGAGACAAAAAATAATAATAAATAATTTTGAAACCTATCAATGAAATTGAAACTTCAGATACAGAGTTTCATTGTTCAACATGCTCTCCTTCCAAAAAAATACTGGAATAAAAAACACAGAATGTCTTATCGAAAACAAATGTGAAGAAAAAAACTATTGGATAATTAATTTGTAGAAAATGAAAACAACATCAACATCGAATCAAATAGCCCTGCTAGCTGAACAAAAACGCTAATCCCACGACACACCAACAAATCTAACTTCTCCATAAATGTAATCAATACTGACAAGTGGGAGGCACAGCAATCACATCAGACCTGATCCGCATACTTCATCTTGTGACCCTGATAAATGGTCAGGGAGATAGCCACACACCGACATCCACTTGTGCATTTAAACAAGCCATTACTTCCTCCGGTTGTTGCTGTCAGCAGATGATTGAAGGCGAAGCGTCGTTCTTCACGATGTTACATTTGTACGATGTTGTTAATGTGTGATTTGGTGTGGTTATTATGACTTATGGTGTGGACTTGTGTGATTGGAGACTGGGCATTCATCAGTGAGAATGGGATTCTTCACAACGGGTGTCCATGTGATAAATGTAATAGAGATAGGGTTGTGTTGTTATATTCTGTGATGAGATGTATTTAGAGCAGACCTAAAGTTTCTTTTTCTACATGTATTTAAAAATGTTTCTTTGTCAATATGCTAAAAAATCTTGCAAGAGGCCAAATAAAAATATTCGGCTCGTCTAGGAGTCAGTACACTGCGTCTGAGTGGGGTATTCATTTTCAACCGCTAGCACTTAGTAACTTATACATGACTGCTATAATCTTGAACATGATGTTAAAACACCAACTCACCTAATATCCATGTTGCCAAGACGCAGCCACATAGACGCAGGCACCTCACCTCACCTCACCTCACCTCACCTCACCTCACCACTGTATAATCTCAGGTGGAAATGGAACATGGGGCCTTCCATATTTTTAATCAATTAGTTTACAGATATCTTTTTTTCTAAACCATAGGGTCCATGGTTAAAACATCAAAACTATCATTTCAAGTGATTTCTGACAACTGACGGTCAGGAGTGTTATGCTTTGTGTCCTATTTTAAGAAAGCAAGACATAATACAAATGTTAACATAATCCAAATTTTGAAAAGTTTTGGTTTCGTGTATAAAAAAAAAAGGTTATTAAATGCCGAATGAATAAACATGCATATCTACTAAACTTAACGGGGCGGTCGGGTAGCCTAGTGTTTAAAGCGTTCGCTCGCCACGCCGAAGACCCGGGTTCGATTCCCGACATGGGTACAATGTGTGAAGCCCATTTCTGGTGTCCCCCGCCGTGATATTGCTGGAATATTGCTAAAAGCGGCGTAAAACCATACTCACTCACTCACTCACTAAACTTAACAATCTGACTGCACCTGAGAATGAGCCTCTATGAGTAGAGATGTTATACATTAGGCATGTGTGTCTAAGTGGGGGTTTATTCCTGTTCTGCTCTCAGCAATGAATTACGTATCTGCCAATAAGTCACATTTTACAGGATGTTACACTTAAAATTACTCAAGACAATGAGAACCTTTAATCAACAGTTGCTTATGTGTATCTCTTCTCGAGTATTGGCTGGTTTGAATTGAAAGAAGGGGGTGAACTGTTTATATGGTATCTGGTTCATAAATCACACGTGTGCATATTGATAATGTCAAACTGGTTTTATGTTAAACAAACTTTGGCTAGATTCCTGTTTCTACTTTGTACTACTTATCTATCTATGTATGTAAAGCCTGGGGAAGATGGCACCACATGCCATACTGCCAGTTTCTCTAAAACACCAAGTACAGAACTCATATAACTGACTGTATCCTAGCTGCCGCACCGTACTAGCTTCCTGCTACTAATGTTGTTTATTACATCCCACACTGTACTAGCTTCCTGCTACTGCTGTTGTTTATTAGGTACAGCATTGTACTAGCTTCCTGCTACTGCAGGTGTAAATTACGTCTAACATTGTACTAGCTTCCTGCTACTGCTGTTGGTTATTATGTCCCACACTGTACTAGCTTCCTGCTACTAATGTTATTTATTAGGTCCAACATTGTATTAGATTCCTGCTACTGCTGTTGGTTATTACGTCCAACACTGTACTAGCTTCCTACTACAGCTATTGGTTATTGCCTCACACAGTGGTAATAACACCAAAAAAAGGTGAGCTTCACAAACTAGTCTGTAAGACAGGTGAGCTTCACAAACTGATCTGTAAGACAAAAGAGCTTCACAAACTGGTATGTAAGACAGGTGAGCTTCACAAACTAGTCTGTAAGACAGGTGAGCTTCACAAACTGATCTGTAAGACAGGTGAGCTTCACAAACTGGACTGTAAGACAGGTGAGCTTCACAGACCAGTCTGTAAGTAGGTGAGCTTCACAAACTGGTCTGTAAGTCAGGTGAGCTTCACAAACTGGTCTGTAAGTCAGGTGAGCTTCAAAAACCAGTCTGTAAGACAGCTGATCTTCAAGTATGCCAAGTCAGCTTCAGGAACTTGTATGAATGTCAGCAGGCTTGTACACCAGGTGATGGGTGTCATTGGTGAACACCACTGGAATGTGATTCAGACATTTTCAAGTGTTCTATTTCTCCAAATAGCAAACTTCCACCACCTGATGTTGCTAGTTTCAACGTCAAGTCTGTATCTCTACAATTCTCCTTAACTTCCAAAAAAGCCTGCTATCTACATCTGGGTTGAACCCTATCATGCCTGCTTCTGTTGGCATCTCATCAGAGGGGATGCATCTGGGCCATGCACCTCACACACTGCTCCCCAGCTGATTCCCGCATGTCACTCAACTAATTCTGTACTACAAAAACACATGTAGGCCTTATATTTTTCTAAAAAAATTCATATTCAACGTAGGTGGCTGAATAAAATACAAAAATAATGAATTGATTAATTGCATGAATTAAAAAACATGTTTTGACATTTCAAGATAATTAAAGATAATTGATTGTTTTTATGTTAGAAATAACAATTTTTAAAAAATATATTACAGCTGTGATCAACATCTTGAGTTTTTTTCAAATTCATTTAATTGTAAAAGTCGTCCAATTATAATTTGTTAGTCATTCAATTTTTATCTAATTTCAACTTTCTTTTTTGTCTGTTTGTCTTATAAACTAACAAATGACATGACAGGCCCTACTACCAGTATACAGTTGATGGAACCTGACCCATGATGGTTAGAATTGGTCTTCAAGAACCCATGCATGTTGTAAGAGACGACTAACAGGATAAGGCGGTTCGGCTCACTTTCTTGGTTGATGCATGTCATCGTATCCCAATTGCGTGGATCGATGCTCATGATGTCAATCGCTGGATTGTCTGGTCCAGACTTGATTATTTACAGACCACTGTCATATAGCTGGAATATTACTGAGTGTGCCGTTAAACAACAACAAACAAACTGACAAAACATTGTGGAGTCTCCTGTCACATGATGACATTCCTAAACAGTTTCTAAAAGGTCAAATAATATCTGGATTTTAAAGTCCATTATTAAATTTCATATGTGGGAATTGCTATAAGTAATTTATTTTGACTTGATGTCAGGTTTGAGTGAGTGAGTGAGTTGGGTTTAACGCCGCTTTTAACAGTATTCCAGTTACATCACAGCGTGTCAGCTTGATGTGGGAGGAAAGCCCGAAGTGATGCAGGTCTCAGACGTTTACCACTTCGGTGAATCCCACGAGCACGGGTATGGTGCTGACAAACCTAGAAACATAATCAGGGCGAACCGGGATTTGAACCCACAATCATAGGTTTCTGGCGTGCCCAAGGGATGCAACTCTGCACAGCAAATCGCGGCCACCCGTGGCCCCCTTGTGGCTAGAGTGTCCACCGGTCACACCAAATTCCAAGGTTTTTTCCCCATAAGGGTTCAGTTTGTCATGAACACTCTTTAAGTCCCCAGTGGCCGTGGAGTAGCCTTGTCGTTAAAAAGAAGGTCTGGGTTTGATTCCCGACATGGGTACATTGTTGCTCAGTTGGTGGATCTGGGTGTATGTGTGTTTTGTTTTAAATCACATTTGGACTCAATCATATGAAAAAACAAAAAAATACCTTGTCTTTCTGTCCTCTATACTCTTAATGTTCCCATTGAAAAGCTGATATATATTTCACTATTTTCATAAGTGAGATATTTCCTTTTATCATATAATAGGTAGGTTTATTTGTTGTTTAACGCCGTACTCAGCAATATTCCAGATATGACGGCGTTCTGTAAATAATCGAGTCGGGACCAGACCATCCAGTGACATCATGAGCATTGATCCACACAAGTGCGATGCGATGACATGCATCAACCAAGTCAGCGAGCCTGACCACCCGATCCTGTTAGTTGCCTCTTAAGATAAGCATAGTTGCCTTTTACAACAAGCATGGGTTGCTGAAGACCTATTTTACCCCAGATCTTCACAGCAGTATAAAGCCAACGGATAAAAACGATATCCGTTGGGGTCATATGCAGATAGAGAAGGCAATATCAAAGGTCAAGTAGGGACTATTTTAAGTGTCTACTTACAAACATGGCGTCGCCCTTGTCATTCTGTGATTGAGCCAGAATTAACCATTGAGAATCTAGAGAAACTTCTGCGCAGTTTTCAAGTTTTGGCAACTTTGGAGATATAAATTTAAATCAATTTTGCGAGGGCACTTATGCAGCCAAGCAGGATCAGTTTTGCCAAGGCTTGCTAAATACAGTGTTTATTCCTAATACCAGATATTTATCATTCTCAAATTCACTTGCCTGACAACCTCTATTTATCATCAAAACCTGGCTTCCACTCTCACTTTGTTGAGATCAAGTGATCTCCTAGTAGATATCTTCTAGTAGATATCGCTGCAATAAAAATGCATCACAATGATATGCTGACCATTGTGAAGTTACTGGTTACCATGACATCACAATCAAATGCCATCATTAATCTCTCTGCCACTGAAGCTGTGCTATTTACACTCAAGACACTGGTTATCACAGATTAGAAACAGAAAAAAGTGAAGAATGATTTTGGATGACAAATAGAGTCATACCCTCATGTCTTCCAAGCTGAAATATATTAAGACTCATTGACAAACATCAAACTGTCCTCAGCAAGCTTTAAGTATGTGTAACCTTTGTCAACTGGTCTTGATATATTAGATCTCAGAATACAGTTCTCTATTTATGGCACAACATCTTGTTGCACTAGATTCATAAAAAAACACAATAATCATGATCATATTACCACACTTCAAAATTTTGCATCGAGAGTCCTTGATGTGTTATTATCACTCCCAAAACAGGAAGTGTAGTGATTAAAACTGGTACTTCTTTACAAATGGAACATCATGTGACATCACTCACAGGGGGAAAAACTCGAAGAAAGATCCAACATTGACATCTAACCAATGACAATGCAGGATTCTACATTAACACCATGTAATTTTCTAGTCATATTCTATGCCTTCTTTGAAAAGCGCTCATCAAGGATTTTCAGGATCATTAATCAATATTAAGACACAAAAGAATTCACGAACAAGGGTTATATCCTGCAATCTTCCCAAACCAAAGGGCACCCTGGGGATTTACTGGATGCAAAATCCTGCATCCTATACTCATGAAAGTCTAAAATGGATGCAAAAAAACACACAGTGCATCCACTGGGATGCAGGAAATAAACATCATTGTTAAGATTGTAGGCTGCTATTTCATAATTTGGTACCACTCAAAATGAATTTCCATACAAATCAATTAAATGTACAATACAATACAAGTCAAATTCTCCACAATTTTCTAGTGCTAGCACTTGTATATAGTTTCATTTTTTCTATTCTTACGACATGTTTTTTGTACAGATACCAGTGATAAAGTTATAAGCATCTGTAAAGAAAACTGAAATGTCGCATGGAAATAATTAAAAAAAGTTGAAATCTGTAAGTCAGTGCTGTCATCCTCATTGCGAACCAAACTGCACTGACCTCATACGGCAAGCATGGCAAATGTACTGGAGAAGATTTATGTTAATTTGCCAATTCCTATAGAGCAATGGAGCCAATGTCCGAGTACGCAGCCAGATGGCCTAGTACATCAGACATATACCACTAACCTCTGCTTTAATGCTCTGGAAACTAATGCAATTGCTTCTTATAACAAGTCTTTGATTGATAGATGGTCTTATGGTAAAACCTGCAGGCATGTAGATATCTGACCGAAGTGTCTGGCTGGGAGAGCCATCATGGTGCATCAAGCTTAATCCGGTTAGCCGTGGACATTGTACAAGAACACTCTCACAGCTGTCATGGGGGACCAGAATGCAAAATGGCCTCCATTCCATGTTTGTGGTTGCACCATGTCACCAAAACCAAGAGTCCATTACCTCATTACAATGAAACTAGTTTCTCTTACAGTTCCCAGAGCACATATTTGATAAACAACCATCCCTATTCCATTCCCATCCTCGTCTTGGCTCTCATTAGCCTGTACTCATTAATCCCCAGCTCTGAAATTAACTTAAAAGGTTTGGTATTTGGCTCTTTTTATGCAAGTACTTGATCACTGCATGTTCCTCAAGTTTGACCATTTTCCAAAGGTTACAGGTCTCTGCTTATTTTACAGACTTGTCACAGCAAAACAATTTGCTGAAAAGACTCAAGTGGATATACCTCTAAGACATCATGTAATTGTATAGGGGCTTGTCGGGTAGCCTAGTGGTTAAAGCGTTCGCTCGTCACTCCGAAAACCCGGGTTCGATTCCTGACATGGGTACAATGTGTGAAGCCCTTTTCTGGGGTCCCCCATGATATTGCAGGAATATTGCTAAAAGCGGCGTAAAACAATACTCACTCATGTAATGTCGACAACAAGACATTTTAATTTTAAGCAATTCTTTCCATGTGAGGCTCAGAACCTATCGATGAACCCTCGTAGAACTTACTTTAACCATATTCAAAACAATTTCTGAGACTATTTGTAGTTGGTGAAACTCCTTAAATCTGGCTGGTACTGTCAACATTAATTGGCTTTTGAAAAACATTCATATAAAAATTGGTTTTAATTGGTTTATATATTAGCTTGCTACATAATAACTAACAGAGCACAATACTTGATATTCCACAGCACAGCTGCAGCCATGAACCCTAAGTGTGTATGAGAAACAGACAGATGCACAAATAACATATTATTTGACTTATAGTACTGCAAAAACAAATTCTGACAGCCATCCCCTTAGTCCCTTCATATTAGCAGTAAATCCTCTCTTATCCAATGCCCTGACTGTGAAGTATAGGTGTTACTGATACAAAGTCCCCAAAATAACCAACCTCCTGGTTACATCTCTGATAGCTGTAGCTGTCAGTTCCCCCACTGTCTGACCATTACCTGGTCCAATCAGCTTACACATAAGATACATCTCTGGAATGAAGGCCCTGTGCAAACCCTTGAGGTCTAAAAGTACCAAGCAGCATTTTTTCATCAACTTATACAAGTGTGTCCTCTAGGTATGGATCCAGCTGAGCCAGTTCCCCCGTGAAGATTTGGGTTAGAATTGGTCTTCAACAACCCTGCTGGTCCTAAGAGGTTACTATAAGTATCAGGATTGGGTTGTCAGGTTGCTGGCTTTGTTGATGCAAGTCATTTCAGAATTCCATTGATAATGCTGTGACTCACAGAAGTCAAATTTTTAATTTGGGTCATGAAAGGCCTTTTTCTGTATTACAGATTTTGTACAATACAACCCGTGAAGATCTGGGTTAGAAAAGGTCTTCAGCAACCCATGCTTGCCGTTAAAAGCACCTATGCTTGTCATAAGAGGTGACTAACAGGATCTGGGGGTCAGGCTCACTGACTTGGTTGAAGCATGTCATTGTATCCCAATTGTGTGGATTGATGCTCATGATGTCAATCACTGAATTGTCTGGTGCAGACTCGATTATTTACAGACCGCCATCATATAGCTGGAATATTGTGCAGCCTTAAACAACAAACAAACTAAAACAATAGAAGTTGAAGAATACCCAACTGTTTCAGATGACGGGCGTTCTGTAACTTCTTTTGAGTAGTATATTAGATAGCCAAAGACACTCGGGTAAGATTCTCTATGTAAGAAAACCAAATTCACTTGATAAATATCTAATATTTGATAAAAAAATGAAGAATATTCATAAAGATCATTTGTCAATTGTTTATGAAAAGTCAATTCATCATCATCTCTTTTGTTGGTCAGTCAGATGACATGAATCCAGTCCAAAACCTTCCTTTTCATGGGGTACATGGCTCCCCGAAGCAAGGGAGTTAACTGACTAAAAAAGTCCAGTTTCCACCCTTGCCGGACTGGGCTACAATTATGGAGCTATATTTTGCCTTGACTGCATAGTCTAATCAAAATCTCATAACGAAATCAACATCCGGTTCGTAAAACTCAGTCAAGCGGATTTCGGTCGATAGCAGGATTTCATGTTTATAATCAAGGTGCCCATGTGATTTGATGCACTTTGTGAAGTAAGATCTGTTTTATTACAATATCTACATTGATTATCGATCAGATCATCTTCACTGGGCAGTGCCATTTTGTTTGAAGCAAATGCACGTGATATCAGAGGTGGAATCTGATTGGTCAGTAGGAGGGACATAGAAGGGACATAACTGTAAAAGCAACTGGTTGCACTACAATCAAACCCAAAACTTCCGGCCTAGTACGGCAAGGGTGGAAACTGGGCTTTACAGCTAAGAAAGCAACAGAAAAATACAACTGGGCATTACATATACATGTCTACTCCAAACTCATTTATATTGCATTCTTAAAAGGCCACTGTGTCCCCAAGCCTGGTGCCAATGTCCAATCTAGATTGCCTGATTATCCAACTAGTGAGATGGAATCTACAGCCAAAAAAATAAATGAGTTCATTTCCCTCTGTAGTGACCACCTTTATTCAAGATCTGTTTCCATCATGGCTGCAGGATAACTTTGTAGTACACGCCTCAAGGCAAATGATTGCAGAAAACCTTCCTGAACAAACTCATTAGTGTCATAGCTGTCACTATTGTTTATAAAGATATTACATCAACATTATATGTTCCACATGCTTCAAAGCTGCATTGAAGTCTTATTTATTACATCAAGTTGTTGATCAGTTCTCATGAATGCTGGATATCATTTTAACAAAGGATGTTCATGGTTTTGTTAAAAATCCACCCCTACACTATTGATCAGTGGACTGTGGACTTTGAAATTATACAATTCCCAAGTCACATGCTTCAACCCTAATGGACCAGGAGTGGTAGTCGTGTACATATGACCATGTAGCAAGTTAATATCTATGAGATATGACCAAGAGCAAGTTGAGATGGAACAGATATCAACTTTGGAATATGACCAAGAACAAGCTGAGAAGGTTCCCGAATGACTCCAACTATTCATTTTTTTCACCACAGCCAACAAACTAATCATTTGGGGCATATTTTTTTAACTAACTATTCATTTATAAAATGCACACTCACACACAAACTTTGAACAAATTCTTACACTAACAGCAGAGAATACATATAAGTTTCAATAATCATGTTCTTATTTGTAATTTGCCTTTGGATTTTTTTATAGGAAAATGTAACATTGGGGCATATATATCCGGTAAACAAATTTGGGGAAATTAACTGTCAACTGCCCAATATCAGCCCCTGGAAACAGGAAATACAAGACTGGCTGCCTCCACACTGATGGTTTTACCCACATCCACACAGTCCCACAGTCTGATTCCGACAGCCACCAGGGGGCACGGGTGGCCCAGCCGTCTAAGGCCCCGCGATTCGCTGTGCAGAGTTGCGTCCCTTGGGCAAGCCAGATACCTGGGTTCGAATCCCGGTTCACCCCGATTATGTTTCTAGGTTTGTCAGCACCATACCCGTGCTCATGGGTTTTATCAAAGTGGTAAACGTCTGAGACCTGCATCACTCTTGGCTTTCCTCCCTAATAAAGCAGACACGGCGCGATTTAACTGTAATACTGTTAAAAGCGGCGTTAAACCAAACTCACTCACTCACGACAGCCACCATGGTCTAGTGGATAGAGCATCTGTCTAGAGAGCAGAAGGTCAGTGGTTTGATGTCATACCATACCAAAAGACATTAAAAAATGATACTTCTTGTTACCCTGCCTGGTGCTCTGCATTAACAAGGAAGGACTAGTAAGCTTGGAACCAGTACAATATACAGAGTATTTTTTGTTCTGTTGGGTGCTTAACGCTGCACTCAGCAATATTCCAGCTATACGAAGTCTGTCTGTAAATAATCAAGTCAGGACCAGACAATCGAGTGATTGACATCATGTGCATCGATCTACACAATTGGGTTACGATCAACCAAGTCAGTGAGCCTGACCACTCGAACCTGTTAGTTGCCTCAACAAGCATGGGTTGCTGAAGACCAATTCTAACCCAGAATCTTAACGGGACTGTGAGAGTGAAGTATCCATGTTAAACTGCATGGTATCTCAGTGGGCTAACACTAGTTCGGACCAGAACAAGCAGCAACACACACACATGTATCTTCATCACTATATAAGTACAATAATCTTGATTGCGATGTTAAATCCCATTTCAACTCATCCCACCCAGACTGCAACGTTAAACAACAAACAAAACAAACAAACTAACAATTAATCATTACCAGGATTCATGACAAATATTGAATCAAAGCATTTATGCATCCTTCAAACTTGGATGTGACTCATACCTCAATATTCTTGAAGATGCAAGTGACTTTTAATTGATTAGATGATTAATCAAACCTTCCATATTCCCAAGTACAAACCATGGATTCCCTTTCAACAGCCTCTAAGGTCTGGTCATGTTTTTTCTTACAATGTTTTTAAAACATTTGGTGCAGTTTTTTGTTTCCATGTCGAGAAACACAAAGATATGGATTTTCTTGTTGATCCTTTGAACCCAGCAAATCTCAACGTACTTGAAAGACTAGCAGTCAAACATATCTAGGAAGAAATATTTCAGTAATTAGTATTCAAAACAGTAAACATATAACATTGATCTTATAAACATTAATAGAATTTTCTTATTTCTCTGCAACATTACAGCCTCATAAAATATTTTTATGGTTGCTGACACACTTTATAAAAAAAGTAGGATGACGAATCCGGAAATAACACAAGGCAGTCCTTTTGATTAAAGAAAAATAATATTTCATTGGATATAGTTTATATGAAAAAGACACAATCATGTGAAGATTCAGTTTTCTTTAAACTAATTACCTTAATATAATTATGGCAAATGCAAGTATGCGGTCTTAAATTCTTGAGTGAGTGAGTGAGTGAGTGAGTTGGGTTTAACGCCGCTTTTAACAGTATTCCATTTATATTGGGGCGTGTCAGTATCATGTGGGAGGAAAGCCCGAAGAGATGCAAGTCTCAGACGTTTACCACTTCGGTGAAACCCACGAGCACGGGTATGGTGCTGACAAACCTAGAAACATAATCTTTCTGGCATGCCCAAGGGACGCAACTCTGCACAGCAAATCGCAGCGCCTTAGACGACTGGGCCACCCGTGCCCCCCTTAAATTCTTGAAGACAAGCATATTAAGTTACGTTCAACAAAAGTTTGTCACTGTATCTTAATACCTTCATGGTTGATGTTATGTAGCATTTTAACATGCAAGGTCATTTTGGGTCCAAATATACTAGAATCAAATTTGATAACAGAAAATAAATATAAAAAATTATAATTTTTGGCCGGCAAAGATATTGGATAAAGAAATTCCAAACCGAATTATTCCTTGAAAATATATGAGAACAGCGAGAACCTGTTTCAACATGTTAACAAAAGTTTGCAGCTCAAAGGTAGCCAGGAACCAGACTATATGAGAAGTGACACATTCCACTCCACTTGTTCTTGGTGGGGAATAACATATCGTTAGTGATGAGCTTTGGGAAATCTGAATGCATATAAGTTCATGACTGGTTGGACACGGAAATGAGAGTAGGCGTTATTAGCATTAACTCAATCATACGAGGAGGGAAAAAAAAACTCAGTATGCGTGTAGAGGAAATATATTCAGTACAAGTCCAAAACAGGCTAAATAACGTCCTTATGGTAATTCTGATCTTGCACTTTAACAACACTTGCAAATATTGGAACTAAGTCAGGTGGGACTCCGCAGGCTGCAGTCAGCAATATTCCAGCAATATCACCTATGAATGCAGGCAATAAATAACCAGTTTTCCCGACAAGGAGACAAGAATGAAGTGATGGGGGCTGGTTTGGCCGGGAATCTCCATAGGGAGACAAGCATGGAGTGATAGGTGCCTGTTTGGCCCTGAATCCCATAGGGAGACAAGCATGGAGTGATAGGGGCCTGTTTGGCTGGGAATCCCATAGGGAGACAAGCTTGGAGTGATAGGGGCCTGTTTGGCTGGGAATCCCATAGGGAGACAAGCTTGGAGTGATAGAGGCCTGTTTGGCCAGGAATCCCATAGGGAGACAAGCATGGAGTGATAGGGGCCTGTTTGGCTGGGAATCCCATAGGGAGACAAGCATGGAGTGATAGGGGCCTGTTTGGCTGGGAATCCCATAGGGAGACAAGCTTGGAGTGATAGAGGCCTGTTTGGCCAGGAATCCCATAGGGAGACAAGCATGGAGTGATAGGGGCCTGTTTGGCTGGGAATCCCATAGGGAGACAAGCTTGGAGTGATAGAGGCCTGTTTGGCCAGGAATCCCATAGGGAGACAAGCTTGGAGTGATAGAGGCCTGTTTGGCCAGGAATCCCATAGGGAGACAAGCTTGCAGTGATAGAGGCCTGTTTGGCCGGGAATCCCATAGGGAGACAAGCTTGGAGTGATAAAGGCCTGTTTGGCCAGGAATCCCCATAGGTAGACAAGCATGGAGTGATATAGGCCTGTTTGGCCGGGAATCCCATAGGGAGACAAGCTTCGAATGATAGGGGCCTGTTTGGCCAGGAATCCCATAGGGAGACAAGCTTGGAGTGATAGGGGCCTGTTTGGCTGGGTATCCCCATAGGAATGCACGCATGGAGTGATAGGGGCCTGTTTGGCCCTGAATCCCATAGTGAAACAAGCATGGTGTGATAGGGGCCTGTTTGGCCGGGAATCCCCATAGGGAGACAAGCTTGGAGTGATAGAGGCCTGTTTGGCCGGGAATCTCCATAGGTAGACAAGCATGGAGTGATAGGGGCCTGTTTGGCCTGGAATCCCCAAAGGGAGACAAGCATGGAGTGATAGAGGCCTGTTTGGCCTGGAATCTCCATAGGGAGACAAGCATGGAGTGATAGGGGCCTGTTTGGCCGGGAATCCCCAAAGGTAGACAAGCATGGAGTGATAGGGGCCTGTTTGGCTGGGAATCCCATAGGGAGACAAGCATGGAGTGATTGAAGTCTGGTCTGCTACTGATTTGCCCATCTTCTCAAGGCAAGGGCATTCAATGACTATAAAAGTCCAGTTACCACCCTTGCCAAACTTGGCTTGAATTCCGGAGTTACATTTTTGCTGGACTAACGAGTCCATGCATTATAAGTCCAATCAAATTTGCATAACGAACTAGACATCTAAGTTGTGAAAAACATGGAATTCACCCAGCTGATTTCTGTCGATTGGAGGATTTGCAAAGCACGTGTACCGCCATCTGGGTGTCAACACATATTTAAAAAAAAAATTTCATGAATTTAATCAAGGTGCTCAAGTGATCAAGTGATCGACAGCTAGGTTGATCTACATACCAATGTTTCAGTTAACACACAAACTAAGTGGTGTATAAAGGACTTGAATTACATTTTCTGGAACCTAGTTGTCCACCAAAAGGAAATATTAGAAAAGAAGGAAAATGAGCTGGGAAAATGCTTCTTACACAAAAGAAAAACCATTAATTTAATAGACACAGAATACTAAACATGTATCCGTCTTCAGTCATTCCCCTTGCTGATTGAACAAAGTCCGAAAAGATTACAATGTTACACAATGTGTATAGTATCAGATTTGGACTGCCTTAGTGCATCAACTGCAGCTCTGTGATGGGCTGAAGGGCCTCAGTTAACAGTCCCATCTGGTATACAACAGGCAATATCTCCCTACTGTACCATCTGTTGCACTGTGATGGGCTGAAGGGCCTCAGTTAACAGTCCCATCTGGTATAAAACAGGCAATACCCCCTACTGTACCAACTGTTGCACTGTGATGGGCTGAAGGGCCTCAGTTAACAGTCCCATCTGGTATACAACAGGCAATATCTCCCTACTGTACCATCTGTTGCATTGTGATGGGCTGAAGGGCCTCAGTTAACAGTCCCATCTGGTATACAACAGGCAATATCTCCCTACTGTACCAACTGTTGCACTGTGATGGGCTGAAGGGCCTCAGTTAACAGTCCCATCTGGTATACAACAGGCAATATCTCCCTACTGTACCATCTGTTGCACTGTGATGGGCTGAAGGGCCTCAGTTAACAGTCCCATCTGGTATACAACAGGCAATATCTCCCTACTGTACCATCTGTTGCATTGTGATGGGCTGAAGGGCCTCAGTTAACAGTCCCATCTGGTATAAAACAGGCAATACCCCCTACTGTACCAACTGTTGCACTGTGATGGGTTGGAGGGCCTCAGTTAACAGTCCCATCTGGTATACAACAGGCAATATCTCCGTACTGTACCATCTGTTGCACTGTGATGGGCTGAAGGGCCTCAGTTAACAGTCCCATCTGGTATACAACAGGCAATATCTCCCTACTGTACCATCTGTTGCACTGTGATGGGCTGAAGGGCCTCAGTTAACAGTCCCATCTGGTATACAACAGGCAATATCTCCCTACTGTACCATCTGTTGCACTGTGATGGGCTGAAGGGCCTCAGTTAACAGTCCCATCTGGTATACAACAGGCAATATCTCCCTACTGTACCATCTGTTGCATTGTGATGGGCTGAAGGGCCTCAGTTAACAGTCCCATCTGGTATACAACAGGCAATATCTCCCTACTGTACCATCTGTTGCACTGTGATGGGCTGGAGGGCCTCAGTTAACAGTCCCATCTGGTATACAACAGGCAATATCTCCCTACTGTACCATCTGTTGCACTGTGATGGGCTGAAGGGCCTCAGTTAACAGTCCCATCTGGTATACAACAGGCAATATCTCCCTACTGTACCATCTGTTGCATTGTGATGGGCTGAAGGGCCTCAGTTAACAGTCCCATCTGGTATACAACAGGCAATATCTCCCTACTGTACCAACTGTTGCACTGTGATGGGCTGAAGGGCCTCAGTTAACAGTCCCATCTGGTATACAACAGGCAATATCTCCCTACTGTACCATCTGTTGCACTGTGATGGGCTGAAGGGCCTCAGTTAACAGTCCCATCTGGTATACAACAGGCAATATCCCCCTACTGTACCAACTGTTGCACTGTGATGGGCTGAAGGGCCTCAGTTAACAGTCCCATCTGGTATACAACAGGCAATATCTCCCTACTGTACCATCTGTTGCATTGTGATGGGCTGAAGGGCCTCAGTTAACAGTCCCATCTGGTATACAACAGGCAATATCTCCCTACTGTACCATCTGTTGCATTGTGATGGGCTGAAGGGCCTCAGTTAACAGTCCCATCTGGTATAAAACAGGCAATACCCCCTACTGTACCAACTGTTGCACTGTGATGGGTTGGAGGGCCTCAGTTAACAGTCCCATCTGGTATACAACAGGCAATATATCCGTACTGTACCATCTGTTGCACTGTGATGGGCTGAAGGGCCTCAGTTAACAGTCCCATCTGGTATACAACAGGCAATATCTCCCTACTGTACCATCTGTTGCACTGTGATGGGCTGAAGGGCCTCAGTTAACAGTCCCATCTGGTATACAACAGGCAATATCCCCCTACTGTACCAACTGTTGCACTGTGATGGGCTGAAGGGCCTCAGTTAACAGTCCCATCTGGTATAAAACAGGCAATACCCCCTACTGTACCAACTGTTGCACTGTGATGGGTTGGAGGGCCTCAGTTAACAGTCCCATCTGGTATAAAACAGGCAATATCCCCTACTGTACCAACTAATGCACTTTGATGGGCTGAAGAGCCTCAGTTAACAGTCCTGATCTGGTATAATTGATAAATAAAGCGACAAAACCCTTTCCATATTCAAAAGAAATCTCGGCATAAAGCAGTCGATAGTATGATTCTAACTAGCATGTGTTTATGACTCACTATCAAATAGTGATGATACCAGGTGTTCGTGAAAAGGTAAAGGTATCCTGTCCCACCGGTGGCACCCATCACAAACACATGCAAAGGCAAGTCAATTGTTCATCGGGGAAAAAAAGAAACACACGGTACAAGTCAAAATAGGGAAATGCATCGGACATCATTTTTGTCAATGATGTGGCAAATTTGGAAGTGTCCTCAACATGTCTACCATAAAACTTTTTGAAAGCTTTTCTGAGGCCTTGAATGTTGTAAACTTGATCAAACAACTTTGGTATCTATCTTGATAGACAGAGCATGCTCAATTGTATCTCAAAAGTTGTGAAATGAAAACACAAAAGGCTGGAGCTGCTGGAATATTGCTCGACATGAAGGGAAAGTTGACTACATCCCTCTTGTCATACTGTCTTGCGGAGAGTGTTTTGTCACTATGAACCTTTATGCATAGATCTAAAAATGAAACAGATGAGGCGGTCTCAGTGGTCTCCTTTATTTCTAGTTCAAGTGGGTAAATCAGTGGAACTGGCTATTTGATGGTTATTGAATGATATCAGATCATCGATATACCTGAAGCTTAAGTTAAACTTCTTGGCCAAATTAACTTGCTTTTACTTTGCCAATCCGAGAAGCAATTCCGATTCATATGCATAGAGGAACAGATCTGCAAGAAGGAGAGCACAATTGGGGCTCTGGGGATGCCTACTTCCTGCCTAAATGTCATATCCCCAAATTTTATGTAGATGACATGTTATCGATGAGTAAGTCCACCATTTCACATATCGTAAGAGGCGACTAACGGGATCGGGTGGTCAGGCTCGCTGACTTGGTTTGATGCATGTCATCATATCCCAATTGCGGGGATCGATGCTCATGATGTCAATCACTTGATTGTCTGGTCCAGACTCTATTATTTACAGATCGCCATCATATAGCTGAAAATTTGCTGAGAGCAGCGTTAAACAATAAACAAACAAACAAACACATTGTTTTATCAGTAAACTTCAGATTGCATTTTTCACAAATTGTCCTGAAACTCTCAATATAGATACACAACTGTATCTGTAACTGTATAAAACAGGCAAAATCCACCCACCCCCCACCACCCCCACCCCCCACTGTAACTCTGTGATGGGCTGAAGAGCCTCAGTAAACATCCTGATTGCATGTCTACAGTGAGATTACAGAGCTAATGGGAAACCTGAACAAAGATGCTCCTGACACAAAGCTATTTCCATGCGGCCATTGTGCTATCTGATCTAGCGTCTGATTGGCCACCTTGGATACCACAGATTAATAAGCTATCAGAGTCCATGCATTAGTTCATTCACAAGCACACCATGTCTGGACCCATCATCCAGGTTTTCCTTGTGTTATGGATCGACCTCACCCTTAAGGAGGAGAGAGGATAAGGGCCCACTGGAGAATACTTAATCATAATGGCTATAATGAAAGAAAACTCAAACCTGTGGCCCACCATAATTCGTTTCCATGTCTGAAAATTGTTTTTATCTCCATCTCCTTTGGAAATCAATCTTGCTCATATTCAAATATAAAAAAAGTGGGTTATATCGCTGACTTTGTGTGCTAGGGGGGCGGTGGGGTAGCCTATTGGTTAAAGAGTTGGCTTGTCATGTCGAAGGCCCAGGTTTGATTCCCCACATGGGTTCAATGTGTGAAGCTCATTTTCTGGTGTCCCCAGCCATGATATTGCTGGGATATTGCTAAAAGCAGCGGAAAACCATACCCGTAAGTTCTAGATTCTGTACTTTACTAAGAAAGTGTTGTCCTAAATATAACTATAAAAACAGGCTTTTTGACACATGTGAGTGAGTGAGTGAGTGGGTGGGTGGGGTGAGTGAGTGAGTGAGTGAGTGAGTGAGTGAGTGAGTGAGCGAGGGAGCAGGTGAGCAAGTGAGTGAGTGATACCAATCTAATATCAGGTGACAACTTATAACAACTCTTGATAATGTCAACATCAGACTGAGATGGAAATTAATATTGTGTCATTTTCTACAGCATGAACAATAAAACAAATATTTGGAGACTTTAAGGAATTTAGGGAACATATGGCAGGAGCTAGTATCCTAATTCTCTAACAAAACTGAAACTGAAATTATCTTATGCCTGATCCTCTGCCAATGAATCAAAATTCAACTGACTGAACCTGGGAATGTACAAGTTGTTTGGGCAATAGGCTCCCAGAACGATTCAGTCCATGTTGTACTGTAATCACCCTAATTAAAGACCACACATAATAACCACAAAGGCATGAAGATTATGGCAAGGAGAAATCAAAGGGCTAAAACTAATTTCCCCAAAGCAAGACTACTTGTATGCCATTGAACATATTGAAATAATTTTACACTACTCAAAAAAGCTAAACAAACGACAATTTCTTTCATAGGTCAATCGTTATTCTGACATAACAGGTGTTCTGTAACTTCTTTCAAGTATTATATACTGAACAAAAAACTTATTGATCATGAATAATTTGGGGGATATTTCTTTGAAGTTGCGTGCTCAGTCTTCACTAAAACACATACCCCAAAATATTCATGATCCCTAACCTTTTTTGATCAGTATATATTGTTCTGAAAAGGATTGAGTGAGTGAGTGAGTTGGGTTTAACGCCGCTTTTAACAGTATTCCAGTTATATCGTGGCGTGTCAGCTTAATGTGGGAGGAAAGCCCGAAGTGATGCAGGTCTCAGACGTTTACCACTTCGGTGAAACCCACGAGCACGGGTATGGTGCTGACAAACCTAGAAACATAATCGGGGCGAACCGGGATTCGAACTCACAATCATAGGTTTCTGGCGTGCCAAAGGGACGCAACTCTGCACAGCGAATCGCAGCGCCTTAGACGACTGGGCCAATACACGGGTAAATATAGCTTTTAACATGGCAGCTTTAAGAAAAAATTAAAGTATTTAGTAGCCTCTGTCCCTGCAGGTATCATCATAAGATCCTAATTTGCCTTGTAATTTGATTAAAACCCCAGAGAGCTTATTATGTGAAATATGGTACTTATCACACTCCAACATATGCCGAGAGGTATCTGATGCATGTAAATTAATCAGTCTTAACACTGTTTACACTAACAAGAATGGCAGTGCTGATTGTATAATATCAACTCCAAAAAGGTCAAAATTAACGTTGGAATTCTTAAACTTGCTCACATAGCAAACAAAACGAGAAATAATATTGGATTTAATTTCCAGGACTGCAGAAAATTATCTCCTTTCAGATTCCAAAACTTCAACAAAGAATCAAATAAAATTTGGCAAAGATTGACTGTTGACAAGAAATGTCATTTGAAACCTCAGTCAGATATCAGGGTTTCAAATCCAAACAATCACAAGGAACAGGAATATGAAGTGAGCGCATTTGTACAGTTTGTTTGTTTGTTGTTTGTGGTTAAATGCCACACTCATCAAGATTCCAGCTATATTAAGGCGAGCTGTAAATAATCTACTCTGGACCAAACAATCCAGTGATTATCATCATGTACATCAATCTAGTCAAATGGGATACAGTGACATGCATCAAGCAAATCAGCAAGCCTTACCAACCGATCTCATTTAAGTCACCTCTTACGACTAACAGAGGATGCTAAAGACCAATTCTAGCCCGGAACTTAATGGGGCTCTCTCCTTTCTAGATCATGATGTGATTACTTGTTCCGGTAATTTTGACCGAAGAGGAATGAGACACATTTAGGCTCTCAGCAGCATGTTGGAAGAACATAATTGCATGACAAACAGCCTTAATATCATTAGGTGGTAAATCTAACAATTGTTTCAGATTCATTGGATTTCATTCATTGTCTAACAAATCATACTTTTTCTTTTCTGCCCACTTGGTTCCGTAGCTCACCTTGTAGAATGTGGCTACTTCTCTGCCAAAACATTACCATCTCATTATCCACATTATTCTATATAAATGGCAAAATAATATTCTTTTTTCATGAAGCTGGAAATACATCATAAAATATGTAGGTGCTCAAAAGAAGCTAAATTAATATGAATATCGACATGATCTAATACTCCATAATGGTGAAAAATGTTTGGCACTGTGTTTTTATAGGGACTGTACAACATGACTATTTCCAACCTGTCAGTCATATCTTGCTCTTAACAAGATGAGCTTTTCTTTTCATGTATTAACATGCTGTGAAATAAACATATTGTTCAACCCACTCACCCCCCATCCACTCACTCACTCACTCACCCATCCATCCAGACACTCACTCACTCATCCACCCAAACACTCACTCACTCACCCAAACACCCACCCACTCACTCACTCACCCACTCACTCCCTCACTCACTCACTCACCCACCCACCCACCCAAACACCCACTCACTCACTCACTCACACTCACTCACTCACCCATCCATCCATCCAGACACTCACTCACCCAAACACCCACCCACTCACTCACTCACTCACTCACCCACTCACTCACACTCACTCACTCACCCATCCATCCATCCAAACACCCACTCACTCACTCACCCGCCCACCCACCCACTCACTCACTCACTCACCCACCCACCCACCCACTTACTCACTCACTCTCATCCACCCACCCAGCCACCCAGCCATCGACCCACTCACCCGCCCACTCACTCACTCTGTAACACAAAACGACCACTTGATTCTCCTCACATTTTGGAGGCCTTCTCTACTAATGAAATCCTATAGAGATACAAGCTGGTTAGTTTCACAATTTGTAGAATAAAATATGTTTAAAAGAACAGGCACTTGGAGAGACAAGGATGGGCTACTTGGAACAACTTATGCATACAAACTCTGCAGCTGACCAATCACTGCTGTGGCATCGAAATCAGGTGAGCTAACAATGCAGCCGAGTACTCAATTAAACAGCTGTTGCAATCACCATATATAATATGGCAATTTTACTTGTAAGAGAAGCATAAAGACTTCTTAGGGCATTCATCTTCCAAACACGTGGGTCCTTGAACGGAAATAAATCTCCTCAAAGCATGAGTTGGTTGTAAATGGCGGCCATGTTCTCATTTGTGGGCCTTGCCGTATTTCATTACTAATCAAACCTTGTTATCTGATGTTCAAATCTTTATCAAGGGAAGGATAACTGACCTTGGCCACAACAAATGCATTACTTGCTTTTCAGATTTTTTGTCTAATGTTAACAGCCTGAGGTATTTATGAAATTATTTTGTTTGACACTTTAAAAATGTTATCACTTTGTTTGCATAAAAATATATGGCATAGAATGGAGAGAAATACGATGAAACCATGTTGATTCAAAGTCCTGGGAATCCTCAAAGACATACTGATATCAGACCACAGCGCTGATATTAGACCACAATGCTGATATTAGACCATAGTGCTAATATTAGACCACAATGCTGATATTAGACCATAGTGCTGATATTGTAAGGGTAACACTATTTTTCAGAGCATCATCATTTGCAGAAGCCTGAGGTATTCCATTAACTGGAAACGTCATAGCATAAACCAGATGACCTCACTATTCAACTAGACGTCACCTATCCTATCCTATGACGTCACCTAACAATGGGCGTGATAATGGCCCATTCTCAAGCATTATGAGGGCATAATCAAGTTACAGTAGCCCGCTCATTTCTGATAACATGCGGGTGGTTTAGTGATATTTCTATCCATTTTAGCTATAATAGACCATAGTGCTAATATTTGACTACAATGCTGATATTAGACCATAGTGCTGATATTGTAAGGGTAACGCTATTTTTCAGCCTTGTTCAACAAGGGTGGAAACTTGACTTTTAGAGTCAGTTAAAGCTCTGCACGCTAACGTCGAACCCATTCGACAGAGGTGTCCATCCCCGTGCATCTGATGTCGAACCCATTCGACAGGCGAATAGCATAACAACACCCCAAAATAAAACTCGCCATATCTATTTACCAAGAAGGCTTTGCGTAACATTTAAATTACGTATGACATGCATAAATGCTCAGCTTGCTCAATATCAAAACGTTCAGTCATTTATTTACCTCAAAAAGAAAATATCGCGAGTTAAAAATGTTTCGGCCAAACTTCTCGGCACACAACTACCAGAAACGGCCATTGTTGACTTTTGGCACTTCACGTTGAGCGGCATGCAGTCCGATATTTTCTTTATAATTTCATCATTTTTCCTATTCGATCATAATTTTTTGTTTGCTGACGAAAGGAAAACACTCATGTTCCTTAATTTCTAAAAAATAGCAACTTTAGGTGTAACTAATTGTAAACAAAAACAATCTGAATCGTAACATCATCGATTGGATGAAACTTGTACTATCATGGCAACGGCGGTAAACAAACAACTCCACATGCATAGTTATCCCGTTAGACTATTACAATCATTTTGTTACATCTAACTTAATTTTCTAGAATTATTGACACGTATGTATAAAACTTTGTAAAAGGAATTTCATTTTTAAAGAGTTTGCAAATGATTTCGTTTGAAAAACTTTCCGACACATTGACAAGCCGACAAACGTCAGTGATACGTTTGGGCGTGGCCCTAACTCGCGATTTGTTGAGTTGAACAAAGTCAACAAACACTGCGAAAAATGACAAATATTGGATGATACGTAAAATCTGAACTGATATACCTTCTAGGTAAACCATTCAATAGTAAAATAATGCATTTTACGAGAAATAATCAAAATACTTGCAATTTTAGCTATCATTTCTGAAACCGGAAGCACGTACCGCATGTGACACATGGAAGCAAAATATGCAAAAGTTGGTAAGCTATCATAAAGAAATTCCGAAATAGATTCAAATTCAAAAGAAAATACATAATTTACTATTTTTCGTCAACTATTTACTATTTATTGATCTGGAGAGCAGTCTCCACTCCTATTTGTTTCATATTTCTTCGTGATTGTCGCCATCAAATGTGTAAGTCTAAATCCGAAACCGCTCGATGATTTTAATTTTAAAATATTTTCTAAAAACGAACGCAACGGAGAGCGATACAACATATTGATATGCCATAATAATAACATAATATTGTTATTGGTCTAACATTACAAAAAGAACAATTTAAATATTAAAGATGTTGTTGAAAACTTTCTGAGAACCTCCCGTCCTCTGAACCGATAAAATTTTGGTACACAACGAGGTAGGCTAGTGTAAATATATATAGATTCTAGGCTCCTATATATGTGATTTTGTACCCAAAACAAATTGAATTGTACCCAAAATACTTTGTGAATTTGTACCTAAGAAAATAAGACAATAGATCTATAATTATATTTATGTTTTCATGTAGATGAACAGAACACATAACAAAATATTTCATCAAGTTCCAAATATGATTATGACTGTAATCCTTGAAATTGATTGTTTAGTGTTGAGAGAAAATAGACGTCTTGTCACTGAAGGACACAGTTAAGTTGGTTAAACCTAAGTTAGAATGAATTGTTTTGATAGGAAAGTGATATGTTAAGTTTAAGACACCAAATTAATGTATATCTTTGAAATAATTCTAGGTAGATCTACAAAATCACATACCCATTTGGGTAACAAATTTCTAGAAATTTTGGGTACAAAAGTCACCACTGTACATTTCAACTGATTTTCGTGAATCAATGGGATAAAAAAGATTCGTCTGAATGATTCCTTTTCTCATTTTTTAAGACAAGAATGTTTTACATAACAAAACAGGCAGATCTACACGGATCACGTTTAGTCCTAAAAATGTGACAAAATATGGACACCTCAGAAATGAGGGCTTATAAGGTTACAATTCTACCTAACTAGTCACATGGTTTGACTTAGATCTAGGTCTATCTAAGAAAGACCTTATGGAAATCTTTTTTTATTTTTTTTAAGACACTGACATTTCTGGCACTTAGACAAAGAGTATTCAAGGAAAGACAGATATGTTTTTGAATGAAAATATTACTTTCCTTTATAATTCTTTTTTCATGATGAAAGGGGAACTTTTATACACACCAGCTGAGGAAGTTGTGATACTGTGATTGCATTCAAAGAAAAAACAGGTTGGAAGCAGTACCAATATGTATAAAATAGACCACATAAGGTGAACAAAAGTAATGGATTGGCGGACTGGAAAAAATACATCTGGCAAGGGTAAACATGTACACAGACATGTTTCTTTTCATTCCAACCAGAAGACTGAGATAGAATTTTCTAAGAAACCCATGGCAAACTTACCAGCTCATGTGCCACCATGGTTCTTGTGATTAAACAAACAAAAATGTCATGCACTGTTACAAGTACTGTTACTGTAATTAAATTAAATTAATTCCTATTAAATTATATTTCAGAATTGTTTTATTTGGAAACAAACCACATAATGCACAAGATTAATGTCCATATGAGTTTAGTATTGTACTGTATATATATGTTAAGGCTCTGATTTATTCATTATTCATGGAATACTAAAATTAAAATGATGACATCAGATAGTTACTTATTTACATAGTTGATTTTCAGAGTGCAAGATAATAATTGTTGAATAAATATGTTTAAACTAAAGAAAATAATTGAAGTTTGATCAGTTACACTGTGCTGATTCAAAGACTAATATTTACTGTCCCCACACCATCATTGTGGGAAAAATTACTGTCCCCACACCATCATTGTGGGAAAAATAACTATTAAATATAACTTAAAATTTTAAAACCTGTAAACAGCTGTAAATAATTAAACAATTACAAATCTATCATCAATACGCAATCATGGTGGTCTTCATATTTTTGGAATAAATTTAGAAATCCTTCGTGTAACTGTTCTAAAATCATGCTAGAATCTATGAATGTATTCCCGAAAGGAAAACTATCCTAAATGTAATGTGGAACTAACACCCAAAATATGTACGTAGCATTTAATTGCTTATATATACCCTATCATATTCAGCAACGCGGGGATGTTATTTTGAAACACGTTTTGTCAAGCCCATTTTCGCGCACCTGTTGTTGAGGGTGATCTTGCTGATCGACGATATCCATAGACGTATTACGTGGGATACACTTGTTGTAGTGAAACTTATCAGCGTGTACATCACAGAAATATGAATCATGTCCCATTTATATTCACAACATTGAATGGTGCTTCTTAAATATCAACAGAAGTTCAAATAAAAGATACCGAGAAACTTGCATGTGGCATGTTGATTTATCGTCTACCGTTTCCGGGTCACGGGAGCATGCAAGGTCAAACGGATTAACTAATACGCGAATTATATCGTCAAAGTCACATTTTTATTTCATGTTAGTGGTGATTACTGATACTGTGTATCGACTTATATTTTTGCTGTATGTGATAGGCGAACTATTTCAAAATTTACTGTAATTGTTTTGTTTCGAAAGCTTATCAGCAGACTACCCCTGTCTGTGACATCACATCCGGTGACCTGTGCACTTATTGAAATAGTGCTGTCAGAATTCACGATCTTTATTTTCATTTTTCTCTCGTCATATTTATTGGAATATGACGAATAAAACATTCTTCGATTGAGAAGATCGTCAACTTTCGCCAAGTTATATTTATAAAGGCAAGGTAAACTTTGTTTGATATTAAAATAGCAATAAGTTATGCGGAGGTCGGGCGAAGCGCGCCATGTTTGATTTTAGGACGTCTGCTAGCATCATGACACGGGTTGTTTATTTTTGTATATCGTAAATATTCAACCAAAACGCTTGAAATTAGGATTAGTGAATATTTATAAGTCATTAATTGTTTCCTGCAAATTTTATAACATGACACGTCAGATTAACCCGAATATTCGTATTTCTGCAACCGACATGATGACCTCGAAAATTAAGTTATTTTTCTGTTTAACGTTTAGATAATAAATTCACTGAAATGGTTCATAATTTACCATCGCGCTGATATATGCCGATTATAAAACCCGAATTTTTACTCAATTAAAATTAAGATATCGGAGATATGATTATTGAAATCAATTTGCACAAATGTTACGATATTAAAAGGTTTCTAGCATGAAATGCAAACCACCTTCAATAACGCAATTCAGGTAAGTTCAAGAAAATTTACAAATTTTGTGTTCGCTTTGGTCTTAACTTTGGTATGATTGAAAACATCGGGATGTTTTGATATAGTACTGTGTAGTTTTCTATAAGGAATAAATGTGCAAAATATTTCTTCAATTGGCCCTTGTTTAATGAGGCACCGACTGTTTGAAATCACCCACCCTCTTTAGAGCGCCTTATGCTAAAATTAATCCAGCAGGCAGGGGTAAGAAGTGTGAAAATAATTCAGCAGGCTAAAGGTTAACTCCCTTCCCTCAGGAAGATGTGTTCTTCAACCTATAAATGCCTTGTCAAAGACAATATTAAACACAATATTTCATTCAATTATCCCAGACATTCGTTAGTTAACAACATTTAACGCAATATCTCATTGATATATAACTACTGTCATTGTTTTCCATTTGCAAAACAAAAACTAACTCTTAATGGCTTCTTGATCTCCTACCCACCTGTAGCTTTCTCATTTCACTCAATTTGCCCGTACTTGGAGGGGCATATATCTGAATACAAGATGTCAGCCCTTAATGTAGCAGGCTGCCACTAACGTATTTATTCCTTCCTTGTCACACTGAACCCTGAGATTGCCTCTCAATAACAAAACAGTCTGACAGCAGTCACATTATTACGATTGTCTGATAAAAGAACTCAAGTGTGGGGATACAAAATGTTCTTTGCATTGTTTGGAGATTAATTTTTTATCTTACATCAGTGTATTTGCCACAAACAGACAACACAGAGATATCCTACATGGTTACATTAACTTAGGACCGCCTCCGTGGTCTTGTGGTAGAGCTTCTGCCCAGAGAGCGGAAGGTCCGGGGTACGATCCCCGGCCGCGTCATATAAAAGGACGTTAAAAGATTGTACTTGTTGTTACCCTGTCTGGCGCTCGGCATTAAGGGGCTAAAACAAGGACTTGTCGGCTCGGAGTCAGTATACTGTGTCTGAGGGGGGTATTCATGTTAAACTGTGGCATGGTATCTCAGTGGGCTGTAATTCGGCATCAGTCCAGACTAGAACAAGCAGCCACACACAAACACATGTGCATGTACATTCACGAGTGCAATAATCTTGAGGTTAAACACCATTTCACCTCACCGCACCTGTTATTAATGAAGCATTCATAAAATCCTCATAACCTTCAGGTAGACCTTGTGACATTACTTTTCCTCAAATGGGTTACTAACTGTAAACCCAAAGCACTGATTATCTGTAAAGCAAACAATTCATGTCCTCATCCTCACAGTACTACACAAAGAATCATTTTTCTATTGCATGTACTCTTTCATTTATAATCCCCTCTGTGGAGCAATTCATGTGTGGCACAATAGTATCAACTCATTAAGTCTATGGCCACCCAGCTGTATAGAGTTATCTCCCTTCTGAAGTTGTGTTTTGAGTCTGTTCTCTGACTAGACCTGTTTGAGCCAAAGAATTTGCACTCATCCCCAAATACTGTCACATGGTCGGAAGGTACCTGTGACTGTCACATGATCTGAGCGTTTTTGTGACATCATGATTCCTATGATTTGTCACACGGTGTCAGGATTTCCCTCTTCAGGTAAATGATAATTCTGTTTGTTGTGAAGGGTGTTAACTATTTTTACAGTGATATAGAGGCCAACATTTATCCTAGTCACACAAGGCAATTTTTTCAGAAGCTGTTTCAGTTGCATACAATGCACTTGATTATTTATTATTTGAAAAGTTAATAATTGCATTTTTCTAGGTTCATTTTTTTATCATTTTACTAATCCACCAAAGATAGAGTGGTTGGACAAAATTAAATTAAACTAATTTTTTATCTTCTTTTTTTGTTAGTTTGTTTGTTAAAATGCTTCCCGCGTCTGTAAATAATCTGTGGCAGGCATTCCAGTGATTGACGTCATAAGCATAAATCTACACATCTGGGGTATGATGACATGCATCAACCAAGTCAGCGAGCCTGACCACCCAATCCCCTTACTCGCCTCTTACACTATCAGATTGTGGTTTGATCAGTCGATAGATTCCGCCACAGAAGCCTGTGTTATATAAAGTAGGATGGTGTTGAGACTCCATGTGCAGGACCAGGACCGCCCCCCCCACCACCGTAATACATGACCAGACCCTAAAAAATATTCAGATTTGAAATTTTATTTGAAAAAGTGGAACTGTGTTATTCCCTATTGTTGTTATACATTTATATGCCCTCATCTTTTGCTGTTTCATTTTTTCATGACCCCCAAGCCTCGCCCCTTGCTTGTTATCAGAGCAGACTAATACAAGTAGTGTGGTTGCTAGGTGTAACCTGGCTCATTGTGTGGCATCAAACCCCAATGGTGTGGATGTTCATCGATAACTGATTTGTGGGCCTCATATCGCAGGATGTAGAGATGAAACATAGGAATATTGCTGACTGTACATGAAACACTCTCACTCACTCACTCAAACACTCAGACACCCACCCACTCACTCAGACACCCACCCACTCACTCACCCACCCACCCACTCACTCATTCACCCACCCACCCACTCACTCACTCACTGTGATAAGCCAGCTGAATATGGAGGATGGATGGTTTTTAGATGCAGACACACGAGCATCAATATAAAGACCATCCTAGCATGGCATGGCTATTCTGGTATTCTCTCTACGACCATTCTGTCTGGTCTAGGCCCATCACGACCACCTTGACCTATGGAGACACTTTGCTTCTGCCTTGTTCCCCCACTTCCTCTGTTCCCGACTTGTCAGTTTATTGTAACTGTACCTAACAAACCATGCCAGATCGATCCCTCTCATTTTCAAGGCTGGGCGTTAAAGCAAACATTCAAGACTAGAAATTACTGAAGCTAACAATTTATTACGTTTACCTAATGGAAATCAATGCAGAGGCAGAAGTCTTGCATTTGAAACATGCAATTTCTGTATTGATATGAAATGGCTGATTCAATGACACAAAAAAAAACTAGAATCTACTTTTTTCAATACTGTATGAACACCATCAAAGTGTGGATGTTGACAGTGGGTTCCCAGGACGTGAGGTGTGGCCAAATGGGGTTTAATATCGAAGTCAAGATTATTGAAATTCTAAAGGGACATGTGTTATTCCAGACAAGTGCCAGTTCAAACAGCCCTTGTTTTATGTCATATATAATAGCACCAGATAGGGTAACAACAGTGGATGGATACAGATGTTTAAGGTCCCAAGATTCAGGTCGGTAATATTTTGGGGAATTTCCTCAAAATGTTTAGTAGGTAGAAAATAAAGTTGGCGTGGGTAGAATAGGGATTCGTCATAATTTGTAGTGTCTTAAACTTTTTAAGAACCAATTTAACCATAGCCTTTTTAATTAACATATTTACAATGATAGCAACAGTAAACATGGTAAATGAGTTTTTACATTTAACTTTTTTCTGGTCGGTGGAATGAAAAATACAGTTTTTCCCTTTTTCTTTTTTGTAACATTTCAAGATTTTGGAATCTGCAGATTTGTAAACCAAGTTTAAAAAGAAGTTTGGACTTACAATGACCTGTGAGTCATGCTTCACGGAATGTGGTACAATGCTTTACCATATAGGCACCCATGTGTAGCGTCATTACCAAAGTATATAAGCATGGAGAGCATAAAGATATCAACAAACTGCCCTCTGTTGATGTTAACTTTGTCGAGAAGAATTTTACCTCCATCTGTTTTCACAAGAGGTGCAGGACCAATGAATGCCATGTTTGCTATCCTCCAATCAAAGCTTACGAGTAATCAGCCTCCCCTGGGTACTCATATGGCAGCTCAGGTGGTGAGGTGAAATGCGGTTCAAGGTCGCGTCCAAGATTATGCACTGATATAGTGACTATAGGAGCTCAGACAAAACATCAGATTTATAAGCTCAAGTAGTTTGAAATAAATTACTTTTTCATATCTTTGTTTTTTTGTTTGATGTTAAATGCCACACACCGTAATATTTAGAGGTGTAACGATACGGAGAGTTGCAATACAATACGTACCTCGATACTATGGGTGCGATTTGACTAGTATCCCGATACATTACTTTTATAAATAGGTTCTAAAAATGTTGAAAATCTAGGGTACTAATACTTTCCACACAGTAAGGAGTCCTCCCTGTGTTAGGTGTTTGAAGTGGCTAAAGACCAATATGCTTTGGATCAATTCATTATCAAACTTCAGTTTTCATTCAGTTGGAAGAGAAACAAACAAAATCTACACTTATGACATTTATTTCACCCACACTTTTGGCTCCAGTTGGTGAATCCATTAACAAATTTCTTCATAAGACAATAGCCTCCAAGTGATGGAGACAGTGAGTGCCCCTTGTCCAAATCCCAAGTCTAGTAAAATTCGGTTTGAACTAGTTAGCTCAGCTAGAAATAGTCAAATAACTTCAAACTCTACAGGAAATTATGCACAAAGTCAAGTTTGGCAAGGGCTCTCACAAGCTTGGGCACACACTGTGGAGATAGATAGATTAAGTAAGAATAAAATGATACTCAGATGGTTAAATGTTAATAGATCAAGCATCATAGTGCGTGTGTATCATGAAGTTACTGCGTTTTCATTGAATTATATCGCAAAACAAACAGTCCACTGACCCTGAGGGAGTATAAGTTTCAGTACAGCTCCATATTGAAGTTAGTTCAAATAGAACAGGAATTGCAGGCTCACGTTACATTTGTTACAAGCCATAAATTCAGATCCCTTAATAACCATGTCATCTTCCCAAAGCAAGGGAGTTAACTGACTGTAAAAGTCCAGTTTCCCCCTTTGCCAACTACACTGGAATTCCGGAGTTTATTTTGCCTGAACTAACGAGTCTATGCATAGTCCAATCAAAATCGTGTAATGAACTATTCATCCGGTTTGTAAGCGAAATGGATATTAACTATCAGATTTCAGTCGACTGCAGGATTTGCAAAGCATGTGTACTGTCAACTGGACGTCGGCAGATATTTTGTAAATCTTTTCACGTTTTTAATCAAGGTGCTCAAGTGATTTGATGTACTTTGCGGGATAAGACACGTTTTATTACAGTATAGATCTTGATTATTGATCACATCGTCTTGTCTACGTGCTGCCATTTTGTTTGAAGCAAATGCAAGTGATTTTAGAGATAGAATCTGATTGGTCAATAGAAGGGACATAGAAGGAACATAACTTGCAACAGCCACTGGTGGCGCTATGATCGAGCCTGGAAATTCCAGCCTAGTTCAGTGGAAATTGGAGTTTTATAGTCAGTTAAAGCCCTTGCTTCAGGAAGATGAACCATGTGAGCCTTAATAATGACATTTGGTGTCATCACTGATGACAGTGGTCCATACATAGTTCTCAATACTGTTTTCTTTTTGCGTCTTATGTAGTCTGTTTTGTTGGATAATCCAGACTGGTTATTTTCTGATGTAAATTTTATATTTATTTATTAAAGAATAGAATTTTCTTAATGGAGAGATATCACATGGAATATTAAGTCACATGCATGTGAATATTTTTAATATGACATACTTTATGAATAATTGAAAAGGAATTCAGTATTATCATAAACACCTTTTTTTCCCTGTCAATTGTAACTAATTTCAGTATAAAAAACCCTCAAAGCATGTACGTCATCAGGGAAGGGGAACTTTGGTCTTTTAATACAACCTAAATATTTATTAACAAATAAATACATCATTAATAGATCCTTAATTTTTGCAAAGACAATTACTCTCTATTTCTTTGTTCTTTGTAACGTCTTTTCAGTCTTCATTGTGACCACTTACCCAATGTATATTGTATTGCACAATTTTTTGTTTATTTTTTGTTTAACGCCACACTCAGCAATATTCCAGCTATATGAAGGCGGTCTAAATAATTAGGTCTGGACCAGACAATCCAGTGATTGACATCATGAGCATCCTTCCACGCTTATGGGATATGATGACTTGCATCAACTAAATCAGCGAGCCTGATCACCCAAACTCATTAATCGCCTCTTACGACAAGTTTAGTCACCTTTTATGGCAAGCATGGGTTGCAGAAGAACTACTCTAACCCGGATCTTCACGGGTTGTATTGTACAAAATCAGTCATACAGAAAAAAGCCTTTCATGATCCAAAAGTTCACTGTACTTAATTGGCTTTTCCTACGCCAACCCCAGCGGTTTTCTTGGTATATTGTTTAGTTGCTTGGGTGACATAGAGTGATATATCTCCTCGGATTATTCCATCACAAGGTCTTGCAGGCCATTGTGACACCATCAGTGAAGTCAATGACATCACAATCAAAAGACATCACAAATACTGTAAATCTTTAAAGAAAATTGATATTAACGGGAGCGTGAATTAAATGCGAAAAATGCGAGTGGTCTTTGCTTGCATTATTAAACATCGCATTTATATGAACAATAAGACATTTTGGATAGCAGAAATACCAACTTAGACATACGCTGAAAACAAACAACTATGTATTCCACATCACTGTTTATTGAGCAGCACTTGTTACAAGTATATAAACACTGTCCTTCAAACACTAATAACATTCTGTGAATTGTCACTGCTGGGGTCAAGACAAGCGTTCTACTCACTCATGTCATCACTGATCACACCTGCAAGTCCAAACAGACTTTGTCTTTGCTCTTTGCGACTGCATCAAAGGCCGACACGAGCCAGCGCGCATGTATTGTTTTAGCTGAAGTTCTCTACTCAGCGCTAATAAGCGGTGCTATTTGGTTTGTGATTGGATTAATGTAAGGTTGGATTAAGGTGAGGATTCTCCTGTAAACCTGACAGAGGACATTTTGTTTAGATATAAATCTACTGATGCTTGAGAGGAGGGGGGTGTCGCATTCATATTGAGTCGCATTTTTGGCTAGGGGCCAGCGGTCGCATTCTTTTGGAGACGCATTAATTTCATGTTTTACAGTATCTCTGCCACTGAAGCTGGTTGGCTGTACATTGAACACACTTGCTATCACTGTTCACAAGCTGAAAATGTTGTAGGGATGATTTTGGATGATAAATAGAATCTCACCTGAGTTTGTTTTGATATCAAATATATCAACACTCGTCGATAAAAGTTAAAAATTCCTCGGCAAGTCTCACAGCCTTATACTTTATCAACTCATGTTGATCTATTATATATGAAAAGACCCCTGAATTGTGCATAGATCCCACCTTTTGTAAACATATCAGCGTATATCTATTAACTAAAACTGCTTACTCAGTATTTATTTGATGAATGGGCAAGAAGTAGCTCTGAAACGTTTCTACAAACAATAAATAAGTTGTATCTTTAAAGGTTTCATGTCCTCACCGTCTTCTATATTCTAAATGCCAATCAAACACTCAAATTAGCATGAATGAATAAGGTTTGCACTCTGACATCCCTGTTGAGCGCATGATCAAAGCTGTGGTACAATGTCACACAAACCAGTTGACCTCATGATCAAAGCTGTGGTACAATGTCACACAAACCAGTTGACCGCATGATCAAAGCTGTGGTACAATGTCACACAAACCAGTTGACCTCATGAACAAAGCTGTGGTACAATGTCACACAAACCAGTTGACCTCATGAACAAAGCTGTGGTACAATGTCACACAAACCAGTTGACCACATGATCAAAGCTGTGGTACAATGTCACACAAACCAGTTGACCTCATGATCAAAGCTGTGGTACAATGTCACACAAACCAGTTGACCTCATGAACAAAGCTGTGGTACAATGTCACACAAACCAGTTGACCTCATGATCAAAACTGTGGTACAATGTCACACAAACTAGTTGACCTCATGATCAAAGCTGTGGTACAATGTCACACAAACCAGTTGACCTCATGATCAAAGCTGTGGTACAATGTCACACAAACCAGTTGACATGATCAAAACTGTGGTACAATGTCACACAACCAAGTTGACATGATCAAGGCTGTGGTACAATGTCACACAAACCAGCTGACATGATCAAAGCCATGGTACAATGTCACACAAACCAGTTGACATGATCAAAGCCATGGTACAATGTCACACAAACCAGTTGACATGATCAAAGCTGTTGTACAATCTCACACAAACCAGTTGACATGATCAAAGTCATGGTAAAATGTCACACAAACAGCAAGGCCATCCATTGTAGCCAAGCAATCCTCATGCTAGTTGGCTACTGTAACATGCATGAGTAGGGGTGGTATTTGATAGTGATTCATCAACACATGTTGGGATACAGTTGCAATTGTACAACCAACTCTTGTGGCTAGCAAAAGGGTTTTGTTGCTTTAATAATAATTCAGTTTTCTGAATCCCCTTGTGGTTACGTTGACAAAGCTACAAGTGCTAAGCTACAAGTGCTGAGCTACAAGTGCTCCGTTAAACAAAACCTGATTAACTCATCTGCTGATCCATGAAGATCCGGGTTAGAATAGGTCTTCAGCAACCCATGCTTGCTGTAAATGGCGACTGTGCTTGTCGTAAGAGACTAACAGGATAGGGATCAGGTGGTCAGGCTCGCTGTCTTGATTAATGCATGTCATCATATCCCAATTGTGCAGATCGATGCTCATGATATCAATCTCTGGATTGTCTTGTCCAGGCTCGATTACTTACAGACTATGTTGGTCCTGACTATGTGTGTCTTGTTGAACAAGCCCTGGCTATCTCACCTGCTGAGCTACAAATGTTGTGGCTCTATTAAACCATCAACCTATTCTTAGTTCACAAATCTATTATTGACATCATACCAAACACATAACAAGTTAGCAGATACCCAAACTTTCAAATGAATTTTCAATAACCAAAGACAAAATACGAAAAACATGCTACCCAACCAACCATTCTGTATTTTTCCAGAATCCCAACATTAAATCCCAATGGTCCCAAAGCTTCATCATGATATAGTCCTAATGACTGAGAACTATCCACACTGGAACTTAATATTTCTTTGAATTCATTGTTAATGGTGATATGAAAAACACCTTCAAGCCTATCACCCCAAACTCTGAACAACCTGTCTGTGTGGGCAGGTGTACAATCACACTCCCCTGAGTTCCCTCCTAATCTGACATGGAACACAGATGAAAACAAGCCCCCCTAGCAGACATGAGGCGGCAATCCATCCCCCAATCAATCAGATAACAACCAGTGTCACCTACTCCTTTTACACACCTACAGCATTATTGGAAATAAGGCCTCATAATGGGTCTTCTCGCTCAATCAATGCTTTGCCTGCCTGAGCATACCGACAGTCTAACACTAGAGGGGCCTAACCAGCAAATCCCTTCCAATGCCACTGGCTTTGGTTTTGTCAACAGATGTGCATGGCACTTCCTGATAAGCTATGAGTTTCAATCCTGTCCTAGAGAAGCGTTTTGGACATTCATTCAGCATATTAATAAAACCAAATACATTCACCAACTGAAATCTGTTTTTTCACGAGTGGCATTTACATAAGCAGTTTTATTGTTTTATCTGGATTTCAATTATGAAATAGAAATATGTTTAAAACATATTAATGAAACAAATCATATACACTGTCTCTGGTGTAAGGTAGTTTAAGAAAGGTACACAGGAACATTAATATTCTGACAGTGAATCAATGATGTAAAAAGGGTTTTATTTTCTCTACAAATATGTTAAAGAGTACTAAAACACGCATGTGCATGAAATTGTGTCAGCCGTCGACGATTTTTCTGATACATTTAAACGCAAAACATGTCTCTTTCGATAACATAGAAAGACGGGGTTTAACGGTGAATGTGGGGAAGGACGTTTAGCGCAAAACTCACATGCGTTGAAATGCGCTAGCTGTATGATCTGACGAACCCTTGGATTGTATTCAACATAAAACATGAACGTCAACAGCATTCACTCGGTCAAGAAGCTACACATGTCAATCTCTCTGACTAATGACAATCGTTGTCAGTGTTAATCTTCCACCCACCATACATAATTCTGTGCCATGTTCATTATTCAGTCTTGCAGGACAACGGTATAAGGATCTATACCGAAACGTCGCTATTACAGTACAATAAAGAAGTTGTTATCCATAAATATTTCGTCTACTTTGTCATGGAATTACGAAAGCATCACCAAAATCCAACTTTACAATCACAGCAATATGCTAACACACCACGTCGATGAATTCAAGGAATGGCCATTGAACACACACGTTGAACGCGAATCTAATATTATGTAACACTGACCACGTGACTTACCTGGCTCTGCACGTGCTATCCTCCCCCTGCTGCAGACACCCCCGGCTAGCTCACTCGTCGCGTCCCCAGCGCTCTAAGTGGGACCTCAGTCATTGGGGGACACACCTGGAAAAGCAGACATGTCCATCAGCATCTTCGCAACACCTGCGCCACGGAGGCCTGGCTCCAACTGAGGAATATGTGATAGCATTTGCCAATTTGGTCAAAGGGAGATAACTCGGTTAGAGGCTTTTCAGAGAGTATTCTTGATGTGAGCGCCCGTATTAGTGGATTAGGTTTATTAAATATCTTCGGCAATTGTAATAAATAATTATTAGTTGACCAGAACCTTTCCTTTAGTACATGTATAAGGCTTACTCACAAATGCATCGGATATCTGGAGTGAGTACGTACAAATGAAATTATTCCAGCTGTATGAGTGAGTGAGTGAGTTGGGTTTAACGCCGCTTTTAACATTATTCCAGTTATATTACGGCGTGTCAGCTTCATGTGGAAGGAAAGCCCGAAGTGATGCAGGTCTCAGACGTTTACCACTTCGGTGAAACCCACGAGCACGGGTATGGTGCTGACAAACCTAGAAACATAATTGGGGCGAACCGGGATTCGAACCCACAATCATAGGTTTCTGGCGTGTCAAAGGGACGCAACTCTGCACAGCGAATCGCCAGACGACTGGGCCACCCGTGCCGGCCCCCCTTTAACCTGGAATCCTAACAGAGTTTCGTGAGGGGGGCAGTATGACAAGATGCTTCCACGTACGAATCACTACGTGACGCCAGATGTTTACGTATGACCATTTCCAGCCCCACACACTTTGCCGTGTAGCTGTGAAGACCAGAGACCTTAATTGGATGCCCCTAGGACGGAGTCTTCAAACGTCTCGTTACCCTGTCAGATAGATCCGCAGTGCAACGCCAGTGTCGTTGTCATTAACAGAGTCACATTCATCACATTCAGTGGAGACGTAAGTGAGTGAGTTATGTTTAACGCCGCTTTTAACAGAATTCCAGTTATATCACGGCGTGCCAGCTTAATGTGGGAGGAAAGTCCGAAGTGATGCAGGTCTCAGACGTATACCACTTCGGTGAAACCCACGAGCACGGGTGGGGAGGAGATGAAGTGAGGTGAGGTGAAATGGGGGTTAACGTCGTGTTCAAGATTATTTCACCTCTATACGTTTATGCTGACCCCAGCCGACCAGTCCTTGTTCTATTACCTCGATGCAGGGTATAACAATTACCATATTTTAACGTTTTTTGGTATGGCGCGGCTGGGGATCGAACCACCGACTTTCCCCTCCCCGGGCAGACGCTCCGTCCACTAGACCACGGAGGCGGTCGAGAGAAGAGTCATCGTCCCGAATCATGGGAGTTAACTGAGTTAGCCTAGTTCGGCAAGGGAGAAAACTGGACTTATAAAGTCAGTGAACTACTTTTCCTCGGTAAGATAAAGAAGTATTCAACCCACATCACTATTCACGTTAACGTTAATATGTAACAACTTTTGGACAGTATTTCAGTTATATCACTGCGTGTCAGCTTGATGTGGGAAGAAAGCCCGAAGTGATACAGGCCTTAAAAGTTCACCACCTCCAATTTCAAGCCCTGTACAGATTGACCCATGTCATGCAAACTCATCCTCGTAATCTGACTATCATGTTATCATGTGTACAGTTTGATCAAGCTTGTGTTTTTGGAGAGTAAAATCTGTATTAGGAATAAACATTGTGTTAAGCGGGACTTGATGGCGTCAAAGTTCCCCCAGTCAGATTCCCTGGTGATTTATATCAATGAAGAATTTGAAGTCGGTTCTCAGACTGCGCCACTGACGCGCCCAACTCACGCACTCATTCTGTTTCAGCCTTTAAAGATTGTAAAAGAAACACAGCGCATATCCCACCAAAACCCAGTCTGAGTGATACGACAGGATGTAGCCAACGGATAAAAAACGATATTCGTTGGGGTCATTTACTGATAAATATACAAAACTAAAGGTCAGGTTGGTACTACTTTCAGTGTTCTCAAACATGGCGCTGCCATGTCTATGAGCGGTCGAGTCAGAATTAACCGTCGGGGGCTGGACAAATTAATGGGGTAATTGTTATCACTATAAAAATAAGTAGACGAAAGCACATACAGATCATGCTATCATGAAATGACAACGGACATGAGAACACATGATGAACTCGACAATTGGAATCATGAAACAGCATGTTGAAACTAATCGCTTTCAGGAAGTGCATCTATCGACACGGAAGCACAGTGTAGCGATGTGGGTAGATCTGACGATGCTATAAACAACATGGAAACCTGTGTAGTGATTTTGATCAAGAGGATGTAGACAGAGGGAAGTGGACAGGAAACGGGGACGTTTCAGCACAGTCGACACAAACAGAGATTACGAGAAACGGATATGACGTTAATATGTTACAATCTGTTCATCAAGAGGACAACCAAGAGTGCAGGAACGTTACATGTGCTTCAGTCTTTAGATCTGTTTTTCTTCTACATAGCTTTTGTATCTTGTGTTCTTGATGCTTTTTGTTAAACGGAGTTTATTCAGACAGGTTTAGCATTCAAGGGGCGCGTGAAGATCCGGGTTAGAATAGGTCCCCAGCAACCGTATGAGGCGACTACGCTTCTCGTAAGAGGCGACTAATGGGATCGGGTGGTTAGGCTCGCTGACTTGGTTGATGCATGTCATCGTATCCCAATTGGTGGATCTATGCTCATGATGTACGTTCGACCTCATGTCCTTTAAGCACTAGTCCAGGCTTTATTGATTTGGAATTTAAAAAAAGCTGTGTCTGAAATATGGACCTTCTGCTTGGGTAAGGGTTTACATTGAAGATCAGTGGAACATGAGAATATATATCTTTAAACTAAGCCTGATAGAAACTCGTTGGGAGCAAACCTCCTTTACACCATCATCTTCTGTCACCATCTTTTACCCAACCCATCATCTGTGACCCATATTTTCTTTAGCCTACCGCGTTATTTTCTGTCATCCATCTGTTCTTTACCCTATCATCTTCTTTCTCATCCTTTACCATACCCCGTTGTCCATCCTTTACCCCATCCTATCGTCTTCTGTCAACATCCTTTACCCATCCCGCCGTCTTCTGTCACCATCCTTTACCCCATCCTATCGTCTTCTGTCACCATCCTTTACCCCATCCCGCCGTCTTCTGTCACCATCCTTTACCCCATCGCGCCGTCTTCTGTCACCATCTTTACCCACCCCGCCGTCTTCTGTCACCATCCTTTACCCCATCCTATCGTCTTCTGTCACCATCCTTTACCCCATCCCGCCGTCTTCTGTCACCATCCTTTACCCAAGCGCGCCGTCTTCTGTCACCATCCTTTACCCATCCCGCCGCCTTCTGTCACCATCCTTTACCCCATCCCGCCTTCTGTCACCATCCTTTACCCCATCGCGCCGTCTTCTGTCACCATCCTTTACCCCATCCCGCCGTCTTCTGTCACCATTCTTTACCCCATCCCGTTGTCTTCTGTCACCATCCTTTACCATACCCCGTTGTCCATCCTTTATCCCATCCCGCCGTCTTCTGCCACCATCTTTTACCCCATCGCGCCGTCTTCTGTCACCATCCTTTACCCCATCCCGCCTTCTGTCACCATCCTTTACCCCGACCCGCCGTCTTCTGTCACCATCCTTTATCCCATCCCGCCGTCTTCTGTCACCATCCTTTACCCCAACCCGCCGTCTTCTGTCACCATCCTTTATCCCATCCCGCCGTCTTCTGTCACCATCCTTTATCCCATCGTCTGTCACCATCCTTTACCCCATCACGCCATCGTCTGTAACTATCCTTTACCCCATCCCGCCGTCTTCTGTCACCATCCTTTACCATACCCCGTTGTCCATCCTTTATCCCATCCCGCCGTCTTCTGTCACCATCCTTTATCCCATCCCGCCGTCTTCTGTCACCATCCTTTACCCAAGCGCGCCGTCTTCTGTCACCGTCCTTTATCCCATCCCGCCGTCTTCTGTCACCATCCTTTACCCCATCCCGCCGTCTTCTGTCACCATCCTTTACCCCGACCCGCCGTCTTCTGTCACCATCCTTTACCCCGACCCGCCGTCTTCTGTCCCATTCTTTACCCCATTCCCGCGTCTTCTGTCACCATCCTTTACCATACCCCGTTGTCCATCCTTTATCCCATCCCGCCGTCTTCTGTCACCATCCTTTATCCCATCCCGCCGTCTTCTGCCACCATCCTTTACCCCATCCCGCCGTCTTCTGTCACCATTCTTTATCCCATCGTCTGTCACCATCCTTTACCCCATCACGCCATCGTCTGTCACTATCCTTTACCCCATCCCGCCGTCTTCTGTCACCATCCTTTATCCCATCGTCTGTCACCATCCTTTACCCCACCAAGTCATCTTCTTTCACCATTCTGCCGTCTTCCGTCACCCATCCTTTTCCATACCCCATTATCCATGCTTTACCCCATCCCGCCGTCTTCTGTCACCATCCTTTACCCTCTCCCGCCGTCTTCTGCCACCATTCTTTACCCCATCCCGCCGTCTTCTGCCACCATCCTTTACCCCATCCCGCCGTCTTCTGCCACCATCCTTTACCCCATCCCGCCGTCTTCTGCCACCATCCTTTACCCCATCCCGCCGTCTTCTGTCACCATCCTTTATCCCATCGTCTGTCACCATCCTTTACCCCACCAAGTCATCTTCTTTCACCATTCTGCCGTCTTCCGTCACCCATCCTTTTCCATACCCCATTATCCATGCTTTACCCCATCCCGCCGTCTTCTGTCACCATCCTTTACCCTCTCCCGCCGTCTTCTGCCACCATTCTTTACCCCATCCCGCCGTCTTCTGCCACCATCCTTTACCCCATCCCGCCGTCTTCTGCCACCATCCTTTACCCCATCCCGCCGTCTTCTGTCACCATTCTTTACCCTCTCCTCCATCTACATTTCCCGCGTGTTTCATTGCAATCACAGATCAGCCATGCTGACTTGTTACCGAGGTAAATCTCCCTTTCTGGTGATAGTACACAGTCAAGCCTCTTCCTGATAAAATAATGCAAAGAAGTGCCCAGAAATATCCTATCATTATCTGAGTAATTACGCTTTCGATCGCTTTCTGTTTGAAAGGCATCTCTGTAAGCTTATTTGAGATTCTTCTTGCCTGTTCGATGTAATCAAGGTTCCCGCACTTACCCCCAAAGCAGTCCATACGCGAGTCGCATCGGATGCAGTTGTCCTTTTATGTCCACATAACGACAACGGACAAATTCCGGACCAGTCATGCGGTGGACCTAATATCACATTCTGGGCTTATGTTGAAAAGTTGCGAGCAACCCTGATGTGTGCTGACAATTTGCAGCTAAGACAACCTCGGAGCTAGACGCAAAAATGGAAAGTGCAGCCAGGCTTGCGCAGGTCTTAATCAAATATCAACTAACTTTAAAGGATGACATGAGCATTAGTAGCTGGATTTCACGAATGATATGTTGTGTCTTAACTGCACATTAAGATAATGAAAAATATAAAGTGTTTCCAAAAATAGTTTCAGCAAATTTACCCTCCCAATGTTAATCTCTCAGATTTCGGGTAAGTGATGTTTTTTAAGAGCGAGTGAATGTGTCTTCACGCCGCTTTTAGCAACACTTCATCAGTATCACGTCTGGGGACACCAGAAATGGGCTTCACACATTATAACCATGTGGGGAATCGAACACGGGCCTTCGGTGTGACGAGCGAACGCTTTAACCACTAGGCTACCCACCTTTGCTTTTATGACAACTCTGAATAATGCTTAATGAATATATTTAATAACACCCACCACTAGGGGTCCGGGCCGGAAAAGGCCCCCAGGACTCCAGATCTATAGGTCGTAAGGGATTACGACATTGGATCGGTAGGTCAGGATCAGCATCTGGATTGGGGCGTGTCATTGCTTTGTTTGCTTTTTGTTGTTTAACGCCGCACTCAAACATTGCAGCTATATGATCTGTACATAATCTCGGGTGGAGCAGACAATCCAGTGATTGATATCATCAGCATCGATCCACGCAATTGGGATACGATGACATTCATCAACTAAGTCAGCGAGCCTGACCACCCAATCCCGTAAGTCGCCTCTTACGACAAGTATAGTCGCTTTTTACGGCAAGCATTGGTTGCTGAAGACCTTTTCTACCCCGGATCTTCACGGGTCTCAACGCAATTGGGATATGATGACATGCACCAACCAAGTCAGCGAGCCTGACCACCCGATCCCGACCACCCGATCCCGTTAGTCGCCTTTCACGACAAGCATAGTCGCCTTTTACGACATGCATTGGTTGCTGAAGACCTATTCTACCCCGGATCTTCACGGGACGCCCTACACAATTTTGACCACTGGTTTGTCGGGCCAAAACTGCTGGACTATTGCTGATCCAGTGTTAAATACTTGATGGAGACCGTGGCACAATGGTGGGTTGTTGGTGAAAGGTGAGTATTGACGTGTGACGCCTTACCATCGAACATTTTGCGAGTCAATTGGAACTACCACCTCCGGAAGGAATTAAGTTCTGGACCCACCTGGAACGCTGGGTCACAGATGCATCCGTGGCCCCTTCATTAATACATACACTTTCTAACACCAGCTTCCAGGAAGGATCTCACCTGTGCTTGAACGCTACTGATAAGTGCATACCAGGGCCCTTTGAAATAATTAATATAACCCTCTTCCAACGCCCATTAGCAGAAGTGTCTCACATGGGCTGGAATATTGAGAAAAAAATTATAAAACCCGACTCGCCCACTCGCTAATACAACCATTCTTTCACATCCGTGTAAGTTTGGTTTAATATGCCGCTTTGACATTTTAAAGTATTTCAGTTATATCACAGGGTACTAGGTGCCTCGAGAAAGTAAAGGGTAAATTATTCCACCCCTCTTTGAATTATCTGAGTTACCATATTTTCAGAGAGTGAGTTTAGTTTTAAGCGGTTTTAAACGACATAAAAAGATCCAAGAGTAACACAGGTCGTATACGTTTACAACATGATATTTCGCTTAATATGGTATTCAAACCAATGAGAAACGGATTCTGTCACATCTAAGGGACGCAACTCACCAAAGCAAATAAAAATCCATTGGACCCAGTCACATCATGGTTCATAAGTGGGCGAAACTGGGATTCGAACCCAAAATAACCGGCCCTTGCACGGTGACCCTCGGTCACACGCGTCCCCTCTTCATTAAATCAGGGGGCTTGGGTGGCCCAATTGTTTGAGGCGCTGCAATTCGCGAGGCACACCAGAGAGCTGTGATTCGGGGTTCGTCAGTTCGCCTCGACAATGTTTCTAGGTTTGTCAGCACCCAACCCGCGCTCCTTTGTTTATCCAAAGTCGCAAACGTCTGACACCTGCATCACGTCGGGCTTTCCTCACACATTACGTTGACACGCCGTGATATAACTGTTAAAAGCGGCGTTAAAACCAGGTTACTCACTCACTGATTAAAACCACACAGGAGAACACTCAGAACTTTCTCTGTCCAGGTGGTCGGTTCCTTAATCAACAAAAGCTGATTACGATACGGTCAGAAAAGGTCAACTTAATTCAGAAGTTCGTTGGCACATCACCCCGAGCACGGCTGACCGTCATACAACACGGTGTTATTTGGTCACGAGATTAATCAGTTCCGAAAACGAGGCTCCATGAGATTTTGGTTCTATTTTTGTCCATCGGCAACTCTGCTGTGTCGCAGGACATGCCGGGATGGGCATGGCTGAGAGTTTAGCGGGGACTTGCAACACGAATCGTAATGTGTGGAGCCAATCCGACAACACCATGTAGCAACGGCTAAATAAAGACTCGGGAGAGTTGTAACTCACTTCTGCAAATGGCAATTCTAGAATGGAAGTAAAGCTCTATTAATTCTGATAGTAAATTATCGGTAACGATTGCCTTGACGAGAGTGGATAGCCCTCTGGCTCTTCTGGGCAGCGAGCTAAATCCTAGTTGGTTGTGCAAGGAGAAACCAGAGGCTGACTGACTGACTGCTGTAAGCTTGGGTCTGGTTGAAGAATGGACACTGGTTTAAGAGGGGACACTGGTTTAAGAGAGGACACTGGATTAAGAGGGGAATAAGAGACTATCGTCTTATTGGTTCTAATCAGTAGATAACGACATACTTGTACGTGATTAAATGTATAATGTTGATTTGATCGATTCCCTTGCTTGATAGTGTTCATGATGCTCGGCGCCGTGGAGTGCGTGCCATTGTTATGTCAATGTCATGTGGGTTTCTTATGTTTGTTTGTTTGTTTGTTGTTTAACGCCGCAGTATTCCAGCTATATCACGGCGGTCTGTTAATAAACGAGTCTGGACTAGACAATCCAGTGACTCATATCATCAGCATCGATCCACGCAATTGGGATACGATGACATGCATCAACCAAGCCAGCAAGTCTGACCACCCGATCCGTTAGTCGCCTCTTAAGACAAGCATAGTCGCCTTTTATGGCAAGCATGGGTTGCTGAAGACCTATTCTACCCCGGATCTTCACGGGTAGTCAATGTCATGTCAAAACAGTTGCCTTCAGACGTTGTATATTTATGGAAATATAAGATTGTATCAGTATTGTGTCTATCAGAGGAAGAACAGGATGGGGTAGAGTGAAAGAGATTTGGGTCACGTTTCACAAAGCGATCTCAGGGATACGACTGTCCTAAGTCAGCTAACAATAATGATAATGGTTTTTGAATGATGTATAATTGATGAAATGTTACACATTTGTATTTTATTTGAAATGTGAATAAAGATTTAAAAAACAACGACAACAAAACAATAATGATAATTATAAATGGACAGTTGTTATATTGCCTATAGGCCATCCTTTGACGCATGCTCAAAGAGCTAACAGCATCATTACCCCGGTCAATGGATGAGTGTGCACTCGATTCTCTTCCCGGACTTCCGCCCCAATTTAGCCACGGCCATACCTAGAGTTACATATCTATTTTCAGAGGAAAGGGTAATTTGTCAAAAATGAAAGCAAATGCCATCTGACGTCTACCGGGAAAACACGATGTGAAAAGCTGTACTCCCTCACTGATAACATCTATGTCAAATTTGGTAGTAAGACATTTAGACTTGACGTGTGCATCCCTTTGGGCACCAATTGTGCTCCCCTTCTTCCACATCTGTTCCTTTATGCATATGAATCAGAATTTCTGCTGGGTTGGCAAAGTTAAACCAAGGTAATTTGCCTAAGAAGTTAACTTTAGCCTCAGGTATATCGATGGTCTGGTATCGTTCAATAACCATTAAATAGCCAATTCCCTTCCACTGATTTACCCCCCTGAACTAGAAATAAAGGAGACCAGTGAGGCCGCCTTATCTGGTTCATATTTGGGTCTTTGCATAAAGATTCAGAGTGACAAAACACTCTCCGCAAGACTGCATGCCAAGAGGGATGACTTCAACTTTCCAGTAGTCAGCTTTCCCTTTGTTGAGCACTATTCCTGCAGCTCCAGCCATTGGTGTCACAGCTTTTGAGGTACAATAGGGCATGCTCTTTCGACCAAGATTTCAAAGAGTGTCCTACAACAAAAGTTTTTTTGGTAGACATGTGGATGTGTTTATTTCAGGTGAACAATTGACTTGCATGTGTTTGTGACGGGTGCCATTGGGGTAGGGTACTTCCACCTTTTCGCGAATACCTGGTATGCTCACAATTTGATAGTGATTCACAAATACATTCTCATGATGTAGTCGGAATCGTACAATCGACTTTGCTTTCGGCATAGACTTCTTATGAAAAGGGAAAGGGCTTTGTCGCTTTTATTTCCATATTTCAGATGTTGTTTGATCAGCACATTTACACACGGTTCTTCTGCATGAACACAATGCGAGGATTACATTCACGATGTCCCTGCTGTAATGGCTCCGATTTTGCTAAATGAAAATCACTCACTTTTTAAATTAAAAAATTATTTCAAAAGATGCCAGAATGTCAGTAATGCCATGCTGTCCGTCTGTCAAAGGACCAACAAACACGCTCAGGGATAACCCAGGACTGCATCACAGATGCAGTGTCAAACTTTGGGAGCTGATGGGAGCACGTGAGTAGTTACAAGACATGTGTGACAAGCGTTCTGTGTTCCCCCGATAATATCCTGCCGTGCTAAACATGAGATATCTCCTCCCCAGATCACCACATCAAACATCAATCAGTGGACTTGGATCCACATTCTGAACCATGACTTGAATAATGAATACTCAGCTGTGCCGGTGGTTTGCTGTTGCCGTGGTCGTCGTATTGAGATTGGTTTGGATGACGCTGCGTGGCAAAACTGAAGCTGTATGCGCCAGGTCGTGTCCACTTGAGCGTCCCATCTGATATCACAGTGCAACTGCACAACATGATTGCAATCTCATTGCCAACTATTGTTAACGGATGTGGGGTGGTGGGGTAGCCTGGTGGTCAAAGCGTTGTCTCGTACGCCGAAGACCCGAGTTCGATTTCCCACAATGTGTGTGTGTGTCCCCTGCCGTGATATTGTTGGAATATTGCTAAAAGAGGCGTAAAACCATACTCGCTCACTTAAGCATTTACGGTAGGCGTTTTAAAATAAGGACATGCACACTTGTAGGTTACATGTAGTTTACTTCTAGTCATGTGTGACAATACATTTTGGGCAGAAAACAGGACGGAAATTGACAGACAGGGTGTATGTCAAGTTTTAGGGACCTCATTTTGTCATGGAATTTTCCGCTTTTCCACAACGTCGTATCTTTTGATTCACAATGAGCCGTGTGACTTCATAATAGTGACGCGCGGTGTAGAACGAAACCTTGCATGTCCATTTCCGGTGTCCCCCGCCTTGATATTGCTGGAATATTTCTAAAAGCGGCGTAAAACCATACTCAATCACTGACTGTTAACGGATGTTTCACCGCGGCAATATGACTTTCGTATTCAATAACAGAAAGGCAACACACAACAAACTTCAAATAAATATCACTCATATCGGATCGATCGAAGCCGTCAACGACAACAGGTAACCTTTGAATCATCATCATTCCTAAACCTTTATACCATGTAACTTTTCATTGAGATTAAGTGCTAAATTCACATGTTTGTTGTTTAAAGCCACACTCTTGCGATATTCCAGCTATATTACGGCGGTCTGTAAATAATCGACCAGATAACCAAATCATTGACATCATAAGCATCAATCTACGCAATTAGGATAGATGACATGCATCATCCAAGTCAGCCAGCCTGACCACCCGATCCCGTTAGTCACCTCCTACGATAAGCATGGGTTGCTTAAGAATAATTCTGTCCTGGATCTTCCCGACCCACGGGCAGCCAAATTCGGTCGCCTCGAACGTCCAACAACAGGTTGCCCGGGGTTGGGGACACATTCTACCCCGGGTCCCCATGGGTAAACTCACATTACTTAATATATCCTTTATACTGGAGGGAATGGGATTCTTCGGTGTAGTCGGCAATATTACAGCCATATCACGATGCCATGTACAGTATTCATGGCAGTGGTTGATAGTGTGAGCATCAATCCACACAAAACGGATACGATGACATACAGTCAGCCAGCGCCACGCTGAAATAGGCGGGGTAAAGAAGGATTATGTTATACGATTCCTACTTTATCAAGAGTATGTGATAATGAATCACTACTCAATACTGATGATATCAGGCGTTCGCGAAAAGGTGAGCGTATCCTGCTCCGCCGGTGGCAACCGTCACAAAGACATGCAAAGGAAAGTCAAGTGTTCACATGCAAAAAACACGGAACACATGGTACAATTAAAAATGGGGAATTGCATCGCAATCGTTTTTGTCAAATTTGAAAATGTCCTCCCCATAGCTACCATAAAAGACAGAAAAAGACGAATCGAATCAAATCAAAGTTGCTAGGACTGCCAACAATGCTAGGATTCCCACTTTTTTAGATTCTATTCACTTTCATGTATGGTCGATATCACCGAAATAAATATGTATACCGTTGCGTTATGCAAAATCGTGAACGTGTTCGATACCAAATCATGCCATTATGTTTAATTCAATAGCATACTTATTCCTCGTCCAATCAACTGACAAAGAACACCAAATATAAAACTAAGATATGAGGGTACATGTCAGCACCATACCCGTGCTCGTGGGCTTCACCAAAGTGATAAACTTCCGAGACCTGCGTCACTTCGGGCTTCCCTCCCACATTAAGCTGACACGCCGTGATGTAACTCGAATATTGTTCAAATCGGCGTTAAACCCAACTCACTCACTCGGCCATAGCATGTGTAGACTTGAATTTACCAGAGGAGTGAGTGAGTGAGTATGGTTTTACGCCGCTTTTAGCAATATTCAAGCAATATCACGGCAGGGGACACCAGAAACGGGCTTCACACATGTACCCATGTCGGGAATCGAACCCGGGTCTTCGGCGTGACGAGCGAACGCTTTAACCACAAGGCTACCCGACCGCCCCTTACCGGAGGATGAATATAGCTATTGTTTCTCAAGGCCATTAGCACAAACGAGTCAATATAAGGAGTCTGGTGTATCAGAAGAAAATGTGCAGTGGGCACTGGACGTTATCATTGATGAATGGCCACAAGGTTATCGTCTTTCAAGAAGCTAGTGAAAGCCGCTTAAGTGCTACACCCTTTAATCCAGACAGTCACGAATCAATCATAACATCAGTCAATGCCAGACAGGCCGATCTGCAAATACATTCATATTTTCCCCAATTTTGTGTGATGCACTATATAAACAGAAACGTTCCCTGGCATGACGCTATCAGATTATGGATCAAGTCGTGTTATCCACAGCTCAAACCATCTTCTTGCTGGCAATTGATAGAACTTTAATGGACGGTTTTGGTCAACGCGATGGTCACTGCAGTGCCTATATTCTGATGCCGTATTTGTACAGCTGATCACCAATGACGCACACGTAGGGTTAGAAGCGTCGATTTGATGAGAAAAGCCAATATCCCGCCTTCGTACGGTTTTGATTACTTAGAGGTGGATTAACCGGAAACGGAAGTCTTTAGTGGCGGAAGTTCAAATTGGACATCCGGGCGTTATGCAGACATAAATGGAGGACTATAATATCCGCATTCAGCGGCTAGTTTTGCTGATGGATTCATCTATTTAGGACTGAACGGCGCTATTTTGGTTCTTTTGTCAAAGCTTAAAATGGAAAGTTGGGAAAATCGAGCCACGAGATTCAAGGACGCAGGTATTTACAAGAAGTGACTAACATAGACATGGTTCACTTGCCTCCCTGTCATGTCTGCATAACATTGGCGAACTGTTAGCCCAGTCGTCTGGGGCGCCGTAATTCGCTTTTCAGAGTTGCGTCCCTTGGGCACACCTGAAACCTATAGTCGTAGGTTCGGATCCCGGTTCATTCCGATTATGTTTCTAGGTTTGTCAGCTCCATAACCATGCTCGTGGGTTTCATCAAAGTGGTTAACGTCTGAGACCTGCATCTCTTCGGGCAATCCTCCCACATCAAGGTGAAACGTCGTGGTATAACCGGAATACTGTTCAAAGCGGCGTTAAACCCAACTCGCTCATCACATGTATAGCTCATACTATTAATTACTAATGTACATTACAGCAGAAGTTTTGTTTGTTTATTTGTTTTTGTTGTTTTACGCCACATTCAGCAATATTCCAGCTATATTACGGCGGTCTGTAAATAATCGAGTCTGAACCAAACTATCCAGTGATTAACATCATGAGCATCGATGTACGCCATTGGAATACAATTGCCTTGCATCAACCAAGTCAGCGAGCCTGACCACCCGATCCCGTTAGTCGCCTCTTACGACAAGCATAGTCGCCTCTTACGGACAGAGTGAGTTGCTGAACCTCTCCTACCCCGATCTTCACGGGTCTACAGCCGAAGTATTATGCATTACAACCAACTCTATTTATCTACTATTGGGCAGAATTATTTTATCCTCATATTAGGTTTAATTTTAGTTCAGTAACAAAATTTGCTCAAAGGAAAACACAATATAACCTTGAAGATAAACCCACACACGTGGAACAAGCCTTGCTGTATTTTTTATCTTTATCTCTTCAGAATATTTTCACTACCGAGTGTGAAACACGTGGTATTCCAAATAACGAACATCTGAATTGGTTCTGAATATTATAAAAATAGAAGTGTGTGCATATTGCATAATGTAATTGGCAGTCAGCATAGTGTGAACATGTGGAATATGATCAAAACATGACTCAGAGGCAATTTTTCAACATTGGCAGTTGCTCTCACAGAACAACCGACCAGATCACCAACTGCTATCACGTGCGTCTGGTGAAGAAGTACATGTATCTTCATCCTAAAGAAACTCATTTTGTGATAACAGACACGTGCTGGTTTCCAACAGCAATTGGGGCGTTGATGTAGCCTGGTGGTTAAAGCATTCGCTCGTCACGCCAAAGACCCGGGTTCGATTCCCGACATGAAGCCCATTTCTGGTGTCCCCGCCGTGATATTACTGGAATATTGCTAGAAACGGCGTAAGACCATACACACTCTCTCACTCACTCCAAACAGCAATTACAGTATGTTTCTGATACAAGTTAACTTACACTATTTGATAGTGATTCATAAACACATGCTCATGATAGAGTCGACTCTGATGTTGGCAGACATTTCTGTTGGGTATGGAAAGGGTCTGGTCGATTATGTTTACACGTCGTTGGAAACTAGTTTGGGTTATTGTGTTATATATTTTAAAACAAAACACGACGCTAGAACGTTATATCTTAAAATGTATATTCGGGGGTAGAATAGGTCCTTAGTAAGCCATGCTTGTCCTCAGAAGAGGCTGATTGAGTGTGTGATTTGATTAATTGTGTGACTTGACTTATTGTGTGACTTGACTGATTGTGTGACGTGACTGATTGTGTGACTTGACTGATTGTGTGACTTGACTGATTGTGTGACTTGATTAATTGTGTGACTTGACTGATTGAGTGACTTGACTTATTGTGTGACTTGACTGATTGTGTGTCTTGAGTGATTGTGTGACGTGACTGATAGTGTGACTTGACTTATTGTGTGACTTGACTGATTGTGTGACCTGACTGTGTCTTGACTGATTGTGTGACGTGACTGATTATGTGTCTTGACTAAGTGTGTATCTTGACTTCCTGTGTGACGTGACTGATTGTGTGACGTGACTGATTGTGTGACTTGACTGAATGTGTGACGTGACTGATTGTGTGACTTGACTGACTGTGTGACTTGACTGATTATGTGACGTGACTGATTGTGTGACGTGACTGATTGTGTGACTTTACTGTGACTTGACTGATTATGTGACGTGACTGATTGTGTGACGTAACTGTGTGACGTGACTGATTGTGTGACGTGACTAATTGTGTGACTTGAATGTGTGACGTGACTGATTGTGTGACGTGACTGATTGTGTGACGTGACTGATTATGTGAAGTGACTAATTGTGTGACATGAATGTGTGACGTGACTGATTGTGTGTCAGCTGCAATTATGGCTTAGGACGATGGCTTATGTACAACCTGTTGTAATATAGCGGCAATATTGCTGACTGCAGTGTTTCACTTCACCTAACCGCCCTCAGGCAGGCCACCAAACGTCCAGCCCACGCAGCTATGATGATATAACGATGTTACGAAAACATGATTAAGGCTATCGTCAACTACTTTCATAGAGGCTTTACTACGATTACAAGGAAGACACAACTGCGTGTTTTATAGATTCAGGTTGAGCTTCGCCAATATGAACAAACGAAATAACGACTCGCATTATGTAAGCTAGAAAGAAACCCATCATATCTCTTTAAAGCTTTTACTTGGTTTCACTGTGGGGCTAAGTGACCATAGTCGAGAGCGATCACTGTGAAACATGCAGCGATGTGTGTTTTCTGTCAACACGATCATACAGCTGATCTTCCCGGCTCATAGCCATGTCAGTAATGGTTGCAAGGATTTGTTTTAACAGCCAGCTGTATATATTTATTTTGCCCCCGCGCTTGAGAAAATCAATTAAGCAGGTTATGTCTTAAACAGAAATTGATCTGTTTTGTGGCTGTATGACAGAATATCTGCACAGCGGCACGGCAGCGTCGTGACATGCATTGTTTTGGAGGTGTAGACCTACAGCGCAGTCAAACGCCCTTTGTGAATGGGGGCGGTCGGGTAGCCTAGTGGTTAAAGCGTTCGCTCGTCACGCCGAAGACCCGGGTTCGATTCCCAACATGGGTGCAATGTGTGAAGCCCATTTCTGGTGTCCCCCGCCGTGATATTGCTGGAATATTGCAAAAAGCGGCGTAAAACCATACTTTGTGAGTGAGTGAGTTAGGTTTTACGCCACGTTGAATAGTATTTCAGTCATATTACTGCGTGTCAACTTGATTTGAGTGGAAAGCCCGAATTGATGCATGCCCACACGTCCCCCCTTGAAACATAATAGGGCGAACCGGGATTCAAACCACGATCATAGGTTTCTGACGTGTCTAAAGGACGCAACTCTGCACAACGAATTGTGGGACCTCAGACGACTGGGGGGCGGTCGGGTAGCCTAGTGGTTAAAGCGTTCGCTCGTAACGCCGAAGACCCGGGTTCGATTCCCGACATGGGTACAATGTGTGAAGCCCATTTCTGGTGTCCCCCGCCGTGATATTGCTGGAAAATTGCTAAAAGCGGCGTAAAACCAAACTCACTCACTCACTCAGACGACTGGGCCAGCCAGGCCCCCTTGTCGACCTTTAAGATATGTTTGAGTTACAAAAGCTTGAAATAAAAATCAAACTGTTAATTCATATAGTATCTCTCAATACCACGGCAAACATATTATAATACGTTTGGGGCAGAATACACTTCTGACAGTCTATAAAAGTTTCGGAACCCTTTTCTCGAACACCTGGTGTCACGACTGATTGTCAGTGATCCATTCATGTAATTTTCACCGCTAGTTTGCGCTAAAGTTTTCGGGGGATAATCGAGACTGGTTATTCTCTGGCATTGCCGTTTTTATAAACATTACTATATATGTATAGGCATACAATACTATAGGCCTACCTTAGGTAATATGTATTCCTTATAAAATCTTTAAACCGGAGTCTGTCGGTGCTAAAACCCCACAAAATGAAATAACATGAGTATTTGACAAAGAGCAAGTTTGACTTTGATGCGTTAGGTCACCAGACTAACTCATCATGTTGATAATACCCTTAAAAACCAACCACTCACAAACTATCCGCCGGGTCGTCTCACGCATTGCTGCTGCCACTAAATATCTCGACTACAAAGATGGGATGAGGAATGACAAATGTTTCATCACCATGACGTGCTCACAGAGCGCACCTGCTGTCAATAACAGCATCAAGGAGATGTGTGTTCTGCGTCATAGAAGCATCATCAATCTACGCCGCTATTAATGTCCTGATTTCTCCAATGGCCCCATTGCTCTAGACTAGTCCACTGTCTCTGTAACGCATACTCGTTAATGCTGCATAAGATTTGTACAGCAAGCTAGCTGAGGCGAAGCGTCAGGGCTGGGGAGCATTCTACCATTACCCATACTTGTCATAAAGGACCGAACGTTTCAGGGAGTGAGTTTGGTTTGACGCCGCTTTAAACAATATTCTAGCTATATCACGGCGTGTCACCTCAATGCGGGAGACAAACCTGAAGTGATGCAGATATTTGACGTTTCAAACTTTAAAGGTGAAACCCACGAGCACGGGATTGATGTAACGAACCTAGAAACATAATAGGGGTGAACCGGGATTCGAACCCACGATCATGGGTGTCTGGGGTGCCCAAGGGACGCACCTCTCCGAAAATGTGAAATTTAATAGGGGTCTAGAATTTTGTTTGAAACAAATAAATTGTTCCAGAATGAAAAGAAAAATATATTGTCCTCATGTCTTAACAAAACAAATAATGGATGTCCTGAAGTAGACAATGTTTGGTCCCACATTTCATGGTTTTGAAGCGGTGACCGACAATACATTCTCCAACAAAAGTTCCAACCAAACCCCCACCCCCAGAATATTGAATTGTGGGTCCAGAACTGGCCGAAGGGCTGAAGAGTCGCCAGACAGCCTCGATGCTCATGGTGCCAATCACTGGATTATCTGACCCCGACTCGAATCTTAACAGACCGCCGTAAAATAGCTGCATTTATACTGAGTATGGAGTTAACAACACACACACACACACAAACACACACACATCGTTCCAAATTTGGCTACATGCAAACAAATGTATTAATCATTATTATCCAATCTAAAACACATGGAAGCCAAAGAAATCGACATCTGGAAGTATTCTTGGAAAGTAATATCTCGGTAAGTTTGAAATAAGCAGCCACATTAACTTGAGTGAATGAAGGATCTGTACGTGTTCTTTCCAAGCTTGGGACGAACGTGTTTCTCGCAGTGTAAATACAACAGATAAGGTCACTGTATGATAAGCATGAGCGTAACGTTGTTATCACGTCCGCACTTGGGGACATACTATTTTGTCATACGTATTCACTGATAAAGATATGTAGATAATTATAAACCGGCGTAATCCCCAAAATAATGTCGTTCAGTGATGTGACATTTTGTGTGTACACATGAATCATGAAGCTCCACACAGCATTGTTGCGCTTCCTATCGAATCTCAGATCATTCGTACCTTCGTTTCAGCAGAACCTTGCACAGAGAGTAGCAATGATGTGTAGAGTTTGTTTATATTGTTCATCTAATTATGCCCAGTGTACTGTTCGGATTACCCTTCACATTCAATGCCGATATCATTTGACGAAAATTATATTTTATTATTAAGACAACAGAAATCCGATATTATACCTTTAATATCCTTATTAATCTTTTAAAACCAAATTACAATAAGATAACATCATGTGAACTCTGACTGAAGATTTTATACCAATCACAGCGCATTGACTAATGACAAAATACTGGTATCATAGTGTAGCAACCATCACTACAAATTGCCCTAATAGTGGAAGATTAGTCAATCCCCCCAGATGTCCCCAGCTGTCTGTTTGTATGTCTCGACATGATCTATGGCGACTGTAACAGACGTATTTCAGAGCACAAAGCGCCTTTAGATGGCTATTCTCATTTACTTGGCCTCATCAGAGATCTGCTGAAATGTATTGTTAGGCCTGATGAATTGCCTTCATACCCCGGGTCTCAACCTGGAGACTAGTCAGGCTTCATCCCCCTGACAATGACTCGGACAAGACAATTACAGAGTCGCAGACATTGTATTTACAAAGATGGAGCCACAGGAAGCCGCTGAAAGATTTTCTGCCATCCCTTGTCTGCACAAACTCGACAGTCATGTGACCGTCTATGTCTCCCACCAACTCTCATTTAAATCTCATTAAATGTCTAGTACTCTCGTTATGACCGGAAGTAGCAAATGCATTCGGGTAGTACGCCGGAGATGCCCGTTACGAACCAACAAGCTAGGTAACCGAAATATATAACATAACAAGCGATAGTAACATTTACAAAGCCTCAACCCTCGTGTCCAGAGTAGGAGACGTGTTTAGATCCCAAAGCCTTCCATTTCAGGAACACGGTGAGGACTTCAATAAAATTAGTGACGGCGTCAGCGTCTATTTAAGTAACGCTAGTGATGTCCTTACCCTCGTTACCCTTCCTCCATCATTGGTGGTGTCAGGATACTGGCAGACTTAACGAGGCCGACGCGTTAGAGTAGTGAAGAACATTGATCAAATTCGCATGAGTCAATTACTCGATGGTGAACTGCGTTTGACTGATTTGACCATCCTGCACACAACATGACCAGTGGGACCTCCAAGTGGTTGTTTGTTTGTTTCTTGTTTAACGACGCACTCAGTAATATTCCAGATGTATGACGGCGGTCTGTAATAATCGAATCTGGGCCAGATAATCCAGGTTGACATCATGAGCATCGATCCACGCAAATGGGATACGATGACATGCATCAAGCAAGTCAGCGTGCCTGACCATCCGATCCCGTTAGTCGCCTCCTACAAGCATGGGTTGCTGAAGACAATTCTACACTAGAGGCTTGGTTGATTCTGCACCCTAAATTAGGATTTGAAACAGAAAAAATAGTTCGTCCCGACAGTCACATTATCATGTCAACTTGGAACCTAACTTTAATGTATCACGGATTGACACTGACCGGTATTATGCCTGTGTAACACAGTTAGAATTGACACATTTGTTCGAAGTGTCATGAGTGTGTGATTGAGTTGGGAAATTGTCCGCTTTTAGCCATATTCAATTAAACTCTAGGCAGGGGACAACTATAATAGACTTGACACATGATCTGGGTCCAGTGTCGAGTGAACGGTAAGACAAGGCTGCGACGCACCTGACCACATATAGTTTGTTTGTTGATTAACGCCGCACGCAGCAATATTCCAGCTATATGACGGCGGTCTGTAATTAGTGGAGTCTGGACCAGACAATCCAGTCCTTGATACCATCAGCATCGCTCTACCCAATTTGGATACGATGACATACATCACCCAAGTCATCTCGCCAGAACACCCGATCCCGTTAATCGCCTGTCACGGCAAACATGGGTTGCTGAAGACCAATGCAAATCCGGATCTTCACGGGTCGGACGACATTAGGAAAAGAGAAGGTTTGAGAAGGGTGGTAGATGTTGATTCCCCGGGATATTCCTATGCTGATGAATAAACAACAGTTCTCGTTCCAATGCAGTCATATATTTACAAAAATAAAACATGGCAAGTCCACTTTTTTACATTTATACATCTATAACTACCTACTACCCTGTAGCATACAGAGTTCCACATACGCTTTAATGAGCTGAAGTGTTGGCCTGAATCTCTTATACGAGCAAATGTAACCGTGTGGCGACAGTGAGTGAGTGAGTGAGTGAGTTGGGTTTAACGCCGCTTTTAACAGTTTTCCAGTCATATCACGGCGTGTCAGCTTAATGTGGGAGGAAAGCCCGAAGTGATGCAGGTCTCAGACGTTTACCACTTCGGTGAAACCCACGAGCACGGGTATGGTGCTGACAAACCTAGAAACATAATCGGGGCGAACCGGGATTCGAACCCACAATCATAGGTTTCTGGCGTGCCTAAGGGACGCAACTCTGCACAGCGAATTGCGGCGCCTTAGACGACTGGGCCACCCGTGCCCCCCGTGTGGCGACAGCATTTTACTGATGATCGTGAGATCACCAAAGTGGTAAATATATTCAGTGAACTATGAAACTTCCACATTATCTTCAGCACTTCCATGTCATAAGAGGCGAGTAAGGGGATCGGGTGGTCAGGATCGCTAACTTGGTTGATGCATGTCATCGAATCCCTATTGCGTGGATCGATGCTCATGATGTCAATCACTGGATTGTCAGGTCAAACTTGATTATGTACAGACCGCCGTCTGGGATATTGCTGAAAGAGGCGTTAAACAACAAACAACAAACAAATAAATAAACAAACATTATCGTGATATAGCATTGTGCAAACTAATAATTAACCAATTCGCTCAATTTTGGGTACTGCTCAAATAGGTTACAAACAGTTCAAATGGTATACCGCAAGTCATTGGGGTAATATAGTAGTTAAAAACAGACAGGTTCGATTGCCCACAATGTGTGAAGCCCGTTATTAGCGGTCCTCGAGGAGACATTGCTAGGGTACTGCCAAACACGGCTTAAAATCCAACTCACTCACTCACTCACTCCTTTCTCAGTACCGCTCAGATATCTTATACAAAGTTCAAAGTAAATGCCACAAGTGTAAGCCAGTGATTCCAGTACATCTGAATACGTCAAGGGCCACATAAATCACACGTTCTTTCCACGTCAACACATATCAGATCAAACCTATTTAACATCCATTCGTCGGGGTTTATTTGTTTGTTTTTTGTAAAAGAAAAAACCCAGAAACACTACCATTTAGCCAGATAACCGACAGCCACTTACGTCCATATGGGCTATTTACAACATTGAAGCGCTGATTTCAGCAAGGATGAAACAGACATGAGCTTTGTGAGAAAAAGGTTATTTATGGGAACAGGCTGAAGTGAAATAAATACCCTGAGATTGCGTTTATGTCATGCATTTTCAGCGGTACAAATAGTGATGAAAATTATAGGAATGGATCACTGAAAATCAGTGATGACAGCAGGAGTTCGTGAAAATGGTAACCCACGTATATAAGCTCTTAAGCCAGCTTATTTAACCTTTAATAATTCTTTTGCACGTTGTCTGACATGGATATAGCTTACGTGCCGCAAGCAGCATGTTTTCAAACTTGCCTAGATTTTAACTTCAACATCGTCCCGAGGCAAGGGAGTCAACTGACTGTAAAGGTCCAGTTTACACCCTTCCCGAACTAGGCTGGAATTTCTGGGCTCGATCGTAGTGGCTATGTCCCTTCTATGTCCCTCCTATTGACCAATCAGATTCTACCTCTCATATCACCTACATTTTCTTCAAACAAAATGGCGGCGCCAATCAAGACGATCTATATAAATCTATATTGTGATAAAACGGGTCTTACTTTGCGAAATGCATCACGTGAGCACCTTGATTAAAAACATGAAAACATTTGGAAAATATGTTTACGCCGAGTTAGCGGTGCAGATGCTTTGCAAATCCTGCAATCAACCGAAATCTGCACGGCAGTTTATGGACCGGATGTTGATTACGTTACACTACTTTGATTGGACTAGGCATAGACCCGTTTATCCAGCCAAAACATTACTCCATAATTCCAGTCTAGTTCGGCAAGTTCCCTTGCCTCGGGAAGATGATACTTATAATTATGAAGACGGCATCGTGTTTGTTCCTGGTTTGCTTTTCTTGAGTATCACTAATTGTCTCAAGTCACAACATTAGCGTAAATGCACTGTAGACCCCCGCAATTGAATGTAGCAATATTTACTTCAAGTAAACAAGTTATATTAGCGTGGTATTTACTCTATCCACTGGCTGTGTAATTTGTTCTGTTTATTGATGGCCGCCTTGCGTGATTGAAGATAGAGTAACATTCAGCTGATGTAGCAAAGCTATTGAGTTAAAAGTCTGTGCGTGGTGTTGTGCCGATTGTGTACACCATGACCGCCAAATGAACCCCCAACAGCCTATCAATTACAAGCCAAGTTGTACTCACAGAAAATTGCAGGTTTGCTATCGAACAACATTTGTAGCAATGAAATATATATATTGTGTGGTATGTTGTAATGATTGCGTCATGGGTAAATATCTGTTCTGAGCTATCATTTTGACAACGTTTAATGTATTTCTACCTGTTATGGACTACTCAAAAGAAGTAAGGAACATTCTTTCCTATTACCATACTTAGTTAATACGTTATTGAATATCAGATTAACTATAGTAATATGAAAGAAATTGGTGGTCCTTAACATCTTTTAGTGGTATATAGATGTGCGTACACAGACAGCGGATTGATGCAAACAACCTACCCTCCCCCCCCCCAAAAAAAAAACAAACAAAAAAAACAGCAAAAAAAAGCACCCCAAAACAAACAAAAAATACAAAAAAACATAGCTCAGTGATATAAAACGGCTACAAGCTTCTGGACTCCGTATGCTCCGAACATTGCGCAGGGCTACTAGAGAGCTACAGGCTAAATTACTCGTTCCTCTGTGCCCCTCATCAATTCAGTTTTTCTTTGGTCTGAGCAGTTAAATGGACGTGGGGGATCAATTGAACCCAAAGGGTATTACTTTTAGAATGGACTCTCCGAGCCCATCCACAAACTTCAAATTGTAAAACGAGCACTAAGACAATTCTATGGGATGAAATACGGTAGTTGTAGCCTTACGACATCTTATGCAAATAGAACTAGTGGTACTGGATTGTTTTCATTGCTGGAAGCAAAAATAGGTAATGAAAACAAGCTAAGAATTCTTTCAGTTGAATATTAAAATAAATGGTCAGGAATAATCTCCAATACTGCCTTAGATCTTATCAGTTGTGGAATGATTCGGGGAAACAAAATCTCGTTGCCATGACAACTCTACAGGTGCGAGGTATTTTTACGTGAAACTCGATCACGAAAGAACAGCAGAATTATTAGGGTTCATTTTAAGTCGCTTTGAAGTCCAAATTGCTTGCACTAACTACAAAGGACAGCATGTCAGAGCCAATGACAAAATGTCATCACAGTAACGAAACCTGGCGTCTTGGATAAGAGAGTGCAGAGGACCTTTGCTAAACACAGGTCATAGGCGGATCTAGAGGAGGGGTCCAGGGGTCCGGACCCCCCCAACCCACCCCTCTTTTGAAAACCAAATGTAGTATGTTGTAGGCAGTAAATTTATCTTAGAGAGGATTTTGATGTTTTGGACCCCTCCCTTTAAAATGCTGGATCCCTGCAGGTGGGACATTTCAACGCTGCGTGATTAATGGCTAATAACTGTGCACGCGGGAAGGAGAAGCAGCGAGATGTGTTTGACACAGCCATGCTGCACGTGAAGCATTCAAAGGACTTCTAATTTCACTGAGGCCAATCAGTCACTGGGCGCGTAGAGGCCGTAAACCTACAACCCTTGTCAAGGAACGTGTCATGAATCTTAGACGACTGCGAAGCAATACCTGAATCCATCCATTGATTTTTGCTCTGTAAATGGCTATTCCAATCACTATGTAATTTCACATGTCAAAACCTAAAGTGGTCGCCGGAAAGCAGAGCAGATAATTGAAGTAACTTGCACCAAGCAGGACGACAATGTCGCGGTGGTGGTATTGGACAGATTTGTCCCCGAGAGTGCGTTAGGTTGGTTGTTGACAACATGGACGAGATATTTAAAGGGATATTTCTGCCTTTTAGTTGTCTCCCAAACTGACGGTTTTGTTTAGACTTACAGAGTATTCGGGTCTTTTACATGGATACAGTGTAGCCTTGTTTGTTTGTTTGCTTCTTTGTTGTTTAGGGGTGGTAGGGTAGCCTAGTGGTTAAAGCGTTCGCTTGTCACGTATACATATTATCCGGTGGCAATGCGTTGTTGCAATTCCCTCTCTTGAGTTATCCCATGTTCCCAGGTTGTTGTTTTTTTCCATGTAAATAATTTACTTGTCTTTGCATGTGTTTGTGACGGATGCCACCGATGGGACAAGATACGCACTACTTTTCACGAACACCTGGCTTCATCATTGTTTGAAGATGTTTCGTGGACACATTCTCATGGTAGAGTTGGAATCGTGCAGTCGACCCTGCTTTGGGCGGAGATTTCTAATGAAGATGGAAAGGGTTTTGTGGCTTTTATACATAAATTATCCTTTTTTATACATATACATATACATATCCTTTTTATGTGCTCAAAGACCTCCACCTCGCAAAGTCAATTACCTTCACGCGGCAATCGATTGAATGAGTGAGTTCGACTTAACCCTGCATTGAACAGTGTATCAGTTATGCCACGTCGTCGTATCCTAATGATGATGGAAGTCTGAAGTCATGGACGTGTACCACCTTGGATTTGTTTTTTGTTTAACGCCACACTCAGCAATATTCCAGCTATATGACGGCGGTCTGTAAATAATCGAGTCTGGACCAGACAATCCAGTGATTGACATCATGGGCATCGATCCACGCAATTGGGTAATACCATCGAATACGGGTATGGTGATGGCAAACCTAGAGTTGCGCCCCTTGGGGATGCAAAAACCTTGGTTGTACGTTCGAGCCCCAGAATCGCCTGTTGATGTTTCTAAGTGTTCGAGCACCACACCATAAGAGCAGCATCACTTTGGCTCTCTCATATCCAGCTGAAAATAATGTTCAAAGCGGTGTTTATCCATATTTACTCACTCATCAAACTGAAACAACACAGGGTTTAGTTCTTCACGTGGGCACACTGTGGGGTCTGTCTACTATGAATGAATGAATACCCTATGAATATTGGTAAAATAATGCTAGAACAGCTTAACGCCATACCCATTCATTCCCAAAATGTGTGATCTGTCTCCAGTGTGGAAATGTCATTCAAATTGTAAAGAGACATTGTTGCTAAAATAATTCTCTGTCATTCTTGCTACTTTAACTCTATAAGCATTAGCTGGAATCCAGTGCCGGTTATCGCATTTCTTTCTCCACACAGAAGTCGCCGGATGAGCATTACGTAAGAGGCCAACTAAAACCTAATGAGTCGATATTCACTCTCAATTGAGGGGAGCCATAACGAAACGGACTTCCGCCTGCATAAAGAATTGGACTTCCCCCTTGATGACTTCACTATCGATCAGCTTGAACCCGGCATTGCAGAGGGAACCAAATTAGTAAATGTTTTTTACTTGTGTGTGCAAGCACGAACGGTGTAGCCAGAATCGTCAATCGGAATCGTGATCGTTTCTATTTTCACATAGTCAAATTAAGTTTCATCTTACTTTCAGAATGAAAATGCATCAAGACTTGGTAGGAAGAGCATTCTAGTTTGACCAGGGTTAAAATATAGTTATCTAAGACGGAATGGTAGTCTCGGAGGTAATCTCTGTTTTACAAATGAAATCAAATCAAAATCCACTTCTGTCATGAGACCGCCTCCATGGTCTAGTGGTAGAGCGTCTGCCCGGAGAGCGGGAGGTCACTGGTTCGACCCATGCCGCGTCATACCAAAAGACGTTAAAAGATGGTAATTGTTGTTACCCTGCCTGGCGCTCGGCATTAAGGGGCTAAAACAAGGACTGGTCGGCTCGGAGTCAGTATACTGTGTCTGAGTGGGGTATCCATGTTAAACTGCGGCATCTCAGTGTGCTAGCACTATAAATCCAGCATCAGTCCGGACTAGTACACGCGCGATCGCACGCACGCACACATAAACGTGTATAAGTGCGCTTAATAAGTGCAATAATCTTGCATGCGACAATCAATCCCATCTCACCTCACCTCTATCGTGCAAATAACGACGATACAATAAGTATCTCGCAAGAACGTGACACCGCGGTTAATGGCAACCGTTGTCCGAAATAGGTGTGTTGATGGTTCAAGCACAGTAATTATTGCTTGTTCACGCGATGAGCAATACGAATGCCTGGTTAAGTGCGTGGGTAGACTAGAACCTAAACCAAACAAGGATTCCCACGAAGTGTATGCTTTGCGGGCTTCGATCCCGGGAATTTGGTATGTCGAATTTATTGTGCCGAGCTAATACCACTGCTGAATGAATCCTCAAGTGCATTTTTTATGAATAAAATGAACGAGTTCGTAGTTTGTGTCTTAGAACTTATTTCCATAGTAACTGTGACAGTAACCATTGTAAAAGCTACAATGCCCTAGTGTCCCCCTACATCACCACCCCCAACCTCGAAACCCCCATCTCATCCACCCCTAACCCCATTGTAGTGAGTGAGTGAGTGAGTTTGGTTTTACGCCGCTTTAAGCAATATTCCAGCAATATCACGGCGGGGGACACCAGAAATGGGCTTCACACATTGTACCCATGTCGGGATTCGAACTCGAACTTCGGCGTGACGAGCGAACGCTTTAACCACTAGGCTACCCGACCGCCCCTAACCTCATTGTAAACCTCAGATATCAAAACAAAATTCTTCTACGTAAAATGCACCAGGTATATTCTCCCATGGCTAAAAAAACACATTGTCAACTTCATACAAAGGCATGCGATGTCAGTGTACAAATAGCTAATACAAGTGGGCGGTCTGGTAGCCTAGTTGTTAACGCGTTCGCTCGTCTCGCCGAAGAGCCGGTATCGATTCCCGACATGGGTACAGTGTGTGAAGCCCATTTCTGGTATCCGACACTGTGATATTGCTGGAATATTGCTAAAAGCGGCGTAAAATCATACTCACTCAATCACTTCAAGTAATATTCCAACGTTGGCACGACTTTGGAAAAAAACCATTTACAGTATCAAATATGTAAGCATATAAGTAAAGAGACTGAGCGACGGGTCACAGCGGTATGTAACTTTCAAAATCGATGCTTATGATGTCAATCACTGGATTGTCTGGTCCAGACTCGATTATTTAACAGTACGCCGTCATATAGCTGGAATATTACTGAGTGCGGCGTTAAACAACAAACCAACCAACCAACCAACATGCTGCATGTTCATTTCATCACAACCCTGGTTTTCTTTACTTTTGTATCAGTTTCTAATTTCACAAGTATTTTGTTTCAGAGAGAAGCCAGCAAACATCGTTGATTAGCCTCGGGTGCTCGGGAATAAATGAAACAAAAAGCGAACGTATTCTTATACAAGATGGCTAATTGCTTTATGATAACGCTGTGCTTCGTGCCAAGGACAATGAGCCTCGGCTTACGAAACATTTAATAATGGACGTCATTTTCGTTCTTTTGTGTTTTGCTCAACGATATTGCTCTCAAATAGCCTAATTTCGTGTTTGTATGAAGACAGGGACTTGTTGTTCAAAGGTATTACTATTTCAATTTGTGTTCTTTATTATATGACGTCAGTTCTTCATAAAAGAAATCGATGAAACGGGAATTAAATCTTGAAATACGCTCTCATACATTTATTAGAATATGATCTGCATTGTCCAGTAGACTGATACCATTGGTGCTTGGCAAAAGTCCACAAAACACAACCATGGATTTATGTAGATTATACAAATTGCAGCCAATTCTTGATCATAATGGCACTCACGTTATCGCCGCCCTATAATCTTGACATCGTTCGCCCGCCATGCAACAATCCGTGTTCGAATCCCAGCATGAGACGTGTTTCCCTGAGAGTGGCGTAGAGTCATTGAGAGTCCTTGTCCATCTTTTATTTGCTTATGGTCATGCTGTTGTTGTTTACAGCGGGGGTATCTCATCTTCCCGAGGCAAGGGAGTTAACTGACTATAAAAGTCGAGTTTCCACCCTTGGCGGACTAGACTGGAATCATGGAGTTATCACGAGTCTATGCATAGTCCAATCAAAATCGCATAGCGAAATCGACATCCGGCTCGTAAACTGCCGTGCAGATCTTGGCCGATTGCGGGATTTGCAAAGCATGTGTAACGCCAACAGCTATTTACCGTATCTTTTCATATTTTTATTCAAGTTGCTCACGCGATTTGATGCACTTCACGACGTAAGATCCGTTTAATCACAATATAGATTTATATTATTGATAAAATGGTCTTAACTGGGCGCCGCCGCTTTGTTTGAAGCAGATGCAAGTGATGTCATAGGTGGAATCTGACTGGTCAATAGGAGGGACATAGCACGGACATAACTCGTAAAAGCCACTAGTGGTGCTACGACCGAGCCCAGAAATTCCAGCCTCGTTCGGCAGGCAGTCAGTTGACTCCCTTGCCTCGGGAAGATGGGGGATCTAAAAGGTCAGTTGTTCCCTCTTCACGCCGCAGAATCATGACACCATACATAAACTTTGTCTCTCATAACAGTATCATCACTTTGTACGGTTTCTTATTTGTTTCTTTGTTGTTTTACCCAAAGTTGAGCGAGTTGGTTAATCATTACTTTGGCTATATCACAATAATGTTTGTTTGTGTGTTGTTTAACGCCACTCTCAGCAATATTCGAACTATATGAAGGCGGTTTGTAAATTATTGAGTCTGGCCCAGACAATCCAGTGATGGACATCATAAGCATCGATCTTCGCAATTGGGATACGAGGACCTGCATCAACCAAGTCAGCAAACCTGACCACCCGATCCCGTTAGTCGCCCCCAATGACAAGCATGGGTTGCTGAAGATCAATTCTAACCCGGATCTTCAGGGGTCACGTTTTTCTTAAGTGCACAAACACAAATACAAAATAGTTCCGAGGCCCCCATATTTACTGATACTGAAAATAACCATGATCCTCATAATTTCATTTGATAAACTTTGATCTGATCTTAGGTACAGGTTCATCAACATCAACATCGGATATATAAGCCATTTGTTTCAATCATCAGATGTCGGAACTTATTAAATAACTAATAACCACATATATTTGTAGGGCTATAACACTCACCTACGTCGTGTGGCACACTCGCATTCCACACTCGTTCACTTCTCTTAATGCGGAGTTGACGTGCAATAGGGTTCACCACTAGACTGATGCAATTTACGAATTTCTATACAGCACTGTTCCCCAGGCCGCTGCATTAAATCCGTCATTTACTTTTAACAATTAAGTAATCATGACATTTATGACCGAGATTTCAGACGATGCCTTCTGGTCCCGTCTCGGGAATATGTACCGTTAGATGTGTTGATTTCATCTCATCTGAAACACACTCCGCCGTTAGCATTCAGCCAGAGCGCTTCATCACTGCGCCACGTGTTGAAGGCAGTTATGGTAATCGACGCAAAGTGAACTTATTTCGGAATAATATGAGACGTAAAAGTATGATTTATGAATAAATAACTGTCAAAGGGGCAAAAGTAAATTTGTTTTCTATCCGCCGTACATGCAACAGCTCTCACCACCGGGAAGAAGATCGTATCACGTGTTTAGACGTATATCTGATCAAGAGCATGCGACCGCCTCGTAATAAATCAAATATTGGTCCACCCTCAAAGAGCTTGATAGTTGACCACATTTGAACAAATCGCTGCTCTCGATTTCATTGATTGAACCGATATAGGTCATGTCTGTAATCTTGGGAAGGGTAAAATAAGTCGAATATGCCCTTCTCTGTTTTCTTTAAATTACATCCCTGTCGTCGATTGATGTGTTGTTTGATTCTATGAATGGACCACTTCGTTATGTTGGTGGTAGGGAGATGAGTGATGGTGGCTTTGTCAGCGTTCTTGTAACTTTGTACTGAACGGAACAGGACATTCGGTGTACAATTCTCAACTTCTTGTAAGGGCATCCTTTGATATCCATCTACTGACTTCATGATTATACGAGGGCGCATTACTCACGCAATGTACAGAACGCCAAACGCACTTTGTAGGAAATCATTGCCTAACAGATAGCCGTGCAGGAATGGAGTTTAACATCGCACTAAATGAATGCCTGCTGTATAATGTTTAGGTCAGGTCACACATCTCGAACAGAAGGGAGAGTGTATTCCAGTTACACCAAGGAACATTATTTCATTGAGTGAGTGAGTGAGTGAGTGAGTGAGTGTTGAAGGGAGAACACGCAACAACGATACAACAATATTATAGACCCGCCCCAAGCTAATCACTGTTAACCCTCAATCTATTAGCCCCATGGGTAATTCAGTATTTAAATAGTCTGGAACAATATGTAAACGTTATAAACACCAACAGATAAATCTCTGACTTGAGCTTATTACTATGATCTTTTTTGTTTGTGTTTTAACGTCGCATTCAGCAATATTCCAGCTATGTGGCATCTTCCCGAGGCAAGGGAGTTAACTGACTTGAAAAGTCTAGTTTCCCCTCTTGCCGAACAAGGTTGGAATTCCTAGGCTCGACCGTAGCGCCACCAGTGGTTATTACGAGTTATGTCCCTTCTAAGTCTCGCATATGGACCAATCAGATTCCACCTCTCGTATCACTTGCTTTTGCTTCGAACCAAATGGCGGCGCCCAGTCAAAACGATCTGATCGACAATCAAGATCTTTATTGTGATAAAACGGGTCTCACATAGCGAAATGCATCAAATCACGTGTGCACCTTCATTAAAACCATGAAAAGACTTGAAAAGAATCTGTTGACAACGAGTTGGCGGTGCACATGCTTTGCAAATCCTGCAATCGACAGAAATCTGCACGACAGTTTCCGAACCGGATTTCGATTTCCATGCGCGATTCTTATTGGACTATGCATAGACTCGTTAGTCCAGCAAAAATGTAACTCCATAATACCAGCCTAGTTCGGCAAGGGTGGAAAGTGGACTTTTATAGTCAGTTAACTCTCTTGCCTCGGGAAGATGGCTTTGTGACGGTGCTCTGTAAAAGGGCGAGTCATAGACATAGACATAGAAAGGTCTGTTCATAAACTCGCAAGCATTGTAATCCTGTTTTTACCATACGACCGCTGTCTCAAATGTTAACACCCGTGTCTTTATATAGACCTTGTTCTTCGTTTGTGTAAATCTCAACACAGACAACTGAGTGCTTGTTGTATTAAACCTTAATGTGGAAGACTATGTATACATTTTTTTTGTTTCATCCCATTAGAATGTACACATTACTCTTTAGCGCGGGTATTCGCTTAGAAAATCGACCTTTGTGTTTTCTTGTCATTCATTTCTATTGCGTTAGATTGTACATGACGTACTAGCACTAACGATCCGTTTTTTAAAAAAAGGATCTCTTGTGATGATTCTTTCATATTGTCTTCTTTCATTGAATAGTCACATGATGTATGAATAAAAAACGTCAGTGCAACAGAATAACCAGTCTCGATTATACTAGCACTATCGATCCGGTTTTTGTTTCTTTTGTTTTTTGAAATAATCTGATGTGACAATTCTTCTATAGTGTCTTCTTTACTGAATATTCACATATTGTGTGAATATAACGTCACTGCAAGAGAAAAACCATTCTCGATTGTCCGACTTAACAAATTCATGTGGGCGTAAAAGGCAAAATGGAGGTGAAAACTTTATGAATGGATCACTGAAAATCAGTGATGACACCAGGTGTTCGCTAAAAGGGTAAGCATGACCTGCAATTCACGTAGACCCCGCCACTCATTCTGCATGAAAACGTACGTGTTTACTGTCTGACACCGCACTGTATTCCTGCCATGCGACGGCGGCTTGTACACAAACCAGACAATCAAGTGATGGGCCATGAATCCAGTCACACGATAGCGTATTTACAAATTTTATTGAAACTAAAACCGATATGTAAATTTTGAATTATGTCTGCTGTGTATACGCGCAGAGGCTGCGCTTAATATAAGTAAAGAAAAAACGTTTTAAAAATCTGGAATTTCGCCGAAAAAATATTTTGTCCCCGAAAATGCTTAAAAGAGAATAATTATGCTTCAGCTTGTAGAACATAAACGAATATTATATTGTTGCAATGTGTTTTTTACAAAGAAATATTAACGTTCATTGTTTTGATTAAACATACATCTGGTTTTGCATCTGTATCAGAAATTATTTTTTTTACAAAGATATATTTGGGCTCATTGTTTGATTAAACAAACATCTGGTTTTGCATCTGTATCTGAAAACAAATAAACTCTCCATACAAATCCCAGCCCCAAGCTCCCAGCCCACTGCCCACAGCCCACAGCCCACAGCCCCTAGCCCCCGACTGCTCACATAGTCTGTCCCTATCATTGGTTAACGATAGAGATCTGTCTGCGTTGTCACCTGGTTCTAATCGTGTACATCATGATGGAGAACTACTTTTCGTGTTCTTTCTGTAATCCTTTATGTGCATGTTCAGCAGATTACGCTCTGACGTCAGCAGTGTCACATACAAGAGGAACTACTCCTCGATAACTTATAAATATGGTATATTCTTGGTGACTAACAAGTTATGAATGGCTATTTTTTTTCTCCATACATTAACAGAAAATAGTTCCTTTTACGCAGTATATATATCTGGCCTTAACAGGCTCATTACCTTGTGTATTTTTTTTCAGAGAGAAGTAAAGAAAAAAAATTATATTCTTTATGATAGATTGACCAAAATATTATATGACGTCACATATGACGTCAGTGTATTTGAAATGGGAGGTTGGGGACATAAATGAACCTTTTTGGAATTAAAGACTGGCGTCTACATTTGATCCCTTCCATTTAAGATGGGCACGTTTAGTTGATGGAGAGGAAACATTATTCATTCTGTTAAATGTCCATGATAATTAATGTCCTGTCGAGACCCTGACTCCGCAACAATTGTGCCCTCTATCATTGGTTTCAAGCATCTATAAATCTAGATGCATTGAGTTAAGATCATTTACTTTGGAAGTTGCAAGCTTTCATCACTAAATCTCCGCTTTTTCAACATCGCGTCTGGGAAAGGGGGGAGAAAGAAAGAAGAGCCAAACCGATCTATCTAGCTTGCCATTCACGGTAATCAGACGCCTAATTTATAGATTCTATTACCAGCCGACACGTTAGAATCCTATTGGCTGATTTGGAAAATGGCATCCATCAAATGGGTTTGAGGCAGTGATTTTCTCGTTGTTGGGTTCAGCCCAATTCTGCTGGTGGCGTTTCTACAGGCCTGGCCGGTCGAGCGGGGTAAGGGTGCTTGAACGAATTAGGCAGTGTTCTATTCACAGTTAATTCGTATGAGGCTTGTGTCACGCGGGATGATGAAGTGCCGCGACGCTGCACCTGGAGACGCCCTCATCGACGTTGTTTGTAGCTAAAAGTGTTTGATTGGTTAATGCAATTTACCATGGGACGGCGTGGCCCTTTGGGTTTTCATGTAAAATGGGCTAAAAACAATCATTAATTTTATGAGGAATTTCAAATAATTGTGTTTGGGCAGGGGAGACAACTTGTAAATTTGTTTTCAAGAAAATGCCAGTGTATCAATTTAGTCGTCATAGGAAGAAAAGCAGACACGTACATGTACAATTAAGTTTTTACGAGAGGTTTCATATGATTGTGGAAAGGTTTTTGTCGCTTCTATTCGCGCCTCTCCTCACGTATCTTATGTAGATGCGAAGGAAATACATACTGACAGAGACCGCCTCCGTGGTCTAATGGTAGAACGTCATACCAAAAGACGTTAAAAGGTGGTACTTGTTGTTACCCTGTCTGGCGCTCGGCATTAAGGGGCTAAAACAAGGACTGGTCGGCTCGGAGTCAGTATACTGTGTTCTGACTGAGAACGGTATTCATGTTAAACTGCGGCATGGTATCTCAGTGTGCTAGCACTATAAATCGGCATCAGTCCGGACTAGTACAAGCAGCCACACACACACACATACACGTGCATGCACGTCGCTATATAAGTGCAATAATCTTGGACGCGACGTTAAACCCCATTTCACCTCACCTCACATATTGACAGAATTTAACTTTTGTAATAATTATTGCTATTGGAGGAAATCAAGATTTACAAACATCCTTAAAGTCGCGGTATTAAAATACATAGACAGAAATAGAAGCGAAAAAACTCTTGCACCACGAATCTCTGCTAAACGCAGACCAGTCATATGCGCAGGCATATTGAAACCTCCAGTACAACCTCCAATAATCCCATATAAATTGTGAGTTTTATTGATACATTGTCCAATTGTCTTAAAGGAAATTGATCAACCACAAATAGTGTGAGTGAGTGAGTGAGTGAGCGAGTGAGTTGGGTTGAACACCGCTTTGAATAGTATTCCAGAATCACGGCGTGTCAGCTTGATGTGGGTGGAAAGCCTAAAGTGATGCGGGTCTCAGACATTTACCAGTTCGGTGAAAGCCCTGAGCACGGGGATGATGCTGACAAACCCAGAAACAATCAGGGTCGAATCCACAAGCATAGGTATCTGGCACAGCGAATTGCGGCGCCTTAGACAACTGGTCCACCCGTGCCCCCTTGACAACATATAGCTATTTGAGTTATTGGTATAATCAGTCATACACTCTTACCGACGCAGCTGAAAGACGTACGTCTGTGGAACGGCTCAGATGTAAATCAGGAAACTGTTAATTAACAGAAAAATTATCAAAAGTTCTCATGTTTGCTTCATTATTTTCTTCCGCCGAAGTAAGTGTTGACCTTTGTGTTAAAGCCGCCTTGAGGTAGACGGATCTATAAGCAGCCTCCGACATGTGTGCAGTGGGCCGGCTTCTGTCTAATTAGCTCCGAAATAGGACACCTTAGACAGTGCTGAACCAATGCTTCCTAAAAACATGTTAATAATACAATGTGTGGCTTAATCTATTTTGCCCGGAGAGCGGAAGGTCCGGGGTTCGATCCCCGGCCGCGTCATACCAAAAGACGTTAAAAGATGGTACTTGTTGTTACCCTGTCTGGCGCTCGGCATTAAGGGGCTAAAAGAAGGACTGGTCGGCTCGGAGTCAGTATACTGTGTCTGAGTGGGGTATTCATGTTAAACTGCGGCATGGTATCTCAGTGAGCTAGCACTATAAATCGGCATCAGTCCGGACTGGTACAAGCAGCCACACAAACACACACACGTACATGCACGTCGCTATATAAGTGCAATAATCTTGGACGCGACGTTTAACCCAATTTTACCTCACCTCACCTTAATCTATTTTACATATACAAGTGTGTGTTGACTTTAGAGAGGAAGTTTAAAATTATTTTTTCAATGTTTTTCATCTCAATACAAGTTCAGATGGTCTCAACATGTTTTGTAATAAAATATGTTGAAACAGGTAGTTTTCGACACTATCTTAGCAAAGATGGATACGGCATTTTTCATTATTCAACTAAGATGACCAATGTTGTGATTCAGATTACTCCATTGTACTTGAAACTCAGGATACCGATTGTCTCCCCTTTTCGTCTAATTGGATAGGGTTCACAAATGAGTTTTCTGACCATGCGACTCGACTAATCCTAGCTTATAAGAGAGGCGATTGTATTGGGTAAAAGTAGGTCAGAGGGAGTGTTTCAGTCAGTTTCAGATGGGGGTATGACACGCCAGGAATTCTGTCCTAATTGTCCATATCCTGTTTATACCAGAGACTTATACTTCGTGAAGATCCGGTTAGGATTGGTCTTCAACGGTTATCTCCCAAAACCCCTACATCCCATTTCCCCTACAACCCAGTTCCCCTACAATTAGTTAAAACAACACGCGGCATTTACCTGTCTGGTATTATGAACTCACCTAAAGGAGAGATTAAGGTCTGGAGTAGAAGGTAGTAGAAATGAAAGGGGTAGAGCTTTAGGGGATTAGGGGACTTAAAGGAAAGTTTAAAAAAGTGTAATGAAAGATGCCTGTATGATGAGAAGACAATTTTGAAATTTTGAAAAATGAACATTTTATTATAATGTTTTATGAATTTTGAATAATATCGTAATCGTAATTAAATATTTATCTCAATCTATTCGTGTTTCTTGGGTTGTTCCATTGTATGAAATAGGTAACAGACTAGGGATTAGCAGTGCCATGGACCGTGAACTTTGTTGTCTTAAGCTGTAGGGGAAATGGGATGTAGGGGTTTTGGGAGGTTACCTCTTCAACAACCCATGCTTGTCGTAAGAGGGTGGTCAGACTCACTGGTCCGAGTTCCTAACAACAACCCTTCAGGAGAGGCAGGGAGACTATACAACGATATACAGTAAACTCGGTTATAACGAACACGCTTATAACGAACTACGGTTAAAACGAACTCAAAGGGGCGGCTAATTTTAGTTCGTTATAACCGTAGTTCGTCATTAGCATTTATGCAGCATATAAACAGCAAATGGCCGGGACCAAAAAATAAATTCGTTATATCCGTCAGTTCGTTATAAGCGTGTTCGTTATAACCGAGTTTACTTACTTATATTGACACCCTGGGCGAGGTGTCCCGATACCACGATTTGCGTATTAAAACATTATTTAGTTATATAAGTGCTTTCTTCAGGCGAGACTCTCAAAAGAAGCGGTTTTGCAAACTTTCAAATATCTTATGATAGTCTTCTTTCTGTTATGAACACTCCTAAGGCATTGCGGTTTTGTATCAGATATAATTTACGTGTTTCACACCTTAGACATTCAAATAAGAGGGACAAAATCCGTTTCCATGATCATACGAAAATTCTACCAAAAGCAGAGTCCATTGTACGATTCCGACTACATCATAAGCATGTGTTTAAGAATCACTATCAAATGGGGATGACACCAGGCGTTCGCGTATGGTGATCATAAACGATCCTCTGGTGGTATCCGTCACAAACACATGCAAGCGCAAGTCAATTATTCACCTGAAAAAACACGGGAACATAATTATAGTACATCGGACATCATTCTCGTCACTGATGAGACAAATTTGGAAATACCCAACACACGTCTACCATAAAAACATTAAAAGCCTTTTTGAAAGGCCTTGAATGCGGAACCCTGATCAAATAACTGTTGAGCAAGTGTTGTATATGGCGCTCTTTGTAATACTCGTTGAAAGAGCATGCGTGATTGTACTTCAAAAGTTGTGAAATGTACACACCAAAGGCTGGAGTTGTAACACATATTGTCCAAAAGTATTGGTGTACTCTCCTTCTGCTTGCGCCCAAACTTTCCTTTGTCTGTTTTTGTATAAGCACAAAGACAACACTGTTCCCCGGTTACGTGCTGCTGCTGCTGCTGCTGCTGCTAGAGATTCGCTAATCGTGTCATTGATTCCCAGCTCAGGCATACCCAAATCTATACGATTACTTCATGGATAGTTGTGTTTGATAGGAAGGTTGTCAGAACCTGTTACACTTCACTTGACAGAAAAAGAAAAAGAATATTTGTTTTAAAGAGTCACTTGTCGTACATCCCTTATAAATTAAAGATACATAGGCAATTGCGTACAACATCCGGCTGTATAAGCCCATCAGAAACTAAATACATACAGTAAACTACGGTTATAACGAACTCAAAGGGACCAATAATTTTAGTTCGTTATAACCGTAGTTCGTAATAAGTGTATATACAGCATAAATACAGCAAATAGTCGGGACAAAAAAGTAAGTTCGTTATATCCGTCAGTTCGTTATAAGCGTGTTCTTTATAAACGTAGTTTACTGTAACAGTAAAAATAATAACATATTTACATGCCTTTGATGTGGCGACGGCTGCGCTTTGGGAATATGATAATTAAAAAGTCGTAATAATGTCTAAAATGAAACATTTAAAGAAATGACAAATGGCAACCAAATAATACTAATAATATTAAGTATAAACGTAGATTATTCATTACGCCGAAGGATTGAAGATGTAGCAATGATTTGCTTTAATCATTTGACATTTAATTTCCCCACTTCCCCACAGCTAATTAAATCAAATTGAATTAAATCAAATATTCATTCATGGAAAACAGTCCTAACACATACCAAAGTCATATTTGGATGATTTAAATAGCTTTGCAAGGAACGCGATGAAGTAGTGTCTCGACTGTTTTCACTGATCTCCGTCTGATTGTGTCATAGTTACGTCAGAGATGTATTTTGACAGTCAACGGCTGGTCTGTTCCGGCATGGCATGTGGCTCCGTTGTCTCCGGTAGTGTCCGAGACGGCCCATATGCGGTTCAAGGAGTTGGGTAAACCAATACTTCTGTATATCCGTCTGCTAATCAAGACAGCCTGAGCCAACCCAAGTGGGCAGATGATAGTAAAATGCGTTTTATCGTCAACATGTATCCAGTCGTCTGGTGACTTTGATGGATCTAAGTCCGACAGTCTGCTGCTCAATCTTTCTATTGGGTAAAAACTTGGCATGTTTGTACAGCATCGTGGTTTGCCAGTACGTGTCCCTTTAACCAGATTATCCACATCACATGATGGAGCTCGCTGGCGCAGGACAAATACTGAAGAGCGACAATTAATTTGACTGTTTGAAAGAGCTTCCATGGCGACCCAGGGGCTGTTGCGTCATTGCTGCCATGTCTGTGTCGGGGTAGATTAAAATCAGTCAGAGTAGAACAAGCCAATTTGACATTTATATCAAATAACCTGACAAACGTGTTTATACCTGATATATACTCCCTTTGACCAACGTGTTTATACCTGATACATATCTCCATTGAACAACGAGTTAATACCTGATGTATATCCTTTTGAACAACGTGTTTATATCTGACATGACATGTATTCCCTTTGAACAACGTGTTTATACCTGACATATATACCCTTTGAACAACGTGTTTATACCTGACATATATACCCTTTGAACAACGTGTTTATACCTGACATATAGTCTTATTGAACAACGTGTTTATACCTGACATATATTCTATTTGAACATGTTTATACCTGACATATAATCCCTTTGAACAACGTGTTTATACCTGACATATATTCTTTTTGAACAATGTTTATACCTGACATATATTCCCTTTGAACAACGTGTTTATACCTGACATATATTCTTTTTGAACATGTTTATACCTGACATATATTCCCTTTGAACAACGTATTTATACCTGACGTATATTCCTTTTGAACGTGTTAATACCTGACATATATAATTCCTTTTGAACGTGTTAATACCTGACATATATCCCTTTTCAGCAACGTGATTATACCTGAAATATCACCCTTTCGGACACAGTGAATATACCTGACATATTCCCCTACAGAATCAGGTAAATATTAAAGGCATATGTCCCTTCTGAACAGGTACGTCCATATATCATGCACATATCCCCACTGAACACTCACCCATATATTTCGCTACCTATAAGCGTCTGATCCGCTCATCTAAGAGTTAAATTTGATTCACATCGAAACTCGAAATTAAATCCTAACTTATGAAAAGACTCGAACTCAGACCTAACCTATGAGAATAAAAAACGACATAACTAATTCAATAATAATAAGAAATTTTAAAAAACAGAGTCTTTTGTACGAAACCGACTATATGATAAGCATATGTTTATGAATCACTGTGAGAAGAATCGGACTAAGATCCAAATCTTCAAAGTCTCGAGGGGGCACGGGTGGCCCAGTCGTCTAAGGCGCCGCGATTCGCTGTGCAGAGTTGCGTTCCTTGGGCACGCCAGAAACCTATGATTGTGGGTTCGAATCCCGGTTCGCCCCGATTATGTTTCTAGGTTTGTCAGCACCATACCCATGCTCGTGGGTTTCACCGAAGTGGTAAACGCCTGAGACCTACATCACTTCGGGCTTTCCTCCAAAACTAAGCTGACACGCCTCGATATAACTGGAATACTGTTCAAAGTGGCGTAAAACCCAACTCACTCACAATCCAAGTCTCGAAATCTGATCATATCCTTTGCGAACGATCCAAGTTAAACGCTCTAGTGGCATGCAAATAAAAGTCCATTTAAAAGATGTTTGCAGATGCCATTCGTTCCCCAAACTTATGGCGCAGAGCGGCAGAAGCAATGCACCAATACGGACGTAAGGATTTTCCAACTTTTCGTACTGACCCCTACCTCAGCAATGAGCTGATAACGATCGTCCTTAAAACTCGACACAGCAGATAACATGACGTTTCCCTGCGAAAAAAGGTTCTTCATCGAAACATTCAGCATCAGGAATCTCAAGCTCTACACAGCCCCGTGTTATTGGAAGATAACAACACACGCATCTTAACACTGCATTGTTAACCAACTAGCTGTTAGTCATGTTAGTTATCTGTTATCCAAAGCTGCAGAAAGCGATGCGTCTTACGTTGATGCGCACGTTCACCCATCATCCTGCTTATCGTTAATTCCTACCAGCCCAAAATAGAAAACAAATCCTACCGGCTAATACTTAAGCCCATCAAACCTTGAAAAAAACACGATCAAGAAACAAATCCTAGGAAGTAACAGTAACAAGAGTTCAATCGATTTTCCACCGATTTTTTTCCTTATTTTTTATTACAAAGACTAACAAGTGTTAAAAGCCCTTTGGATCTCAACGAGTGTTTCGTTGAGGCTGTGTGAGCAACCTGCTGCCATCATTAATTGCATAATAAGTAGACAAGCTGACAGAATACTCCGGGAGTGGATTACACATGTCTGGGCTGACCATGTACAGAGCGTTTGGGGTCATCCCTCAACTCACTTTCTTCACCGCTGAATCGTCTAATCAGTAATAGTGTGGAACAACATTTGATTAAATGTGTACAGGTCCCATGACAGTGATGCTGCATTAGGAGAACGGAGCAGCTCTTGCATCTAAATAGCTGATCTGGTATTGATGGACTGGCTTAAGCAACGGAGCGGTGTTAGAGAAAGATTAGATTGTATATGTGCTGTGGTATTTCTAGCTATGTCGACGTGTGAGTGATGCAGATGTTGAAATATATTAGCGGTGTAAAGTCAACACGCTGGTATGAATTTATTTATAACCGTAACTTGTCAGTAATTTTGACAACACTGACAATACGGCTTGCACTATTGGCCATTCCACCATCTGTGTACAAAACATGTTAATCCACTTGTCAAGATTGTCCTCGGTGTTGTTTAAGAGTATCAGGGGAATACTTGTCACACCTCATCATGTCTTTCCAGTGCAGTCTGGTGTACATCGGGCAGTCAAATAATGATTTAGATTCAGTGTCAGAACTGGTTAACTGCTGCTCTCCAGGAAGTAAGAACTGAAGAGGTGTCAGAACGTGAAACTGCTATGATGGAAGAACCCAAAGATTCAGTGTCAGGTCTGTCTGTCTTCTGTCTGACCTTATTGACTGGGCTGACAGACGTTTTCAGTTTCAGAGCTGTATCACTTATGTCTGACCTGGAAAGAAGAGCTGACAGATAGTTTCGGTGTCAGAACTGTTGAAATGGTGTTGACCTTGGCGGAAAAGTTGACAGTTTCAGTGTCAGGTCTGTCTGTCTTCTGTCTGACCTTATTGGCTGGGCTGACAGACGTCTTCAGTTTCAGAGCTGAATCACTTATGTCTGACCTGGAAAGAAGAGCTGACAGATAGTTTCGGTGTCAGAACTGTTGAAATGGTGTTGACCTTGACGGAAAAGTTGACAGTTTCAGTGTCAGGTCTGTCTGTCTTCTGTCTGATCTTATTGGCTGGGCTGACAGACGTTTTCAGTTTCAGAGCTGTATCACTTATGTCTGACCTGGAAAGAAGAGATGACAGATAGTTTCAGTGTTAGAGCTTTTGAACTGGTGTTGACTTTATTGAAGAATTGACAGAATTTGTCAGAACTCTTTGGCTAGTTTTGTCCTTGACGGAAGAGTTGACGGGATAGCTGACAGATAGTGTCTGTGTTAGATGTCTTTAACTGTTTAATAGGTGTTTAACTTAGATGTCTGACCTTTACGGAAATGCTGACAGAGGGTGTTATTGTCAGAACTGATTAGCTTCTGTCTGACCTTGACGGTAGAGCTGACAGACGGTTTCATTGTCAGAACTGATTAGCCTCTGTCTGACCTTGACGGTAGAGGTGACAGAGGGTGTCATTGTCAGAACTGATTAGCTTCTGTCTGACCTTGACGGTAGAGGTGACAGAGGGTTTCATTGTCAGAACTGATTAGCTTCTGTCTGACCTTGACGGTAGAGCTGACAGAGGGTGTCATTGTCAGAACTGATTAGCCTCTGTCTGACCTTGACGGTAGAGGTGACAGAGGGTTTCATTGTCAGAACTGATTAGCTTCTGTCTGACCTTGACGGTAGAGGTGACAGACGGTTTCATTGTCAGAACTGATTAGCTTCTGTCTGACCTTGACGGTAGAGGTGACAGAGGGTGTCATTGTCAGAACTGATTAGCTTCTGTCTGACCTTGACGGTAGAGGTGACAGAGGGTTTCATTGTCAGAACTGATTAGCTTCTGTCTGACCTTGACGGTAGCGGTGACAGAGGGTTTCATTGTCAGAACTGATTCACTTCTGTCTGACCTTGACGGTAGAGGTGACAGAGGGTTTCATTGTCAGAACTGATTAGCTTCTGTCTGACCTTGACGGTAGAGGTGACAGAGGGTTTCATTGTCAGAACTGATTAGCTTCTGTCTGACCTTGACGGTAGAGGTGACAAAGGGTGTCATTGTCAGAACTGATTAGCCTCTGTCTGACCTTGACGGTAGAGGTGACAGAGGGTTTCATTGTCAGAACTGATTAGCTTCTGTCTGACCTTGACGGTAGAGGTGACAGACGGTTTCATTGTCAGAACTGATTAGCTTCTGTCTGACCTTGACGGTAGAGGTGACAGAGGGTGTCATTGTCAGAACTGATTAGCTTCTGTCTGACCTTGACGGTAGAGGTGACAGAGGGTTTCATTGTCAGAACTGATTCACTTCTGTCTGACCTTGACGGTAGAGGTGACAGAGGGTTTCATTGTCAGAACTGATTCACTTCTGTCTGACCTTGACGGTAGAGGTGACAGAGGGTTTCATTGTCAGAACTGATTAGCTTCTGTCTGACCTTGACGGTAGAGGTGACAGAGGGTTTCATTGTCAGAACTGATTCACTTCTCTCGACCTTGACGGTAGCGGTGACAGAGGGTGTCATTGTTAGAACTGATTAGCTTCTGTCTGACCTTGACGGTAGAGACGACAGAGGGTTTCATTGTCAGAACTGATTAGCTTCTGTCTGACCTTGACGGTAGAGGTGACAGAGGGTTTCATTGTCAGAACTGATTCACTTCTCTCGACCTTGACGGTAGAGGTGACAGAGGGTGTCATTGTCAGAACTGATTAGCTTCTGTCTGACCTTGACGGTAGAGGTGACAGAGGGTGGCATTGTCAGAACTGATTAGCTTCTGTCTGACCTTGACGGTAGAGGTGACAGAGGGTTTCATTGTCAGAACTGATTAGCTTCTGTCTGACCTTGACGGTAGAGGTGACAGAGGGTTTCATTGTCAGAACTGATTAGCTTATGTCTGACCTTGACGGTAGAGGTGACAGAGGGTTTCATTGTCAGAACTGATTAGCTTCTGTCTGACCTTGACGGTAGAGGTGACAGAGGGTTTCATTGTCAGAACTGATTCACTTCTCTCGACCTTGACGGTAGCGGTGACAGAGGGTGTCATTGTTAGAACTGATTAGCTTCTGTCTGACCTTGACGGTAGAGGTGACAGAGGGTGTCATTGTCAGAACTGAATAGCTTCTGTCTGACCTTGACGGTAGAGGTGACAGAGGGTTTCATTGTCAGAACTGATTCACTTCTCTCGACCTTGACGGTAGAGGTGACAGAGGGTGTCATTGTCAGAACTGATTAGCTTCTGTCTGACCATGACGGTAGAGGTGACAGAGGGTGTCATTGTCAGAACTGATTCACTTCTCTCGACCTTGACGGTAGAGGTGACAGAGGGTTTCATTGTCAGAACTGATTAGCTTCTGTCTGACCTTGACGGTAGAGGTGACAGAGGGTTTCATTGTCAGAACTGATTAGCTTCTGTCTGACCTTGACGGTAGAGGTGACAGACGGTTTCATTGTCAGAACTGATTAGCCTATGTCTGACCTTGACGGTAGAGGTGACAGACGGTTTCATTGTCAGAACTGATTAGCTTCTGTCTGACCTTGACGGTAGAGGTGACAGAGGGTGGCATTGTCAGAACAAATTAGCTTCTGTCTGACCTTGACGGTAGAGGTGACAGAGGGTTTCATTGTCAGAACTGATTAGCTTCTGTCTGACCTTGACGGTAGAGGTGACAGAGGGTTTCATTGTCAGAACTGATTAGCTTCTGTCTGACCTTGACGGTAGAGGTGACAGACGGTTTCATTGTCAGAACTGATTCACTTCTGTCTGACCTTGACGGTAGAGGTGACAGAGGGTGGCATTGTCAGAACTGAATAGCTTCTGTCTGACCTTGACGGTAGAGGTGACAGAGGGTTTCATTGTCAGAACTGATTCACTTCTCTCGACCTTGACGGTAGAGGTGACAGAGGGTGTCATTGTCAGAACTGATTAGCTTCTGTCTGACCATGACGGTAGAGGTGACAGAGGGTGTCATTGTCAGAACTGATTCACTTCTCTCGACCTTGACGGTAGAGGTGACAGAGGGTTTCATTGTCAGAACTGATTAGCTTCTGTCTGACCTTGACGGTAGAGGTGACAGAGGGTTTCATTGTCAGAACTGATTAGCTTCTGTCTGACCTTGACGGTAGAGGTGACAGACGGTTTCATTGTCAGAACTGATTAGCCTATGTCTGACCTTGACGGTAGAGGTGACAGACGGTTTCATTGTCAGAACTGATTAGCTTCTGTCTGACCTTGACGGTAGAGGTGACAGAGGGTGGCATTGTCAGAACAAATTAGCTTCTGTCTGACCTTGACGGTAGAGGTGACAGAGGGTTTCATTGTCAGAACTGATTAGCTTCTGTCTGACCTTGACGGTAGAGGTGACAGAGGGTTTCATTGTCAGAACTGATTAGCTTCTGTCTGACCTTGACGGTAGAGGTGACAGACGGTTTCATTGTCAGAACTGATTCACTTCTGTCTGACCTTGACGGTAGAGGTGACAGAGGGTGGCATTGTCAGAACAAATTAGCTTCTGTCTGACCTTGACGGTAGAGGTGACAGAGGGTTTCATTGTCAGAACTGATTAGCTTCTGTCTGACCTTGACGGTAGAGGTGTCAGAGGGTGTCATTGTCAGAACTGATTAGCTTCTGTCTGACCTTGACGGTAGAGGTGACAGACGGTTTCATTGTCAGAACTGATTAGCTTCTGTCTGACCTTGACGGTAGAGGTGACAGAGGGTGTCTTTGTCAGAACTGACTAGCTTCTGTCTGACCTTGACGGTAGAGGTGACAGAGGGTGTCTTTGTCAGAACTGATTAGCTTCTGTCTGACCATGACGGTAGAGGTGTCAGAGGGTGTCATTGTCAGAACTGATTAGCTTATGTCTGACCTTGACGGTAGAGGTGTCAGAGGGTGTCATTGTCAGAACTGATTAGCTTCTGTCTGACCTTGACGGTAGAGGAGACAGACGGTTTCATTGTCAGAACTGATTAGCTTCTGTCTGACCTTGACGGTAGAGGTGACAGAGGGTGGCATTGTCAGAACAAATTAGCTTCTGTCTGACCTTGACGGTAGAGGTGACAGAGGGTTTCATTGTCAGAACTGATTAGCTTATGTCTGACCTTGACGGTAGAGGTGTCAGAGGGTGTCATTGTCAGAACTGATTAGCTTCTGTCTGACCTTGACGGTAGATGTGACAGAGGGTGACATTGTCAGAACTGGTTCACTTCTGTCTGACCTTGACGGTAGAGGTGACAGAGGGTTTCACTGTCAGAACTGATTCACTTCTGTCTGACCTTGACGGTAGAGGTGACAGAGGGTTTTTCATTGTCAGAACTGTTTGCCTGTTGTTCAGCAGCACTGAATTAACGTGCTGATAGGAGTTTTCAGTGTCAGCACTAGTGAGACAGAAAGAGATGACAAGAGATTTCACTGTCATCAATATTCCAGTTATATGACGGCTGCCTGTTAATAAACAAGTTTTGGCTAGACAAAAGAGTGGTTGATATTATGAGCACGCCGTCGGGATACGATGACAGCAATCAATCAAGTCAACGAACCTGAAATTCCAATCCAATTACTCAAGTTTCGATAGTTCTATTTGATATAAAGATCATATCCCCAATGAGTACAATTATTAGTATGCAAATATGGGATGATTTTTAGTGCGATAAATAAAAGAGAAAGTTTCAACAGATAATAGAAAATAGATTCATTAAACAAACCAACGAAAGCAAACTACACATATCATGAGAAGCCAAAGAGCTCGATCGCAGTGCGTGACACATATGTTACCTTCTCGTAAGGGATCGGTATATCCATTACGGAACGAAAACGTTACCTCACAAATGTTTCGGTCACCATTAGACAAAGATGAGTATGTTCACCGTGAAATAACTCACGTATAATTAAGATGTTAAGGATAAAAGAACATGATTAGCTGCCAAGAAAAGCAATAGGTATCCGAGACTGTAGAAAGCATCTCTCCTTGCCACGGGCTTTGTCTGTTAATGACATACGACTTTTCTGTAGACAGAGATATAAGATGGACCAACGTACGTGCCGTGGTCAGGAAGGCGCTGATGTTGTCCCACGGCCGACGGTAGCCAGCGCTATCTGTGTGTTTTAGCAAATGGAAATAGAGGTGTGGAGAGGTGAAATGGAGATGAACGTCACGTTAATGATTATTGTATTTATATACCGACGCGCATGGGCGTGTGTGTGCATGGGTAGAGTGAAGACAGCTTTTCTAGGAGAGGTGGTGCAGATTTTCATAAAATTTGAACCAAACATTTTTTATCGCACCTTCGAAGCCATTGCTGCTTCGCAACGACCTGTTAGCATTAACACGCCCCGATTTCACGATTCAGAGACAGGTACATGTTTTCTATAAGGGTGCAGTGATGCATATATTCACATTTGTCATTATACGTCATCATTTCACTGACACCAATGAAAGCACAAGGAGATATCTTATGCTGAGTCTACGGGAACTCTTTATAAGTTAGAGAAATATACGGTCCTGGTGCCCTGTTAACGCAATTTTCATCGTCAAATTAGAATATCTGTTTCCATAAAATATCCTTTTAGCTCCATTTATTAATATATTTTGTGTAAGGGGTGGGAGCGCATTCCTGCACACACACGCCCTCCACCCCCACCCCCATCCACCCCCCCACCCCACCCCACACACACCCCCATCATCCACACCCTACCCCTATACATAAAGCACAACACCATATCACTCACTAACTCCGTAGGGATATTACCTGACGGCCTGGCACTGTTTGTGTGTTTTCATTCAGCCGAGGGTATGAGATTCTATCGATCAATCAGCCACATCATCTTGCCCATTTGTTCCTCCTCCGGGTGAAACAACCTTTTTATTACGCGTAAATTGACTGCTATTTTTAAGAAGCTGTATAGAATTGAATTTTATGGTTCTCGACAAGCTGATAATCAATAACAGTAAATAGACTTGTCTGCAGCCTCTGCCGCGCCGCCCAGGACGTCGCCGATACTGTGCCCAGAATATGCTCTTTAACGCTGTGATTGTGTCTTAACATCGCAAACAGGTAGGTTATTGGTCTGAAGTGATCGTAACGATAAATGGGCCCCCGGGGTGAAACAAAACACCTATTTCAGGCATGTTGAAATGGCAATTGTATTGTGTGAACATAGAAGTAAACCAAATGTCAGCCAAGATATCAGATTGAATGTAGACATATACACATTTGGTGTTGTATGTGTAACTAATATCGATCTAGCCGGTGATATACAGCCATTAAATTCCCACCTGTCTTACATGGGTAAGGCCGTCAAATGATAAAAGCGACGAAACCCATTTTCCATAATCATAAGAAATCTCATATATGCAATTCAGACTGTACCACAAACTTCCAATTTCTTGTGCCGTTGAAGATATATCTGTAGTCACCACGTTCAGTGGGAGTGCCCAGTGGATTAAAATCCTCTCAAATCCATCCTCCAATCATGTTATATCTCACTCTTCATTCACGTCATGAACTTCATAATATCCAACCTCCAGCAGTCATGTCATATCTCATCCTTCATTCACACCAAGAACTTCATCATATAAAACCTCCAGTCATGTCATATCTCATCCTTCATTCACACCAAGAACTTCATCATATAAAACCTCCAGTCATGTCATATCTCATCCTTCATTCACACCAAGAACTTCATCATATAAAACCTCCAGTCATGTCATATCTCACCCTTCATTCACACCAAGAACTTCATCATATCCAACCTCTAGTCATGTCATATTTCATCCTTCATTCACACCAAGAACTTCATCATATAAAACCTCCAGTCATGTTATATCTCAACCTTCATTCACGTCAAGAACTTTATCATATCCAACCTCCAGCAGTCATGTAATATCTCAACCTTCATTCACACCAAGAACTTCATCATATCCAACCTCCAGCAGTCATGTTATATCTCATCCTTCATTCACACCAAGAACTTCACCATATCAAACCTCAAGTCATGTCATATCTCACCCTTCATTCACACCAAGAACTTCATCATATCCAACCTCTAGTCATGTCATATTTCATCCTTCATTCACACCAAGAACTTCATCATATAAAACCTCCAGTCATGTTATATCTCAACCTTCATTCACGTCAAGAACTTTATCATATCCAACCTCCAGCAGTCATGTTATATCTCATCCTTCATTCACACCAAGAACTTCACCATATCAAACCTCAAGTCATGTCATATCTCACCCTTCATTCACACCAAGAACTTCATCATATCCAACCTCTAGTCATGTCATATTTCATCCTTCATTCACACCAAGAACTTCATCATATAAAACCTCCAGTCATGTTATATCTCAACCTTCATTCACGTCAAGAACTTTATCATATCCAACCTCCAGCAGTCATGTAATATCTCATCCTTCATTCACACCAAGAAATTCACCATATCAAACCTCAAGTCATGTCATATCTCACCCTTCATTCACACCAAGAACTTCATCATATCCAACCTCTAGTCATGTCATATTTCATCCTTCATTCACACCAAGAACTTCATCATATAAAACCTCCAGTCATGTTATATCTCAACCTTCATTCACGTCAAGAACTTTATCATATCCAACCTCCAGCAGTCATGTAATATCTCATCCTTCATTCACACCAAGAACTTCACCATATCAAACCTCAAGTCATGTCATATCTCACCCTTCATTCACACCAAGAACTTCATCATATCCAACCTCAAGTCATGTCATATCTCACCCTACATTCACAACAAGAACTTCATCATATCCAACCTCTAGTCATGTCATATTTCACCCTACATTCACGCCAAGCACTTCATCATATCCAACCTCCAGTCATGTAATATTTCACCCTACATTCACGCCAAGCACTTCATCATATCCAACCTCCAGTCATGTAATATCTCACCCTTCATTCACGTCAAGAACTTCATCACATCCAACCTCCAGTCATGTAATATCTCACCCTTCATTCACGTCAAGAACTTCATCACATCCAACCTCCAGTCATGTAATATCTCACCCTTCATTCACGTCAAGAACTTCATCACATCCAACCTCCAGTCATGTAATATCTCACCCTACATTCACGCCAAGCACTTCATCATATCCAACCTCCAGTCATGTAATATCTCACCCTTCATTCACGTCAAGAACTTCATCACATCCAACCTCCAGTCATGTAATATCTCACCCTTCATTCACGTCAAGAACTTCATCATATCCAACCTCCAGTCATGTAATATCTCACCCTTCATTCACGTCAAGAACTTCATCACATCCAACCTCCAGTCATGTAATATCTCACCCTACATTCACGCCAAGCACTTCATCATATCCAACCTCCAGTCATGTAATATCTCACCCTTCATTCACGTCAAGAACTTCATCACATCCAACCTCCAGTCATGTAATATCTCACCCTTCATTCACGCCAAGCACTTCATCACATCCAACCTCCAGTCATGTAATATCTCACCCTTCATTCACGTCAAGAACTTCATCATTTCGAACCTCCAGTCATATTATATCAACCCATCATTCACGTCAAGAACTTCATCATATCCAACCTCCAGCCATGTAATATCTCACCCTTCATTCACGTCAAGAACTTCATCATATCCAACCTCCAATCATGTTATATCTCACTCTTTATACACGTCAAGAACTTCATCATTTCGAACCTCCAGTCATATTATATCAACCCATCATTCACGTCAAGAACTTCATCACATCCAACCTCCAGCCATGTAATATCTCACCCTTCATTCACGTCAAGAACTTCATCATATCCAACCTCCAGTCACGTTATATCTCACTCTTTATACACGTCAAGAACTTCATCATATCCAACCTCCAGCCATGTTATATCAACCCTTCATTCACGCCAAGAACTTCATCATATCCAACCTCCAGTCATGTACTATCTCACCCTTCATTCAAGTCGAGAACTTCATCACATCCAACCTCCAACCATAGTATATGACGTACCACCAAGTTCTAAAAAACATTGCCCATTGCACTTCTGCAAGTCCTCACTGTCCCGAGGTACCGCACTGTATGAGGTTCTTCTTTCAACCCGTGAACAAGATGGTACTTAATGTCCCCTTGACCCTTAAGTCACTCAGTTGCCATAGAAACATCCGTCACGTCTGGTGACAGAGCAATCCGCCATGCTGCCCTACACGCACTCCGTGAGAAGCAGACGGAGAATAGTGCAGGAAGGGGACAGTTCCGGAAATCAAAGAATTACGTCGTGCACAATTTGGAAACTGTTTGAAATCTGAAGACATGATCAAGTCAGATGTAAGGAATGCCTGCAGGATATGGGGTCGGAACTGTAGCTTCGTGAGATAACGGGCGCCGATCGATTGCGTCTGAGGTGTTTTAACAGGAGAACATAGTGGGTTTGGGGACAGTCTTGCCAACGGATACAGCATTTGCAGTTCTGAAATATTTCTTGAACACAAATGATTATAACATTAACACTCTAGTAGATAATTAACGTTACATTGATGAAACGGTTATAGTATCATCTATTGAATTGATATTTCAGTGTATATATATGTATCTCTGAAATGTACACATGGTCAAGGCAATGAGGTTCTCTCGCTCTCTCTCTCTCTCTCTCTCTCTCTCTCTCTCTCTCTCTCTCTCTCTCTCTCTCTCTCTCTCTCTCTCTCACTCCTCTCTATAAAATAATATGACTTGACATTACATCAACACGGCATGAATTTTCCATGCCGCAGTTTAACACGAATACCCTACTCAGACACATTCATTATACTGACTCCGAGCCGACCAGTCCTTGTTTTAGCCCCTTAATGCCGAGCGCCAGACAAGATAACAACAAGTACCATCTTTTAACGTATATTGGTATGACGCGGTCGGGGATCGAACCATCGACCTCCCGCTCATCCAGAGTGAGTGAGTGAGTAAGGTTTTACCCCGCTTTTAGCAATATTCCAGCAATATCACGGCGGGGGACACCAGGAATGGGCTTCTCACAATGTACCCATGTCGGGAATCGAACCCGGGTCTTCGGCGTGACGAGCGAACGCTTTAACCACTAGGCTACCCGACCGCCCCCGCTCATCCAGAGACGGTGAATAAAACAGAAGATGTTTGTGGGGATCTGATGTCTATGGTCGCTATAGCCAAGGATAGAGACTTCTGACAATAACATTACAATCAAATGATCATTTGTTCTTTTTTTAGAAAAGTAACTTCAGAAGAATAATAGATTTTCCTTTGGGAAATCACCCATCTTATGAAGCTCTATGAATAGACATAGCAGTTATTGCAGTTCGGTTATTGTTCGAGAATCGTTGCCTATGGCGGTAATAGGATATCTAAAAAGCAACCTCATCATTAAATAAGCACCCAAAAGTAAAAAGTAACGATCGCCTACACGTTTTACAACGCTTGACAATTGACTGCGACGACTTGAGATATCCATGCTTACAATTGATAGAATGATTAAACTGAGCAAGTATTTTACTTGTGTTATCAATGTCAGAGTGATCTGTAGCTGATAAGTGTGAATTGGGCTAACAATGCAGCACAATCAACCATGTACTACTAGTACTACTACTACAAATAATAATAATAATAATAATAATAATAACGACGACGATGATGATGATGATGGTGGTGATGATGATGATGATGATGATTATGATGATGATGATAATAATACCAATATTAATACTACTAATACGAATAAGAAAGTGCATAATCATCATGCGCCAAATCCACACCCTAGAACATGTTCAAAGCCATACATTATTACCCCCAGTCAATGGATAACTGTGCAATTGATTTTAATCCTCAGCTCCCTGGGGAATATAGATCCAAAGCTGCCTATGAGGCGCTAGAAGGTTCACAGTCAAATTACTATATTATCCTATCGGGTACCCATTCACTGCCAGATGAAACACTGTGAGCATGCGATCCCCTGTTTCAGTCTACCTTAAAGACAAGAATGTGGTTTTATACACCGACCCTTCCTTTTACTCGCTAAAGTTACGACTCTTACCGTAGCACTACTCTTGGTAATCGGATCCCGTTACTCAAACTGATCTTAGCGCTACAACTAACCCCTAAACTATAATACAGACATCGGAAAGCCTCAGCGGAAAGTCTGCTTTGTGAAACGAGTCTCTGGTCAAAGGACAGCGATTGCTTTCAATGGTAGCCTTGACAATGTCATGTTATAATGTCATACGCATGGGGTGACGTCACGGCAAATTCTGACAACACTATCAAAAAGAAAGCCACGACGTTATGTTGCGATGGGTTTTCAAAGAGCAGCCAGGTTGAACCGAAGAGAAGACATCCAATCATATTGAACAGAAGGTCCACAGTGATCAATAGACTTCCAGGAAAGTGATATTTTCTTTCAGAGCGAATACAGAAAACAATATTGCCTTGGATCTTTGTTCCCGGAGGGTAATATTAGAAGCGTATGAATGAACGAGCTGACGACATAACGGGGGCTATTGGCGCGTAGACCCAGGGGTATGATGATGGTGGCAGCAGTCAATGTGGTTTAGACATTTGGCGAGCTCCTGGTGTGAAATAATATACCTACGAAGACATGGATTAGACAGAAGGGCATGTTTGCTAGACAGTTTGGGGCATGAAACTGTCAGCGTTGTTATTTAGAGACAGTGTACGTCAGTGATGTCGGAAAAAGAAAAACATACGAAACTGATCTGACATAATCTCCAAAATGACCAGGACAGATAGACCAGCACAGACCAGAATTTGTTTATTGAAGCGTTTCTCACAGTGAATTTTGGGCTGAAGGGCGTTTTATTCTACCGTATGGTGTCACCACTGTGAATTCAATGACATCCGTTGACGTGCGTCAAATCTTCAAATTGCCATTACAATTAAGAATTGATGTCAATATGTTTGCGTTTATGGAGGTAAAGACGTAAAAAGACAGTGTGCACACTGCGTAAATCTGCATTGTTATGCAAAGTGTGCACACATGGTATACGTTAATACCTCTATAAACGAAAAATAATTAATACGTAAACAATAATACTTTCACAGACTGCCATTATGTATTTGTATTTGAACATTTTACAATTTATTTATCTGTGTTTGAACTACACTGTAACCTCATTGACAGGATGTTACCTTATAGTCATGGCAGAATCCTTATCGGCACTGTGGTCTAAAATCGCTTATCTAGAACTCCTGACAACTCGATCTGTTTTCAATATTCTGCAGGTCTTCGAGTTAACGAGGTTTCCCTGCATGTTTTTCTTCCTGATTCAGACATGGAGCCATCACAGACAATATCGGTGATACTTGGCATTGGACACCGAAACACTAATGTCTCAGAGATGACGACCGTAGCTAAAATGTCATCAAGTACCCTATGTCTGAAACTCGATGTAAGGCAAGGTCAAGGACGGTATGACATGCGTAAAAGCATTGCCCTTCAAGGAGCAGTTAAGCCAAGGTCAAGTTAAGGTAAAGGTCATGTGCATTAAAATGAACATGCTTTTTAACCATTTGCATGTCAGTAACGTTTTGAATTTGAATCAAATCTTTAATTTTACCATGAATTTGGAAAATAGGCGATACTGATTGGTCAATCAGAGGTTTCAAAACACATCTACCACCGCTGATTTAGACGTCCGTGTCACAGCAAACGCTAATATGAATAGAAAGTACTTCTTTCTAAAGCATTTTCGGAGCAGTCGGGCCTTGTGCACGTGGTTAAAGCGTTCACTCGTCACGCCGAAGATCCGGGTTCGATTCCCGACATGGGTACAATGTGTGTGTCCCCCGCCGTGATATTGCTGAAATATTGCTAAAAGCGGCGTAAAAGCGTACTCACTCACTTAAGCATTTTCGGAAGGCGTTTTCAAATAAGGACATGCATACTTTACTTACTTTACATGCATTTAGGTTACTTGTAGGCATGTATGACAATACATTTTGAGCAGAAAATGGGACAGAAATTGAAAAACAGGGTGTATGTCAAGTTTTAGGGATATCATTTTGTCATGGAATTTTCCGCTTTTCCATAACGTCGTGTCTTTGCTTCACAATCAGCCGCGTGACTTCATAATAGTGACAAGCGGTTTAGAACGAAACCTTGCATGGCTTGTTTAGTATTCTTGAGGGTACGCACTTCATGTTGGCTAATCAAATAGCTGTGCTACACACTTTCAGCGCCTATCATATATGCGAGTGAGGTATTAAGATGTGAACAAAACTATGTTTGAGCACGCACAGCGCCATACTTCGCGCAAAGGCTATCGTGGGCGTTTCTTCAATTCAGACGACACCCACTCAACACACTGCTGCTTCACTTAATATATTTGCAGACATCAGCTTGCGTTTTATTTTTGGTGATAGAATTGAGATAAAAATGTGTTTGTTTGTTGTTTAGCGCCGCACCCAGGCATATTCCAGCTGTGTGACGGCGGTTTGTAAATAGTAGAATCTGGACCAGACCATTCAGTGACTGACATCATGAGCATCGATCTACACAAATTGGATACGATGACGTGCATCAACCAAGTCATCGAGCCCGACAACTCGATCCCCTTTGTCGCCTCTTACGACAAGCAGGGGTTGGTGAAGACCAATTGTAACCCGGAGTAAGAGTCGAGCTACAAATACTGTGTTTTCAACGTAAAATTAGATTACTGTACCTGTTGATATTGCAGTGTTAAATTGGATTTGGAAACGAACGCGCAGTCACTTAGGTCTACGAGTATACCTGTCTCCGAATGTACCAACCGTGTTTCCCATTTCGCCCTTGACACACATAGGTGGCGCCGAAATTCGCTGTGCAGAGTTGCGTCCTTTGGGCACGCTAGAAACCTATTGACGTGGGTTCGAAACCCGGTTCGCCCCGATTACGTTTCTTGGTTTGTTAGCACCATACCCGAGCTCGCGCGTTTCACCGAAGAAGAAAACGTCTAAGACCTATATCACTTCGGGCTTTCCTTCCACAGTGATATAACTGGAATATTGATCCAGAATAACTATTTACAAGAATAAAGTGCCAAATACAAGGTACCGATCACTCGGCTGATTCTCTGTTGGTCTGTACCCTGAACATTAAATTCATTACCTACCATAAATAATCATCTTCAAAGCCTTGACGTGTTCTATTCCACGTGTATTTTGAAGATCTGATTAACAAGGAAAAGATTAGAAGACGTTCAGACGCATGCGCTCTTTAGATGTTTCCACTCAATGAACAATCCTGAGGAAAAGGGAATAAAAGACAACGAAATAATGAAGATCCCAACGAAGTGTTTCTTCAAGATAATCAGTTTTTGTCATACCCTCTTTAATTAGATGCGGATGTTTATGGGCTTTCTTCAGTTGGGAAAAAAACATCCTCACCTTATCTTCTTTGTAAATTAATTTCATTTCTTTGAATTGTTCCCAAATACAAACGGATTTTCCGAACTTCCGTTAAAAGGTTAATAAACGTTACATCAAAAGCACATTTCGTTGCCATGGAAACAAAATTGAAACCGAAATAGAAAACACGTTGTGAAATCTAGATATTACAAGGCCTACACAAACGCGTTCATCGGGTCACCGGTTCTTTATGGATGGCGACTACAGAAATGTCAAGTTGTTTGTTTTAGTGACTTGCAGCGAAATTAGGGTTACTCGGTGAGAGAAAAAACGACCTTTTCAATTTGAAATACATCTTACACAGGAAACATCCATCTTCAATAACAGTCTGATGATATGTGTATCTCAATTCTACCATGACTTGATAAAAACGCGAACGCTATGGTTTCAGCAAATATATAAAGTAAAGCGGTTGAGTCGAGTGTTTTGAGAGGGTTGTCGATCGGAATCACGGATTCAGCGACAATAGTGTTTCAACATAATATGCTGCAAATTATTACTCGCTCTTTGAAGATACCTCTGTTTACTAAAAATAAGCTGGTATTACAGAGTGTTTAAAACCAAACCGCGTACATATGTATTGCCGGAACTTGTTATATAGACAAATTCTCAACATTGCTTGGCTCTTTAATGACATGCGTGTTAATGCGTAAAGAGATGGTAGATCACTGTGAAGAGTTTATGCATACTCGATGACCCCCAGCATAACTGTTGCTAGGATGACGTCACAGGGCACTGTTTCGTCGGTGTATCTTGCAACACTATTCACAGGATGCGTCTTAGGGTATTGTGACGTGTTTGTAAACTCTTTGCTGACTTCTAAAGGTGGGCCGTTGTATGGTATCATATTAACACGTGTCAAAATTAAATTATATATAAAGGTCCATGTTAACGATCAAATGTAAATGATTGGTTTAGTTTGATCAAATAATATTTAAACAGTTATATACAGCAAGTAAATAAAATACTAAACTCATTCCCTTGAAATACATTTTGTATATTCAAGGACCGGCTTTGTTTCATCGCCATACTTCATACAAACGTATGTAGCCCAGCAACTTCGTAAACTAACGTGAAGTGGCCACCTCTAAAGAGTGAGTGAGTTGGTTTTAACGCCGCTTTTAACAGTATTACAGTTATAACGCTGCGTGTCAGCTAAATGTGGGATGAAAGCCCGAAGTGATGCAGGTCTCAGACGTTTACCACTTCGGTGAAACCCACGAGCACGAGTATGGTGCTGACAAAGCTAGAAACATAATCGAGGCGAACCGGGATTCGAACCCACAATCATAGGTTTCTGGCGTGCCCAAGGGACTCAACTCTGCACAGCGAATCGCGGCGCCTTTGACGACTGGGCAGTGCCCCCGGGAGATTGGACATTGTCGTGTAACATTCCCCCCCCCCCCCCCCCCCCCCCCCCCACACACACACACACACACCTCTGAAGAAATTTAAGCAAGCCTTTGAAGTATCCGTACTAAACCACACATCTACATTTTGGTCATACAATTATTGAGAAGTGCAAATCGAGAATGACAGAGGTAGAAGTACTCTTCTATCAATATTAATATTAGCCTCCGCGCTGATGAGGTCGTCACATCAGCTGCAGCTGTTTCAATCAGAGGTTGCGTTTGTAATTTGATACCTCTGATTGACCAATCAGAATCGAGTAATTTCCACATTCATGGCAGAATTGATTTCTAGACCCCTTGGGGCACAACTAATGTGATAATTGGTCGCCTCCTTCAACATGTACTAGGGTTGTGAGGAGACTATATGGTTTTATACCCCTCTGACTTGTGTGCTAAGAAATGACTTAAAGGGGAACTGTGGCCCTAGTTATTGAGCCCAATCCTTGTCTGAGACTGACATTTGTGACTAGTACATTGTGGGAAATTTAAATGTGGTGTCATTAGGGTTACATAGTAATTAGACCCGTGAAGATCCGGGGTAGAATGGGTCTTTAGCAACCCTTGCTTGTCGTAAGCGGCGACTAACGGGATCGGGTGGTCAGGCTCACTGACTTTGTTGATGCATGTCATTGTATCCCAGTTGCGTAGATAGATGCTCGTGATATCAATCACTTGATTGTCTGGTCCAGACTCAATTATTTACAGACCGCCGTCATATAGCTGGAATATTGATGAGTGCGGCGTTAAGCAACAAACAAACAAACAAAAATAATGATTTAATTCAGTGCTATTTATCATAATACTTAGGTTATCAGACAAATTAAGTAGTGTTTGAACGATTTGTGTCAACTTTGTTGTGGCTAATAGTTGTCAGGAGCCTCGGTCGCCGTAAAAACGTGAGTCACAGATACAAAAGAGCAGTGAGAGGAGTTTAAGATTAAAAACAATTTTACAATGAACAGACAATGGACTGTTACAACTTTGTATGGTATGCCTGTATCACAAACTCGGGGGCTGAAAAGTTCTAAATCTAACTACGACGAAGTGTGTCAGTTGCAAACTATTTTTCACCATAGTCCCTCCGAGGTCCACATACTACTGTCAGCGATACCGGAGTTCCTGGTTCCCACGGGTGTAGAAGTCTTCCTACTGGTGGTGTAAAAAGTCCTCCCGGCAGAAATGTCGTTATGATCCTTTACGTAGTGCTAGCTAGACAGTTCTTTCTTCAAATTTGGTAAGAGGTGGTAATCTGACGGAGCCAAATCTGGTGAACACGAAGGATATTTAAGGCCGCAGTCTTGCATATCAGCCATGGCGACACATGTCCATTGTCCTGGTGGAACAACACATCGTCAGTTACGGTTTCTCGATGGTTAACCTTGATATGCTAACGCCGTTGCCTTAGCAGATTAGCAAATTATTGGCCATTAATGGCCTGACCTTACCTGTATGATTCTAGCTGAAGAAGCTTTGTCTTTTTCGGAGGAGGGGACATTAGAGATTTCCACAGCTTGATTGATGTTTAGTGGTGATCCCATCTCATCCAAGGTTACAAATTATTCTACAAAATCAGCTCGGCCTGCCTCAGAACTTCGTAAGTTCTCACGAGTGGTGTTTGACCTGCAGCGTTTCTGATCAGGATTCAGAAGCTTTGGAACCCACCGCTCTGGAACCTTTGTCATACCCAGTTCATTCCTCAGAATGTCCTCAACTCTCTCATAAGAGATCCCTACTGTATTGCCTATATGACACGTGGAGGGTCGTCGATTATCCATAATTGTATAGATTACTGTATTTTATAACCATTTTCCTTAGTGGTGTAAGTTTAAGGTCATCCTGATCTTGGATCAAATTCGAGGATCTCTCCCCTTCTCGAACTCTGCTGCCACCTCTTTACAGTGACGAGAGAAGGAACATCATTCCCTAAAGTTGACACCATTTCCGCATGGATGACTGTTGGACTATGCCCATTCAGTTGGAGATACTTGTTGACAGCGAGGCACTCTCCCACAAAAGCAGTGAGAGGAGAATAAAATTACAATAATTTTTTACAATGAACAGACACTCTACTGTTACAACTTTGATATGTGTATGGTAAGCATTGTCTTACAGACTCCACTGGTGATGTGGCATCAAGGGTAGAGTAAATTAACAAAAGTTTAGTACACAACTGTTTCCATTTTCATCAACAGAGAATACCTAGAATTACTCTGATGCCTTCAGTGATATACTGCCTGGTTGTGTATTTGGTTCAAATTTGGTATGCTACTTAATACATGCAAACTGTTAAGCGGGAGCTACACATCCTTTGTAGTTATTCTCAGAACATGTCAATCACCCGACGTATGTCTTCATCTTTAGCTAGGTCATCATATATAACATCATCACTTGTTGTCTGGTCAAGCAATGTTGCTGGGGTCCCCGTGAGGCAAGTCTCACGCTCTAAATCGGTATATACCCTTTGGCGATGTAACAGATAAATAAAATACACAAAATACATTAATGTCGTGTGTACCAAGCGTACATGTACCTATCAACCGACTTATTTTAGCGTCTTTCTACAACGCCTGCCACGTTGCTATGCAGCCCTACCATCAGAAGTGATCGATAGAGGCAAAATCCCAGTCTTCATTCAATGTGTTAGTCACACTGATTTACATGTGATTTATATAAATATCTGATTTTGGATCGATTTTATGGTTATCTAAACTCCGGCAGAACAATCCTATTTCTCCTAAACAGCAGCTACAATCACGCCAAAATACAAAACAATATGTCTTTGATATTTATGAGCTTTGATATTTGCAGTATTAATGTATTCAGTTTTTGAAGTAAAGACTGAATGTTAACAGTAACATGTTTTTTTTATATTTCAACAATGTTCTTGCCAACGTTGGAATGATAGTATCGCTTTCAAAGCCACACACAGACCGTTGGCGTGTTGCCTACTGACAATACTGTTACGGCGGTATGGATTAAGGCTCTGCATTCGTTCAGGAAATACCCAAGTACCTCGGTTAAACCCCATCCACAACCTCCTGGAACAGCCTCTATCGCCATATGGTCTTCCACATTCCACAAGGTGCTGTCTTCACAAATCCTCCACAGGTGAAATAAATTGCACGGTTATTCCATGCGTTAAGGTAAGTATTACATACACTGAGCATCCCTCGTAATAGTGTTCACCTTCATGTGAAGACATGTTCCCTAATTAAAAGCTGCCGTTGCAGGTGGATGGCTTTGATTAACGCTTACTGTTTTTGGTATATTGAATTTCATATTCAATTATTGAACAACCTTCACATCGGGTAAATAAAGCACAAATATGCTTAGTCGGGTTCCATGGCGTTCCTTGTTCAGCCTACATGCTAAACCGTAGCAATATCAATTACTGCCGAGGGAGCCTCTATTTGATTTCTATGGGGGATTGGAAGACTTTGTAAATGAATAGCGTGTACAGAAGTAAAGCCAAAACGAATAGTTTGTTGGCAGTGGTGAAAATAAGGAATATTTTGTTTTTGTGTAAAATACCCAAACGTCATTTGTTTGTGTGTTAATGGTGAAAATAAATAGATTGTTTTTATGGTGATCATTAAATAAATAGTTTGTTGGTTACAACTGGGAAAACAATAGCTTGTTCTAAAACATAAAACACACACACACACACACACACGCGCGCGCGCACACACACACACACACACACACACACACACACACACACACACACACACAAATGAAATTAAAGCTCCCTCCTTAATTTTTCGTGTGGCATAGTTGTGTACACCTTTGAAAAGTAAAATGTTTTGACATACTTGAGGTTGGTTCTTTTTTTAGATTTCTGACTTTTCGGATGACTAGGTTCCGTATTTTCGCAAGAGAATATTGCGAAATATATCCCTGAAACAGATTTTTATTTTTATGTCCCCATGGATACCAGTTGTGCTTTACTCCTTGATGATCTGTTTCTTAATGCATATAAATTGGAATCTGCTAAGATTGACAAAATCAAAACATGGAAATTCAGATATCTCGTACATCTGATATCGTTCAATGATTGTCAAATATTCCCTTTCACTGATTTACCGAACCTGAATAAACGAGACCAGTGAAAAAATACATAATATGTTTCATATTTAGATCGATGCAAACATATTCAGCGTGACAAAAACTCTCCACAATTATTTTAATTGTATGACACGATGGATGACTTAAACTTTTCAGTATTGAGGTTCTGATTTATGTCGAGCAATATTCGTGCCATTCATGTCTACATTTCACATCTTTTGACATACAATGAGGCATGCTCTTTCTACGAAGGTTTCAAAGGCTCTTGGTCAAAGGTTATTTGATCAGGGAGACAACATTCAAGGCGTTAGTATGGAGGGACATTTAGTATCATCCCTAATTGACAGTGATTCATAAACACATGAACCTGCTTGGAATCGTACAATTTTACAGATTTCTTATGATTTACCCTTAGACATGCACAATTGGACAGGTATATATTTTAATAGGGCAGTTTCTATTCCAAACTATTTGAAACTTCTGGTTATAATCAATGAGGTTTAACACTTGTTATCGACATTTAGATGTATTCTTGGATACAAATTATATCTTGAAAAAACAAACATTGTTATGGAGTGAGGCTTTGAGTGAATTGGATTAAACGCCGCTTTGAACAGCTTTTCGGATATATCACGGCGTGTCAGCTTGATGTTGGGGGAAAGGCCAAAGTGACTGCTCGTAGACGTTCTTAGAGAAGGGTTCTTTCATGGATGTCACGGTTTGTCGCACACAACATTGATTGATAGAGTGAAGAATATTGAGGTGGCCATTCTAGATCCCCCGACGTAGTATCCACATCCTTGACATACACATAGGAACTAGCTATCACGACGGTATAGTTTGTAATAATAATAATAATAATAATAATAATAATATGATGGTGGTGATGATAATGATGATAAATGTAGAATCTGCAATGAATTTAATGAGACTGCCCAACACATTGTCAGTGGGTGCCTAGCTTTTGCACAAACACAGTATCTTAATTAGCGACATGATGCCTTGGAGTGGCTCGATCTTATTATTAACGCTTGTGTTTTGGACACAGAGCTCCATCCATGGTACGACCCAGAATATGTAGAGGGCGTCATGGAAAATGATAAATACAAAATTCTTTGGAATAGGCCCGTGTACAGCCTAAGACTAATCTAGGCCAACAAACCCGATCTTGTCCTTTTTGATATTTCCAATCAAATCATTTATGTCATTGGATTTTCTATCCTTTTTGACACAAATATAATTGACATGATTCAACATGGCAAAATAATGCGGACCTCGCTTTCGAAATGTCACGCTTGCATCCCAAGTTGTTCGACTCCCCATTGTTCTTGGTGCCTTAGGTTTGGTGCCTCCCAATCTGTTGACTGACAATGGGAGAGTACCCGAGTTTGCTACCAGGAACACAGCTCTTCTGACAAGCTGGGTAATGCAGAAGGCTGCAGTGTTGGGAGTCTTCACATTCTTCGAAAAGTTCTAGGTGGGTTTGACTAGGCAGCGCTTCCTGGGAGAAGTCCCATTCGCTGTCTGGGCTGCGTGTAGATGGGCAAGGCCCTGAGCTGATGATGAGCCTAACCAGCCTGACTGTGCCAGGATCACCCAAACCCTCTTTGCTGCATTTATTATTTTTAATCTGTAAATAATAATAATAATAATAAAATATAAAAAACGACGACGACTATGATGATGATGGCTACAAATGAAGCACTAAATGGTCACGCGATGCATGCAATACAAGTGCAATAATCATGAACGCGACGTTAAACCCCATATAACCTCATGACGTATATGAAGACCTCGCGTCAGACAGGGTTACATGTACGTGTATTTCGGTGTCTGTCAGAGGTGTTGTGCTGCTCCATCTGGTGCTGCCCTTGACTAGCCGACGTCTAGACACTGTAATTAGGAGCTGATGAGAAACTGAGCTATTTTCTTCGAGTAATTTGAGTTAACAAGTATTATGGCTTGACCGAACTGGCTTGTAGACCTTGATGTATGACGTCGTTTCCAGGGAGTGAGTGAATATTGTTTTGTTCCGGGTGTGGCAACATTGCATCCATAACACCAGGAATAGTCTTCACTCAATGTGCTCACGTAAAGACTTAAACATAGGTATCAGCTCCGGTAGCAGATCGGTTCCTAACTAATCTCACATGACCAAAATAAATGTTTTTAATCTTTTGATTTTCTGTACTGTACGAAAATTCCGTTGATATGTGATTTCACAAAGCTGAGGTTTTGTATTATTTTTCAAGAAACACGAAATAAAAATAATCTTATTCTTGATTTGATACGTTTTCTGTTAGGGCCATTTCCATTTGCATTGATGTTCGCATGCAGGAAGTATACAATAACATGTTGTTTGACGCCGCACTCAGCAATATTCCAGCTATATGTCTGTAAATAATCGAGTCTGGACAAGACAATTGAGTGATTGACATCATAAGCATCGATCTACGCAGTTGAGATACGATTTCATGCATCAGCGAGCCTGACCACCCGATCCCTTTAGTCGCCTCTTCCGAAAAAATAGGATGATGAAGACAACTCTACACATACACACAATGTCTTACTCAATATCCAAGCTTCGGCGTTTTTCCACTTTTATCAACTCTTGTTGATATATTTGATATCAAAAGACACTCGGGTGAGATTCTCTATATACGTCTGTTTTACCATGATAACAATGGAATCCTAGAGTGAGTGTGTGAATGAGTTGGTTTAACGCCGCTTTTAACAGTTTTCCAGTTATATCAAGGCGTGTCACCTTAATGTGGGAGGAAAGCTCGAAGTGATGCAGGTCTCAGACGTTTACCACTTCGGTGAAACCCACGGGCACGGGTATGGTGCTGACAAACCTAGAAACAAAATCGGGGCGAACCGGGATTCGAACCCACAATCATAGGTTTCTGGCATGCCCAAGGGACGCAACTCTGTACAGCGAATCGCTGCGCCTTAGACGACTGGGCCACCCGTGCCCCCGGAATACAAGGTTGGACATTGTCGTGTAACATTGTCGCAGTATCGCAGATTATTTTTGACACTTTTGCTCGCTTTTATAAGGGCGACAACGCAACAATGTCCCTTCTGGGATTCTAAAGTCAACAATGGGAACTCCCATAAACATATACATGTACATGGCGCGTGGCAAATAACATGTATCCAAATGTTGCCTCCCACTCATTAACGATGTTTTTTGTGTGAATCTGTGTTAATGATTGTTTTATTGATCGAGACTATTGTATTTATCTTGTGTGATTGGACGGACGTGACCAGGTACCCATGGCGACCACTTTTATTTGACCAGGTGATGGCCTGTGTCCGGTATCATCCACACGAATGAGCAAACATCATCCCGTCTATCATCGTCTTGTCGACTGGCCGCTATTCTCTCTAGATACCGGCTGCACGCTTGAGTTGAAATATGAAAACTATCGAATTGACGAATTCACTGACCTGAAATAGATGGATTACAGTCGTGTAGTTTCGAATGTGCCCGCTAGGGTCTTGTAATTGCTTCCGATTATCTCTGGTTTTATTGTATGAACCCGATCTAGATTTTATTGCATCAAACGGCATCACATTAGACTGTTTGATCAAACAATAGACAACAATCGACAGGCTGGAATAGTATTGAGGTCTCTATGATGGTATGATTTGGTTATTTGCATTAATTGAAACCGTCAGAAAACATTACCCGCCGACCGCCGACCGCCGTGGACAACAACGCGCATGCTCAGTGCGTGCTCACTCGAAGTACTATTGTCCCACGACTGTTTTACAATACTACGCGATAAGCACGCGAGTGAGCGAGGGCATTGCCCACCAGATATTCACAATCAGGCTTAACGTAATAACATCGTTGCACATTATTCACAGAAGGGCAAAAACAAATTGACAAGATAAACATGCAAGCAGATTATTTAGTGAGTAAGTCAATGAGATATTTTTTTCGCCGCCTTTGCCAACACTACTGCAAAAGCAATGGAGGAGACAAAAGCGTTTTTGGAATTTAGTCTTTGGTAACCCTCGATTATTCAGTGTATGCTATCTCCATTTTAGTAATTATTATTATTATTATTTTATTTATTTTTTACATTATTATTATTATTATTATTATTATTATTATTATTATTATTATTATTACCAAATAAATATGGACCATTTGGCCAGAAATTTTCGTTTCGGAAGTGACCTCATCATTATTGTTCTATTATCAACATATAGCACCGCATTTCTTCTCGTCTATTATTAACTTCATGTTATTCGAATTAGGCTCAAAACGAAGCTACAGATGTTTCCATGGAAATTTTAATGATAAATTGAGATATGACACCCTGGATAATTGGGGACAGCCTTCGGTATGGATCCATAACAGCTCCGCTGTCATAAGTGTGAGTGAGTAAGAGCGAGTAGTGACTTTGGTTTAATGCCGCTTTGAACATCATTACAGATAAATCACGCTTTCCAGATTAAGAAGGTTTCGTTGAAAATACATATGACCATGTGGATTCTCAGAAATGTAAAGGATTTGCTTGAACTTTTACAATCTCAGAAAAGTTCTGTCAAAACATTTCATTTTTCAACTTTGTACACCACAATCCCACACGACAAACGTAATGAAAAACGTCATGCCTTGATGCATGGGGTATTTTAAAGTCACTTAACTATATGGCAAGAGGGATTACTTTAACGTTGCAATAGTCCCAGTTAATCTTTGTTGACCAAAATGACGTCCAATGCGATTCCCTATTTTGACTTGTACCAAATGTTCCCTTCTTTGTTCAGGTAAAAAATTAACTTGCCTTTGCATGTATTGGTGACAGGTGTCACTGGTTGGGCATGATACGCTTACCTTTTAGCGAACACCTGGTGTCATCACTATTTGATAGGGATACAAAGCACATGCTTGGGATACAAGGGATACAATCGTACAATGGGCTCTGATTTTTGCAGAGATTTCATATGATCATGGAAAGGTTTTTGTCTCTTTTATCAACATACATGTGATAGATACTATATATACCAGAATAGATGTAACACAGCTGGTTCATATAATATATAACTTTGTCTCCCATTCCCCACTGATTGGTTTCAGCTTCTGTATTCTCTTCCGGATACACCCCACTAAACCCACAATGTCTATTTCGATGATGATGGCTCGTTCATTATTTAAATGTAATCTAAATGCGACGAAAGTAGATCCTTCACAATAGCGTATCTCATAGAACCGTAATTAACAGATGTGAAAATAGTCGGAAAACGCGCGGAAATAAGCTGTAATCTATAAGGTAGCTCAGTAGGGCGCAATGTGCGGGACTATTTCGACAGCTTTGTATTACAGCGTCTGAACAAACTTAGCCCTACGCACGCAATATCAATTTATACACACGGACAGTGTGGAGAATAAGTTATTAAAGTCATATGTTGACGCAATATGATAAAAGTATTGCCGTGTTCTCCACGTGGGGTTGATAGCGTGAACATCGGTCGACTGTGACCAGGATTGCACACTATATCAACAACGACTTGACTTGTGAGTGTGGTGAATGAGGTAAAATAGTAATATCGCAGCTGTCTGTAGTCAGTAATATCGCAGCTGTCTGTGGTCAATCATATTACAGATGTCTGTAGTCAGTAATATTACAGCTATCTGTAGTCAGTAATATCACAGCTGTCTGTGGTCAGAAATATAACAGCTGTCTGTGGTCAGTGATATCACAGCTGTCCGTAGTCAGTAATAACACATGTACAGCTGTCTGTAGTCAGTAATATCACAGCTGTCTGTAGTCAGTAATATAACAGCTGCCTGTAGTCAGTAATATCACAGCTGTCTGTAGTCAGTAATAACACAGCTGCCTGTAGTCAGTCATGTCACAGCTGTCTGTAGTCAGTAATAACACAGCTGTCTGTAGTCAGTCATGTCACAGCTGTCTGTAGTCAGTAATAACACAGCTGCCTGTAGTCAGCTGCATCATGATAGTCTGTCCCCACTTGGTATTTTGTTTTACCACAGGGGCCGTTATATCAGAACCATATCACATACAGATGATTCGTCAAATAAACTTTGAATAAAGTGCCGGCAACACAGACCTGAATTCCAGACTTAGATAGTAGAACATTATACGATCGACCAACTTTAGGAACATTTCTGATGGACACATGTATTTTCTTTTCCTGTTGGTGCATTGGTTGGTTTGTTGTTAAACGCCGCACTCAGCAACATTCCAGCTATATGACGGCGGTTTGTCAGTAATCGAGTCTGGACCAGACAGTCCAATGATTGATATCATGAGCATCGTTCCACGCAATTGGGATCGATGACATGCTTCAACCAAGTCAGTTAGTCTGACCACCCGATACCGTTTGTTTGTTGTTTAACGCCGCACTCCAACATTGCAGCTATATGATCTGTAAATAATCGAGAGGGGACCAGACAATCCAGTGATTGATATCATCAGCATCGACCCACGCAATTGGGATACGATGACATGCATCAACCAAGTCAGCGAGCCTGACCACCCGATCCCGTAAGTCGCCTCTTACGACAAGCATAGTCGCTTTTTACGGCAAGCATGGGTTGCTGAAGACCTATTCTACCCGGATCTTGACGGGTCTGTTGGTGCATACGCATGGATACACATATGGTTTGGAGCAGGTAACAGTCGTATCACATGTTCAACACATCTGAGTGAGTCATGTGCAATTACGCACATTCTTCAACTACATTTTAGTCGTTTTACTCCAACACAAAAGTCTGAGGAGTTCCCAGTCTGATACTGGCCGCCTCCGTGGTCTTGTGGTAGAGCGTCCGCCCGGAGAGCGGAAGGTCCGGGGTTCGATCCCCGGCCGCGTCATACCAAAAGACGTTAAAAGATGGTACTTGTTGTTACCCTGTCTGGCGCTCGGCATTAAAGGGCTGAAACAAGGACTGGTCGGCTCGGAGTCAGTATACTGTGTCTGAGTGGGGTATTCATGTTAAACTGCGGCATGGTATCTCAGTGAGCTAGCACTATAAATCGGCATCAGTCCGGACTAGTACAAGCAGCAACAAACACACACACACGTGCATGCACGTCGCTATATAAGTGCAATAATCTTGGACGCGACGTTAAACCCAATTTCACCTCACCTCACCTCACCTCCTAGTCTGATACTTCCCACATACGGCTATCAAATAAGCAAAGCCCGTGAGTATGAAATGGAGCTATCAGTCAAAGGGCATTCAGATATTACACTGTCACCGCGTGTGAGCGTCTGCTCAGTGCCCACCTTCAGCTATCAAGTGGACGGACATATGAGAGTAGAGTCCAATGCCATCTGTACTTCCGGTACTGGTCCACACAACATCGCGACACCGACGGCGATAATTACGCTAAGTATAACCTGACCACCGATGTCTTTGATAATACCCATGATAAAACCACACAGACAACTCCACTGCTGTGTCCAGGAAGCCATATCCGGCGTCTGGCAACGACATCAGCACTTCCATCGGTGGCGATTTGTCGTGAACGCGTAAATTGGGCTCGTGAGGAAACCAATTAGCAACAACAGGCCTAAAACATAAAGTTCTCGTAACCCTGTTTGGCAGACTTCATCAATAAAGGATGTTCGGATGTTATAGTGGATTTATATAACAATCCTATTACATAATGCATCCTTTCTACAATGTACTGGTTTGACTGAAGTTGGACGGGAGTTGATTAATTAAATGTGATTGAAGTCCTCGCAATGCCAGTTTGCTGAGCTATTAATCTACATGGATACAAGGGCAATACACTTGGTGTTCTCAGCAGTAAAACACATCGCTGCACAAAAGCGCTATCCTCCGTCCCGTCATCGCAATAGGGTCAATACAGAGGTCACAGTCACACTGTCCTCCATACAGTCCCTGGAAATATGACAATACGGAGGGTGTACTGTCCCAGAAACACTACGTTTTATACAACCTCTAAAACACGACAATATAGAGTTTACCGTCACAGAAACACAACGCTCTATACAACCTCTAAAACACGAAAATATAGAGTTTACCGTCACAGAAACACAACGCTCTATACAACCTCTAAAACACGACAATATAGAGTTTACCGTCACAGAAACACAACGCTCTATACAACCTCTAAAACACGACAATATAGAGTTTACCGTCACAGAAACACAACGCTCTATACAACCTCTAAAACACGACAATATAGAGTTTACCGTCACAGAAACACAACGCTCTATACAACCTCTAAAACACGACAATATAGAGTTTACCGTCACAGAAACACAACGCTCTATACAACCTCTAAAACACGACAATATAGAGTTTACCGTCAAAGAAACACAACGCTCTATACAACCTCTAAAACACGACAATATAGAGTTTACCGTCACAGAAACACCACGCTCTATACAACCTCTAAAACACGACAATATAGAGTTTACCGTCACAGAAACACAACGCTCTATACAACCTCTAAAACACGACAATATATAGTTTACCGTCACAGAAACACAACGCTCTATACAACCTCTAAAACAGGACAATATAGAGTTTACCGTCACAGAAACACAACGCTCTATACAATCTCTGAAAACATGACAATATATAGTATACCGCCACAGAGACGCTACGTTCTATACAATCTCTGCAACGATGACAATATAAAGGCTATACTGTCCTGGAAACAACATAATCTATACAATCCCTGCAACCCTGGCGATATAGAGGCTATATTGTCACAGAAACACTAAGCTCTTTACAATCACTGCAACTATGACGACATAGAGGCTATACCGTTACAGAAACACTACGCTCTATGAAATCACTGCAACCCTGGCGATATAGAGGCTATACCGTTACAGAAACATTACGCTCTATGCAATCACTGCAACCCTGGCGATATAGAGGCTATGTTCACAGAAACACTGCGTTCCATACATCACTGCAACCATGACGACATACAGGCTATACCGTTACAGAAACACTACGCTCGATACAATATCTGCAACCATGACAATATAGAGGATATATTGTCTCAGAAACACTACGCTCTTTGCAATCACTGCAACCATGACGATATAGAGGCTATATTGTCACAGAAACACTACGCTCCATACAGTATCTGCAACCATGACGATATAGCGGCTATACCGTTACAGAAACATTACGCTCTATGCAATCACTGCAACCATGACGATATAGAGGCTATACCGTTACAGAAACATTACGCTCCATACAGTATCTGCAACCCTGACGATATAGAGGCTATATTGTCACAGAAACATTACGCTCTATGCAATCACTGCAACCATGACGATATAGAGGCTATACCGTTACAGAAACACTACGCTCTATGCAATCACTGCAACCCTGACGATATAGAGGCTATATTGTCACAGAAACACTACGCTCTATGCAATCACTGCAACCATGACGATATAGAGGCTATACCGTTACAGAAACACTACGCTCGATACAATATCTGCAACCAGTCCTACATTATGCATTGGTGAACTACTGTCACAGTGTGCACGCCTGTGTTGCCAAGTTATTGTTACCTGCTATATCTCAACAACACGTAAAGTTCCGGGTTGGAATTGGTCTTCAGCATGCTTGTCGTTTGAGGTGACTAATGAGATCGGCTTGTCAGGCTCGCTGACCTGGTTGATGCATGTTATCGTATCCCAATTGCGTAGATCGATGCTCAGGATATCAATCACTGGATTGTCTGGTCCCGACTCGATTATTTACCGCCGGCATACAGCTGGAATACTGCTGAATGTGGCGTTAAACAAACAAACAAACAAACTATGTCTCAACAAAGCACTCTTGACAGTGAGTTGCCAATGTGTCTATTTGTGTCACTACATGTGACAAACTGAAATAATTCTCCGCAGAAAAATAAGGAATCTTCTAAACGAAGATATACCAATTCGCCGAACACAGCATCATGTTTTAATTCAGTATTTATGTATCGTTGTCGGTGCAGGGGACGCTGCTTCCCAAATCTCGTACACCCGTGTCACATGACCAGCGCCGGCCCCTGGACATGATACATAAGGACGAAGTGTCCGAAGGGTACTTTGTCCGGGTAATTTGTTTTCAGTCAGTGAGTATGGTTTTACGCGCTTTTAGCAATATTCCAGCAATATCGCGAGTGTGTTAGTGGGGGGGGGGGGGGGGGGGGGGGGGGGGGGAGGGCATCAGAATGGGCTTCACACATTGTACCCATGTCGGGAATCGAACCCGGGTCTTCGGCGTGACGAGCGAACGCTTTATCCACTAGGCTACCCGACCGTCCCTAATTTGTTTTCACCACGAATGAATAACATTATATATCAAGACGATGTAATGAAATATATGTCACGCACTAAACCCAACAGAGTAACTTGCAGTACCTCATACCTGTAAATCTGATTATGCACATATGTATGCCTTTTCAAAGTTCACTGCAAAATGTACACATGATGTGTACGAGTGATCAAGATGTCTTGTACCTTCAAAAACATACCTCATCAACAGCCATATTCAAAGTTCCTGACATCTCCTTAACTTAAGCGTGTTGACAATATTGGGAAAACCATAAAAGAGTGAAAAGAGAATAAGTAATCTAGTTCAAGGTTTCCAAAATATTTAGAATGTAAACAGAGTTCGTGTTCAATGTCTTCCCGAGACTGAGTTCCCCCACACAACCTCGAGCACCCGTCATGCCGTGCGCGGGAAATGTCCCATACTGATGACGTCACACTGTCACCAAGACGCGACTCGGCTAACATAAAGCTCCTTCCTTACAAAAGTAAAACAAAAAGCTGTGTCATGTGTCAAACATAAACACCCTGTCATCTCAACACGAATTCCTAAAGACAACATTTTACACCTACCTTTCTCGGCTGATTTCGAATAAAATTCCTCCACCAACACCCGAGCGGCCGAATACTATCCTCGCCGCCTATAGTCCTATAGGCCACGGGGAAGAGTAAGTTAATTTATACACCCAAGTTTGTGCAAGTATCGGCATTACTTGAATCCGTCAGTGTGGCGAAGAAGCGGCTTGCACTCCGCCAATCAATAGCCAATAGCTGCCACCAACCGACCTTCACCTTCCCGGCAGCAGCAGGAGTTAGCGGGTCCATGCATGTCCGACTAACACAGGCAGTCTAGAGCTATGCCAATCCTATTAACATCGTCTGAACGTCTTTGGCCCCCCTAAAACCCCCTAATGCAATCTGAGGGGACATCCGTCACTGCCTGCCTCACCAACATCGGCGACAGAGGGGACACCGACATTGGTGACATGGTGGTGGCATCCCAGCTGGTAACCACGGGGACTTGTCCATTTGGCGCATGTCCATTTGGTGGCTAATAGACAAGAGGATTTCTTAATTTTCTTGTCTGTTAAACCGATTAAAACCAGGAAAAACAAATCACTGTCGGAACTAAGCCATTTGGGCTGATAAATTGTTACAAGTAATTAAGTATGTGGGTTTTAGTAATGCACCCATGTAAGCTTATTAACGCTTATTGTCCGTTAAGACCGTCTACTGACATCCTACTGAGCAGGGGGACAATCTCAGGCTCGCAGATTCCATCCAAAAATCCGATTTAACATTTAATTTCTTACGCTCGACGGGAAATATTTGAGAGCAGGCCACATGTCTCCATCACTAGGGTGTCTCACTGCTTGGAGGAGTGGGCTTCTGTGGCTGAATATAGCACTAAGCGCTCCTTGTTCATGTCTGTCTGAACCGTCTGTAATCGTTAATCTGATAATAAGTGGAATATATGTTTCCTGGGAACAGTTTTAATAATTGATGTATTATAAGCCTTATCTTCCCCTTTCAAAATATATAATGGTTTATTGTAAGTTTCATTTTATGAGATTTTAATTTGCCTCTGGTAGATGAACATTATGAGAACGTGTAAGCTGCACTGGTTTGACATGTACTGTGTAAGAAACGGCCTGAAAACAATGCACATTACGGAAAGAGAGTCTTCTGTTACCTCATTGAAGTGACCGCCTCGGTGGTCCAGTGGGTAGAGTGTCTGTCCGGAGAGGGGAAGGTCTGTGGTTCGATTCCTGGCCGCGTCATATCAAAAGACTTTAAAAGATGGTACTTGTTGTTACCCTGCCTGGCATTCGGTTTATTTGGATCAAACACAGATTAGTCGGCTCGGAGTCCAGTATACTGTGTGTGTGAGTGGGATATTCTGGTTAAAGTGTGGCATCGTATCTTAGGTGTCCAGCACTATAAAACACACACACACACACACACACACACACACACACACACACACACACACACACACACACACACACACACACACACACACCCTTGTTGCATTGTAAACCAGCGACACTGCCTACCCCCTATTTGAATGGATCCCTCCATGTCCTGATACAGTGAGTCAATTAAGTCTACAGATTTCCCCTAACGCCGCCATCGAACAACTTCTTACTTTGACCATCGGATATCATTGGATCTCTAATTCCAATCTTGCAGAACCTAGTTAAGATGCAATAAAACAGACCCCCCCCCCCCCCCCCCCCCCCCCCCACACACACACACACACACAAAAGCGCGTAACTGCACGTCGCTAAATAAGTGTAATAATCTTGAACGTGACGTTAAAGCTCACCTCACCTCATCTCACCTCACCTCACCTCACCTCACCTCACCTCACCTCACCTCACCTCACCTCACCTCACCTCACCTCACCTCACCTCACCTCACCTCACCTCACCTGGAATATGTCTGTAAAAAGGTACTGGTAAATACTCCTGGTAAAAATATACCGATCACAATAAATCTGATAAATACCTAGTAAATACAGCCGGTATTAACGCCTAACAAATACCCCTGGTAAATGATCGGGTAAATACACCTGGTAAATATATCTGGCAGGTTCACATTGCAAATACACTTGAGAATTGTTCATATTAAATATCCTGGCAAATGCACTTTGTACATATCACTTTGAACTCGCTCACCCTGGAGGAATGTAAGTGAACCGATCACTTGTTTGTTTGTTTTTTGTTCTACAGCTTACCCAGAATCCCCAACGGGTTGAACCGATTTTTCGTTCATTTTACGACTTGAACGTCTTTACAATGAATCTCTATTAGTCAACAAGGGACAATTTGCGTTACAGCATGTATGTAACCACTTGTGAAAACAATGTTTATTCAAATACTGATCATAGATCTAAATAAGAATAACTAAACAAGAAATTGCTTATGTTTGACTGTTCAACAAATGTGAAAACATAACGCATAATCCAAGAACAAGGAACTTTCCTTAAGTGTTGTGTCTCAATAACTCTTATCTGTTTATTCAGCATAGCTGCTGGCGAGCGGTCTCATTTCAGTTTGGTGTTCAGTTTCGTTCCTGATGCATGCGATATTGCGATACTCAAATGTATTCTTGTGTCACGAGTGCGTGTTAAATATGCGGAGAATATAAGGATTCATTGTTGGTCGCGTTAACGGTGGGGGTCCCAGTTGAAGTTGTTAACTGTGTTTGTGTGGGCTTGTAACGTCCCTGTCGTTCACTCACTCACTCATTCACTCACTCACTCACTCACTCACTCACTCACTCACTCACTCACTCAACCACTCACTCAACCACTCACTCAACCACTCAACCACTCACTCAACCTCTCGCTCACTCACTCACTCACTCACTCAACCACTCACTCACTCATTCACTCAACCACTCACTCAACCACTCACTCACTCACTCAACCTCTCGCTCAACCTCTCGCTCACTCACTCACTCACTCACTCACTCACTCACTCACTCACTCACTCACTCACTCAACAACTCACTCAACAACTCACTCAACTACTCACTTAACCACTCACTCACTCACTCACTCAACCACTCACTCACTCACTCACTCAACCTCTCGCTCACTCACTCACTCACTCACTCAACCACTCACTCACTCACTCACTCACTCACTCACTCACTCACTCACTCAACCACTCACTCAACCACTCAATCAACCACTCAACCAGCCAATCACTCACTCACTCACTCATGCGAATAGTTTTGTCAATAAGGAGGATCCTACAAGGAATATTGCCGAGTTCCCCCTACATGTTTTCAATGGTATTGCCCTCAGTCTTCCTCGTATTGTCTCATTGTATAATCCCCCACGGTGATTCCGGACAGAATAAATCCCAACCCCACGGCGTAGATCTTTGCCCATTGTATCAGCCACTGGTTTGCCTGGCCCAGACTTGTAGCCTTGATAAACATGGAATGTTGCTGCTTGTGTGGTGAAACAACTGTGAACAATTAAAATAGGTCACCCTGACATGGTTCATAGACTAATACATTTTCTCTGATATTCGACTGACATGGAATAATCGAATCTTGACCAGCCAACCCATCCTTGAAGGTATTACCTACCCAGGTAGACACAGGTAGCCACCAGGTGTTCGAAATATACGATTATGGATACTGAAGGTATTATTCCGTCGCGAGGGTTCATTATATTTGTGACGTTCTTTTTTTATTTAAACCTATTTATTCACAAGGAGTGAACGGGATTGGGGGACAAGTTCTTCCAACTTAGAATGCCCTCTCCCTGGTATTCACAAAATTTCAAAATTTCAAATTCAATATAAATGCATACAGCACTATAGAGGAGACATAAAATGAGAGAGAGAGAGAGGAGAGAGAGAGAGAGAGAGAGAGAGAGAGAGAGAGAGAGAGAGAGAGAGAGAGAGAGAGAGAGAGAGAGAGAGAGAGAAGCATTGTTGAATGAACAGTTCCTTACACAAATCATTTAGTTGTACATATATAATGTTGTACTGCCTTAAATATAGCTTCATTTTCTGTAACAACGTGATCTGCGTTGCCGTATAACAGTAAGTGTACATCAACAGGTATGTTATGAACAATATTTTTAAGGCTGTTTAACATAATTTCACGCTGATGACTAGACAATGTACATTCCATGAGATAATGATATGCATTTTCACATGTATTTGAACATGTACATTTCGGGTGATCATTTATACCAATTCTATATAAATCATAATTCAATTGACTGCACATGTATCTCAGTTTTGTGTGTAAGATATTTTATTTTATTTTTCCATATGCGAAGTACGCAGGTGACGTTGGGTGGTGCTTTTGTAACGACGTTCTTTAATCCGTTTAATTTTTGTTTTCATGTTTTAGATAATGGTCTGTATAAGTCAGATTCGAGCACGAGCTTCATGACGAGTGTCACTTCAACCCTTATGTCAAGTGGAATTTGATCACTCGACGGAGAGGCAATTTCAGACAGACGTATTTTGGATCCATTGACTTCATCTCGCACAACACCCGTGAAGATCCGGGTTAGTATTGATCTTCAACAACCCATGCTTGTCGTAAGAGGCAACTAATGAGATCGGGTGGTCAGGCTCGCTGACTTGGTTGATACATGTCATCGTATCCCATTTGCTTAGATCGATGCTCATGATGTCATTCACTGGATTGTCTGGTCCAGACTTGATTATTTACAAACCGCCGTCATGTAGATGCAATTTTGCTGAATGTGGCATTAAACAACCAAAAAACATCACAACCAGCTGTCGGGCGATACATTTGATCCTGTGTAGACAGAAATCCATTGATGACAAAATCCGGTTTTGACAGATTCAACAATATCGTTTGAAGAATTATAGAAATCGATATAATTTCTTCTTATCACACAATCCTATATCTGATGTATAAAAACAACTGTATCGACATTGATATGATTCAAGTCCATCACAGCAGGTCCGAGTCTCCACACAAGGTAGCCGCCGACATGTGTGAGGAGACAATTACACAAATACAACTTTCAATTTGCATATGACGGCGGATGTCCAATTAATCATCTCTGTCGACCTTTTCTCCAATCCAAGAGCGCTTCATCCATCATCCGGTGGAGCCGTCTCTTTCATCAAAGTCCAACATTTCAAAGTTATCACTGTGTTGCTTGTGGACGAATGATTTATTATTCATTTCTTCGCCATTGAAACCTTCAGAATCATCAAATAAAGCTAGATTTAGATTATCGTTACGTTTCCGTCATTCGTCGGTAATAATTCAAGGAAGTATCGAATACTTCATGCTTTATTGCCTTGTTTACAGTATTCCCAGTATTATGTAGTATTAAGGCGAAAATGAGGAAAAAATAGTTTGGGCTTACCAAACTCTGTGTACTCTTACAGCTGTACCAGGTTGACATCTCATTCACAAAACGTGCCCCGAACCGCGGGTCATGGTTCGAATCTCAGTTAAGCCCTGGTCATGGTACGTTTAAATCCAAAATTAATATCCTCAAGACTGTACAAGGGGGTCGAGACCCGTGAAGATCCGGGGTAGAATAGGTCTTCAGCAACCCACGCTTGCCGTAAAAGGTGGCTATGCTTGTCGTAAAAGGCGACTAACGGGATCGGGTGGTCAGGCTCGCTGACTTGGTTGATGCATGCCATCGATCCCAATTGCGTGGATCGATGCTCATGATATCAATCACTGGATTGTCTGGTCAAGACTCGATTATTTACCGCCGTCATATAGCTGGAATATTGCTGAGTGCGGCGTTAAACAACAAACAAACAAACAAACAAGGGGGTTGACTTCAATAGTCGACGTTCCCTTAATGTCGAGCAACATTCTAGCAGCTTCCGCCTTTGGAGTCAACATTTCACAACATTTGAGGGGGGCACGGGTGGCCCAGTCGTCTAAGGCGCAGCGATTCGCTGTGTAGAGTTGCGTCCCTTGGGCACGCCAGAAACCTATGATTGCGGGTTCGAATCCCGGTTCGCCCCGATTATGTTTCTAAGTTAACCAGCACCATACCCGTGCTCGTGGGTTTCATCGAAGTGGTAAACGTCTGAGACCTGCATCACTTCGGGCTTTCCTCCCACATTAAGCTGACACGCCGCGATATAACTGGAATATTGTTTAAAGCGGCGTTAAACCCAACTCACTCACTCACTCACAACATTTGAGCTTGCTTGTTTCTACTGAGATAACAAAGGGTGTCATACGACTCAAAAGTTGGTTGACCAGGGTTACAATATTCAAGGCCTTAGTAAATCTTTCAAAAAGATTTTTACTAGACACGTGGAGGGCATTTTAAAGGTGTCTCATCAATGACCAATGTTATGTCTGATGCAGTTCCTTATTTTGACTAGTACCTTGTTCCTGTGTTTGTATCGTGTGAACAATTGACTTGCCTCTGCATGTGTATGTGACGGATGCCACCGGTAGGGCACATTTTCGCGAACACCTGGTATCATCAGTATTTGATAGTGAGTCATGAACACATGTTTGTGTGAAGTCAGAATCGTACAGTAGGCTGATTTTGGCAGAGATTTCTATGATTGCGAGAAGGGGCTTGGTCGCTTTAATTCTCGGCATCAAACAGAAAAATACAAAAGCTCTACGACCTACTTCACTTAGCCTTTCCTCCCACATGGGGATATAACTGAAACTATACTACTGAAAACCACGTAGAATCAATGCACTGACTAATACCCACAATATTGCTGCCGAATCTCACAGGCACAATTTGCTGGACTATCTATACCCTAAACAAGCAACCACAAATGTAACTCGCTACAAGGGACATAAGATATCTGTGTCTTTTAACCAAGTGTCGCACAGTGCCAATTTCATGTAGCTTGTATTTCAGAGGCTTTTAACCGATGTTATCCGAGATTATCTCATATTTTCGAGTAGTTTCACGTATTCTCGGGTTATTCGGGCCGAATGGATTTGGTTAACGTCGCTTCAGAACAATGCATTTCGGTTTTATCACGTCAGCCTAATGTACAGGACCGCTTCAGAGGTTTAGTGGATGGAGCGTCTGCCCGGAGAGCAGAAGGATGGTGGTTCGATCACGGTGGCGTCATACTAAAAGATATAAAAAGATGGTACGTGCATGCACGTCACTAAATAAGTGCAATATTCTTGAATGCGAGTTAAAACTCCCTTCATCTCACCTCACCTAATGTACAGAAATTACGCGTTGTTGAAAGCCAGGCTGATGTCGCTGGCTAAAGACTTGTTGGCGTGTGTCAGTGTCATGGCCGGGCTGTTGTTATCCCCGACTGTGGCCGCTTTGACTGACTTTAACAAGGATTACACTAAGCTGAGGACGGATATAGCAGATATATAATGGGCTTTGTTAAGGAGACAGATGCTGCTTCAGAGACCAGTATAGACGCTGCTAATATACAGGGCAAGCGCTGATTGGCTGGACTATATAAAGGAAAACTGTCCATTGAATGGATTACCCTACACGTACTCAAATATCCCTTGACATTAATGGGAAACCGATTTGATATTGTTAGGAATCTTAAGACAGTGCGAAGTCTGTTTGATTTCTAAGATGGGAAGGGTTTTGTCGCTTTTATTTGTACATACAACTAATGTAAATAGTCTTGTTTTAAGCTCCTTAAGTGTCCTGTCGCACCTCACTAACTGTCGGGGCGTAGATGTAAAGGATGACATATGGCTCTTGTTCATGTGGAGGATATTCCTAAAATTGACGTATCACAGACAAAAATGAGTCCGTTGCAATTCCTAATTTGATTTGTACCATATGTTTCCATGCTTTTGTAGATTGTCAGATGACTTGCCTTTGCATGTATTTGTTACCTGGTGTCACTAGTGGGGCAGGATACGCTCATGTTTTGACGAACACAATCATGGTGTCATCATTATTTGATAGTGGTTCATAAACTCATTACCATGATACAGTCGAAATCGTACAATTACCAACAATGTTTTGTGCATCAATGAAAAGCAAAATAGTTCCTCATCCTCGGCAATTCGTTCACACCACGCTGTCTCATGGAACTCCCTAACAGCAGCGTTTACAGTCTGTTTCCACATCTTGTGGCTGGGAAAGGTGCCTGTAGACAGGTACCCATCTAATACATGACGCTGATTGTACTGCTGCACGAGTCTCATCGCATCAGGTATAAATCCACGTGGTTTTTCACATACTGTAGCATAGTAGCCTGGTCATGAATACCAGATGAGGAAGATATATCTGGTCCACATTGATGAGGTTTCCTACAAAGAAAGGTTTGCATTTATCAATCTCGGCCTCTGGGGGAAGTGGTCCCAACAGGCCAAGGCATAAATCAGCCCGTACTCTCTTTTGCAAGCCTTGGATGACTTTGATCAGATGTCGATGGGATCTCTAGAAAACATAATTATTTCTGTAGAACTGGTAGATTTCCACAACTGACATCCAAAGAGACACCATGGTAAAACAACAGCCTTCATAAGCCTCAAACATGTTATAGGACTGACACATTTTGGACCTAGTTCTTTGCATGACATGGAATACACATAAGACCTTAGCTTATTGCTTGCCTCCAGAGTCTTCTCAATAGAGTTGAAGTCATCGGTCAGTGTAACACCACCATGCTTGACTGACTTGGATGTAGGTATCGGGTGCACGTAGATCATTATTTCAGCTGGTACTTGCTGATACCTAATTCTGCTTGTGAAGGTCATGTTCTGACTTTTAGCGGGAGAGAGTGTGAAACGCCACTGTTTTTTGTAATCCTCAATGATTTTCAGAAGTGCCGGTCAGTATCACACCAACATGCTTGACTGACTTGGGCATGGGTACAGGGTGCCCGTAGAGCATTATTTCAGCTCGTACTTGCTGGTACTTTTGAAGATCATGCTCTGACTAGTAGCAGAAGAGAGTGTGAGACGCAACTGTTTACTGTAATCTTGTGCGAGTGCCGACAGATTTGTTGAACTAAAGCTGTATCAGTCTAAGAGCCGGTTTATGTAAAGTAGATATAGACGTGTTATTAGTACATCCCCTTGGCGTACTCCCTGCTGCAGTGTAAACCAGCGAGACTGCCTACCCACTATTTGAATAGAGCTCTCCATGTCCTCATACAGTTTGTCAATAACAGTCCACAGTTTTCCCCTCACGCCGCCATCGAACAACTTCTTTCTTTGACCATCATGCTAGACACTATCAAAGGCTTTTGTACTGTCTAGGAAAAGTACATGGACTACTATCTCGTTCAAAGTAGTGGTGTACAGTTACTTGTGAATTAAAGGAAGCATTGTGGAACATGAGCCTTTTTTGTATGCCATCTGTTGAACATTGAAAAATGTCATTGATTGCCTCAGTGCTGTCACATGTGGAAATAGTACCATTTCAAATACTTCCTCTATTACAGTGCTCAAAAATATGCGTTCGGATCTGAATCGGAAATCGTGCAATGGCCTTTGCTCTTAGCAGCGGTTTCTTATGATCATGGAAATACAGACAATAAACAATATCGTTGTAGGAACGTACATTCCCATATAGATAATTAGGTGAAACGGACGACTTCGCACGAAGAGAATGCTCAAGAAATGTGATGAGGTTGATTTGTTTCTATATATATAATTCGGCATTTGTACATTCATGTTTCGTCGTGGTTCGTCGTGCATGTACAAGGTTCGGCCATGAAAGTCCTAAATTTGCTTCCACTATTGAAAACAAAAAGTCATCCTGCTGTCAGACCAAGGTTCATAATCTGGTTGGTAATTGAACCCTCAACCAACGACCAATGATCCTGGGTTCGCGTTCCAAATTCGCCCTCAACATGTTTCCATGTTTGTTAGCACCATACCCATGTTCGTGGGTTTCACCGCTGTGATAAAGCCTGTGAACTGCATCCCTTTGAGATCTCTAATTCCAACCTGCAGAACCTAAATACGATGTAATAAAACAGACCCATTTTGTTTAATCTTGCTGGAACCTGCAAGAAAATTATGATAGTGTCAAGTTTATTTTCAATTACATTTTCTAAATCTCCCATTTGGATGTTCATAGTCGTATTTCAATGTATCTGTCTACATTTACTTTCACACATGTTGTATATATCATATATCTGGTATTAGAGTTGTTCTTCTATCGACTATAAGCAAACGTAATGTATCCTGTTTCAGCGGCTGGGCATTATACAGGAAGCTCGTTAGTCTGTTAGGAATCGTTGGATGTTGTTGGATTGTTCATATTGGTAGAAAAAGCACTAACCTTTTTGCAAATACTTAAATCCTGAAACCATGCATTCTGGATTATCGAATATCTACTGTAACTGCAGAAGGCTTCATGCTTTACAAACTGAATGGCACTTTAAGACTTGTCATCAGATCTGTGTACATAGTTGATGGCCAAAGAGAAACCTCCAATAAAGATGGCTCACCAAAACCTCCTTACCCAGATAAATCAGCTTAACACACTGATCTCTCCCTCAGCTAGGAACCAGGCCATTAACGATCTTCCGGCGTTAAACACATTCCCTGCTTACGTTCTATGCTCAGATATATGCCAATGTGCTGACTCTCGGTGTTGTCACCAAATGTATTGTGTCTCTCTTCATGCACGGCGTTGTGCGGTGATGGTGGTGATGGTGGTGGTGGTGATGGTGGTGGTGGTTGTAGTTGATATAGTGGTGGTGGTGGTGGTGGTGGTGATGGTGGTGATGGGAGTTGATATGGTGGTGGTGGTGGTGGTGGTGGTGGTGGTGGTGGTGGTGGTGGTGGTGGTGGTTGCGATTAGAGTGGATATGGTGGTGGTGGTGGTAGTGTTTGGTGTTGGTGTTGGTGTTGGTGTTGGTGTTGGAGTTGGTGTGTTCCTGTGTTTGTATCGTGTGAACAATTGACTTGCCTTTGCATGTGTATGTGACGGATGCCACCAATCGGACACCTGGTATCATCAGTATTTGATAGTGAGTCATGAACACATGTTTATGATACAGTCAGAATCGTGCAGTAGACTGAGTTTGGTCGAGATTTCTATGAATGCGAGAAGGGGTTTTGTCGCTTTAATTGTCGGCATCAAACAGAAAAATACAAACGCTCTACGACCTACTTCACTTAGCCTTTCCTCCCACATGGGGATATAACTGAAACTATACTACTGAAAACCACGTAGAATCAATGCACTGACTAATACCCACAATATTGCTGCCGAATCTCACAGGCACAATATGCGGGACTATCAATACCCTAAACAAGCAACCACAAATGTAACTCGCTACAAGGGACATAAGATATCTGTGTCTTTTTACCAACTGTCGCAAAGTGCCAATTTCATGCAGCTTGTATTTCAGAGGCTTTTAACCGATGTTATCCGAGATTATCTCATATTTTCGAGTGGTTTCACGTATTCTCGGGTTATTCGGGCCGAATGGATTTGGTTAACGTCGCTTCAAACAGAACAATCCATTTCCGTTTTATCACGTCAGCCTAATGTACAGGACCGCTTCCGAAGTTTATCGGATGGAGCGTCTGCCCGGAGAGCAGAAGGATGGTGGTTCGATCCCCGAGGGCTTCATACTAAAAGATATAAAAAGATGGTACGTGCATGCACGTCACTAAATAAGTGCAATATTCTTGAATGCGAGTTAAAACCCCATTTCACCTCACCTCACCTAATGTACAGAAATTACGCGTTGTTGAAAGCCAGGCTGATGTCGCTGGCTAAAGACTTCTTGGCGTGTGTCAGTGTCATGGCCGGGCTGTTGTTATCCCCGACTGTGGCCGCTTTGACTGACTTTAACAAGGATTACACTAAGCTGAGGACGGATATAGCAGATATATAATGGGCTTTGTTAAGGAGACAGATAGATTGTTGTGCTGCTTCAGAGACCAGTATAGACGCTGCTAATATACAGGGCAAGCGCTGATTGGCTGGACTATATAAAGGAAAACTGTCCATTGAATGGATTACCTTACACGTACTCAAATATCCCTTGACATTAATGGGAAACCGATTTGATATTGTAAGGAATCTTAAGACAGTGGGAAGTCTGTTTGATTTCTTAGATGGGAAGGATTTTGTCGCTTTTATTTGTACACACAAGTAATGTAAATAGTCTTGTTTTAAGCTCCTTAAGTGTCCTGTCGCACCTCACTAACTGTCGGGGCGTAGATGTAAAGGATGACATATGGCTCTTGTTCATGTGGAGGATATTCCTAAAATTGACGTATCAGTGACAAAAATGAGTCCGTTGGATTCCTAATTTAACTTGTACCATATGTTTCCATGCTTTTGTAGATTGTCAGATGACTTGCCTTTGCATGTATTTGTAACCTGGTGTCACTAGTGGGGCAGGATACGCTCAAGTTTTGACGAAAACAATCATGGTGTCATCATTATTTGATTGTGGTTCATAAACTCATTACCATGATACAGTCGAAATCGTACAATTACCAACAATGTTTTGTGCATCAATGAAAAGCAAAATAGTTCTTCATCCTCTGAAAGTCGTTCACACCACTCTGTCTCATGGAACTTCCTAACAGCAGCGTTTACAGTCTGTTTCCACATCTTGTGGCTGTGAAAGGTGCCTGTGGACAGGTACCCATCTAATACATGACGCTGATTGTACTGCTGCACGAGTCTCATCGCATCAGGTATAAATCCACGTGGTTTTTCACATACTGTAGCATAGTAGCCTGGTCATGAATACCAGATGAGGAAGATATATCTGGTCCACATTGATGAGGTTTCCTACAAAGAAAGGTTTGCATTTATCAATCTCGGCCTCTGGGGGAAGTGGTCCCAACAGGCCAAGGCATACATCAGCCCGTACTCTCTTTTGCAAGCCTTGGATGACTTTGATCAGATGTCGATGGGATCTCTAGAAAACATAATTATTTCTGTAGAACTGGTAGATTTCCACAACTGACATCCAAAGAGACACCATGGTAAAAAAACAGCCTTCATAAGTCTCAAACATGTTATAGGACTGACACATTTTGGACCTAGTTCTTTGCGTGACATGGAATACACATAAGACCTTAGCTTATTGCTTGCCTCCAGAGTCTTCTCAATAGAGTTGAAGTCATCGGTCAGTGTAACACCACCATGCTTGACTGACTTGGATTTAGGTATCGGGTGCACGTAGATCATTATTTCAGCTTGTGAAGGTCATGTTCTGACTTTTAGCGGGAGAGAGTGTGAAACGCCACTGTGTACTGTAATCTTCAACGATTTTCAGAAGTGCCGGTCAGTATCACACCAACATGCTTGACTGACTTGGGTATGGGTACAGGGTGCCCGTAGAGCATTATTTCAGCTTGTACTTGCTGGTACTTTTAAAGATCATGCTCTGACTAGTAGCAGAAGAGAGTGTGAGACGCAACTGTTTACTGTAATCTTGTGCGAGTGCCGACAGATTTGTTGAACTAAAGCTGTATCAGTCTAAGAGCCGGTTTATGTAAAGTAGATATAGACGTGCTATTAGTACATCCCCTTGGCGTACTCCCTGCTGCAGTGTAAACCAGCGTCACATGTGGAAATAGAACCATTTCAAATACTTCCTCTATTACAGTGCTCAAAAATATGCGTTCGGATCTGAGTCGTAAATCGTGCAATGGCCTTTGCTCTTAGCAGCGGTTTCTTATGATCATGGAAATAAAGACAATAAACAATATCGTTGTAGGAACGTACATTCCCATATAGATAATTATGTGAAACGGACGACTTCGCACGAAGAGAATGCTCAAGAAATGTGATGAGGTTGATTTGTTTCTATATATATAATTCGGCATTTGTACATTCATGTTTCGTCGTGGTTCGTCGTGCATGTACAAGGTTCGGCCATGAAAGTCCTAAATTTGCTTCCACTATTGAAAACAAAAAGTCATCCTGCTGTCAGACCAAGGTTCATAATCTGGTTGGTAATTGAACCCTCAACCAACGACCAACGATCCTGGGTTCGCGTTCCAAATTCGCCCTCAACATGTTTCCATGTTTGTTAGCACCATACCCATGTTCGTGGGTTTCACCGCTGTGATAAAGCCTGTGAACTGCATCCCTTTGAGATCTCTAATTCCAATCTTGCAGAACCTAAATACGATGTAATAAAACTGACCCATTTTGTTTAATCTTGCTGGAACCTGCAAGAAAATTATGATAGTGTCAAGTATATTTTCAATTACATTTTCTAAATCTCCCATTTGGATGTTCATAGTCGTATTTCAATGTATCTGTCTACATTTACTTTCACACATGTTGTATATATCATATATCTGGTATTAGAGTTGTTCTTCTATCGACTATAAGCAAACGTAATGTATCCTGTTTCAGCGGCTGGGCATTATACAGGAAGCTCGTTAGTCTGTTAGGAATCGTTGGATGTTGTTGGATTGTTCATATTGGTAGAAAAAGCACTAACCTTTTTGCAAATACTTAAATCCTGAAACCATGCATTCTGGATTATCGAATATCTACTGTAACTGCAGAAGGCTTCATGCTTTACAAACTGAATGGCACTTTAAGACTTGTCATCAGATCTGTGTACATAGTTGATGGCCAAAGAGAAACCTCCAATAAAGATGGCTCACCAAAACCTCCCTACCCAGATAAATCAGCTTAACACACTGATCTCTCCCTCAGCTAGGAACCAGGCCATTAACGATGTTCCGGCGTTATCACATTCCCTGCTTACGTTCTATGCTCAGATATATGCCAATGTGCTGACTCTCGGTGTTGTTACCAAATGTATTGTGTCTCTCTTCCTGCACGGCGTTGTGCGGTGATGGTGGTGATGGTGGTGATGGTGGTGGTGGTGATGGTGGTGGTGGTTGTAGTTGATATGGTGGTGGTGGTGGTGGTGATGGTGGTGATGGGAGTTGATATGGTGGTGGTGGTGGTGGTGTTGGTGGTGGTGGTTGCGATTAGAGTGGATATGGTGGTGGTGGTAGTGTTTGGTGTTGGTGTTGGTGTTGGTGTTGGTGTTGGTGTTGGTGTTGGTGTTGGTGTTGGTGTTGGTGTTGGAGTTGGTGTGTTCCTGTGTTTGTATCGTGTGAACAATTGACTTGCCTTTGCATGTGTATGTGACGGATGCCACCAATCGGGCACCTGGTATCATCAGTATTTGATAGTGAGTCATGAACACATGTTTATGATACAGTCAGAATCGTGCAGTAGACTGAGTTTGGTCGAGATTTCTATGAATGCGAGAAGGGGCTTTGTCGCTTTAATTGTCGGCATCAAACAGAAAAATACAAAACCTCTACGACCTACTTCACTTAGCCTTTCCTCCCACATGGGGATATAACTGAAACTATACTACAGAAAACCACGTAGAATCAATGCACTGACTAATACCCACAATATTGCTGCCGAATCTCACAGGCACAATATGCGGGACTATCAATACCCTAAACAAGCAACCACAAATGTAACTCGCTACAAGGGACATAAGATATCTGTGTCTTTTTACCAACTGTCGCAAAGTGCCAATTTCATGCAGCTTGTATTTCAGAGGCGTTTAACCGATTTTATCCGAGATTATCTCATATTTTCGAGTAGTTTCACGTATTCTCGGGTTATTCGGGTCGAATGGATTAGGTTAACGTCGTTTCAGAACAATGCATTTCCGTTTTATCACGTCAGCCTAATGTACAGGACCGCTTCAGAGGTTTAGCGGATAGAGCGTCTGCCCGGAGAGCAGAAGGATGGTGGTTCGATCCCCGGGGGCGTCATACTAAAAGATATAAAAAGATGGTACGTGCATGCACGTCACTAAATAAGTGCAATATTCTTGAATGCGAGTTAAAACCCCATTTCATCTCACCTCACCTAATGTACAGAAATTACGCGTTGTTGAAAGCCAGGCTGATGTCGCTGGCTAAAGACTTCTTGGCGTGTGTCAGTGTCATGGCCGGGCTGTTGTTATCCCCGACTGTGGCCGCTTTGACTGACTGTAACAAGGATTACACTAAGCTGAGGACGGATATAGCAGATATATAATGGGCTTTGTTAAGGAGACAGATAGATTGTTGTGCTGCTTCAGAGACCAGTATAGACGCTGCTAATATACAGGGCAAGCGCTGATTGGCTGGACTATATAAAGGAAAACTGTCCATTGAATGGATTACCCTACACGTACTCAAATATCCCTTGACATTAATGGGAAACCGATTTGATATTGTTAGGAATCTTAAGACAGTGGGAAGTCTGTTTGATTTCTAAGATGGGAAGGGTTTTGTCGCTTTTATCTGTTCATGCTTGTTTCCATGTTTGAAAGCACAAACCCATGTTCGTTGGTTTCACCGCAGTGATAAAGCCTGTGAACTGCATCCCTTTGGGATCTCTAATTCCAATCTTGCAGAACCAAAATACTATGTAATAAAACAGACCCATTTTGTTTAAGCGTTCAAGAACATACAAGAAAACCAGATAGTGTCAAGTATATTTTCAAATGCCATTTACTAATTCGCCGATTTTGATGTTCATAGTCGTAATCTGGCATTAGAGTTGTTCTTCTATCGACTATAAGCAAAGTTTTACGTAATTTATCCTGTTTCAGCGGCTGGGCTTTATACAGGAAGGTCGTTAGTCTGTTAGGAATCGTTGGATGTTGTTGGATGTTGTTGGATTGTTCGTATTTGTAGAAAAAGCACTAACCTTTCTGCAAATACTTAAATCCTGAGTAATTTGACCGAAACCATGCTTTCGGATTATCGAATATCTACTGTAACTGCAGAAGGCTTCATGCTTTACAAACTGAATGGCACTTTAAGACTTGTCATCAGATCTGTGTACATAGTTGATGGCCAAAGAGAAACCTCCAATAAAGATGGCTCACCAAAACCTCCTTACCCAGACAAATCAGCCTCACACACTGATCTCTCCTTCAGCTAGAGAACCAGGCCATTAACGATGTTCCGGCGTTATCACATTCCCTGCTCACATTCTATACTCAGATATATGCCAATGTGCTGACTCTCGGTGTTTTTACCAAATGTACTGTGTCTCTCTTCCTGCACGGCGTTGTGCGGTGATGGTGGTGGTGGTGATGGTGGTTGTGGTTGTAGTTGATATGGTGGTGGTGGTGGTGGTGGTGGTGGTGGTGATGGTTGTGATTAGAGTGGATATTGTGGTGCTGGTAGTGTTTGGTGTTGGTGTTGGTGTGTACCCGTGTTTGTATCGTGTGAACAATTGACTTGCCTTTGCATGTGTATGTGACGGATGCCACCAATGGGGCACCTGGTATCATCAGTATTTGATAATGAGTCATGTACACATGTTTATGATACAGTCAGAATCGCACAGTAGACTGAGTTTGGTCGAGATTTCTATGATTGTGGAAACAGAAAAATACAAAACCTCTACGACCTACTTCACATAGCTTTTCCTCCCACATGGGGATATAACTGAAACTATACTACAGAAAACCACGTAGAACTAGTGCACACATTAATACCCACAATATTGCTACCGAATCTCAGAGGCGCAATATGCGGGACTATCAATACCCTAAACAAGCAGCCACAAATGTAACTCGCTACAAGGGACTGAATAAATCTGTGTCTTTTTGCCAATTGTCGCACAGTGCCAATTTCATGCAGCTTGTACTCTCCTTTGCAAGCCTTGGATGACTTTGATCACATGTCGATAGGATCTCTCAAAACATAATTATTTCTGTAGAACTGGTACAGTTCAACCTCTGACAACCAAAGAGACACCATGGTAAGTCTGAAACCTGTTATAGGACTGACACTTTTTGGACCTAGTCCTTTGCGTGACATGGAATACACATTAGACCTTAGCTTATTGCTTGCCTCCAGAGTCCTCTCCATAGAGTTGAAGTCATCGGTTAGTATAGCACAACCATGCTTTAGGTATCGGGTGGACGTAGAGCATTATTTCAGCTGGTACTTGCTGAGACCTTTTTCTTCTTCTGAAGGTCAGGTGCCGACAGATTTGTTGAACTTGAGCTGCATCATCCAGTGCTGGACATCCAGTGTTTAAGTCCATGGTCAAAGACCCAGAGTCCACAATCTTGTCTAAGAGCTGGTTTATGTAAAGTAGATAGAGACATGCTCATATAACACACACACACACACACACACACACACACACACACACACACACACACACACACACACACACACACACACACACACACACACATACATACACCCTTGTTGCATTGTAAACCAGCGACACTGCCTACCCCCTATTTGAATGGATCCCTCCATGTCCTGATACAGTGAGTCAATTAAGTCTACAGATTTCCCCTAACGCCGCCATCGAACAACTTCTTACTTAGACCATCGGATCTCATTGGATCTCTAATTCCAATCTTGCAGAACCTAGTTAAGATGCAATAAAACAGACCCTTTTTGTTTAATCGTTCAAGAACATGCAACAAATTTATGAAAGTGTCAAGTATATTTTCAAATAAAAATTTCTAAATCTCCCACTTGGATGTTCGTTGTCGAAATTCAATATATCTGTCTACACATGTTGCATATATCAAATATCTAGTAGTAGAGTTTATCTTCAAACGACTATGAGCAAATGTAATGTATCCTGTTTCAGCAGGTGGGCATTATGCAGGAAGCTCGTTAGTCTGTTTGGAATTGTTGGATGAAGTTCATATTTGTAAAACAAAACACTAACGTTTCTGTAAATACTTAAATCCTGAGTAATTTGACCGAAACCATGCATTCTGGATTATCGAATATCTACTGTAACTGCAGAAGGCTTCATGCTTTACAAACTGAATGGCACTTTAAGACTTGTCATCAGATCTGTGTACATAGTTGATGGCCAAAGAAAAACCTCCAATAAAGATGGCTCACCAAAACCTCCTTACCCAGATAAATCAGCTTAACACACTGATCTCTCCTTCAGCTAGGAACCAGGCCATTAACGATGTTCCGGCGTTATCACATTCCAATGTGCTGACTGTCGGTGTTGTTACCAGATGTATTGTGCGGGGAAGGTGGTGGTGGTTGTAGTTGATATGGTGATGGTGGTGATGGTTGTGGTTGTGGTTGTGATTGGAGTGGATATGGTGGTGGTGGTTGTGGTTGTAGTCGATATGGTGGTGGTGGTGGTGGTTGTAGTTGATATGGTGGTGGTGGTTGTGGTTGTGATTGGAGTGGAAATGGTGGATGTGATGGTGGTGCCTATGGTTGAGATCGGGGCGGTGATGGTTGGGATGTTTGGTTAGAGTTGTAGCGGTGATGGCTGATGTTGTGAGTGGTTGTATTGGTGGTTGTTCAGGTTGTAGCGGTGATGGCTGCGGTTGTGAGAGGTTGTAGTGTTGGTTGTGTCCTTTGGTTGAGGTTGTAGCGGATATGGTTGCGGTAGGGAGTCAGGTGGTAGTGGTGGTTGTGCGTGTGTATGTGAGTGGTGGCTGTGATGGCTGTGGTTGTGATTTAGGTGGTCGTGGTGATGGTGGTTGGTAACGCTGAGGTGGTAGTCGGGTTAGTGGCGGTGTTTGGTTGATGGTGAAGTGGAAATTGTAGCGGTGGTTGAGGTGACAGTAGCGGCAAGGTAGGTGAAGTCGAGAGGGTGTCAGTGACAGTGGAGGTGATTGTCAATTTAGATTGAGATGGACGAGGTACATTGTAGTGGCAGTTGAGGTTGTGGTTGGTGTGGTGGAAATTGCAGCGGTGATTGTGGTGGTTGTAGGTGAGATAGTAGCAGTTGCTGTTGAGGTTGTAGTTGAGACAGGGATATAGTAGCGTTGATGGCTGTTGAGGTTGTGTTAAATATGGTTGTGGTTGAGATAGTTGTGATGTTTGAGGTCATTTATGTTGGTAGTGGTGCTTGTGGTGGTTGTGAACGACATAGTAGATGATGGTTGAAAATATGAAGGTAGTGGTTGTTAAGCTGTAAACAGCACAAAGAAAATATCCGTCTTGTTGTAATTTAATTTAATATTAGTTATGCTATCCTTCTACATTTATAATGTCAATATATCTTTCATTTACTCAAAACCCTACATCCTTCGATACTTTCATTATTTGTCTGATGCTAACACATCTTGATTACGCATCTTCGACATAAAGACCTTGACTTCGATCTGCTGTAACATTAAGCATCATGTCACATATATAACTACAGTGCTAATTGTTATTTAAGGGCAGTTCTATGTAATTTGGGATTCCGCATTTCCTTTAACGTTAAGAAGATGCAAAATGGAATATTTACAAGTTACAAGGAGATTACAAATAGATACGGCTTATATGTTCTTCAATGGGGCGATGGAGGAGTGGGTTTAGGAAGCAATAGGGCGGTGGGGGCCATGGAACGATTGAGCGATGGAGGAGTGGGTTTAGGAAGCAATGGGGCGGTGGGGGCCATGGAGCGATGGAGCGATGGAGCGATGGAGGATTGGGTTTAGGAAGCAATGGGGCGATGGAGGAGTGGGTTTAGGAAACAATGGGGCGGTGGGGGCCATGGAACGATGGAGCGATGGAGGATAGGGTTTAGGAAGCAATGGGGCGATGGGGGCCATGGAACGATGGAGCGATGGAGTGATGGAGGAGTGGGTTTATGGCGCAGTAGGGCGATTGGGGCGGTCAGGGAACGATGGAGTGACGGAGGAGTGGGTTTATGGCGCAGTGGGGCGATGGAGGCCATGAGACGATGGGGTGATGAAGGAGTGGGTTTATGGTGCAATGGGGCGATGGAGGAGTGGGTGAACAGTTGGCAATGGGGGATGGAACATTGGGTTAGAAAGCGGGTGTTGATGGGGTTAATTGAGGAGTGGAAATCTAGGGCGATTGGGCGATGGCGCACTTGGAAAGTCGAGCGATTAGGATTTCAAATTCTACGACTGAATTAGAATACCATTTCTGGTTTGCCGAAGGGGAATAAAGCAAGGAAAATTGTATATTGATCATTATTATTGGATTAGACCCAAAGCAATTTTACCATGCACTTATTAGCGAGATAGACCTACGGGTTCAACTCTCAGACAATTCACGTTTGGTTCAAGTATGCAGATTAAGGCCAAAGAACCACACATCGTTAAAACAGTCGTTATTACAGAAGAGGAGTGTTTTCGAAAAGGGCCTCGGCGCATTTGTGGCTTATGGTGTAAGACGCCGCTAGTCGTGCAGGGTTGCATCCCTTGGGCGTTCAAGGATCCGCTGTTTAAGGGTTCGATTTGAAGATTTATAAGCATGCATAAACATACATGAACCTGTACTCTTGGTTTTGGACCAAAATAACGAACGATAAGAACCTGCGTCAGTTTGATCTAAACTGATATAAGTGAAATGTCGTAAGGCGCGTTAACCTAAACGATTCAGCCACTCCAGTTAGCTGACATGTCGGGATATAACTGAAATCCCAACTCAGATGACAAGTCGTACAAAGACAAGCATTCCAGAAAACTCAACACATACCCAAGAGACTAACAGATGACTTAGCACCAGTTGAATCACTATTGAATTGAACCTTGTGTTAACCCCATTCATCAAGGAGTGGAGCAAGGCTATTGATTAAGAACCTCGTTTGCGCAGTAATTATCACATTAACGGCCTTTAATTGACCCTGCGGAAGGAACTGAATGTGTAGATGCGTTGCTATACACAAGCAGCGTTCATTCAGACTCGCATGATAACCCTCCTGATCCTTCAGCCTGCCAGTCATCCTGTAAGTGAACGCCGGAATGGTGGGTCAGGGACCACTTGCAGTTATGTCCTGAAGCATCTTGCGCACTCTCAACACTGGCAGTGGTCTTCTCATAGGGGAACTTGGTGTCTGGGCCCACACAGCCGGCTGGAGCATCCTCGCCATGCTCAGGGTGGGGAAGTGGCGGTAGTAGGGTCGTTCAACGTAGTAGTTGTACTAGCAGAGGCGGAAATAGTAACTGTAGACGCTGTGGTGACGATGATGTTGTCATAATTGGAAAAATAGTGGTGGACGTTGTCGTAATCGTGGTTGATGTAGTAGTTGTGTTGACATTAAGAGTAGTTCATTCTGTAGTAATAGAGTGAGTGAGTGAGTATAGTTTTACGCCGCTTTTAGCAATATCACGGCGGGGAAATGGGCTTCACACATTGTGCCCATGTCGGGAATCGAACCCGGATCTTCGGCGTGACGAGCGAACGCTTTAACCACTAGGCTACCCGACCGCCCCCTGTAGTAATAGAAATGGTGTTGTGGTAGTCGTTGCAGTAGTAGTAGTAGCAGTAGTAGTAGTAGTAGTAGTAGTAGTAATAGTAGTGGTAGTAGTAGCAGTTGTTGTGGTAGTTGTAGTTGTTGTAGTTGTTATAGTAGTAGTAGTAGTAGTAGCAGCAGCAGCAGCAGCAGCAGCAGCAGTAGTAGTAGTAGTAGTAGTAGTAGTAGTAGTAGTAGAAGTTGTAGAAGTCGTAGTTTTGTTTGTTGTTGTAGTCTCGCAATATCAGTGGCAATGGTAGCACTACCATTATTGTTAAGTTCCAAGCAACATCACCAGTAGAAGTATCAGCAGTAGCCATAGTAACATTACCAGCGACATCGGTAACATCGTTACGCCACCACCACCAGCAACAGCCACAACGTCGACAAAGCAGTAATTGATTTTATGACCGGTGCAAAACGTTTGAAAAATACATATCGAAAGAGAACCTTAATGGCAATAATTTCTGTATTTGACGCCCTCAATTTCAATCTATTTCCTCAATATCCATTTATCTCACCGAACCCATATTATCCGACATGAAATAACTCCATCCACCTCTAGCCATTAGTCGGTGATTAAATTCTCCCCATCAGTGTATGTACATATACAGAATTCATGTGTAACAGTGAACCTCTGATTTACCGTTATCAAATATGCATTAAGTCCCACCTGTTATGAAATGCACGTACAACGGTACATGTCGGGGAAGTTGTACTTGATCTGCCATCCGGAGGAGAAAATGATTATAGGAACACTCCACGAAGTAGCACACACAATGGCAGGCGTTACATTCAGCGCGATGTGAATAGTAGATCGATATTTGATTGCTTCGTGTATCGATCTCAGCGGCCAGATGTATTTCGTTGTCGATGTCTAGTGGTCGGTGCTTGGGGTGGGGGTGAAAGGTGGGGTAAGGTGAACGACGCTGATGAGAACAAAATATTCTCTCAGATCTGTCTTGCTATAACAGTTATGCGTAAAAGTAGAACAGTAGAACCACCGAGTTCAGACCGGGCCCCACAATAAAGAACCCTGGAAATGTAAACTCTTTTTTTGGTGAACCAAAAGAACTCTTGGATCAGGCATCAATTACTATTCAACTTATAATAAGGGTACTGTTTTGTGTTTGTTTGTTTGTTGTTTAACGCCGCACTCAGCAATAATCCAGCTATATGACGGCAGTCTGTAAAATAATCGAGTCTGGACCAGCACAGCGTTATCAAAAGGCAATTAGCCATCTTGTATAAGAATACGTTCGCTTTTTGTTTCATTTATTCCCGAGCACCCGAGGCTAATCAACGATGTTTGCTGGCTTCTCTCTGAAACACAATACTTGTGAAATTAGAAACTGATACAAAAGTAAAGAAAACCAGGGTTGTGATGAAATGAACATGCAGCATGTTGGTTGGTTGGTTGGTTTGTTGTTTAACGCCGCACTCAGTAATATTCAAGCTATATGACGGCGTACTGTAAAATAATCGAGTCTGGACCAGACAATCCAGTGATTGACATCATGAGCATCGATCCACGTAATTTGGATCGATGACATGTATCAACCAAGTCAGCGAGCCTGACCACCCGATCCCGTTAGTCTCCTTTTACGACAAGCATAGTCGCCTTTTACGGCAAGCATAGGTTGCTGAAGACCTATTCTACCACGGATCCTTATTGGTCAATAAGGGTACTGAGATACTTCATACACCTATATCTACATATTCTAAGTAATTTCTTTCTGCTTCTTTTATAAGTAATGACTAAGCGGGGTGAATCAAGAAAAATAAAAAAAATTATTCCCATCAAAAGTTGAACAGTATGGAATAATAGACACTAAGAATGGTGTCAGAAAGTTTACCTTGGTATCGAAATGGCCTTCTGTGTTACTTAGTACCAGACTACCACAGCGCCCCGTGTCAAACATGAAAGGAAGTACAGTGTGATAATAGCAGCTGCTTCCGTTGAACGGGACTGGGTCACTGACAGCATGTTGTTCTCTGTCTGCCGGTACAGGAAAGATTTCACTTGAAAACTGGATTTGACCAAACAAGAACAACCGTCGCGCAGCACTGCAAACGTAAGGCCCACAACACAACTATGACAGCCGTATCAAATACATCACCATCAAATAACCATTTCTTGTTTGTTTCATTTTAGCCACCATCAAACGTGGGTGTTACTTTCTTTTGCCCGGCAGTTTTTGTTGTTCTCCGATTTGTTCCACCTTAATTTAGTTATGTAGATAGCGAGATGGCTACGCCTTCAATTGTTTAGTCCATATGCATTGACTGTATTTGTGCGAGACATGATAGTGCCTAAAACCCTTTGAGAGTTGCGGCAGATGTGTGCAAGATGTGTGTAAGGCTGAATGAATCACTGAGTTTGTGAGTGAGTTAGTGAGTGAGTTAGTAAGTGAGTTAGTAAGCGTGTGTGTGCTTGCCCACTGAGATGCCACGCCGCAAGATTGATCACTTCGAGCTTCCTATACACTATGATAAAGTTATAATTGTGTGCAATGCTGCGTAAAACCAAAGCATTTTGGTTTATTCACTTCAGCTTTTCTCAGTAATGTTGACGACGAGAACTCCGCTTCAGCCTATACCTTGACGAGACTCTCAAGTAATAACATACTTACGCTGTAAATATAAAACGTCAACGCCAGAGAATAACCAGTCTCGATTATCAACGAAACAGATTCCGGCTGTCATAATTACGTACTTCGTAACACCATGCAGTCACTTGGGGTCGGTAACAAGAGGCTGGCAACACCAAGGACCAATCAAGTTCTGGACATCCACGACTAACGTCACGTCGACAGGAGAATAATATTCATCTGGTTCACCCGTAAAATGGGTTTCAGACTACGACTTTGATATCCAGTAGCACCTCTGGCTAACGTCCAATTAGCGCAAGGACTGTGAGGAATCGACAGACATGGACAGCATATCATTCGACAACGACGTCAAGATGTACGCCCCGTTTTGCCGCATGGCTTGCTAGGTCAGATTACAGCACTGGGTGTTAGTCCTCTTCACAGATGAATCCAGGTTTCATCTTGACAGCAGTGATGGCCGACGGCGTGTTTATCGACGTCGGATGGAACGTTACGCTGACGCGTGGGTTGTTCAACGTTCTGCATTTGGTGGCGGGAGCGTGATGGTGTGGGGAGGCATCATTGCACAGCACAAGAGCTCCTGGTGGTCATCGATGGCAGTGTGACAGGTGTACGCTACGGTGACAAAGATATCCGTCCTCAAGTCTTCCCGTTCCTTTAAACCCATGGGCGTCACATTACATTACAGCAGGACAATGCACGTCCTCCTCATGTTGCACAGACAACAGAACATTCCCAAACTCCGTTGGCCTGCTGGTTCGCCAGATCTGTCGTCCATCGAACATGTGTGGGATAAATTAAAAACTCGTTTACGCCGACTTCCAAACCGAACGATGACGCTGGTGCAGCTTCGACAGACCTTGGTCGAGATCTGGTCTGACATCCGACAATCCTTCCTCTACCATCTTGCATCGTCAATGAGACACCTTAGTCAAACTTGTGTCACTGCTAATGGTGGTCACACCCGATACTGACTTGTGAACTGACAGTTTACCCCACGTCACTTTCAGCCTGAGATGACGTTGACAGAGGGCATGTGTTGACACTGTCGTGATGAATTCATGTTCCATGGACAACAGTATATTGTTCTGTTGAAAAGTCGTTATTTGTTTGCATCATAGTCTGTGATGCATAGGTACGTTGTTTCGCTGGAATGTTTCAACAAAAACATAGGTCTCCAGAACTACCTGTTGCCCATTCCCTTAGAGATTCAAGGTCAGAGTAGTTCCGCTCTATCCTATGGTTCTTTTCACATGGGGATTGTCCTTTAGAATAGGTCTCCAATACTTCATGCTCGTCAAGGGGATTCTAGGTCAGCACAGGTCCATGTGTACCACTCTGGTCAGAATAGACCCCAAGTACCCCATGTTTCTCTCCCAGAAGACATTCTAGGTCAGAATATGTCTAAGTACCCGACCCTGCTTGTCTTCCATGAAGATTCCGGCTAATAATAGGTCCGCAGTACCCCATGCTTGTCTGCCCTCGGGGATTTCAGGTCAGAATAGGTCCCAGTTCCCCATTCTTGTCTGCCCGTGGGGATTTCAGGTCAGAATAGGCCCCCAGTACCCATAACTTGTCTGCCCTCGGGGATTTCAGGTCAGAATAGCTCCGCAGTACCCCATGCTTGTCTTCCTGCGGCGATATCAGCTCAGAATAGGTCCCCAGTACCCCATGCTTGTCTTCCTGCGGCGATATCAGCTCAGAATAGGTCCCCATTACCCCCTGCATGTCTTCCTGTAGGGATATCAGCTCAGAATAGGTCCCCAGTACCCATGCGTGTCTGCCTGTGGGGATATCAGCTCAGAATAGGTCCCCAGTACCCAATGCTTGTCTTCCTGTGGGGATATCAGCTCACAATAGGTCCCCAGTTCCCATGCTTGTCTTCCCACGGAGATTCCAGCTCAGAATAGGTCCCCAGTACCTTATGCCTGTCTTCCCGCAGGGATCTCAGCTCAGAATAAGTCCCTAGTACCCCATGCCTTCCTTCCGAGGGGGTTCTCAGCTCAAAATAGGTGTCCAGTACCCTATGCTTGTTGTAAGAGCCTACTAAAGATGGTCGCAATGTATGCCATCATAGCTTTGATGAGATTTTTACGAGACATTGCTTGAAATTTTCGACGCAAACAATATTCATTGACCTGTGTGGGAAAGGACGCAATGTATTTTCTCTATATGCAGGCGGTTCTGTGAACTCACTTGGAAATAGTGTGTAGTTATGTGTATGCCATTGGTAATACATTCATTATAAATCGGTGTATATTAAATACAAATGTATACATAACTGCCTGCACAATACCGCTACTCTCTGCTGTGGCCATGACCTCTGCGTTTCAAAACATCTGCAATTAAAACAAGGCAACCCATGTTCTATGTCAATCAGCGTGTTAAAGAAAGCATTTAATTTTCAACAGCTTTGTAAATAAGATCTGAAAGTAAACACCTTCCCGCATGTAAAAGATTGGCCATTGTTTTTCCCAGCCTGTTTTAACCATTTACATGTTTTCTATCATGATAATGGATGAACAGGTTTTACAAATTAACCATAACTCTCGAGATTAGGTGTCACAATGAATTATCTGTGCAACTCTATACTGAACGGAACCCCTGGGAATTGCGCAGTAAACAAAGGGTCGACAACTCTACACTGACGGGAACCCCTAGGAATTGCGCATTAAACAAAGGGTCGACAACTCTACACTGAACGGAACCCCTAGGAACTGCGCATTAAACAAAGGGTCGACAACTCTACACTGACGGGAACCCCTAGGAACTGCGCATTAAACAAAGGGTCGACAACTCTACACTGACGGGAACCCCTAGGAACTGCGCATTAAACAAAGGGTCGACAACTCTACACTGACGGGAACCCCTAGGAATTGGGTTGTAAACAAAGGGTCGACAACTCTACGCTGAACGGAATCCCTAGGAATTGGGTTGTAAACAAAGGGTCGACAACTCTACGCTGAACGGAACCCCTAGGAATTGCGCCGTAAACAAAGGGTCGAAACCTCTACACTGAACGGAGCCCCTAGGAATTGCGTAGTTTCAGCATTACCTATTTTTGTAAGACTGATTGTTTCGATGTCGATGTCTAAATAACAATTTTCACACGTGCCCCAGTAGTTTCAGACGTCGTAAATCGCTGTGAAGAGTTGCCTCCCTTTGCCATGCCAGCATCCGATGGTCGTGGCTTTGAATAACATATTGGCCGCACACAGATCTCCAGTCTGCTTTGAGGTACTTGAAATACCAGCTAACTCATCCTTAAGTCGAGATACACACCCAGGCAAAGCAAAGGAAAGATGTCTTCCGTGAAAATAGCCCACATGTTGCAGAGTGAGTGAGTCTTTTCGGCTCTATGTTTGTTTGTTTGTTATATTAAGCTGGAGTCAATGTTGGACCTCTACATGGTCTAGTTGATAAAGCGTCCGCTCGAAGAACGGAATATTGGTGGTTCGATCTCCGGCCGCGTCATACCAAACTGAGACGTAAATAGATGAGATGGTACTTCTTGTTATGAAGGCCTGGCGTTCGGCATTTACGGGCTAAAACAAGGTTGGTTGGTTCGTTGGTTGGTTGGTTTGTTGTTCAACGCCGCACTCAGCAATATTCCAGCTATATGACGGCGGTCTGTAAATAATCGAGTCTGGACCAGACAATCCAGTGATTGATATCATGAGCATCAATCCACGAATTTGGGATCGATGACATGCATAAACCAAGTCAGTGAGCCTGAGCACCCGATCCCGTTAGTCGCCTTTTACGGCTCGGAGTCATTAGACTGTGCCTGAGTGGGTATTTCAGTGGGTAGCTTTGTACAACCGGCATTAGTCGGACAAGTAAAAGCAGCCGCGCGCACACACACACGCACACGCACACGCACACGCACACGCACATGCACGAACGCACGCACACACACACACACACGGATGCACGTCGCTATATAAGCTCAATAATCTTAAACACGATGTTAAACTCCATTTCACCTTTCCATATCGCAGCACAGTTTATGTATCCAGCTCTGATGAAACGCTTGTCGATTTAAAATACAAACCTTTCTCAAAGTTATTTTCTCTCCCTAAACATTGTGAAATGCATGAATGTAATACTTCCCTTTGGCGTTATTTCCTAGGCGCCAGTTAGGTTCGTCCTCCCAAAGGAAGCAGCCCGACTTCCCGAGAAGAGACTTATATCCTGTGCCGACAGTTATCATCAAACCTAGCGCTTCCGAGCAATAACGTTGCCATCTGAGATGCTTTTTTATGTGTGATTTCTATTGCAGTCGGTTGTCCATACCACTTCGATCAATGTCCGCAAAATTACGTGAAAGTTTTCCTGAATAGGTTCGTCCGCGCGGCATTAATGATAGTCAAAAGATATATCATGACGGTATCACATGTAATGTATAAGAGGACACATGTCCCGTGTATTGTATCATGGCGTTGCCTATTAATGGAACTAGAAGATTTCAGCCTCAGGAATCCGTGATTTCTGTTCCCTTGAAATAGGTGCATTAACACCGGAATACATTACCCTTGACAACCTTCACATGCTTGAGCAGGAATCATATCTTATATTGCTCCGTGAGGTGCTTTCGTGTTCTCGTGTTTTCGTATTTATTTGACTGGTTGTGAAATTTGTTATTTTGGTAGGATTAAAAATAAACCTACACATGTCCATGACAACCTGAAATCAACACATGTCCATGACAACCTTAAACCTACACATTTCCATGACAACCTGAAATCAACATATGTCCATAACAACCTTAAACCTACACATATCATGACAACCTTAAACTTACACATGTACATGACAACCTTAAACTTACACATGTACATAACAACCTTAAACCTACACATTTCCATGACAACCTTAAACTTACACATGTACTTGACAAGTTTAAACCTACACATGTCCATGACAACCTTAAACTTACACATGTCCATAACAAGTTTAAACCTACACATGTCCATGACAACCTTAAACTTACACATGTCCATGACAACCGTAAACTTACACATGTCCATGACAACCTTAAACATACACATTTCCATGACAATCTTTAACTTAAAGATGTACATGACAACCTTAAACTTACACATGTCCATGACAACCTTAAATAAATACATGTACATGGCAACCTTAAACCTACACATGTACATGACAACCTTAAACCTACGCATGTCCATAACGACCTTGAACCTTCACATGTACAGATCATTCTGTAACGTACCTATGCGCTATGATATAAGGAAGAGAATGTATGGATGTCAACCTCTTCATTATACTGTGAATTATATTTTCCAGAATTTAATTGCCCATAATTAAGGGTGCATATAACACACGAGTGCGTATTATACACGAATAAATGAGTCTTGTGTACATTGATCAATCGGAAAGGGTGCTAATTGGGATTGTTCACTGGCCAATATATTAGCAAATATCTCCGTGGGCGTTTATTAGAGCGGGGCGCTTATTACGTCAGATACGGTACATACGGCGGGTGGCAGAAACGTTCGGATCCTAAGTACAAAGTATGTACAGTACATCCATTACATTTAGGGTGCCCAGTATGTTCCATGCTTTCAGGCTGCATCTGAATGAAGGTCACAACCTGGCAGCATAGTGTGACTGTTGATACAAATTGACACAAGTGGCCCTCATCAGGTACCTCCAACTGAAACTCCAACAGCCACCCCTGCAGACATGGTGGGAGCTTTAGGGGGTGATGCTCCTTCCTTTGCCGAGGTTAATGTGCTACTAAATGAGTGTTATTCCACCAGGGCAATGCACCTGTGCATAAATCTGTTGTCGTCATGGCTGCAATAATTATGAATTATCAGCGCAGGAGAATAACCGATTTCTGCCGCAACAGATTCCACTTGGAGTGAAGGGCAAATAGCTGTGGAAATTATATGATTGAATGAGACATTACTCATTTTTTTCCAAATCTTGAAGAAGGAACTGTCTGGCAAGCATTATGCAATTGATGAGATCATTTCTGCTGTGGAGGACCTTTAACACCACCAGGAGGAAGCCTTCTGCACAACAGGAAGCCTTCTACACCACCAGGAAGCCTTCTACACCACCAGGAAGCCTTCTTCACCACCAGGAAGCCTTCTACACCACCAGGAAGCCTTCTACACCACCAGGAGGAAGCCTTCTGCACAACAGGAAGCCTTCTACAACACCAGAAAGCCTTCTACACCACCAGGAAGCCTTCTACACCACCAGGAGGAAGCCTTCTACACCACCAGAAAGCCTTCTACACCACCAGGAAGCCTTCTACACCACCAGGAAGCCTTCTTCACACCAGGAGGAAGCCGCCTAAACCACCAGGAAGCCTTCTACACCACCAGGAAGCCTTCTACAACACCAGGAAGCCTTCTTCACCACCGAAAGCCTTCTTCACCACCAGGAAGCCTTCTTCACACCAGGAAGCCTTCTTCACACAAGGAGGAAGCCTTCTTCACACCAGGAGGAAGCCTTCTACACCACCAGGAGGAAGCCTTCTACACCACCAGGAAGCCTTCTTCACACCAGGAGGAAGCCTTCTTCACACCACCAGGAAGCCTTCTTTACCACCAGGAAGCCTTCTACACCACCAGGAAGCCTTCTTCTCCTCCAGGAAGCCTTCTACACCACCAGGAAGCCTTCTACACCACCGAAAGCCTTCTTCACACCAGGAGGAAGCCTTCTTCACACCACCAGGAAGCCTTCTTTACCACCAGGAAGCCTTCTTCACACCAGGAGAAAGTCTGCTACACCACCAGGAGGAAGTCTTCTACACCACCAGGAGAAAGTCTGCTACACCACCAGGAGGAAGCCTTCTACACCACCAGGAAGCCTTCTTCACACCACCAGGAAGCCTTCTTTACCACCAGGAAGCCTTCTACACCACCAGGAAGCCTTCTTCTCCACCAGGAAGCCTTCTACACCACCAGGAAGCCTTCTACACCACGAAAGCCTTCTTCACACCAGGAGGAAGCCTTCTTCACCACCAGGAAGCCTTCTACCCCACCTGGAAGCCTTCTTCACCACCAGGAAGCCTTCTACACCACCGAAAGCCTTCTTCACACCAGGAAGCCTTCTTCACACCAGGAGGAAGCCTTCTTCACACCAGGAGGAAGACTTCTACACCACCAGAAGGAAGCCTTCTACACCACCAGGAAGCCTTCTACACCACCAGGAGGAAGCCTTCTACACCACCAGGAAGCCTTCTACACCACAGGAAGCCTTCTTCACCACCAGGAAGCCTTCTTCACCACCAGGAAGCCTTCTACACCACCGAAAGCCTTCTTCACACCAGGAAGCCTTCTTCACACCAGGAGGAAGCCTTCTTCACACCAGGAGGAAGCCTTCTACACCACCAGAAGGAAGCCTTCTACACCACCAGGAAGCCTTCTACACCACCAGGAAGCCTTCTTCACCACCAGGAAGCCTTCTACACCACAGGAAGCCTTCTACACCACCAGGAAGCCTTCTACACCACCAGGAAGCCGCCTAACCACCAGGAAGTCTTCTACACCACAGGAAGCCTTCTTCACCACCAGGAAGCCTTCTGCACCACAGGAAGCCTTCTTCACCACCAGGAAGCCTTCTACACCACCAGGAAGCCGCCTACACCACCAGGAGGAAGCCTTCTACACCACAAGGAGGAAGCCTTCTACACCACCAGGAGGAAGCCTTCTACACCACCAGGAAGCCTTCTACACCACCAGGAAGCCTTCTACACCACCAGGAAGCCTTCTACACTACCAGGAGGAAGCCTTCTACACCACCAGGAAGCCTTCTACACCACCAGGAAGCCTTCTTCACCACCAGGAAGCCTTCTACACCACAGGAAGCCTTCTACACCACCAGGAAGCCTTCTACACCACCAGGAAGCCTTCTACACCACCAGGAAGCCGCCTAACCACCAGGAAGTCTTCTACACCAGGAGGAAGCCTTCTTCACCACCAGGAAGCCTTCTGCACCACAGGAAGCCTTCTTCACCACCAGGAAGCCTTCTACACCACCAGGAAGCCGCCTACACCACCAGGAGGAAGCCTTCTACACCACAAGGAGGAAGCCTTCTACACCACCAGGAGGAAGCCTTCTACACCACCAGGAAGCCTTCTACACCACAAGGAGGAAGCCTTCTACACCACCAGGAAGCCTTCTACATCACCATGAAGCCTTCTTCATACCAGGAGGAAGCCTTCTACACCACCAGGAAGCCTTCTACACCACCAGGAGGAAGCCTTCTACACCACCAGGAAGCCGCCTACACCACCAGGAGGCCGCCTACACCACCAGGAGGCCGCCTACACCACCAGGAGGCCTCCTACACCACCAGGAAGCCTTCTACACCACCAGGAGGCCGCCAACACCACCAGGAGGAAGCCTTCTACACCACCAGGAAGCCTTCTACACCACCAGGAAGCCTTCTACACCACCAGGAAGCCTTCTACACCACCAGGAGGAAGCCTTCTACACCACCAGGAAGCCTTCTACACCACCAGGAAGCCTTCTACACCACCAGGAGGCCGCCTACACCACCAGGAGGAAGCCTTCTACACCACAGGAAGCCTTCTACACCATAGGAAGCCTTCTTCACCACCAGGAAGCCTTCTACACCACCAGGAGGAAGCCTTCTACACCATCAGGAAGCCTTCTACACCACCAGGAAGCCTTCTACACCAGGGGGGTCTAGGCACTCAAGCATCGTTTCTAGAAGTGTGTGGACCTCTATGTATTATGTAAAATCAACAACCTCATCAATGCAGTCCATCATAGTTAGGCTCAAAACTTTTCAGCCAACCTTAGTAATATTTCGCGTCCCAATTTTATCATTGGTTGATGTCGAAAGAAGGTTGCCGGAGATCAGCGACTGATTTCAGATCAGATTACAATAAAAAGGCAAGGAAATAAATATGGAACGGCAACATTTTCTTTTCCAATTACAGAATAAATAATTTACTTGTACGTTTTTCTAACATATGGTGTTACGAAATCCAAATTGTTTTCTATTCGAATTAATGGATAAAACTTGCGTTTTGTTCAAACACACACAACAGCAAACATTGTTATTATGCATCGGTTAAACTAGCTTTTCCAGGACTCCTGGTGTGTAAGACGCGATTTCCAACTTGGAATGACCAGCGGGAATCTACGCTGAAATTGTTGTTGTTTTCGTCTCCAGATTTCATTGATTTGGGCCGGAAATGAGCTGTGTAGAGCGACAGTCTGTGTACCTGATGGAGTCCGACCACTGCCTAACACGGATGAATTAATTGGCATGATTAAGTGGGCGATAAAGACTTGAGGAGAGGGACTTTGTGTAACGTGGCCTGGGGCAGGTGGTACAAGACACGTGTGTTGAATAGAGAGAGTTCATAAGTGTTGTGTGGAGCTGTGATATGTTGCTGCTAGTGGTTCTAAGACCCAAGATCCAGATCGGACAGCTGCATCAACGTATAAGAAGTTTACCGTGCTCAAACAGCTGTAACGACGTATAGGCAATTCAATGTGTTGAAACAGCTGCATCGACGTATAGGCAGTTCAACGTACCCAAACAGCTGTGTCAACGTGTAGGCAGTTCAACGTGCTCAAACAGCTGCATCGACGTATAGGCAGTTCAACGTGCTCAAACAGCTGCATCGACGTGTAGGTAGTACAACGTGCTCAAACATCTGTAACAACGTGTAGGCAGTTCAACGTGCTAAAACATCTGTAACGACGTGTAGGCAGTTCAACGTTTTCAAACAGCTGCATCGACGTGTAGGCTGCTCAACGTGCTCATACAGCTGCATCGACGTGTAGGCACATCAGTGTGCTCTAACGGTTTTATTAATGTGTGGGCAGGTCAGAAGTACTCGAACAGCTTTGTTGACATGTAGGCAGTTCAGATTGCAGCAGTTCAGTAGTGGTCTAGCTGCGTATCTACGCGTGGGCAGTTTAAGGTGGGCTGATCGGTCAATGGTGGAGAAATGTCTATCATTACGCTCAGCGTTTAACTATACGTGGGTGGTTGTGGGAGGAGGGTCAAGAACATCAACACATTTATCTAGAATAGAATAGAATAGAGGCAGTTTAAAGTAGGCTGGAGTCAACATAAGCATTTCTTAGTGGTCTTATCATCTTGGAAGCAAGTCAAGGTCAAGGAATAAGTTGAGTGTTCTGGTGGGAGTCGGGAGGAAAATCCAGAGCAGAGCAGGAACAATTTGATCAACACGTAGCAAGTTTCGGAGTGTTCTGACAGCTTAATTAACTAACAGTTGAGAATTGATTGCAGAAGGCCGACCAGGATCCATTTACACAAAACAGTAACAGCCCTACGACGATCGTAAGTCCCATGCTATACCTTGACTTACGACCATCGGAGCACTAAACACGCTTTGGGAATCCAGATCCTCACGTGTAACTCGAGACAGACTTGTGTTGCAAGCGACAATTACATATCCATAGTATTCTACTCGTATCATGTCTGTTACAGTTGCAGTTTAGCTTTTTAAGAGCAGGTGACATATGCCAGTATCGACTAGAAATAACGAGTAAGTAAGAATGATATTTCGACGTTGGTGTTTGATTTCCTTTTAAAGCTACGCATAATTCAAATTGGACGGCTTCCGAAAAAAACGGAGAATGCGATATACCGAAATCCGTTAATCTTGTCAGTACGGATGATTCGTATACGCTTGTGTTCCGGGTAAGTAATCTTTGTATAGATACTTTAAACCCATCACAAATATCTTAAGAAATCCATTGTACGAGTCAGACTATATCATGAACTTTTTTTTATCAATCACTATCAAAACTCATGAAAAGCAAAGTCAGTTGTTCACATGAAACACACGGGAAGATATGGTACAAGTCAAAATAGGGAACTGCATCGGACATAATGCTGGTCACCGACGTTTTGGAACTGTCCTCCACATGTCTACCATTAAACTTCTACTAAGGCATTGAATGGTGTCACCCTGTTTAAACAACATTTGAGCAGGAGTCGTATGCCGCTCTTTGAAATAGTGGTAGAAAGAGCATGCTCGATTTTACATCAAAAGCAGCGAAATGGCGACACCAAAGGCTGGGGCTGCTGGATTAGTGCTCGACTGGAAGGGAAAGTTGTGCTCATCAGCACTTGGACGGAAGTCAGGGTGTCTGAGCTAACGAGGTTTCGTTTTACAAATATAACAATGTACTATTTACGGTACCTTGGACATCCGCATTCGTGTCACAGTTCTAATCAAACGAAACAAGCATTAAGACCACCCACTAATGCATGCTGCAGAGAATAGGAAGTCTTTGTGTAGAAACCCGTCCACCGTGAAATGGTGAGCTTGTAATGATGGTCTCTCCGTTGGGGTCGAGTTCCCATGTTAAGTCTTGGTCTAGACTGATTAAATTGCGTCTTAGTGAAATTGGGACGTTGGTGTCCAGTTAATCCGATGGTTTACGGATTAAAATCCCTTCAATCCGGGCGGTGTCGTTCTTATAGTGAGTGAGTGAGTTAAATTTTACATCGCATCGGTAATATTTCAGCCATATAGCGAGGTTCTTATAGTAGTAGTAGTAGTAGTAGTAGTAGTAGTAGTAGTAGTATGATGATGATGATGATGAATTTATTGATACAGTCCAACACATTCTCAGTTGATGCTTTGGCACAAACACAGTATTTTAAGCGACATGATGGCGTGGCGCGATCATTTTATTACTGTCTTCGCCATGCTTGTAGTTTTGACACAGAGGTCCATCCATAGTACAACCCAGAGTATGTAGCAGGCGTTATGGAAAATAATAAAAACAAAATTCTTTGAAATAGGCCCGTGTACAGCGTCAGACCTATACAGTCCAACAAACCTGATCTTGTCCTTTTTGATGAATCCAATGAATCATTTAATCATGGAATTTTCTGTCCCTTTTGACACTAATGTGACTGACAAGATTCAGAAAAACCTGGCAAATGTCACGCTTGCATCCCAAGTACTAGGTTGTCCGACTCCCCATTGTTCTCGGTGCCTAAGGTTTGGTACCTCCCAATCTGTTGACTGACATTGGGAGAGTACCCGGGTTTGCTACCAGGAATACAGCCCTTCTGACAATCTGGGTAATGCAGAAGGCTGCAGTGTTGGGGAGTCTTCACATTCTCAGAAAAGTTCAGGGTGGGTTTGACTAGGTAGCGCTTCCTGGGAGAAGTCCCATTCGCTGTCTGGGCTGCGTGTAGAGGGGGCAAGGGCCCTGAGCGGATGATGAGCCATGGCCAGGATCACCAAAACACTCTTTGCTGCATTTTTTTCTTTTAATCTGTAAATAATGATAATAATTATAATTATAATAACAATTTGAACACTATTCCATTTATATCACGGCGGGTTTCATGTTGGAGGGAAGCCCGAAGTGATGCAGGTCTTAGAAATCTGACACACCCAGAAACAAAATCGGGGCGAATCGGGATTCAAACCCACGGTCATAGGTTTCTGGCGTTCCCAAGGGACGCATCTCTGCAGAGCGAATTGGGGCGCCTTAGACGACAGGGCCACATGTGTTCCCTATGCAGCATTGTTCCTAAAAAAAACATAACGTGGAGGTAACAAAAAGAGATTTAAATGTGAACCCAATGTTTGCTAGAAGTAAAAAGCAAACAAGACTTCAGACGTGTTCAGTCAGTGTGCTTCATTTCGTATTTTGCTTCAGTGTGAATAACCATCAAAACCGCGAAGCCGACTTGACACGAATCAGGCAAAGTAATCGAATTATAGGTAATATGTTTGAAAACCTATTTGGGGTTATGAACAAATTAAATCATGTGTTTCGCTGCAAGTTCCGAGGCTTGTTGTAATGTGATTTAATCCAATTCCTGGCAATTCCCAAAGCGCAATTTGACACTTCTCTAGAAGATACAAGATCTAATTGTGAACTCAAAATGTCAACAATTAGATTATTAAAGTTCAGCATGGTGTTTATCGCAAACGCAGTATTACGTCCTGTAAATAGCACCCGGAACAGACATACAAGTCCCTCGATTTAGAACTTGCATTCATATTAAACATGATTTGATCTTCTAATTCATGTGAACTAATTGAACACATGGACCTCATACGCTTGCCAGATTTATGATTCAATTAAGGGGACAGCGAATGTGCAACCAGAGTGGGTTTTCTCAAACGTTAGTGTCTAACTGACCATGCCTGGCACAACGCTTACTTACACAGCCATTGCATGGGAATATTCAAAAGAGTAGTATAGGTAATGGGGATTCTGCCGCACGGCCACCTAGACCAGATTCATACCCCAACAATGCTACTACGGAGGTCATTTTTTATGCAAATTATGCGATGCGATCTAATGATCGTCATGGATTGTATTAAAGAAAGATTAGTATTAATATTAAAATTTACTATAGCCCGTGAGGATATTGGAAAGGTATAGGGACAATACCAAAACTAGCTGCAGCGGCTAAGGTATCTAAAGATGTTGACAAGGATTGGTTAAAGAAACAAGCAATAAGGAAAATATACTTACCGGCCCCGCGTTATATACCGAGGAAAAAGAGGATATTTTTACAACGAATGAAGTTCATCAGGCTGACCTCTTGTTTCTTCCTCATGAAACGGTTAGACGCAAAACATATAAATATGCTTTTAACACTCTTAAATATGTCATGCACAGCGGCAAGAAATGGAAAGTTATTCAAACAGTAGACAAGACATATGATTGCTACAGTACAGAGGGGGTGAGTGAGTTGGGTTTTAAACCGCTTTGAATAATATTCCAGTTATATCGGTGTTGGAGGGAAGCACGAAGTGATGCAGGTCTCAGACGTATGGTACAGGTACGAGGTTGGAGCACCACTGAAGAAAGAAGGAAGATGGGATACAGGATGGCATCATGTCTTCATTGTGTCTACTGTGTCATTAGTTATAATCGTTGTTTTGGGTGCATTGTTTGTGTCAGAATTCCCACAGAATGTTATTCCCACTCTTGCAACATGGTATTCTCACTATTGCAATGTGTTATTGCCACCATTGTAGAATGTTATTCCCACTCTTGCAACATGTTATTCTCACTATTGCAACTTGTTATTGCAACCATCGCAGAATGTTATTACCACTCTTACAACATGTTATTACCACTATTGCAACTTGTTATTGCCACCATTGCAGAATGTTATTCACACTCTTGCAACATTTTATTCCTACTCTTGCAACATGTTATTCCCACTCTTGCAAAATGTTATTCCCACTATTGCAACATGTTATTTCCACCATTGCAGAATGTTATTCCCGCTCTTGCAACATGTTATTCTCATGACTACTGCAGCATGTTATTTCCATCATTGCAGAATGTTATTCCCACTAGAGCAACATGTTATTCCCACTAATACAACTTGTTATTTCCACCATTGCAGCATGTTATTCCCTCTCCTGCAACCTGTTATTCCACCATTGCAACATGTTGTTCTCACTATTGCAACATTTGCAGCGTGTTATTCCCGCTATTGCAGCGTGTTATTCCTACTATAGCAGCATCTTATTCCCACTATTGCAACATGTAGGTACAAGTACATGACGCGTATCGCAACCTTACACCAAGACAGATACGTGTAATGTATCGCACCCTAATCAATGTGTGTTTTCAAAGCAATAAACCAGTTCGATAAACATGGTATCAAGTTTGTTTGTTTGTTGTTTAAAGCCGCACTCAGCAATATTCCAGCTATATGACGGCGGTCTGTAAATAATCGAGACTGGACCAGACAATCCGGTGATTGACATCATGAGCATCGATCCACGCATTTGGGATACGATGACATGCATCAACCAAATCAGCGAGCCTGACCACCCGAATAGGTCTCCATGCTTGCTGTAAAAGGCGACTATGCTTGTCGTAAGAGGCGACGAACGGGATCGTGTGGTCAGGCTCGCTGACTTGGTTGATCCCAATTGTTCAGATCGACGCTCGTGATGTCAATCACTGGATTGTCTGGTCCAGACTCGATTATTTACAGACCGCCGTTATTTGGCTGGAATATTGCTGTGTGCGGCGTTAAAACAACAAACAAATGAAAATAATAAACGATTATTTTTAGAATCACATCATGCCATAAAGAGATTACCCCTGTACCTTGTATTTTTCGAATCGTAAATATCCTTTAATAGGATAAATATCCTTTAATAGGATAAATATCCTTTAATTGGATATTTACGGCACAAGACCCCACTCTGATGATTATCTATGGACAGTGTCGTAAAGCTTTGTCTTTTGTTTTGTGTGATTTAGTGTGGACATGAAGGAAATTAGAGACGCTAACAATTACCCTGTCCAAACTTCAGTACGAAATCATTTATTTTGGGGAAATAAACGCGACGATTCCAAGCAACAAGCAATCAAATCGGCTAATAATCTCTTCGTATATTGGTAGAAATAACAAGGTATTCGGATGGATGTGATATGTTCAGCAGCCGTTCTCATACGTTTTGGCAAGTCATATTTCTCTTCACCGGCCAATAACAGAATATGATCGTGTTATTCCAGCCTTCGTGTGACGGCAACTTCCTCTATAGTTGAAATCCCTTGATTTTCACTCGGGCTCAAACGGTCTTAAAATCTTATCTCCCCTCGTTTATTACATTGCGCTTTCAGTTCAAAGCAGAGTGATTTTAGTATCGAAATCAATTTACATCGTTTTTCAGCATTAATACTTTGAAAATCACTCCACCTTAATCTGGCGTAAAGGGCGTCATTTTTATGTGGAATGTCAAGGTCACATGTGCAGTTAAAATGGCTGATAATCCCCACAGGCATGTCAAACTGTGGACCGTCATCCGACAGACACACGGTGCGCGGTCTTGTCAACTGAAGGAATAATTCTGACTTTTAAAGAAAAGATCGATAGCTGTGGATTTGTCTGACTTCAGTGAATGACAGATGGGGATACAGAACATCGAGACTCTCCAAGGTAGCACGTATGACAGGGACACGTCTATTAATACCACATCAGAGGCTGCAAACATGTGAGCTAGTACATTTCAATTTGAGCTTGAAAAAGTAACATATATTTGTAACCAGATCGTTTAACAGAAATGTCAGGAAGTACAGTTTTATTGCTTTGGATTAGACTGGCTGAACCTTTATTCTATTTATCAAGGGTTGAGATATTGCTTTACGACGTGTGACAGAGCGACAGCAAATATTGCCCCTAAACGACATATGCGTCAGCGGTTTTCCATCATTTTGGAATTTGGCAGACATCTGGAGATTTAAGATCGGAATTGAACAGGGATGAGAATTGCTTGTAGGTCATCGTTCTCGTTATAGCTGACATTTGGCTACAGGGACCAGACATACAAATTTAACTTTAGACCTGGGATAATGTCAGTAGACTGCTATGCCAGGATGGGTGCAACCATTTTAAATTGTCCTGTCCAGATAACTGCTCCAGGTCGCCCTGGTTTTATTACAACTAGTGCAACAGGTCAGGGATACCCTGGTTTTATTACAACTAGTGCAACAGGTCGGGGATACCTGGTTTTCTTACAACTAGTGCAACAGGTCGGGGATACCCTGGTTTTATTACAACTAGTCGCAAGTCTAATGTACGATTAAGATTTATTATAAACATGTGTTTATGAATAACTATCAAATAGTAATGAGTGAGGTGAGCTGATGAGTGAGGTGAGTTGGTAAATGGTGTGAGCTGATGAGTGAGATGAGCGGATGGGTGAGGTGAGCTGATGGGTGAGATTAGCGGATGGGTGAGGTGAGCTGATGGGTGAGATTAGCGGATGGGTGAGGTGAGCTGATGGGTGAGGTGACGGGTTGAGTGAGGTGAGCTAATGAGTGAGGTGAGCTAATGAGTGAGGTGAGCTGATGTGTGAGGTGAAGTGATGAGTGGGGAGAGTTGTTGATCGAGGCGAGATGATGAGTGAGATGAGCTATTGTTTGAGGCAGCCTGATGAGTGAGGTTCGCTGTTGATTGAGGCGAGCTGATGAGTGAGGTGAGCTATTGAGCAAGGTGAGCTGGTAGTGAGTGGGCTACATAATGAATGATGTGCAATAATAGAATTACAACAACAGTAATTCACCATGAATGAGCTTCAAATATCGATTCACGTTTGGGAATCAAACCTTCTTCTTCAGATACACCGATGACAGCTTCCAAGTGGTTTCCTCGCAAATTAATCTGTTACAAATGCATATTTGCGATCCTATACATTAACTAGATATATGGCGAAGGTATATCAAAAAGCATGTTTCATTATTAACAATTTACAAGTTGAAATTGGTCGTCGTTTCAGGGTATAAAGAAAGAAGATCGACTATGTATAGTGTATAACAATCCTTCTGAAAATCTGAAAATAACTTTTCGAAGCAAAACGCTGTTAGACTATTTTCTTATGTGTATGGGATAAGTATGACAAGGAGAAAGCGTCCTGTCTGTAATTCTAAGGGGCCTACCATTTGATATCCCACGAGACCAGGGTGTCTCATATTATTTAAGGGATTGTTCCAGAAAATACTGAAAAACAATAATTTGGCCTCAGATTTTATACAAACAGAAACATTTCAATGGAATGTCCTAGAGAAAGGTGTTTTGGAAACAATAATTGTTAAGGTACTCCTTAAGTTGCAATACAAAGTATTCTGATTCTAAAAAAAGTTTTGGAAGATGTGGAAATATAACGGTGCCAAATCTGGTGAATACTGTGGATGTTCAACGAGGCTGAAGCCAGCCATGCGTTGCAGCCATGGCGACCAGATATTCGTGCATATGTGCTTTGTCCTGGTGACAGCCCAGAAAACCGGAGCCATCATCTTGCCAGCTAATGGAACAGACTTTGCCTGATGTTACCAATGCTAATTGTTTAGTCGCTGGCTGTTAGTGGGGAACCCAGTGCGCATCCATGGTTACAAAACAATCAACAAAATCAACAGGGTCTGGCTAAAAACGAGGTAAATTCTCACAGGAGATGATGAACATGGATCGCCTTTGATCAGGAGTCACCAGCCTTGGAAACCAGCGTGCTGAAACCTTTGTCCTGCCCAGTTCATTCCTCAGAATGTTCTCAACTCCCTCGTGACAGACACCTACTGTATTGACTTATATGACACGTGGAGGTTCATCGATCATCCATAATCATATCCTGTATTTATGATAATTTTCCTTAGAGGGTGCAGTTGAAGGTCTTCCTGGTCTTGAATCATCTTCGAGGCTTTCTCTTCCCTTCTTAAACTCCGCTGCCACCCCAGTGGCTAAGGAACGAGCATCATCACCTGAAGTTGACACGACGTCGGCATGGGTTGCTGATGGAGTTGGAGGTACTTGATGACAATGTGGAAGCCAATTTTGTCCATTTTCATCAACAGACGCTGCCATATCACTTTGATGCCTGCAGCAGTATGCTGCCTGGCTTCGCATTTGCTTTACTGGGGCCTGTAAGCATGAAAAGTGTTGTACTCAATACATACAACTGTTAAGTATCCTTCCTTGTTAGGCTCAGAACTTTCCAGCAACCCCTTTAATGTCCTCTACTATTCTACCGTTGATAGTTTTGAGGGAATAAACCTCATCTCTTACAGTTCAAAAATCAAGATGCAAATGGCAGCTTCATGTTCACATTTCGAATAAATTTTAATCCAAGGAAAGAATACAATTTACTTAGTGCCAACTTTGAAGAAAACTAACCACATGTGATCTAAATGAACATTTCCAAATAGAAAGACACTTTCAAAAGTCATTTCATGACGCCATCACACAAACCGGAAGTCAGCCACATGACATTATGACATTTATTCGCGACTCGTGACGTTATGTGAGATTACTGACTTCCAAGTAAATAGTGGCTGACAGAAAAACTGACATGAGCGCTTACAGTATAATTGGTTATTATGACATTATAGCGTGCCCTGTACGACGGCGCTAGGCCGTTATTACCAATTGCATCCAGGTTGACAGCCCAGTTTTCGTGAGATACAGTCTTAACAGGATCCAATAAAAGACAATTTTCTCATTTTCTTTCCGCTATTCACAAGTGCCCGAGCTTATAGTTCTATTAATCAAGAAGACAGTAGTGACATGTTCTTCCTCGTTCTCCCTCCTTCTTCCTGTAGTCCTCATAACATTTGGGAAGAGGTTTATTTGTCTGTTGACGACATGGGGCCGTCTCCTAGCTTCAGTTAAGATCTAATTCACAGGCAAATTCACGATAAAGGATTCGATCTTGCCCATAACGTAATCACCTGTATTGACGCAATCTAATTTATCAGGAATTTCTCCAACGATAGGCCAAGCCGACGTCAAGAACACCAAAATAATCTGAAGAAGTTAGATTGAAGTAAAGGTCACTACCAATCACAATCTCATTTTCAAAGATGAAACGAAGCTTCCCTTGATGTCTGCTAACAAACTGCGCATGAGGCTAACTTTCACGTCGATATAATACCACTTTGCCATTTAAAAAAGCCTGTAAATAATTTATCTTATAGTGCTTATTATGTCCAGGTTTTCGCGAACCCTCATCAGGTGACAGTTTGTTTAGCATTTAGCAAAATGTTTATGATATTGAATAGAATAGGAGGAGAGTGGCCAGACAGTATGTCTGACTCGCTGAGTGATGGGAGTGAGGGGGGAAGGGGTAGGCTTGAGGGGGTAGCAAGCTGATGAGTGAGTGTGTGGGGACGGGAAGGCGCGTTGTGTCGCTTTTTGACGTACAAAAATATGTACACGTTATTTTGTTGATGGATATAATTATGATTTACTTATTGGTATACGATGGACAATGGGTCGTTTGAGGTCGATTCCGTAGAGCCTGGTTTCGGATCAATCGACCGTCGTTGAAAAGGGTCTGTCGTCAAAATTTTAGGTTTGTTGGTACCTGTTCCATAGTCTGCTAATCAAAGACTGTGAAATATTGGACGTATTGGCCACTGCACTCTGACTTCTGGCAGTTCCCAGTATGACACTTGCCCGTAGACGCCCCGCGCATTGCAGATGTTTTTTAGTGCACTAATGCATTGGTAGTAACATTTATATTTCTTGATCCCCTTCTTTTTTTTAAGAGTATAAATAAAGCGTCAACGAATAACCAGTTTCGATTATCCGACGAAACAGATTCCATTGGGCGTAAAAGGCAAAACAGCTGTGAAAGTATATGAATGGATCACTGAAAATAAGGGGGTGGTTATGTGCCTCATTTAAACATTCCATATGTTAAATCATAGTGTGATGATGTCACGCAGGATACAAGGAAGTGACGTCAAAAGTGACGTCAAAAGAACGCTTCGATACTACACGCGTTCTCTCTCATTTGGACCCGTGAAGATCCGGGGTAGAATAGGTCTTCAGCAACCCATGCTTGTCGTAAGAGGCGACTAACGGGATCGGGTGGTCAGGTTCGCTGACTTTGGTTGATGCATGTCATCGTATCCCAATTGCGGGGATCGATGCTCATGATGTCAATCACGGGATTTTCTGGTCCAGACTCGATTATTTACAGACCGCCGTCATATAGCTGGAATATTCCTGAGTGCGGCGTTAAATAACAAACAAACATACAAATCTCTCGCATTTGCCATGAACAATACGTGACATGGCGTTTCATTGAACTACTTCCCTTTTTGTAAATATAGCACCGTATTTTCAAAGATTTGGCTTTTAGTTCTTGGCGATAGATTGACTTACAGTACGCACAGAGTATTCCTATACACGACAGTTGGAGATAGGCAGCAATTACAAAACCATATCATCAGCTATCTTGAACTTGAGTTAATGGCTTAATGCCTGTACAAATACACAATGGAACGGCGAGGTTCTGCCGAGACGCTAGTATTACTTACATAGGCTACTTTGTTGACGTCTCTGAGAGATATATACGGAACGGACTTGAACCACACACGTCGCTCCAACACTTTGACGTCTCTAAGAGACTTAGTGTCAATACCGGACTATCTTAAGATCCTCTCAGAATTAATTGATATTAATACCAAGGTTCATCAATATTGACCTTATTGAACGATGGATAAGATTGGTGGGAGAGTCTTGCGCTCTCTGCTCTCTCTACCTCCCGCCCCTGATGACTGGTCACACACTGGACACTCTGACTGGGCAGGAGATAACGGATTATAGCCAGGGGGTGGTCAATATAGCAGGAAATTAGCCGGTTTGTACGTTTCTGTATCACACAAGTGCCCTTACTTTAATTAAGCCCATAGCGTAGCAAAGTCTGTTCGCGAAAGCAGCGTGTCACCTGAGGACAACAATGGCGGTGCTACTGACGTAGTCTCGCGAGATTTGAGTATCAGTATCTGAAAGAAAAGCTTGACAGCTGTCAACATTGACGAAGTATGTTATGATGGCCATTATGACGGGTATTGGTGACGTCTGCTCGCTCGGCGCCAACCACTGGGGACATTCACGTGAGAAACTGACGTCTGCTCGGTCAAGCCGCACGTGAGCAGATCCTGAAATTTCTTGTAGGATCTAGGAACGCCTCCAGAAAAGCCAACTTACCGGTTTCTGTTGCCCGAATGGACGTATAAATCAATCCCTTTATTCATTTTGATTTGCATCGCCTCTGGTGCCTCTTTTCAACCCGTCACCACAGACGGTGTAGTCGCGACTTAATCCAACATTGCAGACATGCTGCGAAAGCTGTCGCAGTTTTAGCCGTACCGCGGCAAGAATCATCATAGAGATTTAATGAGAATAAAAACTATTACCTCGCAATATTACATTGCCAGCGTCTTGTTTCAGGGGATGTCTTCAGTAAATGTTGCTATGACAACTGATATGCCTAAAATAATGATTAATAGTTTGCAAATTAATGTCTCGATTATCGAGTAACGTCGCCAAACGCTTGGCAGATAAATAGCTGAATTTCGCAATGTTCTACCAGCTGAAAGTAATATGAAGGCTTGGAAGTAATAATGTGTCTGATATAGCACTACGCTCGTATATACATGTATATATAATTACAAACAACATTGGAATATTGAAAATGTGAAAGTCCGGGTTATAATTGGTCTCCAGCAACCCATGCTTGTCGAAAGAGGCAACGGAAGGGATGGTCAGACTCGCTGACTCCGTTGGTTTGTCTGTTCATGACTCAATTATTTACAGACGGCTGCCATATAGCTGGAATGTGCGGCGTTCAACAACAAACAAATTATTTTGATGTAGTTGGATGAGTGCGATTTTACGCCGCTTCCAACACTTTGACAAGGCGGGTTCAGCCCAGAAGAGCCTAACGTTGGTCTACATGTGAGACATTGAAAATGGACCCATGGCGAGACGAAAAAGATCGTTCATTATGTAGTGCAGGGATGCAAATCTCTCTAATGCGAGGGTGTAATATTTCGGGGACGAATGAGTATGATTTTACGCCGCTTTTAGCAATATTCCCGCCGTACCTAGGTTGGAGAGACCAATAATGGACCTAACACATTGTACCCATGTTGATAATCGAACCCAGGTAATTGGCGTAATTGGCAAACGCTTTAACCACTTGGCCACTCCACCAGCCATATATGTTCTAGACGAAGGAATGTTATTTGCCTGTATGCCAGTGTTCGAATCTGAGTTCTACAACAGTATTATAACACTGGGATGCGATACGGTGGAAGAGTTGTTAACGTGCCATATCCCTAGTCCAGACGCTAACTTCCAGGACACACCCATGTACACCTTATACAACCCAAAGTTCGAGACAGCGCTATGTATTTTATCTCGAAATCGAGATAACAGGCAAATAATATGTATATGCAAATGAAACGCCACTCAAAAAGTGATATGTATGTATAGAGTGAGTTGGACGGTGAATAGCCTCGAAATATCGGTACATTCGAGATAACGGAGCTCGACTGACTGCATACACACATGATTTTGATATTTAACACTTGTTTCCAAACCACAAATTCATATTATGGATGGTACAACATAATTTCAAAAGATTAAATATATTAGGACATTAATTGCCACAATGTTACTTAGTGAAAGAACAAGGAGACAAGGGTGAGTGGGTTATTCTGTGAGGACGCGCTGACTTGCGGAAAGCTCGTTCAGGATGAAGACGATGAAGGATATTCCAAGGAGACGTGAGTTCCGCTATTTTGCCTGTTACGTTCAATGGAATCTGTTTCGGCGGATGCTCGAGACTGGTTATTCTCTTGCGCTTTATATTCCATAGAACTTGATGTATCCCCGACATCAATTCAGCTTATTGTATGCAGAAGGACCTGCAGCATTTCCGCAAATTGCCCCCATCGGGTAACTTCCGGATTGCCCATATTGCCTCTTCACAACTAATTATGTATAAATGTACTATTCAACTTACAACTAGTTATAGCGACACTTCACCAGAATATTAAAATCAAAATAACTGAAAACAATAATACACATCGCCCAAATAATGCTCGTTAGCATAGGTTAAAAGCTGTTTCTAAATATCGTGTTTCCGGGGACTATCGAGCGGCTATTAAACAAATTACCAAAATAAATGAACCAAAGATGTGTTCCGAAAATTCTGTAGAAGTTAAACCCAGCAACATATATTTGTATACTCCGGTATTGTCAAAAGCGGATATTATAGGAACACTTAATGAGACTAAAGCACAATTGTGAAATTAAATTGATCGAGTATGGTACATTTATTTAGGTAGTGATAAGCGAGTATAACTTGGATCGCGTCAGGCTTTCCTCACACATGAAACTGCTACGCCGGGACACTGTGGATTGCGGGTTTCAACATGTCACATGTACCATGATATATGTCGTGTATATATATGACACATGTATCGTGATACATATTTGATCAAAACACGTGTTTCATGATATTTATTGCATCAGGATACAGTATCGTGGTACATGTCGTTTCAGGACACTGTATCGTAGTACAGGTCGTATCAGAATACTGTATCGTGGTACAGGTCGTATCAGAATACTGTATCGTGGTAAAGATCGCATCGGGACAATGTATCGTGGTACAGGTCGTATCAGGTCACTGTATCGTAGTATCATGATATTTATTGTATCATTATACAGAGTCGTGGTACATATCGTTTCAGGACACTGTTTTGAGGTACGTGTATCAGGACACTTTATCGTGGTAAAGTTCGTATCAGGACATTGTATCGTGGTACAGATCGTACGAGGACAATGTATCGTGGTGAAGATCGTATCAGGACACTGTATCGTGGTACAGGTCGTATCAGGTCACTGTATCGCGGTACAGGTCGTATCATGACACTGTGTCGTGGTACATATCGTTTCAGTACACTGTATCGTGGTACAGATCGCATTAGGACACGTATCGTAGTACAAATCCTATCAGGACACTGTATCGTGTACATCTTTCAGGACACTATCATGGTACAGATGGTATCATGGCACTGCATCGTGATTCATATAGTAGAGGACTCACTTAAAAAGATGTAGACTGTATCAGAGTGAGTGAGTGAGTCATAGGTTTCTGGCGTGCCCATGGGACGCAACTCAGCACGGCTGTCGTGCTGTCACGGATGATAATGACGATGAATCTCGGAATGCAAGTATAGTGACACAAATGAGATTCATCGCTATTCGCCAGTTCAAGTATTGGCACCGTGCGCTCACAGCAATTCCATCCCTTGTTTAGACCAGAAGCCATATACTTACATGCTGTCAAACTAAACGGTGAAGTAAGTCATCGTCAGAGAAAGCCGCCCAGACTTTGTTTTCATACACCATAGTGAAAGATAGGCATAACGTCTTTGCCTTGACCGACATGGCGACGTAGGGAGGCGATGCGTGTCAAGGCGATTGGACACATTAAGGATCAATCACATGTATTTCATGTAAGGATCAATCACAAGTTGTTCAGTGTGTGATTGAATTGTTCCATAATACACTGGGAAAATAATCAGGTTTTACAAATTTAACAAAAAAGCTTCCCATTACGGCTAATGAAACATCAGCAGGAAGTAGTGGCCGAAAATGAAATTCTAATAAATCAATCGATTGACAAGAAGCCAGGAACAGTTGCGGCGATCGATACTTCGATCAAACGTGAAGCCATTAAGCCATTTTATTGCCTGAAATGTACACAAGGTCAAGGCAAAAGAATATGCTCTCTCTCTCTCTCTCTCTCTCTCTCTCTCTCTCTCTCTCTCTCTCTCTCTCTCTGTCTCTCTCTCTTACGCTCTCTCTCTCTCTCTCTCCTTGATATAACTGGAATACTTTTCAAAATCACGTTAAATACATGTCACTCACTCACCCACAGTATAGACATAAGCGGTGATTAAAATGTCGACACTGGTATACCAGGTGTTAATTAGGCGATATAATCAAAATTAACATTTCTGTATAAAACAGTTACACGTCTTTGGCATGCAACTTGGTCTTGGTCATTTTAGCTGACAGTGATATTACAGACAACATATTAAAACTGGTGTTAACTAGATCAACGTCGCTCACATCAAAATACCTGAAGCCTAATGTAAACTGGTTTTTTACCCGAGGACATATTCTTGGTGCAATTGGTTCTTACCAATATTGCCGTTATACCACAACAGGCGTCATCAAATAGACGTCCGGTAAAAAGGTAGTATACACTAAATTTATAAAAAAACAACACTTTTTCAGCCCCCAAAACCAAATTTCGGCCCCTTTACCATGACTTTCACTTCTATCCGCGTCATACTACCCCTCATCATGGCTATTTTAAAGTGGAACTGCAATGGTCTCCTCACACATGGGTATGGGCACGCATTGTCCTAAATCCAACGACTCTTCATTGTCGTTCAAGAACAAGAATATCCCCCCAAAGTGCCTTCAAAATACCAGGCTTCGTCTTCATTCGGCAGGTAGACCCCGCCCTCCAAACACCCCTGGGCACCCTAAATGGCTGGATGGGTCTATTTGTCAAAAACTATACCCACTCCAAATCAACAAATCATGGCTATAACTACTACAATCAACAAAACAAAACTAACAATAATAAATATATATCACACTAAAACTAAACCATTTACAGTGACTGGCTTTGAGATACTCTCCAAGTATTCAACTCCAGAAATCCTCTTTCTAGGAGAGCCAAATGTTCATCGCCTACATAGGGACGCACACAAATATACACAGACAAATTTTGCAAAACATTATTAAAGTGAACTGATAGCCACAATCTTATCTTTTCAATTGATAATCAACCAACTAAGATACCCTATGGTCACTTCATACTCCAACATCAGTGTTTGTTTGTTTGTTTCTTGTTTTACGCCGCACTCAGCAATATTCCAGCTATATGACGGCGGTCTGTAAATAATGTCTGGACCAGACAATCCAGTGATTGACATCATGAGCATCGATCCACACAATTGGAATACGATGACATGCATCAACCAAGTCAGCGAGCCTGACCATCCGATCCCGTTAGTCGCCTCTTACGACAAGCATAGTCGCCCTTTACGACAAGTATGGTTGGTGAAGACCTATTCTACCCCGGATCTTCACGGGTCACAACAGTAGTGAATGTTTCCTTAATAATTTCTCTCTAAAACATTGGAGCGTTCATAATAACACCTGGGTCGGGGAACAAATAAAACCGCATTTGAGCAGATACTAGAACCTGGAAAATAAAATCCCTTCCCATCTTTTTGGGACAGGTATTTCTAATTATTTACTATTTTATATATTTATAGTTACATGTACTTAAACCCACATGCCCCGTCCATGAAATTGGAGCCCCAGGTACCAACTTGAACATTGGATTTGACGCAAACATTACTAGGCTGAAAACAGCCGCCCGTTGTGAGAAACTCATTGGATATGATTCATGTAATATCGCCTATGATACCCAAACAAAACATCAAAATTTAAAAACTTTTTTCTGTTTCATATTAGCCGCCATCAAACAGGCATACTTTCTTGTGCTCGGTAGTTCACCTCAGCTTGATGACGGACGGAAGGACATGTGGCTAAATGTGACCATACTTCTTATAATAAACACCAACGGAAGCAACGTCCATGGATTAGGTCCGATGGAATTACCAGTATGGTCGTGACACACAGAGGATCGCGGGAGGAGGCGGTGTCTGAAAAAGGCGGTCACTCAGAGCTTCTGTTCCCATCAAGTTCGACATGGGTTGTCAATTCAATTACAGAGTCAACGTTCTTCTCTCCAGGTAACACGGTCAAAGGTCGGCGCAGCGCCCCCAACGTTGATTAAAGTGCTGGTTATATATAGACGGGATCTGTGAAGATTCCGGGTAAGATTATAGGTCACCAGCATCCTATGCTTCTCGAGGCGATTAAATGGATTGGTGGTCACACTCGGTGACTTGGTTGATGCATGTCATCGTATCCCATGCGTGCATTGATGCCCATGATGTCAATCACTGTATATTTGGTCCAGACTCGATTATTTACAGACCGCCGTATTGCATGTCATCGTATCCCATGCGTGCATTGATGCTCATGATGTCAATCACTGTATATTTGGTCCAGACTCGATTATTTACAGACCGACGTATTGCTGGCACATTGTTGAGTGTGGCGTTAAACAACAAACAAACAAACAAACAAACAGACGCTGAACAGCTTTACTTACAGGTAGTATGTTCCATTAACCAGTATCCCCGCGACGATCTGGTTGGAATTGGTCTTCAGCAACCCGTGCTCATCAAAAGAGATGACTAACGGGTTTTGGTGGTCCAGTTCGCTGACTTTGTTGATGCCAGTCATCGTAATCAATATCATTGACCGGTGCTCATGTTGTCAATACCAAGATTGTTTACATATCGGCGCCATATAGCTGGAATATTGCTGAATTTGTATAACACTCAACAATAATCCAGCTATATGTGTCTGTAAATAATCGAGTCTGAACTAGACAAACCAGTGGTTGATATCATGAACAACGCCCAACCTCTTCAGGATAATATGACAAGCAAATAACCGAGCATCTGGTCCAATTACCAGGACGGAGGTCCTCAAGACTGATCGTGATAGTTGTGTTTTCAGGTTGTAGTTGGTTTGATTAAATTGTTGGCAACTTTGAATATCTCACATCAAACATCTTATTCGACCAACTACATCATATGAGGTATATGCAACTAACTCCTAGAGACCGGTGAAGATACGGGTTAGAATAGGTTTTCAGCAACCCCTGCTTGCCTTAAAAGGCAACTATGCTTGTCGTAAGAGGTGATCTAACGGGATCGGGGGTCAGGCTCGCTGATCTGGTTGATGCATGTCATCGTATCCCAATTGCGTGTATCGATGCTCATCAATCACTGGATTGTCTGGTCCAGACCCGGTTATTTACAGACCGCCGTCGTATTGCTGGAATATTGCTGAGTACGGCGTTAAACAACTACAAACGAACAATCAGAGTTTCCCAATTCACAGCCTGATGGTGTTCCATTAGCACTATGACGTCATATCAGTGCATTGTCTTTTGTAGTTGAAATTTTTTACACCGATTATTCTTGACGTCAAAGACGATCTACAGTAAAGTACGGTAATAACGAACTCAAAGGGACTACTAATTTTAGTTCGTCATAACTGTAGTTCGTTATAAGCATATATACAGCATTACTACAGCAAATAGTTGGGACCAAAAAAGCAAGTTCGTTATATCCGTCGGTTCGTTATAAGCGTGTTCGTTATAACCGTAGTTTACTGTAATACTTGTCCTAGGATCCTGGCGTTAAACGGCAAACCCGCATCGTATGCACTTTCTTACAGAAACAACTATGAATAGAACATAGAATTAGAAGAACCTTCTCGTAAATGAGAATTACAGATTATCTGTCCTTCCCGAATTAACCTGACAGACGATTGCCGGGGACATCCTTGTAAATCACTTGATGCCGTCAGCTAGGAGACTAGACAGGAGACTAGAAAATTAATCTATTCGAATTTAACATAGAGCCAAAAAAATGTGATATTCCATAACAAAAGAAAATGTCAACCTCAAAGAGGGGAGCAATTACGGTGCTTGTTGTACGATGATTTAAAGGGGCCAGGATCTGGAGCCTGTTTTAATGCACGCTTCCATGTTCACATATGCAAAACGCGTAATGCACGTGTAACAGCAATATGAAAACACACACTCGTGTACCATTGTTTACCAGACCATGTTATAAAATGTGAAAACACAATATCTATAAAAAAATTATATCATATTGTGTTCCATATATTTTTCGACTCTTCTTGTTGCTAAAATCGCCTCCGTTTTCCTTAAATACATATTGGTGGCAATCGGGGCAATTTAACCATGTACTAGCACTTGAAACTATAGACGTCTGTGACCCAGTTGATAGTTTTACGACATGTGTGTCTTTGCTGATTTACCGAAAGTGAGTGAGTGAGGATCGTTTTACGCCACTTTTAGCAATATTCCAACAATATCATGGCGGTGGACACCCGAAATGTACCAATGTCGGGAATCGAACCCGGGTCTTCGGCGTGACGAGCGAACGCTTTAACCACTAGGCTACCCGACCGTCCCGATATAACGAAAGAAAATAGGAAAAGGTGGCGCCAGAATCCTATGACTGTGTGTTCAAATCCCCTTCGAGTCGTATAAGGCGCCTCGATTTGCTGTGCAGAGTTGCGTCTCTTGGGCACGCCAGAAACCTATGATTGTGGGGTCGAATCCAGGTTCGCCCCGCCTCGTGCGTTTCACCGAAGTGGTAAACGTCTGAGACCTGCATCACTTCGGGCTTTCCTCCCATATTAAGCTGACACGCCGTGATATAACTGGAATACTGTCAAAAGCGGCGTTAAACCCAACTCACTCACTCTTAGGCGCCTTAATTCGCTATCCAGTGTTGCCAGAAACCTATGATTGTGGGTTCGAATCCCGTCTCGTCCCGATTATGTTTCTTGATTTGTCAGCACAATACACGTGCTCGTGGCTTTCCCCTAAGTGGAAAATGTCTTAAACCGACTACACCCCGTGATGTATCTGAAATAGTGTTCAAAGCGGTAAACACAACTCACTCACTCCTTATTGACTGAAATAGCAGTGGTTGCACTTATATAGCGACGTGCATGCACGTGTATGTGTGTGTGTGTGGCTGCTTGTACTAGTCCGGACTGATGCCGATTTATAGTGCTAGCACACTGAGATACCATGCCGTAGTTTAACATGAATACCCCACTCAGACACAGTATACTGACTCCGAGCCGACCAGTCCTTCTTTAAGCCCCTTAATGCCGAGCGCCAGACAGGGTAACAACAAGTACCATCTTTTAACGTCTTTTGGTATGACGCGGCCGGGGATCAAACCCCCGGACCTTCCGCTCTCCGGGCGGACGCTCTACCATTAGACCACGGAGGCGGTCACTGCCACATGAATGAGATCCGGGAGTAGCTCCACACAAGGTATTGTTATAGTTCAGATTGCAGTTAACTTGTCAAAAGTTTAAAAGTTTTGTCATAACGTTGATTGTTCACACTTGAAGTTTAAAAAAGTCTCAGAAATAATTGGACAAAAAATGGCTTCCGTTGATGTAAAAAACGTGTATTGGTAAAATGATTTTCTGCAGCACGTAGTTTTTAGCGCAAGAGTGACCTTCTTTATTATTGAATTTCGATGCGAAAAATTTGCCCTTTGCAAGAAAAACTGAAGTAAAACGTAATTAGTGACAGACGCAGACCTTTAGAGTTTTGAGATAAAGCATTGGTAGTCTAGAATTAGTACCTCTCACAAAAGAGATTCTCCCCATGGGGTTTCCGGCTTAGAATTGTCCCCAGCAACGTGTCCTGGTCGTAAGCAAAGACTCATTGAATCGGTAGGTCAGAATTGACATCGGATATCGCAATTCGGATACGATGACATGCATCAACCAAGTCAGCATACTGATCCCGTTAGTCGTCTCCTACGACAAGCATGGGCTGCTGAAGACCAATGCTAATTTTCATGGGACCAGGCATATATATACAGTTGTATATAGTTATGGGAAACAGTAGAGACTTGTGTGATGATGTACAGCCGCAGGAAATGCGAATCATGCAGGGGACCCCATTTGTGATGCAGAGGGGTCGATGAATGGACTTAATTTGGTATGAGCATCTTAACCGTTTAATCAAACGGACAAATGTATTAACAGTGTGATGAAACTCAAATCTCCACTGTGGTTCGTCCCCTTAAATCAGCACATGTTCACAAATGAACCGCCTACTGTGAGTGTCAGCGTGATCATCCTCTTGCCTTGCGTGTCCACTTCATACCGTCGTGGGTGCCACGGGTGGACGAGTCGTCTAAGGCGCCGCGATTCGCTGTGCAGAGTTGCGTCCCTTGGGCACGCCAGAAACCTATGATTGTAGGTTGGAATCCCGGTTCGCCCCGATTATGTTTCTAGGTTTGTCAGCACCATACCCGTGCTTGTGGGTTTCACCAAAGTGGTAAACGTCTGAGACCTGCATCACTTCGGGCTTTCCTCCGATATTAAGCTGACACGCCGCGATATAACTGGAATACTGTTAAAAGTGGCGTTAAACCCAACTCACTCACCCATACCGTCGTGTGTTATGTACATTGACCTACAACAGCATATCACTTCCGCTTCACATTTCTATGTTTCCTTTTTTACCTTGAGCCGTTCCTAAGTACATGTAGTGAGTGAGTCGGGTGTTTTTGACGCCGCTTTGAACAGTATTCCAGTTATATAAAGGTGTATCAGTTTGATATGGGATGAAAGACCGATTTGATACAGGTCTTAGACGTTTACCACTTTGGCGACACCCACGAGCACGGATATAGTGCTGACAAACCTAGAAACATAATCAGGTCTACCGGGATTCGAACCCACAATTATGGGCTTCTGGCCCGACCAAATCCATCACTTTATACTTCATAATTTATTTCGATTGGATTTGGAACATAAATCAGCCAAAAAATCCAACAATACAAAAAGTCTTTAGCCTATAATAATGTCAGACAAAAAAAACCACTGTGTTTTTTGTTGGAGAGTGCTTACCCTTTTCGCGAACATCTGGTGTCATCACTAATTTTCAGTTGTCCATTTTTTCACCTCTATTTTGCCCTTTTGTTGACGTGCAAAATGGGGGTCGCAATTGCGCAGTACTCATTACTGATAATCGAGTCTGGTTAGTGTCTGGCGTTGACGTTTTATATTCTACCTGTTACTGTAATGTCGCTTCTGTTCCATAAAATGCCACTGACGGTTCCTAACTGGGAGTTAAACTACCACGGCAATGTTTACAGATGAGAGCAAGCTTTAAAAGAGTGTTTTAACTGTGGTCGCCAACTGATGAAGTCCAAGAAACCTAAGTCAATTGTCCTTCGCTGAGGCGTTTATCACTTGAGGAAGCCATAGAGGTCGCTTACTGCGTCTGAGTGGGTGTCTATCTGTTTACGTTTACATTCTCCACAGATACTCCGAGACAAGGGGGTATGCACACAGAATTTCCCATCTTGTTCCCCCTGTCTGTGCTGACTCGAGTCTCAAGCAAACAACACATTTTAGCTGGCGCCACACTACAGCCGTAGTAAAACCACTGGAATGACAATGATGGAACTGGCAATGTCAAACATGTCATGATCATAGTAGACTCAATTTATGGATAACAACTTCTTTATATACTGTTTTGCGACGTTTCGGTATAGATCCGTTTACCGTATGTTGTCAAGCAAGGCTGAATAACGAATATGGTACAGAATATATATAGTAATTGGAGGATTAACAGTAACAACAATTGCATACATGGTAGGTTAAACAATGACAATAACATTATAATACTGATGGTCTTTGACATGATGGTCTTTGATTCAGGTGTTGATGAGGCGGGATGTTTCACCTACGTAGGATCGCCCACAGTTACAGTCAATTGGATTAACTACAACTTTAGGTTCTTGGTTCTTGGCATTTGTGTAGTGTTTCTGCCGTTGGTTCTTAGTAGGGTATTGAGGGAGGTGAATCTGGTGAAGTAGGTGTCAACTTCTAAGTAATGCATATCGAACAATTCATATGTCATGAACAAAAAAGAACCAAGGTAACGGCAGACGGAAACGAACCACACAGCCACTACATCTTAACCTTAAGAGAATATTGTTTACATATTTATTCCAAAGCCATCATTCCCTCACAGACTGTACACCACTGGGTTATTAAATCTGAAGAGTTATGACACTGACTCTGGCCTATAGAGCCAAGGACATAACTGCCAACGTCCATATATACCCTTTGCTATTTGGAAGAGCTGTATACGTTAGTCTTGCTTTCGAATTGAGCAGCCACATTAATGTACGTGTCACTCAGTTCTTTTAATCCACACTTTCTGTTGTTCCACAATTCTTTACTTATTTCGAATTATTGATTACTAAGTATTCAGTTCAACACTTTAACATCCACGGTAGATTATACGGTGGCCCATAAGGGACATGGAGTCTGTTTTTCAATATTTTGATACTTCACTTACTTTTATCGTATCCTTTTGCAAATTAACACAATTTGTCATACAAATGTGTGATAAATCATGCATAAAAACAACCGAAAACATGGAAAAGGTACTTTCAAGTAGCTATTGAATCGCTGAAATGTGAAGCGAAAATGTCAAAAACTAAAATGAAAATGTCAAAAACAAAAATGAAAATGTCAAAAGCTGAAATGAAAATACAGAAAAGTATTTCCACCGCGATGAAAAGTATTTCCACCACGTTTGAAACGTTATCACCGCGGTGGAAATACTTTTCTGTATTTTCATTTTAGTTTTTGACATTTTCACTTATGTTTTTTAAATTTTCGTTTTTGTTTTTGATATTTTCATTTTAGTTTTTGACATTTTCGCTTCACTTTTCAGCGATTCAATATCTGCTTTATACTTGATTTATCACAAATTTTCATGACAAATCGTGTTAATTTGCAAAAGTTTACGATAACAGTAAGTGAAATATCAATATATTGAAAAACAGACTCCATGTCCCTTAAGGGCCACCGTAGGATTATGTCTGACAGGCAGTTACAGACCTACAAGAACTGTTTTTATCTACGTGTAGATCTACATGTACTGTTATTCCATTTATGCCCGTGTAATTCTCATATATAAACTGCCGGGCATAAGAGATTATACACGGATGTTTGATTGCTAAAATTAGAATATAAATGGTCAATCGACTGTGATGTATTTGAGAAGGCTGTTATAGGCGACATTGCATCACATCATTGAGTATCTCACTACAGGTGACGTGCACGTGGCGTCTGTTGACGTGCACGTGGCGTCTGTTGACGTGCACGTGGCGTCTGTTGACGTGCAACGAGGGCGTCGCGATCTGACTACACAGGAATGAGCAGAGTGGTGAAGGTGCTGTCGTCATCAGTTTGAGTTAGTTCACAAGTAAACAGTCTCCAATTCTAGCGATTGTGAAAACCGCGAGCACGCCTCTCGACGATGTTGTCGGATGGCGTCATTGGAAATCCGTTGTTACTCGTACCTCTGCGCGTCTTCAGTAGTTGGTGGTTCGGTGTCGGAGGATAGTGCCCAGTCCAATGTATTACAGGTCTGGCTGCTACGTTCCAACAGTGTGACGATGATTGCACAGTTACGTTTCTTGCAGTCTGGGAAAGGTTGGCATCAATTAGCCTCATTCCTTCGGCAACTATTCATCGTAGTTAATACCATTTCTGCACGTGTTCGCGAAAACAGGTGTTCAGCGATTTTTTCACTGCTGCACGTGTTTTTTCCAACGAAAGGGTTGTTGGGTTTTTTTACTCTTAACTTTTCAGTGTTTCGGTGAATGCTTTCAGCCTAGTATTTTGTTTGTTTGTTTTGTTTGTTTTGTTGTTTAACGCTGCACTAGGCAATATTTCAGCTGTATGACGGCGGTCTGTAAATAATCGAGTCTGGACCAGACAATCCAGTGATTTACATCATGAACATCGATCAACGCAATTTGGGTACGATAACATGCATCAACCAAGTCAGCGAGGCTGACCACCAGATCCCGTTAGTCGCCTCTTACGAAAGGTATAGTCGCCTTTTTACAGCAAGCATTCTACCCCGGATCTTCACGGGACAAGTAACGTTTAGGTTACGTAGAAATCTTTTGATCTATTCCAATTTTCAAGTGTATGCTTTCGTCTGCCCGGCAATTCACATAGCACTCACTGCCTTGTTACAATGGTTGTCACACTAAGACGGATGATACTGACAAATCTACATATGCTCACGGAATAGAAAACGAGAGCTTTTTAATATTGTTCCATCCAAAGGTCAGCAATATGAGTAGACACGTAAACCACCCATGTTATTAAATGTGAAGTCTCACCCGGGCTATATTTATCAAAGTAACTTGTTGATTATTTTGTTTTAAGACAGTGTCATTTTGATCACTTAGCTTAGCGACTTTCAATAAGGTTTTAGAATCGTGCTAATATTTTAAGATGGCCTTACGAGCGGTGGGTTGTAGGATTTTTTACATCTAAGTTTGCAAACTAAGATGATAAATTCAAAAACGTTTGCCAGCTTGTGTTTTACATCAGCTTGTGTTATTATTAGCTCCCCTCCACGTCTCTCAAATGTCGACGCGGTGAAATAGATCTCAGATAAAATAGATACAAGTAAGTGTTTCGTACAAGATATTTGTATACCAATCTGCCGTTGGCGCCTAAAAATATGTTCTGCTCTTTGTGTCTCTAGGCTGAAGAAATGTTTATTGCATCAATCCTCAATACCAAATCCACATTATCTCATGTGTCAACCATGTCACTCCTTGACATTCAGATATGTCTACGTGTCTATTAATGAGAGAATCATAAGTTGGAAATCTTTGTTGCTAAAAAATCTCTGTATGTTTTACAACTATCATGGGTCGAGGTTTTCCACCAGTTTTATAACTGTCATGGGTCGAGGTTTTCCACCAGTTTTATAACTATCATTGGTCGAGGTATTCCACCAGTTTTATAACTATCATGGGTCGAGGTATTCCACCAGTTTTATAACTATCATGGGTCGAGGTATTCCACAAGCTTTAGGGAGCACGAGTGGCCCAGTCGTCTAAGGCGCCGCGATTCGCTGTGCAGAGTTGCGGCCCTTGTGCACGCCAGAAACCTATGATTGTGGGGTCGAATCCCGGTTCGCCCCGATTATGTTTCTAGGTTTGTCAGCACCATACCCGTGCTCGTGGGTTTCACCGAAGTGGTAAACGTCTGAGACCTGCATCATTTCGGGCTTTCCTCCCACATTAAGCTGACACGCCGCGATATAACTGGAATACTGTTAAAAGCGGCGTTAAACCCAACTCACTCACTCCACAAGCTATATAACTACCATGGCAATTGGTCATTAACTGATGAGGCATCCCCAGGAACAGATTTCCTGGGGGAAAACTAAGTCAGATTCCTTGTAACGGAGTCCTCTGTAATGATTTGAACTGTCGTCCTTGTCTGGGAATACCCAAGTAACGCGTTGAACACTTTGGGAAGCCATAAAGCGCTGTTACTGCGTCTGGGTGTGTGTCTACCTATTACTGAACGTTTAAGTTCTTGACAGATACAGTAAGACAAGGGGGTATGCACACAGCATAGGCTATTATGTCGCCACCTTTCTGTACTGACTTGAGTTTAAAGCAAACACCACATTTTAGCAGGCATCACTCTGCCACAGTAAGGGCCCACTCAACTAACGCTTAATGTCTCAACAGAGGAACTGACAATGTTAGCTTTCTTACAAAGATAAAAGAAGTGAGATATGGACAGGCGGTTAAAAAGAACATTATGTTCAATTGTGTTTCAAAGAATTGTATCATGTATTGCATGCACTCTTGGTTGTATACGTCGAAGAGATATGTCCATTATTATTATTATGTGCCCCAATTCCTACATATAAGTGCAATAATCTTAAACGCGACGTTAAATCCCATTGTACCTTTCTGCCTACTGTTCGAGAACAATGTTGATAATAACTGAAGAGAGCCTGGAGTCATGGTCTGTGGTGGTGCTTGGGGTTAGGAACGTTACGTTTGAAATCAATAATAATTGTGACACTTGATGGTGCAATTTGGAACACATAAACCACGTTTACACTGCCTACCTTCCGTAATTTAAGAATGACTTTATATGATGAAGAGTTTAGCACACCTGTGTGCTTTGGGAAAGGCAGATATCCTGTGTAAGGAATAAACACTAATATTTCTCGCCAAGCCAAGCTAAATACAATGGGTTTTTCCTAATGTAGGATTTTTACCATCCCAATACACACTCGCGTGTTGACCTCTATCATGTACTCCCCAAATGGGTACAATGTGTGATGCTCATTTCTGTCGCATCTGGGGCGGTCGGGTAGCCTCGCTCGTCACGCCGGACACCCGGACTCACTCACTCACTCACTTTGGCACATCTGTCGTGATATTGCTTATATATAGCTAAACGCTCACCCACTCACTCTATTAAACAACAATACAAGGCTCCGCTGTTTACCTGTCAGGCTCTCTCGACAACGCCTTAAATCCACATTTCAGCTCATAGATCTTAGATGTATCTGAATGGCACATATGCCTATGATATGCGAGATAAAAATATCATTTTGTCCCTTATCGCCTGGTGAATCGTGGATCACTCCTAAGCAAAGAGTTGGGTAAACTTTTTACGAGCGAGATTTTCATCAAGGTCTTCCCTCCATCGGTTATCAGTTGGAAAATCGATTTTAACCATTTATTATCTGCCATGGTTATAAGACAGCGTTCAAGAGTGCCAATTTCAACAAACAACTGATCAGTTTCCATGGCGACAGAGATGTGTGCAGCCTAATGCAGCAGCACCCTTGCTACGTAACTAGCATGTATTGATCACAAACCTGAACCATATTGATTTATTGAAACTCCATGTGCCCATGCTCATTAACACTGAATCTGGTCTCATAAATACCTCAAAGGCTGCTTTCTCACAATTACCGTAACATTTTCCTAACAAAAAGACACAATATTCAAACACCAACTGAAGATTAATGTTACATGCAAAATGAATTTTATCATGCCATGCCCTTAGCATTAGATACATGTTCTGGCATATCCTCTACATTAGATACATGTTATGCCATGCCCTCTACATTAGATACATGTTATGCCATGTCCTCTGCATGAGATACATGTTATGCCATGTCCTCTACATTAGATACATGTTATACCTTGTCTTCTGCATTAGATACATGTTATACCATGTCCTCTACATTAGATACATGTTATACCATGTCCTCTACATTACATACATCTTATACCATGTCCTCTACATTAGATACATGTTATACCATGTCCTCTGCATTAGATACATGTTATGCCTAGTCCCCTGCATTAGATACATGTTATACCATGTCCTCTGCATTAGATACATGTTATGTCATGTCCTCTACATTAGATACATGTTATGCCGTGTCCTCTACATCAGATACATGTTATACCATGTCCTCTGCATTAGATACATGTTATGCCATGTCCTCTGCATAAGATACATGTAATACCATGTCCTCTACATTAGATACATGTTATACCATGTCCTCTACATTAGATACATGTTATACCATGTCCTCTACATTAGATACATGTTATGCCATGTCCTCTACATTACATATATGTTATGACATGTCCTCTGCATTAGATACATGTTATACCATGTCCTCTGCATTAGATACATGTTATGCCATGTCCACTGCATTAGATACATGTTATACCATGTCCTCTACATTAGATACATGTTATGCCATGTCCTCTACATTAGATACATGTTAAGCCATGTCCTCTCTATTATATATATATAAATTATGCCATGTCCTCTACATTAGATACATGTTATACCATGTCCTCTGCATTAGATACATGTTAAGCCGTGTCCTCTCTATTATATATATATAAATTATGCCATGTCCTCTACATTAGATACTTGTTATGCCATGTCCACTACATTGGATACATGCTATGCCATGTCCCCTACATTAGATACATGTTATACCATGTCCTCTACATTAGATACATGCTATGCCATGCCCCCTACATTAGATACATCTTATACCATGTCCTCTACATTACATACATCTTATACCATGTCCTCTACATTACATACATCTTATACCATGTCCTCTACATTAGGTACATGTTATACCATGTCCTCTGCATTATATACATGTTATGCCATGTCCCCTGCATTAGATACATGTTATACCATGTCCTCTGCATTAGATACATGTTATGCCATGTCCCCTGCATTAGATACATGTTATACCATGTCCTCTACATTAGATACATGTTATGCCATGTCCTCTGCATTGGATACATGTTATACCATGTCCTCTGCATTAGATACATGTTATGCCGTGTCCTTTACATCAGATACATGTTATGCCATGTCCTCTGCATAAGATACATGTAATACCATGTCCTCTACATCAGATACATGTTATACCATGTCCTCTACATTAGATACATGTTATACCATGTCCTCTACATTAGATACATGTTATGCCATGTCCTCTGCATTAGATATATGTGATGCTATGCCCTCTACATTAGATACATGTTATGCCATGTCCTCTGCATTACATACATGTTCTGACATGTCCTCTGCATTGGATACATGTTATACAATGTCCTCTGCATTAGATACATGTAATGCCATGCCCTCTCTATTAGATATATGTTATGCCATGTCCTATACATCAAATACATGTTATGCCATGTCCTCTACATTAGATACATGTTATGCCATGTCCTCTACATTAGATACATGTTATACCATGCCCTCTACATTAGATACATGTTATACCATGTCTTCTGCATAAGATACATGTTATGCCATGCCCTCTTCATTAGATACATGTAATGCCATGTCCTCTGCATTAGATACATGTTATACCATTTCCACTACATTATATACATCTTATGCCATGCCCTCTACATTACATACATCTTATACCATGTCCTCTACGTTAGATACATGTTATACCATGTCCTCTACATCAGATACATGTTATACCATGTCCTCTGCATTAGATACATGTTATGCCATGTCCTCTACATTAGATACATGTTATACCATGTCCTCTACATTAGATACATGTTATGCCATGTCCTCTACATTAGATACATGTTATACCTTGTCCTCTACATTAGATACATGTTATACCTTGTCCTCTACATTAGAAACATGTTATGCCATGTCCTCTACATTAGATACTTGTTATGCCATGTCCTCTGCATTAGATACATGTTATGCCATGCCCTCTACATTAGATACATGTTATGCCATGTCCTCTGCATAAGATACATGTTATACCATGTCCTCTACATTAGATACATGTTATGCCATGTCCTCTACATTAGATACATGTTGTGCCATGCCCTCTACATTAGATACACGTAACACCATGTCCTCTACATTAGATACATGTTATGCCATGTCCTCTACATTAGATACATGTTATGCCTTGTCCTCTACATTAGATACATGTTAAGCCATGTCCTCTGCATTAGATACACGTAACACCATGTCCTCTACATTAGATACATGTTATGCCTTGTCCTCTACATTAGATACATGTTAAGCCATGTCCTCTGCATTAGATACATGTTATACCATGTCCTCTGCATTAGATACATGTTATACCATGTCCTCTACATTAGATACATGTTATGCCATGTCCTCTACATTAGATACATGTTATACCATGTCCTCTGCATTAGATACATGTTATACCATGTCCTCTACATTACATACATCTTATACCATGTCCTCTACATTAGATACATGTTATACCATGTCCTCTGCATTAGATACATGTTATATATGTCCTCTACATTAGATACATGTTATACCATGTCCTCTGCATTAGATACATGTTATACCATGTCCTCTACATTAGATACATGTTATGCCATGTCCTCTACATTAGATACATGTTATACCATGTCCTCTGCATTAGATACATGTTATACCATGTCCTCTGCATTAGATACACGTAACACCATGTCCTCTACATTAGATACATGTTAAGCCATGTCCTCTGCATTAGATACATGTTATACCATGTCCTCTGCATTAGATACATGTTATACCATGTCCTCTGCATTAGATACATGTTATACCATGTCCTCTGCATTAGATACATGTTATGCCATGTCCTCTACATTAGATACATGTTAAGCCATGTCCTCTGCATTAGATACATGTTATGCCATGTCCTCTGCATTAGATACATGTTATGCCATGTCCTCTACATTAGATACATGTTAAGCCATGTCCCCTGCATACGTTGGAGACCTTATCCCAGTTTTGATAACATTCCTGTCTACTCTGGCAACCTCGACATTTGATGTAGAAATTTGGAATAGAATCTTAAACATCTTTCTCATTTGCTGCAAGAAACACAACGTTCATAACTGAATCTTGTTCCATAGTGCTCGGCATGACATATCTCGCATTCGTACATGCTACAGCCTACATTTCCCTCATCTCCTGTATGATGTAGACGGAAGGAGAAAGGGTTGCGTGCAACGACAATGACGTGAATGAAGCAATCAGCTCCACACGAAGTGGTGCTAGATCTAAGATAGGAGTCAACTTTTCAAAACTCTCAAAAATTTGTTGAGGCTTCTTTAAGAAGTCTTTCATATTTGGACCAAAACCTTGACAGAGGTTTGATGAAAACACGTATATTGATAATAAGGTATTTTGATTTGTTTCTATCAGTAGGACCAACCTTAGAAAAAGATATATGAATGCAGTTAGAGACTGAGTTATTTGCCTGTGCATGTGTTTGTGACAGGTGCCACCGGTTGAGCAGGATCTGCTCACCTGTTCGTGAACACCTGGCCATGGAATCATCTTTATTTTACAATGATTCATAAACACATGCTCATGATATAGTCAGAATCGAACAACGGACTCTGCTGTTAGCAGATAGTTCTTATGATTACGGGAAGAGTTTAGTTACGATTTATTGTTTAATTTACATAAAGACATGGTTCCTATGTCGAGATGAGTGACATCTCACAGAGCTGACATGGTATGTATGTGTTTATAAGTTCCTTATCATACAAGGAATATGGTTGAAAATCATAAAATTTAAGAACCATCGACCTCTTCATCCTACAATGTGTGCAAATTCAAAAGATTTCCTTGTGATTATAGAAATGGTTTTGGTCGCTTTTATTAATGACTGATTTTCAATGGTCCATTCATATATATACTGAACCGCAAAAGAAACGTCACCCCAAGTTACATTGCATGAAAAGTTGTCATTGAAATATCTGGGTAATTTTTGTCAAAGTTTCTAAAATTTAACATTACCTTGTCCGGAAAATTGAAATTTGATGATACAAAAACCAAAGCAGATGACAATAAAACCGATCGCCCAAACGCACCACGGCAACGGCCATGGTAACCCGATGCACATGAGTTCCGTGCAAATTGAAATGCACATGCGTTCCCCAGTTTCTTGCCCTATAAAAATCCACACCAGATCGGATAACATTCATTCGTTATTGAATTGCTACCACATGCCAAAATTGACAAGAAATCAGCGACACCAAGCCCTTGGGCGATTGCAAGCTCGACAAACGGCCGGCAAGTAGCCAATGCATTTCAAGTCAACGTAAGGACCATATACAGGCTCCAGCAACGGTACCAGACCACCAACACTACAGATGACCGACCACGTAGTGGAAGACCAAGGGTCACCCGACCAGGATCGTCAGATTGTGCGACAGCATCTTCAAGATCGCTTTGTTACTGCTGCGGAAACTGTTCGACAGACCGTGGGGACACACCGGCGACACATTAGTGCGAACACCCACCGTGCGTCGACGATTGACGAGCAGACACCTCCACTGTCACAGGCCACACCGAGGACCAATTCTGACACCACCGTCTTCAGTGGGCAACACAGCACCAGCATTGGAGAAGAGTCCTCTTCTCAGACGAGAGCCTTTACTGTATCTCAACTGCAGATGGCAGAGAGAGTCTGGCGACGCCGTGGGGGACGTTATTCGGATGCTTGTGTTGTTGAGAGACATTCGTGGGGTGGTCCGAGCATCATGGTGTGGGGTGGAATTGGTCTTGCACCGAGGGTCGGCCCTGTGGTCTTCCAGAACATCGGTCCAGGGAGAGGCAATGGTGTCACAGAAGCTCGGTACATTGATCAAGTCTTGAGACCACACGCCATACCTCATTTGTCACGTCGCCGCAATCACGGGTTTCAGCATGATAACGCCCGTGCCCACACTGCGAGGGCAACAAGAGACTTCCTCCAGCAGGATGGCATCAGAACCATGCAGTGGGCTGCCCTCAGTCCCGATTTAAATCCCATTGAGCACCTGTGGGGCGAGATTCAAAGACGGCTGAATGACGTCCGACCAAGGCCGACAACTGCAGCTGAACTGCGTCAGGCGTTCCTCAGAGTGTGGGCTCAAGCGCCTATGGCCTCATCCGCCTCATCCATTCCATGTATCGATGTTGCACGGCAGTCATCAATGAACATGGCGGACACACGAGATACGGACTTGTGATGCCACTTTCTAAGAGACTAATGTTGTGTTTCACTTTAAGAACATTTGACACTTTAATTTCAACCTTGATGATCAGTTTTGCCAAGTTTCATCTTTTTAATATGTCTCAAAGTATGTTTACAGTGTAAGGTTTCTCATATATCTATCCATGGTGACGTTTCTTTTGTGATTCAGTATATAATGATCAAAGCTATTTAACCCTTTACGACGAATGGGATCTATTTCGGCGGACAATCTAGACTGGTTATGCTCTTGCATAGGTAATTTATATTTAAAGAGGATTATCCAATCAGCTCAACCATAGGTAACGGTTGAAATGTTGAAACTATGTACACGATAATAGAGAATTTCTGTTCTCTTAAAACTCTCTAAAACTGATTGAATTTGATACAGACGAAACTGTAATGTCTATTTTGTGTATCGGAGTGTTTGGTTGATGCAAAACTTTATCTTTACAAAAGGAACATCCCAGAATTTGCTTTGCTTTAGCAGTTTCTAAAATAAGTGATTGTTTGAATGTCCTTGACATGGATATGGCCAAGGTTGCTTGTAGTTTTAGTATCCTTCATGTCGGTAATAATTATGGCCAAACTAAGTCGAATATTACGGACACAGTCTCATCAAACCAAACCTTATTTATATCTTTCAAGAAAAAGAAAAGTAGAGACCATTACTTTTCATTTGGGTTTAAACTTTGTTAGCAGGTGTCATTTATTTAAATTTCTTTGAAATCCCATGGTATTTGTTCCACATTAATCAGGGTATTCTGGACATAAACTGACGGGGTTAATATATTGGGGTTATCGATTATATATGTTAACTGCACGTTAAGCCAGGGTGTTCCGTATTTTATTATAAATGGCAGAGCTACACTCCTCCGCTATCAGGATTCTACCGCCGTCGGTGAGGAGGACCAGATGCGCGCAATACAGATACTCCTTGCTGTCCCTAAGATGTCCAACGTCTGCGACCTCACCACCTCGAGCTCTCTCCTTTGTCCGGCTTTAAGCTGACATTTCCGTAACTCAAACCGTTATTTTTTACCCAAACATCTGACGAACAAAATGATACAGAAGCTGTCTGACTTGTGAACAATTTCCCACTTTGTTGTTTTAGCATCTCTTTTTTGTTTTTCTGATCATGTCTAAATTGCCTTTTACTCATAATCAGTGTAGTAGACCAAACAAAAACGTCTTTCATCAATAAAACACATGAACATCTCACAATAGAAGACCGCCTCCGTGGTCAAGTGGTAGAGCGTCCGCCCGGAGAACGGAAGATCTTGCATTCTAAGTCATTAGAACATATAAATACCAGAAGGTGAAAATGTTAGTCAGCAATTCATAAACAGTATTTGATTATATATTAATATTTCAATACATTGGTGCAGATTCTATATATGTATTAGGAAAACACTATGGAACAGCCTGTAGCTCTGTGTAGCGACATGTCAATATCAAAATCATTTACATGGAGAAACACAGATAATAAGGTTACCGCAGCTTTATCGTATGTGTCTGTAACACCCATATCTCAAGATCTGGTTTCTTCACCATCTCGCCACTTATCATTCACAAATGACAATGTTTTCTATTGCTTGTACTAGTCCGGACTGATGCCGATTTATAGTGCTAGCACACTGAGATACCATACCGCAGTTTAACATGAATACCCCACTCAGACACAGTATACTGACTCCGAGCCGACCAGTCCTTGTTTTAGCCCCCTAATGCCGAGCGCCAGACAGGGTAACAACAAGTACCATCTTTTAACGTCTTTTGGTATGACGCGGCTGGGGATCGATCCCCGGACCTTCCGCTCTCCGGGCGGACGCTCTACCATAAGACCACGGAGGCGGTCCACTGTTTGAGTGACCCATAAAAACATCCTTATGATATAGTCGGATACAATGGACTCTTTTAGTAGAAACTTCTTATGATCATGGAGCAGGTCTATTTATTTACTCCGCCGAGATGTGAGTGAGTGAGTGAGTATGGTTTTACGCCGCTTTTAGCAATATTCCAACAATATCACGGCGGGGGACACAAGAAATTGGCTTCACACATTGTACCAATGTCGGTAATCCACACCGGGTCTTCGGCGTGACGAGCGAACGCTTTAACCACCAGGCTACCCGACCGCCCCTTCGCCGAGATGTTGCCTCAATATAGCTAAAAGCGGCGTAAAACCATATTCACTCACGAACCATTCATTCACTGATAAGGCGTCACTCGGAGCGAGTTGGTTGTCGTCAACTGCTGAAGTTCATTGAGTGAGTGAGTGAGTATGGTTTTACGCCGCTTTTAGCAATATTCCAGCAATATCACGGCGGGGGACACAAGAAATTGGCTTTACACATTGTACCCATGTCGGGAATCCACACCGGGTCTTCGGCGTGACGAGCGAACGCTTTAACCACCAGGCTACCCGACCGCCCCTTCGCCGAGATGTTGCCTCAATATAGCTAAAAGCGGCTTAAAACCATACTAACTCACGAACCATCCATTCACTGAAAAGGCGTCACTCGGAGCGAGTTGGTTGTCGTCAACTGCTAAAGTTCAGGAGAACTTTATAAATCATTATTCTTCAAACGTGGCCCTTTGTAATGACGTGTCAACTTCGTCTGGGAGGAACTGATGAAGGCGCTCATCACTCTGGGAAACCACAGAGCTTGGTTGCTGAGTCTGGAAGTGTGTCTAACTAGTATTGAACGTTTAAGTTCCTAGCGGATACAGTAAGACAAGGGGGTATGCACACAGCATAGGCTATTATGGCGCCCCATTCTGTGCTGACTCGAGTCTCAAGCAAACCCCGCGTGTTGGCAGACATCACTCTGACACAGTAATTCACCCACTGAACTAACGTTTAATGTCTCAATAGCGGAATTGGCAATGTCAAATATCTCATGAAGATAAAAGAACCGAGGTCAAGGCAGACAGACAAAAAGAACCTTATGACCGTTTGTCTGGAAAAGTTAACTTTCAGATATTTCTAATCTGCTCTCTTTTGATATTTTCAAAGTTTAGCACTTTATTATATTTGAAATGTTCCCATCACGTCATGTCTTTTCGCATCGTACTTTTTATGGACCCGTGCAGATCCGGGGTAGAAAAGGTCTTCAGCAACCCATGCCGTAAAAGGCGACTATGTTTGTCCTAAGATGCAACTAACGGGATCAGGTAGTCAGGCTCGCTGACTTGGTTGATGCATGTCATCGTATCCCAATTGCGTGGATCGATGCTCATGATGTCAATCACTGGATTGTCTGGTCCAGACTCGATTTTTACAGACCTCCGTCATATAGCTGGAATATTGCTTAGTGCGGCGTTAAACAACAAACAAACAAACAAACAAAACCTTTTATGTTCCCAGATAACAACGCAACCTACTTTTAGTGTTTACAAACAAACATGGCGTCAACCAGCATCTATCGGCGACCGAGTCAGAATCGACTGACGGGGATCTTGACACATTAATGGGATAATTGTTATAATTAAGTTTTATCAAAATAATTGTCTAAGATAGCGTATAAGTATGACAAACGGGGACGTAGCTGAGCCATTTTACAAGTGTAGACAAAGAGATACATATTGCAAAGTAATTTAGTTGGAGGGCTAGCCGGATCACTTTGCTATATCAGTGCATGTAGAGCTCAGCGGCTTGGGGTAATTTGCTGAATTTAACAGTTGGATTTGTCCGAAATGTTTCTTTGTTTCGTTTTGAGATGTTTGGGACATTTCCCATTCCGGCATAACGTTGTAACAGGCCAATCTGAATGAACGTAGGCTAGAGTAGCTTCCCTTTGACAAAGGCTCGTGAAACACAATATTTATTCCTGATACAGGATATTTACCATCGAAAACCCACTCGCGCGATAACATCTATTGATCACTAAGACTCAACAATATATCTGTCAGGAAGTAAAAGAACATTCACTAAATCTGCGGGAATCAACATCTAACCTCATAGATCTATATGCATCTGAATGATATATATGCCTGTGTTATCGCAAATGGCAGCTACATTGTCTCATGACAATAGCTTATCAATTGGATGGATGATATTGTCGAACCAATATATGCTCACCTAAATAGATTTTAAAAAGTGCTAATCAATAGTGTACTACACGACAGCCAGCAATATGAAGAGGCCGGTGAATGGAGAATCGATGTAAAGTGAGTAAGTTGGGTCTTAGGCCGCTGTAACAGTATTCCAGTTATATAACGGCGTGACATCTTAATGTGGAAGGAAAGCGAGAAAGGATGCAGGTCCCAGATCTTTACCCCTTTGGTGAAACACGCGAGCATGGGTATGGAGCTGGCAAACCAAAAAACATAATCGGGACAACCCGGGATTCGAACCTAAAATCATAGGTTTCTAACGCAACTCTGGATAGCAAAATGCGGCGCCTTAGACGACTAGGCCACCCGTGCCTAAATGAACGTTAAGTCCAATCCGGGTCATCTTATTTCTTGAAGACATTCCAAGAACCAACATGCTTCATCTTTATATATTTAACCACAATATCATTTTTGTCGCTTTGTAATGGTGAACACAATGGTGAATGATGAATCATCCCAGGATCGTGAGTATTTGTCTGATATGGTTCTCACCCGTGAAGATCCGGCCTTGAGTAGGTCTTCAGCAACCCTTGCTTGTCGTAAGATGCGACTAACGGGATCGTGTGGTCAGACACCTTGACTTGGTTGGTGCATGTCATCGTGTCCCAATTGCGTAGATCGATGCTCATGATGTCAATCACTGGATTGTATGATCCAGATTGGATTATATACAGACCGCCGTCATATAGCTTGAATATTGCTGAGTCCAGCGTTAAACAACAAACAAACAAACAAACCGAAATGGTTCTAGTGTGTGATGTTGTCATTGGTAGAATGCACAAACTGGACAAGAGGAAACCGAATTAGAAGAAATCGATTCAGTCCCAGCCAACTGTTATCCAAAATCTAGTTGCCCAATATGAAACTTGTTGTAGTTGGTCCACTGACAAGCCTCATATAACGTTATTTAAATGTCATCTATCAGAAAGTCAGGCATTTTACATACTGTAAGACATATAATCACAGGTGGACAATAACATCCTTCTACAGGTATTCAAATATGCACCAAAATATCGGGAGCAGCCTCCTAAAAATTGTGACCACAGATTCAAAATCAGAATGGATGCTGTCGAAGCATATGCCAAATGGACCGACAGAGAAGAAGAACCTGTTGAGTGTCTGTCAGAGTGGGATGAGTATGGAATACTGTAAGGGACATTCTCGCGATCCCGCATTCTCGCGATCTCGACCTTTGGAAACGAGCTAAATATGCCCAAAACACGAGAATGCGGGAATGCGAGATCGCGAGAATGTCCCTTACAGTATTCCATAGATGAGTCAGTGCGTGCTGTTGTCATTGGTAGAATGCACAAACTGAAAAAGAGGAAACAGAACTGGAACAATCCCATTCTGTGAGTGACGGGTGCTGCCGGGTGGGTAGGCTTACCTTTTTCGCACACCTGATGTCCTGACTTATTTATTTTCAGTGGTTCATTCATATAATTGTCACAGCTATTTTCACCTTTACGCCAAATTTTAAACTGTTTCGGCGGATGATCTAGATGGTCAAGTTATTCTCTTGCATTGACATTTACCATTTACATATAATGGTTATGTATTTTGAGGCCTTATCGGTGGGAACAACTACAAACTTGTCATAGAGGGAAGCCAGACTTTGGATGACAGCTGGCTTGGACAGTATTCCAAAGAAAATATATATTGTATATCGGTTATTTTCTATGACAAAAAGTCTATATTATCATACAAAAAGTGAGGATTGAAGGTACAAAGCGTCAGATGTCAATAAGTTTTTTTAAAGTACTTTGGACCACATTTTATCACTTACGGCTCAAGAATACATCCGACATGCAGTCGAGGGCCACCAACTGTTGTCATCTAGATATCACCTAGTAGACCGCCTCCGTGGTCTAGTGGATAGAGTGTCTGCCCCAAGAAGGGAAGGTCGGTGGTTCTATCCCCCGCCTGCACCATACCAATAGACGTTAAAAGGTGGTACTTGTTGTTACCCTGCCTGGTGCTCCGCATTAAAAGGACTGGTCTGCTTGGAGTCAGTTTACTGTGTCTGAGTGGGAACGCGACGGTAAACCTCATTTCAGCACACCTGAATCTACACTTCATGCCATTAATCTAACATGACAAATATACATTTTACAAACATGCCGCAAACATTGGAGTTCAAATTTAGAAAAGAGTGGTGAATGAATCTAGCCTAAGATTTGTGAAATAGCTTCAATGTTGGAACAGTTTTATCCCATTTCTAGAAGGAATTCCAAAATCAATTCCCCTTTTTTTTTACCAGAGTTTAATTCTGAAGGAAAGTGGTGGTGCGAGAAGATTGACAGTACAGGCCAAGTCGCATCGTCCACGACCCACTTAATCCAATATAGTATTTGAAGAATTTCATTCTCGAAGACGTCAACACAATAGCGAATAGCTGAGCACTTTCAAAGGATTTCAGAAACGTGATTATTCGCTAAAAATGGCTTTACGACCATGTGTTTTGGCTTTTGTGTGTTTCTTATGTGTCTTCCACTCATCAGTTGGCAAATTGGTTTAAACGGTTTATTTCCGTTCATGTTCATGAGACATTCAAGGGAGACATTTTCGGGAAAGAATTGATCGGTTACCATGCCAACTGAGTCTTGTGGTATGTTTTCCTGCATCCTGGTTACATTACCATCCTCTATCGACAATAAACCATGAAATTGAACTCCATCGATTTATCGAATCTTGATGTCCATATAACCGAAATCTAATGTTAAAAACACACTCCGTTTTTAAATGGAAGGTAGGTATTTGGGTTAGCCTCAATATGCTTGTGATCTACCTTCGTAATTATTAAATTGCCACTGGCACTGGTATCAAACTTCCGTTCTTGGGGCAGTGTAAACCACCGACCTTCCGTTCTCGTGGCAGACACTCTAGCCACTAGACCACGGAGGCGGTCTTCTAGGTGATATCTAGATGGCAACAGTTGGTGGCCCTGTAGATATTCTACAGCAGGTCGCAGCCTTTGATTACATGTTCTGGGGCAGATTTTAACATTAGGTACATATTCTTGAACAGATTTTAGCAATAGTGAGTGAGTGAGTTTGGTTTTACGCCGTTTTTAACAATATTCCAGCAATATCAGGGCGGGGGACACCAAAAATGGGCTTCACACATTGTACCCATGTCGGGAATCGAACCCGGGTCCTCGGCGTGATGAGCGAACGCTTTAACCACTAGGCTACCCGACCGCCCATTTTAGCAATAGGTACATATCCTAGAATTGGTATCAGCGTTTCGTACATATTCTAGAACAGGTTTTAGCATATTATAGAAACAGATTTTAGCATAAGGTACATTTTCTAGAACAGGTTTAAGCGTTAGGTACACTTTCTGGGACATATTTAGGTACATATCCTACAATAGGTTTAGGCGTTACGTACATATTCTAGAATGCGCCCCGGCGTTAGGAACATATTCTTGAACTTATTTGAGTGATGGGTATATATTCTAGGTTCAAGGTACATGTTCTGGAATGGGTTTCAGTGTTAGGAACACATTCCAGAATGCGTTCCGGCGTTAGGTACATATTCTAGGTCATATTTGAGCGTTATGTACATATTCGAGAACAGATTTTAGCATTAGGTTCATATTCTAAACTTCCTCTGAAGTCATTATGGCTGGTCGTGCTTTCCTCGTTTCAATCGCAACTTTGTGAAAATCAAATGAATTCGATGAAAACTAAAGGGATTATAAGGCTACGCCGACACACATGTTAGGAACAACTTGCTACTTTGCATTTATCCTCTTTTTATGTGCAAATGAACTATGACTTTGTAGATGTTGACAAATTTACAATAATGATGTAAACGTCGCTGGCCACGCTCTTAGTTCGCAACGTAGTACAGAATATGTGACAAAGTGCATACCTATGGAAAATAAACCTGTCTCAACTACTATAAATCGTGACGAAGTGTTCACCTCTACCGATTCGGACAATGACTACAAAAGACTGTATCAATTGTCGGTAACCGCGAGTGACTCTGAGTATTGTGATAGCCACTGTGAGTAAGTGAGTATGGTTTTACGCCGCTTTTAGCAGTATTCCAGCAATATCACAGCGGGGGACACAAGAAATGGGCTTCACACATTGTACCCATGTCGGGAATCGAACCCGGGTCATCGGCGTGACGAGCGAACGCTTTACCCACAAGGCTACCCGACTGCCCCGTTAGCCACTGTGACACACAAGTATCAGCTGTGAGTAACCTGGACAAAAATGATGCGTCTAACATTCTCGATGCTGGACCTTTTATAAACCAGCTACTAGTAGCCCTGGAAAGCAACGATGTGCTCAGGATTACAGGCTATTAGACCTACCCTAAGGGAGGAAATATCTCAACTTTGCTAGCAAAACAAGCAGTTAACAAATGACGTGACCGAGTTGAAGTCCAAAATAGACGAGAACGATCTGTCTGACAATCTAGATAGAAGGGAGCAGTATACAAGGGGGAACAATGTTAGAATTACTGTTATCCTTGACAAAGCTGAAGAGTCAACCGATGAGATTGTGATTGGCATCGCTAAATCATTGGTGTTGATATATGCCTGGTGGATATCGACATAAGTCACCGAGTGCCGAGATTCCTTACAGCACCCCAGTCAAACCCCAGATCCATATATGTGATGTTTCTCAGCAATGCTACCAAGCGTGCACAACTCGCTAACAGATCTAAGCTGAAGAACATGTCATCAAATTCTCCCAAAGCCTACATCTACGAGGGCCTTACAATAACAAGGGCATCTCTGGCCAAACAAGCCAGAGGTTTGGTCACTGACCATGAGATTGAATCAACGTGGTTGACTGAAGGGGTCATCCTTGTTGAACTTAAAGATTGGAATTCAAGAAAGCGACAAAATCTCACAGGAAGAGTGTGACAAAACCAGACTTAAAATGCTAAAACAGCTAAGCCAAACCCCAACACCTAAGTACAATGTGCATATAAACTGCATATATTCATTCACAGGATTGTGTGAAACAGTACCATGTGATGACTGACTTTGTGCTTACAAACTGTCCAAATGCCAGGATCATGTTAATGTACATGCTGTGATTAGCAATGGTATTATGAACTGTTAGGACATGTCCTAGGACCTCATTCCAAGGACCTTGTAATCATGTGGTGATTGACCATCTCCTGTAGATCTGTTTGTTTGTTGTTTAACGTCGCACTCAGCAATATTTCAGCTATATGACGGCGGTCTGTAAATAATCGAGTCTGGACCAGACAATCCAGTGATTAATATCATGAGCATCGCATGACATGCATCAACCAAGTGAGCGAGCCTGACCACCTGATCCTGTTAGTCGCCTTTTACGACAAGCATAGTCACCATTTACGGCAAGCATGGGTTTCTGAAGACCTATTCTACCCTGGAATCTTCACGGGCCTTTTTACCCGAGGAGATATTCTTGGTCCAATTGGTTCTTACCAATAATGCCGTTATACCACAACAGGCGTCATCAAATACACGTCCGGTAAAAAGATAGTATACACTAAATTAATAAACACAATTTCAGCCCCTTTACCAGGACTTTCTCTTCTATCCACATCATACTACCCCTCATTATGGTGATTTTACAGTGGAACCGCATTGGTCTGTAAATAATCGAGTCTTGACCAGACAATCCAGTGATTAATATCATGAGCACCGATCCACGCAATTGGGCTCGATGACATGTATCAACCAAGTGACACATGCCTAGTATACATTCCCAGATCCCATTTGTGAATGATTTAATCATGTAGTATTGAGAAATATGAATGCGTTTTAAAATTCTTGATTCGTGCATAGATTGCAGTCCATATCCTCTGATATGAACATATTTAAGCGTTTGGTACATATTCTAGAACAGATTTAAGCTCTATGTACGTATTCCAGAATGGGTTTCCGCGTTTAGTTCATATTCTTAAACATATTTCAGCGTTAGGTTTGTTTATTTGTTGTTTAACGCCGCACTCATTAATATTTCAGCTATATGACGGCGGTCTTTAAATGACCGAGTCTGGATCAGACAACCCAGTATGTGACATCATGAGCATCGATCCACGCAATTGGGATACGATGATATGGATCAACCAAGTCAGGGAGCCTGACCACCCGACCCCGTTAGTCGCCTCTTACGACAAGCGTGGTCGCCTTTTACGGAAAGCATGGGTTGCTGAAGACCTATTCTACCTTCAGCGTTAGGTACATCTTCCAGGACGACATATGAAGAAATGAAATGCAGCACCCATGACCAAAGTATCGTTTGGGCATTAGGGGCATTGAGATTTCAGCATTAGGTATCGAGTGTAAACCTGGTTCGGCAGCCTGATAGTTAGAGCGTCTGTCATCACCACAAAGTCCAGGGTCCGATTCCTGCCGTGAATAACATTTCTGGTATACCTCGCTGATATATATGCTGGAATATTCCTGAAACCATATTCACTCACTTACTTCCGTCAGCCGTGGTCCCACATTCGGTATGTGATCTGACCCTGTTTGACATACATATTCCAGCACTCGTTACATCATTAGACACTCTAGAGCGACTTGGGCCTAGGCTCAGATCTCTCCCCCTTGGCTCACAGGGATCCACCCTCGTAGGCCCAAATCACTCCCCAGGTTCAAATAACTCCCCATATATTGTTTCAAATGGTTGATTTTATATACTACCCTCATCCCCCCACCAAGATACCTATTCCACATTCATATGCGATTACTTTTTTGGGTTATTATCTCTAAATTGTTGATCTTCAGACGTATTTTGCTGTGCTAAATATGAAATACTTCGCTTTCTCAGACATATACATCCTGAGTGAGTGAGTGAGTGAGTGAGTATGGTTTTACGCCGCTTTTAGCAATATTCCAGCAATATCACGGCGGGGGACACCAGAAATGGGCTTCACATATTTTACTCATGTCGGGAATCGAACCCGGGTCTTCGGCGTGACGAGCGAACGCTTTAACCACTATGCTACCCGACCGCCCCTATACATCCTGAACCGTCATGAACACCTGGTCAGGAGGAAACCCATTACTACATATTTGTTTGTTTATTCTTATTGAACTGGGGGCGGTCGAGTAGTCTAGTGGTTAAAGCGTTCGCTCGTCACGCCGAAGACCCGGGTTCGATTCCCGACATTGGTACAATGTGTGAAGCCCATGTGTCCCCCGCCGTGATATTGCTGGAATATTGCTAAAAGCGGCGTAAAACAATACTCACTCACTTAATGAACTGACGTAAATACGACTATTTCACACTAGACATATCTCAATTCGGAATACACTGTTCGTACTAGAGGAAAGTACTGCTGTCTTTTCATAAATAAACAGCAGCCACTTTTAAACGACAACCAGCAATTCTCCACTCAAAGAGGGACATTTCCCCACACCAAAACGTTTCTTGTTTTGAATTAATAAGAGGAAGTTTGGTGGTGGATACTTTCATCGGGTGTTTTTTTTAAACATTTACCACTAATTATAAAGGGATATTGGAAATGAATAAACTGTCTGATTGAAGACAAGATTTGTGGTCTTTACAATCACCGGGTGTGACCATGTGGACAGGATCTCATCATGGTTTTGGATTTTGACAATGACTTAATAGCCAAGTTTTGGTGCTTGGGGATACCAAAATTAGCAGTTTATTATTAGAGGAGATTAGTAGCAAATGCTTAATACTATGGAAGCCTTTTAGGGCCACTTGTTTGTTTCTTTTTTGTTGAAATTTCAAGATAGTAAGTTGAAATTTCAGGATGCTATGTTGAAATTTCAAGATACTGAGTTGAACTTGCAAGATAAATACGTTGAAATTTGAATTTAAAATCCAACTATTTCAACTCATTATCTTGAAGTTTCAACTTTGTATATACATAGGTCGACAATCAGATAAAAAAAGGTCACATGATCATCTAAAGCTTAAGAACTGTATTTCAAAATTGAACAGAAGATAATTACTGGAAAATGGAGGGGTGGGTGGTTTGAGCCCATTGGGGAGTGATCTGAGCCAAGAGTGATTATTTTAGGGGGGGGGGGGACCTAAACCTTAACTCAAAAACTTTAAAATGGAGTAAAAATTGTGATTGGTTAAGGAATTGATATGAGCCCGCTAGGCCGGGTCCCGTTCCACAAAGCGATTTTAACGGCAAGTCTTTATTAAGGTATGGGAGTTACGATTGTCGTTGTGCTAGGATCGATAGGAACTATGTCCTGGTTAAATGTAAGCGATGCAGCATAACTTATGTATGTGATGCGGCACTGTTCTGGTACATGTTCTGGCACCGATATCCAATATACCTGATTGTTATCTAAAGGACAAAATTTCAAGTTAGAAAAATAAGGCAATTAATGCAAAACCTTGGTCCATTTATCAACCGATTTCTTCTTTGAAATATCCATCATGTACATGTAGAGGTTTACGCATATAGAAGATGAGGCAATAGATCAGGTGTTTTTTGTCCCTTCTCCGTTTTTTTCTGGCCGATGGTTCTCCTTGAATAATCGATGACGTTGGGCATCTATCTTCGTGTCCGTTCAGAACTAAAGTATGTTACAGATTCAGTATGGTTTTTTTCTACTTTTTCTAAAAACCTGACGACTTAATTCGGTTTCTTACTGCCGAAACAAAAGTTTTTATGGAATAAATAAACCGATTCGTTTTCGAGAGGAAATTAAATGTATAGTGCTACATCATACTAATACGTCAACGTTTCTTTACAGTTCACAATGTGCCTTTAGTGGGATACGTCATGAACTATTTAAAGAGTGATGCAAATGATGTTGAATTGTATTCTCCCAATCGCTTACTTCCGTTTCACGAATATATCTCAGTACCAAATTGTAATTATTTCTATACTCCAAAATAAACGTATGATAGTTGTAGGGCTAAAATTGCTTTGTGGATTGGTACCCTGGTGTATTTTGTTTGTTTGTGGTTTGCACACAGCAATATTCCAGGTATGACGGCGGTCTTTAAATATTCGAGAGTGGACCATACGATCCAGTGATTGATATCATTAGCATTTATCTAGGCAATTTGGACACGATCAGCGACCCTGACCACCCGATCCCATGATTGTGGAAAGATTTTATCTCTTTTATTTCACAAAAAGGGTAAAAGCGTCTGAGACCTTCATCACTTCGGGCCTGTCCCCATCACACCCTGTCAGTGGGTTGTAAAACAAGTCTAGTCTAGCCACTCCCCTTTCCGATGCCGTTCGGCAAAGTCCGGCGGTAGTCGTTGTGCAGTGTCATTGCATTCTTTGTTAGAGAATTAGTAACCCTTGTATTTCATTCTCTTGTGATTTTATGGCACACTCTTACCATGTATTGACTTGATGTATGTTACCCTACATATGTTTATTGTCTTATTCATGTTTGAAAGTTTTTTGTGACTATGAGTTTCGAACATTAGGCGAATTGTCTATGAAGTAACAGATATTCTTAGGTATTTGTGATCACTTTTGCTTCCTCAATAGCTGTACATAGCTTGTTATAAATAGTTAATGATAACGTGGGATAGCTTATGTTCAGCGCTTTATTACTTACATCTTCCGTGTGGATACAGTAGTTAGATTTCTATTCGTGTTTTTCCCATGTAAAGAAATACACTTTGGCTAAGCGCCCAAGTCTATTGTATTCCCGGTTGACCAGGAGAGAACGTCTACTCCGAGGTCCGCGCTAGGATATATACCTGTGGGGGGCACGGGTGGCCCAGTCGTCTAAGGCGCCGCGATTCGCTGTGCAGAGTTGCGTCCCTTGGGCACGCTAGAAACCTATGATTGTGGGTTCGAATCCCGGTTCGCCCCGATTATGTTTCTAGGTTTGTCAGCACCATACCCGTGCTCGTCGGTTTCACCGAAGTGGTAAACGTCTGAGACCTGCATCACTTCGGGCTTTCCTCCAACATTAAGCTGACACGCCGCGATATGACTGGAATACTGTTAAAAGCGGCGTTAAACTCAACTCACTCACTCACTCACTTTATTCTTGTTTAATGACACCCCTTATCATTGGAGCACAGCTGTGATATTACTGAAATACTGTTCAAAGTCGAGTCAGACCAAACTAACTCATTTAATGAGAAATGCTACATTGCCTTCAACTTTACAACGCAAAACAAATATTCGAGTGTTAAGCTATCATCTGCTCAATTAGCAGTCGTCTCCGTCGACAGATCTGGATTGGTTAAATTTCGTCTTCCACAAAACATGATGTAGCCAAGGAACCATTTTTTTTCTCTAACACGAACCTTTGAAATGAAGCGCCACCTTTGTCAGAACATTCCTGAGACATTTATCGCGGATACGATACCGCGTCTTCAACTATTTACATTTTAACTAATCAAAGGATATTGTTATGCAATGAGGTGGGAACGCAGCCTGGGCTATCTCGTCAATCCATCTCTTTGCTGAGTTGAGTCTTCAGCAAACACTTTGACTTAGTCGCCATCACACGAACAGGATAATTTACAGTTGCCAATTGGCAGTGTAAATATCTCGTGAAGGTAACAGACCCACAGAAAAGGCAGATCAAGAAAATACAGTCACTACCTGTCAACCCTTTCCTGTAATCTAGATAACACGCCCACTTCCGTCGTGACATATTAAGCCACTTTAAACATATCGCTGGCGTTATGAGGACACCAGCATTGATGTTGATAGTGTTGATTGGTTTGGGAATGTTCCCGTTGATGTTTTGAATGTAATGTTGGTCATTTAGATGAGTTAAATAACGTGCGGACAATAATTTAGTGTACGGTTTCTCTCTTTCTTTGAATTACTTTTTCTTATTTTCCTATTTGAGGCGACACGGGTGGCTCAGTCGTCTATGACGCCGCAATTCGCTGTCTCCCTTTGGCATGCCCAATACTTATGATTGTTCGAATCCCGGTTCGACCCGATTATGTTTCTATGTTTGTCAGCACCATACCCGTGCTCGTGGTTTCACCAAAGTGATAAACGTCTGATACCTGCATCACTTCGGGCTTTCATCCCACATTAAGCTGTCGCGCCGTGATATATTGGAATTCTGTTCAAAGCGCGTTCAGTCCAACTCACTCACGCACTCACTCTATTGTTTTTTGCGTCTGCTCCTATTTATCTGTCATTATCAGTCCATGGTCACTTGTTTCTGTTGCCTGGGCTGCCTTGTCTCCTTGTCTTGCCGCCTTCCTCTATTCCTGTGCAATTTCCTTCACACGTCTCTTGCTTAAAACTTGTTGGATAAGGGTTACAACAAGATTTATAGTAGACATGTCTAGGACATTTCCAAATATGAGTTACATAAATAATGTCTGATGCAGTTCCCTCTGTAGGCTTGTATGATGTGTTCCAGTGTTTTTTCAAGTGAAAAATTAACTTGTCTTTGCATGTGTTTTTGACGGGTGCCACCGGCTGGACAGGATATGCATACACTCCGAATTTCGCGAACACCTGGTATCATCACTATTTGATACAGATTAATAAACGCATAGTTATTATATGGTCGGAAACGTACAATAGACTCTGCTATTGGCAGGGGTTTCTTATGATTGTGGAAAGGGTATTGTCGCTTTAATGTCGTTGTCTTGATCGGATTTTCTTATTGCTGTGATGGTATTCTCTCATTGCTGTCATTGCATTCTCTCCCTGCTCAGGCAGTTTCTCTAATTGTTGCCAGTTTCTCGCTTGTCTTTGCCGGTTTTTCTCAATTTCTATACAATTACCACACTCTGTTAGACATTTTCTTGACTTGCCTTCACGTTTTCTAACCAAACCAAACGAGCAAGAAATTTAGATATGTCAGAGCACATGTCCGGTATTTTTTTTCAGAAGTTTAAGAAGTGAAAACGTGCATCGGTATATTCTCATGGTGCTAGTTTCCCGACATTCTCCTAACGAGGAACATGCCCTTCACTCTCTGATGGGAAAGGCCGGTACAAACTCCTCCCCGGGAGTAATTGTGCATTTCTCGAAGTATAAGAAATTTAGAATTCCTGACGTTTTGCCTAATTTAATACATTATCCCCACAGGCATGTGTTTTATATTGGTTGCATCCCACGGGGCAGGATTAATCTAACTCGGCTTAAAGTTGCCCATTTTGGATCGATTATTTAATTCCATAAGCCAATTCCTGTTTGTTCTGCTGAATGATGTTCAAAGACGAAGAGAAAATAAACACTGTGGTCTTTTCATTAACTCCTTTATCTTCAGAAATTACTTCCTGGTCACTACGTGCTCCAATTACACATACGTACTGCGACACCTATACGTAAAACATAGGCCTCGCCGAAATCTGAAAAAGCCAATCAAATTTGGAATGGCATATTATTAAGAAATTTATCAAACGGTTTAATTGACCGTGTAGGACGTGTAGTAAAAATGTGATTATACATTTACATTGACGGTGCCGTAGAAAACATGGAGCAAAGATGTGGTTAACAAACATTCTAAATGTACATAGAGACGGACTGTAGTAAAGTTATGATTCATGGCCGTACATGGAGATTTACTGTAGTAAAGATGTGAGTTATGAACGTATATGGAGATTTACTGTAGTAAAGATGTGATTCATGAACGTACATGGATATTTGCTGTAGTAAAGATGTGGTTCATGAACGTACATGGAGATTTGCTGTAGTAAAGATGTGGTTCATGAACGTACATGGAGATTTACTGTAGTAAAGATGTGGTTCATGAACGTACATGGAGATATACTGTAGTACAGATGTGATTCATGAAGGTACAGTCCGTTTGACTCCAAATGAGAACGATGAATTGCAAAATAACTCGAAATCCAGAAAAGTGTATGAAACATCAATACGGTACTTGACCATGAATACCCTGTACCCAACAAAATCTGAATTTTGTTTATTTTAAGACCCATGACGGATGAAGTTCTTTAAGAAACTATCATGTAATTTTGTATAGAAATGTGTACATGCCCCGTCCCGTCCCGTCTCGTCCCGTCCCGTCCCGTCCCGTCCCGTCCCGTCCCGTCCCGTCCCGTCCCGTCCCGTCCCGTCCCGTCCCGTCCCGTCAAACTTGGCAGAATAAAACTGTAAAACTGGTTGAAGTATTAGCGAGTGAGAGTGAGAGTTTTGACATAGGAGATGAATTCCACTACATTTTCCAATGTAAATATTTCAATGAACAAAGGGACATGTACATACCAAAACACCATTTAAAAAGACCAACTCCAGCAATTATTTAACTACGAAAATATATCTGTCCAAAAGAAACTATGTAAATGTGTTAACATTGTAATGAAAATTATCTTTAAAAAATCCCGGTTCACCTCTGTCCATCGCAATGTAAACTATTATTTGTACCTCATATGCCAATGCACTCGGGCTGAGGAAACTGAAATTATGCCCTGCCCTGCCCTGCCCTGCCCTGCCCTGCCCTGCCCTGCCCCGCCCTGCCCTGCCCTGCCCTGCCCTGCCCTGCCCCGCCCTGCTGTCCTCTCCTGTCCTGTCCTGTCCTGTCCTTCACATATCATTTCCCTGTCGGTAATACAACAGCGCCAATGCACTAAGACGACTCTCGTCCCCTCCACCATTACATTTTGACAAAACCGATATGTGGTTCTATTTATGGAATTAAAATATTTAAATACTTAAGACATAAACACATGGTACCTAAGCGGCTCGGACACAGCGCCACCTAGAGGGTGCATCAAACCTATTCCCCTCGTGATAAGCCATAACAGTATCCCTGGATTGTCCAAAAATATCCAGAATAATGTGAAACATGGGGCCTTGTATGACACCTCGCCCGGGAACAGTCCCGATGGTGTTCACACATCGTACGTACGTCTGGTTTAATGCCCAATCAGCCATTATTAGATTCCGTTGGGGACATATTCGACTGGATTTAAATCAGCGAGTCTCCTTATGACCCATCTATCAAACTTGGCAGAATAAAAATGTAAAACTGGTTGAAGTATTAGCTTGATGTAGCAGCATTTATTGTATCCGATCTCGTAAATACACACTTTGATTTATACGCATTCAACTATTGCGGTCGTAAAAAACGTTCTATACATAACGGCAGACATTTATGTTATAAGACATTCGTAAGCATCCTATTTAGAAAAGGAACGCCGACAAAAACATGCAAACTGTCACAAACTCTATTCTCAAAGGACTTGAAGATTGATGACCAAATATTCACGAAGAAACTCGTCTTTACGAAGAAATAAAAAGAACAAGAACTGTTTTTTTGTGCATTCTATAAGTTTGTATTGTTCCGAATTATTCATGTATTTGTTCAAAATATTTACTACCGACAAAAAATAAGAGAACTAATTATTTCAATGTAGTTACCGTTGAGGCGTGTATTACGATACCGTGGCGTTGCATCTGAACGCAACATCTAATCACATTGGAATTTCACATCATGCATGCACAGCACGTAATACAGATGGCGGGGGTTGTGGGAAGGGGGAGGAGTGCTGGAAGGATATCCCAAGTTGCCCGAATGTTCGTCTATGGGACAAGTGGCGTCAAACCGTCCTACTGACAAATGACACCCGGAAACGACATTAATTGCACAACGTAATAGATTCAAATCTGCTCTTGCTTTCAACAGACAAATCCGTACAATAACAGGAAGGCGAACTTCAACTTCTACCCTTACAATGAGTGAGTATGTTTTTACGCCGCTTTATGCAATATTCCAGCAATATCACGGCGGGGGACACCAGAAATGGGCTTCATACATTTTACCCATGTCGGGAATTGAACCCGGATCTTTCGGCGTGACGAGCGAACGCTTTAACCACTAGGCTACCCGACCGTCCCTCTACCCTTACAAACCGGCTCTATGCAGCCCGCCTGAAAGTAAGGTGTCCAGTGAAGGGTTTGACCCTAACAGTTTGGGCTAGGCAACACCAGGGACGGGCTGTGCGTCAACGGGGTTACACCATGTTTACAGATAAATCAAGGTTTTGCCTTTTATTCACAGATGGCAGAAAACGTTTTTGGCGACGTAGCGGCGAGCGGCATGCCAGGGCAACAATTCTTGACCATGATCGGTATGGAGGCGGAATTGCGATTGTGTGGGGCAGTATCACATATGACAGGCGAAATGATTTGGTTATTGTGAATGGACATTTGACTGGCCAGCGATGTGTTGACGAAATTTTGCGTCCTGTCGTTGTTCCATTCGCTTGCATCATAGGCAGAAATTTTGAACTGCAAGATTACAATGCCAGACCACATCGTGCCCAGGCCGTCACTGATTATCTCCGACGAGAAGGCAAACGGACATTGGACTGGCCCGCAATGCCCCCTGACATGTCCCCAAAAGAGCGCCCGGGGAGTGTGACACATATAGCAAGTAATAGCCTTATAATTTTTACTAATCTACTAATCTCTACTTGAAGTAAAAAAGTGACGATACCAGGCGTTTGCGAAAAGGTGAGCGTATTATGTCCCGCCGGTAGTATCCGCCACAAACACATGCAAAGGCATGTCAATGGTTCACCTGCAAAAACACGGGAACACACAATACAGGTCAAGACAGAGAACTGCATCGGACACCCTCCACATGTCTACCATAAATCCATTTAGATTCATAACTGGACATCAATTTTGAATAGTTTTCAAAACCCCATGCGCATGCTTAATGACAAACACACGGAAGATGCAGAGTTACTTCCCTCTTTTCAATGTCATTTGAGTCAGGTACTGCCGCACACCTCTGTCAGCATATGACCTGTCGCTATCGTGTTACACTGTCACTCCAGGGCCGTTCTGATGGGAAGACGGTGAAACTGCAATTTGCAAAATCTATCCCCGTATCTCGCAGCCTTCAAATTCCCATCAATTAGCATCATTTGTGTATGGAGACGTTACACCACCCCAAATCCTAACGCCAACACCTCCAAAGCGATCGCCTTCATGAATACATGACGTGACGTTAACGTTCACCTCGACGCCTGTACGTGTCCCGCCATTGGATCAGTGAAGAAGGACTCATAAGTGACGAGAGACCTTCTCTACTGACATGCTGTCCATCACCAGTGTTTTCTGCACTGCTGGAGACGTCGTTGTTGATGTTCTGCCGTCAGGATTAGCCGTCTTGCTGAGCGCGTCGCACGGATGCCGTAGGTTCGTAGACGGCATCAAACTGTCGTGGGAGATACGTCTCTGTTGACAGGGATGGTACGAGAGAGATGCTATCTGGAACCTGTGTCGCGGATGGATGGGGGTGTCACGGGTGGTGGCAACTGCGGAGACGGTCTCTGGCGTGGTCGTTCTGTTGATAACGTCGTCATAAGTACAATATGGTGTTCTAGTGGACGCTTATTTGTGCGACGTCACGTTGCGAGGTGCCAGATTTAAAAAATCCTATGGTTCGCCATCTGTCTTTTTCACTGAGGCGGGGCAAGGTGAAATATCATCGAAACGACCAAAAGATATGTATTGTGAACTTTGCTTAGAACAGTGTGGCAATAATATGGGATTGGATAGACAACATTTGAAGCAGTTTCTACCGAATATTCTTTATTTCTTGCAAAAAATATACAACATTTGGTGGCCTGCAGTTTTTGCACTACTTCATGTACTACCTGGTGTTTATGTCTACACCTGACCTGCCTGTGCATGTGTTTGTGACGAATGCCACCGGTGGGGCAGGGTACGTGGAAAAGTCGGAAAGTAGCAGAAGAATATCAGAATGAATAGTGGTAACCGTATGTATTTCTTGAGACTTTCTGTGATATTGGTTTTAGAAAAAACAAAAGCTCCCTCAATTCTTTCTAATTGAATACTTTCTTCTTTTCCCAATTGAGTGGATCGATGCTCATGATATTAATTATTGGATTGTCTGAGCCAGACTCGATTATTTACAGACCGCCGTCATATAGCTGGAATATTGCTGAGTGCGGCGTTCAACAACAAACAAACCAACTTTCTTCTTTTTCTTTCCATTAGTAGTAGTTGCCCTTTTTGTCATAGAATTGGGAAGAATCGTTATTCCTATCAAATGGTAAAATGAATCAACAAGCTTTCCATAATTTGAAAAAACACATAAAGGTGGAGGTAGTCATAATTCCACTGTAGATGCAATTCGCGTCACATAAATCCTGATATAGTTTCTAAGCAGGCTCTTCTGGTAATACATAACAGTTATGAAGAAGTGAGGGTACGTGTGAAAAGAGAGTCAGTCTTTAATCCTGCAAACTAGTTCAGTTGGCGTGGTAAGTTACCAATTTCATCCCAAAAAGACGCTTCGAGAAGGATAACCATGAACACCACAATCGGTACACATCCGCGATACACTCTCGAAAGTGTCTCCAAAATGAACGTTTTAAATCGATATCCAACCTGATAACCGAAACACAAAACTCAAATCAAAAGAAAATATCACCCTCAAAAACTATATTGGCGAAATAATCTCGCGCCTATGATCTTCTTGAAAGTCGTCCAATCACTATTGTGTTGACAGAGGAATTCTTTGAATAGATTCCGAGACTGATTGGAAGGGAATGGTTGAGCATGTTCAAGAGAACGCTCACGCTCTCTGCACATCGTCGTTTTGCCTCGAGGTAAGTGCCACTACTGGTACTCCAATATGGCGCTGATATTACAACTGTGTGGGTTTCCTTTTGACCAAGAGACATAATGTAGGAGTTGCCACTTCCACCCCAACATCAGTCACTTCAAATACGTAAGATACATTACTAACGTTCTCCGCTCGACTTGCCGAACTAATGGCATTACATTTGCAACATACCCACCCCCGTTTAGTATTTCGAAATATATACTGATGAATGATGCCATTCTCCGGATATTTACGATATTTTCCGAATGAAATAGATCTCGATGGGAAAAGGTAGTTTTTGTTGTCTGGTATTGCCTAACTGATGCGGACCAAAGCATGCATGCAGACATACTTCCACTTGATGGATCAGGTGGTCATGCTAGGTGACTTGATTAACAGCGTGGCGTCGTGCCACAACGTGGTTGATCATTGCTCATGATACTGATCACAGTGATTGAAGTATAGGTGCGGGTTACTTTTTTATGAAAATTGTGAACGCCTGGTGTCATCACTGATTTTCAGTGATCCATTCATATAATGTTCATCACTATTTTGCCGTTTACGCCCAATGGAATATTTCTTGCAGATAATCGAGACTGGTTATTCTCTGGCGTTGACGTTTTGAATTCCTAAAATAAGAACAAACAGCGTAAGGTAATTGTCAAAGGTTAAAAGTTAAATAGTATCATGATATTACATTTGTAAAGAGATATCAACACGTAACATGCACAAATATCAAAATATCTGTGATTTCTTTCGCTTGATTGTCTGGTCCAGACTCGAATATTTACAGACCGCCGTCAAATAGCTGTAATATTGCTGTGTGCGACGTTAAACAACAAACAAACAAACAAACAAACACAAAACCGAGGTATTTCGCTGGGTGAATAATGTAATATAATTGCGATATCTCAGAGCAGAAAAATGTTTCACTGAGTCCATGTCTGAAACGCCTCAGTCAGCAATATTCAAACTATTTTACAGCGGCCTTTAAGTATTCGAATGAAAACAATATCAACGATCCACACCATCAGGGCACGATGACACGCTGTCAACCAAGTCATAGCGCCTAACCACCTATGGAATACAGTAAGGGGTTCTTGCGTTATCCTATTCTCGCGATCTGGACCTGTGGAAACAAGCGATATATGCCAAACGTGCGAGATTTCCAAATGTCAAGATTTCTCGCCCTTTCGGCATATTTTCCATATCTTCCATACACATTGCCTAACCCCCGTTCCAATGTATCCGCCTTTTATGACCAGTAACGGGACACTGGATACCTAGTTTAACCTGGGTGCTCACGTGTCAAGGTTGAAAAGGAATGCATGGAAGGTTTCACTGACAGGGGAAATGTTTTGGCAATGCATTGGGTAACCTTGATTGGGTATCATTTGAACAAATCGAGGCGGCTGCGCTACAGAACGCATCTTCCCGAGACAAGAGAGTTAACTGACCATAAAAGTCCAGTTTCCACCCTTGCCGAACTAGGCTGGTATTATGGAGTTACATTTTGGCTGGACTAACGAGTCTATGCATAGTCCAATCAAAATCGCACACCGAAATCGAAATCCGGTTCGTAAACTGTCGTGCAGATTTCGGTCGATTGCAGGATTTGCAAAGCATGTGCACCGCCAACTCGTTGTAAGCAGATATTTTCCAAATCTTTTCATGTCTTAATCAAGGTGTTCACGTGATTTGATGCATTTCGCGATGTAAGACCCGTTTTATCACAATATAGATCTTGATTATCGATCAGATCGTCCTGACTGGGCGCCACCTTTTTCTGTGAGGCAAACGCAAGTGATACGAGAGGTGGAATCTGATTGGTCCATAGGAGAGGCTTAGAGGGGACATAACTGGTAATAGCCACAGGTGGCTTCATGATCGAGCCCAGTAATTCCAGCCTAGTTCGGCAAGGGTGGAAACTGAACTTTTAAAGTCAGTTAACTCTCTTGCCTCGGGAAGATGTACAGAACGTAAATGTTCTATTTTTAAATCGCAAAAAGGGTTATAATTGGATAGCAGCTCACACACGAACATCTCTTAAGACAGCAGGTGGAATATGACAATGATGTATTAAGGTTTGGGGTGCTTCTCACATATTCGAGATGTTGTACAGTTGACTTTGTCTGCTTTTAGTAGAGATATTGGTTGAATGTTGAAATGGTTTTCTCGCTTGTATTTACAATAGAATTAAATCTATATAGTTCAAGGTAACGTTTTGTGATCGATAGCAAACAGGTCAGAAACAGGAGTGAGTGAGTGAGCGAGTTGGGTTTAACGCCGCTTTTAACAGTATTCCAGTTGTATCGCGTGTCAGCTAGTGTGGGAGGAAAGCCCGACGTGTTGCACCCGCGCCCCCCAGAAACAGGAGGGTGATTATTTTCATAAATATGAGCTTCATTTCACTACACGGAAGTATCAGCCAATCAATAGTTTTTCTTTGGTTGTTTTTTTCTGCAGAGAATTCCCAACGAACAATAGCAAGGTCATTCTCGCGTGGAGAAGAATATGTTCCTGGAGTAACTCTATGATTACATGTTTCAACACCCAAATAAAGCAATTATTTGGACTCAAGTAGTCGTTGGGGCATTTTGTATGCACAATGGTGAAAATTTGGACTTCAGTGGGATAGTAATTCTTGTCAACATGGCTTCTAATAACTTGGGAACTCTAGCAAACAATAATCTGCGTGTGGATACATATGTCACCACATTCGTTGGAAATCAGCATCGAGATGGTGTGAGGAATCAATATATTTCACGTTAAAGATTTGTCTGCGACAGATCGGGGTTATGAAGCGGAAGGGGTGTATTTGGAAAACGACTCGATCCCTAAACCTACCATACTACACTAGACGCGTCTCAGTTGTCATGGAAACCGATCAATTCCATTCCGAAAAAGTCACTTTGAGGAGGGTTTACTCTGAACAGTGACATCACATGATCTTTGATGACACCCTTCACGGCTCGCTCTCTGTCTTGTCACCATGCTTGCTGGTATCTTGGCAAGGAACATCACCGTGGTCATATTTATGAGATCATTGTCGTCTGGTAACGCTTGTGTGGTCATAATTCATAAATCGAGAGACACATTTCGGTGAAAGGTTAGCTGCTGAAGACAATCGTTGTGAAACATGAATGTATTCAGAGTGATAAAAACTACCCACCAGACTGTATGACAAGCAGGATGACTGCAACTGCCCAATAGTCAATCTTCTCATTAAGGTCGAGCAATATTCCAGCAGCTCCAGCATTATGTGTCTACCTAACTTTTGACGTACAAAGGAGAGAGAGAGAGAGAGAGAGAGAGAGAGACAGAGACAGAGACTGAGAGAGATAGAGAGTGAGAGAGAGAGAGAGACAGAGACTGAGAGAGAGAGAGACAGAGACAGAGACTGAGAGAGATAGAGAGTGAGAGAGAGAACGCTTTAACCACTAGGCTATCCCACCGCACCGACAGTCATCGAAGGCCTCAGTGAAGCTTTCACAATATTTTATGGGAGTCATGTGGAGAACATTTCCAAATTGTAGGAGCGATGGAATTCTCTATTTTGACTGATACCATATTTCCCCGTGTTTGTGTAGGTGAACACTTGACTTGCCTTTGTGTTTAGGCATGTGTTTGTGACTGATGTCACTGGCGGGGCAGGACACGCTCACCTTTTCGCAAACGTCTGAAGTCTTCAAGAAGAGGGGATGTCGGGTAGCCTAGTGGTTAAAGCGTTCGCTTCGATTCCCGACATGGGTACAATGTGTGAGGCCCATTTCTGGTGTCCCCCGCCGTGATATTGCTGGAATACTGCTAAAAGCGGCGTAAAACCAAACTCACTCACTCACTCACTCACTCTTCAAGAAGAAAAGAAAAGAGGAAAACACATGAAATACAAAACGTGTATCTGTCAGATATTGATCTGTGAATTGTAACACTTTTATCCTTCTTCCTATTTTCCTATCCATATGCCTTCATAAATCGAGAGACACAACCCGGGGAATGTTAGCTGCTGGCAGACAATGGTTGTGAAATATGAATGTATTAGGAAATAGACTCAATCTTAAAACCTGCCATTGAACGCATCTCAGTCACCATGGTAACCTAGCCATTCCAATTCGGAATAGTCATTTTAAGGAGAACATTGACGTCAAATAATGTGCATGACACATTTACCCAGTGGTTTTGGGACTGTCAACAACTTACATGATTTAAATCGATTATCAATCTGTCAGCAGTTAAATACACATGATTAATCAAACAAAAATACCATACTCAAAAATCATTTTAAGAGACATAATTTCGTTTATTTTATGTTATGAAAGGTTGGCATTCACCATTGTGAATTATGGGACTGATTGGGTAGCCAATGGTTCAGCACCGTCTGAAGCATCCTCACGCTTTCTGAACGTTCTCATTTGCTTCCTGGCAAGTGACAATGATGATACTACTCAAATATGACACAATTTAAAGCCATGAATGTTTCATCAGACAAAGAACTAGTTCCCATTCAGCCTGAGGAATCGCTGCTACATTTAATAGCATAAGGAAACATGTTGCTTGAAAACACAACAGGCCTGACCCAAGAATATCAAACGGTCGATCCCTAAACTTCTCAATTTCTTTAAATGAATTTTTGGGCATGAATGGCAGCCACGTTTAAAATAATCGGCTGCCTCATTACAAACCTTGCCTAACACTGGTTAAAATGAAACTGACAGATAAAAAACTTCTGAAATCCAAAATCGGCGTTATCTCATAGTTGTTTTTTACAACGATGTCTGTGTGGTTACTTTTGGTGTTCCTTGCAAGACAATAGAGTCTGTACTGTTATGTCATGTTAGCTGACCGCCACCGTGGTCTAATGGATAGCGCATCTGTCCAAAAAGCAGAAGGTTGGTGGGACATGGTGTTCTGCTGCGTTCAATAAACGTTCATTTCTCCTAAATCCACAGACGTGTTACTTAGCTTGTCTATTATGTAATTAATCCTTAATTCACGTTACCTCAAAGACATGGGGATTAAAGGAAGTGAGGTGAAATGGGGTTCAACGTTGGAATTCAAGATTATTGTACTTATATAGTGAACCGCATGAACGTGTGTGTACCCGTGTGTGTGTGTGTGGCTGCTTGTACTAGTCCGGACTAATGCCGAATAATAATGTTAGCCCACTGAGGCCGTAGATTAACTTGAATACCCCACTCAGACACAGTATACTGACTCCGAACCGACCACTCCTTGTTTTAGCCCCTTAATGTCGTGTGCCAGGCAGGGTAACAACAATTACCATCTTTCAACGTCTTTTTGTGTGACGCGCCCGGGGATCGAACCCCGGACCTTCCGCTCTACGGGCGGACGCTCTACCACTAGACCACGGAGGCGGTCTGGGGATGAATGGAAACGTGGCATTGGCAGGGATGTTAGCAATAAGTACAGGTATACGATATATATAAGTATCATAAGGGAGATGTTTTCACGAACCATTCTGTAATTGAATTTTAGTGGCCTAACTTCGCCACTCGATAAGCGCCTCTAAATAGTTCGTTTTCAAAGGGTCACAGGGAAAAAAGATCAATTTGATTTCTGGATGCGTTCATTATTGATCTTCAGTGTATATCAATACGTATTCGTCAGTTATCAGACTGCCTGTAGAAATCTGAGAAACGGGTATGCAAAGGATTTTGATGACCATTAGCCAAAGAAAGCCTTCATTTGGAGGTCAAAACCTGAGCTTTACTGAGGCCTTGAATGTTGTAACCTTGATCAAACAACTTCCGACCAAGAGTGGTACGACGCTCTTCGAAATCTTGGTAGAAAGAGCATGCTCGATTGTATCTCTAAAGTTGTGAAATGTAAACACCAAAGGCCACTCATTAATGTAGAAAGTAGATTAATAGAAATTATTAAACCTTGTTTTAATCCTTTTTGTTCGAAATGTGAATAAACATGGTTACAAAAAAATGATGTAAAAGTAGTTACGTCATGGAATAAGGAATACTATGATACGCGATAGTTAGAGTGAGTGGATTGGGTTTAACGCCGCTTTGAACAGTATTCAAGTCATATCACAGCGTGCCATCTTCATGTGGGGGGAAAGTCTGAAGTGATGCTGGTCTTAGACGTTTACCACTTTGGTGAAACCCACATGCACGGGTATGGTGCTGACAAACCTAGAAACATAATCGGGGCGAACCGAGGTTCGAACCCATGATCACAAGTTTCTGGTGCGCCTAAGGGACGCAACTCTGCACAGCGAATTGCGGCGCTTTAGACCACTGGACCACCTACGAATCCCCATCCACCCCTATGTCATGGAGAAGATTGCTATCAAACAGTGATACCAGGTGTCCGCGAAACGTTCAGCGTATCCTGCTCAAACACATGCAAAGGCAACTCAAGTATTCACCTTATGGAAACATGTGGTACAAGTCAAAAATGGGAATTGCATCGGACATCAGTTTGTCACTGATGCGTCGTTTGAACTGTCTTCCACATGTAAAAACACTTTGAAATCTTGATCAAGGCTTTCATTGATGTAACCCTGTAAAACAGACACGGTTAGACACTACACGCATGTAGTTATCAATCATTGGAGTTCTCCTTTATTTGTTTTTTTCGTACAGAGAGTAGAATTCCATCATCAAACTATAATTATAAGGTCATTCCTGTGTGTATATGATTACATGGCTTTTGACATCCGAGTTAAGCAATTATTTGGTCTTACATGATCGCATGAACAACAGCGAGATTTCAGGATTTCAATAGGGGAGGAACTCAAGTCAATAAGTCTGATAACCTGTATAATCTGACAAATATAAATGAAGGTATTTATGCCACCTCATTAGTCAGAAATCTGGCTTATTAATGAGGTGGCGTCAGAAATCAATATATATACCATGTTGAAGATTTGCTCCGACTGTCGATGGCTGTGAGGCAGAAGCGTGGGTATTCAAATAAACTCGGTCTTAAAACCTGCCATTTTACACTAGACTCGTCTCCGTTGCCATGGAAACAGGCCAATTTCATACAGAAAAAGCCACTTTGAGGAATGCCTCTGACCAGTGAAGGGGAAAGATTTGAATTAAACCTTGACAATTCCCCCTCGAACGTTTTCTAAAGAACATCTTTGAAATACATGTTTTTACTGAAGATACGTCCATTTCTGTTTTCTACTGGATTGTAAGCCCCATAAAATGATCCGTACAAAGAGCGATACATTGATGGTTCCAGCAAATGTACAACCAAACCCCTGTCTCAAAAAATTAACTGTAATCCTTAATACAATCAAGGAGAGTTTTTCTTAATCAAGTAAGGGCTTTCTTACTATTACTTGTGGCTGCCAAGACTGTCACGTAATACCATTTGACTTCTCTATTGTTGACATTAACAACCTTCGTCAGTTATTAAGATATGGATCAAAATATCGTGAGCAACCTTCTACCAATTGAGATCACAAATTTAAAATCATTATGGATGCTGTCGAAGAACATACCAATAAATAGGCCGAGAGAGAAAAGGAACCTGGATGTATTTTACAGTGGGTGTGTTGTCATTTGTAGAATGCACAATCTGAAATATAGGTAACAGAATTGGAATGAGCCCATTCTGTCCCAGCCAGCTGTCATCCACAGTCTGGCTGCTCTACCTGAAAAGTTTGTAGTTGTTCCACCTGGCAAGACCTCAAATACCATAACCATTATATGAAAGCATCACTGTATTAATCCTTTGGTCAAAGAACTGGGTATAAGTGGCATATCAAATAATGCCACATATAAGGCCAGTATGTTAACTGAGGAAGGAATCTGCCCAAACCATACGTAAGTTCTATCAACCTTTGTCTATCAACCTTTGTCTATCAACCTTTGTCTTTACACTAAAACCTGAAAACAGGTCCATTCCTTTTTTGTTCTGGATTCCAGAAATATCCATACAAAGACAGATATATTGCTGGGTCCAGCAAATGTACCACCAAGACCCTGTTTCAACGATTAACCATAATACATAATACAATAAAAAATAACCTTCTTTATATTCACTGTATTTGAGACAAATGTAATAATGAAATGTGTATTCTCAAACACTACAAGGAATTGTTTGGCTTCTCACAATCTCAGAAAAGAACTGGGTTCAAGTCTGTCAAAACATTTGATTTTTTAACTTGACAAACTTAAGGAGACTTCATCTCTTGATCTATGGGGCTTTTGTTACAAAACGTGGTGACCATAGATACAGTTACATATCTATCTTCAAAGGTCCAGGTTCGATTTGCCAAAATGAAAGCAAAGGCCATGTGAATTATCTTCAAGCTTACTGACAAACCAATATGAGAAATGCTGGACTTCCTCATTGATAACATTTATAATAATAATAATGTAAAATGTGGGGGTAAGACATTTAGGGGAGAAGTAGGCATCCCATGGGCACCAGCTCCCCTTCTTGCTGATCAGTTTCTTAATGCATATAAATCGGAATTTCTGCTCGGATTGGCGGTGAGGTGAGGTGAAATTGGGTTTAACGTCGCGTCCAAGATTATTGCACTTATATAGCGACGTGCATGCACGTGTATGTGTGTGTGTGTGGCTGCTTGTACTAGTCCGGACTGATGCCGATTTATAGTGCTAGCTCACTGAGATACCATGCCGCAGTTTAACATGAATACCCCACTCAGACACAGTATACTGACTCCGAGCCGACCAGTCCTTGTTTTAGCCCCTTTATGCCGAGCGCCAGACAGGGTAACAACAAGTACAATCTTTTAACGTCTTTTTGTATGACGCGGCCCGGGATCGAACCCTGGACCTTCCGCTCTCCGGGCGGACGCTCTACCACAAGACCACGGAGGCGGTCTGCTCGGATTGGCAAAGTACAAACAAGGTAATTAGTCCAAGAAGTTTAACTTAAGCTTCAGGTATATCGATGATCTGACATCGTTCAATAACCATCAAATAGCCAATCCCTTCTCCTGATTTACCTCGGAACTAGAAATAAAGGTGACACCACCTCATCTCGTTCATCTATGATTACAGATTCATTGTGACAAAAACCTCTCCAGACAACTGTATGACAAGAGGGGTGACTTTAACCTCCCAAGAGTCAGCTTTCCCGTTATGTCGAGCAATACGCCTGCAGCTCCAGTCCTTGGTGTCTACACTTCACAACTTTTGACGCACAATCGAGCATGCTCTTTCTACGAAGATTTCAAAGAGCGTCATACAACTCTTGCTAAGAAGTTGTTTGATCAAGGTTACATATTCAAGGCCTCAGTAAAGCTTTCAAAACGTTTTAGGGTAGACTTGTGGAGGACATGGCCAAATATGACGCATCAGTGATGAAAGAAATTATGTCCAATGCAATTCCCTATTTTGACCATTTGTTCCCTCTTTTAACGTTTTGTTGGTATGACGTCGCCGGGGATAGAACCACCGACCTTCCGCTCTCCGGATAGAGGCTCTATTCCTCTGGAATTTCAAGGGAAAATTTTTGGGGCATATTTTAAATTTGCAAATTAAGATTTTTTTTAATCATTCCTTCATATGTTTCTAGGTATGCCCCGAGTGCGAAATCGGCAATGCCGGAAGCGCTCGTTAAATCTACAACATCATCATCATCCACTGGACCACGGAGGCGGTCTGTAGTAGTGGTAGGGAAGCGATGTTTTTTATCCACCAAAAACATGTCCCCCCCACGGGCCTTTTAAACTTAACAAACATGTTTCTGCTACTTGATCTTAAAAGCAACATGTATTCATTTATTTATGTCAAACTGATATACATTTTTTGTGCGGACTCAGTTCAAAATAAACTAGTCATCGTCATAAAATATGCTTATTGGGTAAATCCTTGAAAAAGCGCAGTGTGTTTAATTATTTCGGACGGTCCATAAACCCGGCGTTCATTCAAGCCGAGCGTCAATATTTTTTTAACAGGGAGGCGTTTTCATCAAGATTTTTTTCAATTTTGTTTCAAATGTCTTTTGATGATTTTCACAGATCCAAAGGTAATTTAGGGTGCATTATTTGACATGACCTAACCTACTTTATACTTAATGTTTGAAAGCGGCAAGTGCCTTCCTCTCTTGATGCGTGTTTTTTTAGGGTAATATTGAGAAGCGTTGCCAAATTCGTTGCTGTTGCAATTGTCGATGGGAAATGTGATAACGTGTACGACGCCTAGCCCCGACGTCATTGTCTGCCACGTTGCTATCTCTGTCTGTAGTATAACTATCTTTGTTTTTCAATGAATAAATGATGAGAAAGAAGCTGAATGTGTTTAGTTTGACTCACGGTGATGTTGGCTCGTCTGTTGATGTTCCATATATAATCCGGCAAGAATATGATACACGATTTAGCCCGATTGCTTTGGGTGATTGAGAGTGTTTGGTTTAACGCCGATTTTAACAGTATTCCAGTTATATCAAGGGACGCAACTCTGCACGGCGAATAGCGGCGCCTTGGACGACTGGGCCACCGTGCACCCCTATTGTTTTGGGCAATAACCAAATAAAAGACAAAATAAGAATTTCGGCTTGTGAATAGGAGTATACAAGAAATTATATTCACGGAATATGACATAACTGCCTCAGAACTATCTTAACGCATCCTCCAATTGTTGAACGAGGTTAATGTGCATATCTACAAATGTCCAATCCTTTTAACTGCAAAAGAAGATCCGGGGTAGAATAGGTCTTCAGCAACCCATGCGTGCCGTTAAAGGCGACTATGCTTGTCGTAAGAGGCGACTAACGGGATTGGGTGGTCAGGCTCGGTGACTTGGTTGATGCATGTCATCGTATCCCAATTGCGTGGATCGATGCTCATGATGTCAATCACTGGATTGTCTGGTCCAGACTCGATTATTTACAGACCGCCGTCGTATAGCTGGAATATTGCTGAGTGTGGCTATTTTTCCACACAGACACTCGCCGGATCATATTTCCATGCACTAACCTTAACAGATGTTGCTTTGGCTCGGATTTCATGAGGATAACATAAAGAGAGTTGTCAGATAATTGCCAGTTAACAGCCTTTGATCTAACCCTTAAATATCTGCTTAAATCTAACTTATCTTATCTTGTCATCTAACTGTTTTTGTATTTTGAACCTTTTCCCCAAATTAGTGCTGTATAGCTTCAAACATTTCACACACACCCTGCCAGTTAGATAACCAGATAAGATAAAGCTTTATTTCCCGAAAGGGAAGTCTTTTTACAGAGTGTCACAAATGTTACACAAAACACAATACACAGAGAGGTTACACGAATACTAATACACATTTAAACATTGACGTAACATGGAACATGCAATATTGAGAGCAATAATATATTTAAATGTAAACGATACAAGTGCTGAATACATTTGGTTACACCCGTCAAGATCCCGGTCAGAGGGGAAGAGACAAAAGACGCCATCGGCGAAAAACACTTTTACCAACCCTAGAAAATACTCACGTAACCAGCCAGTAATAAATAAGTAACGCTAATACTAAGTACTGAAAGACACCAGTTGGCCTCTTATGCATGTCATCGTATCCCAATTGCGTGGATCAATGTTCATGATATTAATCAATGGATTGTCTGGTCCAGATCGATTATTTACAGACCGACGTCATGTAACTGGAATATTGCTGGGTGCGATGTCAAACAAACTAACTAAACTAACTAACTAAACAATAGGTGTTGCCTCTAGCACACAGAAAAGAAATTAGGTTTTCCCCGCCTTTGCGCATGGAAGAGCTGTATGCTGCTGGTGCAATTACGGGAACAACCAGTTGTGTGTATAGTTGACGGGAGGGGAGGGGGGGTTGTGGAGAAGTGAAGATTTAGTAATAGTACGGTTGAAGCCAAAATACAGAATTTATGGCAATGATGTAATAGGGGTAGAGGATTCGTAATAAGGTTATGGTTTTGCAATGTTGTCGATTTGCCACAGAGCCCTTTTTCTCCAGTTGCTGCTGTGCCTGCTCATGCAACATTCCGTTAGCCCGAGCGAGATCCGCGGCAACAAACAAGATTTCTAGGCCGCTTCACACAACAGCTGAGTAATCTTTCACAAGTTTGGCAGGTATTGTAAAGCTGCTTCCGTTAGTTCAGTTAACGATTAAAGATTATTGCATTCATAAACCGACGTGCATGCACGTGTGTGTGTGTGTGTGTCGCTGCTTGTACTAGTCCGGACTGATGCCGGTTTTATAGTGCTAGCCCACTGAGATACCATGCCAAAGTGTACGTGAATTCCCCACTCAGTCACTGTATACTGACTCCGAACCGACCAGTCCTTGTTTTAACACCAGTAGCCGAGCGCCAGGCAGGGTAACAACAAGTCTTTTGGTATGACGCGGCTTCTGCTATCCGGGCAGACGCTCTTCAAGGAGACCACAGAGACGATCAGAGGTAACAAGTACCGACTTTTAATGTTAAGACATTTGTAAATGTCGTTGTTTGAATTATTTTTCCAATAATTGTAATATTTTACTAATACTTGTATTGGTCTTTCAAAACTACAGCTATTTTACCCCACAAAGAGGCGGGATCTGGTGGTCAGGCTGGCTGATTTGATTGATGCAAGTCTATGTATCCCAAATGCGTAGATCGAGAGGCTCATGGTGTAAATAAATCACTGAGTTGTTAAGTACACACTCGATTATTTACATACCGCCGTCATGTAGCTGGAATATTGCTCAGTGCGGCGTTAAACAACAAACAAATAAACAAGGTATGTCGAGTTTCTGCTGTGAATATATGTGCTTGAACTCTTATAGTTGCGGCATCGACATCGGTATGTACTGCCGGGTATAACACTTCGACTTGTACTGGTGGTTCATACATTATACCTACGATTCATGACTCCATAAACTATTAAAGGCTTTCAGGATATTTTACCACACTTGAGATGTGGAATATTACCGCTGGAAATTTAAAAAGGAAGGCACTTGGGATAGCAAAGAATTGACAGAATCCGTAAACTATGTAATAATGGTGAAACAGAAAATGAATTTCAATTTTTGCCTGTATTAGACTGTTACATATTAGGAAAAAGTACTTTCCTTCTAAGTATTGGAAATATCCTAATCTACATAACTTTATTCTGCTGATGGCTTCCATAAATAATGACTTAATGTTTGTCTTAGCCTTGTATATCCATACTGCGTTTAATTATAGAAAATCACAGTTTATAGTAAATGTATTAAGTGGATGTAAAATACTTGAAGTATGTTGAGTGTATGAAACGCACGTAAAATAACGACCCGCTGTCACTTGATGTCACCTGCTGTGAACATGTCAGCATCTGCTGCTACCTGCTGTCCAAGAGCATGTGCCTGGTGGATATATAGTTTGTTTGTATTTTGTTATGGGCCGGAGGCCTACATCAGTAAACTTCATTGGTTGACTTCATTAACGTATAACTAGTCATCATTGTGCTAGGACCTGAGGTGCCTTGGCAGTGGAGTCACAGCAGTTATTGGTCTGATGTTACAAATGTTACCTTCAACTGTTTTGGCACTTCAGTCTTTCTCATAACACATTTTACACCGCTATTATTTGTGAAAGTGCCAATACAGGGACATTTTCAAATTCCCCGAGAAGGATGTCAGACAGTTGATTCAGACTCTTATAAGACACTTGTTTGTTGTTAAACGCTCGCCAATACTCCAGATATATGACAGCAGTCTGAAAATAATCGATTCTGGACCAGACAATCCAGTGATTTACATCATAAGCCTTGATCTACAAAACTGAGATAAGATGACATCAAATCAACCAGGCCATCGAACAGACCACCCAAAATATTTAGTCATCAGTTGGGGACCTATCCCTACCCAGAATACCGCAGGTCCTTATGAGTTGTGAAAAAATGAAACCAGTTTTCAATTATACTATTGCAAAGGTCATGTTCTGCCAAGTGAACTATCAACTCAAAGAACACTCAATGACTTTAGCCATGATAGTGGTAGGATTGATCTGTCAAACATTTTCAGGGACCCATTGCACAAGATGTTCTTCTTAACTTTGAACACAATGCATTGACAGATGCACTGTAAAAGGCGTCTTCAACGGGGACTTGTCAGTAAACTAGGACAAACACAGATATATTTGCAAATACTTTATTTCAAAAATCTTGACATCAATTACCCGGTAATGAGGTTTATGGGTTCAGTTCATCTTGATTATTCAAATTCATCATATTCTAAAAATAAGATATGAACAGATAGCAAACAGCTACAGGGAGAATGTGTGATCATGGCCTGATGTAATACTGCTCTGGGTCTGCAACACAGTAGATCAGCCATAGCTTATTGCAATTGTTTGGCCTATGACTGGCTACAAGTAGCTCTGTGGTTCACAGCAACACAATAAGTAGAACAAGCTCCAAGGTGGCCAGCAATCTGTCAAATCATGAACAAAGTTCTGCAAAATAGCGACCAGATTGACTCTCAAGCTTATCTTACATTTTGAGACCTACTTACAAGTAACAAATTCATAAGCAGGAGCCGCTTTACAAAAATAGGATTTGTTTGAGATCTCTTTAACTGTTATCTCTAAAATATTCATAAAAAATGTAGCTTCTATGTAAAGATTTGATATATCGGCTTATCTAGAAGGCCATCTGTTTGTCAATGAAGCACTGACAGGAGGCAGGAAGATGACCACCACTTGCTTCTCATGAATCACCTCGCATAAACCAACATCTGACAACAAACAACTATTCTGAGTACACAATGGGAGATGTACAGAAGGCTTATGGACTAAATATCACACAGTTCCTGCTTTACAATCAGGTCAAACAGTATGTAATACCGGAATATTGGCTCAACACATGTTTAGCTGTATCACTCCATTACATCGGGTAAACACAGTTCACAACTACCATCCTGAATCCCCGAATACTTAGTCATTACACTCTTTGACAAAGATTAAAAATTGATGTCCTGTACGACATCAGAGGATTCTTCAATCTTGCTACTCTAAACTACTAATGAAACCAACAAACATAGGACACAAACAAGTCAATTGTCATGAATAGATCACGTCTGTTCTACCATTCAAGCACACGCCAGTATTTCGTGTCGTATCACTTCCTCAATCCACCACCAAATTATCCTCATAGAAACTGGTCAGAACAGTGCTTTTAGGATACTGTAACTTGTGTCTCAGGTTACACCAAGCATATCCATGACCTTAGTAACATTTCAGAACATTCAAATACAACTGGAAAACAACTTCTATGACAACATTGGTCAGAGTAAACAAACATGGGTGCAGTTGCTATCTTTATTGCAGGGCATTGTGTCCGGCCCAATGTTTCAGTGCATCCATTGTTGATGAGAACGCAGCACGGACATCACTCAACACTCCATCCTGGCTCGTAAGTGCCTTATTCTGGTTTCCAAGATAACGTCACTGGGAAAGCGCCGCCTCAAGGCTTCTCCCAACCTGCCATCTGATCTCTTCATTCTTAATCATATAATTCAACTTAACAGTCCCCTGAGGCAGTGACACTTTCATACCAGCTCCCTTTGGTTTAATACAAAAGAGGTATCATTACAAATGTGACACACTATTTCCTCTCCATTACATGAACTGAATTTACATTTGAAATCTGTCAGATTCCAGAGATCCCTACATCAAAATAAACATGATGGAAGTCCTTGTTCTACAATTTCTCTTACAAATTAATGTCAAGCAGAGGACATATTGAATGTCAAGGAAAAAACATATTTAATGTCAAGGAGAAAGCATACTTAATGTAACAGAGAAAACATTTATTGTCAACCTGTCCAAGTACAGCAATGTTGTATTTGCAGTTGTATTTTGTCAATTAATTGCAAACTACCTAATACCTAATTGATATTTCAATAATATCACTGCAACCCATGAGTGACTGACAAAACAAGATCAGACTGCAATATAACTTACAATTTACACTTGATACAATCTGAGCAGTTGTAAGCAGAACATAATGTCAATGCAGATACAGGGAATGACTGATTATATGTGGTTCATAAGTATCGGTTAAACCTTGCCACCATCTGCTTATAAAATACATAAGAATATATAGGATGATATTGTACAAAAGTGCAACAAAAAATCACATCTATGAATAACATTGAAATAAAACAAAGACTACAGTGACAATCGTCGCAACAATGCATTGTTATCAGCTCTGTCAACACAGTATACATGTATTCATATCAGTTTGTTTCAAAATTAATTTTCTCATAATTATTTTACTTTAAAAAAATCAAACCTTTCATCTTGGACACAGTGTATGCCCTGTTTGACACAGTGTCAAAGAATTGTATACATTTCTACTTGAGATTGAATGACAAATGATATTGTGGATAGATCTGTAACAAGCGAGCCCAGTTACTTATTGTCTACAAAGATAAGGAAACAATATATCTTCTACAAACATTCAAGTATGATCTATAGGCTACAGGTGTGCAAGAGTCCAATCTTAACAGAAAATTGCTTAAAGACAACATTTTGTCAGCTGAGATTGTCAGGACTTGCTGGACGTTCTGGCATGAACAGAAGCCACATTCAAGGAACGTCAAGTCTACGATGTTGAATATGGTGTGCTGCCTTTGTTCAGTAGTGTATTCAACACTAACATTATGTAGGGTGCAAGATGGCTGACAAAAAAAGGAACACTAGTAAGTCTGTCGCATATGCCTGTGTTTAGTATTTCCACTGTTTAGATAGTCAGTTTACATTCTGAGTGTCATGTTTCTGCAACGGTTGCTTCTAACTGGTTAGAATGTTTGTATGAAATAATTCAAGCAAAATATTCTGAAGGTGACTAACCGATGTTACTTTCATTTAATGACACAGAGTATTTTTTCAAGTAACACAAAAAGCTATTATTGCAATGAAAACACTGATGCTCACAAGAAAAGAAAAGAGTAAAGAAGTCTCATTCAGCTAACATCATGAAGAATCATTTGACATATTCACAACACATTTAGCAGAGGGATTGTCGGCAATGTTCAAAGAACATTATGATAGACAAACAGCTGCATTATCAAGATGGTAAACTTTAGCTGAGATATCCTTAACTTACTTCATTCAACCTGAAGGTCACTTGTAGAATGCTTTTATGATAATGATCATCTTCAGTAACATGAAATCATGCAGTGTGTCGGGTCAAGCTGTCGGGATGAAAGCAACATGGAGTGGACACTGACCGTCAGCTGGACAGCAGGCCGAAGATGTCCCTGGATGTCCCACTATACACACACAGGAAATACAGGCCCTGATATAGATGAACACCTTCGCTGTCTTGAGTACTCACAATATAAGAAACACACATCACTGTGCTTCAAGCAAATGTCATTTGATCACAAGCACTACATAATATCTGCTGCAGGATGTGCGGAAATGCATTCAAGAGCTCAAAGATGCTACATATGAGCTGAGTATTTGTATTCAATTCGCTCTACCAATGTAATACTTCCATAAGCAAACACCATCGCCCGACATAAATACTTGAATGAACCTCGCCAAAACAAAATGAAAACAAATGTGTGCTCCACAAGGGAGAGAACTCTCTTCAAGACAAATGTAATCTCCACAAGGGAGAGAACTCTTGAAGCTTGAAATTACAATGGCAACCCTTAATATGAAACACAACTTTGCATATTAATTTGATTTGATGGATAGCACCATTGTTGCTTCCTGAAGTGGCACTATTCAAGTAGTCATACACAAATGTGCGCACATATTGACATTTGCTTGCAGCATATTGCAGTGTTGATGGTAAAGATTATCCCACACTTGTCTTGCAGCCAGGTCAAGCCAACAGAAGAAAAGTCCAACAAGTCCATTACATCCACCAAGCACCAACCTAACTCCTGTATTTCATCAACCATTAAGATATGTAACCAGGAAATATGAAACAAACATCAGAAATACTGAACACAGATAATACGACTGATTGCTTTTGTCATACATGCACATGTGTGCATCTGGTTATCAACACCTGGGAACATGCTACTCAGTGCTGCAGCTACCGTTGAGGCAGCAACACCTGCAATTCTAGATAAGCATGATAAAAGACTTCTTCAATACATACAAGCCCAAACCAATACAACAATCAAGTCGTTCAAGTGCATAGCATGGTTGTAATGGGCATTTGTCTGTCTGTCAATACCATTGGCCGTAATCTACTTTGACTGACGGACTTCCACAGCTGCTGGCTGCAGAAAATGATAACACTGTATGCCCTGCAAGGACAAGGACAAACAAGACCGGACCTACAAGCCTCAATCTCTCTGACAAATATACATATGGAGAACTCCCCCTTCCCACCTTCCCCCTCCTCAATCTTCTTCTCTGGGTCCCTGTTTAACTCTTGGTGGGGCTGGAGGATAACACACTGCCTGTGGGTGGACTGGAGCTCATCTTAGGGGGTGATACACCAAACTTGGGGGGGCTCATGGAGTAGATGCCCCTGGGCTGGTCAGCCTCCTCCATGGACATGCTCCTGGTGCGGCAGGGGGGAGTGCCACCCTCGAAGGAGGAGGACCTCTGTCCCCGCATCATCGGTACCCCACCAGCTGAAAACACAGAGAAATCATAGCAATACATACAGACAACATGACATCCTATAAATGTCTGCAGCTAGACGATGCAGGTTATTCATAGGTCAGCACTAGCTTCAGATTGAATGAAGTCACTAATCTTACCACCAGAATTCATCTTGATTAATGCTCACCTGGAGGTCACACAGTTAATGTGGTCCAGTGAACTACTGTCTGGAAGCCACTCATGTTAACATTGTTGCGGAATAGATGAGAAACAATTTGTCTGAGACCTTGAGTTAACAACAAGAGTTGATGAATGAATCTAACTTAACAAAAATTCCAAATTCTCTCACGGAAAATAAAAGTATCTTTGTATGTAGACTATCTATGAAGAAAGTATTCCTTCCAAAAGGTTTTACGTGTCTTATTGACCATATTGACAGAATATTGACTCATCAAGGAATACATTTATGTAGGGAGGCCCTTTTCCAGGTTGATTGTACACAACTGTATATTTGGTTACAAACTAGTTTGAACAAGCAAAAAAAAAAGTAAAAACACTGCCCGCCCACACTATATTAACAGAAGTCAATGCCTGAAACCAATTCTTTTATTTTTTTTTAATCCTAATAATGGTCTACATATCGTGTTGTTTGGTGGATTCCCCCAATCCACTGAAGGTACAAATAGCCCAAGGGGACCCTCCACCCCCCACCCCCACACCAATTTTAAAAAATCCTAGAACAATCCCTGCATGAATAATGGTAAAACTATTGACACAACTACATACCAACTCCTAATCCTTGCAGGAAGTACAAGAAGCTTTCAGCAAATCTTGCAGGCTGGAATAAAGGAGAAAATGCAATAAGAATTAACAATAACCCTGCATGTCCTGACGGCATAAAGACAAAAATAATTGTGAATGTGAATTAACTAAACGTAGGACATGTGAAGGGCCCTGAAACAGAAGCCAGGCTTCGGCCAGATGGCAATCTTGTCAAGCTTAATTCCAGTTGTTCACAGATCTGTGGTTGTCGATTGACTCAAACTGTACAATGTGTGTACATCAATCTAACCTTACAACAGGCAATGTCTCAGTTCCTCACTAATTGCAGCCTCTGCAATGACCTAGAATGGAAATAGCCAGCAGACCAAAGACCACACAAGTCCTTTATTGCAACAGGTGGGATGGAAACATGTAACAGGACTATCTACTCTCCTGTTTAAAAAGGTTCTAAACACAAAAGAATGAGTAGAGTGAATGAAAAATGGCTATTGTGTGGGACTGTATGCAACACTTATAACACAGCAGCCTAAAATGAAAATTAGAGCCTAGTGTGAGTAAACCAGTGATTGAAAGTATGAGCATTAGTCATTACCATCAAAGGTTCCATGAAATAGCATACTAACATGCATGTGGTACTGGGGATCTACTCTGCTCTAGAGGAATGAAATCCTAATGCAGTGAATCCTCCTTACCCTTTCCTCCAGAACATTGGCCACTCCATCCACCTCCATCATCTCAGTGTTCTTCTTGGAGATCTGATCATTCATCTTCTCAAACAGCAGGCGCACTGGTTGGTTAGCCGATGCCTTCGACCCCGTCACCATCAGGATAGAGCACCTGGTGACAAGATGTAAAACATGGTTGATCATGAATGTGTGATTGAGTGAGTGAGTGAATGTAGTTGATGTTGCAGTTACCAATGTTGCTGAAGGTGTCCTGATTGGAAAGTTTATTATCACCACATCGACTCGACTCAAACATATCAATATTTAAATTAATATGAAAATCACCTTTGTAGACCTGTCAATCAATTTAATGCTAAATAATGACTAGGTGGACCCACTAAATGCTTAAAATTGAGTTATCTGCATTCTCATTGTCTTCTATGGTAATCTTAATAAACATAAACAATCCTGTTGCATTTTTACAATCGATATTCATAAATATTTATCAAACCAGCATCAACATTAAAAATTTACCAAACCATCAATATCACGATATACAATGAAATCCCTACATATTGCAAACTTCATCACTGTGGCCTACATATATTAGAGGTTGACTGCATGAGCACCTGAAATGAGAGACACCAGAAATGGGCTTCACACAGGGCACCTATGTGGGGAATCGAACCTGGGCAAACACTTTATCCTCTGGGCTACCCCACCACCCTGTTATCATGAACCACAGGATGTGTTACAACCAATCTTGACTTGAATGAGTTCCTGGTTCAAGCATACACTTACTTGATTTTTCCAATGTTGTCAGCAATGTTGGAACGTCTGAAATCATAAAATGCCATACATTGATTTGGATAAAACACAGCTAAAAGTTCACATAATTTTGAAGGCTTAAACTTGAAACATCCGTAAATTATTGGATGAACAAATATATATCTCAGAAAGGTAGCATTATGAACAGAATCCAGCTACATCTAAAACCATATCAAAATTCAGCAAGCACTTTTACTGAAATGCCTGGTGCAGGCTGTCATCGTCAATGAAAGCTTCCTGTGCCCTTTGCTTTCAGTGAAGATTTCAAACTGAACCCCATAACAATCTGAAGATGCTCAAAACAATGTCACATGTTGAAATGGCTAAAATCGTTGAAGTTAAAAAAAAAAAAATAGTCTTGGTTCTCAGACACCACTCGCATCATCATAAAGTTTGCCGCACGTTTCATTTTATTTCCATTTTAAACAAAACAAAATAAAACTAATATTCCTAGTCCTGCTGTATAAAATACTGTATTACAGTATTTTACTCATCAAGGAATACATTTATGTAGGGAGGCCTTTTCCCAGGAAAATTGAACACATCTGTTTATTTGGTTACAAAGTAGTTTTAAAAAAAAACAACTCCCCCCAACCCCGACCCCCTCCCCCTCAAAAAAAAAAATAGAATAAAATAAAAAACCTCTGCCTGCCCACACTATATATTCAAAAGCCATTGCCTGAGAACCAATTTTTAAACTTTTTTAAGCCTTATATATGGGAGCATATTTTTCATGTGCATTATTCGCACTTGGGCATGATAGGCACTACGGTACAGTTTTCTTTTGGTGATGCCAAATTGTGTACATTCACAGTCAAAAACTACATTGTTTCCTTTCATGTGAAGTCTTCGTGGGAGAGAGCAGGAGATTACAAACTTGGTTAGAATACAGAATACCGGATACCTACCACCATACTGATAAAGAATGTGCACAAGCTCCTTCCTTAGTAAATTATTATGTTAATGAATTGCTTTGATATTCAATTTTGAGGTTTAATAACATTAAACCATACAAATGTAAACAGTCATTTTTTCTGCTTGTTTTGCGCTTCTTCTTCGTCTCATGTTGCTATATTAGTAGGATCAAACCGAAACTGCCGATAGGTATTCTGTATTCTGTAGGTGAACCACAAGTCCAAACATCAACACAAATGTGAATTAGTGAATAAAAATTCCTAGGTATGATTTTCTTCAAGCTTTAATTGTATATCTTGTTAAGCTATGCATTATTAATATAGCAATCAATATTTTCAAGTGTATTTTTACAAAACTTAACCCAAAAATAAGAAGAAACCAAATCTGAACCAATTACTGTATCAGGAATAAAACATACTGACATCTGTTTCTTTTTGGTTTAGCTTTTATCATATCAAAAAAGGAATCCTCACTGTAGCACTTTGGTATATTAACAGTTTGTTTTTTCTTCTTTAAGTTGGAAACTTGTTGAGGAGTAACTATTTTAGATTGACGGTCATGAACAATCAGCAATAGCGAAAAGGAACCACCAAAAAGAAAGGCATGCTTCTTTGCAAATGAAAACAATATATTGACTTACATTAGTCAATAAGAACAACCATGACTATTTTAAATGAAATAATGGAAATTTAAATATATTTCTATATTCTTTGGCAACAAAGGTTTGTTTCACTGGGGTCGATAGCAGTAACCTGATTGTGGTTTGTGTTGAAAAGATCTGCCAATCATTCACACTCGACATTGACATGCTCTTATAGATGTTACTTGCCAATGGTTTTGCTTTGCTCACAAACATCAACACAGCTGTTGAAAAAATGGAATTAAAAAGACACAAATCCTAGCGTATCAATTACGCAACAAAAATTGTAAATACACTATTGAAATAAAATTTATGTGTATATTACAACTATTTAATAAAACGATTGCATATACTACAACTGTTAGATAAAATGTGTATCAGCCGATAGCAAAATTCACTTACCAACATTTACATTAGGAAGAGCTTCTGCGACAAACATACTGAGAAATGCTAATTTAAAAACACAACATGCCTAGTCAGTGTACATGTTGTATCTTAATTAGTTGCTGTTTGGTAATTAATTGGCCCCAAAAAAACAAGTCAGTATAAGTAAAAACATATACATCAATTTTTAAAAATCCAACTTCAAATATATTTTGGGATCTTAATTTTTTTTAGTAGTTCTTAAGACAAATTTTCAGCAAGTTTAAATGGAGCATTTTAAATAATTAATTCATATTGATAGCAACTATTAGCAACAGTAAGTGATACGGGTTTTTAACATTTTACATATTTCTGGTGGGCAGAATTAAAAAAAAAGACACTGGTTTTCCTAAAAATCATTTTTTTTACACATTTCATTTTTTGGAAGTCAGCAGATTTGTAATTCCAAGTTTTAAAAAAGGTCTCTCCTAATCACAAGGTTGGATAAGGAGAGTTCTTACTTCATGAAGGCCTGGACGAATCTCTTGAGGTTCTTGGCATTGATCTTTGATCGTAGAGATTGCTGGAATGACTCAATCACTTTCTCGAGCTGCTCCTTGTTTTCAGCTTTCTCAAACTGTAACACATAGCAAAACAATCCTAAAAATAATGACCACATTCAATATACTGGAAACAAATTCTGAAACACCTATCAACTGTTATCTTAAAAATGTGTCTGTGAATTTGTACTGCCTACATGGCCTATTTATGGCTTCTTGTTGAAACTTTCCAAAAATGCCATCTCAGAGCTTATTGTACGAATCACATATGGTGCTTATGTTATAGATAATTTAAATATGATCTTACTAACCCATTTTGACAAATCAGAAATTGAGCCATGACACTAAACAAAAAATCCTCAGGAGTTTGGAAATGTGTGTTCCATGCAAAAGTTTAATATTCAAGTGTGGGTCAAATGAAAGTCCACTTAGTTGAAAATTTCATACAAACATGCTGGTTGATTTGCAAGAAAGGACCCTTCTGTTGGAGGATCTAAACCATGCTTGGCACAGGTGCTTGTTCTTACTTCACTGTATCTTGTGGACAACACAATTTATCAACACTCTCAAACATAATATCAAGCTTGTGCAAACTGACGCCCTCTTTAAAAAATCAACATAAATGTCATCTAACACATATTCACACATGTATATAAAAGTGAAAGATGTTTTTGTACACATTTATTAATTTCATTTGTATATTTTGTGCGCTATTTCTAACAAAGCTGTTGAACATACAGCATCTATGATTATTGTGTTACTATAGGATAAAACAATCATACGTGGAGAAAAAATACATAACAATGAGCACATCTACAGTAGGAAAGAATCACTTCACTATTTCAAACCCTGTGTACTGTGAATATATTGTACAAATAACTGTTGTGTAGTGAAAAGTAAAATCAGTGAAAATGTACAAGTTTTAATATTTGCTGAATGTAAAATTTGATTTTCCTCTTTGGTACAAGTACACAATTATTTAGTAATTTTCCACATTGAAATCCTGAAAAAAACATTGATTTGTCAGACAGAAATCCTACTTTATTTCAACATCTATCTAATATTTGAAATCCTGTGACAGCACTACAAGAAATCACTAATTATCTCTACAAGTTAGTAACACACTGTTGCACAATGTAACAATAACCAGCTAAAACTGTATCTATAATAATGACAGCTGACAGCTGTCTGGATCGCAACAGGATCAGGTCAAGGCCTACTGTACAATATAGAATTATGAAGAAAATGTGCAATATTCTACCCAGGTGATCAATTACATGCAAATATGGAATCAATATCACACATCTGTTGACAAGATTCAGAACATGATCTATACATTGATGATACTCATGTCTGGTTGTGTAGGAAGACACACAACCAGATACTTATATTTATCAGCCGTACTATTGTGGTTATCCAGATGTACAGACATGTATCTCAATCTCAAGGTAATACATACTTGCTACTGTTCCTCTCATGGTTGCAGGTTAGCCTCGCCCCAGAATATTGATTAGGCAGCCACACGTTATTAAATGTTAGGCTAACTTCAGGTTAATGTTAGGTCAGGTTAACATTAGGTAAGCATAACTCTAATAATGTTAGTGTCAATTGATAATAATTGACATTATTTACCATCAGCATCATGCAGTTAGCTAGTTTCGGAATACAGCATGATATATCAACCAGAATATTTTAATACTTGTAGCACTAACTCCCCAAAGCCATTGTTAAGGCTGATCAATAATGATCATCTCATGTGGGCCTCTGCCCTTGTAAATCTTGGGTAAATATAAACTAGTAGAAAAATAAGGCAAAGTGTCCATGTAAGTTCTCTGTCTACTCATTTTCATTGACTAATCTTCATAGCTACATTTTTATACATCTATTGTTTCACTGTTAGGGTTGCTGTAGAATAAATTATCAAAATTTCACATTGAAACCATATCATATTATATAGAGCTGAAATAACTTTGGAAAAGACTCTTACAAAGCATTTTTGGAACAGCAAACAAATGGTGATTATTTGTTCGGCTGATGATGAGAAGACAGAGTTACTTGGACACCTTTCTGACATAAACTGAGTGAGAGTAAGTAAAAGTGGGTTTCTTCAAAGCTAGATGTTACCTCATCAGTCGACTAAAGCCATGAAAGAAAACATGAAAAGAAAGTGAAAGTTGATGTCAACTTTTGCATGGTGCAAGTGCTCTTTAACGGAAAACTCTTGTGAAAGACCCCATCTTCTGTAGAAACAATATCAGTGACCAAAAATAGCAATACACCTTTGCATATTAGAATAGAACATGATAGATTTCATTCTTTACATAATGATCGTATTAGAACATTAACATGAAAATGAATATTATTTATTCAAATGTATTAACTGTTTTAAAGAATGTAATAGACAACAGAGAAGCAGAGAAGTATGACGTGACTGTGATGACGCCTCTTAGTTGTGTGACAGTGAAACGTGATTGTGTACTAAGGACACATGTACAGACTACAGGGACCTCTGTGGTCTAGTGGATGGAGTGTCAGGTCAGTGGTTCAGTCCCCAGCTGCATCATACCAAAAGATGCTAAAAGTTGGTACTTGTTGTTACCCTGCCTGGCGCTCAGCATTGAGGGGATAACACAAGGACTGGTCGGCTTCGAGTCAGTATATTGTGTCTGTGTTGGGCATCCATGTTAAAACTGTGGCATGGTATCCCAGTGGGCTAGCACTGTATAACTGGCATTAGTCCGGACTAGTATGCACATACATGCATGCAACCACTACAATTATCTTGAATGCAACGCTAAACCCGACCCCACCCCACCCCTTCCTACCCCACCTAGGACAATGTTAAATATTTCATCTTCATTGGCCCTTATTCAAGCTATTGGGCTTTCCATTATCCATATTTGGAGACCCAAGCATTAGTTCATTACTGTCAACAACAGTCATCATACACTATCAATCAGAATAATGCACATGAAGGACACACAGTAACACAATGGCATAAATAATACAATATAAGAAGACAAAGCAAAGAACAGACATGAACAATACATACTGAGTGACAATTTCTCCCACTGTTATCAAATATCATTATAATCCATACAGAAAAGGACATTATCATCTACAGTAGTTTTCCAATGGGCAAAAACCATTTAAATTCCATGTACGGGTATGTAATTTTCCACTTCCAAATCATAGATCTTCTTGCCATGTCATTATCTTAACATGCATAAATTCATTCAATCAAATTAATAAAATGTATGTTTTTAATTCACATTTACAGCTTAGAAAGCCCTGATATCGTTTACAGTGGAGAAATGTCAGTCAGTCAACAAAAATGCAAATAGAAATGACACACAACAAAATAAATATTTAAGCAAATCAACTGTAAATACATTATGAATAACCACATAACATTAATGCAATGAGTCATGACCAAAACATGCCCAACTTTCCAAAAGCATTTTAGAATGCAAAATGTCATATTGTTTTATACAAAGAAATTATTTAGAAGGGTTGATCTAATAAGCAACAATCCATGCATTGTTATTAGGCTATGCTTTGTTCTCCATTCGAAATGCAAACAACAATTCATACTGTTTTGTAAAAGAGGTTTCTGTAATCACTTTATACTGATTTTCTCCTAATTCTTCCTGCTGACAGTAGCTGTGTTAGCTGTGCATGCACGAGGGCAGCTTTAGAAATTCATTTCTTTTACTAAGTTTTAGAACAGTACAGAGTCCTCAGAGTTTGTTGCTAGCCCTGCTTAAGGAAGACAAAAATATTCACACAGTTTACATTTTCTGCTACTTTTGTTTAGTTCCAATTTGTAGCAAACTTAAAGCATTGAGAACTGGTTCAGAACTACAGCCCTCAAATGCCACTAGTCAATGAGGACTACCATCAATGGATTTTTACTTGTCCTCAGCACAATTTAGTTGTCTCGGGCTAGTTGACTAGCAAGAATTTCAAAGGCAGTGAGTGAGTGATGATGGTTTTATGCAGTTTCTACAATAATCCAGCATCATGGCAGACACTAAAAGTGGACTTCAGTTATAGACCATGTGGGGACTCAAACCTGGGTCTTTGAAGCGTTTAGTGACCAGTAGCCTACATCACCACTCTTATAAGGACCCGATGATCCATCCCCGTCTGTACTTGGTCAAGTGAAAGAAGCAGCTTCTGGGATACAATTGGGCAAGATGTCTTTCACCTGTCTGTAGTGGGTCTGGGCAAAGCAGACAGGGTGACAGGACACATGTACTTGGTTCTGTTTAAATGTTTACTACTACCACTAGGATAGGTGCAGAGTTGCCTCCATTAGATATGCTGGAATCCTATGATTATGGGTTCAAATCCCTGATCAATTATGCCTTGCCACAAAATAGTTATGATCACTGGTTTCATCAAAGTGGTAAACGTCAAAGATCTGCATCACTACAGACTTTTCTACCACATTAGCTGACACGCTGTGATATCACAGAAATACTTCTCGGTGGCATTAATCCCAACACACTCATTCACTCCACACTGTAACCTCTGTAACACTTTGAAAACCACTTGAATGAAGGCTAACAAATGAGAATGAACACAAATGAAACATAACGATGCACCTTAATGTTATATTCCTGAAACACAATACAAATACACACAATATATACATTAAAAGAACCGAAAACACTCAGAGCAAATAACATCCATCCCATCACACCCACACATCCATGGATGAGCACCATATTGGCAACACACCTGTGATATGCTTATGACAACTTGACACATGTGATGCTATCAAGGTGTGCCCTAATCCCGAAGAGAATTTTTACACACCTAATATTCTAAAAGTATAAAATATCTCTGAAAAAATGGTAACCATGGTAACTGTTTCAGAAAACATGTCATTTGACCTACTGGGGAAATGGTATTTCTGAAGCTTTTTATAACACCTGCCAAGCATAATTGTAATAAAATACAACTAATGAATCACCAACAAGGAAAATATTACAATTGTAAGGTGCAATCTCCTCTTATGCTAAGGTTTCATTTAGGTTAATGGATAATTATTTTTTTAATTTCTTTTTCCAAATGCCTATATAATCTGGCAGTGAGAAAACTAAACATTAAACCTTGACAATCTTTTGTAAATAGATGTACTTAATTCACACATCACTGATTAAATCCATCTTATCAATTCAATCTCAGATAAGGTTCTGAACCGTGAAGGTCTGGGTTAAAATAGGTCTTCAGCAACCCATGCTTGTCATAAGAGCAACAATGCTAGTCATAAGAGACCACTAACGGGATCGATGGTCAGACTCGCTGACTTGGTTGAAGCATGTCATCGTATCCCAACTGCATAGATTGATCCTCATTATAGCAATCACTGGATTGTCTGGTCCAGACTTGATTATGTACAGACTGCCATCATATAACAAGAATATAGTGTGTCATTAAACAACGACCAACCAAACAAACATACAGATAGGTTTCTTTGAAGTATCTCCAGATTCTTCATCTTGAATGGAAGTTTCTAAAAGTTGCTTCTACCACTGTCTCATGCCTGCTCATCCCACCCCTAATGCCCATCCCTCGAACACCTTCCACACACAAAATGATGCACAAGTCAATACACAAGAATGTTGAAGGTAAGTAGTATTAGCAACATGCCAGTTACTCACTGAGCCAAATCTGTGGAACACCAGGTAAGCTTCCGCTGATGGGTTCATTCCAATCTGGTCAAGTTTCCACGTCCTAACCTGTGGACACATAAACACAAGATTTGCATTAATGTGGATGTAAAAACCTTCTAGCGCCTCAAGGCAGCTTGGGTTGTATACTCCCCATGGAGTTAACTTGAATGCAAATGGATCCACTGGTCGGGGAACAAATAAACTGCACTTGAGCAGATACTAGTACCTGGATACCTGCGTTATATAAATTATTAATAATAATAATAATATTTGTAAAGTAATGTAAATTGTGAAACAAGTCTTGTATGGAGAATGCAAAATGTCATCAACACAATCTTATCAGTGTCAAACTTAATTAAGATACTAAACCTAAGAGCTAATCTAAATTGGACATCATTCAGGGTTCTTTTTTTTAATAGTTTCGTGTTTACCTGACCTTGTTAACCTGTGGCTCATAAATTACAATACTCAATTATTTTATCAAATTATTGTTTGCCTTTACTTATCAACAACATACATTATGTCTAATTCTCTTTGCTGGCGGATTTTATTGTGGATTCTATCAAATAATTAAAAACAAAAAATTCCAATTACAACCTGTTATCTTTTAATTTGCCAGACCTCCACTTCTGTGGGCATAATGGTCCACAGTTGTCAGAATCTCAGGGACAGTATAGAGTTACCTCCCTTACATAACTAACCGAATAATGCAGTCTCCTATTTGGAATCCTAAGAGCTCCTATTGAGTTAGCTAGATAGCCCTGAGGTTGACATTTGTGAACGATGAATGGTTCCATTGAGAAGTGCTTCAAGTGGCATAGAGATGTGTCCCTGATGTCAATTGCCATCATTGACGATATATCTTCATGCAAACACCACTGTTTAACACAGGGACACATTTCAATCGAAATAAATTCTATCCAATCTTTCTTGTTATCCGATGAAAGCTTTGACCTGATCTACCGGTAGACATGAAGTTGAGGAAGACAAATATTTACAAATCAAAAGGAAACATGGTGATAGCTAATAATATTGTCTTATTTCTGACTCATGAAAGCCACTTGGTGATCATTCCAATTAATGTGCTTTGCATACTGTATCCATCAGAGATAGAAATAAACATGAATTCAACATTGTATTTGATCTCATAATAGAGCATTATCTTCTTGTTCTCATGAAGAGGGTTAGACAGTTTTCAACACACTCAAACAACAACAGGAGGCACAGAGCACGTAGCCTTGTTGTCTAAGGCAACACTGTTCCTTGGGCAGAGTTGCATCTTTTAGAAGAAAGAAATTTTAAATTTTGTGTTGTTGTTTGGAAATAAAATGGAAATAAAAATGTAACATGCGGCGAACTTTATGATGATGCAGGCAATGCCTGAGACCCAAGACTGTTAATTTTTTTATGCCTAAATGCCAGATATTTTACGATATTACAGAAATACTGTTCACAGCAGCGTTCAGCCCAACTCAGTTGCCCAAGAATAAAGGTAGCAGGGTGTGAAGCTTCAGGAACAGTTACATACCTTGTCCTTGACTGCCTCCATAAAGTTCGCTGTAGACCCGGTACAGTGGATCAGACACACGCCAAGCACACGTTTAGGTTGGGCCATCTGTACAAAGGAAGGTTTTCAAATAAAGTACTGCTTCTTGCAACAATTATGTCACTGAAACATCACATATAAATGGAAACTAAACACTTTTATCCAAATATGGCAATAGCATATTGTTTCAGTTTTTATTTCATAACATCTTAACTAATCTATCAAATATTAGCATACATAGAAACTTTATGATAAGGCGCTAAAAGTTTAGTTTGTTTGTTTGTTTTGTTTAATGCCGCACTCTGCAATATCCCAGCTATATGACGGCAGTCTGTAAATAATCAAGTCTGGACCAGACAATCCAGTGATTGACGTCATGAGTATCAATCCTTTTACAGCAAGCATGGGTTGCTGAAGATCTATTCTACCCCTGATCTTCACAGGTCAGGTGCTGAAAGTACTAAATCAATAAGGACAATGCATGTGGAGGGTTGGCATTCCAAAATATTGTAATAAACTGTCAAATATCTAGCACATATAGACACTTAATGATTAGGGTGCTAAATGTACTATTAAATGAATGTTGAAACTAACAGCAAGAAATCTTTGTCTATTTAATCTGTTTACCTAAAACAGGACACAAGTCATTTAGGAATTAGGTGCAAAATCAAATAATAAATTACAAATGATTCTGGGCATGTCAGTGGCTAACTCAAGGTTTTTTTGCGTTTATGTATCCATAAACTGAAAAAAGTTAGGTCCACCCACAGAGGGTCTTCTGTTTTCTGATTGGCTTATAATAGAATTGGCACGGCATGTGTTGCATTATTGTGCCGAACGATATCCCCGATTTTGTAATGTTGTCTCCAGTTTTGTGTTAATGATTTAATAAGCAGCCTGTGAAGTTATTATTGTGGATGTGTTTATTCATAAAATTTGACTTTAATGTTTTTGCTTTAATTGAGGTATAAATGTGAGACCCAATACAGGGACTGACACAGTATTCACAGTTTTTACCTTTATACCTCCATACACAACAAAATATTGAAGTCAATTCTTAAACATCAAATGTTTATGCTATATGGTTCGTGGTTGATTGTCTATTAGTCTCAGAATATTTGTCAAATTGATAGCTTCAGGATTTAAGAAATGGTATGCTAAACTGATCTAACACAATACATACATTGTTCTCAAATCTGCATATCCAAGTATGTCTTATATTCTTAACAATAAAAGACCCAGAGTATGCAAACGGAAGCCAAAAAATAATAAAAGACCCAGAGTATGCAAACGGAAGCCAAACTTGACATTATTATTTTCCAAAACAACAAATGAGCAGGTAATACTATCAGGCATTTGACATTCTCCTACCGCAAATCTGGCGATGATGTTAGCTCCTGCACCTTCCCCAAGGCCAATCACCTGCTTCACACTGAAAAACATACACACATATAATGAAGGAACTGTATCATCAAGAGCTCCTTATCAGACTGCGCCAGAAGTTATTATTCGCCAGTTGAGACAATGTATAAATAAAATCTGACATAAGTGAGAGTCCTGCTACTTGTCTGGCATCTACATCTATCTTGATTCATAACTGCATGGGCAGAGGTGTCATGGCCATAACAATATTAAAGCTTAGGAACCGGCAATAACCCTAAAGATTCAATATCTCGATCATAACATCCTGATACAAGATTAGGATTGTTTTGAATTTACCATATTCTATAATCATCACCGATTGGGCTGATCTGATCATTGATTCAAGGTCTCAGTTTAAGAAGCCGAGTAGTTTGCAAGGTGACGTACAAAATGTAAAGCATTATGATCAGAAGGTTACAGACAAATATATGCACTAGATGTAAACTCTACTTCCTGTGATCGGAAATTTCGGAAAATAGAAAAAGTAATTACTTCATCCTATCTCAGATTGTGACTAGAAGAGGCTATCCCGACATGTGGTCTGTAAGTCATGCAATGTGTTCCATCCATACTAAATAATACAGCCCCGGACCAACTGGAGTTTCTACAGTACGATTCCTTAACATGCAACTTATTCATTACCCCGTTATTCCTCCCACTGTGATTTCCTCCAAGACATTAAATCAATTACACTCGATATTTCTACTTCTACAACTGACATTGCACCCTCCCCAAATTTTACTCAGTGATGAAATCTGTTGAGTTCTCTCAATCTAAATGTTTACAAATTGCAAGTACAAACATGATGATGAGTTCAGCTAGCTATCCATATGTATTGAGCTAGAACATCGCAAGTGAACTGGTGTTCAGATAAGGATTTTGCGTGTCACTTCCAATAAAGTTACAGATTAATGACCTCCTAAAATGAGAAATTAAGTCTGTTTAATTTATCAGTTGACTCAATTATTCATTAGAATACAGAAGTTAGATCTGTACAAACTGTGGGTTAGGTATTGAGAAAATGTATGAGGATATATTAGAGTCAGCCAGATTGGGTCAAATCCAGGGATGAGAATGGATATTTTCCTTTTCAGCTGAAAATTCTGGGTGTTTATGGGGGATGTTTATCAAAGTTGTGGTCACTAAAATTCGCTGCAATTCACTGATCCGCAGAAGGCTCTCACCCCTGCAAATCTTAGCTCCATATATAACCACTAAGGTCTATAAGGTTTCCAAAGCCTTAATTCATATTACATGTTACTCATAAAAAAGTTAATACTGCTGCCAAGGATTTACGAAACTGACATGTAAATGAAATGAAGGCTATTATTCAACTTGTTCAGATGCATTTGATATGAAAGCACACCTTAGGGCTTATTGTACTTTTCTTATTAGTTCTTTCCTTAGCAAATCTGTCAACAACTCTTTCTAAAAGATCAATGTTCTTACACGTTAACCTACCAGTAGTTCTAAGGAACTTCTCTCCCCATAAACAAACTAAAAGGACAAGAATCAATTGAAGGTTATTCAAACTGTCATTCTTTTTATTGATTTCATTTTTTCTAATTCTTGCTATTTTCTTCTTATCTTTCACTTGTGGATTACGAAATCAAGTTCATGTTGGATTTTTGTCTGATAATTCAAAATGTTTGAAATGCATGCTGACATTAATTCATTCCTAACTCAATGCCCTACTGACATTCATTCATTCCTAACTCAATGCCCTACTGAAACATTTTATCAAACTGTGTTTCTTGAGATACTTATCTAGGTCTGATATTTTCTAAATGAATAAAAAAGCAAACAGGATTAGTGCATATCCTAAATGACAGCTGCCACTCTTCGTTACACCTTGGACTAGTCTACCAAGTCCGATGTGCTGTAACAGGATTAAATCTGTACCCTGGCTTGTAATATCTCATTTCTACTAACATCGTTATTTATAAATCTTTTTGACAGCACAATGCAAAAATGACATTACATTACATTACATTACCTTTGAAGAATATCACACATTAGAGGGTTATCATTGGTCTACACCTGTTCTTGAAGACTAAATCCGAACCTATTATTATGGTAGCTTTACACTGAAGAGTGAGTAAGCTTTTACAGCACTTGTGGCACCATTACAGGAATAACAGAACATCACAGGCTTCATACATTATACCAATGTTTGGAAGAACTTAAAGAAGAATTTACAAGGAAACACTGCACTCCAAGATTTTTAGTGATTAGTCAGTGTCATGAAATTGAGGATGAAAATTTAAGGGGTTCTTTTTATAATTAGGGATCTCAAGATAAAGACACTAAGGGCCCCACAATTTCTAAAAGTGTTAATGATTCCCAAGGCTTACATCCACAAGACTACGGTACTAGGAAATGAGGACACAAGTACGTCTGGCCTTCACAGCTCTGATCCCACAGCGAGATATCAGCTATGCACATTGAGAAGAACATAATGAGTTGATGTGTATAATGCATGTTGTGGTGACAGGGAAACACATACTCCAACTGGTCCAGAACACACACTAGGTCCTCGCCAAGGCTCTGCATGCTGGGAAAGGTGTAGCTGAAAAAACAAAATATACACAACAAATATATGCAGATCACACTGGCCCTGCAAGTCGACGTGGCTATAAAGCATGATATCAATGCAACAAAGAGAGGCTGCTGTTGAATTAAATAAGGAAACATGGAATGTGGTGTGGAGCAAATTATTTGATAGCTGACAATGCAAAAGAAAACCGCTGTAGTATCATAGGACAACTGGTAGCAGTAATCACTATTCCAATACAAAATAGAATATACTGTAAGACACACTACCAGTTTTGTTATCATTTTTTTTACAATTTTCAACATTATTCCTCATCTGAGTAAACTGTCATGCATCATAAACTTAAACCCTACTCTGTAAATAGAACAACCTCAGAAAACTAGTAGCAGAAGACACATGATTAGACATGCAATGACAGAGGTCATTCGATTTTTTCCGATTTTGTGTTGTGCAGCTTAAATTGAAATCCTAATCTGATGTTGCTATGCGTTTATAAGTGCTTTATAAACACTTCCTTGTGAGTATTCCCAAATACGTTGTGACAATAGCTGTAACCCTATGTTTCCTCAGTTTCATAACCTGACACCTTCCTATATATGATTATGTAGAGACATGGGACTATTACTATATTATCATACAGTCAATATATTCCCATCACATCCTCTGAGAATAGAAATTAGATGTTTTTAATATCAATAACAGCCTGATGGAGTTAACATTACTAATTAATGCAACAGGAAAACATTGTTCTCCACTATCCCAAGGAGACTGACTACTGAATATCAGCATCACATTAATGTGGAACAAAAACTTTGTGTTTTACGGTTTGGAACTGATATTATTAACACTTATGTCATGAATAAAACTAATCATGCTAACTGTGATCAAATAACTCTCAAGGTGTAAAATAGCATTTTCAGTCCAACAAAGCATGAGATATTACAATGACCTTTATTATTTATTCAGTGGATATAGTGACACATGTGATGGTAGTATTGTAGTCTCTGAATAGGTCTTTATGAAAAAAAACACATACAGGATGTAAGCATGTACTTATATACCTCAAAGGCTTGATCATCAAAAGAGAAACTATCAGTTAGACTAAAACAGTGTTAAAAAAATGAAACACCCTAACAATAAGTAGATATTGGTGACATTTAAATAAATCGTCATTTAAAACCATTCAAATGACAATAATGTAAGCCATGTACTGTTAATTCCTACTTTACCATGCTTACACAATGTGAATATTGAAACGATACAAAAACACTCAAATTTCAATAATTCATAAACGATTGCTGATCATATTTCAGCCACAATTTGTCATCACATTTTAAGTTTTTTTATTGTTAGAATATTAGTATTATCATGTTTAATATATGACTACAGAATATTCATGGTTTAACTACTATCATGCACAATATATGGCTTGAAAAGACATTTAGTTTGTAACATTATAGTGAGGATTTAGATTCAAGATACATGGACAGGTCATAACTGAAGCCTCCATCCCGAGGCAGTCTGCTCTCAATTTAGGGACCGTCTCCAACCTAATACAATGCCTTCACTTTCTCAAACACCAGTAAGTGGCCAAGCTCTCCATGAGATCAATAAGAATTACATTATTATTACAGCAGTGAAAAATGTCTCCGGTGTGGGTTGTGACTTGGATGACTGAAACTCGAGTCAGGGACTTGCTCTAAACACCACTCCAATGTTTCTTACTGCAGCAGAAGTGTTTGTGCTGTAATTCCTAAAAACACCAAATTCCAGCTAATTCCAAAAATATGGTATCCATATGTTGGCATGTTCCTGGTTGATACTGGTTAGTTGATTGTGTAAGGTATGAAAGGAAAGAAATTGTCCAAACATGCTGGGCTGGTAAATCATTTGTCTGTTATACGTTACAGGAATTGCAATATGTGCAGCCGTGCCCAATTCATGAGCAGCACAACATCTTGTCAGATATGTAAGACACAATACACTTGTAAACATTATTATAACTCTGCAAGGGAGCTGTTGCAGTATTACATATGTGTTCTGTCAAAGTGGTACATTTCAAAATAGGGGAGTAAATAATGGAAAATATATTAGCAATGAGACAAAGTGCTACAAATAAGAACCTCTTTCTCTGAAGTGGTTGCATCTCTAGCCATAAAACAGTCTAAGCCCGCCATACAGCAGACAATAAAATGTAAAGGAGTATTATTATTATCAAGACATGACATACTACAACAGAGAGTGCATGGGCTGACTGTCAAATCAGGGGGAGTAACAAGGTACTAAGGAAGAGGCATTATGACAAGTCATGCCAGGAACATCGCAATATTAATCACATATATTTCTTTTTCTGTTACCATGGTTACTGCCAAGGAATACCATCAAATTATAGGCATACCTTAATGTGATAAGATGCATGTAAAATAGTACGGTGGAGCTCAGTATGAGGCCATCATGCTGCAAGGCCACAGTGAACACACATCCAACCCCATATCAGATATGGATCCAGTATCCTCACCCAAACACAAACAACACAAAGAGGGAAACAAGGAAAACAACTAGCATGAGGCAACACTCAAGACCAACAATGTAAAGGTTTATTGGGGAAAGCAACGTCAAAAAAAAAATCACTATCAAACACAATACAATATCTATGCGCTACAATCTGACATTCATACAAGTTGCTACAAATCAAAACGACTGATCAACAAAACCTGATGAAATGTTAAACAAATTTATTCAACATTTAACAGGACGGGGCTTATAGGTAAAATGAAATAAAATGAAAGATAGTGCATTCTTCACAGCTGATGCTACAGTAACAAAAATTAAAAACAGTAAGTAAGATGAACTGAGGATATGTGTTTATAGTTGACAGTAGAGCACTGCAGTAAGAAATGACCAACGGCAATCTGTCATGGAGAAATGCAAAGGTTACACATGTCAATAGAAGACGCAATACAGTCAGTCAATTGTTATTCACACGGAGAACTACGACGATACTGACGTACGTACGTACCTCACACGGAACAATATTATACATGTAAGCATTCAGGCCACAACAGGCAGACCATGTTAGGTTTTCACATCTCCATCAAACCTAATCTGATATGCTAGACTGAATGTAACAACTTTCAAAACATCACCTATTTCTGTTGCACCCTTGTTATAATGTGTTTTTGTTCTTCAAAAAGTCAATCATGTATATTTAAAAACCATGTAGCTGCTGATTTTGTTTCATATATAACTCAAGTACAGGCTGGCTTCAATATTGATTTTCACCTGAAATTTTAAACAGACCTAGAGATATTATTTAGAATTGAACTGAAAGAAAAACCTGGATATGGTCTGTCTCACAAAGAGTTATTTGCTAAACATTTTGCTCGGTCTTGTGACAAAACCTTGTTTTGTGAATGCTTCCACATACAGTTTTAAGACCAGTTGCAAATTTGTTGCCAATGCCATCATAGGCGTTGAACTGTTAGAGCATGAGGACAACACTCCAAGACAACCATATAAGAATTCATCTTTGAAATGTTCTCAACGATATTACATCCCCTAGAACTGACTTAATTTGCCTATCACAGCGCCGGTCTTCCTAAGGTTGTTTATTAGCTGTTAGTGATCAATATTTATGACAGCCAATTACAATGAATCAAACTGAAAGGATGTAAGCGACAGTTTATCTCGATAATTGATTACAGTCATGGCATACCAGATCAGTGTATGATAATAGGAACTGGACATTTAACAGGTGTACTCAATTTGTGACTAATGTCCATGATTTTGGTGCCAATTAGTGACAGCATGTTTGCTGTCCATTGATTGTGCCGAAGGCCTGGCCTGCCTAAGCCATGCAGACTTTTACATCCATGCCCATAGAAGATGACTTATATCTCACTTTATTACCAAACGCTTATTCCAGACCCTTTCTTGGGAGGGGACCTGTCAGCATGAGAATAATAGTTCTGGATATGAGCACAGTCAACATAGCATGTCACACAGAAGCGTCCACAACGTCAGAGTCTCATGTCCATTTGCAAAGAACAAAAACATTAGTTTTCTTGTATACATCATAACACAAGGAAAATATGGAGCATTGAGAGGTTTGATATTACTAACCACAAGCAAATTGTATATCTGGTTGCTTGCAGGAGAATCATGGGTTCTCACTGAGATCAGAGTTTCTTAGTTTTAATCAAATGTGATTTAATAAGTATTTTAATCATCCCATAGACTAACCCAGGAATGCAAATTGGGACCAGCTTGTTAGGCCAAGTCAGTCTTCTAATGTCAACTGTATCCTGAGGGCTAGTAGAACCTTTAGGTGTCCTAATATTTGATCAGTATTTGTTGTAAATATTTCCGTTTCCGTGGTAACCTGACCCATACTGAGCAACCCAAGCTTCAACTGCAAGAAGACCAACAATCCTGATGGCCTGTTCTCACATACAGCATCAAGTTAAGTTGGTGCACCACCTCCATAAGAAACTGATTCAGAATTGAACTGTGTTCATATTGAAAGTACAGGTTCAAGAGGCAAGCATAAGAATTCTCAGAAGCAGTGTTAGTAATTCTGGTGGCTACTTTCCTGTTGGCATTAGCATTCCTTAGAATCTAGCACAACAACAGTGTTTTGTGACCATGAAAGTGCAGTACCGGTAAATACTTATCAGTGCAAATGTGCAGACATTTTCACAATATGTGTGTCCTTTAACAAGCAATCTGACTGTATTACAATCAGCAAAACCTTCAGTATTGTCATAATATTCCTTGATGGAATCAAGACATATATCTTCTCTCCATGAGTGACATACGTTTAGAACACCAAAATCTGGCATGTGGTGTTATTTTGCAAAATCTAAATCCTTTCTAAGCATACTTCCCATTAGGTCTCACTTTTGCATTTCTCCATTGACCTTGTACAATACTTGGACCACTGAAGACGTTAGAAATGATCAAACTCAATCACCGACTACTGTCAGCCTTAGGGAAAATGAAACCTTAAATCTGTCCTCTTGGTCATGTGAACTCAACTACTGACAAATATTTTTTTTCATTTTTGTGTGTCAAAAACTCAACAATTTAAATCATAGCTGGCAATCCACAAAGCAGCAAGACTACACATAAACCACATCTACTCCCAGGGATGATTCTAGAGAGCACAGCCAAACTCATGAAATTAATGAAAACGCTCTTATTGCATCAAACATTTCAAGCACGAGAGAATAGATTTATTCCCTTGGTATTGCACTGCACAACTTTATTGGTTTGAACCTCTTTGTTGCTGGTATCAACTCTGAATGTGCCGTGATTATCTCCTCAAATTGAATAAAACTCAGATAAATTGCATTCAAACATTAACTTCACTTAATGATCACATTTGAATATGTAACATGCTGATTCATTGTCATACACTTTAGTATTTCATGCAATAGATTCCTGGAATTTTACTTTGGTAATTTACTGATTAAAAGAAATGGTTCGGCCATTGGGCAATTCTCTGAACAGATCAATGTTAAATGGTTATTTACAGTTTAATATTCAACAACCATATTGAACTTGTGTAGGAAATGAATAAATCTAATATTAAGCCAGTTGATATAAGAACAAACATAATGACATTACAGAATTCCCTTAAGGAACCAGCATCTGAAGTTGCCGAGCCTAAGATCTCAGCAGGGCTAGTGCCAATATCATTTGTCTCGGCATCAGCTGGGAGGAAGGCACACTGGGCAATGGCTTGACACAAGCCAACCGGAATTCTATACTTCTAACTCAATTTGGTCTCCACTGGGTATTCTAAGGATTAATGTCTCCTCTGTCGTTGTTCTTGATACTCTTCTTTTTCTATAAGGCACTCATCTGACTTCTGCTTTTTTATATGTCACGTGAAGATACAGACACATAAAATAGCTTCCAATTTCAGTTTCCATTGAAGGATAACTTGATTGAAATTTAATTCATTATCTAGGGTTGTATCTTGATTAATGAGGAGACCTTAGTCAACAAAATGGGGAAACATGTTGCTGAGCTTCAGATACAAGCAGTGTATGTGAATAAAATATGTAAAATAATTCACCACTACCCAATTAGTTTTGAGTTGCTTCCCGTAAAATACATGTAAAAAGTTTTTAAAAACAGTATAACAACACTCAGTGTTATTGCTAATGTATCCTCTTTCAACTTGAGTATCTGTATTAATTTACCATGTTTACAGATCTTTATTACTGATTTAATGCAGGCACCACACATGCATAAACTCTATTGCATTGAATAATGCATAAAAATGTCTCTAAGTCTAACTTATTGTTAATTAGACCTGGTTACTGCTGTTGTGAGATTATGAAACATGTTACACACATGGGGACACATGAACAGATAAAAATAAGAAGTCACCTGAATCCACATTTGAAGCAGATTTTTTTAAGAAACATATTTCCTGATTTGTGTAAAACTACCCAATAGACTGGACCCATGTACTAAAAATATATTGTTTACCCAGAGAAAGCTATAAATACAGAATGTGAATGATAATTTGTGTGTGAATAGTCAACAGAAGAAGAAATTGTCAGGAGCCCTTGTGCTGTAATGCAACTGTTCCACAGCCCACTACTTTAGCTTTGATCCAAACCCAGTCTCAATAGAAGTTGTCACATCTACAGGTCATTGACACAGATTACAACACCGCCCTAACATCAACCATAGTCTTTGGCTACAGCTGCATTTATTTGACCAGATCTCATCAGGAAGCAATAACAACAGTCACTCAGCCATGAGGGAACATTCAAGCAACGACTTTGGACAAATAATTACGTAGATCTCTTGTCCTTAGCCAACCATTAGTGTTCCGATCATACCAGCCATGGTGCCTGCTCAGCAAACACTGGCCCACAGACACAACTAACAAACTATGGCTCAAAGACGGGGGCGTACAATATCGGTAAAGCTGTCGCAAATCCAACTAAGTCCATTTTCTCAAACCCATGTCAACCAAGCCAAAACAAAAGCAACTGTAAATCTGCTCTCTTCAGAATAGTTCTACAACTAGACAATGGGTTGATCTACGGTTCCAAGCCTGTTTATGGAACTGGGGACATGACGCACTGATGGTATTGAATATCCTGTGTTAAGCTTTTATTGTTATATCAATAAATGGTGTATAATATATGATGAGAGTGGGATGTCGCTGATGGATTCCTTCCTAAACCTTCTTTACCACCCTCTGAAAGAAATGTCCTATATTTGACAAGTAATTGCTAGTCAGTCTTGACCAACTTGTCTGCTATGTTGGAGATTGAAAATTGCCAGCAACAACTGTCTGGCCATCTCTAAGACCATTTCTATCTAAGACAGCATGATTACTATCACTGATGCATTGATGAACTGTAAACCCCAATGGCAAACACCAGAGTGCATTTGATCCATTGGATCTCATTTGTAACTGTGGAAGATAGTTGGTAAACCATTGTGCTTCCTCTTTCAGTGCCCAAGAAACAGGCAATGACATGATGAACTATGGCAGGAGGTACATAGATAATCAATAACTGGAGCATCCTCCTAGTTCATAGCCTAGCAGACATGATCGTGAAGATTACACATTCACTGACACTGGCTCCACTGATGCATCAGCCAAAGGCAAAAGTCATAGTGCATGTTTGACATCTAAATATAGTGGAACTGCCAAAGGACACAAAGCTAGATCATTAAATCAAAGTGCATGTTTGATATCTATAGTGAAACATCAAAGTACCAGATCAGGCCTGACCTGACAGCAAAGCAAGATTAAAAGTCACTCAGTACTACATTTCCGATCCTTTGCAAAGGACGTAGAGTCATCCATCCCACGGACGACATCCGTACCTCTTTGGTCATCTGGTCAAGGTGTCCGATTTTGGATCTGAAGGTCCATGGTTCAAATCCCAACACAGGACTCCAAATTTGTATGGCCACTACATTGGTGCCCAACACTGGGCTGAGCCCCTTCATATCAACTTTGAGCAAAATAAGTCTCAGAACTTTACTATGCCTAATATTAACAGGAGAGTATGTAGCAGGGCATGGAGTCATCTTACAGATAACATCTGTAGCTTGTCGGATTGCTGACGGGGTTAACCTCTTTGGTGATGTGGACAAGGTGTCTGACTTGGATTAGAAGGTCCATGGTTTGAGTCCTATCATGTGACTTGGAAATTTAATGGCCTCTACCTTGGTTTAAGGGTCTTTATAATATTTTGAATTAGAGCTGCCAAGTTCTTCATTAAAAATGTCCATGCTTCATCTTCTTCAGAGGTCGAGTAAGATCAGCTAATAGAGTCCATTTAAAATCTACTAGGTCACCTAAAATGATTTTAAATGACCAGTGCTGGCTAGTAGATTCAAATGTTCAGTGCAAAATTAACATGCAAATATGATAATTGAAAGTCCATTGCTAAATCTGTAATTTTAATTATATGATGTCAAACAAATGTAACATTAATTAACTGAATCTCAACTAAAAGGCTTCAGCTATGGTACATACAAAGTCTTCTGGAACCATTAATATGATGCACATAATGAAGAAAGCCAGTCAAGCAACATGTCAAATGTAGAATCTCTTTCTTCTGACACAAATCCAATCAATCTCTCCTTGGATATAAATCCACCCACATCTCAGCAAATGTCCAACAGTAGGGTTTCCTGAGATGGTGTGTGAGACCAGAGCAGGAACTGTGTCCAACTGAACTGCATAATGGCAGTCGAGCCATTTGTCATGTACAATAACCATCAGGTAACTCTCCATCTGCCTCCACATTACTTGGCCTCCATGAGATAACCTTGTAGATTAGCCCATCAATACAAGGACCTTGATCCTTGGCATGTCTTGTTGAGAATGAAAAAGCAAACATACTTTTCCATGCGTTTGAATGTCAGGCACATAATTTCATTCCTATAAGAGCTGAAGAAAGAGTCATGGCTCTGTAGCTGTCCTATATCAGTTTATGTTCTAAGATGAATAAAGTTATTTCACAGGAAAAAGGCGAATCAATTTTTATGTGTGAAGTCTAATTAGTTAGCTAAAACATTTTCAGACGTACAATATGACACAAAAGAAATTGGCACTAGTCCAATAATCCTTGCCAAACTGTCTATTAGTTAAGGTATCCTAAGGACCAGTACAAATTTGCCCTTTCTAAGGGTTTTGCTATATGTTATCATCATAACGACTAGTGGGTTAAAACTGTTCATTTTTATCGCTGAATGACATATTACAGATCTACACAAGTCCAGCTTAATGTGTTGAATGTCTGTATTTCAAAAACATCAACCAATCTTATCACATATCACCATTTAATTCAAACCTAAATTTGAGCATTAAAGCATATTCATTTAGTCCAATACTGAACTTATCTATTTCATTGCAAAACTCTAGCCAAAAAACACAGATAACACGCTGATGTTCCTGAACATTCTTCATCAAGATCTACTCATGCCTGTTTGCATTGTCCCTTGTGGAAAACAACAAAGATACAAGAATATATCTCATTCTGATATAATGACCATATTAGATTACACTGTCTTTAACAAAGCATTACACCATCCTACAAAGGATTATGACATCAACTGAAGCATGTTTGACAATGAGAAGCAAAATACAGTGCTGCTAATGTGGCCAGAAAGAATCAAGTCATGGTTATGTATTCATACAATTTTATGCCATATATACAATGTGTAGGTCTATATGTAAAAAGAACATATACTGAAATATTGCCACTTAGCAACAATAAAAGATTTCAAGTACTGCACAAGATATCTGCATACATGATGAGGTGATGCTGAGGACATTTCTGAGTTTAACCATTTGAAGAATTTCATGTGTCTCCAAAGGTGGGAACATTCCTATTCCAATTTTATGACAAAGATTGTATTTGTATTGGCGACATTTACAATGGATGACAGACAAACAGGCCTAAACATTTTATCCAGATGTGAACTAAAAAACACTGACATTGTCCTGGAGATAAATCGGATCTAAAGATTTCAAACATATAATAAAACAATCAGGTCTATGTTTATAATTAATGTGTTTGCACTAAACACCCAATAGACTCAATTAATGGCACTATTTCAAAACACATTTCCTGTTTGGGCAGAGCTGGTCACAGCAACTGCAAAGCCAGCTCTATGGCAACTGTTGTTGCTAGGTAACATCCTCATTATGAGGAACTAGATGTCACAATAAGCACTGATCATGCTGATCATGTTGATAATTGACAAAAATGTCACAAACTGGAAGTTTCAACATGAAGGAGTCTTTTTAACTCTTGCTCCAACAGCATCAGAAATCAATAACGAAAAAAAATGATGTATTACAAAAGAATAAAACGCAAGATATCTAAACAATGAGCTGTGGTGCAGTGCAAATAGAAGCAGAACACAGCAGCTGCCAGTGTGTTTGGACTAGTCTAAAGTCTTAATGAGCTGGTTCATTGTCAGTCATTCAGTAACTAACACACATCAACGATCAACAAACGCGTTACTGACAAAAACCTCAGTAACGCAGTGGCAACACACCGATGAAGAGTAGCATTGGAGATTGTCACTAAGTGTTTAAGATCGGACACCGATAACATGAGTACATTTCAAGTGATTGCCTGCTTCATTGACTTTTTCTCCTGTTACACCACCATCAGCAGCTTGAACAGCTGACATATCACAGAATCTCATCAGGATCAACACACGTTTTATCTTGACATCTGTCACTGCTGTGACTCTAAATCCAAGGGTGTGTAAGGAGAGTGATTGGGAATCATGTGTCATCTGTCTAGGCAGCAGCAGTGTCCCCGATAACTGCTAGTCTTAAAACCCAGTCTAGTAAAATTGATGTTGGGATAGTGTACATTAACCTAAAAATAGCACATTTATTTAGAAGCAACTCTGTGAAAAGCTGTAAAAGTGTAAGTTCAAACAAATGATTGAGAAGCGTTTTGGCACAATCTCATATGGTCAACTGAATTTCAAATTTGGTTGCCCACATTTATCTAACAAGATTGGTGCTTGAACCTTCTCATTACATAATAGAACTCTTAGATTGTTTTTCTATCACAATTAGGTATATTCCTGAATTTGATTCAAGTGAAATTGTCAATTTAGCAAAATTAGTAAAACCCCATGAAATACCGTTACAAAAAACAACAGTGTTGGAAATGAATCTCCAGGTCACAAATCAAATATTTAAAAATTAGTTGTCATTGGTGTCTGTATGGTCATCAACTCCTACTGTGTGGTCATCAGTGGTCATTAAAAAAACACATCCTTCGGTTCCCAGTAGTAGAGATAGTTTTGGTTCAAACTAGGTGAAACTTCCTACAAACACAGAGATTGAGATCACAGGGGTTCAGATAAGATAAATGTTGAAACATAAATATCCAAAGGCAAGTAGGTGGAACTTTCGAAAAAGGTTGGGGTTGCAGGAAGGGGATAACTAGTGCCTTTCTAAATGTGATCATGCCATTGAACTGGACACATCCAACATTGTAGTGGAGAGAGTGGAGTGAGAACTAACATCTATAATCATCAATACTACCTTCAGTCTATGTGAGCCGTAGCATGAGTCCCCTACAAGATCAATAACAAGGACACTATCTAGTTTGGATTCTACACCATGAAGAGTAGGACAAGGAGCATCAATGGTGGGGGAGAGTGTGGGAGACAATTTAACTTACTCTGCTGGCAAATCAGGTGCCTCATCTTCTTGCCCAGGAACATCCACGTGAATAAAAGCTGCTCGCTTTGTGATCTCTTCCATTGAAGGGTGGGTCAGGAAATTGGTCCACATTGAATCTAAAGCAGCAATGTCGGTACAGACTCTAACACTGTTTGATTTCAATCAACATCCATGTTTTTTATCACTCCTCACATTCGACAAACTTTCAAGTATTTACCATTTGAGATAACTTGCCATAATTACCTCTTACACTGAGGAAATGGTTTCATTAACTATTCTTTTGAAAGTATCCAATACTGGCAAAACATGTTTATCAACACAGTCTAACGTTGGAACTCTGTGTCTGTGGGTAGAGGAATTCTAATTCAAACATATTGATCATGTCTAACATGTCTAAGTGAGATTTAATCATTTAATGTGGAGTAATCTGAACTTAAGTAAATTTGCAGTTTGTGACTGAGTGAAGTATTTGGCGTTCCTTGGCAAGGATGTCCTTATGATGGTGTTGGGGTACTCACGGTTGCATCCTAGATCATGAACAGTCAGCACGGCTGTCTGGTTGTGTTTCAAGTCTCCCTGCAAAACAAAAATCAATCAAAAATGCTTTCAACTGAAATATTCCAAGATAATAAACACATTGGACACAAAATCCATATCATGGAGTCATTGAGAGTGTGATCTTATGGCTCTTTATTGTTAAAAGCACCGGTCAGGAAATTCAACTATTCCCGAAGACAAGTCTGTTTCAACATGTTCAAAAACTTCTAAAACACACTCAGTACAACATGGTACAACTGAAGGATGGTAATTATAACTGATCTTCAAAACCCTACTAAAGGGTTCAACAAAAACTTTATTTTAATTTTCTGTGTGTAAAATATATCTCATAGTCACTTCAATGAAAACAAATATTCAACAGACATGGATTTAGAATTTCAGTTTGGTTCTCGAAACTATTACCCACTGACTGTTACAGTGAAACTGTTTAACCCTAAATGTCTTACGCTGTTACCAGATCATTACTCTACATGATGAAGTACATAACCTGTGTACAATTCACCTTTTGATATGATAATCAAACGGTTATGCAGCTAAGACATGTAGCATATTGACCAAATAATGGGATATCATTGTGACAGTGGCAAACATTAAATCAGCATTCATCAGATGCATATTGTTATGAAAATGAGAGAGACTATTCTAGCGATGTCATGATGACATAGATGACAGGCTGATGGTGTCAACAAGTTAGCAGTAAATCAGTCAATTTCTTCACACATGCATGACGTTTAGGCCCACTTTTATTTTTTTACTTGCTTTACAGATTTTTCACAATTCAGAATTTTACCTTTGTGGGTGTAATATGTTATCAGCTTCTTGGCGGGATAAATGAAATAGCAAATTATGAAATATAATTTTTTCCATTTCAACAATTTTTACATTTGGCATATCTATAAAGCAAGTACAAAAACAGTGTGGCCTTATGATCACGTGTGAGTGATCCAATGTTGTGTGACACCATAGTCAACAATAAATAATACCAGCTGTATGATGACACTTTAAATAATCAAACTTTTGATAAGAAAATTAACTATTGATGGTATATGCAACTATCTAACCTGTTGACAAAAAAAAGCCAGGTCACACATGTAATGATTTGATGCTAATATCAATGGGCATATAAAAAAAGCTGAGTGATCAGACAGTCGTGACATTAGGATTGTGCTTGACCTGCAAGCTTACCAGTCCAGTTAAGTAACACCATAATGAGACAGACGATTACGGTTTCTGGTTAGTCCAAAGAACAGGGAACACTATTGTCAAAATTTAACAATGCAGGGATATGTGTTATCATAGTATTTGAATACACAATGTTACAAGATAAGACTCTATACTTATGACCCACAACAGAGTATGATAGTTAACACTGGTTATCAAATCAACATGTTTTAATTCAAACATGAATTGAGGATTTTTTCTTGCAGGCTGTGTATGACTTGATCAAAACTGACTTATTATTTAAGGATTGAATGTGGATTTTTTTTGGTTCATTGAGGTATGAATTGAAAAAACGATGTACTGTATGAATCCTCATTTGCACCAGTCAGTCCTTATAATTAATTTTGATAATGAAAATGTGTGTTTTCTAAAAATCTACATTCAATGGGAATTGAATTCAATAACACATAACCAATTCAGCTAATCAGAATTCATGAATAACATTGAACACAACGAAAACTTAATCATTTATGCATATCATACTGTTTACACCAGCTGAAATATCATTTGTAAAGCAAAACTGTCATTGCAAATTGATCTGCTGGCCATGCATTCAACGGATCAATTATACATTGTCTAAACATAATCTGTTTTTGCAAGTTTGTTTATGAATTGAGTTCAGTTGTTTTTTGCATTTATGGAGGAATAAATGTAAAGACATATACTCTATTATCAGCCAATCAGTAAATGTCAGAACGGTAGTCCATTAGTGGCCCAGGTCTAATTTGGGGGTGGGGGTGGGGGTGGTGATGTTATGGAAACACTAGTGCAAAAATATGTACTTGGTTTGTCAAACAAATGCAACAGAATCAAAAGTTTGATCAAGATCCTGTGATTCGTGGTGGGAAATTCACAAACAATCAGATATTGTTCAGGAAGCGTCCCGTTACAGGCATTTCCAGCTGTATTCGTCCCAATTCTCCCATTCTCAATCCGAATCTGATCCGATTTGTCTCTTCTGCATGGTAGAAAACGACCAAATCTGTCCCGATTCTCCCGAATCAATCGACAAGAAACGGCAATGAACAATTCATGCCCATTCATCACGACAGCATCCCAATCCTTAGGACACTGTCCAGACAACACAGGACATTGTTACGATTTTGATCCGATACAGCAGAATCTGTCACGACATAGTCACGATTGTAATCCGACTAGACAAAATCGGCTGAGTGTCCTGAATGTTACGGGACGCACCATACTGTCGGGAGTGCTTGGCCGACTTCTCTGGACCTTTCCCGATTAGTAGCACTCTCTCTGTTACGAACATATATGACTGCATTCAGATAATGATAGGGCATTCCAGATCATTGAGGATATTAATCCGACTTTTTCACTTTTTGTGTCATAGCGCTGTCTGATCTCAAACAGGAGCCATAATGAGCACTGTGTGAACCTGGCCTTACCCATAGCAACACAAACTCAATCATACCTAAGACATATAAAGAAAGACATGTAAATGCAAGCATTAGAAGGTTCTCATGAAAAATATTTTGAGATTCTGTAAAATATGAAAGGTTGCATGGTTATCACCGGAAGAATGATATGGAAACCTAGATCTTAAGTTTACTGCAGCTAGTACTGTGCAAGGTCAAACTGCCACGGAGACCCATGCCATGAATTGCATCATATTATGTACATGTCCGTGAGAAGTTCCTGGTGTGTGTACATCAACTCAGGCAACAGGTGAAAATATCAGACGTGTTAGCAGCAACACTACCACATGCTGTTCAAAACATATGTTGCAAATAAATCAAGATATTTGACATGTTTGACACACAGACCATTGGGAGAGAGAAGAGACACAGTAATATAACACACATTATGCTTCACATCTGTGCAGTATGAAATCATATGTGTAAGAAATAACATGTTCCTGATGTTAACTGAAGACTGATGAACACATTATAGATGTCACAGATCTGGCAGAGGTTCTAAGATAGCCTATGTAATTGGTTGAATATTTAGAAAATAGCTAACATAAACTCCATAATACTCTTATTATTGTAATCACCAACATCTGGTGTAATGTCACCCTAACCTACCAAATGTGCCGAGCCACCTTTCTGCATAACATATCATTGTCATCATAGGAGACTGTTTAACATACTTGCTCGTCATTCATGCAACACTGTCTCAGTACTCAAAATTAAGAAAAGTGTCCTTGTCATGACCGTAAAATTTAAATTTACAGATCAAAGGCATCCTAAAATTCAAATATAGCAGCAAATCTCAAAGATCCCAGTACCAGCCTAATTTCCATCAGTGTTGTATAGTATTTTATATAGGAATTCTTCATGATCTTATTTCATAAAGAATATGGGTCATATTTGTTGTTTTTCCAAATCAACTTTCCTAAAATTAACTGAAAGATCTCCCAACTATGGTTAAATTTGACCTATTTCTTCCTTCCTTCCTTCCCCTTGCTATTGACCTTGAACCACTTCCTCTTCCTACAGCAGAATGTAAGCTAGAGAATTCCTTACATATTTACTACACTGTTTATACAGCATCTACCAGCCTACTGTGGCAGAATTGATTTGGAATGAAACAAGACCCCTACCCAGCCTATTTATCAGTGTTTGTATGTAGTCAGGTATAGCAAAGCTACAGCTGCTCCATATTGATATGTTTTGTACTTTTGACCCATCTGCTGTTCTTACTACACTTCACACGATCTGTTGCATATTGCTTCATGTAAAGGTCAAGGAAATATGTTAATACTCTAATTAATAAGACATTGTGATCTTTCATTTTCATTTCAAAACAATAATTAGCCATATGTTGTAGGATCAATGAACTTTCCAAATACATTTTTCTGGAGCAGATGAAGAGGCTGAAGGAAATATTTTCCAAAGACATGCTGCAATAACATAAATAAACCAGGGCTCAAATTCCTTGGCGGTACATTGAAATAACATATGGCGTACTTAAATTCCCATGAAAGGCCACAATAGACTTGTAGAGTGGTGATTTAGTATCTTGCAGACTTCTTAGTTAGGAAAGCAGATATTTTTACTGGTCTGATGTGCGTCATGGTTTTACATGTAGAATCTCTGTCAACACAGGGAGAGTGAGCATTTGTCATGTAAGTCACAAATGTAAAAAAACCAGAGAGTATATTGTAAAAAAATTATGGATGTCAACTTCTTAAATGATGAACACAATGTTTCGGAGTATATACTTACTCCTTCAACAAAATAATAAGATAACAAAGATGGAAACTTAACAAAGGAAGCCAACAGATAATTGGCATTGATAGGTGATTAGAAATGGACAAATGGAAGCCAACTTTGTTATCTTATTACTTTTGTTGTTCTTACAGGCACATATATATGTTCGCTCCCTCATAGCATTATTCACCTGATGAAGGAGCAAGTATATACTCCTAAACGTTTTGTTCCTCATACTAAAGGAGTTGACATCCATAAATTCTTTTCCTTATGTGTATTATACTTCTAAATGCAATTCAAAGACTTTTAAAACAGAGAATATAGTCAGTATGAACTACTGCTGATACTGCCATGGAATAAGAATAGAACCAAGTCTCTGTAGTTCACATGAGGAATGAAAAAAAGACATTTAAACAATCCAACATCCATATTATCCCTTTCATGACACCATTGCCTGGATCATTTAGTTTTATTAGATTCATTAAGTATGTTATGGTCAAATGTAATAATGGTAACATTAGAATAAGATCATACAAAATGCATACTGCAAACAGAGACCATAAAATACACGGCCTCTGCTGTGATTGCACACTGACACATCAATAAATGGAGGGATGAGCCAAAATGACATTCGAAATCAGATGTGATAAAAATCAAATAAGAATTCTGTGCCCTGACTGTTTGTGTCACTTTAAGTAGCATGCATATTTTTATTTCCATAGACTTGGTGGAAATTGCAAATATGTACAAGTTTATGATGGACAGGCTAAAAACAAAGAGACGACTGATGACGGACAACGCACCGTAACATAATCTGCTTGAACCTTTGGAACATTCTGGTGAGATAAAAACATTTTAGTACTAACCACTATTCAAAGATTTATCTGATGACACCATACTTAATACACAGAACTGGGAAGAACAGCACCAACACATTGTACCTTTGGAACGTTCAGGTGAGATAAACACATAACAGTTACTGAGTAACCACTATTCAAAGATTTATCTGATGACACCGAACACAATACACAGAACTGTGAAGTACAGCACCAACACATTGTGAAACACAATCCTATCCCTACAAACTATCAAATCATTTCCATGATTGCCCTGAGAGAAACAATTACTCATGTACATAAACAAGCTCAGAATATCACCAACTCAACCATCAAATAAAAGCCTGTGAGACAATTCAGGACTTGAACCAACTTGAAATGCATAAGCCCCAAGTAAATGTTGATGTTGGATATTGTACATCTGTTGGTAGCAACCATGTTGATGACACACAACAGCATGATGGCATAACATTACAGACCGCTGGAGCCATGTACTTCAAATGTGACATGTATTAATGCTACAAGAACTTAATTTGTTTGTGCTGTCTTCAGTGTCCATGATATAGTGTGCATAGAATCACAACACTCTCACATCATGCACTGTCATGTCATACACTTTCATGTCATACAATTGTGTTCATATTATATATCAGCGGTAGACTCTAACAGTTTTTGTCCACTAGTCCTCATAATGATAACATATAGCAAAACCCTTAAAGATGGCAAAGTTCTACTAGTCCTTATGATACCTTAACTCAGTTTGTCAAGGACTACAGGACAAGTGTCAATTTCTATCACTGTATATGCAATGTCTGCTTCTTTCATATTACTATAGTTCATCTGTCATGCCATGACAAATTGACTGTAGTAATTTGAAAGAATCGGGTGATCTTTAAGTGTTTTTGAAAAGTATATCCACACACCCACACACCCACACACCCACACACCCACAACAAGTTCTTTACTTAAATTAATTAGTCTGGAAGGCATCAAATGCCCAAATCTATTATTCATTTATCAACAATTGGAATTACAAGTTTCACATTTCGGAAAATAGCATCAAGTTGCTCACAGGCAAATTTAAAGTCAGCTGGATTTTACATGTAGTGATATCTTTGGCCTTCAAGTAAGGAATGTCAGCTGTGTAATGTGATCTGGTTGATGCAAGAGGACAGAATATGCGTGTAAATTATTCATATTATATGTTACAAACATTCTCGTAAAGTATCACTGCACACCATAAGCAGTTTCTGAGATGTAAGATATACCAATTTTCATAACAATGGCCCCAGTGAGTGCAGATGGTGGTGTAACTTATTATCATCAAGATCAGCACAAGTGAGAACTTGAAACCATATGGATGATATCCATATTTTCCATGATCAAATCGGAGCTACATTGCTGTTGTTCATATTGTCATGGTGACTGATTTACGACACCCATTGTCTGAAGAACATTTGATTGCAAAGGTTCATTACCCTGGAGCCATGACATCTATATGCCTTGAAACATTTAATTGCTGTTATTTATAAGATGCTAATTCTAATTGTTAATCCCCAGTTTTGTGTACATCGACCGTCTGTCATCCTGAACAGGATGTGCAAGTATGTCACTGATGATTTACTGTTTACATTTATATTTATTACTTACTAAATGTCAGGTGACCTTGGCTATATAAGCCTTGGTCCAGAGAGAAAAGAGAAGGAGAAAAGAGAGAAGGGGTTTGACTCTCTTACCAAGCAGACCTCTCTCCCTCAGCCCAGAGTGTGTACCGACTCTCTGTGGCACCCTCAGTTATTATCTAAGTATATTGTAAATTGTTAATTGTTCTTGTAAATAAAATTGTGATTAGTCTCCTGTGACTCTGGCTCTTTGCTGACTAATTCCCCAAGAAAACCAGCACGTCATTTGGAAGGTATTGTTCACCCAGAACAGTTCCATGATAATTGAGAAGGGGTTTGACTCTCTTACCAAGCAGACCTCTCTCCCTCAGCCCAGAGTGTGTACCGACTCTCTGTGGCACCCTCAGTTATTATCTAAGTATATTGTAAATTGTTAATTGTTCTTGTAAATAAAATTGTGATTAGTCTCCTGTGACTCTGGCTCTTTGCTGACTAATTGACCTCTCTCCCTCAGCCCAGAGTGTGTACCGACTCTCTGTGGCACCCTCAGTTATTATCTAAGTATATTGTAAATTGTTAATTGTTCTTGTAAATAAAATTGTGATTAGTCTCCTGTGACTCTGGCTCTTTGCTGACTAATTCCCCAAGAAAACCAGCACGTCATTTGGAAGGTATTGTTCACCCAGAACAGTTCCATGATAATTTGGTGGAGAATCCGGGTATGACAGACTTCTTAGTCTGTCCTTTCCTGTACCTCTTTGCAGCATGGCATATGGTTCACAAAACTGTAGGAAGTGACAGTCTCTTATTAAAAGGATATACAACCTTCCTGGAGGCCAGTCACCAAGAACGAAGAAATGGCCTTTAACAAGATTGAAGAAAGAACAAGAACCTCTCCGATCAAGAACAAGCTCTCCGATCCCAAACCTTCCCTGCTCGAATATCTTAGCAACACTGCTAAGACTTCCCCTTCAAGATGTCGTTCCTGCACATGACCTAAGAAAAGAAGTATACACGCCTATCCCACAGAGACCCGACCACAGCCATCTTCATGCAGACCCTGCACAATACAGGAACCGCCTCACGGGTACCTACAAGATGGACACTGTGTACAAGATATCTCATTGGGACTTACTAATTTGTGTTTACTTACATGGACTCAATCAAGGATATATATTGTGTGACTGTTGAATAGTGCAACCAGGTATGTTTAATCAAAGCCAGTATATTAATGCCAAAATGTGTCTTTCCAAAATTCAGTTTTGTATGTGTGCAATATACTCCAAATTACATCTTTAGTCAGCTAGATCTTTGAAGTTATTGTGTAGGGGATCTTTGAAATGTCTCCAGGCCACGCCAGACATATAGTTGCAGCTAGGGCCCAGACAAACCTAAGCTGTAGGGTTATCGAGTCACACCTCTAAGCTCGACTCGTAATTTTAAAAATCTAAACGACAAAATTTGTCATTTGTTACAAGTAATTAATGTGCACAGTTTGGTACAAAATTGAATGTATTGTCTAGGACTTTGAATTCAGATTAGGGATATTCTTGGGTGAGCCACCCCTACACATATGTTTATTGTATGTCAGTATTAAGTAATTAACAGCACAGCAGTATTCAGCATTTCAGAGTTTTGATGTCGGAATTAAGGATATTTTTTCTTGGGCATCGCACCCACAATATCTGGGCAAGCTCCGTCAAAGACACGGGAAGAGCACCCATTGTACTTAAAAGGGCAATAGTACCCACAAGTACCGTTTGAGTCACGCGGTAAAGCTAGACTCCTGGTTTCAAATTTCTTTATGCGAAATATTTGCTGAGATGTTTAATTTGTACTTTTTATGACATTACTCATTATCATTATTCGGTACTGAGTCGCACCGCCAAGCCAGACTCCTGAATTCAAAGAACCTTCAGTGATATATTTATTGAATCTGTGAAAAGCAGTAATTACCTTGTAGTGAAATTGCACATTACAAAGATCACTCGGTTAGTTTTCAAACTGGCACTAAATCGAATTGGCTAGATGATTACTTTCATACTGTCATTGCATAGATATATTTGTTGCATAAGGATTTCATGTAACTGATTTTGTTCCCATTTGCATGGTTGTTTTCGTTGGTGAAAAAGTTCACACATATCAATTTGGACTCATATAAGCTTGGGGTCCAAGCTTCACGTAACGGAGGGAAGTTGTCATGGTGACTGATTTACGACACCCATTGTCTGAAGAACATTTGATTGCAAAGGTTCATTACCCTGGAGCCATGACATCTATATGCCTTGAAACATTTAATTGCTGTTATTTATAAGATGCTAATTCTAATTGTTAATCCCCAGTTTTGTGTACATCGACCGTCTGTCATCCTGAACAGGATGTGCAAGTATGTCACTGATGATTTACTGTTTACATTTATATTTATTACTTACTAAATGTCAGGTGACCTTGGCTATATAAGCCTTGGTCCAGAGAGAAAAGAGAAGGAGAAAAGAGAGAAGGGGTTTGACTCTCTTACCAAGCAGACCTCTCTCCCTCAGCCCAGAGTGTGTACCGACTCTCTGTGGCACCCTCAGTTATTATCTAAGTATATTGTAAATTGTTAATTGTTCTTGTAAATAAAATTGTGATTAGTCTCCTGTGACTCTGGCTCTTTGCTGACTAATTCCCCAAGAAAACCAGCACGTCATTTGGAAGGTATTGTTCACCCAGAACAGTTCCATGATAATATCCTCCCAAAATACTAACCTTCTGGACCTTTCGCTTTCTATTACAGAGATAGCTTTAACAATTTCCACAATATTAAACAATAACAATAGTTTTTTCAAAGTCATATTATGGTCCTCCAAATCTTGACAAAAATGTTCCAATTACAAACATAGCAGTCTAGGGCTGGGACGATACACCAACTGTGAGATTCCATAGGTATCACGATAACTTACTCACAATCAGATATGCATCACGATACTTGCATGTGCTCTTATCTGTGGTGCGTAAGCCATTTTTTTCATAGACAGGATGGCCAAATACCTGGGACACTGACGATTTACAGTTGGCAGTGTGAAGAATGTCACAACAAATGAAAATATGTATGTTTTCACTATTAACTTGCACTACTCATTAGAGTTTATTATTGAACAGTTATTGAAGCAAACAATCGATATTTTTTACTTAGTGTGTATGAGATCGATACTTGTATCGAGAAGTAAAAAATTTGATCCATCGATGCATCAGTGTATCCTCCCACCACTACATAGCACTATTTACAACATCTTTACAGGTAATAGCTGTTGAATGCTTAGTTAATTTTTTTTTAAATATATGGTTACCATAGAAAACTATGGGGAACATTTGGTTGCGTGTAACCTGCAGAATAACCCCCATGGAGGTATTATATGACTGTCAAAAGACCAGCATTGAATCTTGAAAGCTGCAATGTTCTTTAGCACTGTTTGGTTTGCAATATAAGTCCCTTTCTCAGAAGGAAATGTTGCCAAGACAGATAATAACATAAATCCTTCGGAATGACCCTCCTACTAGTTGTGAGATGAGGCTAGTAAGGACACCTGTGACCTATAATGTTAAAAACAAAAATTGACTCCTGACATGGCTACAACACAAGGGCAATTCTTGGCTTCAACCTTGATCTACATGAAACTTCAGTACTGCATAAATGCTTCAAACTTTCAAAGTATAGGGATTTTATTTCTAATGAGACATGATGAAATAAGACAAAGGCTACTCACAATGATACTATTGTTTAAAGTCTGAAATGAAACTGCCAACAGTGGTCTAGATCCACATATCTGTCAAAGTGTCACAACTGTCACCATGACCCTGGAAGTTGTGGCTGCCTCTATTGACAGGGTAACTTGATATGTCTTGATGGTATAACTCAAACTGTTATATTTGACTTGAGGTTAATGCATGGATATGCCAATGCATGGATGAAAGCAACATCCAAGTTGATTTAATTGTGTTTCGATGGCATATGAAATAATTTCCATATTCTGATAATTAAATCTTCCTTCTACACAACATTTCAACAATCCAACTATGACCATACACTTCTACGCACACCAATGCCAACTATTTCAATCATTTATAAAGGTGTACATGTATGTCCCCAAGCTCCTCACATCAATAACTCCTTCCTGGCACTATACACCAAGAGTGAATTGAAAGTGTCAAACCCTGTAATGGAGTTTTGTATGTCCATTGATTGGGTTTGCGTTTTTGGTTTAGCCAATACCTGCGCAAGGAGTTTCCATTTGTTTGACATACAACATGTTTGCACAAAAGCAATAGACGTCAGATAAATAAATAACCAAATAAGCATCTCTGATCTTGACCCTTTAACTTACTTCATAACATGTTCACATGGTGCCTATTTGTAAACAATTTTCAACTACATGTTCAACTGAAAACTTGTTACAACTTGTAAACTGATTAAGCTTTTTCACCTTATCCCCTATAGGAAAAGATGACTCACTATCCCATTTATTTCCTTCCGTTCTCAGTTTACACAAGCAAAGAATAGATTTCACGAAACAAGGTGGGCCTTTGTGAGTCAAAAGTACAAACTTTACACCTGAAGGAGACAGCAAGTGTGGGTACTGACACATTATCTCACGAGCAATGACCCAAGCTCCTCACAGTGATAGCTCTTCGCAGAGCTCATTATTGTAACTTTCGCTCCCAGTGCTAAGGCGGCCTGCAAACAATTGTACGGACTTGAACTTGCAAACTGACTGATGTGACATTTAAAAGCATGTGATGACTATGATATATACTCTTTTCCCTGCTACATTATTTTCATTGTCAAATTGAATTTTTATGTCATGTAAACTATCATGTAATTAGTTCAGGGAGAATGCAAAAGGGAAGTAGGTGCTTTTCCCATCAGCCCACAATCTCAAACCAATCTGACTAAACAAACAAACGTAAACTCATCTGGGAAATACGAAATCAATAAAAAACCTTTTCCCAATTTACTAGATTGGCATACACAAAAATATAAATGTCACAACATTTAGGGTTAGAGGGGAAATTTTCACGATAATTGTTATAGCTGCTTGCACACTGATGGCAGCGATGGTAATGGGAGGGTAACGAAGGCGTTACATGCGGGAAAGGAGCTTGGCAATGACCCACAATGAATGAAGGTGGGCATGGTGAGAGCTGGCGTGGTTCACTGAGGCCTGCAGGGTGACAATCAACTCAAGGAATCAATAGAATAGGCTACAGCTGGCAAGCACAGGTACACATGGACAGCAGAGATTCCCTTGAGGGATTTCCCACACAATGTCAATACTGCACACACAAACCCATATCTGCCCCACAGAAATGGTTATAACATTTACTCATCACACACTATCCCCAGTTTAAAATCCCATATGGGTGCAAGGTGCGAAACTGATTCTTGATGTCCACCACTGGACATAATTCTACAAGCAACATAAAATTCAACTCACTCACTCACAATACTTCTTAATAATTTGACTCATATATTTTAAAAGCTTTTGCTGACCATGGAAGTTAATGTTTCTTGTAATAATATGGAAAAATATTGGTCATTAGATATTAAAAATGTTTGAGACGCGAGGTAGAATAGGCCTTCAGCAACCCATGCTTGCTGTAAAAGGCAACGACACCTGTTGTGAGAGGCAACTAACGGGATCGGATGGTCAGGCTTGCTGACTGGGTTGATGCACGTCATCTTATCCCAATTGCGTAGATCGATGCTCATGATGTCAATCACTGGATTGTCTGGTCCAGACTTGATTATGTACAGACCCCCGTCATATAGGTGGAATATTGCTGAGTGCGGCGTTACATAACAAACAAACAAGCTATAAAAAATGTGAACTGTGAATACATGTTCTACCATTTTGATAATGCTATCACATATAATAGCATGGCAACTCCAACACATCTCAAAACACTGGTTAAAGATACTTTTGTAGATATACCAGATGAGCTTTAACATGCTGAGACCGAGACATCCTTGAGATGTTTTGTAAATGTTTATCTCCTGCTAAAGTCTTACTGATAGTACGTCCATGGAAGCAGCTGTGCAAACATATACATGCAATGGAGCATGTGCACACCCACAGATAATCAACCCAGCTTAAATCTTGCAGATTAACCCTTGCAACCATACATGCACAGGTTAGAGGTCAACACTAGCTTGGCCTCAATGTTTTGGATGAGAGCATGTATGTAGTACTGATGTTGTGAGGCAACATCCCAGTAGAAAACTTTCCTACAGACTTGGGTACATGAAATTCAGAAAGGCATCTTCTCAAAAGGCATCTTGTGTACAAAATTCTATATAAAATCCTTGTTGCAGGACACAAAGAATAAGATAAATAAAAAGATGCTGACAAGATAATGCCGGAATATTGTTGACTGCAGTGATAAATAACATTCACTCGCTCAAAAAACACAATTTCACTGAAAAATTAATCTGCATCTTCTGCATGCTCTGTGTACCAGTTACTGCACAAACACGTGACAAACACCCATGCTTTGAATCCATAACCCAAATTTTAATCACCTATTAAGCAAATACAAGATGATATATTTATGTACATTTTGTGAAAAAGTAACCAATTACCAATTATTGACAAATCACTTTGCAGGATGTATGATTGTAAGGTATGAGATATGGCTAATCAATTAAGTCAGAGCTGTCATCACCAGCGCTGACAGTGTGATTGTAGAGCTGACGACCTCCTGTGAAATATCTCTTGCCACATACTTCCTGGAGCTGTGTCCAATCAATCCCAGGAGGTGTCAAGAGAAACACACTTCGTTGGCAATGATCTTGCAGCTTACATCAATTAATACCACATCAGCTGACCTTCATCATCTCCTCATCATCAATAATGCACAGCAGCATTTACCAAAATAAGAAAAAAGGCTATGGTGATAATTTGTGGTAGTTTTGCATGGCTGATGGTGGTTTGTCTTGGGCTTCAAGTCGCTTCCAATATCCATGGAAATAATACAAAGTGACATTAATCTTTCACAATAAGCCTTTCAAGACTGTAACCATGACAACCTAATGAAACAAATCTAAATCTACCATCAATAACTTGTTGCTGGAGAGTTCATGGAGAGCTACCACCTTTTTACACCAGCACAGTCAGTGACAGTGTAATCTGTATAGTAATCTAGTTTCTGATACATCATATTACATTATGACTCATAAATTGCTTCAGCCGTTATCTTTTTAACTTCAATATGAAGCATGAGGAAAATCTAACAACAGAGATTTAGCCCAACAGGGTTTTCAGCAGGTAGTGTTTATACAAAACAATGACCAACAAGCTGGTGTCCCCATCCGCGTGACACAAACACAATATGTTGGATATTAATATTATTGACTGACGCAGATGCTATATACTTCATCATGAAAGAAATCACAATGTAGAGCAATGATGCCATGTCACATGGGTATTAATCATATAGAATGTTTTGATTTAGAAATGAATCATAGAAAATATACCAGCTTTACCTTTTTGCGAACACCTGGTCTCATCACTGGTTTTCAGTGATCCAATCATAATTTATATCACTATTTTGACTCTACCACACATTGGAATCTGTTTTGGAAGATAAGCAAGACTGACTGTTCTCTGTGGTTGGTGTTTTATGTTTTCATTTAGGAACATAACATTAGTGGTTTACTAGTACTTGACATTTGGCAACACCTGCACCCATAATGCATCTAGCACTTATAATGCATCTAGTAATATAATTATATGCATTTTAAGTGCATCAGGTGTTTCAGAATGTCAAGTACTACACAACTGTACTAGTAAACCCATTCTGAACAAACCATAACATATCATAAATATATAAGTTCAACAACAGGGGAAACTAATCCTGACCATCTGCCGAAACAGATTCCAATTGGCGCAAAAGGCAAAGTAGCGGTGAAAATTATATGAATGGATCACTGAAAATCAGAGATAACACCAGGTGTTCACAAAAAGGGCAAGCATGTTCTGCCCCACTGGTGGCATCCAACTCTCACACAATTTGCACAAAAAAGTAAGCGTTTGTTTGTTTCCTGATGATGCACAGCAGCACTCCTGCTGTGATGACAGCCTGTATACAAACCAGACAATCAAGTGATGGACCAGCAAATGACAAATAATTCAAATTTTCATCATAAGCTCCCAGCATGAAATTGAAGTTAAAGACATGTCAAAAATATATATATCGAACTCATTGGAACCCTAAAAAAATCACTGACTCTCTGTCTGAGGTAGTTAAAAAATATAATGTCACATCAGCAAAGTTCCAGCCATATGGTGTTGTGTAATGAGATAAAACTGCCAGTGAAATTATTACCATCAAGAGGTGAAACACCCTTGGCTGTTGTAAAAGTGTCTGTACCATATATCCATTTGTGCAGCAACGTGTACATGGTGTAAGAAAGAGAAGCTGCATGTCTTATAGAATATCAAAGTTAAACAAGAGTCATCAGGGGATGACATATCCCCCGATCTGGTGCAATTTAGAAATCGAGTTTGGCTACTTATACCCCACTTTTGGTTCATTGCCATGATTTGACACCGTCTGTTTAGTGAAGAAAAAATGCTGTTCAGTATTTTTCAATATCCCAAATCATCAAAAGGCACCAGTTCACCACTACACTGATCTGTGAAGCAAGTTTCACAACAAGATATATTCTTTGGTTTGGGAGTTCTGCAACGAAAACAAATTGAATGGCAGACAGTCAGACAGACATGCTGATCATGACACTGTGCCAATGATGACAAGCTCCATAAGTCTTGGTCATATGTCTGACAATTTAAATAAATTGGTATATTAATTGTGTCTCCCTTGTAAAAGTGATGGTTACAACACAAAAATGATTTATTGTTTTATTCTCACATTAGTCGTTAAGTAAAATATAAACATTAAATAATATATGGAATGAATTATCCATAAATATCTGTCCACTGAGTGATATAACATCAATCATCAAGTATCTAGTACATTATACAACACCAGACTATGCATATGTTTGCAATAGCATATATACAATAGCAGTCAATGCATATGTTTTCCATGTTAGACTTGGTCTCCAGCAACCTATGCTGGTCATTAGAGGCAACCAAATGGATTGAGTGGTCCGACTCAGTGATACTCAACAAACCAAGTAACCAAATCTGACCACCCGAACCTTTTCAGTCACCTTTATGACAAACAAAGCTTCCTAGAGACTGGAATCTGGAATCCCAATGGGGTCGTTGCTGTTAAAAATATAAAAAGTATTACTATCATGTTCATATGCACTAAAAGCTTTCTCTACTTTAACATTGCAAAACTTGAGTATAAGCTAAGAAATAAACTGATCCTGCTTGAAATGGCACTTAAACATAGACGATCTAATTTTAGAAAATTCAGTACTTATTCCCTGAAAACCGGACTATTTCTAAATTTGGACCATGACAGCAAGTGTCCGTCAGTGTTATTGATGGTGCGTGGTGACATTCATTGAGGGTAATCATTACACAGATGAACTAAGGAGAACCTGCCCACAGGACACAACAAGTGATCAGACTGGTAATGATCACTGATCATACACCAGCAGTGTTTTGTGACTATTAACCCTCACAGATCTCTATCCAAACAGACTTTACCCCACAAAAGTGGAACAATTCGTAATCATTGCCTCTCCACGACAAATTCAAGCACAGTGTCAGTGGCCCACGCACAGAATTGATTCTTACACTAATAGAGCGTCCCAAATGCCGAGCAGTTCCGTGTTCAACTGCACAATTCTTGGTGAATACTGAGTTAGGGAGACTGGAATCAATACTGCTGACAGGCAGAAGACTCCAAGCTTGTCTGTGGAGCAAGGAATCAGGATTCAGGCGGTTCAGATGGATTGTTCTATGGTTAATGACTCTCACTACAATATCAGTGCACTCAACAGGTTGCACAGCAGGATATACAGACCCACACAATGAAGCTGTATGCAATAATACAGGCATGAATTGTCAGGAAGGTAATAAGAAAATCGAAGCATATTGAGCTGAAGGAAAACAGCGTATTAACAACAAATCATTGATATTCAAGTTAACTAAGGCAGTGATGGAACTGCTGGAAGTGAAAATCAGGAACAAATCATCTTGGAAGTCATCAACAGATAATATTTATGAAGCCAATTGGACAACCAAGTCTTTTGGGGCTTGTGAACAGAAATACACTGAAATATATCATTAGTTATCCGCCTACAATCACTTTAACTGATGTTCATATATCACACATAATCAGCAACATGATTTCATAAGGGATTCATAAACACATTTATTATTTCAGCAAGTGTGAGAAAGATGTGTCAGTCTGTATACAGCAAACAAATTGACTGTATGTTCACGTCAGTCTATTTCCTTCTGGGGATTTCTTTCCTGACTGGCATCCACCCTCCCAGAAGTCTGAACTCAGGTTGCTGGTAGATGTGGAAATCAATGCCTCCAGATCTATGTGGCTGTAGACATGGCGGGGTCAGGGAGGTTGCCTGCCCGGTGCTAAGCTGGAGCGAGAACATCTACATTGATCTTTCTTCTTTCTCAGTCAATACACAGAAACCATCACAAACACTCACAACCATTCAACAGCTTACATGTCGATGAAAATCATTCCACAAAATGAAAATGTATTTGTTCTTTACCGGTCAATACAATGGCTTCAATAAATTAGCTCTTATTCCTAATCCATTACTAAATTAGTTTCATTTTGTGGTTGCTATGAAAATATTTTCAGTAATGATTCATGTTTACACACTCCTTACAGTGCCTGACAGAGTGTTATAAAGACATGAATTGTTCACAGAAATCAGTTTATCAGCCACAAATCTTAGAACACTAAATTAGAAATCTGTGTAAGAACACTCAACAAATACAACAAAGGACATGTCAGAATGGACATTTTATTTAAGGTTTGACTGTGTATATTTTTCGGTTCATGGAGGTATGAATCGAAAAACCAATGTGCAAATTGTATGAATCCGCATAGCAGATTTTTATAAAAGTGTGCACATCAGTTTTTCAATTCATACCTCAATAAACCGAAAAGAATACAGCCAATCATTATATTTAAATTTAACAAACAAAAAATGTGTTATCTACAATAGCTTAACCAAAACCAGTTGACATATTAAGGCAGACAAAAATTACGAGAATGATAAACATTCCATATGTAGGAATACATATTGTGTAGTAACATAAATCAGGTGATTGTTTCATTTATGCACAAAAGTTGACACGCCCACAAAGTCAGTAGCCAATCAACAGAGAGTAGGATCCAAACAAAGTTCATAGGACCTGTCAATCAAGGTAAGAGGCGAGAAGAACTGTAACAGTCATACTGTAACGAACCGGAACAATTGTGTTCGGGAGAAGGCGGCAAATGACATGGTCAGTTACCGCCAGATTCAAACATTAGTTCCCTGGGAATGGGAACATATAGTCGGAAAAAAAAAGTTGCTGTTTCATTCCTTCTTGACTTCCGGTCTCAAAGGGTAGTGTGGACAATGAATATGCATGAATTTCCCTACCTGCCCTGTGCATGACGATACACGTGAGCAGAATAGGAATTGCTCGACTGTAATAGCTGGATTCCCGACATTCCTTAGTAATCAAAGTAGTACGCCTTGGTGGGCGTGGCTTAATTTTTTACATACATTGGAAAATGAATGCAATAACACGTGACCAATTCAGCTAATCAGAATTCAGGAATGACAATGAACACAATGAAAATATAATTGTCACATCTTAATTATCTCCTCAACAAAGAGCCTTGCTGTTTTCCACTCTACAGAGTGATTATGGTGAAAAAGTTCACATTTCCCTATTTTTATCTTTCACCACAAACTGTCACCATAGGTAACACTAGGTCCATACCCAACTATTTCTCAACACTTAAAAGTGAGTGAGGTGAGTGAGTATGGTTTCATGCCTTTCTTAGCAATATTCCAGCAATATCACGGTGGGGGACAGAACAGGTTTCACACATTACCCACTTGGGGAATTGAAGTTGGACGTTGGTGTGACAAGGGTATACTCTAACCACTAGGCTACCCCACTGCCCGTCACTACTCAAGATGAACACAGGACAGTTTATAACTTCAAAACTTTTATTTCATACATCAATCATCATAATTTTTTTCTGTAACCTTTGTAAAGATGCATCACGTTACAGTGTTTGATATTAAGGGGCATCCTGTCGTTTTGGGCTTCTTGACGTTCGCACCTGTACTAGGAACTAGGGGATATCCTAAATCTTGTAATATTAGGGTTTGGCAAAGAACACCTGACTTTCATGGTTAATATAAAACACTACTTATCCCTTCAGCAGAAATGTAATATGATTATCTTGAAACACAGCTGCTAAGATAGGAGATCTGTGAAGCATGAAGTACAGAATACAGATTTATCTTAGCATTAAATTCTTCATGGACGTTTCTTTAGAAAATAATGGCATTACCACCTTAAATCAAATGTTTGTTCACAAACTACACATACATTCTGATGTATATTTTGTTTGTTACATATGGATTTATTGTTGAATTATAAAAATCATTTAATAAATGTTTCTTATTACTCATTCAAAAAACATACAGCTGTATTACACATTGTCTGATACAAAGTGCATGCTTATGAATTGCAGGAACAAGTTTCATAAACAAATATCGAAAACTCTCAACATCCCCGGGCTTATTCAACAACACATGGCAATGACGGCATTGTTTCGCTGGTGGAACTTGCAACAAAATTATACAAATTATGTCATACAGTGGTGGAAACTAACATTTTTAGTCCACTACTGGTAGTCCTTATAATGATAACATATAGCAAAATCCTTAAAAAGGGCAATTTCGTCTAGTCCTTATGATACCTTAACTATTGGGCAGTTTGGCATTAGGACTACAGGACTAGTGCCAATTTCTAACACTGACAGGTTATTGTGACATGATTGTAAACTTTGTGGTACAGGTCCCTGTTCCACAAGGCGATGTAGTTAAAGGAGCGCAACGACACTCACGAGTATGTCTATGTATATGAATAAACTTATTGCTAAGACAGTTTTTGCGAAACAGACACCTGAATTCTTAAGGTGGGCCGTTGTATGGTATGAAATTATTAAGTTTGACCTGTTAGAGGTATTAATCTGTTAAACTCAATTAGATTTTGCTGTGGATCATGTAGACGTATGCCTATTTACACACGACAGTGAAATTCTGAAAAAATATAAACGGCTAGTGAATAAATAAAATACTAAACTCGCTCCCGTGTAATACCAATCTAATTATCTGATTCACTTTTGCTCATCAGATACCAGAACTATTCACTCGTTTCATAAATTTGGTACTACACGTGTCATAGCTCGTTTAGTATTCTACATATGTTACGTCTCCAGCACCAATAGTATTTAATAATGGAATTGTAAAGAGCAGAATTGTTTTTGTTTTTTGTGTTTTTAATGCCACATGATGGCACCTTGGAAATAATCAAGTTAAACCAGACAATCAACAGAACGATATTGCGAGCAACGATCCACACTGTCTGAATACAATGACACGGCACCAAAAAGTCACCAAGTCTGACTACCTGATCCCGTTTCGTTGCCTCTTAAGACCAGCATCGGCTGCTGGGGACATAGTCTCACCTAAATACTCCTGGGGTGTAAAACAGCAGAGGTTGACTCCATGACCTTGACTTGAGATCACCTTCAAACAGTGCCTAGATACTGACAACCACGTTAAAACCTATTTATGTGTAATGTAAACAGATTTGTCCTACAGAAGATTGGATTTTTCCTCATGGCAACTGACACAAATAGGAAGATAAAACGATATACACCAATAAATATATTCATAAAAAAATCAACATTCCTGCTTTAACCCAATTAGAAAGCTTAAGCCAGCACTCTAACATGCGATAATTGATATCCTCAACCCACTGCACACATATTTTGCTAAGTCTGCACACTAGCTCACCATGATTTCCACATACACGTCACTATTGCGAAATCTGCACTAGCTGTACAACACTTTCGACATTCCTGGCCTAGACATGTGTAAGTGTAAGGGAATACCAAGCACACATGTACAGGAACCTCATGAAGCAATTAAGGGTTATTTTCTGAGCTTTTCCTATTTTTGAATATTGATCAGCACACAGTTAACATCTAAATCTCATATCTCACAACTAACAATTAATGTAATCATCGGGAGTAGCAAAGATTAATCTGGCTCTAGAGTATTGTCAAAGGACTCAGCATGCTGACAGCTCCTGTATACCATCTTGTTTATCACCATGGAGGATTCATTAATGGTAATATCTTGTGTCATTTAACATCAAAATTGACTTTCCTCATGTGGCACTGGGGAAATTGCCAATTTGTAGTGGACTGGATTATCCTGGCACACTGAGGCACCAACAGTTAAAACCTTATCTTCCTCAAATGATATTAGGAATTCAAACAAATGTTTAATGTTTATGGGACCATCATTTAATTCTGAAATAAACAATATCTAGAGATAACCAGAGTGCTCACCGGGTTCATCATCATGATCATCCATCGGTTACTAGAATCAGAAACGCTATTGCAGAAAAGCTCAAAGAGCCTTCAGGAACCTTTCATGCAAAGTATCCCTAAAGTTGTCCATGTAGTCTTGAAGAAAGAAGTCTAATAATTGAAACATTGTAGGATGAAGATGGCAAGTTGGCCTTAATACAAATTAACAATACTGCAAAAGCACTGTAGCTCACATTGTTATTTAATATTCCTACTACATTAACTTAACATCATCACTATATTAAACGGTGTCCATCATATCCATTATGATACAGACAAACAATAATGGACTAAAATATTGAAACATTATTAATGATGATATTCACATACATGAAATATAGTTCAAAGCAACACTGATCACTGTTGAAGAAAGTTGCAAACACAAAATTGAATGGTTTTTTGTGGGGTTTTGTGTTTAACACTGCACTCAGCAATTTTCCAGCTATATGATGGCTGTCTGTAAATAATCGAATCTGGACCAAACGATCCAGTGAGTGACGTCATGAGCATTGATCTACGCAGTTTGGTTATGATGACACGCATCAACCAAGTCAGCGAGCCTGACAACCATATCCAATTAGTCGCCTCTTACAACAAGCATATTTGCCTTTAATAATAAGCATGGGTTGCCGAAGACCTATTTTAACCTAGATCTTCACAGGCATCAAAATTGAATGAAGGAGTAGGGTAATACTCTGCCTTTAGAACTATTCTCCCAATATCACTGCGGGCGTACAAAAGAAATGACCTTCACAGATGGTCCTAATATTGGGATTATGCAGTCTGTGACTTTAGCCACTAGTCCATAGCCTGAGTGTAGTAAAATTTCTTCCTGTCTAGCAATAAAAAAGTCCATATATTAAAACTAATAATATCTAAAGAAATTGATGTCAAGAGAAAGATTCGGGTTAGTAGACTCAAAAGTTTTTCGGCACCGACTGCCCATGTGTTCTGAATGCAAGTCAATGCAATAATCACTAGATGCCCCACTACCACAACACAGAATTGACATATATATGTGCACTTACACCACTTAGATCAACTGGTTTAGTATACAGGCTTAAGGATGGCACAATGCACAAAGTCACGATGCTATACATATCACGATATAGCAGTCATGACATGGCACATATAATGAATTTATACAGAAAGAACAACATATTTATGTGTCAATTACGGCTAAGTCTTGCATGGTATTCCCCACAAATCACAGTCTTTCGTGGAATGATATCTCCCAGCACTGGCTTCTTTTCACTTTTCACCAAAAGTGCCACCAAACATGCGATCTGTACACTGCTTTTCCACTGTTTCCCCTTCATTGCTAGGCATATGGCCATGTGCTGCCACCATTTTGCAAGTCAGCAGTTAGCCATTCTATCAAAGTCATTGATTTGATGATCAGATCTCTACGGAATGGTATGGATGGGTTTAATTCAACTTGCTGTTACATACACATAGCCGTCACAGCAGGTATTTTTGGCTGTATTTCTAGATATATAGTGGCATCAGGAAAGATTTTCACCTGAAATATCATTCCGATGTCAGGTAAAGCATTCCACCAATGTTACTGAATTTGCAAACAAAATTAGCTAGATGTTGGTCATGCAATGGGAAACATCGATGAGATATATATAACCATATGGGTCGAAGATGGAAACAAATGAAACAAAAGAATAATAAGACAAAATAATAAACAATATTAAATGATTATTAAAATGTAATATAATAACTGAAGTAGAAAATAATAGTCACATTATGGGAAACATTAAATGACAATATTCATGCATCGTTTCAAAGGTACCAGTGAATACAGCTTCATGTAACAAAATAGCTTCAAGATTATAATGACTAAATACTAAACAAAAAACTTAAACTTTAGAGTCATGAGACTGCAGAGCATGATTAAAATATTTAAGGACATTATCTTAATGTTCACTTCATAATATTTTTTAAATGCACAATGATGATAATCATGATAAAGTCAAAATCATTAACTTCATTTTCGAAACCAAGGTTCAGAACACGCTCAGGCCTTGCATCATTTTCAATTTATGTCAAGTAAACTGAAAACTCCATTGCATGATAAAAGGCCCTTGCTATTCCCCTCAGACCAGGAACAGACATATCTCCAATTCATTGTCCATATAAAGTCAATCTCTGGCCAGACAACTGTCCAAACAAATGTAACTTAAACACTTAAACAGTCATTTGTCATTTATTATGAACAGGAAGTCAGTAGCTATTGAGTCAAGAGGCATCAAAAGTCTCATATTATAAAACTGGTTTTGACAAGTCTACAAGCTACCTGAAAATGAATAAACAAATATTGTTACTTTTTACAAAGCACATTTTGAGTACAGAATTGTTACTCGTCAATGATGATTATGTGAACCTCATGTCCAGTCAGCGGGGCCTCTTACTTATGCGGCTTTTTGAGGGGTCAATGTTTTGGAATCCAGTTAGAGCATTTTAGACCTGTTTTTAAACATTCTGTACCCTTTTTATTATCAAAGAAGTGCAACTCACTTTAAGAAACATAAATAATTGTGAGTATTTGTGGTAATTTTATTCATTTCCTTTAGAAAAGAAGAAAAACACCAGAAAAAAATCAGCTAAGCGCTCACGGATCAATGACACCAGTACACAGGTCATGCAAAAAGCGAGTTTTGGGGTTGGAATCTAAAAAATCCACATTTTCCACAGGCCACCCTTACTGACGAAGGGGCTACATCCTGTCTGAAATCTAAAAAATCCCGAAACCAATAAACCTAAAATATCTAATTGCATTAACCAACATTCAGGTTAGCAATGTGGATGTTTTCATGCAATGTGACACAGTAATTTACACCAGATAAACACTGAAATCTGTATCAAATGTTGCCATGATAGCTTAGTCTGAAAGTCACCTTCAACTGATGACAAAGGACTTGTCCCATAAAACTATTATGGTTCTGTTCGGATTTTACTTGATGATATGTATTACTTGCTAAACTATAATGATAACTTATAAAAGCCCTTGCTGTGGATCTAATTATTATATGAAAACTTAGTATAAATGTTTTATCATGATAAAACTTTAAAAAAATAATGTTTTCTATAAGACAGACTATACCCTAAATGAAACTGTATTAGGGAGAGCAGGCTGTGTCAGAGTGCCAGGTCAGCTCCTATGAGTGATGGGTCATCTTGTCTACAGGGTAATTGTATACCTTTTATAGGGACCACAGTACAACAGTCTGGCTTACAATGATACAAGGTCAACACAAGTCATCTAATTTGGCCCTGTTTCATCCTGCAGTGTAGTGCCTCTCACACAATGTTGTGAAGTCGAAATACATCTTTACTTATGAAAATGAAATTCTGTTTATAAATGATCATTGTTTTCATGGATATCCTCCCAAAATTCAACATGACAAATCATCTACAGATATAAACAAAGTACAGGGCCAATGCAAAGCTAATCCCCTTCCTGTTACTTTCTCATTTGTTTCAGACCGAGGTCATGGAGTTGACTGTGTGTTCCTGAGAGAGAAATGATGACTGATTGAACTTGAGATTCGGTGTGTTAGGGAGTGATTCTGCACTCTGAGCTGACTGATCTTGTGAGAAAATTGGGGTTGCCTTGATAATCAGATGGTCTGACTTAGTTGTGGGACAAGTACAAATTTACTACCCGTGTACCCAACCCCATATTACTGTGGGTCTCAAGAGATAGGTACAAAATGTCCGATTGGGAAACGTTTGACCATACTTCTGTCAAAATGTATTTAGATACAGGTATAAAATGATCTGGTCATGCATACACTGAAGTTGCATACACTGAAGTTGAAGTTTTATCTTTATCAGTGTTTATGCAAACACATAAATTTAGAAGGAATGTGTGCATAGTCGGAAAGAAATGTGAACATTTGTCGCTTATAGTGTAACCATAGAGTTCAAGATAATTTTTGCCATTAAACAATATAATCACGTGACTAACCACAGGTCTGGGTAGTCCTATGAGTACCCGGATCCTACTCAGTACCCACCCGACCCGAGTACCCGAGTTACCCTTCCCAGTCCTTGTCTGAATGTGCCTCAAAACTCTTGAGGTATTCAAAGATGTTATGAAATGTCAGAATTTCTGCTGCTGAGTCACATAACAATACTATCAGCCATGGGACTGATATGCAGTGGTGCCACAGCTCTCAGCCATATTGTCTAACTGGGAAGTATCCTATCGACGTGTTTGATTTGATGGCCTTGAAAGACTTCATTTACATATTTACATGGTCTCTTTTATTTTGTATTCCAAACAATATCTAGGTCTAATCAACATTCTTAATTGTCATTTCGAAGGATTTACCAACAATTGTAACCATGTTTCAAACAATCTTTATAGATGTCCAGGTAGTTATTCAAAGATGTTTATCTGCTTGTCTTTCTGCTTCACAAAACCCCAAATCTAAATCTGGCAATCTATTTAAATTCAATCTGGCAATAATAGGTTGTAACAGGAAATCATAGGAGCATAAATGGTGTTATACATCCTAATTACGTCCTCTATCAAACATAATGAACAGGTATTACATAACTGCTACTGAGGTGAAGCCATGAGTGAGGTGCCCTATCTAATTGTGAGGAAATGGATATCATTACTGCACAGTGGTGATATCCGATATATATTACTTACTGCAGAAACTATGATTCCCCTTGAACTGCTGTGATATCTCTAAACAATGGACAAAGTCATGTTCCAGCATGCTGAAGCAGTGAGACATGGAGAATTTAGAGACAATAAATATAATACTGTAATAATGTACTTATATTGAGTTTCCCTCTACACTTAGTGCATGCCGAAAGAACTTACATTACTACCACGGTTAATGGATCAATGTGCACTTGATTTTCATTCTCAGTTCCCTGGGGAGTAAGACAACACAAGCTGACTTGTTAACAGTTACACTACCATCTTATCCTACCAGGAACCCATTTACTGCTAGGTGAACACAGGCACATCTTAATTAAAGGTCCTTGCCAAAGGAGACACCTCATGTGCTACAGGTGCTTCAGTGTGGGGCAGGACCAAGGCCATGGAAACATTGCAGGGAACACTGCTCATAATATCAACCACCGGTTTGTTGTGACCGGATCTGATTAAGACATATGACTTTAAGACACACTTTACTTATACTGACCCACTTAGAATAGTTGTTATCTTGACCTGCATAAAATATAGAGCAGAATACTGCATTTCACCATTGTTCCAAAGTTGAACTTATCGTTTTACTTTGACTTACAAAACAGGAGGTCCAGGGACCCCCCGATAATTAATTTCAAGAGTTCTTACAAGAAATCCAAGGGTCCTGTAAATGAATAAATGGTGTAGTGTACTGAACTGTACGATTTTATAATAATTATTTTAATTACAGGCCATTTATATTTAGTACAATGAATAGTTACTTGTCTTCGTTTGTTCTATAGATAAATTTGTGAGTACTGGATGCCAATTTCTGCATCATGTAAAACCCCGCCAAAGCTGAACTAAGTCTTGTTTGTTAACAAAATTGCAATATCTAGAGATCCTCAGCCTTACTCAGCAAAAAGAAAGCAGTTTTGCAAGTTGCAAGACTACTTTTTCACAAGAAAACTTGTCTACGGCAAACAAACAGCATGTATAAAGGCAAGGTGCAGAGGGCACTAGAGGCTATCCAAAACAGGTTCATAATTAGTGTAAAGGGGCACGCCTCACATGAGACCATCACAACAAGCAAACAATCACTGTGAACACTGAACTCACATAACCATTTCAGTAAATTTATGTTCAGTTCCAAATATGTTAGGATTAATAACTCTATACAGAGCTACAGATAAGCTGCATAAAATGCCCTCCCAAAATATTGAAAACCCAATTACTTTCAATTAACTTGCATATAAACATCTAAAACATACTTTTTATTTTAATCCCAAAATGTTACTAATTTTGGGAAAAACCCAATAGAGTGATGAATAGATGACTGAAAAAATATTGGTTACCCAATGAAAAAAAATGAAAAACCTTCAAGTAAAAACTCAATTGCTCAAAAAGTTATCTGGTGCTCTGACTCTATATAAGTAATCTTCCTACGACTGAAATTATAATGGACATTTTGCCCTCATATCACTCTGGAAAAGGAGTAATTCTATTATAAAGTATATAATACGGTTTGAGGAAACATGAATAGCATCTACTACTATTTATGACTCCATCAGTTGATTTCCTTCTAAAATATGTGAAAAGTTACAGAGCTGTTAAATAACAACTTATCCTACAGCTAATGCAGACCGAGAGTCAACATCTCTGGTTAACTCACAGCTCTGATTCAGAAAAGGACACATCACTGGGGTTGATAATATTCCTGCTAGCAACTCAGGATATATATAGCATCTTAATATTTTCAATACATCTCTAGGCTTTGCATATCAATCTAGTCTGTCAATCAGACCCTAAAACAAATATATCCAATACAGCCCATGCAAGGCTATAATAGTTGGCAAGTCTAGATTACTAAAATTTCAATTTCTGAGATTGAAGAGCTCTCGTGGCATCTCTTTATTCATGTTGGATTAAGAAAATATAATGGTTTTTTTTCATTTCAGAGACAATATGTTAGTCTACATATCAATCAATTAATAGCAGTTTCTATAAAACAATCTCAAATCTGACAATATGCAAATTTAGGAAGATAGGTGATTCCTAAGAATATGACAACATATTTGGATATGACAGAAGTAAATAAATTCCCAGGATGTTTATGTAATTGATGTATTGGCGTATATGTATACAGCTGAATGTGCATAATTCTGTTTTCAACCCATGCTTGCCGTATGGGGCGACTATGCTTATCGTAAGAGGCGATAGGGTGGTGAGGCTCGCTGACTTGGTTGATGCATGTCATCGTATCCCAATTGCGTAGATCGATGTTCATGATGCCAATCACTGGATTGTCTGTTCTAGACTCGATTATTTACAGACTACCGCCTTTAGCCGGAATATTGCTGAGTGCAGTGTTAAACAACAAACAACTAATTCTGTTTTCAAATTTCATACAAGTATTTTGATGTGAAATTATGAGTTATAGAAACAAGGCAAAAAGTGAACAGGGCTCACTTATACCCCTGACTTATTTCTAACTTCAAAAAATGAAAAAAAGCAATATTTTCGCAGAAATTCCACTTATCTAAATCAATCGTTGCACTGGACCTCTCCTATTGCCAGTATTGGTATAGAAACTGTACCCCCATCGGCCCAATTGGAAAGGAATTCATGAAGTACTTCTAAAGTTATAGGTCACACAAAAGTTCAAGACATGTACAAATTCATATTTGCTCAGAAAATCCACATTTCAAAATCACACTTTGCACCTCACTTCTTCTACTAGTATCGGAACTATTCCCTAAATTTGAAAAGGATCCATGCAGTTGTTATAGGGTGCACAAATGCTTAATTAAGTAAAAAGAGTCTAAGCTAAAAAATAAAAAATAGCTGTATTTATTTTTCTTCAGAAAATCCAAATATTGAAATTAAATTTTGCACTGCACCTCTCCGTATCGGTTATAGAAAGTGTTCACCAAGTTTGAAAAGAACCTATGCATTAGTTTTCAAGTCGCTCACAAAAATGTCCTCAGATGGACGGACGGAATTGATTTGTATAACCATATACCCCTGCCCTTTAAGGTCAGGGGTATAAAAGTAATATATCTGATATAAGTGATGTAATTACGACATGGTTTATTGCAATACTTATTATAATACATGTTTAATATTGGTCCTAACAATTACGATAACTCAACATGTTGGCAAATGAAACATGAAAAATGAAATATTTGTCACATGATGCTGCATCAGTGGCACTCATCAGATAATCAGGCCATTGAATCAACACTGTCAAACAAAACATTACAGCCAGTACAATGTCAGATCCATGTAGCTGAATGTGAACCTTGACCACAGTAATGTCAAGGGCATAACAATATAGAATAGAAAAGGTATGACACTGACGTGTACTGCAATTAAAGTCATAAATCAATATAAAAAAATAAGAGTTATGACAAACTGCTATACAATTCAAAAGTATAAGTTATGACAATGAAATACTGCAGTGAAGATCATAAATGTGTATAAAATAGGAGTTACAACAATGAAATACTGAAAAAAACATCATACATGTGTTTAACTACAATAGGAGTTATAACAAGGACATATTGCTATAGAAAGGGCCATTAATCAATAGTGACAGAATAGGAGTTATGACAGCAATTTATAATACTTCATTGTGAAAGAATGTGTTTTCTGAAGTTGAGAAAAGTGACATTTTCATTGCAGTCAACATAACACTTGATATTTCACTGCAATGAACATAACACTTTGATGAACTATCTTCATACAAGAGCTACCTCCAAGCAAATTGTCTCCCTTTATCATAAGTGTCTCGGCTGTAAACAAACTGGTGACTTTAGTTCCACGTTGATAAGGCAAAATAACGACAGATGGTTATTTATAGAGTTAATATCGCTTCTTGCCGTTTGCTATGCTCTTGAAAATGTTTCGTTTTAACTGTAAATTTCTCATTTAACTCGTCAATCGAGACTGTTGGTTTCACAAAGCACCATTTTTGTTACTTGACCAGTGTGAATTATTTTGCTTCCAACAATGGTCTTGTAGATTTCAAGAATATGTCTTTAAAGTTGATTTTGTATATGATTATATCTAAATGATTGATAAAGAATTTTCATGATCCTAAAAAGTTTTTGTTCCTTTGGTTATATTTTTTAAGGTTTTGCAAACATGGAACTACTTTTAAGGTAACATAAAGAAGGGGTGGTGAATGTCGCTGTGTGTTAGGTAGGGAGAATTTACGTTTCAAGGTTTTACGTGAAATGATTTAATTTTCCAGAAGACAAAAAGTATATGTACTCAATATACGGAAATAAAGGTCATGAATATGACTTAACAGAATACAGGAGTTAACTGCTTTAAAGTTCATGAGTTATAACAAGGATATCATACTGCAATGAAAGTCAAGTATGATAGGAGTAATGACAATGAAATTCTGTATTAAAAATCATGAACCTGTATAATTAGAACAGGAGTCATGACAACAATAACTGTAAATATAGGTCATAAATATGTATAAACATAATAGGAGTTATGACAAGGAAGGACATGTTGCAACAAATGGGTCATTGATTTATATAAATAGAATAGGAGTTATGACAAATACATCTTGCTGAAGGTTACAAAGAATAGGCGACATGATGATCATCATGTGATGGTCCTAAATCCAGGTAACAACATGAGGCTGGAAACTGAAGCTCATTGCATAGCAGCAGGAACCACTTTTCAAGAATTAACACTAACACCAACTCCTGCGATGAGCTTGCAATCCTAATGTAAATGTGGCACATGGTTGAGCAGTGGGACATTAGAGTTTTTATGATATACCGGTAGTTTATTCAGCCAAGGAGTCTGAAAGAGCATTGACAAAAGCAAATAAAACAGAAAAAAACATAAATTTGGGACATTATAGGTAGTTTCTCATGTCTGAAAATTTGTCAGGCCAACTGCAGGGATGACAGGAATTTTCTGACATGGGCCCTTCATGTGAACATTTTAAATATTCCAGAGGTATGCCTATACAGCACAATGTTTAATTGCCCCATTGTATTTGAATATTTTTTTTTCAAATTTAGGGGCTAAAAGCACAAGGCCTCACCCTAGAATTATCCCTGCAACTGTATTCAAATATTCTTCAATACTCAGTTTTGATGACTTCTAACAAAATGTGAATGTTGCAGAGGACCGCTACTGAACCCTAGACAAACACATTAATTAACAATTCTAAACACGATACACAAGTAGACATAAATGTTGAAGCAGAAGGTAAGGGACATCATAGTACTCCAACATGAAGGGATGATAAATGAGGGTGTGTCAAAACCTTCCAATGTAACTCAACCCTTGACAATGTTAAATATTGTCTTTGAGATAGCAATTCAACCAAACTAGCCTTTGCTTCACCCTAACTTTAATCCATTACAAGGTCATAAATACAGCAAATATCTTACATGGTTATGCCATCAAGGACCAGTTTGTGACCTTTTCACAGCAGCCTCCAGGCTTGATGGAATCACATCAAAATAATAGTGGAAAAAAGAATCTTAAGAGTTTTACCGGATGCAGCACTCAGCATCCTGCAACCTACACTCTGCATCCTATGGAGGCATAAACACAATAGATGGAGATCAGAAGAATACGTGACCTACCTAAACAAGGATTGCAAATTATCCAAACTGTAAATAATCTGGTAAATAACAATCTACCTTCAACACTCTGGTGTGTTCAACCATGTGACAATCAGCGTTCCTATCCTGATTCTGTACTGCAGTGATATATCAGATACTTTGCAGTAAAATAAGGAAATAAGTACCCATCATAAGGAAGATTTTCAAAGGGTTTTGCTGTATGTTCATCATTATAAGGACTAGTAGACTAAACATGTTAGTACCTAACACTTTATTAGATCACATTTATTTGTTTGTTTTGTGTTTAACGCTGCACTCAGCTATATTCCAGTAATATGACGCGGTGAATAAATAATCTAGTCCAGACAATACAGTGATTGACATCATGAGCATCGATCCACGCAATTGGCACACAATGGAATGAATCAACCAAGTCAGCGAGCCTGACCACCCAATCCTGTTAGTCACCTCCTTCGACAAGAATAGTCAACTTTTACGGCAAGTATGGGTTGCTGAACACCTATCCTACCCCAGATCGATGACAGGTCAAATATGATCTCTAAAACAAAATCAAGGTTATTATGTGTCTATTGTGTCAATGAACATTTTGGACACTTGAGACACAGTCCAGGGTTTGAAATTAGGCAAGAAAGTCAAAGGGTCTTTGTCATTGCCCTTGTGCTTAAAAATAAATATTTAGGGGCAATCCTAGATTCCAATACTATAGCAGCAAACTTCAAAGACCCAGGACCCACTTAATTCTGAACACTGCAGTCTGTTATATAAACTAGCATATGCTTTGGTTCAGGTGAGCTACAAATCAATCTATCTGTTCAAAGGATGGAGGCTGTATTATATTATCAATGTAAAACCTAGACACTATCACAACAATATATTGGATCGCCAACAATATCTGACATTTCATAACATTCATAAAGTTAAAGTAATTTGGGTGAATATCAGGTTGGACAACTTTAATTTATTTTCCTAGTTGTTAAAATAGGAAATCTAAAGTCATCTAAAAAGTAGCATGGTCATGTAACCATTTTTGGGTTGGTTTTTCAAATATATTTCTACGAGCAACCAGGCCCTTTTTTGTATCATTTTGGGTTTGAATACAATGGTGTCTGGCTTAGAGCCATGCTATCATTAATGTACACTGTTTCCCCCTTGTGTACTATACCTACCCATCAACCTCAACATACTTAAAATAAGACGTTAATGAGTATTACCGAGAGTCAAGTAACTATCAGGTTTCTTTTGACATGGGAAATGTCCTGGTTAAACCTGAGATAAATGAGCGTAGGCAAAAGCTATACTTTATTTTTAGAGGAAAATAAATTTAAAACTGGAAAGCAGTATATGTCATTCATAGGACTGTAAACATATATATATTCACCACAAAAAGTTACATATGATAAACTTCAAGGTTTATGAGACCAGCTTCATGGAAGCTGATAAGGCCACATATTCATAAAACTTCAAAAAGATAAAAATATTTCAAAGGGAATTAACAAAGGGTCCAGCCTGATGGGATCATAAATTATTCATAATAATCCCAAGACATTCTATTATGGTACAGTTAACCTATTTTATATTCAAATTGAGACATATTTGTTTTCACTGCTGCTGTCATGAAATTCATGAAGACAGATGTCACCTTTCTAGCCAATCAAACATCAAACTAGTGTCAATGATTGGAAAAGTTTGTATTGATAGATATATCAACTCAAAAGCATAGATATACCGATATATCAATTAATAGCAACGTTGATTATTCTGTATGCGTATAGATATATACCGTATTCGACGTAATAAGCGCCCAGGGCGCTCTCAAAATTAGAAATAGGGGGCTCTTATTAGAATATTTTTTGGTGAAAAAAACAGAGTTGAAAGATAAATTTCGTGGTTTATGCTGATGGCCTGACTGTTTATATACGACAGATATATTTTTCCAGACTTTAATTGCCCATAATTAAGAGTGCATATAATACACGAGTGCGTATTATACATGAATAAATAGGTCTTGTGTACATTGATCAATCAGAAGGGGTGCTAATTGGGATTGTTCACTTGCCAATATATCAGCAAATATCGCTGTGGGCGCTTATTAGAGCGGGGCGCTTATTACGTCGAATACGGTATTACCTATGTAGACCTCCAATTAATCAATTTAATGCTAAACATGAACTCAGCTGATCCATTATTTAAATGTATTAAATTGAATTTTCTACCTTCTCATTGTCCATCCTTATAATGGTAATCTCAATAAATGGAAACGTTTCTTTGGGAGTGAATTTTTACTATAAATTTCCATAAATTTGTACCAATACAGTGTCGATAATCATAAAATTGCATTGATAGGGTATTGATATTCATTAATTTGTAATGACACTGTATCAAATTTCATAAATTTGTATCGATACAGCATCAACCCCTAATCAATATCACAAATTATGATCACACCCCTAGATCCATCCCACAAAAAAAACACCTATTTCTGATACTAACTCTGTACCTAAATAGAAAATAGAATGACCTAGAATGAACAAGCATGATGTTTGCTCTCTTGCCGAGGTACAGCTTGCATTAACAGTTCCTACGATCTTGCCATTATCAGATAAGATCATGCCCAGATAATTAATGAATAATCCTCTTATGATAAGACGCCACTGACATTGAAGAATTCTGACAGGATGGTCTTCCCGGGCACATTATCTGTAATCTGCATCAATAATCTCATACAAAATCTGCCATTATTGCCCTGTTCTGTGGGCATAAATGCAACAAATGCATCTGGACTCCCATCATTAATCATCCAAATTTACTAATAACATATGTATCAATCTTGTTGAAATAATTCCTTGAGAGCAAATTACTCTGAGCTAATGATTATGTCTACATATTTGGATCTAAAAAAAAAAAATTCATACTAATTTAGGATTATCATTACAAACCAACTTATTGGTACATTTACTGGGGGATGGGTGATCTAAGATTTTGCAATTTGCGGAGCAGAGTTGAATCCCTTAGTTGCACCAGGATTTACTGATCATGGGTTTAAATCCCATATTTTCCTTATGATTCATAAAAGAATTTTAGAAGCTTAGTGCTGTAAAAACTCTCCCTCTCAGTTAGTTACACTTGCAGAACTAGTCTGTCATGTTTAATGCACAGTGAGTTTACACTTGACCTATTTATTCCAGTCATATGCATGCCCTATAACAGACATGTCTATTGTGTCATAAGCTGTCATATTTTGGGTCAAGGATAATATCAGTGTAGTCTTTTGTGCAGGTCTTTATTCCTGTTGAGTCAGGATGGAATGTCTTACTACTCCTTGACATAACCACCCCTCCCTTCCCCACCCTCCCTCAATTTATTAAAACGAAAGATACAGAGCTCCAGATAAGCTGCGTATCTGCGTTAAAAATGCATCAGAAATGCAGAAATATGCAGTAAAATAAAATCCAAGCGAATCAAATACGCAACGAACTTTACAGATACGCTACAAAAATAAAACTTGGGCGTATCATCAAAATATTGTGAAGTATCCCTGCGTATTCGATTAGCAAATCAGCAACTTATTTTGAAATTATCAACGGACATTCCGTCAACCTTGCCAAACTCCACGATGACAGTTACATCATGATCATTTGCCATCACACTTTCTTGTGGAAGTATCGTGGTATTTTTTAGTCCTCGAACCCACACGACACCAGTTTGCAGGGACTAGATGAATAGTGTTTTTAAATATTTAACTTAAATACCCACATGTGTAAAAACTAGTGGGTAACAGAAATTTGAATACCAGGATAGAATTACTGATACCCAACGATTTTAAAATGCATGGGTAAAATACCCACAACACCAAAAGCTTATCTGGAGCTCTGAGACAGAATATGTATTTCATTGATTAGCAACCAAAATTGTATCATCCATTATTTAATTGATATGGTGCTATTGTGTGTCACATTCAACTGTTGCCATCCTTTCTGATAGCATGCTGTGTGATAGCTAGAACTTGATTTTTCTCTAATAAAGTGACAAACTGAATACCATTATTGAAAGGTTTTGATTATTCATTTAAGTTTTAAAGGAATGCATGTGTTTGATTGAAATATGCTGTTTCATATCTCCTTTTTCTTATTTTTGACCTATGTTCTAGAAGTAATTTCATCTGAAGTTCGATTTTTCTATTTTCCCTCCTGCTTCTGGGCATAGTGTGAAATGTCTGTAAAATGAAAAGCTTCAAGGGTTCTATGTTTTAGCTGTGGCTGTGACATTGGAAAGATGTTTGTGTAATCAGATGGTTATTGGGTATTGTTTCTTGCAAGCTTCCTACAAAAGGTTTGTCAGCACCATACCCATGCTCATGGGTTTCACCGGAGTGGTAAACGTCTGAGACCTGCATCACTTCCAGGTGCTTATACTGGAATATTGTTTGCAATGGCCTTGCCATTAAACTCACTCACTCACTCACACACTCAAAACAGCTCAAAACTAAATAAGCTTGACTGGAGCTCATCTTAAATGCCACATCCACAACCTCATAAAAGTTCATAGAGGAATAAATCAAATAAATAAATCAAAATATTTCAATTGATTCCAGGTGAGGTGAAGGTGAAATTGGGTTTAACGTCGCGTCCAAGATTATTGCACTTATATAGCGACGTGCATGCACGTGTATGTGTGTGTGTGGCTGCTTGTACTAGTCCGGACTGATGCCGATTTATAGTGCTAGCTCACTGAGATACCATGCCGCAGTTTAACATGAATACCCCACTCAGACACAGTATACTGACTCCGAGCCGACCAGTCCTTGTTTTAGCCCCTTAATGCCGAGCGCCAGACAGGGTAACAACAAGTACAATCTTTTAACGTCTTTTTGTATGACGCGGCCCGGGATCGAACCCCGGATCTTCCGCTCTCCGGGCGGACGCTCTACCACAAGACCACGGAGGCGGTTCAATTGATTCCAGACAATTTATCCAAATGTCAGGTTATATTACACGCCATTAAAAACGTTGATTTTATTTTTGATTTTTTTTACTTTCCTAAATGAAATCCATTGAGTTAATAGTGCATTGTGCCTATTACCATAATTTACTATTGTTACCACATTTCCTGGTGCATAATCACACCCACAAAACTGGAGTTCATTATGAGAATGAACAAATGCTATTCCTTTGCAACAGTTGAAGTCTGTCCTGGATAGAGCAGTAGAGAATACACACCTAAAATTGTCAATGTCACTGTACGTTTTGATATTATTAAACGATTACTAGAGTAAACACGATTATTTTCCCAATAATTTTTTTAAAAAAAGATCAAAAGTAATCTTGATCTGTAAAACAAATAATTAAACAGGTCTGCCCTGAACAAATGCTGAATGAAAACAACAAAACTTTCATGCATTTGTCTAATTAATATTTTTCAGATAGATATGCATTCCTTGAAAGTAGGGCTGAGACGAGTCCAAATTCACTACCCGAGTACCCACCCCACTATTACCCGACCCTCCCCGGGTACCAACTGCAGGTCTCATCGGATACAAATACATGTCCGAATAGGGTTGTGGTTTTTTTACCACAGCGCTTGCAAAACGTATTTAGATACATGTATTAAACGATCTGGTCATGCATACACTGAAGTTGACTTAAGTCATCTTTATTCAACCATATGAAAAGTCAGAAGGAATGGGTGCACAGTCAGAAAGAAATGCGAACATTAGTGACTTGTAGTTTAACCATAGAGTTCCACATAATTTTGGTCGTTAAACAATATATCACATGACTAACAATGGGTTCAGGTAGTCCTGTGGGTACCCGGGTCCTACTCAGTACCCACCCAACCAGGGTACTCGAGTTACCCGTCCCATCCCAACTTGAAAAGGTTTCCAACATCAACAATAAAAAAATTATTAGATCATAGATAGAATTGCTGAATGAAGGTCAGTTTGCCTTCACTATAACAAGACAGTGTTGAAAAACACTGACACCATTGTTCCCACCTCAGCAACACATAATCTCAATCCTTTTACTACAAATTCACAAATGTCATTTCATTTCCGTAGTGTCAAGTCCACTGTTTGAGAATAAACACCTCTTTCCCTTTGTGCACGCTATAATGAGGGCATGTGATAGTAAACAACCCAACACAACCACTGAGCAAAAACACTTCCCGCCACAAACTGCTTGCCCTTGCTGCATGCACATTAGCATGACAACAGAGCCAGCAGAATGAATTTGTTGACCTGAACATACAAATGGTGGTTGGTAAGAAACAAAGACTGTAAAGCGAGACAGCAATAAAGTAGCGAGACAATTATGTAAGTCTTGACTGCAAGCAAATTATTTTTTTTAGTACAAAATGCAGTGGTATGTTATGATGTTGCAAAGTTAGATGCATATTTCATGAAAAAATGCAACACCATGTTGCTCTCTCATTTTCATTCTTTAAAGCATTTTCCTCATATCAATCTTTTCCTTCTAAACATATTTCTTCCCTGTACTTTGAATTTATTTAGCCTAACAAACAATAATCACAAACTGCTGTAAGTTTAATATTCTTTAACAAAATTAATTGTCTAATATGATAAAATGTGCAGTGTCCTTAAAACAACATATAGGTACAGATACACATTTATATCTGGGCCAATTTACAGTACGTTTGTATCAAAGTCTTCTTTTAATTGCGTTGGAGAAGTTTTTCCCTGAAAACGCCCATGAATATTTGTTATGAGAGACACTTAGCACCAGTCTCGGGAACTGATCATGCGATCTGGTTGAAACAAGCAAGCAAACAGCTGCGTCGCGAAAATACAATTGATTAATCAATGCGCATTGTTCAGAAGGAAATGAACAATGACAACAGATGCATATGCGTACAAATAAGTTGCACATAGATCCACGTTGCCCCCATGTCTGTCTTTCTCGTAATTTTGGAATGCGTACTTGAGGAACTAGACTGCATTTCGCTGTTGAGCTGTCAGAATAGAAGCAGTTAAGTCGCTATACTTTCTGGATGAAATAATCTAAAATCTTACCTGAATGTAAATCTTAAACCTTCCCACTCTTGGAGCTGAGATTTCTCTTGCCTGAAAACAGAAATATATATGAGTGCACTTAAACATTTTCCTCACTTTACGATTTACCAAATTTCCAAGCTCAGGAATCGATGGAATTTCGCAATTAGCTAAAATTTCTTCTAAGATTCTTCAGAGAAAGTATTCATAACAATTGCATTTTTGTGACACAAAAGACACTTACTTCTAATCCCATTTTGAAATGTTCTCTAAATTACAAAGTATTGAAATATCCGATGAACGTCTGCTATGAATGCCTCAGTGCGCGTTTACAACCCAAGGTCTCTCTTGTTTGGGTTCTCCCGAGCAGTTGAACGCGAGGTCAATGGAACATTCTATTTTCCCTACAACTAGTTATATATGGATCATTCTTGTTCCGACGTTCTCTGTTGGAACCCATCGTTTGTTGCTTCGTTATACAAAAAGTAATTTGCAATTTACAGTCATTAAGTTTATGAACATACATCTACCCTGGATGGAGAATTTCGTATTCAACAGATTACAGCACATCATGTAAAAGAACTCATTTACGAGTGTCACAACTGAATGAAACACTGTTCCTTATTGCGTGCACTTCCACACGTATACAAATGAATGCGTATATTGGGATACAGTACCTATTACAAGTGCGGTCGTGCTTATAGCATGCGGTCTGTGTATGTTTTACACAAAACAAACAAATTAATATATTGAGACACGCCTCACTGCCTGCTGCGAATGTTGACCATGCATATGTGTTTGTATATAGAGTGTAGTGTATATTTTGTTTTGCAGACTGATGTGAATTTCCAGAACCTTTTACGAATGATGGGAAGTGAGTGAATGGCTATGACCTACATTCAGCAAAATCCCCGGTCTATCATAGTAAAATGAAATACGGTAAGTATTAGTTTTTCTTTTGCAAGATCTTTTGTAAATACTACGATGAATTTTAATAATCAGATAAGTATATCCAAGCTGAGAAGGATAGGACGAGGATTCTGCACGTTATGAATGGAAGTGAAGGAAGAGAATATATGGATGTCAACTTCTTTATTATGAGGAACACAACGTTTCGGAGTATATGCTTACTCCTTCATGAGGTGAATGGTCATTCACCCGATGGATGTCAACTTCTTTATCATGAGGAACACAACGTTTCGGAGTATATGCTAAATCCTTCATCAGATGAATGATCATTCACCTGATGGATGTCAACTTCTTTATCATGAGGAACACAACGTTTCGGAGTATATGCTTACTCCTTCATCAGATGAATGATCATTCTCCTGATGAAGGAGTAAGCATATACTCCGAAACGGATGATCATTCTCCTGATGAAGGAGTAAGCATATACTCCGAAACGGATGATCATTCTCCTGATGAAGGAGTAAGCATATACTCCGAAACGGATGATCATTCTCCTGATGAAGGAGTAAGCATATACTCCGAAACGGTGTGTTCCTTATAATAAAGAAGTTGACATCCATATATTCTCTTCCTTACGTGTATCACTTCTAAATGTCTTTCAAAGACCTGATACCATCTTCCTTATCGTCAGGTCAAAATGCGGCACATATTTAAATTTTATGATTTGAAATAAATTCAATATGTATAATTATGTAATAAATCAATATTCAAGTCTTTTTTCCAATTTTATTTATTTTGTCTACGAGTTGGGAGTGGCTACGAATTCTCCATGGCTATGATTTATGTTGGTTACGAGTTCACCTACAGCCAGCATCTTCCCGCGGCAAAGGTGTTAACTGACTTTTTAAGAAAGTCAAGTTTCCACTGAACTTTCTTATAAAGTCAGTTTACACCTTTGCTGTCAGCCAGTTGCATGTATAGGCATGTCCCAACTCTAAATCTCCACAGGGTTTGAATCAGTGGATAGCCTGGTGGATAACTCATTCACTTGTCTACTTAGGTTTGTTTGTTTGTTTGTTGTTTAATACCTTGAGCATCAGTTATGTCCATCACTGGATTGTCTGGTCCCAACTCGATTGTTTACAGACCGACGTCGTTTAGCAAGAATGTGATAACTGAATGTTGCGTTAAACAACAAAACAGTATCCCATATGTAATAGAGAGAGGACAAGTGGCCGACTATCAGGACTGTATTATAAGGGTATCATTACGTTTTAGGGGATTATATCATTTGCAGAGGCACGAGGTCTGCTATTAACTGACCGACGAAGGGAAATGATAATGCCCTCTACACCCTTTATACTATACTTTATACTTATATTATACAGGGTCAAATGATGATGAATTATCGGTACACCGTGCATTTGTGTAATAGTGAATGAGCGAATAAAGCTGGTTACGCCAAATTCAGCTATTTCATCACGGCAGTCTGTAAATAATAGAGTCTGGACCAGTGAACCAGTGGTTGATATTATGAGCCTCATCCTACGCCGTCGGTGTATATGACGCCAATCAACCAACTTATGGAACCTGACCACCCGTTCCATGCATGCGATACGAAAATATACTGACGAGGGGAAAGTAACTGTGTTCGTGCTGTGCTGCCATGGTCGGCGGTTTCTCCAGACCTCTTCCCCATAGAATGAGCTGGACGACGCCTACGGCAGGACCAGAACCAGCCGGTTTAAACGCTAACTCAGTTGGGAACATCCCTTGCTGTTTCGCCTGCATGTATCAACGCAAAGGGTGGTTATATCCGATACTGACATGTTTAATTGAACTGTTTTCAATGACACAACATTTCCATCACTTTATATGAAGTTAACGTTACTTTTTTCGTTAGTATATGTGTGCAAAAGACATGTTGAGTGGTACACTATCGGGAAACTGTACGTCATAGATAGGGGATACGACACACATTAAGTTGACAGTCGTGTGGGACTCTGTCGATAGTGTGTCGCCTATCCTCTGTCTATGACATAACTGAAATAATTGCTTGGTTGTATACCCAGCTCATCCATGCACTCACTCACTTATATACGGGCGGTGGGGAAGCACAGTGGTTAAAGCGTTCGCTCGTCACGCCGAATTCGAATCCTCACATGGGTACAATGTGTACCATGCATTTTCAGTATCAACAGCCGTGATATTGCTGGAATGTTGCTAAAAGCGGCGTAAAGTGATACTCCCTAACTCTTCTTATAATCGTGTCTGGGCCAGACAAGCCAGTGATTGGCGTCATGAGCATCGATCTACGCAACTGGGATACGACATGTATCAACCAAATTTAAGGCAGCGATCCCGTTAGTCGCTTCTTACGACAAGCATGGGTTGCTGTAGCCTATTATTTACCCTGAAATTCACGGGTCTAGTCAACTATATACGCCAGTAGGAACTATTCCTGATTACTAGCGCAAGCAGTAGATGAGCACATCAATTTATGGTGAAAACGGTAAAAGGTTACCAGTGTAATATACGATTTATATGCATGTAGTTACGAGCGCTGGGGTAGCGTAGGGGTTATAAAGTGTTCGCTCTTCAGGCCAAAGGCCCGGGTTCGAATCCCCACATGGGTACAATGTGTGAAGCCCAATTCTAGTGTCCCCTGCTGTGATATTGATGGAATATTGCTACAAGCGGCGTAAAACCATACTCACTCACTGCAGTTACGAGATTTGGTTATTTACCGTAAACATTTACGGTAAAGGTTAAAAGTGTATAACTGATTGCCGTAGGGCTGCATTCGGGAAGTGTATCTACGGGGATTGTGCTATTCAACTCTCGGTGTTACCATTCCTTCGCCAACAGCAACACTACAACGCTAGGACGCACACTGCAAGGATCGTTCAGGATTTCTTGGCTGCACTCACCATCGTCGTTCTTCCATGACCAGCTCGCTCACCACTTAAACCCAATTGTACATGCACTTGTGTGATCATCTAGATCGTCAGATCAGGAGGCGTCCTCCTCCACCACAGAGTGGTGAGTGAGTATGGTTTTTACGCCGCTTTTAGCAATATTCCAGCAATATCACGGCGGGGGACACCAGAAATGGGCTTCACACATTGTACCCATGTCGGGAATCAAACCCGGGTCTTCGGCGTGACGAGCGAACGCTTTAACCACTAGGCTACCCGACCGCCCCTCCACCCAGAACCGCCAACTGCTGGAACACCCACTGATGATAACGGATTCCCAGTGACATCATGAGGCGGCTGACGACATCAATGAGGCGGTGAGTCTGGGCGTGTACTGGTGCTCGTGGTGCACGAATAACACGAGTTGGTCACGAATGCTCGTGGTGGTCATATTTCATAGACTGTGGAATAGAGCTGTGGTCGTGACAGTCACTGATCATGACAGTTACTGCTTCACTCATTAATATGTCCTGTGAATTTTGACCGTCCCCGAGGTCGAGTGGTAGAGCGTCCGCCCGCTTCATATCAAAGGATGTTAAAGGATTGTACTTGTTGTTGCCAAGTCTGGCGCTCGGCATTAAGGGGCTAAAAGAAGGATGGGTCGGCTCGGAGTCTGTATACTGTGTCTGAGTGGGGTATTCATGTTAAACTGCAGCATGGTTTCTCAGTGGGATAGCACTATAATTCGGCGTCAGTCCGGACTAGTACAATCAGCCACATACACACGTGCATGCACGTCGCTATAATCGCGACGTTAAACCCCATTTCATCTCACCTCACTGTGAAATTGAGTGAGTTGGGTTCAACGAGGCTTTAAACAGTATTCCAGTTATATCACGGTTTATTGTGAAATTGCGATTCTTGACACGTCAAGCGCACATATGTGCATGCAATATTGCCTATGATACCCATATCAAATACATCACCATCGAGACCCGTGAAGATTCCGGGGTAGAATAGGTCTTCAGAAACCCATGCTTGCCGTAAAAGGTGACTATGCTTGTCGTAAAAGGCGACTAACGGGATCGGGTGGTCAGGCTCGCTGACTTGGTTGATGCATGTCATCGATCCCAATTGCGTTGATCGATGCTCATGGCATAAATCACTGGATTGTCTGGTCCAGATTCGATTTTTTACAGACCGCCGTCATATAGCTGGAATATTTCTGAGTGCGGCGTTAAACAAATAAACAAACATCACCATCGAATAACCATTTCTTGTTTGTTTCATAGTTAGCCACCATCACACATGGGTGTATACTTACTTTTGCCCGGCAGTGTATCTCCAAGATATCTGTTACTATTAAAGATTAGTTTGGTTGGTTTGTTGTTTTACGCCGCGCTCAGCAATATTCCAGCTATATGACGGCGGTCTGTAAATAATCGAGTCTGGACCAGACAATCCAGTGATTGATATCACGAGAATCGATCCATGCAATTGGGATAGATGACATGCATCTACCAAGTCAGCTAGCCTGACCACCCGATCCCGTTAGTCGCCTTTTACGACAAGCATAGTCGCCTATGGGTTGCTGAAGACCTATTCTAGCCCGGATCTTAACGGGCCTACTATTAAAGACCATGTCGGTAAGTAATGCGTTCGTGCTATGCGGGAAATTTGTTGTACAAAAGGCCTCAAGGACAGTTGTGGGAAAATGTCCAAAGGCTTAAATATTCATGTCTACTCATATATTAATCCAACCAATTAGATTTATCCTGATACTTCACACCCTCAGGGACCAGCCGTTTGATATTTTGGGTAGGGCCTGAGAACTTTGTGATAAATACCCCTTATCCGAATCGATTAAATGACATGTGTATTTTCAGTATTGGATACCTACGTTCTAGCTGCTTATGCTTCACAAGTGTATTCATCTCATCACCCGAAGACAATAAAAAGGATTTTTTCGTGCCCCAATTGTGGTATGGCTGCAGTGTTGCTAAAAGAGGCTTAAGTCGTTCCTCACAACATCGCAGTACTGCTAGAGACATATTGGATTTATGTTGTTGGTCAAGGGAGTTAGTTTTGTATTGTATATTTGGTATGAATTGTTTTGTTTCTTTTACCGATATGTCCGATTCACCTTGTAGGTATATATATAAGAACATATCGCATATGGTATACGATAGCATCTGTTTTGTTTATTCATAAATGGGGGCGGTTGGGTAGCCTAATGGTCAACGTGTTCGTTCGTCACGCCGAAGACGCAGTTTTGATTCCCGACATAGGTACAGTGTATATGGAGCCCATTTCTGGTGTCAACCGCCGTGATATTGCTGGAATACTGCTAAAAGCGGCGTAAAGCCATACTCAATCACTCTTTTTTTTAAATGCAGATTTTGTGAAAAGTTTGCAAGCCAAAAGACTGTCAAATATTTGTTTTCTCTTTGTTGAAAACATTTCAGTTTTCTGTATACGTTAACGTGATTAGTCTACTCTAAGAAAGAAGCAAGTCTAGATTATCTACAGGTAAACTCACTTGATCCCCTTTTCATTTAAATGGAGTGGTTTATTTCTATCAAATTTATATATCTTCAGAGACTAAGCGTTTCTCTAGGCTGTGTCCACCAGGTATGGCTGTATGGTGTAACGACCTATATGCGACGTAAACAAAGTAATTCACAAGAACAACATCAATAAAACCTTGTTCTGTATCACAGAGTGAGATTACTCGTACCAAATAGAGGGACCAAGTACCCGAATGAAGCATTTACTTTGTTTGCCCTTTCGTCAGAAATGGGCACAGAATTAGGTCAGCTGCACAGCGAAGCGTAGTTTAAAACGAGACAGTACTACTACGGTTATGACGAACTCACAGGGACCACTAATTTTAGTTCGTTATAACCGTTGTTCGTTATAAGCATATACAGAGCAAATGACCGGGACAAAAATAAACAGTTCGTTATAAGCTGTTTTTAGCTGAGTTTTTTACATGCATTATGGACCCTGCGACCCCAAAAATGCGAGAATATCTTATTAAAGATACAATCTCCACTACCGTAAGCTATAGGGAGATAGTGGAATGTGCTGAGTCACCGAGAAAATTTAATGCAGCAAAATACCGAAATTCTTGGGCTCATTTCCGGTTTCTTCAACTCACATACCGCTGGCTACGTTTCAAACTTTGATACGCCTGGTTAGGTATGCTGTGAATTAGTCGTATGGAAGATCGTCTACATTAAATTCCGGTGACCTCGTTATTATCCGGTAATTTGTTTATACTAGTTAAACGTCCTTTGGTAAATATACATAACGTAATAAGTTATTGTTAACGGCAAGTAGTGCAAATGTAGTTTACTTCAATGAATTGATTGCTTCAAGGAGAACCCCCTAAAATCGTTTCTTGTGTATGTTCCCATAATGCACCAAGAGAAGATGGCGACAGATTGATTTGGGAAGCTAAACTATTCGACAAAGTGTGTGATTCGCTTGGACTAATGCTGGTTCACCGTTTAGTGGTTTAGTCGAGGTAATCAATAATGATTCTCTGACACAATAATGTTTCAAGTCATGTCTTCATTAACGTCAAATCCCTCCAAATGACGGATAAATTAATTTGTTTACGGTTGCCGTAGCAATAGCCATATGTTCATGACTCCTGTTTTCGTGATATTTTTCGTGTTACTTATGTTACTTATGGGGATATTCTTTCGTTTACAAATCAACGGTTTCGAAATACATAAGATCACGCGTACGTACCATTGTTTTCGTTTTAAATTTAGGGTGTTTATAAAATACAGTTGCCAATATGGGTAACCTCTAAATCATACTAAGTTACTACATGTAGTTAGGCCTAATATTAGCATGAAATAATTATGGCCCCACAATTATTACTGGTTGGGAATTTGGAATGGGTAGACTGAATGTTTATTAAAAAAATGTTAATAACTTAGGAATAACAACACTTATACTATTTAATAGGACTATAACAAATACACAAAGTTACGAATACAATTATATTACAAGTTGGTGTTAAGAGATGTTTGGCGCTGACTGAACTTTATCCTGTGATGAAGTACATTTCCTAAGTAATGTCATAATGGAATGACATCATAGTGCTGTACAAATTACCTCCCCCGTGATCTAACGTATCCTTGGTAACATCCTTCTTTCATTACCGTCAAGCCAGATGGCGTATCCAATTTTTGGTGAAATAGCTTCTTTAAACTTGTCGAATATTTGCCCAATTGGCTATATGTGATACTTCTTGGTGCCATATACTGTGATCTAGCATAGTGCTGACTGTCACAAAAGGCAATGAAGAAACAAAGTATTACACTTGACTGCCATGCTTGTGTCACGCTTAGTATTTATCCACTTGTATTGTCTAAATGCAAAAGACCCATTTATTGAAATAAAATTGGTAGAAAAAGTAAGTGACTGAGCAGTAATGACTTGAATAATGCCACTTTAATGATAGCATTAAAACATTTCTGCTTAGATATTTAAGCTGACTGAAATCCAATTCCTCATTTCCTAAGTGAAAATAGTTGATTGGGAGCTTTTTCTCGAAACATCTATACAGGTCTCGATTAAGGAACTTGATTTTACTTTTACTTTTACTTACTACTTGAAAACCCAGTTGCACCATGCAGACAAAACCAGGTTGCACCCTGGTTCCATACATGTATCAAAAGTTGAAACATAGACATAATAGATGCACAAACTGGTCTAATTATATACAATCTCAGATCTCTGATGACTGTGTCATGATTTCACATACCGGTAATTAAAGATGTATTGCTGCAAAACATAATAGGAACGTGACTTACTCGTACCCAAGAAAGCATGACAAATTTCACTTAACCTTGATAACACAGGGATCAGTGTTGTAGTATGATAAAGCTTGGAGATATTGAATGTGTTCAAAGACTGTTGTAGTGTGGGAAAGTAAGGGATTGTCAGACCCAAATTTCATTTTTTTTAACATGCACTTGTTGTCAGGTAGACGTAAATATTAGGTTGCAATTTTCAGTAATAGCTTGCACTGGTGCATGTTTTATAGGGTAGAAACAAAATATCGATAAAGCGGTGCATCGTGAGTTTTCATGTGACAATATGATGCACGATATGTTTTTCATTATATCGATGCAAGACATATATATTACCTGAAATAATTTACTTACTACTCGTTTAATGACCCCTGACGTTTTTATCAGTCAGATATATGAAAATGTGTTGTAATTAGCGTTTCAAGTTCACTACTAAAAATAGCCATTACGAACATGTGTCTACAGCTAGCTTTTCTTTTTGAACCTGCTCTGAAATATTAATTGTCAAGAAGTTTCCATGCGATTTGACGTAAATATGTGTATCGCGATACATAACGTATCATGACCTACGTATTGTATCGTGACCTTGCTGTATCGTTTCACCCCTAATGTTTTATATAGTTCAATCAAGACCTGCATAATCCCCATAAGCACCATCACAGAAACAGTTGCAGAGGTTTGTTTAATATTCAAACTCTCACCTTCCACATTCTTGGCCTTGACATGGCTATGGGAGATGTTTATGATGCTGTTGATGATCTTGCCGCCTGTCTTATTCCAGATCAGCTGCACAATTGATTCTGTTCAGCTTCCCCTGACCATCTAACCATCAACAATGAACCACGGTCAGCTCTTGGGACACTGCACCCGTGTCATTGACACGTATGACAGTGAGATGACATCATTAGAGGAACAAATCAATTCCTATCTGAAGCAACACCAGGTATGTTAGAGTTGCATCAATAAACCTGTTATCTTGCTGGCGTATTGTATCATTGTGTCAGCTTGTCATGTGTTAGTATTTCAAGCTTAATGGCCTAACCGTTTTTTCTGTTTTAAAAGATCATTAAGATCTCTATGTACTGACATAATTTTTTGCAATCGACTTGACATTTCACATATGAAATGCAGTTATAATGATAATATCATGAGGGGTTTATATGGGATTCCAAACAAAGTGCCCTAGGCAAATTGAGGAAAAATATGTTATTTGATAAAGATTTGAATATTTTTTTTAAGTTCTTATTTTCGTAGATTTGAAGGTATTTTTAATATTGTATGTTAGCAATATGTTCAATGTATTAATATGTAACTAAGCATTAAATCTTCTTCTATATTGGCTTTGTTATCTGCAAAATTCAGGTCAATCCTATCAAGCCATTACATTAGTTATAACAATTAAAGTTTGAATTGTGAAATTTGTAATTCTAATTTGGGAATGTTTTCTGACATTTGCTGCCGACTTGTAGTGTTTGTTTGTTGTTTGAGTATAATTTGGTAAACAAACAGAAATCCCAAAATATACTCTTAAAAAAGTATACACCTGCAAATAAATAATCTTTTAGAAATGGAGAATGAATTAATGTTCATGAAATATGAACAATGATGAACATACAATTGTCGATGTGTTCTAGAAAATGAACATCCATGTTCATAGATTTTGTGAAATGCACAAAGCCATTAACTCATGCTGGCCTGTGAGCACCCATGCTGAGGCATCTGTTGGTTGGGGATGAAAGGCCAACACAACCCAGATCTACAGAACTCACGTGAAGTCATGCTAGGCTTCAATAAAATGCCAAAAATGGTGGAAGCCAAATACAACAATGCTATTGGCTGATTACAAGCTAGGGCATCACAACAATCGGGGCACCTGGGTGTGACAGGGTTGTGATCCACAGGTCATCGGCATGATACAACACAGGAACAAATCAAGGTCAGGTCGACCTGGAGTAACCACCCCTGCCCAGGATTACAATGTCAGGTTCGACATCTACATGACGGATTCATGATTTGAACCTCAACTGCTGACCATGTTCCTGGACTACGGAGAATATCACTTCTGACCATCCTTAAGATATTGTTGCTCACAGACAAGTGGGAACAAATGTCAACTATGCAGACAGCGACTGGTATGGGCATGTGCAAGGTGGAGGACTGTTGTGATGTTTGTTTGTTGTTTAACGCCGCACTCAGCAATATTCCAGTCATATGACGGCTGTCTGTAAAGTAATTGAGTCTGGACCAGACAATCCAGTGATTGACATCATGAGCATCGATCTACGCAATTGGGATCGATGACATATATCAACCAAGTCAGCTAGCCTGACCACCCGATCCCGTTAGTCGCCTTTCTCGACAAGCATTATCGCCTTTTACGGCAAGTATGGGTTGCTGAAGACCTATTCTACCCCGGAATCTTCACGGGTCGACTGTTGTGATAAATCACATTTCTACTGATACATGCTGATGGACATGTTCGTATCAACAGACATCGATATATGCTATGCCCCGAACTGTGTGCAGTAGGTTCAGTGTTTTGGAGGTGGAAGTGTTGTTGTGTGGGCTGGTATCCTTCATGGTGCCCGGAACGGCACTGGTCCGTGTTGAAGGTACACTCACAGAGTTACCTTCAGAAATGAGATCCTACAATGTCATGTCCTTCCCTTCAGGGATGCTAGGGGTGGTGTGGTAGCCTTGTGGTTAAAGCATTTGCTCGTTACACTGAAGGCTCGGGTTCGACTCCCCACATGGGTACAATGTGTGAAGCCCACTTCTAATGTCCCCCGCTGTGATATTGATGGAATATTGCAAAAAGCATCGCGAAACCCAACTCAATCACGCAGAAATGCCAATGGTGGCAAAGGAACATTAACATGGCCAGCACAATCACCTGACCCATCTCCGAATTATCATCACTGGGATATCCTTGATTGCTGAGTTTGTCGGAGGTATCGACCACCTCACACACTTGAGGGCCTGCTTTTGGCACTACAAGAATGATATTCGGGAACTGATGCTTCTGTGGGTTGATGCTGCCAAGCTGTCCTCAAGGCAGAAGTCATAACAGAGTTACCCCCGACGTCTTGTCAGTGCATCAGTGCCTGGACTGTGTATACACGCCAGGCCTTCCACCACATTATGTGTGCATCTTCTCTATTGAATGACATCCAGTACCTATGTATACCTCCTTTTTTTTAGAGTATGTAATGTGTACCTTATATGATGAGGGACTTTTTTAGCCAATTGCAAATGATTTGGAACTCAAATTTGTAAGTCATTTGGACCAGTGCCGTAGCCAGCCGGGGAGCAGGGGGGGCAGTTGCCCACCTGGATTTTTTTTATAGAAAACAGTTTTATTTGAATCAAGTTGGGGACAAGTGATACTTGTACAAATATTTGCCCTCCCTGTCAAAAAAAGTTAACTACGGCCTTGTGGACATAAGAGAGATTCATATGACTTGAAAATACTCTTTCCCTTTGTCTGCTTGTTGAGTTATTGCCTGCTCAAGACCATAAGTAGTCCTAAATTGAGTGAAGAAGGCTGATTTTTTTCTGTAATTGAAGAGAAAATCTAAATATGATCAAGGCTGTGACCTTTCTGCTATCTTTACCTACATCCTCTAGAAAATCGATCGTCCCAGTGGTCTAGTGCATAGAGTGTCTGAATGTTGCAGAATGTTGGAGGTTTGATCCCCAGCCCCGTCTAACCAAAAGACGTTAATATATGGTACTTGTTGTTACCCTGTCTAGTGCTTGGCATTATGGGGCTAAAACAAGGACTGGTCGGCTCGGAGGAAGTATACTGTGTCTGAGTGGGGTATTATTGTTTAACTGTGGCATGGTATCTCAGTGGGCTAGCACTATAAATCGACATTAGTCTTCACACATTTAGCCTTATCTCTTCATTTAGTCCACAACAGGCCAGCTTTGAAAAGAGACTAATTTTTATGCATGTTCATGTGAACAAATCTGATTGTTTTCATTATGATTACTGAAGTCTTGTTAAATTTCTCTTAATGCAGATCCCCTGGGCCCAAATTGTCCATCAATGAGTGAAGTGTCAATTATTCCTCTCACTGATATCAAAGCAATGAGAAAATATTTGGAATTTGTAATCATATTTAACAATATGCACTTTAGGCGATAGTCATGCTGTATACAGAATTATTAAATTTTGTTTTTTTGTCCATAGAATTGGTTAATAAGGGTTCCCTTCATGTGACATTGACATTATATCTCTTTTATTATTGGTTGCTAGGTAACAGAAGATGGCGACAGAACGTTCATAATGGAGGTGTTTTCCGGCTGTGTGAGGTATTCAGTCATCATGAAGGTCGTCACAGAAGGATTCTATGCCAAAGATGGGAAGTCCACACTTCGGTCTGACCAGTCGTTGTATACAGGTAATTGTGAAAAACAACCATAGCAACACATCCCAGCTATACTGACACACTTGCAGACAGACTTGTCTGCTGTCTGAAACCCATTTGTAGTCTAGACATGTGTGTGATACTGAGCTGTTGTCTCGGTGTTTTCTAGTGACAACTGCACAAAGATTATTGACATTACAGATGATATGTTTACATGGTTCTATATTTACATGGGTGTTTTCAGTAATCCTACCACATCCAATGTCAAATGCTCTTATGTCAAAGGTCAAGGACACCATGGAGGATATTTTCAGCAGTGGTATCATTTATGTGTGACTTTGGCGCCAAGATTATTGACATTAGAGGATTTCCTAAGATGGTCTTATTACATACACATGGACCTTGGAGTTCTTTTGGCACTTGCAATAAAAAGATTAAAGGCCAAGGTCATGAAATAGAAAAAAGTCTCTCAAATGCTTGTTGCTCCACATTCTCAAAAAGTGTAAATGCATGTACATGTATCATTAAACTTTCTAAATACCTTCTTTAGGATGGGGCACTGCTTTGGAAAGGTATACTATAGGTCAAATAACACAAAGGTCAAGGTCAGTGTTCAGCTTTTTGTAGAACATGGTTTCTGAGGCATGGCTACCTCTACAGGCATGAAACTTTATATTTGCTTGTATCTTTACAAATCCTACCACATCTAATGGTGCTGCAATGTCTATTAAAGTTCAGGGTCATCTCTGAGGCTATTTTGAAACATTTGTTTCATATATAGTGTCTGTTACTGTTGCCTGTTTACTTGTGCATTCCAACCCGGACAGATCCTGGTTAGAATAGGTAAGAGTTGGATCTGAAAAAGATTGTCTTGGTCAAGGACAAGGTCTGGAAGTAATGTTTTTGTAAGTACATTGTGGTTTAAGTAAGGGATAAATACCGACTCTGGGGTCTTGACTGAGAAAGTAAGCCAGAGGCAGAGGGTTATTGGTGATGCATCCTGGGCTTACATTCTCAGTCAAGACGTCTTATAAACCGTCTAAATGCAAGAAATACAAGAAAGAATAAGAAGACTTGGGGATATTGTATTGTGAAACAATACGGTGCATTGCATTATAAAAGGAAAAATGTGCATGAGAAAGACACGTGCAGCATGTACACAACTGAAGTCATGACATGTAAGATTGAACAGACTTTCATCACCTGCCCCGGTGGCTTAGTTGGAAAACAGTGGGTTACAAAACTAAACATGTGAGGTTGCAGGGTTAATTCACATCATGGAATTTTTTTGTGAATAAATTGTGACTTTTACAATCCAAAAATCAACATTAGATTTATATCAAAAGGCCAGTCTACAAAATATAACTGAAAAACCTTGGTCTTGTTTTAGTGATTATATAATGAACAGAATATTTGAATGTATCCCAGTATTTATCTTAGCGTATCTTGCATACACTGTTGTTGTGTGGAAACACATGAAGCCAGGAGTACACCATGTAAACAAGCCTACAATGGCAGCCAGGCAGAACCAAATAATCAGCAAGCTTCCCAACATTGTCTTGTTTATTGTTTACTCAGTTTGAAAAGATGTCAAAGTGGCATGACCTCAACGCACTCACTCTACATAAAATATGTAGTGGTTTGATTTACTTGGCAACTGATATCATGCTATCATCATAATGTTTTTGGTGATATGCATATCAAAGACTTACAGCGTTAGAAATTGGCACTAGTCCTGTAGTCCTTGCCAAAATGCCCAATACTTAAGGTACCATAAGGTCTAGTAGAAATCTGCCATTTTTAAGGGTTTTGCTATATGTTATTTATAAAGACTAGTGGTCTAAGAATGTTAGTTTCGACTGCTGGACGTAGAGCCTTGTTCTGTCATGTTTGGAGGCACACAACCAGTGTTTTATGTATGTTACCAGTATTGTTAAAGAGTCCTTTCAAGGCATATTGGGAAAACATTGTGAGTAAAATGTCTATAGCAGAAAACCTTGGAACCTCATAAATTTCTAACAATGGGATATTTTTCAACTTATATGTACTGTAAGTCTTTGATAGGTATTCAGAATATGGAAGAACAAAAAGACGCTAGTTGTGGATGACAACTTCTTCATTGCTTGTATCAGTGTGTCACTGACCCTTTATCCCGACAAAGGGGGAATAACATCACAAGGAAAACATCTCAAAATGCGTGCCAAGAATATATAACTATTGGCTGCATATAATTCCAACTGCAGAGTATACCAAGGCTATTGGCCTATTGACAAATATTCTACACAAAGGACCCCCTATAAATAACCTTTTTATCAAGAGTGTCCTTGGCATTGAGAGACTCTCATATATTGCAACCAATCAGGATGTCACAGATTCCCTTGTGTCCGCACAGATTCCTCCAAGCTCCACACAGCTCTGCTCAGTGTAGTTTCCTGTTTGTTAATAAGCAGTCTGTGATTTCTGCAAAGTTCGGAGCCTGGGTCTTGTAAAATTGTTTTTGGCCTGGTTACCTCATCCTCCCAAGGCAAGGGAGTTAACTCTTTCATCACTGGCTGCCCCAGAGTTATGTCCCTTGAGACCCTGCAGTCCCTGACACTGACAAGGCCTGTACACTGGCCTCCCTGGCAGTATTATTGGAAAATCACACTATCATTTTTGATGCACTTTTTCTACCAGAAACTTGCTTTTAATATACATTTATCATATACCATTGTAAAGAGGATTAAGTATACTTTAATATTCTTTGTTGTTATTGTCTCTAACCTTTGTTATTTTCTAATTACAGGTGTTTACAAGTGAAATAAAACTTGAAAACACTGAAAAAATGAAAACAGACAATGAATTTTGGCTCAAATTGTATTACAAATCACAAAAATAAATCACAGATACAAGGTAAACATAACACAGTGGTCTTGTCATCTTGGACGGCACAGGTAATCCCAGGTGTTACAGGTAAATTCTCTTCATGCACATCTGTAAACAAATAAACAAGTTTACAACTCTTGGTACTGACTTTGTTTTCTATACTGATGTCACATATTACTTATGATACACTTACAGCCTCTTAGGTAAACTCGTTAACACAGGTAAACTTGTTAACGCAGGTAAACTCGTTAACACAGGTAAAAACACAAATATTTGATTTATTTTGTTCTTTTTCAGGATTTGAAACAAAAATTAAGTATTTAAGTTTTTAAAAAGTTATTTATCACATTATCTGAACATTGAACCACAGCTACTATAAGAATGACATCACAGGGAAGATAACACAGATTGATCTGAAGAGGGAAACATTGTAAAAGGACGGAAAGATCGTAAATTCAAGTTCTGCAAATATACAAGTTGTGATAACATATTTACAATACACTGCTATTTACAATTGCATAATAAATTAAATCAGTACTTTATTAAATCAATTAATAAATAAATAATCATTACAGTTACTAAAATTTAAATTAAGATGTAAAAAACAAGAAAACAAACATGAATATGGAAATAAATTTTATTCAAATTGAGCGAAATATAAGGACATACGACAAACCGGCAAACTACAATTCGGATTGCGATCAGAAAAATAAATTTTTAAAAAAAGAAACAGATACGTCATGCCACTCACCTTTGTTGTTGTTGTGATCGCTCGTTCACGTGTAGGCTGCATTCTCATTCGTCGCACTGATAATCTGTTCAAACACAGAATCATTGTAAAACAGTTGGAAAAAATCAATAGCACGACTCTTCACTCACCGTGTCAATATATATTCTTGAATCCGGTCGCCTCTTCAAAATCCCTCATGTCTCCACTGTCGTGTGTCCCTCTGCCACTCCCATTCTCGAAAGTTGGCGGGGGGGGGACACCTCGTCGAAACCGTCAAAATCTTCACGAAAATATTCGCGAAATTCCCTCTCCCCTTCGCGTAAATTATTCAATTCAAACACATTATTATTCCCGATATAGTCGTTGTTAATCATCTGATCGCTATCCGAATCGTAGTTGGCCGCCATTACGCTTGATTTACGATTCAAGCGAGAAAAATACCTGTCGCGAAAACAGGTGACATACCCGCGATTTTCGCGCCAAAAAGACGGGGAAATTCCATCGAATGACGTGTCAATACGTGTAGATCTCGTTTCCATATTTAGAACGAGATTACACACGAGAAAGGAAGTAGAAAGAGCAATTTTGTAAACACGCTCGCGCCGCCCGATTTATCGGGCAGCCGGGTTCTGGGCCTCGGCTTATGCTGCCCGATTTTTCGGGCAGCCGGGTCCTGGGACACGGTTTATCCTGCCCGATAAATCGGGCAGTCGGGGCGAAAGGGTTAATGAAATTATAAGTCCAGTTTTCAGCCTTGCTGAACTGTGCTGGAATTTCTGGGTTTGATCGTAGCGCCACCAGTGGCGTTTATGTGTTATGTCCCTTCTATGTTACTTCTATTGACCAATCAGATCCATCTTTCATATCACTTGCGTTTGCTTCAAACAAAATAGCGGTGCCCAGTCATGACGATCTGATCAATAATCAAGACTTTTATTGTAATAAAGTGGGCCTTACCTCGTGAAGTGCATCAAATCACTTGAGTACCTTCGTTAAAAACATGGAAAGATTTGGAAATTATCTGTCGACGCCCAGTTGACGGAACACATGCTCTGCAAATCCTACTATCGACCGAAATCTACACTGCAGTCCCCAAACTGTCTATGAACCGATTGTCAGTTTAATTTCACGATTTTGATTGGATCATGCATAGACTCGTTAGTCCAGCCAAAATATAACTCCATAATTTCAGCCTAGTTCGGCAAGGGTGGGAACTAACAAAGGTCCATATGATCACACGAAAATGTACAAAAGATTATGCTAAGATCCAAGATGAGTCTAGTTGACTCAAAAGTGTTTGTCACAGGCTGAATAAACCGGTCCTAATGGGGAAGGTCATTTTGTTTGTTTGTTTGTTTGTTGGTCAGCAATATGACGGTCTACTGTAAATAAACAAGTCTGGACAAGAAAAGTCAGCAAAACCAACACAAATGGGTTTTCAAATTTTACTCAGTAAGTTGTTGAATGCAGCAACAAATATGCTTATTTTTTTCATGGACTTCGTATTTTACCGTACAACTTGCAATGACAATGCCTCAAACTCGTAGGAAACGTTTTTCTACTGTTCTGAAAAGCATTTAATTTTGATTTACACAAAGAGGTTTTGTATCTTCAATTTACATTAAACCTTATATTTTGACCTACTCACTTTTATGATAGTGTTATTGTGGCATAAATCTTTTTGAAAACCCTCTTAAATGACGCATCTTCACATAAGGCAGGAGATGAATGTCATACCGAGGGATCTTTTTCCCATTCCCCCAGAAGTGAGATATGGACATGTCATCGTGGGGATGTAGGTCATACGTGGGAATATAGCAGACCTTGGCCTTGTTAGATAACACAAGTAATTCGGGTATGTGTTTCCAGCGTCATTACGTGACAACCTGATCCTGTCACTCACTCGGAGAGGAATGACTGCGTGACTGCCATCACACCTCACGTTATCTACTAGGCCAAGACAGGTGTAACATGATTATCAGTGTGATAAAGCGATAAGATGTGTAATGCGTTATCAAAAAGTTTGAGTTATTGTTTACATATTTACAACTGAACAATGCTGGGTTTGTTGTGCCCAATATGTAAAAAGAGCAAAGATATTTTTGATGTCCTAGAAAGTGTTGAACTCTTCTAGGTTAGGTGAGGTGAAATGGGGTTTAACGTCGCGTCCAAGATTATTGCATTTATATACGACGTGCATGCATGTGTGTTTGTGTGTGTGGCTGCTTGTACTAGTCCGGACTGATGCCGATTAATAGTGCTAGCCCACTGAGATACCATGCCGCAGTTTAACATGAATACCCCACTCAGACACAGTATACTGACTCCGAGCCGACCAGTCCTTGTTTTAGCCCCTTAATGCCAAGCACCAGACAGGGTTACAACAAGTACCATCTTTTAACGTCTTTTTGTATGATGCAGCCGGGGATCAAACCCTGGACCTTCCGCTCTCCGGGCGGACGCTCTACCACTAGACCACGGAGGCGGGCTGAACTCTTCTAAATCTAGGGCATAGGTGAACATTGGTGATCTCTTCCTATACGCACTGCAAAGTTTTATTTCTATAATTGGATATTCGGAAAAAAATACAGTTTTTACATTGTTTTACTTAAAAAATGTTTTGCTAACATTTTTGTGACCTATAACATGAAAACTACTTCATAGATTCTTTTGAAATTTAGGGAACAGTTTCCATACTCAGCAATGTCCACAAGTCCTTATAATGATAACATATAGCAAAATCCTTAAAGACGGCAAATTTCTACTCGTCCTTGTGATATCTTAACTACTGGACAGTTTGGCAAGGACTACAGGACAAGTGCCACTTTCTAACGCTAATACTAATAAAAGCAGTGCATTTTCTGAAAAAATATATAATGTTTTTCATGTTGTGAACTTGTATTTTTTTTAAACTTCAACATTTTTGTGATCTATAGCTTGAAAACTACTTCATGGATTCTTTCCAATTGGGGGTACAGTTTCTATACCAATAGGAGAGGTGCAGTGCAAAGTTTGTTTTCAATATTTTACTTTTCTTAAAAATGACAGCCATTTTCCTTTTTTTGTACTCCGAATTTGGTACTGAAACATTTATGCGACCTATATTGAGAAAACAATTTTATAGTTACAGTTTCTATACCAATAGGAGAGGTGAGGTGCAAATTTTGATTTCAATAAGCGGTTTTGCTTCTTTCAAGTCTTGAAATTAGAAATATGTTAGAGTCAAGGTCCTGGGTATTAGTGAGCCCTGCTCACTTTGTGTCTTGTTAAAAATTAATTTTATTTGTTTTGTTTATAAGTAAGGCATAATTATGTTTGGACACTAAATTTCTTCTATAATATGTGTGGAGTGACCCAGTAAAACATATTGTACAACACGCTCACATCAGACATTGTTTTACTCATAATGCATTGCAGTCTTAATTACAGACTAAATACAAACACATTTTGGCTTAACAAGGCTTAACAGAGCAGACATACCAATCCATGGCTTCCTTAGAACTGTTGCAAGGACTACTTTGTACCAAGTTTGACCTTAGAGAACTCTTGGTTACAGAATGTATACAAAAAAGTAAACATTTTAGCAAATAATATATAGTTATATATACAAGACAGCAAGTCAGGCACATAGCAAATGTCAGTACAGATAAGTGAGAAGATTTCTTTCCTCCAACAACATGTTGAATTGTACTAGTTCCCAGTGTCGCTTTGATAACTGATTGAATGCAAGCTGAATAAATACCATACTTTACATCCTGTCATTATTCAAGATTATTTTTTGTCAAGGACAGTAAAGAAGTTGGACCTTGGGGATTGTCCCTTGGCATATATCAATGTGGCTGTCATCACGTAGACAGGGTCGCTGTTGGTACACACCATGGCACAGTGAGTCTCACCTTGACCTCTACCTGGTATTATCTCACGCTGTTGTAAACAGACAGTATTAAAATAGAATCTGGTTATGATATACTACCTCGATCTCTGAGGATAATGCTGTGTGACAATAATATTTCAAAAAAATTTATCGCCTGTCTCAGAATTTTTAACAAGTTTGTTGTCAAGAGGACGAAAAATGTTGTCAAGGTTTCAGACGAAGTCCCCTGTACCCCTGCACTCATGAGAGATGATTAAAACGGGCTTTGGGTTGTGTCAATGTGTTTGACTGGCTGTTTGCTGGTTTTGAATGCTTAAACAAAATCTGACAGACCCTTGATAGTGTATACTGTGCTATAAAACAACCTTCTCTCATGTGACATTTTAGAATAGGTCTTCAGCAACCCATGCTTGTGCTAAAAGGCGACCATGCTTGTAGGAGGTGACTAACAGGATCGGGTGGTCAACTCGCTGTCTTGGTTGATGCATATCATCATATCCCAACTGCTCATATTGATGCTCATGATGTCAATCACTGGATTGTCTGGTCCAGACTCGATTATTTACAGACTGTGTCATACATCTGGAATATTACTGAGTGAGGCGTTAAACAACACACAAAAACAACATTTGGGGGCCCAGCGAATTCGCTGTACAGTTGTGTCCCTTGGGCATGCCAGAAACCTTTTATCGATTCAAATCCGAGTTCGGGCCAGTTATGTTTCCAGGTTTGTCAGCACCATACTCATGCTCATAGATTTCACCATGGTCCAAAATGTCGGAGACCCTTATCACTTTGGGCTATCCTCCCACATGTGAAGATTCCGGGGTAGAATAGGTCTTCAGCAACCCATACTTGCCGTAAAAGGCGACTATGCTTGTCGTAAAAGGCGACTAACGGGATCGGGTGGTCAGGCTCGCTGACTTGGTTGATACATGTCATCGATCCCAATTGCATGGATCGATGTTCATGATATTAATCACTGGATTGTCTGGTCCAGACTCGATTATTTACAGACCGCCGTCATATGACTGGAATATTGCTGAGTGCGGCGTTAAACAACCAACCAACCAATCCCACATTAAGCTGACATGCTGTGATATAACTGGAATACTGTTGGGAGTGGTGTAGAACCCAACTCTCACTCAAGTGACATTTACCTATACATGTACCTATGTAGATTATTTCATTTACATTTTGGCCAAGTGAACTGTTTAAGCATGACAAGTGTCTTAGGATAAATGGCCAGTCAGTACATATGCATCCATCATCATTTTGAGATGTTACCTGCATTAGGTTTATAAATGTTGTAACAATTTGAAAAACAAAACAAAACAATATCTGCAGAATAAATTCTAGGCATGATTAAGTCTATATAACATTATTAAGGTTTGTTTTCTTATTATTGTCTTCATCAAAATATTGTAATATATATACTATTCATTTAAGAAAACGTTGGTTCTCTAGTTACAGCCTTTACAGAGTTAAGTGCTTCCCCTCATAGATCGTTGGTTATTTATCAAACTGTTATTGAAATGACAAGCTGACAAGACATACACCTGACACTGGCTCTTTATAATCCCCTACAAGTCAGCAATTGGGATGTTAACAATTGTTGATCTTAAACATACCAATAACTTATGATAATAATATGTCATGTGTGTTTTCAAACAGTCAAGTAGTTACATAATGCACAGTGAGCGTACACGTGACCCATTTATCCTAGACAGATGCAGGCCCTATAACATGGTTATTGTGTTTTAAGCTGTCACAATTTGGGTCAAGGATAACATTTTAAGTGTCGTCTTTCATACAAGTGCATGTCTTTATACTTGTTGTGTCAGAGTGTGATGCCAAAATAATGTGAGTATTATCGCAGTCGCTGAGCTCAAAACAAGATTATTAAAAGTGATTTAGTGAACGTTTATTTGAAGAGACAATTAAAGCGAAGAAATTCAAGTACTCTCCCTCTCCCTCTCCCTCTCCTTTCCCTCTCCCTCTCTTACTCCTTTTCCCCTCCCTCTCTCTCTCCTTTTCCCTCTCCCCCTCCCTCTTCCTCTCTCATTCCTTTTCCCCTCCCTCTCTCACTCCTTTTCCCTCTCCCTCTTCCTCTCTCTCTCCTTTTCCCTCTCTCCCTTCCTCTTCCTCCCCCTCTCCTTTCCCCTCTTCCCTTCCCTCTCCCCCTCCCTCTCCTTTTCCCTCTCTTCCTTTTCCTCCCCTCTCTCTCTCCTTCTCCCCTTCCTATCTCTCTCCTCTTCCCTCTCCCCCTCCCTCTTCCTCCCCTCTCCCCCTCTTCTCCTCCCTCTCCCCCCCTACCTCTCCTACCCCCTCCCTCTCCTCCCCCTTCCCCTCCTTTTCCTCTCCTCCATCTCCCCCTCCCTCTCCCTCTCGCTTTTCCATTCTCTCTCTCTCTCTCTCTCTCTCTCTCTCTCTCTCTCTCTTTCCATCTCTCTCTCTCCGTCTCTCTCTCTCTCTCTCTCTCTCTCTCTCCATCTCCCCTCCCTCCCTATCCCTCTCCCCCTCCCTAGTAGGGAATAAAAGTAGTCCTATGACTCCACAGTCAGCCAATCAAATGCCTAGGATAACTATAAAGTGACATGTGCACAATGAGCAAATATCAGAAATATGTGTTCTTTATGTTTTTCCTGTGGGGTTATAATCTCAAAAAAATATTCCTGCATTTATGATTAAAGTTGGAATGCATTCTCTGAAAATGCCAAACAGGATCCTTTTGTAATAGGTTTTGATTAAGATTAATCAAATGTCAAGGTCAGCATTCAGGTTTTTGTGAAACATGGTAATATCATTGTCAGTTTCTGAGACATGCATGGAATTTTATGTGTATATGTGCACATATCTTTATAAATCCTACATGAAATGTGGGTTGCATGTCTATCAAAGGCCAAGGTGATCTTTTGAGCTTACTGTGAAACATATTTGCATGATTCATTGCCAGTTTAATACAGTAGTCTGGTTGCACTGTTAGTTGTTCAGTCCATAAATCAAATTGTTGAAAATTGTTGGATATTGTATAGATTAAGGTCAAAGCCTGGAAGTCATGCACAGCACATGGCATGTTAATATTTTTGGAGCTTTGAGGAAATGGCGATAAACAGCGTTAGAAACTGCCACTAGTCCTGTAGTCTTTGCCAATCTGCTCAATAATTAAGGTATCATAAGGACTAGCAGACATTTGCTATTTTTAAGGGTGTTACTATATGTTAACATTTTAAGGACTAAAAGATTTAAAATGTTAGTCTCTACCCCTGGATAAAGGGTCTGTTTCTGTTTTTGCAAGTATTTGCAAACACATCTAGTTAAATATCTGTCAGTTTATTTTAAGTCAGCTTTAGAAATTTCCTCTTGTCCTGTAGTCCTTGCCAAACTGCCCAATAGTTAAGGTATCATAAGGACTGGTAGAAATTTGCCATTTTTAAGGGTTTTGCTATATGTTATCATCATAAGGACTAGTGGACTAAAAATGTTAGTTTCTAACGATGATAAGCATGTTTGTTTTAAACATAGTTTACTGTAGTTTGGACAAAATAATTATTTGTTCCCAGTTTGCCTGCCAAGGCGTTTAGTTTAGAATCCTAGATTAAACCCTGAAATGTCAATGACCTGTGCCACACTGGCATTTCCTCCCACACTAAGCCCACACTCTGTGATACAGCTGAAAGTACTTTAATCCTCATCCTCATCCTCTCTCACCTGGTCTGTCTAAACAAGTAGTTCCATCATGGGTAGTCAGAACTTTTTTCTTTGAAACAATATTATGTTTGAATGTTTCAAATAGGCATTTTTCTCCTTTGCAGTAAAAGTCAATCAAGATTCCTCGTTTCTTGACCTGTCTTCCTTATATAAAGATATCAGAAGCAAGAAACAGTGAGGTCCTCCACCCTTGGTGCCTTGTTGATATTGTTTATGGCCCCATGAAGATCTGGGTTAGAATTGGTCTTTAGCAACCCATGCTTGTCGTAAGAGGCAACTAACGGAATCCGGTGGTCATGCATCTCGTTGACTTGTTTGAAACATGTCATTGCATCCCAATTGCGTAGGTCGATGCTCTTGATGTCAATCACTGGATTGTCTGGTCCAGGCTCGATTATTTACTGTTATTTAAACAACAAACAAAACAAATGAACATATTTATGCATTTGGGTGTGTGTACTGTTGTCGAGACGAGACCTGTAGGCCTCACACCGAGTCATGGGACACATATACATGTTGTAGTGTGACCTGGGCGACCTTGGAGGCCACCTGTCACCTGTCAGGTATACAATACTTGTACAGGTGAAGGTCCATGCCCCAACTCTGGATTCTACACATGCACAACAACCCCGCCCTCCTGACACCGACCCCTTCTTACTGACAGTCCACATACCATGGTCCTCTAAGTAATTGTATTTCTGTTTAGATGAAGATTAAATGGGTTAATGGTCGTAGAACAAAGAAGATGTACAGGGTCATATCTCAGAATGCGCATTAACTTGTCAAGAGGGCAATACACTGTGCATGTCTAATGTGTTTTGATATAGCTTTGCCCGATGGAAACGTGATGTTGAGAAAGGCTCTTCAAATAAAAAATGAAATGAAACTACGAACAAGAAAAAAGGGAGGAAATAATATTTTTTCTTCTCACAATAATTTGAAAGTCTTATCCTTAAAACAAGGATGAAACTTTGATCGACTTAGGGATGTATTTTTGTTACATTTTTATAAAAGTGCATTTTGACAAGTGTATGTGTGTGTGTCACTGAGAGTGTGTGTGTCAGTGTCTGTGTGTCTGTGTCAGAGTGTGTGTGTGTGTGTGTCTGTCTGTATGTCTGTGTGTATCAGTGTGACTGTGTGTGTGTCAGAGTGTCTGTGTGTGTCTGAATGTCAGTGTGTGTGTGTGTTTCTGTGTGTGTGTGTGTCAGAGAGTCTGTGTGTGTGTGTGTGTCAGAGTGTCTGTGTGTCAGTGTAAGTGTGTGTGTGTGTGTCAGCGTGACTGTGTCTGTGTGGGTATAACATGTTGGGAAGTGCACATACAAAATGTCATCACATGTTAAAAAAAATGGTGGGGTGGATGTAGGTTACACACACACACACACACACACACACACACACACACACACACACACACACACACACACACACACACACACACGACACACAAAACACACACACACAAAACACACACACACACGACACACACACACACGACACACACACACACGACACACACACACGACACACACACACACACTCTGACGTTTATCAAACAGACCAAACACAAGCAGGCCTGTACAATAAATCTAATACAGAACCACAACCCACCCCACCCCTCTGCTTTCACCTCTGACGTTTATCAAACAGACCAAACACAAGCAGGCCTGTACAATAAATCTAATACAGAGATAACACAAAGTTATCCCCTACCACGCTCTGGACAGAACACATTGGAAGTGTAGCACCATTGGATAATTGTGATCAAACCCAGATATACTCAACAACTGTTACAAACAAACACAACAATATCGAACCAACTCACCATCCACAATTTTCACACTGGTTGCCATGTCAACCTGTAAATTAACCAGATTGTGTAACAAAAACAAACAACTGAACAGAAAGAGGAACACACGATAATACATTTTCCTTTATTTTTGTAATGATTTCTCTTGGTTTTTGTGCCACTGACAGTCCAAATGTTGTGGAGAATTAATAATGAAACCCTATTGTCTGTCAAAAACTCTTGTTCTCACTACTTGAGGACTTCCTTGGAACTGTATTATTTCTGAGAGTGATTGATGGTAGAGGAGATGAAAACAGTACAATGACTTCTGGTACTGACCCAGACTAGTCTTTAAATAAGGTTTCCTGGTTTGGCTATTTTATTTGGTCAGGCATCTGTTTAAGACTTTCAGTGATATTCATGGCATTTATGGAGATAAAATCTGATGTGCACACTGTAAATCTGCTGATGTGCACTCTGGTTTTATGTTTGTATATAAACTCCATAGGTGCAAAAAAATATTGACGTCAACATTAATAACTCCACAGACTGCTAGTTTAATTATTAACACTGTAGACAGCCGGTATGAAATTGGTGACATCGTTCAGTGCAAGGGTGCAACACAAGCTCCACCCATTCTATTATCAGCCAATCAGTAAACTTAGTTTCTTAGTGGGCGTGGCCTATGGAATTTTTTTTATTATGGAAACAAAACAAACTTTCTTGGTTTGTTAATCAAATGCCACAGAATCACTTGCAATATATTTAATTGATAATGGAAAAAGCATCAACATACGGAATAAATCATCCTGTCTTGTGGGTTCCGGGATGGCAAGGTATTACAACAACAGCAATATTTTTTTGTCTTATCATTAAGGGGGCACGGGTGGCCCAGTCGTCTGAGGCGCCTCGATTCGCTGTGCAGAGTTGAGTCCCTTGGGCACGCCAGAAACCTATGATTGTGGGTTCGAATCCCGGTTCGCCCCGATTATGTTTCTAGGTTTGTCAGCACCATACCTGTGCTTGTGGGTTTCACTGAAGTGGTAAACGTCTGAAACCTGCATCACTTCGGGCTTTCCTCCCACATTGAGCTGACACGCCGCGATATGACTGGAATACTGTTAAAAGTGGCGTTAAACCCAACTCACTCACTCTTATCATTAAGGTAGACCTATACTTCAACGTCGATATGCAGTTAGCCTCATCAGATGGGGAAATTTATGCCTGGACAGCAATATCTAGCTAGCCTCATCAGTAAGGCAAGATGCTGCTGCAGTAAGTAATTAACCTCATCATTTTGGCATAGGAACAAAGCAACATCCGTGTGTGGTACGTTATTACCATGAGTTTAGCAGATTAACACTATTAGAGAAATGTGTAAGCTGCTTCATCAACAGAGAAGCTTGATAATGTTTAATTATCCCCCGCCACGAACTGGAAGGGGGATATAGGAAGGGGTGCTGTCCGTCCGTCATTCTGTCCGTCCATCATTCTGTTCTTCCGTCCTTCCATCTGTCATGTTTCGTTTCTGGAGCAGAACTAAAAATCAAGAGCGATATCTTTCCAAACTTGGCACATAGATAGGTCTAGTGGTGAACTGGTGCCTTTTGATATTTTGGGATTTTTGAAATGTTTATTTTTCAAGTTTCCATAGCATGACTTTGACTTAAGCGGTAGTGCTCGTTTCTGGAGAAATCTTGGAAACCGTACAATATTTCTTGCCTTGCCCACTACAGACATGTCATATTGATGGGGATATGAGTATTTCATGCTTATTTTCTGTGCTTTCTCTTCCAGTGATATGCTACATGATGTTGTTTCGCTTGGATGAACTTGGATTACCTCACCTGAGAAAATTTGTGCAGTCCCGGAGTGCCAGCAAACTGCATAAGGTAAGGAAGAGAATATATGGATGTCAACTTCTTTATTATAAGGAACACAATGTTTCGGAGTATATGCTTACTCCTTCATCAGGTGAATGAATGCCTTACTTACTTACTTACTTATCTTAGAGATTTTACGTGCGCTTTCCGACTCCAGCGTATTTCGCACACAGGCCCAGCCAGGCCATTTAATGTGTTTCCGAAAAGGGAAAAGTTGTTTGGCAACCCAGTAGGGGGGTTTTAGTGGTTGCTTATATAGAATATTGGAAATTTTGAGATTTGGAATAAATGCCGAGAGGGTTTGGGAGGAGAACTAAGGGAGCTGGGTATGGTAGTATGTTTGTTTGTTTATGTGATTTGGATTTGGTGGTTTATTGGGTTTTTAAATGCGATTTATTAGTCCTGTTTTGATTAAGAGTACGCCTAAGGCTTTGAATTTTTCTAGTTTATTTTGTGGGTTTAGGATTGCTTCTAGAGTAAGACTAAGAGCCTTATTTAGATTGAGGGTGGTTTGTAGTGTAGTTGGGTGTGTTAGGTAGTGGGTGCAGTGTATGAGTGCGTGTTCTGGGGTTTCTAGTTGCTTGCAGTGTGGGCAGTTTCCTGTTGCGTGTTTTTTTAATGAATGAATGAATGCCATGAGGCAGAGAGCATATATATGTACAAGTAAGGACAACAAAATGAATAAGATAACAAAAGGTGGAAAATAACAAAGGGTACAAGCTAACAAAGGAAACCAACAGATGATTGGGCGCTGATAGGTGATAAGCAATAGACAATGGAAGCCAACACTTAAGTTAAGTAAGTGGTAATGGACACTAGGCAAATGAGGGGGGGGGGGGGGGGGTATAATTAGCACTGATAGGTGTAAGAATGGACATGGCAAGGGGCAAATTGAAGCCAGCTAGGCTAATGCCTTTCAAAGACCGGTAAAAGGTAAGTTCATGGAGTAGGCCACCATTGGGATCCTGGGTTAGAATAGGTCCCCAGCAACCTATGCTTGTCGTTAGATGGATCAGGTCGTCAGACTCAGTGACTTGGTTGATGGATGTCATCGTATTCTGACAGTGTAGATTGTTGCTGACAATATCAATCACTGGATTGTTGGTTCCAAGTTGATCAGGTCATAAAGCTGGAATAGTGCTGAGGATGACTTTATCCCCCCCCCCCCCCACCCTCAATAAACTTTAATTGTATTTGATTCAAATGTGTGAGGAGAGTGGTATAAAATCAATACTCAAACCAGATTTATGGAAATTATCAATCTTGAGTTATTCAACATGTTACAATTAATGCCTGGTGCTTGGCATTAAGGGAATGAAACAAGGAGTGGTTGGCTTGGAGTCAGTAATCTTTGTCTGAGTAGGGTATTCATGTTAAAACTGCAGTATGGTTTCTCTGATTGAACTAGCTCTTAGAATTGTAATGAGTCTGGACAGGTACAAGTCATTCCCAGACAAATTCTGCGGTTAAATTATCACCATTCTGCAGTAAAATTAGCAAAATTCTGTGTCTAAAATTACAGAATTCTGTGGTAAGAATATAAATAATTCCCCATAAAACATTAATACAATCTCAGTCACTTTTCGAAAACTCTCATCCAAATCCAAAACGAAATGATTCCACAAACTGTAATTTTAAACAGTTATTGATTAAGACATAAATTATGCAAATAAATATGCATAGTGTCACTGATATTATAATACCACAAAAATGTTTCAAATGTTTCAAATGTCATTTTATTGCAGGATCACATTTCGTATCTTTGAATCACAGGTTAAATGTTTGGGCATCATTCGTTAGAAAAACTTGAAAATAATGAAAATTAGTGTGGTTGATAAAAATGGCAAATTCCATGTTTTTTCTGCAATTCTAAGGTGAGTTAGATTTTCTGCGAATATTTTCAAGAATGCAGAATCTTTCTGGGACTGGCAAACACACACACATATACGTGGCTATACAAGTTCAGTAGACTTGAATGCCACCGCACCTCCCTGAAACTGAGACCATGTTGGTTGCAGTTTTTAATTAATTTTTTGTATGGCAGTTCCTCAACTTCTTCCTGGATGAGAGGAACCTACTGACATGGGTGAAGGATCAGTGGGGCAAGTTCTATGAACAGAGTTTTGTAGAGGCAAATCTCCTGTCCCCCATACAGAGGTGAGTGTCTGACAGCGGAATCCCCTACATACATGTCCTTGGTGTCAGGACAGCTGTGCATGTTGTGCATGTTGCAGGTCTGATGGAGATGGTGACGTGCATGTTGCAGGTCTGGTGGAGATGGTGACGTGCATGTTGATGTTAGAGTTAAGATATGACTCCAAGGTCTTGGTTGAAAATGTAACATTTTCTCAAGCCTGAGTTTTATCTAACTTTTGAACTATCTAAATGCAAAAAGTACCAGAAAGAATAAGAAAATATTGGGATACCTTATTATGAAACAATACTGTAGTCACGCTATATAACAAATTCGATGAAAGTGGTTGAGAGAAAGGCCAAGTGCATTCAGACAACTGAAGTCAGTGATGTGTAATATGTATAGGATAAAACACACCTCTGTGGTTTTGGTTGAAAATGTTAAACCGCAAGTGGGGGAAAAGCCCAATGGTTTTCCTGAGCTCAAGGTTCAATATTTTCAACCAAATCTGTTGAGGCGTGTTTTATGCAACCTATGAACTGTCTAAATGCAAGAAGTACAAGAAAAAATAAGAAAACATTGAAAAACCCTTATAGTGAAATAATTGGGCCTGTCACGGTTTAAAAGGAATTTGATCAAAGCCAATGGTTATAACAAACAAAAATCAGTGGTTAAACCCTTTGAGTTTGATATAACCGTAATTTACTGTACTTTTCACAATGTTACAATGAGATGGCAAGATACCTACAATACCATAGGCATACCATAAGGTGGCAGGTTTAACTTAAGATTGTATTTGTGGCTGTCGGGTGGTGTATCAGATTGCTGTTGATACTGTATCAGATTGCTGTCGGTGCTGTGTCAGGTGGCTGTGAGAGCTGTTGGCGATGATGACACATGTTGATGTGTTGATGTTGTGGATGTTGCAGGTGGCTGCCGGAGCTGCAGGAGATGGTGACGTGCATGAAGGACAAGCTGGACCACAAGGTGAAGCCCAAGAAGAAGGTGGCCCCCGCCACAGGTGGGTCTGGCAACAGTCACATCTGGTCTAGGGTTAGGACAGATAATTGGGACCAGACAATCAGTGATTGATATTATGTTTTGTTTGATTATTATAGTACATGTAGTGATATTATGAGTACATGTGACAAAGTACATGTAATCATGTGACAATGTGAAACTATGTGTTGACAAAATGTGTTTCTTTCACAGAGATGAAACCTTTCAATCTGACACAACCAAAAGCAAGAAGTATTCCAGTGCCAGAGCCAGTGAGTACAACACAATCTATTCTTTTCTCTCTGCCCTTTCCTCTCCTTCCTCCTCTTCCCTACTCTCTCTCTCTCTCTCTCTCTCTCTCTCTCTCTCTCTCTCTCTCTCTCTCTCTCTCTCTCTCTCTCTCTCTCTCCCTCTCAATCCTTCCTACACTCACCCCTCTCCTCTCTAACCTCCCTTTCCCTTGTGTCATTCTTTTCTCTCTGCCCTCTCCTCTCCTTCCTCCTCTTCCCTACTCTCTCTCTCTCTCTCTCTCTCTCTCTCTCTCTCTCTCTCTCTCTCACAACCCAGTACAACACAACTCTCTCTCTCACAACCCAGTACAACACAACTCTCTCTCTCTCACTCTCTCTCTCTCTCTCTCTCTCTCTCTCTCTCTCTCTCTCTCTCTCTCTCTCTCTCTCTCCATCTCTCCCTCTCAATCCTTCCTACACTCACCCCTCTCCTCTGCCCTCTCCTCTCTAACCTCCCTTTCCCTTGTGTCATTCTCTTTCCCCCTCTCCTCTTCCTCCCACTCTCCCCTACTACTCTACTCAACTTCTAAATGAGCTCAGAAGGATGTGGGTGTGTATGTTTGTTTTCAGGGCCATGCCATCATTGCCTCCAGTGTAATGTGTCCTCAAACCATAAAAAGAGTTTTAAAGGAAAGAATGCACTTTGTAATTACAAGCTTCAATAATCAGTTTATTAAAATGAGTGGTAGTATTTCATTGGATTACTGACAGAAGTGCTATCATGCATGATTTAATTGATATGGTGCTATTGTGTGTCACATTCAACTGTTGCCATCCTTTCTGATAGCATGCTTTGTGATAGCAGGTAACCAATTTCCTTTAATAATATTCCAAACTGAAAGCCATTATTGAAAGGTTTTGATTACCCAACCGCGGTTTTCAGTTTAACTTTAAAAAAACATATATGTGTTTGATTGAAATAGGTTGTTTCATAAATCCTTTTTCTTGTTTTTGACCTTTGTTCTAGAAGTAATTTCATCCAAAGTTTGATTTCAACTTTCCCTGCTTCTGGGCATATTGTGAAATGTCTGTAAAATGAAAAGCTTCAGTGGTTGTGTGTATGTTTTAGCTGTGGCTGTGCCGTTGGAAAGATGTTTGTGTAATCAGTTGGTTATTGGGTATTGTTTCTTGCCAGTAATATTAAGCTTCGAACAAAATGGATTCATTGATGCTGATGTAGATGGAGGGTGTGTCCCACTGATGCTAGTTTAGAAAATCAGAATCATACCCATGCTTGTGTGTTTCAACAAAGTGGTACATGTCTTAATTCTCACACAGCAAGCTGAGATGTGCCTGAAACACAAAAACAACCCACTCACTCACTCACTCACTCACTCACTCACTCACTCACTCACTCACTCACTCACTCACTCACTCACTCACTCACTCACTCACTCACTCGTAAAGTAATAATACAATCACCAAAACCTGTGATTTGGATAAATTCATTGAGATTAAGGTAAAAATGGAAGAGAGCTTTTAAGTTTAACGATAGGTTCATAATTTCGTCACTTTTCAATTGTGACATCATGATGCCACCATTGCTACAGATTTGTGTCTTTGATATTAAAAGGAACTTTGATTGGCCGATGTTGATATGTTTGATATTGAAAGGCACTGGTGAGAAGTGATCTATGCAGTTAAGACAATGATAATAGAAGGACAGGAGAGTTAAGAAATAATGTCTTTGAACTGAATCACCTTGTGGTGATTCTGGTTTAGAATAGGTCCCCAGCAACCTATGCTAGTTGTAAGAAGTGACTTGATGGATTGGGTGATCAGGTTTGGTGACTCGATGGATTGGGTAATCAGGTTTGGTGACGTGATGGATTGGGTGATCAGGTTTGGTGACTTGATGGATTGGGTGATGTGGTTTGGTGACTTGATGGATTGGGTGATCGGGTTTGGTGATGTGATGGATTGGGTTATCAGGTTTGGTGAAGTGATGGATTGGGTGATCAGGTTTAGTGACGTGATGGATTGGTAGATCAGGTTTGGTGACTTGATGGATTGGGTGATCAGGTTTGTGACTCGATGGATTGGGTGATCAGGTTTGGTGACATGATAGATTGGGTGATCAGGTTTGGTGACTTGATGGATTGGGTGATCAGGTTTGGTGAAGTGATGGATTGGGTGATCAGGTTTGGTGACGTGATGGAGTGGATGATTAGGTTTGGTGACTCGATGGATTCGGTGATCATGTTTGGTGACATGATAGATTGGGTGATCAGGTTTGGCGACTCGATGGATTGGGTGATCAGGTTTTGTGACGTGATGGATTGGATGATCAGGTTTAGTGACTCGATGGATTTGGTGATCAGGTTTGGTGACTTGATGGATTGGGTGATCAGGTTTGGTGACGTGATAGATTGGGTGATCAGGTTTGGCGACTCGATGGATTGGGTGATCAGGTTTGGTGACGTGATGGATTGGATGATCAGGTTTGGTGACTCGATGGATTGGGTGATCAGGTTTGGTGACTTGATGGATTGGGTGATCAGGTTTGGTGACGTGATAGATTGGGTGATCAGGTTTGGCGACTCGATGGATTGGGTGATCAGGTTTGGTGACGTGATGGATTGGATGATCAGGTTTGGTGACTCGATGGATTGGGTGATCAGGTTTGGTGACTTGATGGATTGGGTGATCAGGTTTGGTGACGTGATAGATTGGGTGATCAGGTTTGGCGACTCGATGGATTGGGTGATCAGGTTTGGTGACATGATGGATTGGGTGATCAGGTTTGGTGACTCGATGGATTGGGTGATCAGGTTTGGTGACGTGATGGATTGGGTGATCAGGTTTGGTGACTTGATGGATTGGGTGATGAGGTTTGGCGACTCGATGGATTGGGTGATCAGGTTTGGTGACTCGATGGATTGGGTGATCAGGTTTGGTGACTCGATGGATTGGGTGATCAGGTTTGGTGACGTGATGGATTGGGTGATCAGGTTTGGTGACTTGATGGATTGGGTGATGTGGTTTGGTGACTCGATGGATTGGGTGATCAGGTTTGGTGATGTGATGGATTGGGTGATCAGGTTTGGTGACATGATTGATTGGGTGATCAGGTTTGGTGACTTGATGGATTGGGTGATCAGGTTTGGTGACGTGATGGATTGGGTGATCAGGTTTGGTGACTCGATGGATTGGGTGATCAGGTTTGGTGATGTGATGGATTGGATGATCAGGTTTGGTGACATGATGGATTGGGTGATCAGGTTTGGTGACTTGATGGATTGGGTGATGTGGTTTGGTGACTCGATGGATTGGGTGATCAGGTTTGGTGATGTGATGGATTGGGTGATCAGGTTTGGTGACATGATTGATTGGGTGATCAGGTTTGGTGACTTGATGGATTGGGTGATCAGGTTTGGTGACGTGATGGATTGGGTGATCAGGTTTGGTGACTCGATGGATTGGGTGATCAGGTTTGGTGATGTGATGGATTGGATGATCAGGTTTGGTGACATGATTGATTGGGTGATCAGGTTTGGTGACTTGATGGATTGGGTGATCAGGTTTGGTGACGTGATGGATTGGGTGATCAGGTTTGGTGACTCGATGGATTGGGTGATCAGGTTTGGTGATGTGATGGATTGGATGATCAGGTTTGGTGACATGATTGATTGGGTGATCAGGTTTGGTGACTTGATGGATTGGGTGATCAGGTTTGGTGACGTGATGGATTGGGTGATCAGGTTTGGTGACTCGATGGATTGGGTGATCAGGTTTGGTGACTTGATGGATTGGGTGATCAGGTTTGGTGACGTGATAGATTGGGTGATCAGGTTTGGCGACTCGATGGATTGGGTGATCAGGTTTGGTGACATGATGGATTGGGTGATCAGGTTTGGTGACTCGATGGATTGGGTGATCAGGTTTGGTGACGTGATGGATTGGGTGATCAGGTTTGGTGACTTGATGGATTGGGTGATGAGGTTTGGCGACTCGATGGATTGGGTGATCAGGTTTGGTGACTCGATGGATTGGGTGATCAGGTTTGGTGACTCGATGGATTGGGTGATCAGGTTTGGTGACGTGATGGATTGGGTGATCAGGTTTGGTGACTTGATGGATTGGGTGATGTGGTTTGGTGACTCGATGGATTGGGTGATCAGGTTTGGTGATGTGATGGATTGGGTGATCAGGTTTGGTGACATGATTGATTGGGTGATCAGGTTTGGTGACTTGATGGATTGGGTGATCAGGTTTGGTGACGTGATGGATTGGGTGATCAGGTTTGGTGACTCGATGGATTGGGTGATCAGGTTTGGTGATGTGATGGATTGGATGATCAGGTTTGGTGACATGATTGATTGGGTGATCAGGTTTGGTGACTTGATGGATTGGGTGATCAGGTTTGGTGACGTGATGGATTGGGTGATCAGGTTTGGTGACTCGATGGATTGGGTGATCAGGTTTGGTGACTCGATGGATTGGATGATCAGGTTTGGTGACATGATGGATTGGGTGATCAGGTTTGGTGACATGATGGATTGGGTGATCAGGTTTAGTGACTCGATGGATTGGGTGATCAGGTTTGGTGACGTGATGGATTGCAGGTCACTGTTCCCAAACAGTGTTTCTCAAACATATCAAGCACTGAATTGTCTGGTCCACACTCAATTATTTACATGCTCTACCATCATTTAGCTTAGTATGATGTTAAACAACAAACAAAACAAACAAAGGAATACAGATAACAATATAAGAGTCAGTAGTTTGCAAAGTTTTCACAGTTGAATTATTTTGGTTACTATCTTTACTCACATGTTCAGGAATATTTGTTTTTGATTTTTATTTAACGCTACTCTTAGTAATATTCCAGCTATATGAGGACAGTTTGTAAATAATTGAGTCTGAACCAAGCAATCTAGTGATTTACATCTTGATCATCGATCTACGCATTTGGGATACAATGGCATGCATCAATCAAGTCAGCGAGCCTGACAAACTGATCCCCTTAGTTGCCTCTTGCGACAAGCATGGGTTGCTGAAGACCAATCCTGACCCAGATCTTAAAAGGGTGGGGAAATATTAAGGGGGATTAAGGTGCACAATTTTCCATTCCCATCCAATCTCAAGGTATGGCTACTGCCCCAAACCAACACAGTCCTTTCCATCTTATAGTCTCACTGGAGTTATTACCTCAATTTAGAGGTGATATTGTCATGCCTGAAGCAAGCCATTGATTGAGACTCCCAATGAGCGTTGCGGATGCTGTGTGTGGCACAAACCGACAAAGATTCCAAGTTGAGGTCTATGGATATTGATCTGTCCGGAAAATACAAGAATACTTATTTTCCCTCTCAACTGAGACATACACAGAAAACTATGAATACCAGTAGGAATGAATTACATCATCAGATAGAAGCTCTTGGGGTTCTTTATGTGTGTCACAAGATGGTTTCCAAAATGAAATCGGTTCCAACAGAAGTAAATTGTGAAATCAGTAAATCACGAAACACAATAATGAATAGTCAATAAATTATATTGAAACACAGAGTTTAAGGTTTACAATAAAAAAAAAAGGTAATATGATGGGTCGAATAAGTGGAACAGTAAGTAACAGGCCTTAAAATTAATGTAAGTGGACTCTGTAATGTTCAGAATTTTAGCACTGTCGAATGTCTTGATATAAGCCTGGCTCCGTTCTTGAATCCGGAATAGTGTTCAAAGGTGGCAGGAATTTGCTGTTTTAATAAGGTATCCAGTTGCACTTGGCTTGTAGATAAGATGCAAGTAAGATTAAGAAAAGGCCCTGATCTTGATCTCATACAGATATAGCCAGCCTTTTAGAAACTGTTCCATCTCAAAACTTCTTGAATGATCAGGGGGCACGGGTGGCCCAGTTGTCTAAGGCGCCGCGATTCGCTGTGCAGACTTGCGTCCCTTGGGCACGCCACAAACCTGTGATTGCGGGTTCGAATCCGGTTCACCCCGATTATGTTTCTAGGTTTGTCAGCACCATACCCGTGCTCGTGGGTTTCACTGAAGTGGTAAACGTCTGAGACCTGCATCACTTCAGGCTTTCCTCCCACATTAAGCTGACACGCTGTGATATAACTGGAATACTGTTAAAAGCAGCGTTAAACCCAACTCACTCACTCACTCACTCACTCACTCTTGAATGATCAAGCCTGTTGTGTTTGTAAACTAGGGCTGGGACAAGTCCAAATTTACTACCCGGGTACCCACCCCCTATTACCCGACCCAACCCAGGTACCCACTGTAGGTCTCAGGAGATGTCTCAAAATGTCCGAATGGGAACATTTTTAGCATAGCCCTGGCAAAATGTATTTAGATACAAGTATTAAACTATCTGGTCATTCATACACTGAAGTTGAATTAAGTTATATCTTTATTCAAACATATGAAAAATCAGAAGGAATGGGTGCTCAGTCAGAAAGAAATGCGAACATTAGTGACTTGTAGTTTAACCATAGAGTTCTAGATAATTTTTGTCATTAAACAATATATCACGTGACTAACCACGGGTCCGGGTAGTCCTGTGGGTACCCGGGTCCTACTCAGTACCCACCCAACCCAGGAACCCGAGTTACCCATTCCATCCCTATCGTAAACAACCAGGGGCAGATTACTCCAAATTCCACTTTTGAAAGTAGGGTACAACATCCTTGCTCTCTTTGTTAATGCTGCGATTAGCTGTGATCAGATTATATGTAAATAATTGAGTCTGGACCAGACAATCCTTTGATCGACATGATGTGCATCGATCTATTCAATTGGGATACGATGACATGCATCAACCATGTCGCAAACCTGACTACCCAATCCTGTTAGACCAATTCTAACCAGGATCTTCAGATAATACCTCATGCATATGAATACGTCCACTATTGAGGAAGGTGGTTACTCTCAGGGATCGATATATCCAAGCTGCATCAGTGCAGGTAAAACATTGTTAGTGCAGGTAACTTGTATTGCCAGCTTGCACCCAGTGCAGGTAACCTTTTTTCACCACAAGTGCATGGCAGCAGATATATTTTATAAAAGTGGAAATCTTCAATTTTTAGAACTGGCTGCAAATCTTTTAGAATCAAAGAAACAAAAGTTCATGAAAAAAGTGAAATACACAGATGGTCTGAATGCAGTGAACTTGCAGAACTAATTCTTCACAATTACCACTAGAACAGTCACTCATGAGGTTACAATCACAACAAGCAGACACTTTGAAACTTCTGTTTAAGGTTGTTTTCTGGAAATCAAGATGTGAAAAGCCAAATACAGATTTCCTCAAAATAAAATACTGGAGCACATTCTCAAGTTTATTTTCTCTTTGAATTTATTTAATATTCAAAATAACTGAAAATACAGTGTATGATAAAATGGTGCAGCCAATATTTTGGTGTTGCAGCCTGATTAAATCACTTGGTTGCACCTTGTGCAAGTGGTAAAATAGAATGAAATCGTATCCTGACAGTACTTGATGCTGGTTGTTTGCGTGTCATCGTACCCCAACCAAGTGTATGGTTGCCCCTACAAACAATAGTAATTTACTACTATTACAGGCTGCCAAACTGGAATATTTTTTAACGAGTGTATTCAACAAATTTCCTTACTCACTATGCCATGTTAGTGTGTTTCAACCACGCCATGTCCAAAAGCCCTTTAAATCCTATCCTTCTATCCCCATTAATGTTATAATGATAGTGCCAAATGCTGCAATTGTTAAAATTATGCAACCCCTGCAATTACCCATAACAAGCATAATGATTGCTGTCAGGCAGAAACAACTCTGTTATTACATGGTGTATGTATATAATCTGGTAATTATTCCCCGTCTTTATTCCGTCACCCCGAAGCTCCCAAGACACGCAGATGCAATCCATTCACGCAGCAAGCGCGATCTGCTGACTAGATAATTGTCGGTGAGACATCTGCCAGGCGTCGTCATTATTTTCAGGATTCTTCTATAATGACTGATAATTATCTGTCCTGCCGTGTCTGATTATTCATGAGCGTTTATTTCCCTCCTGTCTGACTATGTCTTGTACGTGTGCATAGGGTGTCTTCAGGACCAGTTGCTTGTGCTATTTGATTACATGTTACGGTGAATGGGGATTGCGATTGTATTAAGGGGAGATAAAAAAATAATTTTTTTCAGTTTATGTGATATACTACTTTGCAATTGAACAATGGAATCAAATATTATGTATCACCTAAAACTGAGATTGCTACAATGAAAGTTCATCCCGTGTTTTGGTGGCCATTGTACATCATCGGTTACCATGACATCCCAATCAAATTAATAACATCACTACTCTCTCTGTCTCTGAAGCTGGTTAGTTGTAACGTTACTAATGGTATGCTTGTGTTCCTTGTCAGAACCTCTGGTCTGTGGAATGGTCACATATTGTATGCTTGCGTTCCTTGTCAGATCCTCTAGTCTATTGAATGGTCACATATTGTATGCTTGCGTTCCTTGTCAGATCCTCTGGTCCATTGAATGGTCACATATTGTATGCTTGCGTTCCTTGTCAGATCCTCTGGTCTATTGAATGGTCACATATTGTATGCTTGCGTTCCTTGTCAGAACCTCTGGTCTATTGAATGGTCACATATTGTATGCTTGTGTTACTTGTCAGAACCTCTGGTCTATTGAATGGTCACATATTGTATGCTTGCGTTCCTTGTCAGAACCTCTGGTCTATTGAATGGTCACATATTGTATGCTTGCGTTCCTTGTCAGATCCTCTGGTCTGTGGAATGGTCACATATTGTATGCTTGTGTTCCTTGTCAGATCCTCTGGTCTATGGAATGGTCACATATTGTATGCTTGTGTTCCTTGTCAGAACCCTGGTCTATGGAATGGTAGCTTTAATATATTATATGCTTGTGTTTCTTGTCAGAACCCTGGTCTATTGAATGGTCACATATTGTATGCTTGTGTGCCTTGTCAGAACCTCTGGTCTATTGAATGGTCACATATTGTATGCTTGTGTGCCTTGTCAGAACCTCTGGCCTATTGAATGGTCACATATTGTATGCTTGTAATCCTTGTCAGAACCTCTGGTCTATTGAATGGTCACATATTGTATGCTTGTAATCCTTGTCAGATCCTCTGGTCGTTGGAATGGTCGCATATTGTATGCTTGTGTTCCTTGTCACGAACCCTGGTCTGTGGAATGGTCACATATTGTATGCTTGTGTTCCTTGTCAGAACCCTGGTCTATGGAATGGTCACATATTGTATGCTTGTGTTCCTTGTCAGAACCCTGGTCTATGAAATGGTCACATATTGGATGCTTGTGTTCCTTGTCAGAACCCTGGTCTATTGAATGGTCACATATTGGATGCTTGTGTTCCTCGTCAGATCCTCTGGTCTGTGGAATGGTCACATATTGTATGCTTGTGTTCCTTGTCAGAACCCTGGTCTATGGAATGGTAGCTTTAATATATGATATGCTTGTGTTCCTTGTCGGATCCTCTGGTCTGTGGATTGGTCACATATTGGATGCTTGTGTTCCTTGTCAGATCCTCTGGTCTTTGGAATGGTCACATATTGTATGCTTGTGTTCCTTGTCAGAACCTCTGGTCTATTGAATGGTAATTTATTGAATGCTTGTGTTCCTTGTCAGATCCTCTGGCCTATTGAATGGTCACATGTTGTATGCTTGTGTGCCTTGTCAGAACCTCTGGTCTATTGAATGGTCACATATTGTATGCTTGTGTTCCTTGTCAGAACCTCTGGTCTATGGAATGGTAACTTATTGGATGCTTGTGTGCCTTGTCAGATCCCTCAGCTGCAGAAGCACACTCCACCCCCGTCTGGACTGTACCGGACCCCCTCAGAGTTCGACCGCATCAATAGACAGAAGGAGGTCAACCGCAGAGCTGCCGAGGTACTACAGCCAGCAACAAGTTCCTTCAGCTAGAATCGACTCACTGTTAATTCATAAGAGAATCAATCTTGTCAGAGCCAAACTGTCTGAATATCAGTTTCATATATAAATTATAAGCTGCTGGTCCATTGGAAATGACAGAAATCAAAGGAAATGTATGTTCAAATGATGTTAATTCCCATCTCAGGTGCAGAGTCTGTATATCGGAACTTTAATGTCACATATATAATGTTTCATGTATAATGTTTCATGTATAATGCCTCATGTATGTAATGCTTCAGGAGAGGCTGATGGAAGCATCCAGGATTCAGTTTGCGTGTGCCAACCCAGAGAAGTCTCAGAAGGCAAAGGAAGTTCTCAATAACATCATGTCAGAAGAGGACTGCAAACTGGACTTTGACAAGCATAAAGCCCACCCTGTGCCTGGATTTCTGGTGAGTTCTGGAATATGCAAACATAAACCATCCTGTCCTAGAACACACCAACATGAAGCCACCCTGTCCTAGAACATACCAACATGAAGGCACCCTTTCCTAGAATATACCAACATAAACCATCCTGTCCTAGAACATACCAACATGAAGCCACCCTGTCCTAGAATATACCAACATGAAGCCACCCTGTCCTAGAATATAGCAACTTTAAGCCACTCTGTCCTAGAACATACCAACATAAAGCCATCCTGTCCTAGAACATACCAACATAAAGCCACCCTGTCCTAGAACATACCAACATAAAGCCATCCTGTCCTAGAACATAGCAACTTTAAGCCACTCTGTCCTAGAACATACCAACTTAAAGCTAACCTGTCCTAGAACATAGCAACTTTAAGCCACTCTGTCCTAGAACATACCAACTTAAAGCTAACCTGTCCTAGAACATAGCAACTTTAAGCCACTCTGTCTTTGATATATAAGTAAAGGCAACCTGTTGTGTGGGGTCCTGGTGACTCCTTGAATGTACATCCAACCGTGTTGAGACACTGCTATAAACATGGTTAGCACTCTGGGTAAAATGTCTGTTTTAGGGTACAGTTCTGTCTGAATGACTTAACTGTATTTGGAGTAACTTGAATACAGTTTTAGGTTAGTGACCTCCTTAACTTATTTTCAGACCAAGGAGGTTCCAGTTAAACTGAATGCGGCCAGTATTCTCAGAGAAGGCTTGCTGTACCATCGCAAAGAGTCTGAGGAGATGAAGAAGTAAACATTTTAGTACATCTGATTTGTAGAATGCTGAGACGAAACGAAGTAGTTTGACAAGAATGCATTATGACAAATGAGTATATATTTGATAGTGTTAGTATGTTCTGTGATATGGTAAATGATTCTTTGTTACTTAGATTGCTTGTGTTAAAATTATGACTCTTCTCAAGCTGTCAGTTTGCACTATGGAGTTATCTCCCCTGATGTGTTTTTCTTTAGGTGTGTTTCAATGCTTGAAGACAGAAAGCAAAAATATTTTTAATCTGAGGCATGAAGTAAATGGTTAAGTGACTGGTCATTTATTTTAGTGTGGTGGTGGGCCAGTTTTCTCTCTTGTTGGTAATGTTGGTGCAAAGATTTGTTTCCTTTAAGAAGACAATGGTTTTGCTGGAGACAAATGACAATAGGACATTTTGATGATTTTATTAAGTTTTGATAAAACATTATTTTATATCATTAACAAATTTGATTAATACCTTTAGTCAGTGTCCTAGAACATGAAGAGATGTGAAACCCTGTTTACGATTGTGGGTGTGTTGTAATAAGCCACCTTCCCGAGGCAAGGGAGTGAACTGACTATAAAAGTCCCGTTTCCACCCTTGCAGAACTAGGCTGGAATTATGGAGCTATATTTTGTCTGGACTCGCAAGTATGCATAGTCGAAATCACATAACGAAAACAACATCTGGTTCGTAAACTCCAGCGCAGATTTCGGTCGACTCCAGGATTTGCAAAGCATGTGTACCATCAACTTAGCATCAACAGATTTCTTTCAAATCTTGGCATGTTTTTAATCAAGGTGCTCTTGTGATTTGATACACTTTGCAAAGTAAGACCTGTTAGCAATGACTGCGAAAATGCAGTATAAAAAAAAGTCATGTCAAACAGCATGTGTTGCGCTTCGGTGCTCTTCAGAACACATCAGGGAAGAATTCTACCTTTGCAGTTTTGTGATTTGTAATTTGTGTTATGTCAGTTGAGGGAAAACAGTTCTGTGTAGCCTCATCCCAAATTCTTCGGTCCTCCTGCACCATGTGAACTGGCACCTGTTCATTTAGCCAAATAGACAATCAGCTGCATATTGTTTGGCTTTATGTTGCTAACACTGCTAACTTTGTTTGGTTGCATTTCCACAGTCAACCGATGTTCTTGTCAGGGTTCGGGGGCACGGGTGTCCCAGTCGTCTAAGGCGCCGCGATTCGCTGTGCAGAGTTGCGTCCCTTGGGCACGCCAGAAACCTATGATTGTGGGTTCGAATCCCGGTTCGCCCCAATTATGTTTCTAGGTTTGTCAGCACCATACCCGTGCTCGTGGGTTTCACCGAAGTGGTAAACGTCTGAGCCAATCATCATTTTGGGCTTTCCTCCCACATTAAGCTGACACGCCGTTATGTAACTGGAATAATGTTAAAAGCGGCGTTAAACTCAACTCACTCACTCTTGTCAGGGTTCACAATCAGCCAATCAAATGCTAGAATAACTGAAAAGTGACAACTGAACATATCAGAAATATGTACACCAATGGGTTTTACCCTGTGGGCAATTATGTCCAAAACTATTTATGCATTTATCAATAAACTTGGTATGCATTCTCTAAAAGACAGACAGACAGGGTCCTTTGTTTATTAGGTTTTGATTAAGATTAGTCAAAGGTCAAGGTCAGCATTCATTTTTTTGTAAAACATGGTAATATTTTGTCAGGTAGTCTCTATTTTTAGTTTCCAAAGTTAATAAGAAATACTACGTTTGTTGATATGTGGTCCCGATGGATGTCACTAATGAGGTTAATGCATACCATTATGGAACCTTTTTCGAGTAACATTTCAATGTTGATTTTGAATTTCCGATGTAAGGAATTGTTTTGATATTGTGTTTTGATGTTTAATCAGTCATTTTTTCTACTTATTTGAGCTTCATTGATCTAGTTTCAAAATGGTCACGCTGCCATGATATGCTGTATTAGTAGCATCAAACAAACATGGCGGATGGGTATCCAGTGTTCTGTGGTGTACCTAAAGTAAGACTAGAACATGACACGATCCCTGTGATGTTGCAGGCTGGAGAACCTGGAGGCTGGGGCGCGAGATTCCTCTGCTTTTATGCGCTGGCAATCCGATATGAGGCAGCGGGACTTGGAGGTGCAATTGGCGGAAATTGAGCGCCGGCGCCTTGAGGGCAAGCTAAGCCATGAAGAGGCCATCTTGGCCCGACAGAACCTGATCCGGGACAACAAGAGCAAAGTACAGGACATGAAGAAAGAGGTAGGTCACATGCTCCATTTGTCACTTGTCAAACTATAAATTCCCCAAACAAATAATTTTTCTATCACGAGTCTGCATTCTAACATGATGCTAATAAACATTTTTTACGATGTGATGAATATGTTTCTTAGATTTGTGGTAATATGAAATTATTCAAAACAATCCTAACCTTTGAACATCTTAAGTGAGTGTACTGTGCCACTGCCAGTACTTAGATAGGATGACATCCTCTCAATTCAATATTAAATGGATTGCCTCTGTGATCTAGTGGCTAGAGCATCTGCCCTGAGATCGCCTCTGTGGTCTAGTGGCTAGAGCATCTGCCCTGAGACCGCCTCTGTGGTCTAGTGGCTAGAGCATCTGCCCTGAGATCGCCTCTGTGATCTAGTGGCTAGAGCATCTGCCCTGAGACCGCCTCTGTGATCTAGTGGCTAGAGCATCTGCCCTGAGATCGCCTCCATGGTCTAGTGGCTAGAGCATCTGCCTGAGATCGCCTCTGTGGTCTAGTGGCTAGAGCATCTGCACTTGGACCGCCTCCATGGTCTTGTGGATATCTGCCCTGAGATTGCCTTTATGGTCTAGTGGCGAGAGCATCTGCCCTGAGATCGCCTCTGTGGTCTAGTGGCTAGAGCTTCTGCCCTTGGACTGCCTCTATGGTCTAGTGGATATCTGCCCTGAGATTGCCTCTGTGGTCTAGTGGCTAGAGCATCTGCCCTGAGATCACCTCTGTGGTCTAGTGGCTAGAGCTTCTGCCCTTGGACCGCCTCTATGGTCTAGTGGATATCTGCCCTGAGATTGCCTCTGTGGTCGTGGCTAGAGCATCTGCACTTGGACCGCCTCCATGGTCTAGTGGCTAGAGCATCTGCCCTGAGATCTCCTCTATGGTCTAGTGGCTAGAGCATCTGCCCTGAGATCTCCTCTATGGTCTAGTGGCTAGAGCATCTGCCCTGAGATCACCTCTGTGCTTTAGTGGATAGAGCATCTGCCCTGAGATCGCCTCCATGGTCTAGTGGCTAGAGCATCTGCCCAGACATTGCCTCCATGGTCTAGTGGATATCTGTACTTGGACCACCTCCATGGTCTAGTGGATATCTGCCCGAAATGTGGAAGGTCAGTGGTTCGATCCCCTGTCTGCATCAATGGTACTTGTTGTTTCCCTCCCTGGTGCTCGGCATTATTGGGATAAATCAAGTACTGGTTGGATTAGAGTCAGTATCCATGTTAAACTGCAGCATGGCATCTCAGTGGGCTAGAACCTATGAAACCGTCATTCCAGACATGTATAAGCAGCCACACACACACACGCTTATGCATGCACGTAACTTTTTAAGTACCATAATCTTGAACTAGAGGTTAGACCCATTTCACCTGACCTCAATGGTGACTTAACGATGGTGCTTTGTTTCTTCTTTTAGACTGAGGAGCTGATGAAGGAGTTCCTGGAGAAGAAGTTCCAAGAGGAGCAGATGATGAAGTGAGTCATGAGGCCGAGCTAGTCCCAGAGTTAAGACATAATTTACCTCACCGTAGTTCAGTGAAACTTTTATGGTCCACTATGGACCGCCTCCATGGTCCAGCATCTGCCTGGAGAGCTGATGGTTGTGGGTCAATCCCCGGCCTTGTCATACCAAAAGACGTTAAAAGATGGTACTTGGCGTTCGGCATAAGGGGCTAAAACTAGGACTGGTCGGCTAGGAGTCAGTATACTGTGTCTGAGTGGGATATTCATGTTAAACTGCGGCATGGTATCTCAGTTGGCTAGCACTATAATATCGGCATTAGTCTGCAAGCAGCCACACACAGACACAAACACACAGAGCTACGTTAAGCCCCATTTCTCCTACAGCATGTGTGATGTGGAGGGTGATGAGTGATAACAAGTGGTACTATTTTCCAGACAACTTGTGGAGGACACAATGCAGGGTCACAGAAACGCCAAGGATGCAAAAAAGAAATTACAGGAGTACAAACAGAAAATAGGTTGGTGTGATTGTATTAACAAATGTGAACTTGTCATATTGGCTCCATGGGAATCCTGGGTAGAATTGGTCCAAAATATCCTATATCCTATGCTTATCATATCAGGTAGAATTGGTCCCAATTAACCTATGGCTGTCATATTACACCCCAATGGGAATAATGGGTGGAATTGGTCCAAAAAAAATCGATGCTTGTCATATTGCCCTGCAATGGGAATTATCAGTGGAATTGGTCCCAAATAATATATGCTTGTCATATTGCCCTGCAATGGGAATTATGGGTGGAATTTGTCCCGTGTAAGCTGTGCTTGTCATATTGCCCCCATGGGAATTATCGGTGGAATTTGTCCCGTATAAGCTATGCTTCTCATATTGCCCACATGGGAATAATGGGTAGAATTTGTCCCAAGTAAGCTGTGCTTCTCATCTTGCCCCCATGGGAATTATGGGTGGAATTTGTCCCAAGTAAGCTGTGCTTGTCATATTGCCCCCATGGGAATTATTGGTGGAATTTGTCCCGTGTAAGCTGTGCTTGTCATATTGCCCAATGGGAATTATGGGTGGAATCTGTCCCGTGTAAGCTATTCTTCTCATATTGCCCCCATGGGAATTATGGGTAGAATTTGTCTCAAGTAAGCTGTGCTTGTCCTATTGCCCTGCAATGGGAATTATCAGTGGAATTGGTCCCAAATAATATATGCTTGTCATATTGCCCTGCAATGGGAATAATGGGAAGAATTTGTCCCAAGTAAGCTGTGCTTCTCATATTGCCCCCATGGGAATTATGGGTGAAATTTGTCCCGTGTAAGCTATTCTTCTCATATTGCCCACATGGGAATTATGGGTAGAATTTGTCTCAAGTAAGCTGTGCTTCTCATATTGCCCTGCAATGGGAATTATCGGTGGATTTGGTCCCATGTAAGCTGTGCTTGTAATATTGCCCCCATGGGAATTATGGGTGGAATTTGTCCCGTGTAAGCTGTGCTTGTCATATTGCCCCCATGGGAATTATCGGTGGAATTTGTCCCGTATAAGCTATGCTTCTCATATTGCCCACATGGGAATAATGGGTAGAATTTGTCCCAAGTAAGCTGTGCTTCTCATCTTGCCCCCATGGGAATTATGGGTGGAATTTGTCCCAAGTAAGCTGTGCTTGTCATATTGCCCCCATGGGAATTATTGGTGGAATTTGTCCCGTGTAAGCTGTGCTTGTCATATTGCCCAATGGGAATTATGGGTGGAATCTGTCCCGTGTAAGCTATTCTTCTCATATTGCCCACATGGGAATTATGGGTAGAATTTGTCTCAAGTAAGCTGTGCTTGTCCTATTGCCCTGCAATGGGAATTATCAGTGGAATTGGTCCCAAATAATATATGCTTGTCATATTGCCCTGCAATGGGAATAATGGGTAGAATTTGTCCCAAGTAAGCTGTGCTTCTCATATTGCCCTGCAATGGGAATTATCGGTGGATTTGGTCCCATGTAAGCTGTGCTTGTCATATTGCCCCCATGGGAATTATGGGTGGAATTTGTCCCGTGTAAGCTGTGCTTGTCATATTGCCCCCATGGGAATAATGGGTAGAATTTGTCCCAAGTAAGCTGTGCTTCTCATCTCGCCCCCATGGGAATTATGGGTGGAATTTGTCCCGTGTAAGCTATTCTTCTCATATTGCTCACATGGGAATTATGGGTAGAATTTGTCTCAAGTAAGCTGTGCTTGTCCTATTGCCCTGCATTGGGAATTATCAGTGGAATTGGTCCCAAAAAATATACGCTTGTCATATTGCCCTGCAATGGGAATAATGGGTAGAATTTGTCCCGTGTAAGCTGTGCTTGTCATATTGCCCTGCAATGGGAATTATGGGTGAAATTTGTCCCGTGTAAGCTATTCTTCTCATATTGCCCACATGGGAATTATGGGTAGAATTTGTCTCAAGTAAGCTGTGCTTGTCATATTGCCCTGCAATGGGAATTATCAGTGGAATTGGTCCCAAATAATATATCTTGTCATATTGCCCTGCAATGGGAATAATGGGTAGAATTTGTCCCAAGTAATCTGTGCTTCTCATATTGCCCTGCAATGGGAATTATCGGTGGATTTGGTCCCATGTAAGCTGTGCTTGTCATATTGCCCAATGGGAATTATGGGTGGAATTTGTCCCGTGTAAGCTATTCTTCTCATATTGCCCCCATGGGAATTATGGGTAGAATTTGTCTCAAGTAAGCTGTGCTTGTCATATTGCCCTGCAATGGGAATTATCAGTGGAATTGGTCCCAAATAATATATCTTGTCATATTGCCCTGCAATGGGAATAATGGGTAGAATTTGTCCCAAGTAATCTGTGCTTCTCATATTGCCCTGCAATGGGAATTATCGGTGGATTTGGTCCCATGTAAGCTGTGCTTGTCATATTGCCCCCATGGGAATTATGGGTGGAATTTGTCCCGTGTAAGCTATTCTTCTCATATTGCCCCCATGGGAATTATGGGTAGAATTTGTCTCAAGTAAGCTGTGCTTGTCATATTGCCCTGCAATGGGAATTATCAGTGGAATCGGTCCCAAATAATATATGCTTGTCATATTGCCCTGCAATGGGAATAATGGGTAGAATTTGTCCCAAGTAAGCTGTGCTTCTCATATTGCCCTGCAATGGGAATTATCGGTGGATTTGGTCCCATGTAAGCTGTGCTTGTCATATTGCCCCCATGGGAATTATGGGTAGAATTTGTCCCATGTAAGCTTGTAAAAGACAATCACAATACTTTCTATCATGGTTGCCTTCACTGTCTTGTCAAATGGGCAGTCTGAAGTTATGAAATGATAGTTGATATACTTGCAATGTACTACCCTGTGGAGACTTGGGTTAGGCTGGGTCCCCAGCACTGTAATGTTTGTGGTAAGACATGACTACATCAGATGGCGTGGTCAGGTTCAGTGACTTGGTTTATTGCTTGTCATCATATACCCCGGGGCACTGGACATTACTCATTACATGAACAACAGCTTGTCTGTCCTTGACTTCATTATTAACAGGTTGTTGTTGTAGGGGTGAAATATTGCTGACTGCTGAGTAGAACAACATTCACTCATTTGTATCGCTGTTGAGGTTGAAAGTCTCTGAATTATGCGTTTTCCTTTGACTTTTTACTATGAGTATAATCAGCTCTCTTACATTGAAACTCTGTGATGTGTTGTTCATCATGTATATTTTTCTTGTCTACAGTTCAGGAGGTGACCGAGGAGAGTCGAGAGCTGATGAGGAAAGCTTTGGAGAAGGTATGAATAGGACTGATGTAATTGCTTGTTGTTGTTTTTAAAACTGACCACAGCCAAGAGCTACAAATGGAAAATATAAACATACTTGATGGAAAAGAACATTAAAAAACATTGAATGATAAGCATGATCAAAAATCACATCTTTTTTTTAAGTAATAACAGATCAAATGCATGGAGCAGTCTTTAGCCACTGCAAACACAGACCTGCATACTTTTCCTTAACACCTTCAAATACAAAACCTCTATTACATCATTGCCAGAAATCCTATATTTCATATGTCATCACACAATAAATATCTTTAGATTTTCAACAAAAGTCTTCTTCACTGTCAACTGTCCACAACTAGTTGAGATACTAATAGTATGTGTGTGTGTTAGTATGTGTGTGTGTTAGTGTCGGTGTGTGTTAGTGTGTGTTAGTGTGTGTGTGTGTAAACAGCGTATTGTTGTCAGGTCATAGATTTCACACATGAATCCAGACCTTTATGTTTGCCACATTACAGAGCTCCAAATAAGCTTTTGGTGTTGTGGGTATTTTACCCATGCATTTTAAAATCATTGGGTATCAGTAATTCTATCTGGGTATTCAAATTTCTGTTACTCACTAGTTTTTACACATGTGGGTATTTAAGTTAAATATTTAAAAACACTATTCATCTAGTCCCTGCAAACTGTTGTCGTGTAGGTTTGAGAGCTTTATAGGACTCAAAAATACCGCGATACTTCCACAAGAAAGTGTGATGGCAAATGATCATGATGTAACTGTCATCGTGGAGTTTGGCAAGGTTGACGGAATGTCCGTATATAATTTCAAAATAAGTTGCTGATTTGCTAATCAAATATGTAGGGTTACTTCACAATATTTTGATGATACGCGCTAGTTGTTTTTTTGTAGCGTATCTGTAATGTTCATTGCGTATTTGATACGCTTGAATTTTATTTCACTGCAAATTTCTGCATTTCTGGTGTGTATTTAACGCAGATACGCAGCTTATCTGGAGCTCTGCACATTAATGAAAAGTAGTCTGTGAATGGCTCTCTCTTAATGAAAAGTAGTTGGGTGATTGACTGAGTTATTTATTTGCAGAAGCGATGGATATTTTATATTACAAATGAAACAGTTATTTCTTCTTAGTACAGAATGTATGATTCAATGCAAAATCCCCTGAACAAGTACAACAAATACTGTATTCGACGTAATAAGCGCCCAGGGCACTCTCAAAATTAGGAATAGGGGGCTCTTATTAGAATATTATTTTGGTGAAAGATAAATTTTGGTGGTTTATGCTGACAGCCTGAAATGTTTATGTACGATAGATATATTTTTCCAGAATTAAATTCCCCATAATTAAGGGGAGTGTGTATTATACGCGTATAAATAAGCCTTGTGTACATTGATCAATTGGAAGGGGTGCTAATTGGGATTGTTCACTAGCCAATATATTAGCAAATATCGCCATGGGCGCTTATTAGAGCGGGGCGCTTAGTACATCGAATACGGTAAGCTTGATTCTACTCTAACTTTGAATTGCCCCAATATTCTAACACTAGCTACAGGGAGATGTAAATATTAAAAGCACAAGTTGATGACTTTGAACTGAGCTTACAAAACATTCCGACAGGGTGAAGATAGATTATTGATACAAACAGACAATTTCTTTGGAATTAAAAAGGAGCCCCAGTGAGATAGGATGAAATGTGGAAAATCTAGACTTGCTTCATTTAGGGTTAGGGCTGGGCTGAAGGGGAAGTAATATGGTGGAGGGACTGTGAGGCAGACAGTGGAGAAGAGAACTGTTGGAGAGGCCAGTCACTGGCCTTACATGGTGACATTCTCCGGCACTTTGTTTCAGGCGGAGATTGAGATGAGGCGCAAGATGGAGCTAATCCATCAGATACGTGCAATGGAGGCCGTCCCGGCAATCAGACAGAAGTTTGTGGACCTGACATCTACAGCAGGCATGGGGCTGCTGAGTGAGATGTCCATAGCTGAGGTAAGTCTATTGTAATCAGGGCAACTAACGGGATCGGGTGGTCAGGCTCGCCGACTTGGTTGACGCATGACCCAATTGCGTAGATTGACGCTCTTTATGTCAATCACTGGATTGTCTTGTCCAGATCTGATTGTTTACAGACTGCCATCACATAGCTTGAAATATTACTGAATGGCGTTAAACAACAAACAAACATTGTTTTCATATAGACTCGCAAAGGCTCAGCAGCAAATATTTGGTTTCATCCACTAAAATATTGCAGTGAATTTCTTGTTTCACAATAATTAGTAATTTAAAGACGGCTAATTGTTTGTCATCATTAATATTTAACAGCTGTTGTTATTTCTGGATTTCATCATTTTGAATATTTGTACCCTATTCTGTTCCCAATAAATGTCTTTGAACAATTAAAACTATTTCAGCTCTCTGAATAATAAAGCATATGTAGAAAGGATTGATTGTCGATTTAGGCATGCTGTACAACCTTTGGGAGTACACAGAGTTAGTTGTGTGTGTTCTGTTGTGCAGCTACAAGAGCGGCTGTGTCTCATGAAGACATCCCAAAAGGAGGAGGAAGAGCGTCGCCGTGACGATATCCTTGCATCCAAACAGGTCAGCACACCCCTCTTTGAGCTGTGTTATCAAAGTACCAATATCTAAAGAATTTTCTTACTTTATGTTTGTAATCTATTGTCAAACTAAGTCGAGTCCAAATTAAATTCATCAAGTCAAGTGACTAAACAGTTCCATGTATTATCTAAGGTTAGTTTTCATTTTGGTCAATACAATTTAAGATTTTTCTTTTGAATGCAATGTTCTTGTATAAACACCAGGGGATATAAACAGAAATATTTGAGGATTTCTTGCTTAAGTTGGCATCATTGTCTGTTTTAAAGAGGAAGTGTACACGCAAAAATCACTTTCTTTCTTTTTCTAAACAAAACGCAATTTTAGAATTAGTTAGTATCTGTGTTTGAAAATATACACTCATTTTTTTTCACAGTGAAAGTAGGAAGCTCACAATAGTGTTAAAATGATATGCCGTTATGAAGCCTTCGTTTTACAAGCGAAATAGGCCTGAGTTATCCCCCTTAGATTATGACGTAATTGGTGCCAATTCAACTGGGTCCCTGTCTATTCTCAACGCAAAAGATATCAAGGACCAGTTTGCGGTAAAACAACATGGTCTACGACACACTCGGCGCAGTGGTGACTCAGCATAACACAATTCTGGCTGGCATCTGAGACGCTAGAATCACAAAACTGTACCTACACCACGTGAAGCGGCTCTAACAAAGCATGATGACGTCATAATGTTTATCAATTGGCACCAATGACGTCATATTGCAAGGGGCATAAGCCATGGTGTTTCTGTTATGGAAATAGAACACTTGGTAAATGTGACAAATATAAATCGTTTTAATGCAAAAAATATGTTAATTAAATTTGATGTTTTTATATTTTTGTCTATGACACTTCTATGTTAACACTTTTAATGTGGAAAAAGTACAAGAAAAATTGGTTCATTTCCGTGTGAACTTGCCCTTTAACCATTGTAAAAGGTCCTTCAACTACAGTGTTTCCTCTTTTCCTCACAGGTTCTCAGCACTCTGCTGATTACGTGTCCTTCTACAATGACAACCTGCATCTTTGATCAGACCCACTGGTTGTCTGATCCCATCTTGATTAATTACAGGCTGCCAGGATATAGTAGAATGTTGCTGACATTTTTATAGCATAAAATAACAAACAAATCACGTGTTCCTATGTGTCTCTGTAGGCCAAAGATCAGCTTCTGTTGGATACACTGGAAACGATCTCGAAACACCGCACAGAGTTGACGAGGTCAGCTGCTCTCAAGTAAGTCCAACCATCTCTATTACCGTATTCGACGTAATAAGCGCCCACGACAATATTTGCTAATATATTGGCTAGTGAACAATCCCAATAAGCACCTCTTCCGATTGATCAATGTACACAAGACTTATTTATTCACGTATATTACGTACTCGTGTGTTATATGCACCCTTAATTATGGACAATTAAATTCTGGAAAAATATATCTGTTGTACATAAACATTTCAGGCTGTCAGCATAAACCACGAAATTTATGTTTCAACTCTGGTCTTCTTTCACCAAAATGATGTTCTAATAACAGCCCCCTATTTCTAATTTTGAGAGTGCCCTGGGCGCTTATTAAGTCGAATACGGTATAACAGCATAACCTGAAATACCTCACTATCTGGATTATTTTAGGTAAATGTACATTTATTCATAGTTGGTGAGTGAGTTTGGATGCCGCTTTTAGCAATATTCCAGCAATATCACGGAGAGGACATCAGAAACAGGCTTTACACATTGTAACCATGTGGGGAGTCGAACCTGTTTCTTCAGCGTGAAGAGGGAATGCTTTATCCGCTGAGCTATCCTAGGGTAAATCGCAAATAACGATGAACATTGTTCTATCATGACGTTATTTCTGGAGATTCAAACATGCGCTCACAACTTGATCACATTGTAAATTGGATGGGGAGCCAAATAATATTCCTGCAAGGGACACTAGATATGTCTTCACACACTGTACCCATGTGGGAATTAAAACCTTAAGCCTGTATGCCTAAGGCTTAAAAAATAAAAGAATTGTTTTTTGAAAATATAGTGCGGGTGGTGTTTCATTATTTTTCTTAGTTCAAACTACTATGTAAATAGTTGTGTAACCAAATACAATCAACCTGGGAAAGGGCCTCCCTACATAAATGTATTCCTTGATGAGTAAATTACTGGAATACAGTATTTGACTACCGTTGGACTTGGAAAATTGAAGGATTTTATAGGTTCTTTTAAAAATGAAAATAAAAACGAAATGTACGGCAAACTTTATGATGATGCGGGCGGTGCCTGAGAACCAAGACTTTTTTTAGCCGTAAATATTTTGTGCAAATAAAACACTAGCAGTCCTTCTGTGTTCACTGGACCGGCAACACTTAAAAATACCAGTAGGGTTTAATTTTACTGGTACATGGCCAATTTTCCTGGTAAATTACTGGCACTCAGTGGGTGGATGTCCTGAGGCTATGTAAGGTCTGTACATGACTGTTTGTCACTGCAGGCATGAGGAGAGGAAGAAGATGCGTGGCGTGAAGGTAGAGGTCAAGGATGAGAAGCTGACAGAGCTGCAGCGCCGCCTGGAGGAGAAGAAGGCTGAGAGACTTCAGGAACAAGCAAATGCAAAACTGGTGGCCAGTCGCCATTCGGCTCTGAGGACGCGTAGCCTCATCCACCAGAAGGTTTGTTTGTGTTTCTCCTGATGTACACTAACCCCTCCCCCTGCTGTGTTTCCCCTGTACACTAACCCCTCCCCCTGCTGTTTCCCCTGTACACTAACCCCTCCCCCTGCTGTGTTTCCCCTGTACACTAACTCCTCCCCCTGCTGTGTTTCCCCTGTACACTAACCCCTCCCCCTGCTGTGTTTCCCCTGTACACTAACCCCTCCCCCTGCTGTGTTTCCCCTGTACACTAACCCCTCCCCCTGCTGTGTTTCCCCTGTACACTAACTCCTCCCCCTGCTGTGTTTCCCCTGTACACTAACCCCTCCCCCTGCTGTGTTTCCCCTGTACACTAACCCCTCCCCCTGCTGTTTCCCCTGTACACTAACCCCTCCCCCTGCTGTGTTTCCCCTGTACACTAACCCCTCCCCCGGCTGTGTTTCCCCTGTACACTAACCCCTCCCCCTGCTGTGTTTCCCCTGTACACTAACTCCTCCCCCTGCTGTGTTTCCCCTGTACACTAACCCCTCCCCCTGCTGTGTTTCCCCTGTACACTAACCCCTCCCCCTGCTGTGTTTCCCCTGTACACTAACCCCTCCCCCTGCTGTGTTTCCCCTGTACACTAACCCCTCCCCCTGCTGTTTCCCCTGTATACTAACCCCTCCCCCTGCTGGGTGTCAAGGAAAGGTAGCCTATTTGTTCAAGGCACCGCAATTTGCTGTACAGAGTTGCTTCCCTTGTGCATGCTTGAAACCAATGTGAATTTGACCTGATTATGTTTTTAGGTTTGTCAGCACCATACTTGAGTTCATGGTTTTCACAAAGTGGTAAACATCTGAGACTTCATTTTGGGCTTTGGTCCGACGTCCATCTGGCACCCTGTGAAAAAAATGAAATACCGTTTAAAGGAGAGACTCACTCAATCTGGATTTCAGGATCACATGCTGAGAGCCAACTGCGGATTGGGTGGTTATGATATTCACTGGTGTATCATTGAACCCTACATCTTATACGTCATGCACTCAACCACTGACCCATACTATTGTTTTTATTACAGACTGCCATGATACGAATGTTGTACTTTCACTTGTGTTATCTCCATTGCAGCATTGCCTTGAGCAGAATCGATGGCAGGAACTTGAACAGTCAAGGGAGAAAAATGCAAGAGTATTATCACAAGGAGTTGCCAGTAGTAAATCCGCCAGTGGCCTCCGTGGAGCCAATGCAATTGCCATGACAACATGATGGAATAAAGAGCTATTTGCATTATTATTTCTGCTGTGATATCTAATGAAACCGTCCCTTATATTGTTATTGTGCAAACAACTTTGTAAATAATTAATAAGATTTGATATTTAATGAAACCGTCCATTGTATTGTTGTTGTACCAACAGATCTGTACATAATAACAAGCGTTTGTTTTTAATGAATACAAATGTTGCCAGTACACAGTGAATAAAGTTTATTATTTATATTTTAAGTCAGTTCATTTTGTGATGGGGGGTGGGGTAGCCTAATGGTTAATGCATTCACTTGTCATGTCAAAGGTCTAGGTTTGAATCCTCCCAAGGATATAATGTGTGAAGCCCATTTCTAGTGTCCCCCGCCATATTGCTGGAATACTGTAAAAAGAAACTTTAAACCATACTCACTCATGCACTTATATACTGAACAACAAAAGTTCCTGTGACAGTGAATAAGATTTAATGCAAAGTTATGTTTTTTACCAAATCTGAAACAATTTCGGTTTGCAACAGATAAAAGACTCCTGTAAGTGTTCAAATGGTTTAATTTGCCATACTGACTTCAGAAAATGTGTGATTTCATAAAAACCATGAACATGCCAAAATGTCAATTTACAAATCAATAGCGCGTGTGTCCACCTCTGGTTGCTATGCAAGCAACACATCTTCGTCTCGTGGAATGGACCAGGCGTCGCACAAAGTCCTGTGGGATATCTGTCCATATCTGATGGAGCATGTTTCGAAGTTCCTGGAGGGTCTGTGGAACACGTGGTTGATGTTGAAGGCACCGATCCATCTCATCCCACATGTGCTCGATTGGTGAGAGATCAGTGGAGCGATCTGGCCAGGGGATGACATCCACGTTGTTTTGTTGAAGAGAATCCTGGACAAGTCGAGCAATATGGGGCCGGGCGTTGTCATGTTGAAAGGTAATGCCTTGGCCATGACGACGCAAAAACGGTAGAACAACAGGGCCGATGATCTCGTCGCAGTAGCGCTGTCCATTGAGATTTCCCTCTACAACTATCAAACGGGTCCTCTGTCTTGCTGTAATCCCACCCAGTACCATAATGCTGCCGCCCCCAAACTGATCTTCTTCCATGACACAATGATTGACGTAACGTTCACCTCGACGTCAGTACACACGAGGTGAAAACGAGACTCGTCAGTGAATAGAACTTGTCCCCACTGCATGGCCGTCCAGCGTAGACGCTGTCTGCACCACTGTAGACGTGCTTGACGGTGGTTTCCTGTCAAAATGGGACGTCTGGCGGGTCTTCTGGCGAAAATCCCTGCACATCTGAGGCGACAACATACGGTTTGTGAAGATATTCGTCGAAGACCAGGGATGCTTCTTGCAGTCACTGTTGCTGGCTGGAATCAATTTCGTAGGTGTGTTGTTCGAATCCAGTTGTCTTGTCGATTATTGGTTACGCATGGCCTGCCACTCCGAGGATGGTCTCTCACCGCATTCATCTGTTGCCAACGTTGCCATAAACACCAAATGGTGTTTCTGTGGATGATAAATTGTTTTGCAACATCACGTTGACTCGATCCTGCTTCAAGTGTACCAATGGCTCGCAGTCACTCATCTTTGGACAGGCGTTGCATTTTGTAATGTTGAATAACTGCGTAATTTTGTTGTTTTTCTGAGTGGTTGTTGTCAGCACGATGCTAAACAATGCATATGGAATCCCGTTAACGCACATGTTTTTATACCCATTCTTGGGTTGTGAAATGCATGGGGCTTGCATATAAGTCAACTTTGGCATGGAATGAATGCATGCTTTTCTGTAGCATTTGCGTTTTTGTGACTTGACTCCATACATGTACTACAATATTGAAAACCAAACTTTAGAAAAAGAGCTGTGACTGATAGTGTTGTGTTTAAGGTAGGCTGAGCAATAAAATAAGATGACTAAAACTGCATTTATTTATGTACATGAATTATACTTAAAGGTAAAATGCGAAAAAAATATTCAAAATCTGTAAGTGACACAACTACTTGACAGTGAATCATAAACACATGCTCATGATATAGTCGGAATCGTGACTGCTTTTAGCAGATTTTCTATGGAATATGGAAAGGGTTTTGTCGCTGTTATTAAGGGTAGTCAGGGTATGGGTGAAATGTAGAGTTGTGTCCCTTAGATGGCAGGATTTGCTGGTCATGTATTCTAGTGTTGGTGTTAGTTGGTGTGTCAGCACCAGAACCAGAGAGGTAACGTCTACATCAGGATTACTTTAGGAGTCCTCCAACATCGTGCATAAGGTCGGTGGTTAGATCTTACAAACGATGTTAGAAGATAGTACTTGGCGTTACCCTACCTGGGATCAGCATAAAAGGTATAAAACAAGGATTGGTCGGCTCAGAGTCAGCATGCTGTGTCTTAGTGATATCCATATTAAACTGTAGCATGCTTAGACAGAGGACTAAGGGACTTTTGTTAGAAAGGCCAATAGACATTATGTGTTTTCAAATTTCACTGATGTTAGTGAGTATTCAACACATAGAAATCTTAACATTAAGTTTCTGGGTACTGAAAATCTCAAAACACATATTGTTGGCTTTCAAGTTTCTATACATGTATTTAGGTTGTCTATTTCTATGTTGCCAACATACACCATGGGAATTGGTCTTCAACAACCAATGCTTGTCATAAGAGGCGACTAACGGGATCGGGTGGTCAGGCTCGGTGACTCGGTTGATGCATGTCATCGTATCCCAATTGTGAGGATCGATGCTCATGATGTCAATCACTAGATTGTCTGGTTCAGACTCAATTATTTACAGACCGCTGTCATATAGCTGGAATATTGCTGAGTGCGGCGTTGAACAACAAACAAGAAACCTTGGCAAAACTCCTTCCAACCAAGGTTCTGTTTAAACGAAGGAAAAAGTCAAATTCTGTGAACCTTATTATCTGTTCACTTAAATCCCATCGTAAGATATGGCCAAAGATAATGAGTTTAACCAACCTGGCTGCTATCTCTTTACCCTTGACCAAATAAACAAGACAAACAAACAATAAATGTGTGACCTTAGCCACATTTTCTATCAGGACTTCCTTTGGGCAGAGTCGGATCCAGGAGTTTGAACATTTTGTAGGATCGGGTGACATACCCCCGGCTTAAAAGGTGACTCTATTTTTGGTGCTTCCAAATCCAATTTCTTGGTTGATAGAATCAACATACATATCACACAAACCTACCGTTGTGTAAGGGGTTGCGAAGATCATTCGACCATTACCTATCTTCATCAACATGTTGTTGGCCGTATAACAAACAAGTAAATGGAAACGAGAAACAAATCTGACCTGCACATAAAATTGTTTGGTTTTTCTTACGAATGTATTTTACGGAGTCTTCAAAGAGTCAAGGTTGACTCTCTTATAACAGGGTATGAAACTCCCAAAAATTTCAGCCAGACCACAGGACTGGCTAGCTCAAATACTTGCCAGCCCTGACCAAAACCTGCCCGCCCACTATAATCATATGTTTCTCAGGCTAATTTAATTAAAACTTTAAATTGAATTCATTGAACATGAAGTAATGCAAGAAAAGAAATAGCAAACACTTTTTAGGTCAGATTTGTATTTAATATCCTAGAATACATCATGTAAATATCCTTATTCCTAAATAGGGCCTAAATTTTAGGTTGTCTAAAAGCTAATGGGGTTTCTTTTTGGTTACATTTTATCATTCATCTTTACATGTGAATTAATGCTTATCATCGGGTAATATTTAGAATATTTTCACATATGAAATATAACCCGACTGTCGGGCAGGGGGATTTGAAAATCTGGCAGCCCGAGTTGAAATCAACCCGTCTCGGACGGTCGGGCAGGCAGGTATTTCGAACCCTGACTTATAACGACTGACGTCCATACCGGACAAAAAAGGTGTCCACTTTATGCAGACGGCGGCGCGTCAGTTCAAGGGAAGCAACTCCTTTCGGCTTATCTACCACATATATTGTGCATGCGCTTGCTATCCATACAGACATATCACTGTAATTAAAAATAAATCCCCTCACAATAATATGAATTTGTATAAGTGAAACTATCGGCTTTGATCCGTACGACTTTAAATTACATATGAGATAGTAATTTTATTTGATCTTTGACAGCTGTGATATACTAACAATATTTAACAGCTGTCCATTACCTTTTACTCCCTCGTTGATCAATACTACTTTATTATCATATGGTTTTTTTCAGTTCGTATCAATATTGCTCTACTGGATAACACATATGTATCTGACTGTTTTGTGTTATATGTTCATAATCAATCCTGTATTAGATAAGGGGAACTATCCCAAAAAATTTATAAAAATGTCATGTATTCATGTTCTTTCAACTAAAAGCCTGTAAAAGTCTTCACTTGATCCATAATTGTTTAGACAATTATGAAAAATTGTTTAATCCTATGCACAATTAAAGTTAGTTGAGATCATTTCCTTGTTAATCTTGACACGATGGTATATTTCATGCAGGTGAACGGTTAAATTTTACAATGACCTGATAAGTTTCACACAACAATCACGTATATATATAAATATCGTGATCATGGCAAGCATGGGTTGCTGAAGACCTATTCTACCACGGATCTTCACGGGCAAAAGCCCTTACTGATATGATTCGAGTGTTGTGACCGATGCAGCGGTCCACTGCGGACTGACTTAACCTTGCAATCACGGCGTACAGTAGAAGTCCTGATATAAATTCTCCCAGTCCAGACGGTTCTCATGAACGCTAAGTCCCTTTATCCGGGCTATAAGCACTCGTCGGACATCGCATTTAAACTAATCCTCGCCCTCGTTGTAATGACAAGTTTATCTTCCAATTTGATAAAGATTACTCTGCATCCAGAAGTATTCGCCACGTTTTGCATTAAAATAGTATTAACACCCGAAAGAAAACTATCCGTTTCTTTTCATATTGTAAGATGGTGTTCTTCAGCTGAAAAGATTCGCGGTAAGATAAAATAAACGGACAGTAATACTAGGGCTGGGACGAGTCCAAATTTACTACCCGGGTACCCACCCCCTATTACCCGACCCAACCCAGGTACCCACTGTAGGTCTCAGGAGATGGGGGGCACGGGTGGCCCAGTCGTCTAAGGCGCCGCGATTCGCTGTGCAGAGTTGCGTCCCCTGGGCACTCCAGAAACCTATGATTGTGGGTTCGAATCCCGGTTCTCCCCGATTATGTGTCTAGGTTTGTCAGCACCATACCCGTGCTCGTGGGTTTCACCGAAGTGGTAAACGTCTGAGACCTGCATCACTTCGGGCTTTCCTCCCACATTAAGCTGACACGCCGTGATATAACTGGAATACTGTTAAAAGCGGCGTTAAACCCAACTCACTCACTCACTCTCAGGAGATGTCTCAAAATGTCTGATTAGGAACATTTTTAGAATAGCCCTGGCTAAAAACATTTAGATACATGTATTAAACAATCTGGTCATTCATACAGTGAAGTTGAATTAAGTTATATCTTCATTCAATCATATGAAAAATCAGAAGGAATGGGTGCATAGTCAGAAAGAAATGCGAACATTAGTGACTTGTAGTGTAACCATATAATTCTAGATAATATCTGTCATTAAACAATTTATCACGTGACTAACAACGGGTCAGGGTCGTCCTGTGGGTACCCGGGTCCTACTCAGTACCCAGCCGACCCGGGTACCCGAGTTACCCGTCCCAAAGTAATACATTTGTTTACTACGTTAACCTCTTATCTTGGTATCTTTAACCTCAGAAAACTCGTGTTTGTGGGTTTCACCAAAGTGGTAAACGTCTAAGACCTGCATCACTTCGGGCCTCCCCCTATATTAAGCTGTCACGCAGTGATATTACTTGAATACTGTTCAAAGCGGCGTTAAACCCAACTCACTCACATTACAGCTGTTCCCTTATGGGAAAGCGGCAACAGCGACATCGGCCTCATCACCAGCAGCTGTCGGAGCTGTGAGGCGTACAAAGACCACAATACATCAAGGGATGAAGGCGTATCGCAACGTGATCAGGAGTATTGATTTGTCATCGTTTATTTAAGGACTGTTTCCTTTTAAAGCGGAATAAAAATAACGACTGGGTATGTTTTCGGCCTTAACAGAGATGAATTCGTGAGCGACTGTTATTTTACGCTACAGGCAACTATACTCCAACGATATTACGACCGACTAATGGTAAACCCCAGAGGCATGGGTCGTTGCTCGCACTTTTCACCATTAGCCCACGTGGATGTTCAATTACATATTGGATTTTGTCGCACGATAATGCTATCATATGCCGTCTTTTGTTCATTTTTGTGAAGCCGTCTTAGAAAGGAACGTTCCTGGTCTGCTCTATTCTTTGTTTGTTTGTTATTTAACGCCGCACTCAGCAATATTCCAGCTATATGACGGCGGTCTGTAAATAATCGAGTTTGGACCTGACAATCCAGTGATTGACATCATGAGCATCGATCCACGCGATTGGGAAACGATGACATGCATCAACCAAGTCAGCGAGCCTGACCACCCGATCCCTCTTACGACAAGCATAGTCACCTTTTACGGCAAGCATGGGTTGCTGAAGACCTATTCTACCCCGGATCTTCACGGGTCTCTGCATCATTCCTTATTTTTTATTTCCCTTGTCGCTACAGACCGCAACCATTGCCTTTGTATCTTTTGAATCTCCATCCTACTTTTCTGTAACAGTTATCCTTTTCTATAGGACAGGGGTGGCACAGCCGTCTGAGGCGCCGCAATTCGCTGTGCAGGGTTGCCTCCCTTGGGCACACCAGGAACCTATGACTTTGTGTTCGAATACCGGTTCGCCCCGATTATGTTTCTAGGTTTGTCAGCTCCATGCATGTGCCCTGTGGGTTTCATTAAAGGGGTACCCATCTGAGTCCTGCATCAATTCGGGCTTACCTCCCATAATTAAGCTGACACGCCGTGGTATACCTGGAATACTGTTCAAAGCGGGGTTAAAACCTCACTCACTATCCTTTTCTGTTGATATTTTAGAATAGGGGACATACGGACTTATTTATGAACACACAATGCCTTTTAAAAAGTGGTTTAATGTAACACATTTTATATTTGGGATAACACTTTCTTCGTTAAGTACACATTCTAGTAATTGTTGGGTTGAGTCCCATCCGGGATTCGAACCAACACTCTCAGAGAGCACCTAATCGCCAGCACACAAAGTCAGGGATCTAACCCACTCAGCCATGCACCGAGTTTTCCACAAAATGAAATACTTTGCGTACCACTCTTATACGTGTAAATTGGAACGGCTCCAATGGCCGACAGCAATACACAAGGCTTTTTAGACCCCCAAAAGTACTAGAATTTGTACTTCACTGAGAAAGTGCAATCCTAAACATAACATTTGTGACGGACTAATTTAGCTACCACTCGAGTGATACTCATTTTATCTTCCCATACTTTATTTACAGACAAGGGGTGGTCGGATAGTCTGATGGTAAAAGCGCTAGCTCGTCGCGCCGACGACCCGGGTTCGATTCTCGACATGGTTACAATGAGTGAAGCCCATTTCTGGTGTCCCCCGCCGTGATATTACTTTACAGACAAGAATATCTCCGTATTCCCACCTGTTATTCTAGTTTGTTTGTTTGTTTGTTTAACGCCAGACACACTTAATAATATTCCAACTGTATGACGGCGGTCTGTAAATATTCTGGACTAGCCAGTCCAGTGATTGACATCATGAGCATCAGGTCAGACAACCCGATACCCAGTCTGTCTACAGACCCTGATACAAATATATCCAATATCGCCAATGCAAGTGTATAATATTAGGCAAGTCTAGATTACTGCAGTGTCAGAAAAAAACATCTCTGAGCTCCTATTTATTATAGCTTTAATTTAATAACTGTTTTTTTTTAATCTTTACATGTTCATTTGAGAGACTAGATGTTAGTCTGTCCGATACTGTTAGTCGCCTCTTCAGACAAGCATGGGTTTTGGAAGACCAGTTCTAACCCGGATATTCATGGGTTTGTTCCACAAGTGATTAAGGAGTTCGCTCGCCGGCAAGGACGCTGGTTCGATTCCCACAATGGTGTACGCGCAGTCCCTGTCCTGGTGCCATTCGCCCTGATATGGCTACAAACCGGTACAAAATTAAATGTTATTTTGTCTACTTATATAGGCTGTTCACGCTCAGGTGCGGCGGGGGTAGTGTTGTGGTTAGAGCATTCGCTCTCCACGCCGAAAGACCCGGGGTCGATTCCCGACATTGGTACAATGTGTGAAGCCCATTTCTGGGGATCCCTGTCTTAATATTGATGTTATATTGCTAAAACCGGCGTAAAATCATACTCACTTCACGCTCATGCCGCACTCATTTTCATTAGCAAACAACAAGCAATAGGAAATGTATACTTGTCGTGAATTAAATTATTGCTTATCTAAATAGGAACCTCGTTGAGAGCCACTTATCTGTTCCGAATCAAGCCGCATTCACGTATACACGCCCAGTGTCAGCTTCGCTACATTCACGGTTCTGTATTTTAGTCGCGTCCTAGCATGGAGGGGATGCGATAGTCTGTCTGTCAGTCATTAAACCATATCATTTCCCTTCCACCCAGCCCTTAATTCAATACTCAAGTTCTAATTGAAGTAAGTCTAGATTTTCCACGGGTTCTTAAATTCCCCTTTCTTTGGTACTCCTTTTCAATTTCAATTTGGCTTGTTTCTATCAAAATTATACATTTTCAGAGACTGAGCGTCAGTCTAGTGATATGAGAACGTCTGCATTTCATAACAGGAAATCGTCTGCATCTGTAACAGGAAGGCGGTATCTGGTTTCAGTGAGGAAAGAGAGCATACGTCAACTTCAGCCGAACAACAAGAACGCCTAAAATGACGTCAAACTGGGTTATTGTCTCACCGCACGAACTCAGACATCAGTAAACAATTGACAAATGTATAAATCATTTCATAAATGGATGATTTTCATAAACTTACTTTTATCAAACCGTATTGGTTAAACATTCCATTCTAAATGGCGGCGGTATAGCATTTTAATTCAAATGCGTTTGCTCATCGAACCAAAAAGTCTGGGTTCGATGCCAACATGTCTACAATGATTTTCATCGTGCCCCATGTCATAATAGTGCTCGGTTATTTCTAAAAACCGTATTCACACACTCAGTGGTTTAATCCCTCGGTCGTCTCGTCGAAGACCGGGTTTTAACCTGCGGTGATATGGTTGGATTATTCCTAAAAGCACCCGAAAACTGTATCCACTCACTCACTCACTCACTGTAGGTTCATATTGACGCAAGCCACGAATCGCTCAGAGTAAGCAAATTAATGCCTCATCCGGGGTCTGCAACAGCTCGAAGCGCTTGCGCACTTTTCCAAAATGGCGGCGCAACTACCGCTTGGTTGCCTTGCCCTAATGAAGTACATAATCGAGGAGACTCGATGACGAGTTGTTGAATTTTCTGACTACCGTCATTGAAGATGTGGAGCAGACTGAGGATGATGGGATGTTAGCTGCCTTTGCCCATTTCCCAGTTGATCCCGTCAAGAATTTCTTGTTCCGCCGTCGAACTCAGCCGGCGATTGGTAGATCTATACGATTGCCAACCGCTGACAGTTGCGCCCCCATTTGAGGCGAATCGCTGCACATCGCTTGCAAGCGACTGGCACTTTTCAACGCTCCCCTAGTTTAGACTTGCAATGATATTGCTGGATTATTGCTAAAATCGCTCTAAAACCGAGCCCACTCAGTCACTTAAGGCGATATGGAAGGCCAGTGGTTAAAGCTTTAGCTCGTCACACCGACAATCTGGAAATCCACCTCCCATGACATTGCTGGAATTTTGCTGAAAGCGGCGTAAAACATTACTCATTCATCAACTCACTAACTAGGGTGATTCAAATGTTTTGTTGTTGAGGGGGCTGTTCGTTCAGTTATTTATCTTCCAGAGCTGGCTTCCACAACAAGCGGGGACACGGGTGGCCCAGTCGTCTAAGGCACCGCGATTCGCTGTGCAGAGTTGCGTCCCTTGGGCACGCCAGAAACCTATGATTGTGAGTTCGAATCCCGGTTCGCCCCGATTATGTATCTAGGTTTGTCAGCACCATACCCGTGCTCGTGGGTTTCACCGAAGTGGTAAACGTCTGAGACCTGCATCACTTCGGGCTTACCTCCCACATTATAAGCTGACACACCGTGATATAACTGGAATAATGTTAAAAGCGGCGTTAAACCCAACTCACTCACTCCATGACAAGCCTCTGAACTATCAAAAGACACTCGGGTGAGATTCTCCATGTATACCGGCCTATAAGTATATCTGTAACACCAAGCATCCAGTAGATATCAGGTGTCAGATTGAAAAGGAGGTACCACCCACTGATGCTGTACGTCCTGTTTATATACAAGCATGGCGTAACACGTAAACATGTTCACTATGTAAGACCGGATCAATTTGTCTTCTTGTTTACTGATAAGCCGGAATTTTTCCCCAAGTTGCACCTATAATAAAAACTAGTAAATCTGAACTCGGCTGATGCATGTCTTTGTGGTAGCGCTTTACATCAACCTTTTCACTAGCTTAATTTCCGCATGTGAATGAATGAATATTGCTTTACGCCAGCTTTTGGCGGCATCCGCTTGTGAATATGTTGCAGTAATGTTCACAAAAACCGCCTAGTTGACACCTGTTCTTACATTTATAAAACGGTTCAAATTTCAGGGCCATATAATCACAAGAGTATAATATATACTTGAAATGTGCTACGACTGGTGTTCCCTGTATGCCGTGCGTGGACAGATTGACCTATAGATATTCTTCCTCAACGTCATCGCGCCATTGGTGCACTTGGCAAAACGGAGTTAAAACAAACAACACAAGTAGTGAAGGTGTTGTTGTTTGTTGTTTGTGGACTAAACACACAATCTTTGGCGACAAGTAAAAGTGCCGAGGTGTTGTCAGAAAGCGTTCCTGCATTTAGTGTAAGAGTGAGTCAGTCAGTCAGTCAGTTAGACAGACAGTGATTGAGTTGGATTTGAACCAGTTATCTCACGGCGTGTCAGCTTGATGTGGGAGGAAAGCTCGAAGTGATGCAGGTCTCAGACGTGACAATGAGCAGGAGTATATGATGCTGACAAACCTACAAACATAATCGGGACGAACCGGGACTCGAACCCAGTTTTCTCGATAGTTTTCTGGCGTGCCCAAGGGACGCAACTCTGGACAGAGAAGTGCGGTGTCTCAGACAACTGGGCCATTCGTGCCTCCTTCAGTATGAGTTGAGGTGAGGTGAAATGGGGTTTAACGTCGCGTCCAAGATTATTGCACTTATATAGCGACGTGAGTGTGTGTGTGTGTGTGTGTGTGTGTTGTGTGTGTGTGTGTGTGTGTGTGTGTGTGTGTGTGTGTGTGTGTGTGTGTGTGTGTGCGTGTGTGTGCGTGTGTGTGCGTGTGCGTGCGCTTGTACTAGTCCGGACTGATGCCGATTTATAGTGCTGAGATACCATGCCGCAGTTTTACACGAATACCCCACTCAGACACAGTATACTGACTCCGAGCCGACAAGTCCTTGTTTTAGCGCCCTTAATGTCGAGCGCCAGACAGGGTAACAAAAAGTACCAACTTTTAACGTCTTTTGGTATGACGCGGTCGGGGATCGAACCCCGGACCTTCCGCGCTCCGGGCGGACGCTCTACCACTAGACCACGGAGGCGGTACTTTCAGTATGAGACATAAAACACGCCATGATGTGGTACACGATAAACCTATGTTGTAGGCGATTCACTGTCAGGGTACAGTCGTTTATAACATCTGACGATATGGCTTGTACCATATCTTAGCTGTATGACGTAGAACACACCATAAAACATCCCATCGCATAGACATAACGGGTTTTATTACCCATACGGTTCAAAATAAGCGAGTTAATATAAGATTCTGCACGAAGCACATGTGTGTATAATATTGTTCACGTGTGGCAGACCTCAGTGTTGACGTAATACTGACATCATTGTTGACGTCATAGTAAATGTTGACGTAGAGTTAAACACGCTGCTTCTTTTCTACAGCTATTTATAAGAAATGTTCGTGCTAATATATATAGAGAATGATAGGTGCCGCATGCAAATATATAAATTATCCACAAACAGTTAATAAGAGCAAAAGAATTTGGAAATCACTCTTTTCTGAATGGTCAATCTGAGGTATCAAATCACAATAACCACCTTTCATTGAAAGAGCCGATTTGACGGTCGCGTCGCCGCGGGTTTCAATATTTATAGAAAAGTACTCGGATGATAATATTTACAGAAGATGACTGTGGAATTTATTTTTTATTAGGTATTTCTTTATACTTAAAGCCTAGGCAAGTCTAGATCAAACTTACACAGTCTAGTTATCTTGAATCCACAAAACAGCAGAAGAGGAGAGGTTCTTTAGAATTTAAAAAAAATATATTTTAAAGACATGTTTTTATTGACGAAGTATGAAAACAACAGAAGAGGAAAGGTTCTTTCGAATTTAAAAAAAATATATTTTAAAGACATGTTTTCCTTGAATAAGTGTCAGTCTAAGTACTCAGTCAAACTTCCATTTAGTGCCGTTAAATCTAACGGTAACCCAGCTCTACATTAAAAACAGTATGTTCATCTCCTTAGTAACCAAATATTCTCGCTTATTGGATTGGAGCTGAATTTCATGTTGACACAAGGCCTGTAATAAATGATATAATAGATATACGAGCACCAAAACCAAAAAGCGCTTGGCGTGCAAGTAATGGAAAGATATGATTATCCTCTAATGTAGAAAGTCAAACTAATTACGCAACACCCATCGTCTAATGACATCGTAAGAGCTATAAAATGACGCCAACACTAATTAATAAGCCACCAGTCCGCCCTGAACGCTCATCGAACCAGTTTCTCGGGGGGGAAACAGCAACAAACCACTTAATTGATTCGCAAGTTACTGGCTGTTAATATCAATAACACACCTTCACAAATTACGCAAAATTATATACTCACCGACAAAAGAAACGCAAATACCATACATGTTGGTTAATATAATTTTATGAAGAATTACTCATATTCAAGAGATATCAGATTTGTTCGACACACAAACGAACATACTGGTATGTTGTGTGAATCGACGCTCATGAACGCATCACATGTGACGTCATAGATACCTGAGTCGAGATGCACCATTTGTCTCGTGCAGAATTAGCGTTTAAAGTTTGGAAATTACGTGCGGCATATCGTGATAAGAATAAAGACACTCTGTGGTAATACTTGACTGATTGTTAGTTTTGTCATTAATTTGTGCACATAGGAAACATCTCATCTTAACGTACACACTTCTCTATATGTTTCTCTGGTTCACGTTTCTTTTTGCGGTGAGTATATATTTCTATCGCAACTGCTTCTCTGCGTGTTCTAGCTAGTCTTCTGATGTTAAAGATTAACGCCGTGTTTTTATATATACAGCCGTAGCTGGTCAAGGGCACTAGAGGTCAAGTGGATAAACTGATTTGTATAAGCTCACTTGCTGACTCTAACGCATGGTTTTATCCGTGTCAAGTGGATAAACTGATTTGTACGAGCACACTTGCTGACTCTAACGCATAGTTTTATCCGCGTCAAGTGGATAAACTGATTTGTACGAGCTCACTTGCTGACTCTAACGCATGGTTTTATCCGTGTCAAGTGGATAAACTGATTTGTACGAGCACACTTGCTGACTCTAACGCATAGTTTTATCCGTGTCAAGTGAATAAACTGATTTGTACGAGCTCACTTGCTGACTCTAACGCATGGTTTTATCCGTGTCAAGTGAATAAACTGATTTGTACGAGCTCACTTGCTGACTCTAACGCATGGTTTTATCCGTGTCAAGTGGATAAACTGATTTGTACGAGCACACTTGCTGACTCTAACACATGGTTTTATCCGTGTCAAGTGGATAAACTGATTTGTACGAGCTCACTTGCTGACTCTAACGCATGGTTTTATCCGTGTCAAGTGGATAAACTGATTTGTACGAGCACACTTGCTGACTCTAACGCATGGTTTTATCCGTGTCAAGTGGATGAACTGATTTGTACGAGCTCACTTGCTGACTCTAACGCATGGTTTTATCCGGGTCAAGTGAATAAACCGATTTGTACGAGCACACTTGCTGACTCTAACGCATGGTTTTTTCCGTGTCAAGTGAATAAACTGATTTGTACGAGCTTACTTGCTGACTCTAACGCATGGTTTTATCCGTGTCAAGTGAATAAACCGATTTGTACGAGCTCACTTGCTGACTCTAACGCATGGTTTTATCCGTGTCAAGTGGATGACAAGTGCAATGTTACATTGATTCAATAAACACACACATATCAACAAGAACCAATAAACCGTTAGATAATTGATGACCCACGGACATGATGATGTTGAAAGTGTTTGCCAATAACTCGCAAGCCTTCACATCAACAACGTAAAGATATAAATACTCATGAGTTTATACTCGGCATATAAAGTGCGGGTTAATGCTGTTATCATGAATGGTTACCGGTAAAACTCAGTCTCAATATCATACGACTTTTGAAAGACAGGACCGCGGTTGGCCCAGAGGTCTAAGAAGCTGTCAATCTCATTAAAATCACATCTTAGTTCTCGCTACCGCTAAACAGAGATCTGAGGACATCCCATTACGAGTCACGTCAGACCGACCTTGCGCAAACTTTGACCGACCAATGGAATGACCAATCAGAAGGCAGGTTTCTCGTGCATTACGGCACTAATTTCAAATTGGCGACTACGCTTAGAAACATATTTTGACAAATTCTCGATTACAAATTTGAAACCTAAACAAAAGAACATTCTGGAATGGGTAATAGATGGTCTAGATCATATGGATTCAGTCGCTAAACCCGTAACTATCGTTCGGAATACCCAGTGTTAAAGTTTTCGAGGTTGCATGATTAGAAATCACATTCCGACTGTCAATTTCATGAGCTGGTAAGCGACGCTCTGATTGGTCGGATGAAAGGTCGTTCTGACCTGACCCCTAATGGGATGTCTTCAGATCTTTGTTTAGCGGTAGCGAGAACTAAGGTCTGATTTTTTTAAATTGAAGGAGCTGCAAGTCGAGAGATGTGAAATTCTGTCTCGCAGGGAACATTACTTGGAATAAAAGTGTGTTCTGTGTCGTACGGAAGATGTCTTGGAATAAAAGTATACTCTGTGTCGTATCGGGTATAGTTCATTGGTTTAAATGTTTTAATTGTTCCTGCTAATGTGTGTTGAATGTCGCAAGGTAGGTCACATGTGATGGTGTATGTAATTTATATCTGAGATGGTCACTCACAATAGTGTATGTAATTTATATCTGAGATGGTCACTTACAATAGTGTATGTAATTTATATCTGAGATGGTCACTTACAATAGTGTATGTAATTTATATCTGAGATGGTCACTTACAAAAATGTTTTCCGCGCCGTGAAGATGGCCGCTTGATGTAGTGTTTTCTGTTTGATAGGTAGTGTATGAGTTACAGCCTCTCTCCCGTCTTGTAATAATTCGAGATTCTGCACAATATAATATAATGATACACGTTTCAATGCAGGACACGATACAGTGATTCCAGTAGCCCCATGTCACCGTTATATACAGGGATGTTCTGCTACAGCCCTATTACGCCGCATGCTTATGACGGACAGATCCTGCAGCCTAAGGACCTGACTTAAAATTCCGTTAAAACCACGTGACTTCCACAAGACGTCGCTATCCGACAGTGTGGTAGGATAGTCCTGTGGCTGTGAGGACGCTGGGAGGAAGGGGAGAGTGATTTATACCGCCGAGTGAGCATCAACAAGATCGATATGAACCGAGAGCCTTGTAAACTACCTATGTGGCTTCGCTCGCAATCAGTGCATATCTGCAGCACGCCAGGGCCAATGGAGAACCCCAACCTGCTGCAAAACGGATGATTCTATTTCACCCCAACTGCCCATTGTCGACGTGCGTTCCATTGGACATTCATCGTCCCCGATATCCAGTAAAGGGAGCATATGAATTGGCTTTTTTCAGTGTCTTAGAAGATAGAATCTCTATTCCTGGGAGTTCCGAGTTATAGTTCCACCATCATGATGCGACAGCAGGGTCACTCCACAGGGACTAATCTCACCAAGTGTTGAACATAGAAGCCAATGCACGCTCGCTTGTAACTCCGCTGTTAAGATCCGACGTTGTTGGTGATGGTGGATCATCATTCTCTCCAACCATGAGGCGGATGCGTTATTTTGATAAAAGGGGGAGTGTTGTGTGCACGTGAAACACGGAGTGAGTGAGTTGGGTTTAACGCCGCTTTTAACAGTATTCCAGTTATACCACGGCGTGTCAGCTTGATGTGGGAGGAAAACCCGAAGTGATGCAGGTCTCAGACGTTTACCACTTCGGTGAAACCCACAAGCTCGGGTATGGTGCTGACAAACCTAGAAACACAATCATAGGTTTCCGGCGTGCCCAAGGGACGCAACTCTGCACAGCGAATTGCGGCGCCTTAGACGACTGGGCCACCCGTGACCAGAAACACGCACTGACTTGGTGGAGGGCGCAGCTAACGTTTAAGGTGTAAAGTTAACACTTATTATTACCCATATGGTTAGAAATAACAGAGTTAATAAAAATCGTATGTGCGTTAGTGCAAATATCACTTCACGCGCATCAGTGTCTTGCAATTGCTTACGTAATCCAGACAGCAAGGTTGACGTCATTCGAATCGTATTTTTGATGTAAGGTCGGAATGACGTCACACCAGAAACGACGTTACAGCTGAAGATTTTTGACGCCATTCGACAATTAATTTTGTTTTTCTAAGACAGGGTCGTGATCAGTGCAAGTTTCTAAAGAGGAGCTCAAAAGAATATAATGTACAATAAAGAAATTATGACGATCGCAAAATTAAGTTAACATCTGAGGTGTCTGAAAAAAGGATGCAACTCACATGTTATATAATGCCTCAAAGTGAAATTGGCCAATCGGAGAGCAGAACTACTAACCCCACATGAGCCCGTATACCGTTCACTAAGATGGTAATACTGACAAAATATGAGATTCTAGAACGTATACCGCCAGTAGCAACCATTTTGGATTTTTCAACACCCACCTCACATGTTTCATAAGAACAGTCTGGTTATTCAGTTATTCGTCACTGTTCGAGTTTTTAAATAACTAATTGTGAGGTGCAAAGACATTTAAGAATAGACTTTCACTTCAAAGTGTGTGAACGTCGGAGCTTGCGACGATGTTCACACAATGTTTGACCCTCACCCTATGAAGGTTCATACTCCAATGAACTTACAACAAATTGAAAGTCAATTCTTATCATTTTTTATCACAATTCTTTACCTAAAAAAATGTAGGCCTTGGTCTATACACAATTTGTTTAGTACGTGTGACTTCATGTTTACACTGACAGCCATACAGCAACCAGCTGTATCGCGGAATAAAATAGTTCCTCAAAAAGAGAGTATGTATGCACAACTTGCTATTCAGAAACATCTGACAGTCACATGTATTTAAATTATATCACCTTTAGATGAGAAAGGTCTGTTATGAACTACCCCAGTAAGTCAGTCACAATGACAGCGCGTCGTACTACATTTACATCAAGTAAAAGACGCCAAAATGGCCGACACGAAAAACGTGACGCGAGAGATTTCGGAAGTTGTTAAATGAACCTGTGGCGGTTACACGTTTTGGTCATCATTGGTCAATTGGCCGATCATTGAAAGGTGATTAAAGATGTGTCAAAGAGACACTAAGATAAATGAGAGACCATATAATAATACTATTATATGGTCTCTGGATAAATTTACTGATTGATGTAGACTGTCACTGTCAGCTTAGACACGGATCGAATCTATACAACGATAGTTTTGATGTGCATTTCTTCGTTTTGTTCACTGGGATGGGCCATGTGACCGACCAATGGAAAAGCCGCATATCGTGTAAAATAATTTTAAAATTTTAATTAAAATAATATTAAATATTAAAGAAACCACGTTCGAGACTTTATCAATAAAAATTGCAGAGAAAAAAAAGCTCACAACGGAGGTCACTGATTTACAAATATAAGATAGCTACGCGATAAATCGCAAAGAACAATGAAGAACGAGGTGTAGTTTATTGCACGATAAAGCTATTTTTATCATGACGTCATTCCTGGAGAGTGGCATGGTTTATATTCTCCTTGCAGTGTTTTATTGTGCGATAAACAACTTCCATGAGTCGTTTATTTCTTGAATAGCAACGTCACAGAACATAATATAGGATGACGTCAAAAACAAGAAACGTGACTCCAATGACGTCATAGAATAGATAATAGCCCGTCGTTAGGGAAAAGCGGAATGCTATTAGTCACACATTCGTCACCACTCGCCCCTTTCCGTAACCTGCAAGAAGATCGGCTTGTCCCGGAATAACACGAGTTGGTCACGAATGTTAAGTCACAGTGGCTCGCAGATTTCTGATAACATGTGGGCCTTTTTTATACTTCTATCCTTTATTACTGTAATACTCAACGTTCACTTTTCGTGCAATATATAATTATATATTCCATTGTTAACGTTCGTGCTTACATTAAGCTTTGTATCGGAAACATATGTACTGGTCTTGTCATTCACACCGGTTGTAAGTGTCAAGTTTTCATTGCGACACGACGTGCGATAAAGACACTAGAAAGTGTAAACTTTTCGGCATTTTAAATTCGTTATGGTGTCTTTTGTTGCCATATACAGTGTCATTGCACGGCGCCATGGCTTCAGATTAATTATGAAAAAATATTAATAACTACCACTGTCGATAAATCAGTGTCAACAGTATAACACTATGATTGTCTCATCATAATACCCCATGTTCCTTGAAAACAATCAGAAATGTTTCTGGGAGTCATTGTTGTGAAAACATAAAATATTTAAAGTGAAATGTGCCACGAAAGCACCACGAGCAAATTACAATTTGTTTTATCTTTTTTGTTACACATGTCCGTGTTATTACAGTAAAGGTACTATCAGCAATAGGTAGGTATACTACAAAATTTCTTTGCGTCGTGTTGATCCTCTAGATCAAAGTAATTGGCGATGTGCCTTATTTGTCACGGGTTTGAGAAACCATGGGGATAGGTAATCGTTTGAAAGATGCAACCAAACTTTTGAAAGAAACTTTATCTTTGTCTCGCATGTGTATAATGATATGCGTACATACGAAATACTTAAATAATTATGAAAATACAATCACAACAGGGAGGCACACTCAGTTCTAGACTGGTTTACCTACCCTACAGCGCTTGTGCCCCTCGCTTGCAGCCGAAGCAAAGGGTTACCTACCAGTCTAGCTCTATCCGACCTATTTCCCCATCCATCATTTCGCTGTGGTGAAACGTCGACCCAAATCCGTGAAGGGGGTAGGTCTGTCGAGAGGGACGGGGACAGGCCTACAACATATCGCAGAGGGTAACGTTGACCAATTTCTGTGTAGCGAAGTCTGCCTGTCGAGAGGGTTGGAAACTGGCCTATAGCATATCGCCATGCGGGAAACGTTGACCCAGTTTCCGGAAAGCGAGATATTAGCACTTTTGGACTTTTTACAGGAGTAAACATGTTACCATCAGGGAGGTAACTCTCATAGGGAAGTGTGGTTCATGGTTAAAAATAACAAAAGCACACACAACGTTAAATGTAGGGTTTCAATTTTAACAATATCTGCATGTCTCAATGTGCAGTTCTACTTTATTATAAAATAACATTACAACATTGTAGCTATTACTTTGAAAACGTTAAATATTAAAAAGATATTAATAAGAAATAATAACTTTACCACTGTAGATATATCATTGTCAACAGTATCATGTATACCACTATGATTGTGTCAACTTAATACCCCATGTTCCTTGAAACCCAACACCAACTGTTTCAGGAAGTCACTGTTGTGAAAACATATTACCATTTTTGTTTTCATAATATGTTTGCTTTCTCCTTTATATTACATATATATTAAAACTGAAATGTGCCATATTTTCATTCCTGATTCTGAAGGCACCACATGCAATAAATTACAATTTGTTTTATTTTCAGGGTAACATGTGCGCTTTATGACGGTATAGGTTCTTGCATCAATAGGTAGGTTTACTACCTAATGTCTTTGTGCCGTTAAGACGCCTCGCCCAGTATTTATTCCTGCTAATCTAAAATGACACAATATACAACAATGGATACCCCAACTAAAACAAAAGTACTCACGGAAATGAAAAAAACCCTGTTTTTTCGACCTCAGATCTTAAATAAATGCAGTTAATATACAAAATATGTAAATATTCAAACAACTAAATAAGTACTAATTGGGCCGTGGCACAAGTACAGCGTATCAAATGTTTTTATGCCTTTTTACACGTAAAAGTGTGTAAAAATGTGAATAAAACAGACTATTGTGAAACAGGGCATAACCAGGTGTAAGTAGATCAAGGTGACCTATGACACCTTGACGACAGGTGAGAACAGGTGCATAATGCCTATAGTCTGTTTCTGCTATGTCAATTTGGACTTAGTTTTATTTTTGAATGTTGAAAGTGCCGACAAATTACTTCTTGTAAAGTACATTTTGTATTGTTCACTGAGATCAAACTAGCAAATCCAGACTAGTACTTTTCGAGTTGTTTTGTTATTTCGTATTTACAGCTACGTAACACTTTGTGTCGATTTTTAAATTGAGAAAAACAGGTTTTTTTCATTTCCGTGAGTACTTTTTAATAATATTACCCTGATGGGAAGTAATATCAAGGGTAATAACCTTTCGATGCGATTGGTTAACTGAAGCCAATACACGTCACATTGTTCATTGTTGAGAAAAATGCAATATATGACAACATCATCCATTGTTGATAACACCATCAACTGATTACATGGCGTCATCTGAACAATAGGCTGCCTTCGGTGAAGTTCAAATGTACGGGTGACATTTCATTTGCTTTTCTCTATGTCGTCTTAAAATGTCAACGAGTAATACATGTATACAGAATAGGGCGGTCAGGTAGCCTAGTGGTTAAAGCGTTCGTACGTAACGCCGAAGACCCGGGTTCGATTCCCGACATGGTTGCAATGTGTGAAGCCCATATGTGGTGTCCCCAGTCGTGATATTGCTGGAATATTGCTAAAAGCTACGGTGGCCCATAAGGGACATGGAGTCTGTTTTTCAATATTTTGATGTTTCACTTAATTTAATCGTTACCTTTTGCAAATTAACACAATTTTTCATACAAATATGTTATAAATCATGTATAAAAACAACCGAAACATGGAAAATGTACTTTCAAGTAGCTATTGAGTCGCTGAAATATATATATATTTTAGTTTTTGACATTTTCGCGTTTGTTTTTTTTATTTTCGTTTTTGTTTTTGACATTTTCGTTTTGGTTTTTGACATTTCCATTTCAGTTTTTGACATTTTCGTTTCACTTTTCGGCGATTCAATATCTTCTTTAAACATGATTTATCACAGATTTGTAATACAAATCGTGTTAATTTGCAAAAGGTTACGATAAAAGTAAGTGAAATATCAAAATATGGAAAAACAGACTCCATATCCCTTATTGGCCACCGTAAAAAGCGGCTTTTCGGATTGCGGATCAAATGTCCCTCGTGAATGAATGCTGTAATTTACTACCGGGGTACCCACCCCCTATTACCCGACCCAACCCAGGTACTCACTGTAGGTCTCAGGAGATGGGGGGCACGGGTGGCCCAGTCGTCTAAGGCGCCGCGATTCGCTGTGCAGAGTTGCGTCCCTTAGGCACGCCAGAAACCTATGATTGTGGGTTCGAATCCCGGTTCGCCCCGATTATGTTTCTAGGTTTGTCAGCACCATACCCGTGCTCGTGGGTTTCTCCGAAGTGGTAAACGTCTGAGACCTGCATCACTTCGAGCTTTACTCCAGCATTAAGCTGACACGCCGCGATATGACTGGAATACTGTTAAAAGCGGCGTTAAACCAAACACTCTCACTCACTCACTCGGGGTCAGTTCCCGATGTGGGTGCAATGTGTGAATCCCATTTCTGTTTACCCCCACCATATGATATTAATGAACACAAATTACGTGCTCTTGTCATCGCCATATTATCAGATATGAAGAATATATTAATAGAAACAGGTGCGCTATTCTGGTGGCTGCTACAATAGGTGTAGGTTATTCGGGAAACGTGTGTGTTATTAAAGCGGGATCATCGTCATCAGTGTAATCACCCGTTATTGAGGCCGACTGAAAGTGTTACGCCATCACCCTTGTAACACCTATGACATGACAGACCAAGATATATTCAGAGAATAACCAGCGAGCTACGAGTTAATGGATCGTGTTAATCCCCTGCCTTTGCGAGGTACTTACAGCATTCATTCACGACAAGGGTTGAGCCAGTATTGGTAAAAGAGAGGGGTCCAAAATATGAAAATCCTCTCTCAGTCACATTTACTGCTTACAATATACCACATTTGGTGTCAAAAAATAATTGATAGAATAACCCACTCAGAACACTGATCACACGACATGTCCTCGTGCATAAGCGGGATGGTGTGTGTGTGTGTGTGTGTGTGTGTGTGTGTGTATGTGTGTGAGAAAGGGCTCCAGCCCCCCAACCCCCCCCCCAAAAAAAAAAAAACACCCCGCCCCCCCAACACACACACACACACACACACATTCTATTGAGCGAAACTTCACTCAAGGCAATCTATTGTTCAGGTGACGTAATGTATTCAATTTGTGGCGTCATGAACAGAAGATGGTGTCATATATAATTTTTCTCAACAATGAGTAAGTGAGTTGTTTTTTAACGCATCTTTGAACAGTGCTCCAGTTAAATCACGGCGTGTCAGCGGACGTTTACCACACCTTACCACTGTGACGTCATAAAGGCTCTTAAGGGGGGTCGAGGGTTGACATGGGTGTGATACGAAAACTGCACTGTAACAACTTTTATCATATACCATCGCACTAACCCCAGTCAACCCTCGTACATGCGATGTGCCTTCCATTGAACACGTGTGCATGTATCATGTATGGCTTCTTACACTGAGTTTTATTGCAATGCTCGTTTCAATGAAATCGAACAATATTGCAATATAAAAAGAAAACCTGTAGAGAGGATACCCTGTTACATATTACTGTAACAGTCACAGGTGGGCCACGCTGTCTATACCCAGTCTATACCCACTACCGATACCCACTACCGATACCCACTGCCGATACCCACTGTATATACCCACTGCCTATACCCACTGCCTATACCCACTGCCTAAACCCACTGTATATACCCACTGCCTATACCCACTGTCTATACCCACTGTCTATACCCACTGCCTAAACCCACTGTATATACCCACTGCCTATACCCACTGTCTATACCCACTGCCTATACCCACTGCCTATACCCACTGTCTATACCCAGTCTATACCCACTGTTTATACCCACTGTCAATACCCACTGTCTATACCCACTGCCTAAACCCACTGTATATACCCACTGCCTATACCCACTGTCTATACCCAGTGCCTACACCCACTGTCAATACCCACTGTCTATACCCAGTGCCTACACCCACTGTCAATACCCACTGTCTATACCCAGTGCCTACACCCACTGTCAATACCCACTGTCTATACCCAGTGCCTACACCCACTGTCAATACCCACTGTCAATACCCACTGCCTAAACCCACTGTCTATACCCAGTCTATACCCACTGTTTATACCCACTGTCAATACCCAGTGCCTACACCCACTGCCTACACCCACTGTCAATACCCACTGTCTATACCCAGTGCCTACACCCACTGTCAATACCCACTGTATATACCCAGTGCCTACACCCACTGTCAATACCCACTGCCTAAACCCACTGTCTATACCCACTGCCTATACCCACTGTCTATACCCAGTCTATACCCACTGTTTATACCCACTGTCAATACCCACTGTCTATACCCACTGCCTAAACCCACTGTATATACCCACTGCCTATACCCACTGTCTATACCCAGTGCCTACACCCACTGTCAATACCCACTGTCTATACCCAGTGCCTACACCCACTGTCAATACCCACTGTCTATACCCAGTGCCTACACCCACTGTCAATACCCACTGTCTATACCCAGTGCCTACACCCACTGTCAATACCCACTGTCAATACCCACTGCCTATACCCACGGCCTATACCCACTGTCTATACCCAGTCTATACCCACTGTTTATACCCACTGTCAATACCCACTGTCTATACCCACTGCCTAGACCCACTGTCCAATCCAATCTGGGAACATATTTGGATACCATGTTTACCACTGGCAGCTATTTCGTAATATAATTCATTAATGAAAAATGAAAATAAGATCGGACTCAAAATACAGCCTTGTCTTAGGCCCAAAGGACAATCAAAGAAATCTGTTAAACTATCCCCACAACGAACACATGATCTCACATTAGAATACATTGATTTTAGAATAGTAAACATTTTCCCACGTAAAACAGCTTTTCGTAGACATGTCCATAGCTTAAAGCGATTGACAGAATCAAAAGCCTTTTTAAAATCTACAAATGCTACATACAGTTTATGCTTACGCCGTGACAAGGTTTTTATAATAAGTGCATAAAGTGTAAATACATGATCTACGGTGGAATTACTTTTTCTGAAGCCAGCTTGAAATTCAGGAATCTTATCACGCATGGTCGCCCATTTCGAAATTCTATTGTTTAATATTGTAGTAAATACTTTTCCTACAATGCTCATTATACCCATTGCTCTATCTATACCCATTGCCTAAACCCACTGTCTATACCTAGTGCCTACACCCACTGTCTATACCCACTGCCTACACCCACTGTCTATACCCAATGCCTACACCCAGGGGCGGTCGGGTAGCCCAGTGGTTAAGGCGTTCGCTCGTCACGCCGAAGACCCGGGTTCGAATCCCGACATGGGTACAATGCGTGAAGCCCATTTTTCTGGTGTCCCCCGGCGTGATATTGCTGGAATATTGCTAAAAGAGGCGTAAAACCAATCTCACTCACTCACTCAATGCCTACACCCACTGTCTATACCTTGTGCCTACACCCACTGTCTATACCCACTGCCTAAACCCACTGTCTATACCTAATGCCTAGACCCACTCTCTATACCCAATGCCTACACCCACTGTCTATACCTAGGGCCTACACCCACTGTCTATACCAAGTCTTTACCCACTGCCTACACCCACTGTCTATACCTAATGCCTATACCCACTGCCGATACCCACTGTCAATACCCACTGCCTAAATCCACTGCCTATACCCACTGCCTAAGCCCACTGCCTATACCCACTGCCTAAGCCCACTGTCTATACCCACTGCCTAAACCCACTGCCTATACCAACTTCCTACTCCCAGTATCTATACCCCCTGCCTATACCCACTGTCTATACCCACTGCCTATACCAACTTCCTACTCCCAGTATCTATACCCACTGCCTATACCCACTGTCTATAACCCACTGCCTATACCAACTTCCTACTCCCAGTATCTATACCCACTGCCTATACCCACTGTCTATACCCACTGCCTATACCAACTTCCTACTCCCAGTTTCTATAGCCACTGCCTATACCCACTGTATATACCCACTGCCTATACCCACTGCCTAGACCCACTGTCTATACCAACTTCCTACTCCCAGTATCTATACCCACTGCCTATACCCACTGTCTATACCCACTGCCTATACCCACTGTCTATACCCACTGCCTATACCCACTGCCTAGACCCACTGTCAATACCCACTGTCTATACCCACTTTCTATACCTAGTGCCTATACCCACTGACAATACCCACTGCCTATACCACTGTCTATACCCACTGCTTATGGCCCGTGAAGATTCCGGGGAAGAATAGGTGTTCAGCAACCCATGCTTGCCGTAAAAGGCGACTATGCTTGTCGTAAAAGGCGACTAACGGGATCGGGTGGTCAGGCTCGCTGACTTGGTTGATGCATGTCATCAATCCCAATCGCGTGGATCGATGTTCATGATATTAATAACTGGATTGTCTGGTCCAGACTCGATTATGTACAGACCACCGTCAATAGCTGTTATATTGCTGAGTGCGGCGTTAAACAACAAACCAACCAACCAACCAACCCACTCTTTATACCCACTGCCTTTACCCACTGTCTATACGCAGTCTATACCCGCTGTCTATACCCGCTGTCTATACCCACTGTCTATACCCACTGTCTATACCCACTGTCTATACCCAGTTTATACCCACTGTTTATACCCGCTGTCTATACCCAGTTTATACCCACTGTCTATACCCAGTCTATACCCACTGTTTATACCCACTGTCTATACCCAGTCTATACCCACTGTTTAAACCCACTGTCTATACCCACTGTTTATACCCACTGCCTATACCCACTGTCTATACCCAGTCTATACCCACTGTTTATACCCACTGTCTATACCCAGTCTATACCCACTGTTTATACCCACTGCCTATACCCACTGTTTATACCCACTGTCTTTACCCAGTCTATACCCGCTGTCTATACCCACTGCCTATACCCACTGTCAATACCCACTGTCAATACCCACTGCCTATACCCACGGCCTATACCCACTGCCTATACCCACTGTCTATACCCACTGTTTATACCCACTGTCTATACCCAGTCTATACCCACTGTTTAAACCCACTGTCTATACCCAGTCCATACCCACTGTCAGTACCCACTGCCTATACCCACTGTCTATACCCAGTCTATACCCACTGCCTATACCCACTGTTTATACCCACTGTCTATACCCAGTCTATACCCACTGCCTATACCCACTGCCTATACCCACTGTCTATACCAACTGTCTATACCCACTATCAACCCACTGTCTATACCCACTGCCTATACCCACTGTCTATACCCACTGTCAATACCCACTGTCAATACCCACTGCCTATACCCACTGCCTATACCCACTGTCTATACCCACTGTCAATACCCACTGCCTATACCCACTGTCTATACCCAGTCTATACCCACTGTTTATACCCACTGTCAATACCCACTGTCTATACCCAGTCTATACCCACTGCCTATACCCACTGTCTATACCCACTGTCTATACCCAGTCTATACCCACTGCCTATACCCACTGTTTATACCCACTGTCTATACCCAGTCTATACCCGCTGTCAATACCCACTGCCTATACCCACGGCCTATACCCACTGCCTATACCCACTGTCTATACCAACTGTCTATACCCATTATCAACCCACTGTCTATACCCACTGCCTATACCCACTGTCTATACCCACTGTCAATACCCACTGTCAATACCCACTGCCTATACCCACTGCCTATACCCACTGTCTATACCCACTGTCAATACCCACTGTATATACCCACTGCCTATACCCACTGTCTATACCCACTGCCTAAACCCACTGTTTATACCCATTTTGTATACCCACTGCCTATACCCACTGTCTATACCAACTGTCTATACCCACTATCAACCCACTGTCAATACCCACTGTCAATACCCACTGCCTATACCCACTGTCTATACCAACTGTCTATACCCACTATCAACCCACTGTCTATACCCATTTTGTATACCCACTGCCTATACCCACTGTCTATACCAACTGTCTATACCCACTATCAACCCACTGTCAATACCCACTGTCTATACCCACTGCCTATACCCACTGTCTATTCCATTGCCTAAACCCACTGTCTATACCCACTGTCTATACCCATTTTATATACCCACTGCCTATACCCACTGTCTATACCCACTATCAACCCACTGTCTATAACCACTGCCTAAACCCACTGTCTATACCCACTGTCTATACCCACTGTCAATACCAACTGCCTATACCCACTGTTTATACACACTGTCTGTACCGCCTGTCTATACCCACTGTCTGTACCGCCTGTCTGCACCCACTGTCTGTACCCACTGTCTTTACCCACGCGCTCCATTGTGCCGGGACAATGCTGGTAGATCACGTCACGACACCTGTGACCTGTAACCTCTGAACAGTCACCGTGAATAATAGCTACCACACAGGCTGGAAATTTAAAACTGACATGGAAAAGTCTCCGAAATAAGGTTAAGTTTAAGGTTCAATAAAACAATACCAAGTGATAGGCTGAAAAGGCATGTGAACCTAAGAGTCGCTCCTGTATAGTGGAGCAGGTGTTTAACTTGACATATCAAGGCGGTAAAGGTGTGAGAATAGGACGCTAGAGCGATGAAGAAAATGGAATGCTAGAGAGGTGAAGGGGTGAGAATGGGATGCTAGAGAGGTGAAGGGGTCGAGAATGGGATGCTGGAGCGGTGAAGGGGTAAGAATGGGATGCTAGAGTGGTGAAGGGGTGAGAATGGGATGCTAGAGTGGTGAAGGGGTGAGAATGGGATGCTAGAGTGGTGAAGGGGTGAGAATGGGATGCTAGAGTGGTGAAGGGGTAAGAATGGGATGCTGGAGCGGTGAAGGGGTGAGAATGGGATGCTAGAGTGGTGAAGGGGTGAGAATGGGATGCTAGAACGGTGAAGGGGTGAGAATGGGATGCTAGAGCGGTGAAGGGGGTGAGAATGGGATGCTAGAGCGGTGAAGGGGTGAGAATGGGATGCTAGAGCGGTGAAGGGGTCGAGAATGGGATGCTGGAGCGGTGAAGGGGTAAGAATGGGATGCTAGAGTGGTGAAGGGGTGAGAATGGGATGCTAGAGCGTTGAAGGGGTGAGAATGGGATGCTAGAGCGGTGAAGGGGTGAGAATGGGATGTTAGAACGGTGAAGGGGTCGAGAATGGGATGCTGGAGCGGTGAAGGGGTAAGAATGGGATGCTAGAGTGGTGAAGGGGTGAGAATGGGATGCTAGAGCGGTGAAGGGATGATAATGGGATGCTAGAGCGGTGAAGGGGTGAGAATGGGATGTTAGAACGGTGAAGGGGTGAGAATGGGATGCTGGAGAGGTGAAGGGGTCGAGAATGGGATGCTAGAGAGGTGAAGGGATGAGAATGGGATGCTAGAGCGTTGAAGGGGGTGAGAATGGGATGCTAGAACGGTGAAGGGGTGAGAATGGGATGCTAGAGCTGTGAAGGGGGTGAGAATGGGATGCTAGAGCGGTGAAGGGGTGAGAATGGGATGCTAGAGAGGTGAAGGGTCGAGAATGGGATGCTGGAGCGGTGACGGTAATGGGATGCTAGAGTGGTGAAGGGGTGAGAATGGGATGCTAGAGTGGTGAAGGGGTGAGAATGGGATGCTGGAGAGGTGAAGGGGTCGGGAATGGGATGTTAGAGAGGTGAAGGGATGAGAATGGGATGCTAGAGCGTTGAAGTGGGTGAAAATGGGATGCTAGAGCGGTGAAGGGGTGAGAATGGGATGCTGGAGAGATGAAGGGGGTGAGAATTGGATGCTAGAACGGTGAAGGGGAGAATGAGATGCTGGAGAGGTGAAGGGTGAGAATGGGATGCTAGAGAGATGAAGGGTGAGAATGGGATGCTGGAGCGGTGAAGGGGTGAGAATGGGATGCTAGAACGGTGAAGGGGTGAGAATGGGATGCTAGAGCGGTGAAGGGGGTGAGAATGGGATGCTGGAAAGGTGAAGGGAAGAATGGGATGCTGGAGAGGTGAAGGGGTGAGAATGGAATGCTAGAGCGGTGAAGGGGGTGAGAATGGGATGCTAGAACGGTGAAGGGGTGAGAATTGGATGCTGGAGAGATGAAGGGGTGAGAATGGGATGCTAGAGCGGTGAAGGGGAGAATGGGATGCTAGAACGGTGAAGGGGTGAGAATGGGATGCTAGAACGGTGAAGGGGTGAGAATTGGATGCTGGAGAGATGAAGGGGTGAGAATGGGATGCTAGAGCGGTGAAGGGGAGAATGGGATGCTAGAACGGTGAAGGGGTGAGAATGGGATGCTAGAGCGGTGAAGGGGGTGAGAATGGGATGCTGGAAAGGTGAAGGGAAGAATGGGATGCTGGAGAGGTGAAGGGGTGAGAATGGGATGCTAGAACGGTGAAGGGGTGAGAATGGGATGCTGGAGAGGTGAAGGGGGTGAGAATGGGATGCTAGAGCGGTGAAGGGGGTGAGAATGGGATGCTAGAACGGTGAAGGGGTGAGAATGGGATGCTAGAGCGGTGAAGGGGTGAGAATGGGATGCTAGAACGGTGAAGGGGGTGAGAATGGGATGCTAGAGCGGTGAAGGGGAAGAATGGGATGCTGGAGCGGTGAAGGGGTGAGAATGGGATGCTAGAACGGTGAAGGGGTGAGAATGGGATGCTGGAGCGGTGAAGGGGTGAGAATGGGATGCTGGAGCGGTGAAGGGGAAGAATGTGATGCTGGAGCGGTGAAGGGAAGAATGTGATGCTGGAGCGGTGAAGGGGAAGAATGTGATGCTGGAGCGGTGAAGGGGAAGAATGTGATGCTGGAGCGGTGAAGGGGAAGAATGGGATGCTAGAGTGGTGAAGGGGAAGAATGTGATGCTGGAGCGGTGAAGGGGAAGAATGGGATGCTAGAGTGGTGAAGGGGAAGAATGTGATGCTGGAGCGGTGAAGGGGAAGAATGGGATGCTAGAGTGGTGAAGGGAAGAATGTGATGCTGGAGCGGTGAAGGGGAAGAATGGGATGCTAGAGTGGTGAAGGGAAGAATGTGATGCTGGAGCGGTGAAGGGGAAGAATGGGATGCTTGAGCGGTGAAGGGGAAGAATGGGATGCTAGAGTGGTGAAGGGGTGAGAATGGGATGCTAGAGTGGTGAAGGGGTGAGAATGGGATGCTAGAGCGGTGAAGGGGTGAGAATGGGATGCTGGAGCGGTGAAGGGGTGAGAATGGGATGCTAGAGTGGTGAAGGGGTGAGAATGGGATGCTAGAGTGGTGAAGGGGTGAGAATGGGATGCTAGAGCGGTGAAGGGGTGAGAATGGGATGCTAGAGTGGTGAAGGGGTGAGAATGGGATGCTGGAGCGGTGAAGGGGAAGAATGGGATGCTGGAGCGGTGAAGGGGTGAGAATGGGATGCTAGAGCGGTGAAGGGGTGAGAATGGGATGCTAGAGTGGTGAAGGGGTCGAGAATGGGATGCTGGAGCGGTGAAGGGGTCGAGAATGGGATGCTAGAGTGGTGAAGGGGTCGAGAATGGGATGCTAGAGTGGTGAAGGGGAAGAATGGGATGCTAGAGCGGTGAAGGGGTGAGAATGGGATGCTAGAGTGGTGAAGGGGTGAGAATGGGATGCTAGAGTGGTGAAGGGGTCGAGAATGGGATGCTGGAGCGGTGAAGGGGTCGAGAATGGGATGCTAGAGTGGTGAAGGGGTCGAGAATGGGATGCTAGAGTGGTGAAGGGGAAGAATGGGATGCTAGAGCGGTGAAGGGGTGAGAATGGGATGCTAGAGTGGTGAAGGGGTCGAGAATGGGATGCTGGAGCGGTGAAGGGGAAGAATGGGATGCTGGAGTGGTGAAGGGAAGAATGTGATGCTGGAGCGGTGAAGGGAAGAATGGGATGCTGGAGCGGTGAAGGGGAAGAATGGGATGCTAGAGTGGTGAAGGGGAAGAATGTGATGCTGGAGCGGTGAAGGGGTGAGAATGGGATGCTAGAGTGGTGAAGGGAAGAATGTGATGCTGGAGCGGTGAAGGGGAAGAATGGGATGCTGGAGCGGTGAAGGGGGTGAGAATGGCTTGCTTGAGAGGTGAAGGGGTGAGAATCGGGTGCTAGAGAGGTAAAAGGGTGAGAATGGGATGCTGGAGGGGTAAGTGGAAGAATGGGATGCTAGAACGGTGAATGGGGTGAGAATGGGGTGCTTGAGAGGTGAAGGGATGAGAATCGGGTGCTAGAAAGGTGAAAGGGGTATCTGAGAGGTGAAGGAGCTGAGAATTGAAAGAAACGCTATAAACCGTAACAGTAAGTTTTACGATAAAACCCTTAGCTCATAACTTTGTGTAACTAAAAAACTCAGCCCCTATCTGCTTGAAAAAATTAACTCAGCCACAATAAAAGAATCTTGACCGCAATATGGCCGTCCTCATCAATACAGAGTATTTCCAGAGCAAAGCCATAATCTTTGACAGAGACATGACCATGAGAGACAATATGTCTGTACCCCTTATTTATTTGTAGTCATTTCAAATCTTCCATTTCTAGAGGCCATATCATGCACGTCACTGTGTTGTATCCTTGGACGAGGTTATTGACCCCGCTTGTACTATTGGGATATGACTGAAACAGTTGTTGACTGTGATGTGAAATGACCATTAATCATACATAAATGTATATATAAATAAAAATAGTTTATTGCAATAACCTAAGCTGGAACGCTAACAACCAACATTGTTTGTTCCTAAAAAACAACAGGAGCAATATCAAGGAGTGAGTGAGTGTGTTGGGTTTAACACCGCTTTTAACAGTATTCCAGTTACATCGCGGCTTAATGTGGGAGGAAAGCCCGAAGTGATGCAGGTCTCAGACGTTTACCACTTCGGTGACAAACCTAGAAACATAATTGGAGCGAACCGGGATTCGAACCCACAATCATAGGTTTCTGGTGTGCCCAAGGGACGCAACTCTGCACAGCGAATCGCGGCGCCTTAGACGACTGGGCCATCCGTGCCCCCCAATATCAAGGAAGACACATGCACTTTGTATTGTCAAAACACATGAATAAACAACATGATTACAAGTTATGCCACGAGAATCAAGTTGTCCTAAAATGTACCCTATTGCAGTTGGAGATGCATCAGTTGTGAGGATAAATGGTTTGTTTTGGTCGGGATATGCAAGGACAGGGGTTGTTGTGAGGGCTTGCTTTAGCTTTTTGATTGTCTGTTTGCAATTGTTGGACCATTCGAAAGACGCGTCTTTTTACTGAAGGTTGTATGGAGAGGAGGCGATGCCAGAAAGGTTTCCTACAAATTTGCGATAATAGGAGGCATGGATCGACACGGTTGCCATCTTTGCTGAAGATATGCCCTAAGAAGGTGACTTGTTTTGTTGCAAATTTACATTTGTTTGGTTTTAGAGTGAGTCCTGCTTCTTTGATCTTTTTGAATACTGCCTTGGGGTGATTCAAATGTTCTGAAAACGTTTTTATTATATTATATTATGATGTCATCTACATATAATAAAATGTTAACACCAATTCATTTCTTTTAGTGCCTGAAATGGTTTGTTGAAATGTATATGACGGTTTTTGAGGCCGAAAGGGGGGCGATTCCATTCAAAAACGCCATCTGGTGTATGAAAAACAAGAACTTGTGTTTTGTATCTGGATGGAGTGGTATTTGCCAAAAGTCACTGGCACAATCAAGGAACTAAACATGCAACATCTTCAAAACGTGGTAGAGGGGCAAAATATACTTGGTAGCTGCATTGATGCGTCTATAATCTACGGCAAAGCGGTAAGAGCTATCCCGTTTTTTAACCATGACAACGGGAGAGTGTCATTCAGAAGAACTGGGTTGAATAATATTGGATTCACATTTCTTGCACCTGTCTGGAACATTCTTTCCTACTGGCTGCGTTTTGCTTATAAAAAGCTTATAAAAAGGGAGTATAATGGGTCTGGCATCACCTATTTCTATTTTGTGATGATGTAAGTGAGTATGTCTTACTCCTGACCAATCTGAGACAAAAACGGATCTTTGTGATTGGAGAAATGCATTTTACGGTATACTTGTACTTTCAATATTGTCACTATTTTCAGGAAAAAAGCGCCATGGCGTTCAAGGGTATTGTTATAGTGCAAACAACTTCAATAGGTTTCTTTAAAACTTCATTTATCCCAAACACCTAATTGTTTCAAAATATCTCCAAAGTGCACGGAAATTCTATCTCCTTTTTCTGTTTTAATGTTTTAATGTGACCCGTGAAGATCCGGAGTAGAATAAGTCTTCAGCAACCCATGCTTTGCCACAACAAACAACAACTCTGGTTCGCTTTATTTTGGCGGTGGGTATATTATATACAATAAACTACAATATTTATTAGGGTAAGGGTTTACAGTGTTCGAGCTGAGATGGTTAATTAAAATGGGATTCTAGAGCTGAGAAGTGTGTGATCATGAGATGCTAGAGGTGAGAAGTGGGTGATCATGAGATGCTAGAGCTGAGGAAGGTATTAAAATGGGATTGTTTTATGAAATATATGCTCTAGTTTCATTAAATGTGAAATCGGATCCACTAACTAAAATCACAGTTGTGAAGTCATGACGTTATTCGGGTCAAAGTCGTGATGTTCTTCGAAGGTGAGAAGTTATTCCTGTCTAGCTGTGAAGTTGTCCATCATCGTCTCGACACAGTCATGGAATCTCCGGACAGCCACAAGCGTGCATGCAAGTGAAATAATTTGACATTAAACCTCATTTCACCTCAAGTCACCTTCAAGCTGTATTTGGAGCGGTGCATATATGGTATCCTATAGTGGGTTCGATTCCCGACATGGGTACAATGTGTGAAGCCCATTTCTGGTATCTCCCGCCGTGATATTGCTGGAATATTGCTAAAAGTAGCGTAAAACCTGATCACTTACTCACGCAAGTCGTATTTGCAGTTTGGAAACAGTCAGCCTGAGAGAGAGAACAATTTTAATGATGACTAGACCGAGTTAAATATTACTATTACAATGAGTATAGTATATGCAGTCTTTGACTGGCAAAGATGGTTAAATAAAACGTTAAACCCTGAAATATGGAAAACGTCTTAAGCTTGACAACACGTCTTGGTGAAAAGACCACAAGTATAGGCAGTCTCGGGATAAAACGACGTTTGATATGTCGAATATATACTCTGTTATAACGAAGTCTAATGTAACAAAGTTTGATATGACGAATATGGCGTGGATTGATGCTCGTGATGTAAATCACTGGATTGTCTGGTCCAGACTCTATTAATGACAGACCGCCGTCATATAGCTGGAATATTGCTGAGTGCGGCGTTAAACAACAAACAAACAAAACAAACGGACGCAGGAGGTAATCTTGCAAATTATAAAGTAAAGTACAAAAGCGAGCAAAGACAAGATATGAACCCTCCCAAGACAGGCACTCGCAGAGAAGGGAGGCAACTCCATCCTCCACTACATTCCCAAACAACATGCCCTGTCATGTAGTATAGGGCCTATATAAGACGAAATAAGTTCTGGGACGATGGTTAAAAGGCAAAAAAGAAAGAAAAGAACTTAAGGATTCATATGTATTGAATTTGAGGCAGTGATACAGATTAGGCATTCATACCACATACCAAGTCAACCTAGGGTAGGCATTTAATACTTCATCATATTTGAGAGATTTGTTGCATACCTCTTTCATTTTTCAAGTGTAGGCCTAATGTTGTATATACATTTGGTACACAGGGTAAGTGGTAAACATCGAAAATTATTCTAAATTATGTTTAGGCTTCATATTCGCACATTCAATAATTTTGGAAATCGTCTAATAATGAAATATTTGACTAAAGTGTGTCAGAAATTAAATCCTAGCGATGTCTACCATAATTTTGGCATTCTCTTCTCACGTTAATGAAACAAATGGAAGCAGACTACAGATTCGGATTTTTAACCAATCAGAAAGCCGCCTCGCTTTAATTCCGATCTTGATGAAAGCAGCCATCTTTGTTGGTTCCCCACCACACCCAAGCGGTTGGAGCGAGTGACGGACTCGATAAGGGTCGATCTTGGACCCTTTTTGGAGCCCTCTGTTATCTCGCAAGACAGATGGAACTAGAAAATATTGTTGCCAATACAGTATATTTGAAAGCGAGAGAAGGTAAGCTCGATTATGCTGGTAATGTCGACCGCAATACAGCACAGTGTGTTTACATTTCAACCTGACGACTCAATGCAAAATGCTCAGCACTTAGAAAATTGCATTGTCTGGATCCATAATATGCGATAATAATCCGTATGAAATATTAAGCATGTGTTTTATCGAACTGATTTTATCTCGGGGTCGAAACGCATTTATTTAGCGGGGATTTTGTAAGTGCTATGAACGAGATTATTTGCATTGACAACCGGTCGGGGATCCGGCTGCAGTGACACATGACAGCATTGGTCGTAGTGGAGACAATTCTCGCAGATTTGCAATTGTACGACTCGAGTTACCCCAAGCAAGAATATAACACGATGTAGTGTGATTACAGGAAATGGAAAATTTTGTGATTTGAAGGAGTATGTATTCAGACGGAACGGTCGTTCAGTATGCTTAGCGTTTGCATCAGCACTGATAGAAAATGAGGTCAAAATGTGCCCATCACAATCTGTCGTCTCGATTGATTTGGTTAAATGAATAAGGAGGCATGTGAGTATGTTCAGTATGACAGTTCAATGTTGTCATCCATTAATGTAGATTCTCATTAAATGTCTTTCTTGCGGAGTAATCTTTTGGTGCCTATTTTCTGAATAACCTATTCAACAATAAGGTCGGCTCCTATTATTCTTACGTACATTCTTACGTACAAGGTAACCTTATCAGTTTCCATATCCTGTTTTTGTTTAGAAATAGAGTCTAGTTAGATACATTCTTTTTTAAGATTTGTGTCAACACAATCACACATTTCTGAACAGTACTGTAGACATCAGTGATTATGCCCAACTATTCATTTCATAATACTGGTTTATGTAAAACAGTGTTAGAAAGTGCACAAGACCTACAGTCCTTGCTAAACCAATAGTTAAGGTATCGTAAGGACTAGTAGAAATTTGCCATTTTTGAGGGGTTTAGCTGTATTTTATCATAAGGACTAGTGGACAAAAAATGTTAGTTTCTATTGCTGTTAGTTGGTATGATGTTACGATTTGAATACATTTGTTGTAACAAACTACAACAGATGTTCCTGTAGAGCAAGTTGAGTATACATATGCTATCATCATCTCTCTTTTTGAGGAACCATTTTCTTCCATGATACAGTTGGTTGTTGTACATCTTCCTGAAGCAAGGGAGTTAGCTGACTGTAAAAGTCCAGTTTCCACCCTTGCCGAACAAGGCTGGTATTATGGAGTTACATTTTGGCAGGACTGACGAGTCTATGCATAGTCCAGTCAAAATCATGCACCGAATTGAAATCTGGTTCGTAAACTGTCGTGCAGATTTAGGTAGATTGCAGGATTTGCTAAGCATGTGTACCGCCAACCCGTTGTCAGCAGATATTTTCCAAATCTTTTCATGTTTTTAATCAAGGTGCTCACGTGATTTGATTCATTTTGCGATGTAAGACCCGTTTTGTCACAATATAGATCTTGATGGTCGATCAGATCGTCCTGACCGGGCACCACCGTTTTGTGTGAAGCAAACGCAAGTGATATGAGAGGTGGAATCTGATTGGTCCCATAGGAGAGGCTTAGAAGGGACATAACTGGTAATAGCCACTGGTGGCGCTACGATCGAGCCCAGTAATTCCAGCCCAGTAATTCCAGCCCAGATCGGGATGGGTGGAAACTGGACTTTTAAAGTCAGTTAACTCTCTTGCCTCTAGAAGATGGTTGTTGTATGGCTATCAGTGTAAATACCAGATACTTTTTAAAGCTTCCCGGTGTGTCGAAAAACCCTGCATGTTTCTATGACCTCCGCTACTTTTGGTGTTCTATCAACATATATTCATTCACACATCACAAATGTATTGTGTATTTTGAAAACAGTTGACTACGCTATCAATATCTGAATACTTTATCTGTCTTGTCTATACATCCTGTTGAAATCTCTTTATCCTAGGATTTAGGACCAGCCTTTAACATGTTTAACTGGCCTGTTAACTTTGTGGCTACAAAGTCTGCGATTTTAGCCATTGGTCCAAAGCCTGTGTCTAGTAAAATAATGTTCAGTCTAGTAGTAGTAAGCTCAGGTGATAATAGGCTATATGATAATGTTATAATATATGGAAAATGATGTAAGAGACATGTTTGGGCTTGTAGACACAAAATTTGGACGCAGTCTGCTACATTGTGTGCAGTTCCTATAGTTGTTCTCACCACCCCTATTGAGCTATTCTTCCCTTGTCAGCTGAGTACATGGTGGGATCCTAACATGTGCAATCACCTAGTTGCAGGTTTGGCAACATTGTTTTTAACATCAATTAACTGCACCATACATGCTTCAGAGATACTTAGGGAAGTAAAGCAAACTGTGAAGACTTTACACTACTCATGACAGCACAGTCAAGAACATGTTTCTTGATGTTTGCATGATATGGATGTAGGACCGCCTCCATGGTCTTGTGGTAGAGCATACGCCTGGAAGGCGGAAGATCCGGGGTTCGATCCAGCAAGGACTGGTTGGCTCGGAGTCAGTATACTGTGTCTGAGTGGTGTATTCACGTTAAACTGCGGCATGGTATCTCAGTGAGCTAGCACTATAAATCGGCATTCGTCTGGACTAGTACAAACAAGACTCTTTTCAGCCATGTAACATTTTGACATTTGTAATTTTTTTGTCAAATCAAGTGTATGCTTTCTTTTGCCTGGCAGTTTGTGTGACAGGTAGTTTATGAACAGTGAAGCTGCATCAGTGTTCGCATTGATGGGGTTCTTGATGCTCAGCATGACCATGAGGTTAACTGCTGTAGTATGCCTTTTTTCGTGGACAAACCCAGGTATTTACTTTTAACATTAGGATTGTGATAAGACCCCTTACACCATGAGTACACTACACCTATTTCTTGTTTTGGACCACATGACTATACAAACAATAATTTTCAATCAGTCATTTGTCATTCAGTACATTTTCATTGGCAATTCTCATCACTGACATCAGGGCATGCAACCATTTAGATATGATTAGGTACGTCCAATGATCATTGTTCCTACAACATGTACAAACTACATATGCTATTGGCATGATTGGTACCAGGCTCCCTTACAGTATGAATATAGGGATAAAATTTGTGAATGTTCTTTCACAATTTGAAATCCATGTTATTGTACATGTTTCTGTACATTGATCTTGTCAAACTAATTCCCTTGAATTAACCATTCTCTGTATTGTTGTGCAGAGTAATTTTGAGCTCCATTTATTGATATCCCTAGCTTCATTATTCAACATGTTCAAGTAATATTACTTTGAAATGAATCAAATAGTTTTCATATTGATTGAAACAGGTTATTTAGTAATAATGGTTTGGGGGAATGGTCTAGCATATTAGTTGCTGACTATTATCAATTGCTCCTGCATGTTTTTATCCAAAAAGTGAAATTTCTATGGAATAAAAACGCCCCAATAAAGTCAAAACAAAGACCAGAAGGATTTAGCAGTGCCCAGTATGCATGTTTGAGTCAGGTTATTTCTCGAAACCAAAAGCTGGTTACTGTGTATTTAGTTATGTTCTCTTTGTGTACTTACATGATACATTTGATATTTTGTCATAGGTCTTTGTCTGCCCATTAGCAGTGGACTTGGAGATTATATGCAAATTTCATCTGCATTAAGAATATTTCTCACATGTATACATGGTATAAGCCAGGGGCATAGGTAGACGGTGATCTGCATCCATGAATATTTCTCGCATGTATCATGTGTATAAGCCAGGGGCATAGGTAGACGGTGATCTGCATCCCGGAATATTTCTCACATGTATAAACCAAGGGCATAGGTAGACGGTGATCTGCATCCCGGAATATTTCTCACATGTATAAGCCAGGGGCATAGGTAGACGGTGATCTGCATCCCGGAATATTTCTCACATGTATAAGCAAGAGGCACAGGTAGACTGTGATCTGCGTCCTAGAATATTTCTCACATGTATAAGCCAGAGGCATAGGTAGACCGTGATCTACATCCCTGAATATTTCTCGCATGTGTAGGCCAGGGGCATAGGTACACTGGTGATCTACGTCCCTGATCTAAGACTCATGAATGTGCTGTCCCAAGTTGCATCCCTAAGCACATGTATTCATACCAAATGCTAATGATCTTGGTTCTTTACATGTTTAGTTTTCCCTCACACCTGAAGAAATTGTCAGTGAGTACACAGGTTCATCTAGTCTGGCTATTAAATAAAACAAATGATTGCAGATTTATATTGTTTCTGTAAGTCCAAAATTATATAAATACATATCACAGTGAACTGTATTTCGCTGTCACAAATGGCGTAACATGTCTATGATATCCAGTGTTTGAAATTATACATGAAAATTAAAGGGTCCTTGTCATGACCCTAATGTTACAAACTTGAAGGTTTAGGAGATCTCTAGATTCAAATACTATATCAGGGGCGGTTGGGTAGCCTTGTGGTTAAAGCATTCGCTTGTCATGCCGAAGAACCTGGGTTCGATTCCCGACATGGGTACAATGTGTGAAGCCCATTTCTGGTGTCTCCAGCCGTGATATTGCTGGAATATTGCTAAAAGCGGCATAAAATCAAACTCACTCTCTCAAATACTATATCAGCAAACTTGAAGCACTCCAGTACCCCCTTAATTTCAAACACTGTGGGGGCGGTCGGGTAGCCTAGTGGTTAAAGCGTTCGCTCGTCACGCCAAAGACCCGGGTTCGAATCCCGACATGGGTACAATGTGTGAAGCCCATTTCTGGTGTCCCCCGCCGTGATATTGCTGGAATATTGCTAAAAGCGGCGTAAAACCATACTCACTCACTCACTCACTCACTCAAACACTGTGTATGATTAAGTATTTTAAGTGTAGTGACTAGGTATCTCTAGTGGACATAGAACATAATAAAACAGTTGGTTTAATAATTGACAACAATATCAACATGATCAACAAAAGCAATTGATGACATGTTCCTTTCTGTTGTTATATAACCAGATATATTTGTCTACGGGATGCTGTGGTACAACATGAGGAAATATGTTGTACATAGGATATGGAGAATTCATGTTTTGTGTACCAGTGTACATGGTGTACAGGAACTCACATTTGTCCTGCGAGAAGAATTAAGTCCAGAGCCCTCATCTACATCCTCAGTAAGCATGGTGAATTGAGATTGACATGCATAATTTGCATCATTGCTGGAAGGGGATTGATAATTGCCAAATTTATTCATCAGGTTTGATTACTGAAAATGTCAAATTGGCATTTATTATCTATGTGTTTCATCTGAGTGAACTTTGCTTGTAATTTGAAGAGAGATTGGTAATTGCTGATGATTAGGTGTAATAAGTCTCTGGTAGTCTGGTGAGGCCACTATCATGATAGGGCACTGCTTATTGTCATATGTAGAAGTTGTTAAAATATGTGAGTCACTCACTCACTGTGTTCATAAACAAATTTGCATTTTGATTAAACTTTAGTTGTGTGTTGGTTCATTAAATGTGTTAATGCTCAGTCGTATGATAAAAAATCACTACAGCAGATGATGACATGGATGTAGAAGCAAATCACTAGTCCTATCGATATTGAACATGCTGAGGTTTGACAATGAAGTATATGAAAACCTGACAGCAAAAAGGTCTGATTATATGCTGATATATTGATGTGACTTTCTATTGTTTCAAATCATTTGACAATTGCACAAGACCATGAAGACATATATGATATTTGATCATCAAAGTAATTATTTTATCAACATAACCAATTAGGACACATAATATGCAGCTGTTATTGAAAAACTATAGATTCTTGAAATGTTGAGTGGCAATTCTTTTGAAATGTTTTAGCAACAAATAATTACCGTTTTGCACTGGTCATAAATGATTATGGACATTTTGTTCAAACTTCTCCCTTTCAACATGTTGATACAATAGTGTGGTACTGACAGTCACCATACTATACCCATTCATCCAGGGGTGGTGGGGTAGCCTAGTGGTTAAAGCATTCGCTCGTCACGCCAAAGACCCGGGTTCCATTCCCGACATGGGTATAATGTTTAGATGTTTGAAGCCCATTTCTGGTGTCCCCCACTGTGATATTGCTGGAATATTGCTAAAAGTGGCGTAAAACCATTCTCACTAACTCACCCCATTCAGCCATGATTTTTGTTGGATTTAAATGTTGATATACGAGCTATTGTTTGTTGAGGTTACCACACAGAATATATCTTTACTATGCCATGGCTTCATATTAGTGGCTAATGTCAAAGTCCCCTTTTCAGTGATGACAAGTGGTGTATTGCTGTGCTCTTCCAATTATGGAAGATAATTAAATCCAGAGAAAACTTGTTTTCAGTTGACTCACCCCATTCAGCCATGATTTTTGTTGGATTTAAATGTTGATATACGAGCTATTGTTTGTTGAGGTTACCACACAGAATATATCTTTACTATGCCATGGCTTCATATTAGTGGCTAATGTCAAAGTCCCCTTTTCAGTGATGACAAGTGGTGTATTGCTGTGCTCTTCCAATTATGGAAGATAATTAAATCCAGGGAAAACTTGTTTTCAGTTGACTATGTCCCCTGTCTAGGTCACCTGTGTGCCATCTGGTCTTTGACTTATTAATAAAATTTCTAAATATGGAATTTAATTTCCAGGTGCGAGTCATGTGACCGTTTGCCTTGGTCTTTCAATCTGTGACTGGTGATCATCAAATAGGTGAACATGGTTATGTTTGATATTCATTTCTGTTGCAAGTTTTTTATTGCAAATGAAACAAAGGGTGGAAACAGGTTCTGGACATGAAACATGATTGTGTAGGATTAGGTGACTGTAATGTAAGCATGATAAAGTGAAGCGTGTCTGTGTCAGAACATGTGACCTCATTACAGGGTTTTTCTTTTCATAACTTCACAAAAAATGATCTGCAACAGAGTTGCCATCTACCTAATCGTAAAAGTGGTATTCCCCAAGGAAATGTCACTTGTCCTTCCAGAATTTTACTAGTCTATGACCAATAAGTTTATGTTGATTTTGAAGCGTGGGCTTATATCATGTATATGATGCCACAATCTTGTTAACCATTGCGTCACAAGAAGATGGAAAGATAGGGCATTGTAGTGGTGTAAGTGTTTTCTCGTCACACTGAAGTACTGGGTTCAATGTCCATACATTGGATGTTCTTGATGTCCTCCTTAGCAACGATGTGGCTAGAGTAATGCTAAAACAACTTAAAACTATCACCACAATAAAGTTGATGGTATTAATTCAGTCATGGTAGAATTACCATGAACCTATTGTTTCAGTTTTAAGATATGTTATTATTTATTTGTTGTTTTTGATACCTTTTTATTACACCCATGCTGCCAGTGTTCACTAAGTCTTATAATTAAGAAAGAAAAGTCAACCATGACAACCACACCTTGAACGTATTATATTGTGTAATGCATTTTTAACTTAAGTTTGACTCTTATGCAGTGTTGTTTGATTTTCTAGAGGTGTTCATTTACTATCACACCTAATGTAAACAAGATCTAGCTGTGAATGATTTAAGTCTAGGTTTGAAAACCTTTTAAATTTAGATACACTGCTGGTAAGGCCCATTGAAGAATTTGATTTGTAAATCTGGTGTATCCTTTTTACACTTGCTTATAGACATCAACATGATCAGAGGGTGATGTTATACAGGGATTCAACTATACCTTAGTCATTACTTTACTCCCAGTGCTACTGTCGTAAATGCTAGAAGAATACCTTTTGCTAGTTAAAACAAGAATGAATGTTTCACAGACTGTTGCTATTAAAATATCGACTAACTACCAATCTAAATACCTCTGGTTTGAGGTATTTCAGTCACAGTCGCCCTATCGACAATTTTACAAGAGAAAAATTTGAATGGAAACAGCATGCTCCAATTTATAGAGACTATTATTAGTATTATGAAGTATACAGTTATACGCATGCGACTCTGTCATGATAATACTAATGTAAAAGTATCTTTTTAGGCTAATCACAGTGTCAGTCAGGATTGGGTACTTTAGGTTGATTTTTGCTATTTTGATACATGCTATTTTCATAGTCCTATTATTTATTTGTATTTAAAAATTGAAGCCAGAAAATCATTTTTCTAACATTTCCAACAGTACTTTAGTGATGGGTATTGGCCTGACTTTCATATTGCAATTTATTGCAATAATGATTCCTGTGTTGAATACATACCACAGTGTATTGAATATATTATTTAAGCTGTAATTTGTTATGTTCCTGAAAAAAAATACTTCCCTGCATGTTTTTGTTGTCCACCATTTTGTTGGATGTTGCTTGGATCACATGCATAATAGCTCATTATGTTGAGGAAACTGGTCATGAATAGTTTTGCTTTTTCGATCACAGGAAACTGTTGCCAATTCCTGAATTTCATAATTTCAAATTCAATTCGCCTTGCCACTTATGTAAACTTTGCCAACAAAATGAAAATATGCATGCCTTGAAAACGCAATTTACCCATACATTCCAAACATATTGTGATTCATATTCATTAGTGTTTTATGTCATGGTATATCGGTAATACCGCAGACCTATTGCTATCCTGAGATAATATACAAGGACACCTACAAAAAAACTTAAAATCTTCATCTTCAAGCCTAACCTTTAACATTGGACAACCTGACTTAGGCTAGGGCCAATTTTCATCCCTGATATAGATTATGATCCATGATAGGCTAATTATGATAACAGTGCCCAAGAATATATTTAATGCCTTAAGCATTATGTTATGGTTGCTGAACAATATGTTGCAAAGAATATTTTCGTCTTGTTACATAAATGTTAATTAGTTCTGTGTGTGTATCAATGGAATTGTTATTTGAACTCTCCTTTGGGGTCGTTTTCTTTTGTAATGTAAGTATTTGATCCCATTTGGTAAATCAGGCATGGCATTTACACACACCTGGACCAATATTATACTATCAGCTGTGGCCAGAAGAATACTTAGTATGGAGGTTAAGCTTGCTCAGTATTAATTATTGTCCTCTATGTCCATTGGATTTAGGCATGTGCTACAGATGTTTTTGCCTCTATGCCGAATTTATCCCATGTATAGTGGATAGTACAATGGTTTATTGAAATTTTCTGTTTACAGGCGGTGGCGGCAAAAGAAAAGGAAAAAGTAAGAAATGGAAGCAGATACTGAGATTCCCCCATATATCACAATGCATGGATATGAAGACAAAAATACGTAAGTATCACTCAGCATGGATAATATCAGTGATGACAAACCCAGGCTTGCAATAAGAATATATCTCCCAGATCCAATACTTGTAAAGCTAAAGGGCATGTTCATGTAACATAAGGATTGGTGGCGACAATGGCTTTCAGCTGTACAGTTTTTGATAATTAGTTGGGATTTGATCAGCAATCATAGGTCATAATTGGTTTTTGTAATTATCCATTGACTATTATAAATTGTCTTTTAAGATGCTGTGCTGAACATTTTTGAGGGTGCAAGCCTAAAGTGCATTGTTCAAAATTAAAATAAGAGGTATCTTATCTACAGTTGACTGCTCCAAATTTCAAAACACTAGGTTTATCTGTTAATTGTACCCTGATCACGTGGAATATATAAAGCATTGTTTTTTTTCTGGTTCAGATTTGATATTTACAGGCCATCATATAGCTGGAATAATGCTGACTGCAGCGTTTAACAACAAACACCAATACCATTTAAGTTGAGTCTACTAATCATGCTTATTTCCACAAAGCTCAACTGGTGTGTTTGCTCATTGTGGCCGGATTGAACGGGTGTACATGCAGTCTGTGCATGAACCACTAATCCGAAGCCCGCCACAAATAAAATGCTGTTTGGTCTTGTAAGCTCAGTTCATAAGAGACTTAGAGTCCACATAATTTCAAATTCAGGCTAGTAGTCTTACAAATGTTTGGCAATGACTACATGAATGCTAAAAGATTGATACTTGCTGTTGATTTGATTCTCAATAAAATTAGGACCTCCTCCATGGTTTAGTGGTAGAGGCTCGGCCTAGGGAGCGGAAGGTCTGGGGTTCGATCCACTGCCATGTCTTACCAACAGACTTTAAAGGATGGTATTTGTTACCCTGTATGGTGTTCGGCATTAAGAGATTAAAACAAGGATTGGTCAGCTCTGAGTCAGCATACTGGGTTTGAGTGGGCTATTCATGTTAAACTGCGGCATGCTATCTCAGTGAGCTAGCACTAAAAAAAATCGGCATTAGTCTGGACTAGTACAAGTAGTCTCGCACACATACGTCACTATATAAGTGCAATAATCTTGAACGCGACATTAAACCACATTTCACCTCACTCAATAAAATGAGAGCCATCTGATCAAGCTGATGGTTTTCTGTGTCTGGAAAGTCACATTTGCCATGGTGTGCATTCTGATATGTGGTGGTCGGCTCATGCTAATTCTTGATCTCACAATAATGGAGGTCATTTATTATAGTAGATTCAGATTTCAGAATTAGCATTATGAATGAACAGCTTTTTGAGTAAATTACCATTATCAGATGCTAATGAGTTGTTTCCATTGAAAGAAAGAACATGTTTTGTGTCATACCTATGTATAATGTTTCTGTTGAGATCTGCCTGTCAATTTTCGTTCAACACAAAATGTAATCACAAGCTATCACGAGTGACAAAAATAAACATCTGAAGATTTCTATTCAAGTGAACATGGTAAGGGCTGGAACGACTGTCCAATTTCTGCTGTCAACTAGTCAGCGGCATTAGTTCGTTCGACAAACAAGTTGTTTTCTGCCTTTCTAATTACGTAACAAGGACTTATTGAAACAAATCCCTTTGAGTCTTCTTTTCATGATAGTACTACAAACCTATGATGGAAGACCAATTCAATTTAATATTACAAAGCTGTTTTGTCATAGATCGTTATCACATTGATTATTCATAGGTGCCTAGCGAGAAAATAACTCCCATTGGCAATTTCACAATGCAATCTGAGGTTAGATGAGTGCAGATAACCTTATTTTTCCTTTATTATATATATATATATATAGCATTTTCAGCTTCTTTGTTACTTGCAAAAACAAGCTGCAAGAAATGATATTGCCACCAGTAGTAGGCCATCAGTATGTCACATTAAGAGTGACATATTAACTATTATTAACTACTATTCATACACTTTTGACATGTAGATCTGTCTTTTGATTTCTGCTAGGTTTTAGGTGACATATAATATGTTCAAAACTCGGATGTTGTAGATGAGATTTCTGTGCGCTACCGAAGTGTTTCTATTGTTAAAGTGAACTCTCGTTTTGCCAATCAGGGATCCACAATGTTGCACACTCCTCCATTGTCAGATGATGCAAAGCTCCAAGCAGTGATATTGGAATCAGTTGTGCATAGTAAAAGATGTGTTTCGATTGACAACTTTTGACGATTGAGTAAACTACTGTGTACATTTTTCATTGACATTTTTAGGTATGGTAGATGATATTATTCAAACAATACAACATTTTCGATTTGTGTAGGTGAAAATGAGTGTGTCAATTCAGAAAAAAAAAATATTGAAAGATTATGCAATTTTTCAATCATGAAGATTGAATGTTGATGCAATATCTGTGCCAACTATATGAGAATATTGCGGAATCACGGCCTAAGCCAGTCCCTGCTTCAGATACAATTTCTTCTGATCATTGCATCAGTATACCTTCAAGTGATATTATTTTTTTACCAAGTCACTGTTAGATCTGGGAGAAAATATGTGTACAGCTGATAGCTATTTCCGGCTTAATTCACGAGACAAATACACGTGGTAATCCTTATCTCTGCGTAGAAACAATGCCTAGCAAAACATAGAATATAAATGAATATAAATGTTCTGTTCACTCCCCTGAAGCGATACAATGTAGTTTTTGACTGCGTTTTGCCTAATACTCGAAATATCAGTGTAGTGTCAGCCTGTGCGCTTGAGGGGAAGCAAAGGGAAAGAACTCTCAGCATTCAAGCATTATGTGAGATTCGTTTACTAGACTACAGAAGTCCTCAGATAAGAGCATCTGCACATGTGTCTTGCATCTTGACCACTGCCTGGAGAAAAGCAGCAGGGTGATTGCAGAATAGAAAAAAATGAATAGTCAGATACATCTAAGATTTGAAGTTAAAGAGTACATGTAATACTACTGTTTTTCATACTTGCCCGAGGACGACTAAATTATATTTTGCCACTTACTCGGCACTATATTTTAATGGGTTGGGCAAGGCGGGCATACTAATTGAACACCCCTTAGTGATCATGGTGATATGAAGTTTAGTCCTTGTTCAATAATATTGTTTCAATTTTGCATATATAGCATAAGTATTCCACAGCTACTGGTAACCCAGGATAAGTTGAACCAAATCACAAAATGCGTTTGAGACAAGTAGGCGGTGCACAGAAGTTGGGCAAACACTTGGTAAGTTGCAGGGAGAGGGTGTATGCTTGATGTGCACATGCAGGTCATGATGGACACACATGTTGCTCATAAGACTATGAAGAGGTCAGTGTGACAAGTCAACACCACAATTCTTAGTCGAGACAGGCATATATCCATCATAAACGGATCACCCACTACACTTTTCTTCACAATGGGGCTCATAAGACTGCAACAAACCAGATATGTTTGCCCAACTTCTCTGCACCGCCTACGTGTCTCAAACGCGTTTGTGATCTGGGGTGGACCTCATACATAGTCACATGGGGTTAATTGTGAGGTCACAACTCAACTTATCCCGTCTTACCAGTAGGTAAAACATCCATACCAATTTTGACAGTTGCCTCCTGATTGTTCCAGGATGTTTTTCTTGGGTCCAGGATGTTTTTCTTTGGTCATTCCATACATGGTGTGCAACAATTTTACACCATTAGTCAATATTGATCTTGATTATTGACACATATTTATATTGTATTGTTTTGACCTTCCACAGTACAGAAGAATCAATAATTAGATGGAAGTTTATCCATATATCAGATGCCTTCTTTGGCAACACGTTAGTACAGGAAATAATGAATAAGTACTTTGAAACCATCTTCTTGGACACTTACATGTCTGCTACCAGATATGCATTGTGTTATTATTCACTTGTGTAAACGAACTAAGTTGAATGTATACTTCCATGATTTTTGTCTGGGAAGTTTTATGAGTTGAACATGTTGAACAGTCATGTCAATACTTACTAATCGAATAACAGGCCAAGTCACGAAAAGAGTGTCAACAAATCCCCCATACATTTTTTCAAGTCAACTGCTGGTACATGCAACTAATAATGGACTGGTTGACTAGACCTTGCAGCTTCAGTTTTAGTCAATAAGTAACTGCTCTAATTGTCATAATTTGTCTCTGAAAATGAGCAACTTTACCATGTTTACTATTGAAAGTAAACTGTTGGGAAAATATTTTCTCTTTTTTCCTTGGACCAATTTGTCTTTAACATGTTAACTCACTATATATGTTTGTACCAAAGTAAAGTTGAAGTATTAAAAAGAATTTCTTCATAAGTCGCATGAGCTATAGAGCCTTGTTACTCTTTTTATGACTTTCCATTGTTTTCTGTCTTATTTCTCAACTCTTGTATTTCAAGCAGATTTTTCTATCTTTTTCAGCTATGACTTACAAGTATTTGGTTGAACAACAGCCTATAGGAAGGGAGTTGTTTCGATTGTTCTGTGTAAAAAAGCCCGTGTTTGCTAGGATAATTTTCTTCCTGGATTCTGTGGTGAGTACATGAACAGTATGTTGTTTTCATCCTTGAATTGCAGGTATCTTGTTAGTCCACTTTGGCATAGGTATTGTCAATGTGAACTTATGTCATGGGAGTGGAAGTGGGGGGCACAGGCCAAGTCGTCTGCGGTGCCACAATTCACTATGCAGAGTTGCATCCCTTAGGCATGTGAGAAAGTTTCAATTGTAGGTTTGAATCCCAGTTTTTGCTGTGATTAAGCTTCTTGGTTTGTCAACGCCCATGGGGGTTCTACCTATGTCGTACATATGTGTCTACTTAGTGAAAGACTTTTCAAAGCAGTGTTGAACCAAAACTCACTCTCTTATCTCATGGGCATACATCTGCTTTTCCTGTATTTTGTGATGTTGGAAAATTGCTAAATACATCAATATCCATTTTGCATAAATTCTTCATGACATCAGTCTTTAAACAATTCATAATGGCTGCTTTTCTTTTGTGCCTAACACGTTTACTCTGTAACCATTTGGTATTTTTTATTTTTTTAGGATTTTTATGACTTCCATATCTTCAAAAACTAAAGTTTTCAATTTGGAAATGCAAAATTGTTGCCATAATAAAAATCAGTTTGATAATTGAATTTTGATAATTTTTAAATCTATTTATTCAGTTATTGCACTGTTGCACATTATTACATGTATAAGTGTTGTAGTATATGACATTCTGATGATAATAATTTAATATTTTAGAATTTGGGTAAGCTATGTAATTGTATTATTAACAGGTATCATGAAATGTTATTATGAGAAAAGAGTTGTAGGTTACAGAATCTGAAGGATTGACCACTGTTTACCAAGCAGTGGCCCTATTTATAGAAGTCCAGGCACCACATGGCCTACTTCAGACAAATCATCCATTCCGCGCTGACTGTCTGTTTGATTGCTGTAAAAGGGAGTTTACAGTCCATCTTGAAAACCTGCATTCTACCAAAACCTAGATTTTGGCTTCAATTTCAGAATGTATCTATATGCATATATGTGGACTTTCCAAAAGCTTAAAAGACAAAGATGTTACAAGACAAAAGGGTCACTGACCGGTTCATCAAGCCCATTGTAGGTGTGATCTAGCTTAGGTATTGCTTGCCGACTCTTGTTCCCTTCTAGTAGTAAGCAGGGATTGAAAGTAACAGATTTAGTCCACTAGTCATAATGATAACATATAGCAAAGCCCTTAAAAAGGGTAAATGTCTACTAATACTTTGGTAACATTAACTCTTGGGCAGTTTGGCAAGGACTACTAGACTTATGCCATTTCTAACGCTGTCATTGGTGGTAAAAGTTACTAAAACATCATAACTACTTGTTGCCCTTTAAGAATCTGATGTAATTAATCCTCATATATATATTGAAAGAAGTTCAACATGCTCTATATGATAAGACATCACTAATTGATGATATTCTGTTACACCACTAGCTTGAAGCTCCAGTCTCAGACTGATGCTAGTAAACTTTATGTTTTTGTTGTCAATGTGAGATTGCCACAAAAAGCCTCTGTGTTAATGAATAGAATCTTGGGAATCTTGATAGTTCATGAAATAATTTGGACATTTAAAACAAAGACAGATTTATCAATATTCCATTTTGTCCAGGGCAGTAGTTGAAATAATTGTAAAGCCTGCCTGCCCATCTTCAAAGTTACCTTCCAGCATTCAGACATAATAAATATTGAAATATCGCGAAAAATAAACGATAAATCATTTCTTGATTCAGTTGAAATAATGCAAACAATTACTTAAGAATCACTTTGGGCTTTTCTCCCACATTAAGCTGACAGGCTGTAACATGTACTTTTCCATCATTATGATCATAAAACTTCAGTGTTCATGTATCACTATGAATGTAATACTGCAAGCATGTGTAATTAATCATTAGCTTTTTGAAGTGTTTGTGTATCTACTTGAGGAATAGCTTATATATAGAGATACGAGACATGAAAGATTGGCATTACAGCAGTAGAAAGAGATTGCTGTTCTCGTGGGAGGTACTCGCCACGTGCTACATGTTAACATATACGTCTTCAGATGTTGTTTCAATGCAAGAAGATCACCAACAGTATTAAAACACAGATTTTCCCACCTGTGAAGGTAATCATACCATGTGCCAGAGATATTAATGTTTGCCAGAAGTACCACATCAATTTAAGAAACGTTGGTTGGTATGATCATTATAATTATGATGATGATTTAGAGGAGGAAGCAGTTGTAAATGTGGTTGTGGAGTTTACCTTTCTTGATTATAATTGTGATGATGGGCCGAATCTCAACTCAAACCTCATGTATTTAATTTAAATAGTCTTACAGCCAGTGTAATGTCTTTATTTAGGATGGCCTGGATACCCATGTATTAGGGCTGGCTATCCCCCAGCATATTCATATTGACAATAAGGTCTTAGACCCGTTAAGATCCGGGGTAGAAAAGGTCTTCAGCAACCCATGCTTGCCATAAAAGGTGACTATGCTTGTCGTAAAAGGCGTCTAACAGAATCGGGTGGTCAGGCTCGCTGACTTGGTTGATGCATGTCATCGAACCCAATTGCATGGATCGATGCTCATGATATTAATCACTGGATTGTCTGATCCAGACTCGATTATTTACAGACCGCCGTCATATAGCTGGAATATTGCTGAGTGAGGCGTTAAACAACAAACCAACCAACCAACATAGATCAATAATCAATTGTAATCACTTATTTTCTCCAAACAAGATAAATTTGTCGATTGGTAACGAAACATGCTACGATCAAGAAGGTTCCAGCAAGCAAAGCTTCCAGGCTGGTTATTTAGTTCATATTGAGTCGTATCACATGAACAAAATTATGAATAACATTAAATGAAACTAGCAAAGACAACGAAGATCATTGTAGCCTGTAATTGTGGATAAAACAAGCAGATGTTACCATCACCTGGGCACCTTGTGCAATGGGCACAAGTTTTCTCAGGAAACTACTACAGTTGCATGAATGGGCAGTTTGGCAAGGACTATAGGACCAGTGCCAATTTCTGACGCTGGCAGTGGGGACAGGTTTTTTCAGAAACTAATGAAGTTAGCTTATCTAAGAGATACTTATCAAGATCAAGGTATTTTTTTCTAGAGAAGGGGCCTTTTGTTTATTAATTTCACATTTATCTGACAAAAAGTCTTAGTGTCTATCTCTTTTTAAGGCTTTATATGACTTATTTATAGTTTATATTCACTACTGTATGAACAAACAACATTCTAATGTGCCCCTTGATGGGGGATAGTGATAACGCTGTTTTCTTGTTATATATTTATTAAACTAAGCTGTAATCATTTAAGTTGAAATGTGTAGCATTGACAAAAAAAATGTAACCAATACAAACTAATTTTGGCTGAAGTAACCAAAAACACCCTGTATTCAGACTCACAGTGATTGGTCAACATAACACGACTGAGATAAGGTTCACCTTGACATGTGCATCGCCTGTCAACTTTCTCTTCCTGACAAGATACAAGGTGTCTTCTATTTACTGCAATCTTATAATAGTTCATGTCAGTCATGTTTTTAAGTGATACGATTATGGGAGGTGCAATATAAACTTTATTTTATGAAGGATCATAAACACAGGCATAAAACAGGGCTATTAGAGACACTTAATACTGTAGTGAGTCAGCGTTAGCGCTATAAGCATGGTTGTGACCTCTCATGGGAGTTGTATTTTTAACTGTGTACAGCTATGAATTCCTAAGGACCATTCAAGTTGCAGCCACTAAAGTGCAGTCTTGACTTTATTTTTGACTCATGTTATGTTCTAATATAATTCTGACCTTCTAGATCGATTGATTGGTTGATCCTTTGATAAATCACTCCAGCACAACCGTAGATGTCTTGGCCTAGGTATCTGAATTTTAATGGAAGAAAGCCATCACTTGGATGATGATGATGATGATGATGTTTGTTGTTTAACACCGCACTCAGCAATATTCAATATATGACGGCGGTCTGTAAATAATTGAGTCTGGACTAGACAATCCAGTGATCTACATCATGAGCATTGATCCACGCAATTGGGATACGATGACATGCATCAACCAAGTCAGTGAGCCTGACCACCCGATCCCGTTAGTCACCCCCATTACTTGGAAATGAAGTGTTGTCATGATCCTGCAAACATCATTGTGGTATTGATAAGTGTCATGGTGTGTTTTCCACTATGTCTTATAATTGGTATGCAGGTATGTATTGTTTTGGTGTCTATTGATATTGCAGATGTCAAGTGCTTTAAAATGCAAATCCATGTGGAATATATTTTTTCATTCAAACAGTAAGATCACAGTTTGCACTTGTAATTATGCCAATCTTGTAAAAGGTTTTGTCTTTTTTTATACAGACCAGTGGATATCCTGACATGGATCTAGGTCGTGAGAATAGGAGTACAATGGCTAACAAAACTTCTGGTGCTACTAGCTCCAGAATTACTATCTTGTTACTTGGATGGGAATCTTTCTGACATCTAACTAACTAATTGAGGCAATGTCTTGTGTGACCAAGACTACTCTGAGAATAGGTCTAGTCCATCATAGCCAACCCATTTGATTGGGATCAAAGTAGGTCTCGTTTGCATAATGCTCATAGAGAACTCATAAAATGCAACATGAAGGAATTTTTTGACACCCATTTGTGTTTGGTTTTAAATGCCATGCCCCATGAGAGTGATGTGATTGCCAGCTAGGGACTGAGGGAGTAGAAGAGGATCAATACTTCTCTTGATGGGCTTGCTGCTGTTGCTGCCGCTGCCCCATTTTGCTGCCATGCCACGGTGGTGTAGTACTTGTTTCTCTCACCCTGCTACTGTGCTAATCATGTGACAGTGTGCCAAAGATACATAGGATTTAGTGCACATCTCTTGCATCCCTTATCTTGTCCTGGTCATGTAACAGTGTTCAGGAGCTACTTGCAGATCTCCTTGAGACAATTTTGAGGCTGCATTCTCCAGCTTTCCTTGCCTGACTGGTCATGTGACATTGTTCGCGATGATGTATGTTATGCTCATGTGCCCATCTTTTTCATTGTCTTTGGAACATTGGGTTTTATGTCTTCTGTTATGATTGATTTTGATGTTTTTATCTCTTGTTGGTCTTTATGGCCTGAAGGGTTACCTTTCCCATTTCATGATTATCACATGTTGAGGTCTTTCGTGGCTGTTGAATTTTAATCTGAGACCCCTTTATTTTTACATAAGGATTATGAGAAGGAGCCTTTGTCTTTCATTATACGTTTGCTCGGTTTTCGTGTTACAACTTTATGGAATTGGTTTAATCCGTTTTATTTTGGTTTAGTTTTGAAAACTGATGGTCCCAAAACGGGCTTGGTTGTAATTTTAAAAGAATTACTCCGTTCATTACTTGGACATCTCCGAACAGTTGAAGGGAGTAAAATATACAACTATCGAAATCCATCTTCCAATGGCTCCCATGAGATAGTTGATCCCCTTCTTTATGACACATTTTTCTTTTCCACTGACACTTGAGTTATAGATCTCTATCTTTTCACATGATTGTGTGAGGGCTGCCTTGTGAAGGTTTTTATTATTTTCATTAACCATGGTAATATTGGAATTGAAATGAAGCCCAGCTTGTCTGTGCAAATAATCACTTGATGGTGTCAGTTGTGTTGCTGTGTAAAGAGGCACATATTTCTTTAGGAAATAAGATTGAAATGTATTTCCACATGTTTTCTGAAAGTTTCTGATTGACAAATGCAGCTGTTGTTTGTTGCCAAAGTTTATTTTGTGTTTCGCTGAAAGCTAGTACTGATGAAATGCTTCTTGCTTCTGAATAACAAGTCAAGTTCTATGCATCACTTTCAGTTTTGTTTTCAAAATTAATTTGAAAAGCTTTCAATCTGCTGAGTCAATTTAGTAAGGATCTTGCTTGATTTGACTTGAGGTCAGCAAGTTAATGGTATAATTTCCTAAACGTTAGCCAGTTGTTGTGTCATCTCCCCAGTGCATGCTAACTTTACTGTTAGGATCAAGAGAAACAAATGGAGTTCAATCTCGATCGTCAGTGTTTAGTGCAGTTCATTCCATTTATGTACCTGTCTAACAATAGGCCTCTTACTGAAAGCATTATTCAAATCTTGTACAATCATGCAAGTGGGATATTTGCAGTGATATTACTTTTGACCTTGTGATCTTCTGTATGTAGCATCCATCCCATGTGGGGCTTGGCAATTCAACATTATTTTACATCAGGCTCTATTGTACAGCTGAATCTTGAATCATCCCCAAGCCACTATGTCTCACAGTGTTCAATAGAAGAGACACAGGGTAGACAACAAGTAACGATCGAATGCCATGGTTGTGATACATTTGAAATATTGTACAGCATAAAAGGAAAAGAAATGTTGTGTTTCCTCGACTAATCTTAATTTATTGACTCTAAAACTTTCCTTGATATACTAAAATAAAGTTTTATATATACACAGTCTAGTTGTAGTGATGGGGGTAGCCTGATGGTTAAATTTATTCGCTAGTTACGCTAAAGGCCAAGGTTCGATTCTGTGCACATGGTGCAAGGGTACAATGTTTGAAGCCCATTTCTGGTCGATGAGGTCGTTGCACATTGTTATGGAACTTCTATTTTCGAGTACTTTTTCAATGTTGATACAGGATTAGACTGTAACACTCGCCTGCTAGCTGGGGCAAGAACATTTTTGTGCAGGCTAGTACAAATTTCCCAATTTTCCAATTGTTTTAACATTACAAGAGCAATATTTTATCCAGACTAGTAAATTTTTGAGTTTAGTTGCCTGGTTGAAATGGTTGATATCCATTTTTTACGATGTTTATGGATTGCTGTGGGATTTCAAGGTTTAATCATATTTTTGAAATGGTCACTTTGTCCTGTGCGGCTATATTACTAGAATCAGTGCATGTGTACCTGGTTTCACATGCGGTTTGTCTTAACGAAAATGTTGACTCAGCATCACTGTAGCCACAAAGTGGGGCTTGTCAAATATGATGAGGGCATTTAACAGTTTTTGTTCAAACTGGTCAGTGAAGTTTGGGAAGTAATTCATACACTGCCTGTCATTATCTTTGAACACAATATGTGTCCAGTCAGGGTTAGTACCCCATGGGTGACATTAGAGTTGACTAATGCCCTGTTGGCATGAAACTTTGTGTACCCATGCAAATATACATACGTTTGTAAAATATGCACACGTGTAATTATTACCGCAAAAGGCGACTATGCTTGTTTTAAAAAAGGAGACTAATGGGATCGTGTGGTCAGGTTCTCAAACTTGGCTGACGCATGTCATTGTTTCTGATTTGTGTAGATCGATGTGCATGATGTCAATCACTGGATTGTCTGGTCCAGACTTTATTATTTAAAGACCACCGTGATTTGGCTGGAATATTGCAAAGGAACAGACACTTTGCTTGAAGTTGAAGGAAAAATGTTAGAAATGTGTCCAACACAACACTACTACTGTGTACATTTATTTCCCATCCCCCAAGATCATGCCTGGTTGTTATGACATTATCAGGTTATGACCATCATCTGTCTACAGGCAGGGGAAGCAGAAAAATTGACCTGACTATTTTACAACCAATCACAAAATCTCTGACATCAAAGAATCGGGAGAAATTTGTTCCATTTCTTGCAAGCCCACTTTGTGTTAGTAATTACTACAAACCATGGAAATTTATTTCCCCCATCAAGCAAGTAATCATGGCTCTAGTACCTGTTAAGAAGACATCCGTCATCATTAGGCAAGGGTGGCCCCGTCTATCCTAACCAACTTTGGTCTGGCTGTGTTTATATCCACCATACTTGATGCTCAGGCTACTATGGGGACTGTCTCAAAGCCTGACGATTTTTTTTTGACGGTTAATGCTGCTAATGTTGTTTTACATAAGTTTGAAATAAAATAGTGTGTCATCACCAGTGTTAAAGGCTGTGGAGCAGGGAGGAAGTGCTTCTGTGTCACCATGATAACATTATGTTTGTAATGTTTGGGAAGGGAACGATTAACTTTGTCTTGTTTATAATTATTCTTTTCCTCTTGTCTGAGAGTCTGATTGGTAAGTGACTGACTAGACCTGGTCATTTAAAAGTGCCTTGTATTTCGTTTAAATATTGTCACAGAGTAAACTGCAGAAAAGAAAAAGGGCATTAAATTAGATGTGTTACCAGTGTTATTTTAAGTATCAAAAATGCTGACAAGTGTTGAAATGAATCACATCAGCGTTTTGGTTTTTGAATATAGTGGTTTTGGGAGAAAAATGTACGTTATTAATGTGGATGGATCTTGATGTTAATATGCCACCAGACAACATATTTTTGTAGACATATATCTATATACTGAAAATGCTTAACGTGTCAACACTAAGATGTTACACTTTGCAAGCTCTCATATCTTTTAAGTCCATTAAGAATTCTCATTAGTGTGGAAACTGATACCACAGATCATTATATAAATACCAGAGAGATTATGCTGATGCAAGTTGTCAATGATTATTTAATACAACAAACAAACCTTTGAAAACATGTATGCCTTTCATATAGTACTGATTACGCAAATATGAAATAGTTTGAGATGCCCCCTATACCCTGACTGGGCACGGCTGCCAATACCAAAGTTGATAAGTGGATGTTATATTGGACTTCCATGCCGTGCATTCTGAAACTGTGAGAGCAGTCGTTAGTGGCGGCATGATTTCACTGGTATTCCCAGCTCCACTCAAAACAGATAAAGTACATCAAAGAACTGCTCATATCCTGTAATCTACAGCATGATGTCACCATAGTTTACTGAAGTAGAGATAACCTGATTCATTCTATCCAAGTTAAAAGTGCTGTACTGGTTATTAGCTTATTAGCATCTTTCAGCATGTTCAGGCGTGTATCATCCAGTGATGGTTTAAGGGGCAGGCAAGTGATCCTAATACATGCATATCCCATATTGATTTGACAGGATAGGATAGAAATGGATTGCCTCTTGCTGTGAAAAAATAAACATTGTTGAATTAGGGCATTTGTGTTTCAGTGTTTGTAGTTTGTAGTGATCGGACGTAATCATGGTAATAGAGGTTCTATTTTATGAATAAGAGGCTACTAATGGGATCGGGTGGTCAGTTTCGCTGACTTGGTTCATACATGTCAGCGTTTCCCAATTGTGTGAATCGATGCTCATGATGTCAATCACTGGATTGTCTGGTCCAGACTTGATTGTTTACAGACATTACTCAGACATTAGACATTACAGACATTTACTCAGCGCCACATATAGCTGGAATATTGCTGAGTGCAGAGTTCAACAACAAACAAACAAAATCTATTTTATGAAAAGTATATGACCTGTACTAGCTGTGATGAAACCCCACAGATGAATTTGTTTATATCCTCAGTAGTACTTGATTGTACAGTGTATAAGATCTCCATTCTATTACATTGAAATCCAGAACCCATATAAGCTGCCATAGCTTTGTTTGGTAAGTGATGTCGGCATGTCCATCTCTTATATCAGAGGGACCTGTGAAGATCTGGGTTAGAATAGGTCTACAACAACCCGTTCTTGCCTTAAAAGGCAAATTCAGCTTGTCATAAGAGGCGACTAATGGGATCAGGTGGTCAGGCTCACTGACTTGTTTTTGTATGTCATCTTATCCCAATTGCATTGATCAATGCTCATGATGTCAGTCACTGGATTGTCTGGTCTAGACTTGATTATTTACAGACTATTGCCATATAGCTGGACTATTGCTGAGTGTGGTATTAAACAACAAACAAATTAACACTATATCAGGGGCTGCCCACAGAATTTTGCTTGGACATAAGTTGTTCAGGCTCAGATCAAAGCTATGGTATTTATCATCATAATAATGGTGAAGAGTACCCTGGTTAACCAAAGATGATTATCATCGTGAAAGTTAAGTGTGGATGAAAATTTGCTAGTCTCCCCAGTGTGGCAGGTGGGCTCTTTTATAAAGACTGAGACATGATAACAGAGAGTACCTGGTGCTCCCAACCATGATGCATTTACACACTGCTTTCACATTATTCCATCATACATGTTGTACATTCCCGCAGTCTTATATGTCTGATTTGTTTCCCTCCTCAACTTATGAGGACTCAGGAGTGTGAGATACTCCAGTTTTTTAGATTAGATTTATGATAATGGTGTTTTAATGTTGCAGAGTGAATATGAGTTGGCTCCAGATGAAAAGAGAATGGCCTTGGCTGAGAAGATTCTGACGAAATACCTCAAGGCAGAGGTAAGACAAGGATGATCAATACTAGGCAGGGGCCTTTTCTGAATGAAGCACACTTTTGACTCACCCATTGAGATACTGCTGTAGTTAGTAGGGCTGGTTATCGATATGGATTACTCAGATCGATTATCGGTAGTCACATATCGATCAATAATCGATAAATATCAAAGAATTCTATTTTGGTAAAATGACATTACAGAAAAATGGCAATTCACTTCTCCGGAGACTCAGTGTTTCAACAATACGCACGTTACATCGCATTTTTAGCGATGAACAATCTGAGTTTAAGATTCATGTCGTCAAAGACAATTATTATTTGTATAAAGTGAGAATACCGTATTTTCTTGAGTATTCCTTTTAATATTGTTTTTATTAATTTCGGCGAAATCGTGTGTGAAGCGATCGGAAGATCGCACAACTCACCGTTATTAACAGCAACCACGGTCAGAATACCGCTATTGACGTCTTGAAACGAACTTTAGTTGACAGAGAATGGATACATATATCATAAATGACATTCTTTGACTCGTTAAAAGTCATATTTGTTTTTGTTTGACGATTCTATGTCAACATGAAATTCTCGCGATAACGTGCGCGTGAGCCTTGACGGTGACTGGTCAGACTGGGTCCATGTAAAAAATAATACCCGGGAATAGCGATCAGCTGCTTCGCTTAGGGTTATTATCTATTTTAAATATGTTTAGTAAAGGCTGCATATAATTAAGAAAATAATGGAATATATTATTCTTGATAAAAAAAATAGTTTCATATACAATTTTTGCCGATCCTTGCATTTAAAATCCTATTAAGTTATATCATTGGGTGTGTCTTGACCGAATCACCGGTCGATTCCAAGAAAACGTGTGTACAGCTGATTGCTGTTTCCGGCTTAGTTTACGAGAAAATACACAAGGTAATCTTAATCCCGGGATATAAAACAATGCCTAGCAGAACAATAAATACTATTTAAACGGTAAATAAACATGTCTGGTGATTTTTTATCTCAAATTTCGAATTTGTACTGACGAAGTTTCTCATCACCCGTTCGTGTGCCGGACTTCGCTGAAAGGGTACAGTGTAATTTTTTTCTGCGCATAATATTCAAATTTCTTTTTTTCCAAAATATTGAACCCGCTAGAGGGGGGTGCGCATTATACATGGGTGTGCACTGTACTCAAGAAAATACGGTAATTGAGAAATTAAATGTATTACATTAAGTAATACGTTACCACTGTTATACCGAGGCTGTTGTCTCCCACAACTGCTGCTATAGCGAAATCTACCACAGAGATCTCAATTACCTCATGCAGCACGTGCGTAGCCACCTAGCTGCCATGTGACACCCTTCACTCTTGTCTCCTTCGTCTGCTTAGCAAGACGTGTTTTCTCCTGCTGAAGCGTTCCTTGAAGATTTGGTGATATTTATTATAGTTTATTCTCTAATAAACTGTGCTTTTATGGGGCGTTGCGGTAGCTACACTTGGTTATAATTTTCCTGCCAAACGGAAAAATTTTCCCGCCCTTTTTTCTATATACTTGCGGGGTTTGCGTATGCACGTTGTGTTTTACGTTTCCCCTGTTCTTGTATGTTTTGGGGGTTAACATAACTTATTTCTTTAATAAAAGTTATATGTGTATGTTATATGTTCACATTGCTCGTTTATTTTCTTGTGAAAATGTTCGTTTGTGAATCATTGTGGTGCGTGCGTTGTAACCATGTTTTGTTCTTTGTTTATAGCAAACAATCAATGTCTGACATGGATATGTCCCCAGTATCCACCCCCTCTACCCCTGCTCCTCGGAGTTATGGGGTGTGCAGAAAGTTTTTGTCGTCCCGGGATCCCCACGATCGTTGCCCGCGGTGCAGGGTTCCTTGCGGGGACACCCGGTGCATCCTGTGCGAAGGTCTGGGGCCTGCAGATTTTGAGCGGTACCGGCTGTATGTACAGTCCGTCTCCACCCCTGTGGTGGCCGGTTCGTCCGGTCGGGGTCCCCGTGCGGGTACCACCTCCTCGGCTGCGGCGGATCCCCTTGCGGCCCTCGGGCTGTCTGGGGATTCTGTCGCCGCATTGTTGTCGAAACTTGTGGATTCCAAGCTGGCGGCCTTATCGCAAGATAGGCCGCTGGCTGTTCCGTCCCCGGCCTCTTCGGTGGCCGCGGGGTCGGACGCGGGGTCCACCGGTAAAGCGGCGGATCTCTTGGCGGCCCGTGTGCTGTCCGGGGATTCCGTCGCTGCATTACTTGCATAACTTGTGGACTCCAAGCTGGCGGCCTTATCTCAGGATAGGCCACTGGCTGTTCCGTCCCCGGCCACTTCGGTGGCCGCGGGGTCGGACGCGGGGTCCACCGGTACGGCGGCGGCTCCCGTGGTCACCGGTCCTTCCCCCGAACCGTTGCTCCCGCTATCGGTTTAGGACCGCGTGGCCATGGTTTATGACCTCTTTGAGGACATGCCCCGGCCGGTACCGCAGGGAATCCACGACTGTGGGTTCCTCCGAGGTATACGATGAGTCTTCCGACACGGCTTTCCCCGCATCAACCTTGCTGCGCGGTTTCAAGCCTTCCTTGGAGAACGCCTTCGCGGCGGCCTCCGGTCGGGGTCTCCCGTTGCCTCCGACGTCGTGGAGGCTGGTCCTACCGCGGAGGCCCATGTTGAGCGGTTGGGTGTCCGTGCCCCACCGGCTGCTACGGTAACGCAAGCTACCTTGCACCAGCTGGACGCCCTCGCTCGGCACTCCATGTCTCACGGAGACACTTACTTGGCTGCAGCGGCCCGTCTGATCGAAGGTTCTCCCACGGACCGTGACCAGCGCATTTACAACTGCCTGCTCAGTTTAAATGCTTCCCTGGAGTACGTTGCCGAGGACTCTCGGCACACACTTGCTCTTGTTGGGTCCCTGCATAGGCGCCTGGGTGCCGCTCCTAACCGGAGCGCGCCCCAGGCTGTTGCGGCCGGTAGGTCTAAGGGGTCGGGTTCTTTTTCCTCTGGGAAGTAGCCCTGCCCTGAGGGCTCCGGTATGGGCAATCAGCTGCCCTTTCGCGGGAAGACGGGGAACTGGGGGAAGCCCAAGTCGTCGACGGACGGCAAGGGCCCCTCCAGGTGACTCTCATTGGAGGGGTTCGTATGCCGACAGCGCCAACTTCGGTTGGCCCTTAGGCGAACCCGAGTCACTTGGCCCTGGACAGTTGCGCCTGTCGCAACCTGTCAGGGCCCCCTCTCCTTCCCCAGTGGGAGCCAGACTCCAGACTTACTGGGAGTGGTCAACACGATTCGGTACGGCTATCGGCTTGATCTCAAAGCGAATCCGCCGCTCACCGTTGCCCCGTTGGCAGGTTTCGATTCGGAAACCGATCTTCCCATCCTCGCCGATGCCATCGGCAGGTTGGTGGAGAAGGGGCAGTACGGGAGTTAGCTCTACCAGAAATAACACCGGGGTTTTACTCCAGGATATTTCTCGTTCCCAAGTAGGACAGTGCCGAACTCAGAATGATTCACACGTCCGCTCCCTGGCTGTTCACCCGGTTAACCACCCCCATAGTGGGGTTCCTCCACAGGAGGGGTGTCCGGTACTTCGCGTACCTGGACGACTCGCTAGTAGCAAATCGAATGACGGACACCCTGTCACGCCATCTCGATTTCGCACGTCGGCTCTTGGAGCAATTTGGGTGGATTATCAATCTCCCCAAGAGCGAGTTAACCCCTTCTCAGAACTTGCTGTTCATCGGAGGTCGGTTCAACACGGTGTCCCATCGCCTCTTTGTTCCCCCAGACCGGTGGCACAAAATTCAGGCGATGATTGCCAAAGTCTTAGCGGTGCAACAGACTGTTCACTTTTGGGAACAGCTGTTAGGGCTACTTGTATCAGCCCAGGACTGCACCGCACGGGGTCGTCTCCAACTCCGCCCGCTGCAACGGTTTTTAATCCAGTTGTTAGCAACGGAGGTGAACAGTGCGACCGTCGCCCTCCCGGATCGGCTCCGACCGCATCTGGAGTGGTGGACGGTCCCTTACATTGTCTTATCAGGAGTCTCTATGCGGCCCTACCGGGCCACGTTGACCCTGTATACAGACGCCTCTCTAGTGGGCTGGGGCGCCCATCTAAAGGGGGAGGTGAGCTCGGGGCTGTGGTGCTTAGACGAACTAGGTCTTCACATCACTTGTCTCGAGTTCAAGGCAGTGATCAACGCAGTCAATCACTGGAAGCATCGTCTCGTCGACGCCCGGCTCATGCTGGCGACCGACAACACGACGGTAGTGTCCTATGTGAACAAACTGGGGGGAACCCACAGTCACTCGCTACTCGATCTCACGTTCGAGTTTTACGCTCTGGTGGACAGTGTCCCGTGCCAGATACGCGCCCGTCACATCCCAGGTGTGCGGAACGTACTTGCCGATGCTCTATCGAGGCCTCAGGATCCGAGCCCCACAGAGTGGATGCTGAACCCAGTAGTGTTTCAGTGGCTGTGCGAACGTTTGGGTCGTCCGATGGTCGACCTGTTCGCAACGCGGTTCAACAATCAACTCCCGTTGTTTGTATCACCAGTCCCGGTCCCGAGGGCCATCGATCACGATGCTCTCGCGTTAGACTGGACGGGCTTGGTCGCTTATGCTTACCCGCCGACAGCGTTGATACCACACATTCTAAGCCGGCTCCGAGGAGTTCGCTGTAGAATGTTACTGATCGCGCCCATGTGGCCGAACAGATCGTGGTACCCCGACTTGCTGACCCAGGTCACGCAGTCGCCACTTCCACTGCCTGTGAGACCGGATCTCTTGATCCACCCTCACACCCGTCAGCTTCATCCAAACGCAGGGCAGTTCAATCTGCACGCGTGGATGTTGTCACCGAGCGTCTGAGGAGTAAAGTTTTTTCTCGCCGGGCGTCTCGGGCATACGTTAGTATGCATCGTGATTCTACCCAGAAGGTGTATAATGCACGTTGGGTTATTTTCACGAAGTGGTGTTGTAAACATCACATTCATTCGCCAGATAAGGTATCTGTGCAGGATATTGCTCGTTTCATGTCTCACTTGCGAGAGACCCGGAAACTCTCCGGGGGTTCCATTGCCAACTATGTCTCGTCCGTTGCTACGGTACGGGACGTTGCTATGGGTACCAGTCTCTCCAAAGAGCCGGTGATACGGGGTATTATCAAGGGTTTCAAACAGCACGTTCTTAAGAAGGGCCGCCTTCGGGCACCGGCCTGGGATCTTTCCCTAGTGTTGCAATCACTTACGGAAGCTCCGTATGAACCCTTGCATAGTGCTTCGTTCCGGCATGTGACTTGGAATACAGCATTTCTCCTCTCCTTTGCCACGGCGGCACGTGTATCCGAAATTCATGCACTCGATGTCGCCAAGGTACGATTCGATAGGGGTGACGAAGGAGCGGTCCGCCTGGGCCTGCTCATGGGCTTCGTCGCCAAGAATCAGAGAGTCGGGCAAACGGAGAGAGAATTCACTGTAAGATCACTCAAAGAAATCTTACATCCTGCTGATACTGAGGACAGAGCGCTGTGTCCGGTTAGGGCCCTTAAGTATTATCTTAAGGCTTCGAATGAACGTAGACAAGGGCGTGACCGTCTGTTCATATCGTGTAACCCTAATCGCACGGTTGACATACCTCGCAACTCGATTGCGTTGTGGCTTCGTTCTGTCATCAATCTGGCGTACCGGTCTCGGGGGTTACCGGTAGCGGGGTCAAACCCGCACGAGATCAGGGCGCTAGCGGCAACATTTGCCCTACACTCGAATATCTCTGTTCGCAGAATATTACGAGGTTGTTACTGGCGTTCTGACTCGGTTTTTGCCAATCATTACCTCAAACAGGTCGCTGATGCCGTCGTGGAGAGTGTGCACCGTCTTGGCCCGCGGATCGCGGCGCAAGCGGGCACCTAAGGGGTGTGCCCAGCGCAATTCCGAACTCCTCAGGCGTCTGACCTTGCACGGTGGTCAATCTGGGTCTACTCCAATGTTCCCACTGCCGTGGGTACAGGAGTTGGGGTCCCGCAAACCAGCGCACTCACACCACAGGTGAGGGCGGCTTTTTGTGTGCTTTGTCCTTATTTGTATTTTGACAATTATGTCTTTAATTGTCTGTCGTGTATCCCAACCTTGTGATGCATGCTTACAAATACTGGAATTAGGTCACGCGCCTAATGCATACTTTAAGTAGGCTTGCTCTGGGATATACGGTCTGAATGAAATTAATTTCCCTCTTTTCGACTGTTTAACCTGATCTAAGATTAAGCTCACGCGGATACAGTGTTCTCATCCGCTGCGGCGATGAAATACCTATCCAGTGGGGCCGTTTGGAGTCACCAATCGTTTTGGCAATGACGATTGAGCCTTACGGTATGCGCTTGACAGTGCTTTGGTATTCCTATAGGGTAACGCCTAGCTAGGTGCATGCGCATCGAGTGCTTCCGCCTTGGTGTTTACTTCCGCTGGTCGGAAGGAACGCTAGCAGTCAGGATTCGGGTTGTAGGTGCTCCCCACCGCCTACTGTGGTAGTCAGCCTCGGTATAACAGTGGTAACGTATTACTTAATGTAATTTGTAGAATTTTCCTATTCGGAATATTCTATAAGTAATACGTTACCACTGGGCTGCTGCCCGCCCGTCCGTCCCCCGAGCACTTGCTCTCGCAGGAGACAAGAGTGAAGGGTGTCACATGGCAGCTAGGTTGCTACGCACGTGCTGCATGAGGTAATTGAGATCTCTGTGGTAGATTTCGCTATAGCAGCAGTTGTGGGAGACAACAGCCTCGGTATAACAGTGGTAACGTATTACTTATAGAATATTCCGAATAGGAAAATTCTACAAAATTTCATCTGATATAGTCGTTTGTCATTTATGTACAGTATTCACGAAACTATTCAGATAAAAAATCATCAAATATTCCGCCATTGTGAATGTCAGGTGTGTACAGGTGTGTGCTACGTAGTAGGTTGTACTAGGTTCACAGGTGTGATACGTAATAGATTGGGTGGCAGACTGATATTAAACAAACATCGTGCGATTATAACGGGGAAATTAGGAATTTTTGCTGCCATATCGTAAAAATGTCAAACCCCACGTGGGCTGTGAGTTGAGAATACCGGCAAAAACGAAAACTATGATCATTGACAAAATCGAAACAGACTGGAATACGTAGTTACCAAATAGACATAAAATTTGAAATTTTATGAAATAAAATGGGAAGAATTCTTTTTAAGAATTAAAGTATTATGAAACCTATTTTAATCATGATACTTCATACTATTTCGAAAATATACATATTTTCTAAAATCATGACTCCGCATTTAGATGCCAGTGACTACATTTGTAATTACCCACTAACAACACGTAATGGCGTCGTCGTTCGATTCAAAGCAGAACTTTTTACTTTTTCAAACATTTGATTATTATTTGCGACTAAACATAAAGCGAAGGGGAGAAAACTGTATGTTAGGGTGAATCTGTTTATATCTAGCGATAATTACAAGGACAGCAAAACAAATAAGTCAAATGTGTTGCAGTAAAAACTTTTATTTGTCGAAAAAATACATGTCATTATCGATAGCATTATATTCATATCGATAATCGTCACAACCTTCTTCCATCGATGATAATTACGATTATCGATCTATATCACCAGCCCTAGTAGTTAGCTCACCTGGTTTAAGACAGGGCAACTAAAATGGCAAGTTATCTGTCCTACGGTCTGTTAACAATTCTAAACACTAAAAAATGAAACTGTAAGGACAATCCCAACACTGGTGTTACATAAAATATTTGTATCAAGACATCCTATTTATACTTGTACCATAGGGTCGACAGAATAGGTCTGTTTCATTTGTCAAAGTTTGGGGATTAGCCTGTTTATTACAGTAATGAAAAATCGTTGACACCAGTGCCAATACAAAACAGCAAGTATCCGCAGGTCATGATACGTGACAATTTCAATACCAAGTTTCATAATTCCGACTATCTTAGTATCCAGCATTTGTGTTCCTTGTTTGCAATTTATGTCCAAATCCTATTACATTTTCATCAACTGTCGTTCATACTGTTGCAGTCCAATGACTACTTGAGTCAGATTAACGGGAACCAGATCCTTGCTGTCAAAGAGGCCATGGCAGTCAAAAATTCAAGCAAGGAACTCTTCAGCTCATGTTCAGGGTGAGGGCAGTAGAATATTGGTGTAGCTCACAGAAAGTGTGATGTTAAATCTTAGTGATTCTGATTGTGTTTGAATGTCTTAAGCTGCAAATGAGCCTGAAAATGATAATAATATGAGCAAACATTCACATGGTCAGGGTGCTTTGACACAAAATAAGCCAGGCACCTGTTCCACAATGCGATCTTAACAATATGGTTGTCCATGTTGAAGTATCGTTGCGATCATCTTAGCGGTAAGACTTGTTTGTGGAACGGGACTCACGTCGCACGTCATTACCATCCTTTCCTCACTAGTCAACTCAAACAGGGTATTGAAGATCTGGAACTATTCCACAAAGCCATCTCAGCGACAAGACTGTCAAAAGTTACTGTATTAGTATGGGAGTTATGATCGTCTAAACGATAAATCACTTGTTCTGTTCTGGAATCCTGAGTGGGCCAGTCAGCCTCCTTGGGTCTAGTGGCAGAGCATACGCCCGGAGAGTGGACAGTCGAGGGTCGATCCCCCGGCGGCTTCATACCAAAAGACGTTAAAAAAGATGGTACTTGTTGTTACCCTGCCTGGCGCTTGGCATAAGGGGCTAAAACAAGGACAGGTTGGCTCGAAGTCAGTATTCCGAGTGGGATATTCAAGTTAACTGTGGCATGGTATCTCAGTGGGCTAGCACTATATGATTGGCATTAGTCCGGGCTAGTACCCACACCACACCACACCACACCACACCACACCACACCACACCACACCACACCACACCACACCACACCACACCACACCACACCACACCACACACATCGCTATATAAGTGCAATAATTTTGGACGCGATGTTAAAACCCATTTCAACTCACCCAGTGGGCCCTGATTTCACGATATTAGGAGTAAGCAAGGTATTATATTGATCATCAGTCTGCAGAATATTTGCAGTGTGTGCTATGTCCGTCAAAAGAAACAGAACAGTGCAGTCTCTAGCATGCATCTCAGCCTTAGAAATTTGTTTTTTACTCGCTCTTTGGGTGTTTATGCATCATGGATACTCTTGTATGATATGATGTCCCAATGCTAATGACATCACAGTATATCAGTGTTTACTGTATGTAGTGAGGTAGACCCATTTAGCCTCAGGACACTGTTTTAATATCTGAAGACGATCCTTATTCACCATAGCTAATTAAAGAGTTTGGACAAAAAAGGACCATTTTTTATGTGATTCCTACTGATTTGCTTAAACTCACAGGAATTTATCTAGGATTCCAAAGTTGGTGCTCTTGGCAGGCTAATTGGGAACAAATCAATATTTTCGTAAAAATGGGGATTTTTTTCAAATTGATTTTGTTTATGCTTAAGAGTAAAACTTATTAGCATTATGACCTCTTCGATCCTCTTTATTGGTCCTGTTACTAGTGAAGTACAGGTCATCTCAAAACTATAATATTGGTTATTACTAGAACAACATGAATCCGACATTGGCTGCAGACTTAAAGCTGAATATCGTCATTTGAGCAGGTCTAGATAAATCCCTGAACTCATGTCAGTATTAGCTCAGGAAATACATTATGACATATATTCTTTCATGAAATCATTGACAAACACATTTTGATAATTTTTTTATATATGATGGAAGACTAGGCTCCCAAAGACTTGGTTAGTTTTCTTATTGTGCATGTAAAATCTCATTTCTATTTGTTTTGTTACAGGGTCATGGAGGATTACCTGAACTCTGAACCCTTCACAGAATTTCTGGAGAGCATGTTTTTCAAACGCTATTTGCAATGGAAATGGTTAGAAAGGTACGCAGAAGTGTGAAGTGTTTTTTCACGTGATAATAAATGTTGATTTCACATATACAAACATTCATGGAAGCATTACACTCATTATTATCTCATTATGGATGGTGCAAGAAGTAATCATAAGTGGTGTAATGTCTATTGAATTGTGATAGGAGATCCGTGATACTATACATTGATTTACAACCCCTGTATCGTGATACATTGTATTATTGCCCATGATACAATATGTCAATTTGCAACCCAAGTATTGCACTACATTGGGGTGAAAAACGTGATCAACAGAAGTAACATCCAGCTTATGAAGATTCTCTAGTACTTCCGGGTTTGCTATAAAATTCACAACATTCACAGTGCCCTCAAGCCTATATGATCCTGCCCTACAATAACCCATCACCAATCTCCTAAAATTTGTGATTCACTTTCAAAAAGAAAGACCATCAACTTATTTAATAAAAGTTCTGGGCCCCGTTCCACAAAGTGATCTTAGCACTAAGGTGATTGTATGTCCCATACTTTAAAATAGGTTTACGATCATCGTAGCGCTAAGATCGCTTTGAGGAATGGGGCCCAGTAATTTAACATTTATGGATGTTTTCGCTTGCCAAGACCTTACCTTAAGGTAGTTCGGCAAGGGACATTCCTAAGGCTTGTTCTGTCTGTATGATGTGAATACTCAAGTCAGCCTAATGCTTGGAGAGACCACGAGACTCATCAGCTGTTAATGGCTTACATTATGGTAGTACAAGAAGAGTACTACAAATTGCAATTATGGTTTGACACATCAGTTATTGGCAACATTCCCTGTGTGGAGAATAATACCAATTGATATTAATGTTTGACATATATTATCTGTTCAGTCAACCTGTGACCAAGAACACGTTCCGGATGTATCGAGTACTTGGTAAGGGTGGGTTTGGCGAGGTGTGCGCATGCCAGGTGCGGGCCACTGGCAAGATGTACGCCTGCAAGAAGCTAGAGAAGAAACGAATCAAGAAGAGGAAGGGGGAACCTATGGCTCTTAATGAGAAACAGATCTTGCAGAAAATCAACTCTCGTTTTGTGGTACGTGTAACAATACATTATGTCATGCAGCGATAGAAACTTTTAGTTCACTAGTCCTTATTATAATAACATATAGAAAAACCCTTTCATATTGCAAATGTCTACTAGTCCTTATCATACCTTAACTATTGGGCAGTTTGGCAAGGACTATAGACTAGTGCCAATTTATATCGGTGTGGGTACAGGCTCATGTTGATAAATATTTTAAATATCAACAGTTTAGAGTGGACTCGGAACTGAGAGGCAATGTCAGATGGACTTGTGCAGAGATTGGCCTTCTTTATCACTGGTTTGTCTGGTCCTGACTCGATTACTTTGAGGTCACCGTCATTTGGCTTGAGTGTGGCGTTCAACAACAAACAAACATTGTGCTTATGACTAGTTTATACAAATGATACATGGACTAGTACCTGAACTGGTACCACTTCCTGACATTTGTATCCTTGAATATTAAGCTTGACACCAACTTTGTCGGTGGATGTGTTTCTCATAAACTATTTCGTTTTCTTTCAGGTTAGTTTAGCCTATGCATTTGAGACAAAGGAAGCTCTATGTCTAGTGTTAACAATAATGAATGGGGGTGACCTCAAGTTCCACATCCACAATATGGGCAACCCAGGCTTCCCCGAGGAACGTGCATGGTTTTATGCAGCAGAAATTACATGTGGGCTGGCAGACTTACATAAAGAAAACATAGTTTATAGGTGAGTTAGTGCAGGATGGAATTTACCACAAGTCTAATTTACTTAAAACATTTTAAGCCAGAGATAATGTAAGGCAATGTGAGTGGTAATAGTGTTCCATGAATTTTGTCAGTGGCTTTATGATCACTGTAATGGTAATTTTGGAAATATCAACTTAAGTTGTCCTGGCTGGTTAACACTGGTGGTACTCGCGTAAGGGAACTAAAGTATAAGGTACAAATGCTTGCACTATCTTCAGTACGGATGCTGGAACTGAGATGTGAGCCTCAGTGCTCTAGTAGCATGAATTAGTAGCATGCTGTGCTGGCGACGTGCCAGGGTTTCAGATTGTTTCATCCAAAATTTCCTGAGGATATTTTTCACTTGTGGTAGTGATATATACTACTAACCTTTGATAGGGATACTGAGATATTTCATACTGTTACAAAACTTTAGACAGCAGCCATTGAATGTTATATAAATTACTTATCAATTGTTATTATGCTGAAAATGAGTCGGTTCCAAGGCAGTATTATATGCTATTTGTATATCAACTTCTCCCAACTATCAGCCACATGCAGACCCTGTCTAGACACTCAGAATATCCCTATCTGAAGTTAAGTACAGGTAGTATAGAAATATCCTATCAAAAGTTGATAAAATCATGAAAATGTCCTAATGCCATCGTCTCCAAAATCACTGTTTACCAGGTTCCCTGGCTCATTGAATGACACATTTTCATCATTTTGATCATTGTAGATCTCACCAGTAATCCACCATTAGTCCAGTAATTATCAACTGAGGTTTTAATTATTTGTTAATATTATGGAATTTTTAGTGTAAATGACATGTATAACAAAACAGTGATAAATAATATTTTGTCTTTTCTTTCCAGAGATCTGAAACCAGAAAATATATTATTAGATGATTATGGTAAGAATAATTGTTGTGATTTACATTTGACCCGTGAAGATCCAAGGTAGAATATGTCTTCAGCAACCCATGCTTGCCATAAAGGCGACTATGCTTGTCGTAAGAGGCGACTTACGGGATCGGGATTGATCCCAAATGCATGGATCGATGCTCATGATGTCTATCACTGGATTGTCTGGTCTAGACTTGATTATTTACAGACCGCTGTCATATAGCTGGAATATTGCTAATTGTGGCATTAAACAAACAAACAATGTAACTTACATTTAATCTATATCACTTCATCTTTCCTTTGTGATGTAATCAGAGACAATCAGAAGTCCAAACATTTTGGCAGCATTGAGTGTTCTGTTAAACATTGAAAGCTGTCTATTGCCTAAAACCTGTTTTCAAGCTTATGAATAGGGAATGATACAGGAATCACATTCAAGGGTAGACACCATTGGTTTTATCCATCTAGCCTGCAGCTCAATCCAGACTAGTGCCTTATGTAAAATAACTAGATTTGGGGTTAAAGCAACCAGTCCGTACAGATTGTCGCCAGTCGCGGTCTATCAGGCGAGTGGCTATGTCAGTGACTTCTTGTGCAAGAGGGTTTCACACTTTGTGTTTTCAGGTCATGTAAGAATATCAGACTTAGGCTTGGCTGTAGAAATTCCTGCTGGAGAGTTGATACGGGGGCGTGTTGGTACGGTGGGATACATGGGTAAGTACTTTCAACTTCCTGAAAAATATGTGTAGTGGTTGTAGGTCCTCAGCATTCTGTTGTTTGTCGTAAATGGTGACTAAATTGGATGAGTCAGGCTAAGTGACTTGGTTCATTGCACATAGCCTTATACTCCGGTGATGTGGGAGGCTGTTAATTATGTCAGCCACTGGTTTGTCTGGTCCAGATTCAATTAATTAGACCCTGCCAAGATATAGCTGGAATATTGGTAAGTGCTTCAGGGTTTCACCATGACATACAAAACTACAGGGGGCGCGGGTGGCCCAGTCGTCTAATGCGCCGTGATTCGCTGTGCAGATTTGCGTCCCTTGGGCACGCCAGAAACCTATGATTGTGGGTTCGATTCCCGGTTCGCCCCGATTATGTTTCTAGCTTTGTCAGCACCATACCCATGCTCGTGGGTTTCACCGAAGTAGTAAACGTCTGAGACCTCCATCACTTCGGGCTTTCCTCCCACATTAAGCTGACACGCCGCAATATAACTGGAATACTGTTAAAAGTGGCGTTAAACCAAACTCACTCACTCACTACAAAACTACAGGTAAAGAAGACCCCCAATTACTAATTTCAAGGTTAGTGACTGGAAATATAAGGGTCCTGTAAAATAATGACAAGACGTAGCCTACTGTACTGTAAGATTTTAGTAATTACTTTAATTACAGGAACTCTATAATTCTTGTCAAGAATTTAGTGCAACGAATATTATTCTGCGCCCCTCAGGACACAGTATATATTTCCTTATGTGTCCATTCTACACATTTGTGTGTACCGGCCACACATTCCTGCATCGTGTAAAACCCTGGAGCTATATAAAGCAACAAACAAGCAACCAATCATCAGCCATTTCATGATATCATGTAATGTTTTTTCATCTGTCTGTAAATTGCATTTTCACCTCAAGGCTTTTGTTTGTTTGTTTTGTTTTGAATGCTTTGATGCTAACGACTTTGTGATAAGACAAAGGGCATATGACTTTGAAAAGAAGCCTGTTGATGTTTTGTTCAAAATGTTGCTGTTATTGCTGCTATGACATGAACTTAGTATTTTGCTCATCAAGGACAAAAAATTCTGCAGGCAGCATGGACAGTGGCTTTGGAAGACATCGATATTATCAGTAACCACTTGAGTAGATGCAGAAATTTCTTGTTAATATATTTAGCCTTGGAGAATTCCCTGTCAGCTTGTGATGTTGTTTTTTTTCAGCACCGGAGGTGGTGAAGAACGAGAGGTACACAATGAGCCCGGACTGGTGGGGCCTAGGATGCATAATATATGAAATGATAGAGGGCAAGGTAAAAAACTGCCAGGGGATGTTGCACTGTTATTATTTAAGTTATTGATATTCAAGATGAAAAGTGTATTCGTCAATAACTGATGTACAGTGTTTCAAATCAAGTATGAAAGTCAACATGGTCAAGGGGTTCTTATTATAAGCCAAATGTTGAATATTTGAGATCGATAGAGTCCCTAGATTCAAATGCTATAGGATCAAACCCCAAGGACCCCAAGATCACTCCTTAATTTCGACTACTTTTTTTACTATTATTTTTAATACTAATTTTGAGGTAAGGTGAAATGGGGTTTAACCTCGCGTCCAAGATTATTGCACTTATATAAAGACATGCATACACATGTGTCTGCTTGTACTATTTAGGACTAATGCCGACTTAGTTTAACATGAATACCCCACTCAGACACAGTATACTGACTCCGAGCCGACCAGCCCTTGTTTTAGCCCCCTAGTGCCGAGCGCCAGGCAGGGTAGCAACAAGTACCATCTTTTAACGTCTATTGGTATGATGAGGCTAGGGGTGTCGAACCCCGGACCTTCCGCTATGCGGGCGCACTCTCCAGCTATAGAACACGTAGGTGATCCAATAATTTTGACTTACAAGGAGTAAGAGGGAACAATGCTTCTGTTATTCAGTTTCAATCACTGTGGTACTTCTATGTCAACTATGCTTCTGTTGTTCAGGCGCCATTCCGGGCGCGGAAGGAGAAAGTGAAGAGAGACGAGGTAGATCGACGGGTCAAGGAAGACACAGAGACTTACTCCTCTAAGTTCTCAGAAGACTGCCAGGCGGTATGTCAAGCGGTGAGTAAATAGCTTGTACTGATATTGTACAAATTAAAATTAAGAATATGTTCTAGCTAGTTAACATCAGGTGTAGTTCCCATGAGGGTTGATTCCAGGGCAGACTATGTCCACATTTCATGTTCTTGTGGCAACAGCTGACTTAGAATATATCCGGCTAGTTACAATGTTACCTAGCCTTTTGTGTGTCAACCTACCTCAACAACATGCATTGCTGTCCATGCCATCAATCACTACATTCACTGGCCCAGACTATTGCATTAAAAATAATTCCCACTGACTTACAGATGGAATAGTGCTACTCGGTTAGATATGGATAAGTTATTAAGTTGAAACCACTTGTTAAAGGTTTCAATGAAATGTTCACTTTTTAGCAACAACATTTAACATCTGACATTAACAGTATGATAACACTGTCTCAATGCATTGATTCCACATTCTCTACAGTTACTACAAAAGAACCCCACATGTCGGTTAGGGTGCAACTCAGAGGGAGCAGCTGAAGTGAAGGCTCACACATTCTTCAAAAATATCAACTTCAGAAGGCTAGAGGCTGGGATGTGTGAGCCCCCGTTTGTACCAGATGTAAGTATATTTTGAACTGAAGTAACCCTTTGGTAATGTGGACAATGTGGACGGATTGACCTAATATTTACTGTATGTGCCCTAATAACTGCCCATCTCAAATTAATGCTCCCTAATCCACTTCTAACCAATCTGTAGGTAATATTCATTAATGCCCTATACTAAGCCTGAACATTTACATGACATTCCATACTTTCTTGTGTGTATTACAGATCCTTTTATGGAAAAAACAACAGCGTAAAAGGAATATATCATCGCCATTTAACATTTTTTCAACATTTGGGCTTTCCCCTTATGTTAAGTTGAGACGCTGGTCCTACTCAGTACAAGAGTTTATCTCAAAGATGGTTAAGCTCATTTCAGTATGACAAAGAATTATCTTCATATGACAGAAAATATTGAGTCAGCTCTTTTGTAGTATCCATTATCCAAATAAATGGACCCGTGAAGATTCCGGGGTAGAAGAGGTCTTCAGCAACCCATGCTTGCCGTAAAAGGTGACTATGCTTGTCGTAAAAGGCGACTAATGGGATCGGGTGGTCAGGCTCACTGACTTGGTTGATGCATGTCATTGATCCCAATTGCGTTGATCGATGCTCATGATTTCAATCACTGGATTGTCTTGTCCAGACTCGATTATTTACAGACTGCCGTCATATAGGTGGAATATTGCTGAGTGCGGCGTTAAACAACAAACCAACCAACCAAATAAATGAATGATTGTTTTTGAATTGTTCAGCCTCGGGCAGTATACTGCAAGGATGTGTTGGACATAGAACAGTTCTCCACTGTGAAGGGTGTCAACCTAGATGCCAGTGATGACACTTTCTACAGCAAGTTCAACACAGGCAGCGTATCCATACCATGGCAGAGTGAGGTATTGTCCCTGTTGAAGTTCATTTTCATCATCATGTATTCTTTGAATTGTTGCAAATTTGATTATTTTTTTTCATAATAGTAATGTCGTTCTTTACAAACACTTTATCAGGAGATTCCTTCCAAAATTAAATCTTGTCAGCTGATCGTTACTTTTATGATTTATGTGTCATAGTCCACCAGAACATGTACCGTATTTTCTTGAGTATAGTGCGCACCCATGTATAATGCGCACCCCCCTCTAGCGGGTTCAATATTTTGGAAAAAAAGAAATTTGAATATTATGCGCAGAAATTTTTTACACCGTACCCTTTCAGCGAAGTCCGGCAAACGAACGGGTGCTGAGAAACTTTGTCAGTACAAATTCGAAATTTGAGATAAAAAATCACCAGACATGTTTATTTACCGTTTAAATAGTATTTATTGTTCTGCTAGGCATTGTTTTATATTTAGGGATTAAGATTACCTTGCGTATTTTCTCGTAAACTAAGCTGGAAACAGCAATCAGCTGTACACACGTTTTCTTGGAATTGACCGGTGATTCGGTCAAGACACACCCAATGATATAACTTTATAAGATTTTTAATGCAAGGATCGGCAACAATTGTATCTGAAACTATTTTATTTATCAGGAATAATATATTCCATTATTTTCTTAATTATATGCAACCTTTAATAAACATATTTAAAATAATAATAACCCTAAGCGAAGCAGCTGATCGCTATTCCCGGGTATTATTTTTTACATGGAACATGTCTGACCAGTCACCGTCAAGGCTCACGCGCACATGATACGTGATCGCGAGAATTTCATGTTGACATAGAATCGTCAAACAAAAACAAATATGACTTTTAACGAGTCAAAGTATGTCATTTATGATATATGTATCCATTCCCTGTCAACTAAAGTTTGTTTCAAGGCGTCAATAGCGGTATTCTGACCGTGGTTGCTGTTAATAACGGTGAGTTGTGCGATCTTCCGATCGCTTCACACACGATTTCGCCGAAATTAATAAAAACAATATTATCAGATTATAAGGAATTTTGAATAAAATCAATGAAATAAGTTACAAACATAAGTCCTGATATACAAAGAACTTTTTTTATAGCCAGACAGTGTAATTACATAATTATTTTGCGTACTTCAGTATGGATTTGTTGACATGGTATTCCCGGTGTTTCGTGCTCACGGTAATGTCTTTCCATGGGGGAAAAAAACATCCAAACTCATAATTCGTGTATTATGCGCACCCCCTTCTACACAGCTGTGTTTTTTCGAAAAAAAGTGCGCACTATACTCAAGAAAATACGGTAGATACTTGGTTTGAGATGACATAAATATGTTTCAAATCATTTATGAAAGATTTGTAGTGTCACAGTTAGAAAGAACAGAATGTTTGTATGAAATAAATATTTTGTAATGATCAAATAACAGAAAGTGTATTAGTTTATTATATTGTATCATCTCTCTTGTTCTTGATGTAAGAACCATATCCTGACAGATGTGTAAAATTAAATTCCATGCTGTTTTCCAGATGATAGAGACTGAGTGCTATAAGGAATTGAATCAGTTTGCTTATGATGGAGGACCTAGTCCAGATCTTATAGAAGACATGCCACCCCCACCTCCACAACGGGGCTTCTTTGATAGGTTATTTCACAGGCGAAGGGTAAGTATTAACATTCACTAACCTAAGTACATTAAACCTGAATGAATGCTGTTTTCTGCAGCAGTCAGTAATTATCAAACTATATCACTGCATATATTATCAGTTAGAATAATGTCCCATGAAGATCTTCAGCAACCCATGCTTGCCATAACAGGTGACTATGCTTGCCGTAGGAGTTGAACAATGGGATCTGGTGGTCAGGCTCACTGACTATGTTTTTGCATGTCATCATATCCCAATTGCTTAAATCGATGCTCATGATATCAATCACTGGATTGTCTGGTCCAGACCTGATTGTTTTAATCCCACAGTCATATAGCTAGAATGTTGCTGGGTGCGGCATTAAACAACAAACAAACAAAAGTTAGAATAACAGTGCTCTCTTGCTACAATGTACTGTGACTATACAAAAGGTTCTCCCAGATTATGATCCTTGATTTACTTCTGGGATGGAAACTAATGTCTTCAACCAACATCACTTTGGTCTTTCCTCCCACATTAACCTGGCATAACTGAAATACACTTTTAAGAAATGGTAAACCCATCTCACTCACTCCTACAGTGACTAGGTAGAGCCAGTGAAGATCTACTTTGAACTGCGATTATAGCATGAACATATTATTCTGATCATTTTGTTTGAAGATGTATATATATTCCTCTTTCATTTTCAGAACAGAGATCATTATTCTTAAGGGATTAACCTCTCCAGGGTACAGCCCAAGGCCCATTACCATGGAAACAGTAGAGTGTGATTGACCATCTTGTGACTCAGTTCTAGAGATTCTATTGGATGGTTGAAGCAGTGGAAAAGTCTTGTGAGGCAGCGGCAATGCTGCCATTGTGAGTCATCCAATGTCACTAAGTCAGCGTGTCGTGTCGTCATGGTGACTAAATAACCACTGCAGGGTAAATGGTCAGATCAACTTGCCTCATATAGTGTTCACTCAAAAAAAATACAACTTGGACCTTTTCACTAGAGTGCAAACCTACTGATATATACATATATATATGCATCCGCTTGCCAAATGACAATGGGTACATTAGTGTGAGGTCCAAGAGGTCTTGGATGTATCTGCCAGGAAGATGTAGGACCAGAATTACAGCTAGCTTGAGGCAGATCTCCAAGGACTTCTAGGAGGTTGACACCAGTGCACCGGACTTCTCATTTTGGTGCAGTAGCGTGTTGTTCCAAATCAAGAAGCTGTTTCTCCCCCATCCTTCAGCTGACGACATGCTTGCTCTGTCAGTGAAACAGATGGTAGTCTCGTGCAGCTTCGTTGGGCTTCTTGGCTGTGTGTCTTCTCCTGTGTTGTTGGTGTCGTCATCGTTGTCGTCGTCATCTTGCTGTCCTCACTGTCAGTGTCGGATCATTACTGCATTGCTACCTCAGTCGAGTTCATCATGAAAACAACTACAAGAGATTTGACCAGCATCCTTGTCACTACCATCTTCACTCACTCTCTTCCAAGGCAGATAATACACAAACTTGGGCTGAATCCATGCTCAACAGTATTATAAACCAATTCCAAGGCAGGAGTTACTCCAGATTATCTCCCCTTGCTCAGGGTGGGTTATCTCCCTTGCTCAAGGGCCTCAGTGTTGTATCCTGCTAATGGTAGGCTGGTATCCTACATCAGCATAATACTTACATGATCACCTCTAGGAAGACCACAATAGTGTATAAAGCATAGTTATCTATGTTAGCTCCTTGCAGGGGCAGTATCTATTCGATTATGTACCTGTGTGAATGAGAGTTTGTGTTTGTGTTTGTGTGAATTTGACATATTTCTTTATGCAGCTCCACTGGATATTACTAGGATTAAAAGTGCTTTGTTTCTGTAGTGACTGCATTTGTTCGTGTCCTCCTGTTCGGAGATTTAGAAGGTTGAACCTCATTATGTCACAGTTTGTTTTTGTATAGGGTAAGATTATGGGACAATAGTGTTGAGGGTATCTCTTGTTATTTTGTTATGTCATGGAAAATTCAATCATGGAACAAAATTGTTAAACAAACCAGAAAATCATGTGAAAATATGCAGGAATTATTCAAAGTTCCTTGCCTGAAATTTGTTGATTTCTCATAGGTAATGTGTGTATGAAAGGGTAATCAACGTCACATCAGTGTATGAAATTGTTGTGTAGCAAATGTGAATGGCAAGAGTTAGATCTGAGGTATATGTGATGTGTTTCGATGTGTTTCGAGAGAGTGTTCACCACTAACACCATCTTCTTACATCCAGGCTAATTCCTATACTGTTCCAATTACCAACCCATATCCTGTGGACATGAGATTCTTGTTTGAGAACAAATCAAAGCTTTGCCATATCAAAGAACGGATGCTCAGAGAATACTTGCTTGCCCATTGAAGATCTCTGTATCATTAAGGCTATCTTTTAGAGGTTACATTTTATTTGAAAAAAATATGTGAGCCTGTTTTATCATGTCCATTGAATTTTGACATTAGAACAGTTTTGAGATATCTATTGAATATATCAGGGAGTAAGTGATAAAGATTGGCTAAATGTATTTGTTAGTCCCTGGTGCTATGTAACTGTCAGCTTTAAGTTGTTGAGAACAAAAATGAGCCTTGATAACAAAGTGGATTATGTAAGTTAGGTGTTCAATAAATGCTTGTGATGCATCTCTTACAGTGGCCAGTAGATTTCAATACATATTTGTATTAATCAGCTTGGTTGATCCAAACTGGTGTTCAAATGGTGACATATGGTTAGTCATCTCCAGATAAGATGAAATCCAAGGGATTTTTGGAATAAGTTTTTTTTCTCTAAATTTGGAATTCACAGAAACAAATAAGTTAAATTACTAACCATTTGCTGGCAGGCTGCTTATTGACTTTGTAATTGCTGTTTATTATCCCTTTATTTTCATCAAATCTGGATTTGACTGTTAGAGGACCAAATTCATTTCCTCTTCCGTTGCCTCGGAACATGGTCCATGTCTAATCTGTTTCATGTTACTTTCTGTATAGTGTGAAGTGAGTTGAATTTAAAGTTTCAACTGTGATGATTTCCATTGGATCATGGAATGATATGATATCCTGCAATTATGCAGATTTTGGTAAATCAGGTTAATATTATTTATTTCCAATGTAACAGGTTTATACTGCAGGGCTATTTTTGAATGACTTACCAGAGATATATATGGAGTTAGAATATCTGAATATGATACTGACTCCTGACCCACAACTTACAGGGATTTGCCTGTTTACCTACTATTTCTTACAAAGTATTTATTCAACATTTTAGCATCTAATGCAGTATATGCTAAATGATTTAAAGACATTGGCATGACACCTTTTTGAATTATTAATGGCCTCTAAGTTATCTGTATTGGCCATGGAATGCAATGGAGAATCATTTTGAACAAATAAAGATTTTCCTTGTGTGGGGGCCTCTTTAATTCTTTACAAATTACAATGTTTGGCGTATGATGAAGCTTTCCTTCCTCCTCTCTCTCTCCCCCTTCCTCCTCTCCCTCTCCCCCTTCCTCTTTCTCTTTCCCCATATCCCCCTTCCTCCTCCTCAAATGCTATTATTTCCTTTTGAGAATTACTGCTGCAGTCGGATTCTGATTCAGTGTTAGATATTTGCTTCTGAAGAATGTGACAAACTGCTTCTTAAGTGAAACTCTTTTTGAACTTTTGCTGGATATCTTTTTAAAAGGTTTATGAATCTGATGATCACATTGTCAGGTTATTCTTTTCATAAAGGATCTTTCATTCTGTCATTACTTGATACTGAAAACTACTTCAGGTTTTCACAGCAGTTGAAGGGTAGTTGAGCGCATTATTAGTTTACTTTGCCAAATTTACTATATTTTCTTGATTGTTTTTCTATATATTTCTATTTATAAGAATTCATCATTTAGTCATGTTCTAGTTATCCAGTAACTTTCTCTACTTTTCAAAAAGAGGTTATTTTGTCATAAATATGCTCACAATAATACAATGAGAAAGATATGCTGAATTCTTTTGCTTTTTTTCAGATATATATTTTTAGGTATAACCAGTTTATTCATTATTCTATCTACCAGCTTATGTGTGAAAGCTGTTGAATATTGTTGAATATTGATAACCTATCTAATTTTCACATGGATTTCCTTTCAATAGAGATGCTCTTTATGAATAATAACATCTTCTCTGACCTATCAAGGTGAAGTTAGTTTTCTGCTGTTATTAGAACCTTGGAACATTTTGAGTAATAATGAATTAATGATGTGAATCTTATGTCTGATGTGTTGCTTGCTACCAAAACATAGAGCCTCCTTCATATTTGTGGTAAAAAACTGACCTTGCGAAAATTGCTGAATAAGCTTTTTCATTTTCATCAAACTTGATGTTGAGGGTGTTTTTGATGTTATGTGTGCATTTTTACACAATTGCAATAGAACAATTGAGATTTGGATCCCTTTTTGACACATACTGTTACTTGTTAACATGGTTGTGTTTACTGCATCTCCTTCATTAATCTCATGAGTTTCTGATTGGTCTTTGTCTTGACAAGGAAGGAGTAACATTGTCCGTGTAGCTCATTTAACCATTTGTTTCTACAGTGAGAATTTTTCTTATTCCATCTCCACTTTTCTGAAACAAATGTCCTGGATAATTTACTTGAAAATTATCATTTTAAAATATATAATTAGTATTTTTCAAAGTGTCTGGCCTCCAGATCCTGATAGTGATAGTTAACAATAGGGCTAAATATGCTTGAAATCTGTTGATGTCCTTCAAAATATGTGACAGTGTTGGACAATGTTGGTCAAACATCCAAATACCTCGTAGGAGGTGCATATTTTTTTCTGACGTAGCACAGGATAGCTATTGTGTTTTTACACATACTTATATACTATCTCAAAGGGTTGATTGAGGCAGTGACATTGAAATCAGGTCAGGGTGATAGTTGTGATTTATGGTATAGTGGCAATTTAGAGACAGGAATGAGGAAGGGGGTAGCATTATGTTTAACATTGTTAAAAATAGTTCAGTTACATGACTATTAGAACTTTTTTCCATACAAAAAGTATAGAGTTGGTTTTGACGGAATTGCATTTTATGATTATTGGAGACTGTTGGTTGTCTCCATAAAGCTCATTTCAATGTCACCTTCCTGCTGAAACATATGAACCACAGATGTTTTGCAATGCATTGTCATACTGCAATTCTGTGCCAGGATCAACAGTGTGGGTTTGAATCTCATTTTTGCCATGATAATTATCTACTGTCTGCAGTACCCCAGTGATTGGTTTCAACAAAGGGATAACATTTATCACTTTAAGGGTGGCCGAGTTGCCTGAGGTGCCGCGATTTGATGTGCAGAGTTGCATCCCTTTGGGCATGTCAGAAACCTATGATTGTGGATTCGAATCCCGGTTCGCTGCTATTATGTTTCTAGGTTTGTCAGCTCCATACCCGTGCTCGAGGGTTTCATCAAAGTGGTAAATGTCTGAGACCTGCATCACTTCGGGCTTTCCTCCCACATTACGCTGACACTCTGCGATATAACTGGAATAATGTTAAAAGTGGCGTTAAACCCAACTCACTCACTCCTAATTTAGGGTTTGACACTTCTTTTACTGCTGAGGACAATATCAGTAGGACAAGTAAGTCTGATTAATACCGGTAGATATAAGCAGTGGGAGATGTCTAATCCTTTGCAATGAAATCACTCATGTGAACACATCCACAGCATTTGAAAAATACATGTAGACCATGAATGTCATACTCCACTGCAGCCAACTGTTTTTGGACTTGATTCTTCCATCGCTTGTGGAATGCCTACTGTCCCAAAACATGGTGTTCTTCCACGTTTTTGTTGAGGTTTGTCAAGTAGTAATGTATAAAGCCAAGGTGGGATTAAGTGGTCACAACAACTGCTATGTGGGACTAGTATGGTGGGTGCCATCAGGGGAGACCACTCTCAGTGGTGCTGATCGTTGCTCACACTGCCGACCACTTGATTGTCATTGATATTTCAGTCACACAGCTCTGGTTATATTGTTGTTTTATTGCCAAATGGGACATTATCCAGAATTTTTTCCCTTGTAATCTGCCTCTTTGTTCCTCTTCAAATAAGTCTTCCTTACATGCCTTTCTATGATGATCGTGTGGTTCTATCACATGTACATTACTTATGAATCTTTCTCCTCCTTGTCAATCCAATTCTATCACTGATAATTGTATTCTCATTCAAACCCCAGGGACTTACATTCTTTCTGTAGGTCAAATTATTTGAACGATCATGTTTGTCATCCTTGATCAGGTTTACTTGACTTGGCATTCAAACATTGCGTGTCCACAGAGTTATGTCATAGAATTATTGCAGCGTTTTGTAATTAAAGTTGTAAAACCCTTCCACGAAACTCTTTATAACCTCATTCGTGCAATGATATAAGCAACGTAGTTCAAAGATCTTTTATGGAAGAAAAACTTCTTTAAATAAATCCAGTGAAAATTATTGTTGGGCAGTATTGTAAAAATTTGGTAGTCAAGAATATCTCTGTATAAGTTTTCTACATCTTGAGTAAAATTGTTTCTGAAAGAGTTGTGATGTTATCAGGTAGAGATACCGTATTCGACGTAATAATCGCCCAGGGCGCTCTCAAAATTAGAAATAGGGGTCTCTTATTAGAATATTATTTTGGTGGAGTTGAAAGATAAATTTCGTGGTTTATGCTGACGGCCTGACTGTTTATATACGACAGATATATTTTTCCAGAATTTAATTGCCTATAATTAAGGGTGCATATAACACACGAGTGTGTATTATACACGAATAAATAAGTCTTGTGTACATTGATCAATCGGAAGGGATGCTAATTGGGGATTGTTCACTAGCCAATATATTAGCAAATATCGCCGTTGGCGCTTATTAAAGCGGGGGCGCTTATTGCATTGAATATGGTAATAGAAATTGTGTAACCTTGAAATGAGAAAATGTAAATTTTTGTCACTGTGAGCCCACCTTGTTTGTTGGGTAATGATTATTTAAGATGTCATACAAGTCTCATGCTTTAAGCCTGGGAGATATTCATACTAGTCACATTGTTATACCTTGCTTGATCCATTATGTAGTCGCTCAGTTTTAATCATGGAGGATTGTTGATTGTGTACATTTTAACCAAAATAACAAGTATTTACAGTTTTAGTCAGTGTTTTCAACTTTTATTAGAAATCCATGTTATATTGTCAGCCATACTATTGAATGTGTAGTTTCATGACTAGGCTGGACCAATGAGAACTACACCATATTGTACTAATTCATTTCAGTTTATCACAGTGAGAGGTGTTACTGTTGCTGTGTGATATGACATGAGCTTCCATTGTGGAATATTACGAGAATGTGTGGAAACTTGGTCACATATTTTTTTGAGATTTATAAGAGCTGGTTCTCATTTGTAAAGTATAATTAGAACAAATACGTCCTCATTTCAGAATACCAAAGTTTGTCATTAACATCATTCTGCTATTACTAGAATAGCAAACATGTGGTAACATGTACCTCAGTCAAGCGTTGTCCCAGTATGCTTGTGGTAGGAAATATTGCTAGCCAGATAGTCTTGGTCAGTTAATGTATCCTGAGTGAATATAGAACAAAGATTGAAAGGGGCTGTTCTATATATGGGATCACAGTACATCTGTAAATCCATCTAGTTAATTCTACCCCTGTGACACCATTCTAGACAGCCATGTCTTAAGGAAGTACATCTCCAGTGTCACTGAGGGTCCATCCTGACTTTGGGAAGTACCTGTCCAGTGTTACTGAGGGTCCATCCTGACTTAGGGACGTACCTCTCCAGTGTCACTGAGGGTCCATCCTGACTTGGGGAAGTACCTCTCCAGTGTCACTGAGGGTCCATCCTGACTTAGGGACGTACCTCTCCAGTGTCACTGAGGGTCCATCCTGACTTGGGGAAGTACCTCTCCAGTGTCACTGAGGGTCCATCCTGACTTGGGGAAGAACCTTTCCAGTGTCACAGCAGGTCTACTATATACACTGGCATAGACCTGTCCTTTTTGAAAATATTGTCCTAAAATTGTCACGGTCATGAGACAGAAAGACAAGCTTTGTATTTTTGTGTGCTTTGCTTGTCTTTCTTTGTAATTTTTACTGAACTATTTAATCTAAGATTTCCTTGTTCATACCTTGTGTTGTCAAAACAGGACCGGTTTTCTTGTTATGAAACAAATGCTATCTTTGAAATGTTCTAACATACTAGAATAGTAGTTCTCTCATGGAACATAACTATTTTTTATCCAATTTTGTGTTTAATGTCAGGCTTCATGATAAAAAGTAAACTGGAGTTACTTCATGGGGCCATTCTGCTTTCAGCTGTCCTTACCAGTCAGTTTAGTGGTACATGTGTGATGACTGAGTGTCCACACAGGGCATGGAGACTGGGATAAAGGCAATTGTCTTTTCCGGGTTGAGGTGAGGCAGAGGTTCTACATCTGGGGTTCAGACTGAGATGAAAATAATTGTATTTCCTTGGGTAGAGGTGATCAAGGAATTCTGCTCTGTTGCGTCAAATTTTCCTGCTATTTGATTGTACTTGTATGGTGATGAAATGTTGTTAGTTCCAAATTAATTCCACTTTGGCTATAAGGGGTCATATTCTGCCCTGCATCAACACATCATGAAGGATTACGTTGCTTTGTAGTTTGAACAAAAGCATTGGAATATTAACAATCCAAGCCTTCCTTCATGTGGCAAGTCATTGAGCTAGTTCTGTCTTGCCATTTCTGCAATCCTTGCTTGATGTGTCTGAAGTTTGGCTGGATAATTAGCATCTGTGGAATTTATTTGAACTTGAAATTTGTATTTCCATATACTCAAATTTGTAACCTTTCAATTTACTGTTGTGATAACTTATGTTATTTGTGAAATTTTGATATTAATGGAAATGGATCCTGATGTCCATTTTGACAGTACAATACATATTTACTGTTATTTTGTAAACTTGCAGATGACAAAAATGCATTCTTCCCTTCCACTGGTTGTTTGTATGACAGTTTGTACATATTGAAATTGTGTTGCACATCTTGATTATTTTGATTGCTACATTGTCGTGTCTCTTCCATTGTTAGTGGTAGGATGCTACTATACTGTTCTTCTAGCATTTCAGTCTGTGCTGATATTGTACATGCCAGCAGCCATATTATTATCCATAATTAGGGCTCATGCATGCATACACTGAGCCGTGGTCAGGGATTAAATATTAACAGTTCAGTGACTTATCACTTTTGATCACAATATCGAATACATTCATCTTTCCATTACGAAGAAATTGTTTGGGCTTGGCTGTCTCATATAATTCTAACATGAATGGTTATTAAGTGCTCTAATTGCAAAATTTTATTTATGATATGTCTGGATGATCTCTGAATCATCTTGACAGTATGAAATGTTAATTTGTTTTTGATTCAGTAGCTGACACTGATATTGACTGCATTAATACTTGTGCTAGTGTCATTTCATTTCAGAGTAACAGCTGAGATGGCAGCAAACTGAGTACTTAAAGCCATTTCATTTACGTCTTCAGTCATTTACAATACAAAACATTATCATATGTCAAAATACTCAGCTAACTTGGGAGAATAATTGTTGCCATGGTTCTCAGTGTCACCTCTTGTGTTCTGGTGCCAACTGTAGTTAGTTGTCTGGAAGCCAGTATAGGCATCCCTACCATGACCTACTTTCCTAACAGCAACTCGTACCCAGTGTAACAGTGTGGCAGCATTGCCTGGTGGTAGCTCGGTGGAACGTGCAATTAGGCAAACACAGGTAAGTGTGGGAGGGAGGGAGGGAGCCATGTGGCTGCTCTATGTCTAGACAATTCATGTTTTACACTGTGTATAGAAACTTCGATCATGAGATATTTATTTCTGGCATTGAAATAAAACATGTACATCTTTTTGCACGTGTTTGTGTTGTCTTGTGAAGTGATACCTAAAAGGAACAGCCCATATAAAATGAAGTTGACCCCACACGTCTATTTCATATACCGTATTCGACGTAATAAGCGCCCCGCTCTTATAAGCGCCCACTGCGATATTTGCTAATATATTGGCTAGTGAACAATCCCAATTAGCATCCCTCCAATGTACACAACTTATTTATTTATTCGTGTATAATACACACTTGTGTGTTATATGCACCCTTAATTATGGGCAATTAAATTCTGGAGAAATATGTCTGTCGTATATAAACAGTTCAGACCATCAGCATAAACCACGAAATTCATCTTTCAACTGTTTTTTTCCTAATATATATTCTAATAAGTGCCCCCTATTTCTAATTATGAGCACGCCCTGGGCGCTTATTACGTCGAATACGGTCTTCAAATTTGGATGTTCTTTAACTTGTATCAAAATTGTAGGTATTGTCAAATATTCATCCAGGCTTTTCAAACCTTTCATATTACAATAACTCCTCCATATGCATCTCCCAATCTGTCAATCCCGTAACCTAGGACTTATGTTCAGGTTCTTACTAGATATGGACAGCATCTGGTTGAATTTACCATTATATAGACACACTAGCATTCAAGACGCTAGTCCAGGCATTCGCGATCTCATGCCTGGACTACTGTAATTCCATTATGTATGAGCACCTCGGCTAACCCTCAAGCTTCAGAGAGAACAAAGTGCAGCTGCAGGACTCCTGATGGAGACAGACGAGCACATTACACCAATCCCAATCTCTCCTGGTACCAACTAAAGCAAGGTCTGAGGTCGTCAACATCACAAGTCACTGTGGCATTAATATACACAGCTGAAGACGCAGACAGATCTTCCTTCAAAGCTATACCACTCCTGTGGAATGGACGTCTGAGTCCCATTCATGTCGGACTTTTCCGCGTACAAGAAACATCTCAAAACAGTATTCTGAAAAGCCTTTGACTTAAAGCAAATGTTGGAAACAGGTGCCCTAAAATATGAGCTTCTATTTTATTTGAAAAACTAAAGTTCTGCAATGGATGTCCTTTTCTTGTCAGATAAACTGTATCATAACAATGTGATAGTCTGTTTATGGAAATATTACTCACCTAACATGGCTGTGTGCAATATTATCTTTCGGTTGACAAACTGCAGTTCGCATAATAAATCACAGCATGTTGCAACGTGTAATATTGTCTGCAGAATATTTGTAATGCCCGTCAAAGGAGACCAATGTTGCAGTCTGCAGCAAAAGATAATATTGCACACCCAATAAACTAGATTACATGTTTTCATTGTGTGTCCGTTTTCTTATTCAGTTCAAATTTGTAGCAAAACTGAAGCATTGAGAATTTGGATTAGTACTTGTCCTCAGCACAATGTCTTAGGCTAGTGTGAATTTCGCGACATGTCTGTAGGCGTAGGCTGTCTACTGTCAGTTGTAACAACAATAGATGACACGACTGGGATAAACTTGGGATTTATTCACAAACATCCCTGGAGGATATATCACATTTAACTTCATTTTGTACAAGAATTCAGCACTTAAACTCACACCTGACAGTTCTATCAGTAAGATCATCACACATTTCTTGCATAATTTAATGTTACAATTACACTCTCACAAAGGCAATTATGGCTTAATTCTCCATGATATCTCTAAAGAAGAGCAATTTATTACCATGCTTACATGGCAGTGAAAGCATTTAACAAATTTTACTTTGAACTTTTACTACATTCAGCACCAATAACAACGTAACTTATCAAAACCTGTACCATGCGTCTGATATCTGTTTCATTCCACACCCAAGTCTGCTAACAAAAAAGATCAGAATCATTTTATAATTTACAAGAAGATGAAGCACTACCAAATGGTGCCTACTTTCTGGAGTATTTACATCGATATCCTCCTGATAGCGATAGCACTCATGCAAAAATACAAATGTTGGTCCTGACTTCAATCTAATCATGATTCTATAGTTAAAACAATGTCCCTAGTCCACTAGCTGACGCAAAAGCCATCAAAGCATACGCTGCTTGTCTCGTCTCCGCCATCAACTTGGCCTCTTTTATCCAATCAGATGCCACCCTTCTCGGAGCCCCTTGAAGCTGATTCAGAAAGCGAATGGCCTGGTCCATGTCTCCTTTCTCCAGCCAGAATTCCGCATGTGCCAGAATAGCAAATGTGTCAAATTTATCCAAGTCAATTTCATCATCAAGTGACTTGGCATAAACAGAGTCAAATATGAAGAAGGACTGAATGTAAGATAGGAAATATTTAAACAAGGTTCCTCCAGTTTCATCGACCATTGCAACTCTCTTGCAGATCCGTTTCACCTTAGGGAATCTTTCCTTCAAACTCTCCTCTGTCCACACGCCTCGTTTCAGGGCCTCCTCGGGAATTGTACGAATGATTGTTTCTACGAACGGATGCTGGCCTGAAGCATCTGAAATTGTTACAATCTCATTGGCTAATGGTTTTATTTTGTCTTCCCATTCTACCCCCTCTTCTCGACCGAGGCGGATTGCCCCATTGAGAGCAATGCAGGCCAACCATAGCTCCTGCGCATTTCGGGCAATCTTCTCTGCTTCAGCTCGACCTGAAGAAAAAAGATTATTCTATGAAATCCATGACATATATTCAATTTACATAATGTGCTGGCAATGGGATAAAACTTGCAAGATTGACCATTTTTCATAAATTGATGATCAGTCTGAACAATCATTAACTTTGAATGTTCTCTCTAGCATACTTCAATATTGAAACAATAAACAACATTTATATTTTACTATCGTCTGCAAAATAAACACATCTACTAGGAAACTTTGTAAAAGAAACAAGCCTTGAAATCTCCATTATCAGGCTTTTAAACATGCAGTCTATCTCTAACACACACCAAACACACAAGTCACTGATTCACTACCCACCCAACACCCCCCCCCCATATGCTGTGTAAATCAATGTTAGCTCTGACACTTATTCTCTCCCACCCAACACCACCAACAGCAGTCTCAAGGCATCCAATCCATCTCCACTACACACAGATCCCACCATCTCCACTACACACAGATCCCACCATCTCCACTACACACAGATCCCACCATCTCCACTACACACAGATCCCACCATCTCCACTACACACAGATCCCACCATCTCCACTACACACAGATCCCACCATCTCCACTACACACAGAACCCACCATCTCCACTACACACAGATCCCACCATCTCCACTACACACAGATCCCACCATCTCCACTACACACAGATCCCACCATCTCCACTACACACAGATCCCACTACACACAGATCCCACCATCTCCACTACACACAGAACCCACCATATCCACTACACACAGATCCCACCATCTCCACTACACACAGATCCCACCATCCCACTACACACAGATCCCACCATCTCCACTACACACAGATCCCACCATCTCCACTACACACACACAGATCCCACCATCTCCACTACACACAGAACCCACCATCTCCACTACACACAGAACCAACCATCTCCACTACACACAGATCCCACCATCTCCACTACACACAGAACCAACCATCTCCACTACACACAGAACCCACCATCTCCACTACACACAGAACCCACCATCTCCACTACACACAGATCCCACCATGTCCACTACACACAGAACCCACCATCTCCACTACACACAGATCCCACCATCTCCACTACACACAGATCCCACCATCTCCACTACACACAGAACCCACCATCTCCACTACACACAGATCCCACCATGTCCACTACACACAGATCCCACCATCTCCACTACACACAGATCCCACCATGTCCACTACACACAGATCCCACCATGTCCACTACACACAGAACCCACCATCTCCACTACACACAGATCCCACCATGTCCACTACACACAGAACCAACCATCTCCACTACACACAGATCCCACCATCTCCACTACACACAGATCCCACCATCTCCACTACACACAGAACCAACCGTCTCCACTACACACAGATCCCACCATCTCCACTACACACAGAACCAACCATCTCCACTACACACAGATCCCACCATCTCCACTACACACAGATCCCACCATCTCCACTACACACAGATCCCACCATGTCCACTACACACAGAACCCACCATCAACAGCAGTCTCGATGCCCTTGAGGCGTGCAATCCATCCTGCCACCTCGGTCTGGAAGGTCTGTCGCTCTTCCAGGATGCGAGTGTGCATCTCTCGCTCAAACTGTTGGTCTAACTCTTCATGCTGTACATTCAACACATCCTTGAGGTGGTCGCTGTGGGCGGCAGCTTGCCTGGCTAACTGCTGACGAAGTTCCTGCTCAAACTCCACACGAGCCTCAGATGCCTGGACAGATTCAACATGAAGTGAGTAGAGAACAACGCAACTTGAAACTTGGTGGTCACATTAATGTTGGAGGGTAACCCAAACTCATGCAGCAGTAGATGATTTCCAATACTGTATTTGCCATATTAAGTACCCCCCCCACACACACCTCAAACTTCTTTACTAATCTGTATTGTGTGAGTAATCTTTGTAAGCTTCCCCTACTCAGACTGAAATGTTTTACATGCCAGTCCATATTTCTTGTATCATTACAGACCAACATTAGAAATTGGCCTTAGTCCTGTAGTCCTGTTAAGGTGTCATAAGGACTAGTAGAAATTTGCAATTTAAGGGTTTTAAAAAACAGACTGCAGACATTTTTGTTTACAGCAAACAGAAGCATGGAAGGGGTACATAACTGCCTCGCAACTAAGTTGCAATGATGTTTAAGCTAAGTTTGTTTATTACTTCTGGACTTGTGTGTATGGTCTTATGGTGTTGTTTAACTCGGTACTCAGAAATATTCTAACTATATGACAGCGACCTGTAAATAGACAAGTCTGGGATACATGATGTAGTGATTGATATTGTGAGCAATGATCCACATTGTGGGGGTACGATGACAATCCATCAACCAAATCACTGTGCCCGACACCCGATAAATAATAATAATAATAACATTGGCATATTTCAATGAACAATGTCACTTGTGCAATTATCATGAGCATTTATCCACGCAACTGGGATACGATGACATGCATCAACCAAGTCAGCGAGTCTGACCACCCGATCCTGTTGATCGCATCTTACAACAAGCATAATCGCCTCTTTCGGCAAGCATGGGTTGCCGAAGACCTATTCTAACCCAGATCTTCAGGGGTCAACCGAAGCATTACCAACTATCAGTACAGAAATGCCCTGCTGTGTTTACCCATTTCTCCTTTTCTACACCAAAGTCTCCCTGCATCTTCTCCGCCTCCATCTTGACACGCATCGCAGCCAGCTTCTCGTCCTCCTTCACCTGCTGCTCCAGAGCCTTGTCGATGTGCTGAGACTCCAGTGCAAGCTGCTCGGCCAGCTGTTTCTGCAGCTGTTCTATACGGCGGTGGGCATGGGCGATCAGGGAATTCAGCTCCTCCTCTGTCAGCTTCTTACCTGAAGCAGGCAACAGAATGAGTGAGTGAGTTGGGTTTAACGCCGCTTTTCACAGTATTCCAGTTATATCACGGCGTGTCAGCTTAATGTGGGAGGAAAGCCCGAAGTGATGCAGGTCTCAGACGTTTACGACGAGCACGAGCACGGGTACAGTGCTGACAAACCTAGAAACATAATCGGGGTGAACTGGGATTCGAATCCACAACCATAGGTTTCTGGCATGCCCAACTCTGCACAGCGAATTGCGGCGTCTTAGACAACTGGGCCACCCTTTTGGTCAAAGATCTTTTAGAGTTGCAGCACCCACCTTGATCATGAGCTTGAATCTGAATACGTTTCTAGGTTTGTCATCATCATACCAGTCTCTCTCACAGTCCCTGAACCATATTATTTTCCCTTCCACCCAGCCCTTACTGTAATCATGGTAATGCCATAACTCTAAATGAAGCAAGTCTAGATTTTCCACAGGTTGTCCCATCTCTTGGCTCTTTTTCAATTTATATGGAGTTGGTTGTTTCTATCACGATCAGACTTGTTTAGAGACTAAGCATTAGTCCATTCTATGCTCGTGAGTTCCACAAAAGTGGTAAATGTTTAAGACCTGCATCACTTCGGGCTTTCCTCCTACATTGAGCTGACACGTCGTTATATGACTGAGGTACTATTAAAACTGACATTAGAGGGTGAGTGAGTTGGCTTTAAAGCAGCTTTGAAAAGTATTCCAGTCATATCATGTCGTGTCAGCTTGATGTGGGAGGAAAGCCTGAAGTGATGCATGTCTCTGATGCTTACCACTTGGTGAAACCCACAAGCTTGGAGGAGGTATGGTGCTGACAAACTTAGAAACATAATCAGGACGAACCAGGATTTGAACCAATCATAGAGTTCTGGCGTGCCCAAGGGATGCATCTCTGCACAGCCAATTGCAGCGCCTGAGACGACTGGGCCATCCGTGCCCCCCAAAATGGCATTAGATCCCAACACACTCACCATATGCTGTGTAAAACAATGTTCACTCTGACACTGATTCTCTACCCACCTTTCTTGTCCCCGAGCTTGACATCAGGCAAGATGCTTTCAAGCTCCTTCTGGAACTGCTTCCTCCCCTTGTCTACAAGGTCCTTGTAGCGCGACATCACCTTCGCCTCCGACTCCGCCCTCGAAACCTGAATCACACACATCACTTTCTACAATAAGTGTGACTCAGACCAACATCATCTTCATAAACTACAACTTGATATTCCAGTTGTGGCCATTATCACATCCCAGTCATGCTTCCAAGTATAACCCAGTCTTGTCCCACATCTAACCTGATATATTTCCAAATTTTAATCCAATATATATCCAGTTGAGGAGGATGCCGTCTTATGTAAACACTGTCATGTAATTGAGGATGAACTTAATGTTATATACAACTGTCCTCTTTATGCAAGTCGGCGGGAAATGTATATCCCAAAGACAGTTAATCATAATTATTTTTGTTTAGAAAGACTCTGTCAACTATCCAACAACGATTCAATGATAAATTTTGCAAAATTTCTAATGTACGTGTTCTCAACACACACAAAAAAGTATCAATTAGGTAACTCTTAGATAAATATAATGTAAATGTATTTTGTACAATGGGTCAAATGGCCTAAAACAAATAACGCTGTCTGTCTGTCTATAAATCCTATCATAATCCCACTATATATCCAAGTCCTGATCCCATGTACACCCCAGATGATATCCCATATATAGTCCCAGTTGTGATCCAAGAAATATCCCAGTTATGACCCCATATGTATTTCAGCCATGATCCCTTATATATCCCAGTCATGGTTGTATATACATCCTAGTTATGATCCCATATATATCCAAAATATATCATGTATATCCCAGTCATGATCCCATATATATCTCAGTTATAATCCCAGGTATATCCCAGTCATGATCCCATATATATCTCAGTCATAATCCCAGTCATGATCCCATATACATCCCAGTAATAATCCCAGTCATAATCCCATATATATTTCAGTCATAATCCCAGGTATATCCCAGTCATGATCCCATTTACATTCCGGCCATGATCCCATATATATCCCAGTCATGGTTCTATAAACATCCTAGTTATGATCTCAGTCCTTATCCAAGGTATATCCCAGTCATAATGCCTGGTATATCCCAGTCATGATCCCAGGTATATCCCAGTCATGATCCCAGTCATAATCCAAGGTATATGTCAGCCATGATCCCATATATGTCCAAGTCATGTTCCCAGCCATGATCCAATATATATCCCTGTCATGACCCCATATATATCTCATTCATAATCCCATACATATCTCAATCATAATCCCATATATATATATCTCAGTTATAATCCCAGGTATATCCTAGTTGTGATCCCAGTCATAATCCGAGGTATATCCCAGTTATGATCCCATATATATCTTGTCATAATCCCAGGTATATCCCAGCCATGATCCCATATTTTTCTGTCATAATCCCAGACATATCATAGTTATGATCCCATATATACCCCATTCATGACCCCATATATATCTGTCATAATCCCAGCCATGATCCCATATATATCCCACCCATGATCCCATATATATTCCAGTCATGACCCCATAAATATCCGTCATGACCCAATATATAGCTTAGTCATAATCCAATATATATCTGTCATAATCCCACATATATCTCAGTCATAATCCCAGTTATATACCAGTCATGATCCCATATACATTCTTTCCTTCACCGAGTAACAGCATGTGTTTGGTGCTCTCCTCACCTGTGAAGAAGCCTGGCCGAGCTCTGCCAGGTGCTTGTTGAGTGTTTCCTGGGCTGAGATCAGTGCCTTGTTCTTCTTTGTCACCACGTTCTGTTTACCATCAGCAATGGCTGCACGCAATTTCTCTAAGTTTTGTCTGTTGGAGGAAACCAGTTACCATGTCTTATTCTATCAGACTGTTCCATGTACACATGCTAAAGACAGACTAACATGTTTCTGCTACTAAAACAAATGTAGGATCCCCAGAATGGACGTATTGTATGCAAGGACTAGTGAGTGAGTGAGTTGGGTTTAACGCCGCTTTTAACAGTATTCCAGTCATATCATGGCGTGTCAGCTTAATGTGGGAGGAAAGCCCGAAGTGATGCAGGTCTCAGAAGTTTACCACTTCGGTGAAACCCATGAGCACGGGTATGGTGCTGACAAACCTAGAAACATAATTCGAACCCACAATCATAGGTGTCTGGCGTGCCCAAGGGACGCAACTCTGCACAGCGAATTGCGGCGCCTTAGACGACTGGGCCACCCGTGCCCCCTTAAGAAAGGACTAACTTGGACAAATGCTAACTGTAATTTAGGTGTCAGTGCAAATAGAGACTATAAGGGTGCGCATGACATCCCCCAACCTTCAATGGCTTCTTCTGGGAACCATGATTTAACCCAGCGTAGTTGATGTCTCATCTATGATACATGTTCTGTTTCAGGAAAGTTGCTAGTAGATTCCAGTTGCCTGTTGACGCAATAAGGGGCCTGTTTTTCAAGTGTTATGGTCAAACTTCCATCCTAGAGTAGTATAAGTCTTAACTACACGGAAGACATTGGGTTGACAATGCATGATCACAAAATTTCCAAAGGGCTCTGGTACCAATGAAGACAGAGTGGCCTTACAGATTTCAACATTTAATTCCTTCAATGCGATGGTTTGTTTGTTTTGATTGTCTGTTTGTTGTTTAACACTGCACTCAGCAATATTCAAGCTATATCACGGCAGTCTGTAAATAATCGAGTTCAGACAGCATCGATCTACGCAACTGGGATACAATGACATGCATCAACCAAGTCAGCGAGCCAGACCACCTGTTCCTGTTAGTTGCCTCTTACGTTTGTTTCTTTGTTGTTTAATGCCGCACTCAGCAATATTTCAGCTATATGATGGCGGTCTGTAAATAATCATCAAAGTCAGCGAGCCTGACAACCCGATCCTGTTAATCACCTCACCTCCAGTGTGTGACATCATGAGCATCGATCCACGCAATTGGGATACGATGACATGGATCAACCAAATCAGCGAGCCTGACCACCCTATCCTGTTAGTCGCCTCTTACGACAAGCATAGTCGCCTTTTACGGAAAGCATGGGTTGCTGAAGGCCTATTCTACCCCAGATCTTCACGGATTTTACGATAAGAATGGGTTGTTTTATGTTGAGGGAGGAGTTTCACAAAGACACATCAGGAAATGTTTCCTTTTCTTAACAAAGACGTTGAACATGAAACAAACTCATAGGATTCTACCTGGCTGAGTACACAGTTGTCTTGGATTCCTTGAAAGCATCTTCCCGATTTTCAAAGGCTGTTGATACCTCCTGCCATTGACTGTCTTTCTGCAGGATCTGTCACAACACAAACAAACACTGAAATAGTGCCATGGTTCCACCATGTAGGCTAAATAAGAGTGAGTGAGTGAGTGAGTGAGTGAGTGAGTGAGTGAGTGAGTGAGTGAGTGAGTGAGTGAGTGAGTGAGTGAGTGAGTGAGTGAGTGAGAGTTGTGTTTACCACTTTGAACAGATGGTTGGTTGGTTGGTTTGTTGTTTAATGCCGCACTCGGCAATATTCCAGCTATATGACGGCGGTCTGTTAAATAATCGAGTCTGGACAAGACAATCCAGTGATTGATATCATGAGCATCGATCCACGCAATTGGGATCGATGGCATGCATCAACCAAGTCAGCGAGCCTGACCACCTGATCCCGTTAGTCGCCTTTTACGACAAGCATAGTCACCTTTTACGGCAAGCATGGGTTGTTGAAGACCTATTCTACCCCGGAATCTTCACGGGTTACTTTGAACAGTATTCCTCTAATATCACATGCCTGGTAGGAAAGCCTGAAGTGATGCAGGTTTCAGATGTTTACCACCATGGTGAAACCCACAATCACAGGTATAGTGCACTGGTGAGGTGCTGACAAACCTTGAAACATAACCAAACTTTGGTCACAGGCTTCTGGCATGTCCAGGGGATGCAACTCTGCACAGTGACTTGCACAGGGAATATCTCTTACCTCCTTTGTGTCATCCATAGCCTTCCTGAGGAGCTGTGTGTGAGTCTTGGTGGTGTCGACAACTCTCTTCTGTGCATCAGTCGCCTGCCTCACCAGGTCATTGGTTGCCTCCGCCAAGTTCTCCAGGATCACCTCCAGGGCTGCAAGGTGAGTGAGTAAGTGAGTGAGAGTGAGCATTGTCAATACTTCATTGTTTTGTGTACACCATGATCCCCCATCACCATGAATATTAATATATCGCTTCGTAGAGATGCGACTCATAATGCATTTCGTAATTTGTTATGACCTTAAATTGACCCATACCTCGATCTGCCCCCCTACCAATAAACAGCCTTAGAAATTCAACATATTTAAGACAAGTCCAGAGGTCATTGGCATTTGCCAAGTTATGTGGTGGTCTGTCCATCCTGATCCCAACAACTGCAATATTCTATCTATCAAGACCTAACAGCGTCAACCTACCAGCATTTTGGGCTGCATTGTCTGCTTCTTTTTCTTTCAACTGCCGCTGTGTCTCCCTCTTCTGTCGCTCCTTCTCTACGGCTGGATCTACTTTTTCTGCAATGGTGGACCATGGGAAGTGAGATTAAATGTGGTTTAATGTCGCCGTGAATATGTTGAGGATAAGGTGAGGTGAAATGGGGTTTAACGTCAAGTCCAATATTATTGCACTTTTAGTGTTAGTGTGTGAGTGTGTGTGTTAGTGTTGGTGTTGGTGTTGGTGTTGGTGTGGTGTGGTGTGGTGTGGTGTGGTGTGGTGTGGTGTGGTGTGGTGTGGTGTGGTGTGATGTGGTGTGGCGTGTGTGTGTCACCACTACACCACGGAGGCAGTCAGACAGGGGGAGTAAAGGACTTGTAAATTCATATATTCATAGCTAGTTACCACCAAATCACCAGATGTGTTACACCATGCTGGTGAATGTGTTTCTTTTTCAGACCTACCAATGAAACAAACATGTGTCTTAAAACATATAAATGTGTGTGTTTTTGAATGAGAATATCAGCCTGAAATACATCAACTCCAAGGCTTACCAGCAAAATGACCAAATAACAGAAACATACAAAGCCTCACACAATACCATTTGCTGTGAGTGTCTGCAAGCACTGGGAAATTGGTGACATGAATTCTTTTCAGGTTTTCAAACACTTGGTCATTGTCTTGGAACACAAGTATTTGAGTGGGGTCCAAACCAATACACATCTCCAGTTCTCTGTACACTCACACATGAAAAACACTTGAAACAAAACTCAAAAGGTACACTTAGTTCTTACCTTCTTTCTTCGGGGCAGGTTTAGGTGCTGGCTGAGGGGTGGGAGTTGGCTTCTGTGAAAGACAAAGTATCTCTTTGTACATCAATGGGATAACATAAACATGATAAACTTGGAGCGTCAACTTTTACAATCAACAAACTTACAATGCCTTCATAATATTCAATGACAGACTACTATCTTCAAAATTTCTTCCTCAAATCCATTCACAAAATGCTGGAGTAAGTGAATGTTGTTTTACAATATTACAGCCATATGATGGTGGTATGTAAGTTATCATGCAGAGATTTATCAAGACTTGCACCGATATTGGGCCCTGCAAAGTCTGCAGCAAATGACAGTATAAATTCTTAATATGAATTAAACATTTCCAAATTCCTCAGAATTTACAAAAATATGAACATTGAAATGATCAAATTTGGAACAAAATCATATTTTTTCGCAGTTTGCATGCCAAAAGAACTTAGTTTGGAATTCGACAAAAAACACTGTCATGTCTTGTCCAGACAAACAATTGGTTGACAGAATGAGTGATGACCCTTAGGGATACAGTAACCATGGTAACACATATTAGCTTGATTAGTCATTCATCAACAAGCTTCTAGGGAGTTAGCCCAAGACTACCAAATTGTAACTTGGACAAGTACAAATCCAAGGATGGTAGTCCTCACTGACTAGCAGCATTTGAGCATGTTGAGGGCTATAATTCTGAACCAGTTTTTTATGCTTCAATTTTGCTACCATTTGGAACTGAACAAAACTGACAAAAATTGTAAACAAATTAAGTATTTTTGTCTTTTCAAGCAGGACTAGCTACAAACTCTGAGGACCAGTAAAACAAGATTTCCACAAGTCCACTAGACTCATCATAAAACATTGCATTTCCAAGGCTGTGTTATCATAACCACTGCTGATTTACCTGAGATGACTTTGTTACTCTTGACTCTAGAGGCTTCACTTCTGACTTGGGACTGCATATAAAAGACATTTTCACAAATGTTATAAATAGAACAATATCACCTGCTTAAACGTTTCAAGTCGAATAGAACAAATTTCTGATGACATTTGATCATGCTTAATGGCATCGTTCACATTGCTATGTTCTTCATGAATGAACACTATCACGTGAATAAGTGTGCGCAGCAATCTCATTAAAATCAGATCTTAGTTCTCGCTACCGCTAAACAAAGATCTGAGGACATCCCATTACGGGTCACATCAGAACGACCTTTCATCCGACCAATCAAAGCGTCTCTTACCAGATCAGGAAAGTGACCGACGGAATGTGTTTTCTAATATTGAAAATGAAATATTTAACATGTTTAACACAGTGTATTCCGAATGACTGTTAGGGGCTTTACAATTGAATCCATACAATCTAGGTAATCTATTAGTCATTCATTTTGTTCAGTTTTCAAATATCTAACATATGTGCACTTACGCTGGGGCTTCCACTGTCTTGAAAGATGCTGGGTCAGGAAGGTAGGGAAAGATGTAGCCAAATGCATCCTTGGAGTAGGGGATGTTATCCTCCAGGGTTTTCTTGAAGCTTGGGTCATACCAAGCATATCCCACCACACCGCCCGTAGTCAGTGTTGTCAGACCCAGGAGCTTGAAGAATACTCCACCCCCACTACAAACAAGAAACAGATCATGTAAAACTTAATGATGAGCCACAATAGTGTTAGAGTCCTTGAGGCTGATGCAGTGTACTGACCTTAGAGGTGTTGCTCCCACAGTTTGAAACCGTGCCCAGCAATATTCCAGCTATATGACGGTGGTCTGTAAATATTCAAGTCTGGACCAGACAATCCAGTGATTGACATCATGAGCATCAATCCCCGCAATTGGGATACAATGACATGCATCAACCAAGTCAGAGAGTCTGACCACTGATCCTATTAGTCGCCTCTTACGACAAGCATAGTCGCCTCATGGGTTGCTGAAGACCTATTCTGCCCCAGATTTTCACGGGTCTGCACCTATAGTATTTACATTGGTTAGATTTATGTGCTGGAACAACAGCAAATATTGACCCAACTTGAAGAAATTAGGTTGGAGTGTTTTGGATACGACCTTTTTGCAGGGGGCATATCAATGCCATTTTGGTCAGTGCAATATTCTCTATGTCCAATAATAATTTTTGGGAAGCAAACTATAACTTATGCAGATAATCACTGACCACTTATAAAAAAGGCAAAGTTCAAATATGTCTTCAAGTGCAAACAAACATGAGTAAAATAATATATGATATTACATAAGAAGAAAAGAAACAAGGAATTAAGCTACTTTTTTTTAATTAACAATGATATATTCAATATACACTAACTACAATTTTTCATTAAAATCAGATTTTCTATTCCCCATACAATACCTCTATGTTGCAGGTCACCTCCATAGAAAATTACACCAAATAAACCCTGAGCAAACTTTGATCACCCAATCCAAATGATTGCTTTAGGGGACCTTGAGCCAATCAGACGTAAGCTTTCTAAAACGATTCTGCTTAATTTTATTGACAGCCTTGATTAGGAAATTTTGATGTGTACAAATGAAAACACACACAGGACTTAAATATTCCTTCAATGATACTCATGGTTTCAGAAACAGCAGAATGCATACAGCTTTTGGAACTTGTCAGTTTTGTTCGTTTTCAACATAAAGAAATCAGATATGCTGGTTTGAATGCTTTGCTCATTCGTAACGAGAATTTAGCCTTAACACTGATTGGCTTATTAGAAAGTTCACCTGACAAGACCTTCACGCAGAGTGGTAATGTATCAGAATGAAAGACCAGATCTGAATGAGATTGCACAAAGTACTAAGTAGGCAGGTTGATTGTGAGGCTGTATTGAGCTATTCACCTCCTCGATTCAGCAGGTGGTGGGGGTGGAGGAGTGGGCTGTGCTCCTCCGCCATTAGTCTGTTGGTTCTTGGTGTTGCTGAAGAACCTGCGACACTTGGCACACTGGAAATAATCAATTTTGTGTAAACATAACGGCCGTTTTCTTGATTCATTGCATATATGATCTGTTTGAGATTTATGAAAATTACGGTAATACTGAGTGATGACAAGGCCAAATAATGATGTGTTAGCACTGTCACAGACAGTGGCGGCTTGCTAACACAGTATTATGGGAGCAGTACGTCTGTTAATGGTAGATAAGCATAGCAATGTAACTTTAAATATGGCAACCAGTGACCTAATTCACTGGCAAGGTAAGGATTTGATTGGTTTATCTGGATTCTCTAACATGATATCATGATTAACTGTAAACAATATTTGCTGAAAACAGAGACCATATAATATTATATGGTCTCTGCTGAAAACAAACCTTTGCAAGCTTATTGCAAGTTTTAATGATACAAGAGTGGGTGAGTGAGTGAATATGGTTTTACGCCGCTTTTGGCAATATTCCAGCAATATCACGGCGGGGGACACTAGAATGATACAAGAGAGTCGTGGTTGATATTATCAACACCCTTTAATCTAGTGACACCTTGAAATCTAGTGTTGCATCTGGACTTGATGATAAACTGGCCCAAGCAGTCTGTGACCAGTACAAAGCCCCAGTCAAGAAAAATTCTGTTCAGTCTAGTCAGTTCAGCTAAGAGTTCTAGTTGTCCATATGATAACACTGAAATCTGTTCAAAATGATACCAATTAAGAGCCAAGTGAAGTGAAAACCTCTTGGCACATACTGCCTAAGTGGGAATGTGAGCTTCGAGTTCATGCAATTTATTATCCTTATTCAAGACATTCTTAAATCGATGACGATTCATATTTATATGTCAACACTAGTGAATGTCATCACACAAAAGAGAACAAAATAGACGCTGATAGTGACATTCTACACAACATTTGTTTCAGGTGAAGTCAATCTCAAGGTCGGCGGTAGGTCTAACTGACATTTCGAAATAGGATTACACACAGAGACCAAGTGATGCAGCAGCGATAAATGACAATGGATATAGTTGAATGCATACTTGTGATCTAACCGAAATCCTAGCAGACGATGCTTTCCACATTTCTTTGACTAGAAATGGTGAAAACTTGGTCCACACGTTCTTCCACAGGAAGTCCCAAGCCGGTACTTCCGGGCACCTGCATGATGGACTTTCATCCGGGGGACGTTTTAAAATCCGGACAAATGTGTTTATTAATAATTACATCCCTACCATGTAATGCTACCAATTGAGATATAAATTAGCTGTTTCAGTTAATTATTACCCATTTCAATGTTCTTCTTCAAAGGTCTGCAAATTGCATCTAAAATATATTTTCTTCTCGAGTGAGAAGTATAACTTACGTTTCTTTGGTTGGATTCGGATAAGAGATCAGCATAACAAGATGGCCGCTGCCGTTAGGAATCGTGCCACCAGTAAGACCAAAGCTTACTAAACCATCAAAATAATACTAACCACATAATAAACCAAATGTACATTTCTAATATCTATTCATTTGTATTTCTTGTCTTTGCAGTAATGTGGCGCTTAGGCTGGAACGTGGTTTCTCAGCCTCGACCAGTTGTCCCAAAAGATTCGGGGAACATTGCGGCACTGTGTCGGGTGTTCTCTGGCAGTCTGAAGGTATCACAGTGTCGGTCATTTAGCGCCAGCCCTCTCATCTCAAACAGAATCCTAAAGATGAACACAGAACCCACGATTAAGAGTCAGAATACACGGTTAGTAAGCATGAATAAAATATTTTATTGATACTAAAAGCATTATAATTGTTTGGTCTGATATTTCTATTCTGATTGTCTGTTAAGTAAATATTAGATATGTTTATACTTGATGTCTTCTCTCAAATTGAAGGTGGTTAGATAAAGAGAATGCTAACAAACAATTGCCTCTCTCAGGCATCTGTTAACACTGCTTTGTACATGTTGTAGTAACCCTAGTTACTATATTTTAGTGTTGGGCAAGGTTCTTGTCGTCAAAGGTTCCGTGCACACACTCTGCTGAAAGCAGAAAACAAATAGGCCAGAAGAATTCGTCATCAAGAACCTTGTCCAATGTTATGGCTGCCTGTAATGGAGCATAATCTGAATCAGTACCACAACAAATACAAGATGTGAATTTGCGACCTTCAGATTGTTAGACTGCATACTTCTCCCTTCATTGGGTGAATACTGAATAATTAAAGATGATCTGATTTAATTCAAAGAAGATCTTTGTTTGTGTTTCAGATGTCTACTACAGCCATCAAGTCCAACTTTAGTTGCAAAAAGAAACAAAGTATATTACAGCAAGAGAAAAGGCAAACCCAAGGCGATCAAGGCAGTTACAAATAGGTTTTATAGATTAGACTGGGGTATCTGGATCCGAACACAGTCAGGAAGACATAAGAGAATATGGAAAAAGTCCCCATCGAGGAGATATCTTTCTCGACAACATTTGTTTTGCAACAAACAACAGAGTAGACTTTTAGACAAAATGACCACTGATTACTGGCACAGACCACGACATTATGTGGATGATCCATATGCACCCTATCAGAAGAGGACCAATTTGCAAAAGTACTTCCCTGAAAAACGTCCTTTCTATCCATAGGCAGGAAACAATGAAGAATCATAAAATTAGGGTGTGCTATGAGTCTTACAACAAACACAGAAAAGTGATATTTAATTTAGATGTTGTACCAGATGTTTTCTTGTGATTAAAGACTGAATATCTATTGAAATGTTTATTAATTATCCTGGGGAGAAATGTGATTTGTTTTGAGACTGAGAACTGAGCAACTGAGAAAAAGAAGGCCAATTTCCCCTGATTGGCCACAGGCTCATTGTTAGCTTGATTAGTTACCTGTCATATTTACACATATGTGGAATAGGTGGAATAGTCTTATATGAAGTTAAGTGAAGTGTTGGTAAAGCAACAAAACCTGACCATAATCATAAGACATCTCTCTTGGGCACAATGTGTGAAGCCCATTTCTGGTGACCCCCGCCGTGATATTGCTGGAATATTGCTAAAAGCGGCGTAAAACCATACTCACTAATCCCCATAAGAAATCTCTACTAAAAACAGTCCATTGTACAATTCCGACTCCAGTGGAACTCCGCTTATCCAGACCCCAGATATTCGGAAAATCGGTTACCGGATGTTATTTACATGAAATGAAATATTTGCTACATAAAAGCTTCATTTCTCGGAAATCCGGTTCCTGGATCCGAAGAGTGAATTTCAATTAACAGCAGTGCAAAATACACAGTACTGTGTCCCACGAACCGGAGAGTGACCACACTTTACGATGTTTGTTTTGCAATTCATCAACTTGCATCCAACATCAAAGGGTAGGGTATCATATGATCGCAGTGTAATGTCATAAGCAGATGTTGATACTAGGTGTTCGCAGAAAGGTTAGCACATCCTACCACAATGGTGGCATGCATCACAAATACATGCAAAGGCAAGTTAATCGTTCACCTGAAAGAAAAACATTTAATAAAAAATTTGTTTCACCAATACAAGAATAATAGACCATAAAAATTGACCGGTGTTTGGGGAATGATAAAATGAAACACTCATGGATATGTAGAATGCCTCTGTGGTTTAGTGGATAGAGTGCCTGCATGGACAGCGGAAGGTCAAGACTGCGTCATATCAAAAGATTTAAGAGATGGTACTTGTTGATGCCCTGCCTGGCACACATCATTAAGGGAATAAAGCCAGGAATGGTCGGCTCAGAGTCAGTATACTGGTCTGAGTGGGATATATCATTTGACTAGCACCATAAAACCAGCACTTGTCCGGACTAGTACCAGCAGAGAGAGAGACACACACACTCACACAATAATCATGAAAGTGACGTTATACCCCATTTCATTTCACTTCATTATATCATGTCGACCCGTAAGTAATCAAGTCTGGATCACATGATCCACTGTCTGATGGGAACAATGATCGAACAACAAAATCACAGAGCCTGACACCCAATACAGCACTATATTTCCACACCACACGGGCATGCTCAAAAGGGCTAATTTATTATTACCCCGTTCAATGAATCAATGTACATTTGATTTTCATTCTCAGCGCCATGGGTAGTATACAACTTGAGCTGCTTGTGAGGTGCTACATGGTCCTGTGCACAGTGCACAGATAATTAATCAGGTTAGGCAACGTCGGTCTCGGAGAGTAGATGGATGGGTGACGACGTTCAGCAGCTTGACTCCTGAGAGTTTCTAGGGCTTCGGTCCTGCCCCACACCGAAGCACATGTACCACATGTGTTTTCTTTGGCAAGTGACTTTGTTCGAAATGTGCCTCTGTTCACCCAGCAGTGAGTGGGTACCCGGTAGGATGAGATGGTAATGTGGCTGTTATGCCTCACAGCTAGCTTGGGTTGTATACTCCCCAGGGAGCTGAGAATGAAAATTGAGTGCTCACCGATCCATTGACTGGGGTAATAATGTAAGCGCCATGAGCACACAAGCTGGTATGGAGTTTGGCGCCATACAAATGGACTCATTATCATTATTATCATTACATGGTTAACAGTCACATTACCATTTCAACCTACCATTTTCATTGCTGGTTGAACAGTTATATTTCAAATAAACTCATTTGCCAAGGAGACCCCCCATATGTCGCATGTGCTTTAGTGTGGGTCACATTCAACTACTCTCCACGACTGACATAGGCGGGTCCAGAAGGGTGGTTCCAGGTGGTCCAGACCCCCACCCCATTTGAAAACGAAATGTAGTATGTTTTAGGGAGTAAAATTATCTGAGAGGATTTTGATATTTTGGACCCCTCCCTTTTAAAAATGCTGGATCCACCCTTGACTGATGTTGCTTAACTTCATCTGATTTGTCCTGATGATGTGAAGTCAATGCAGATCAAACATCCTACCGGGTGCCCATCAACTGCTGGGTAAACAGGCATATTTCAGTGTACAATGTCACTTGACCATGTAGACACCATGTGTGAACAATTCAACATCACAACATTTATGAATGAACGACCAATCAATGTAACAATTATAAATACATTTTAAACTGAGACAGTCTGGACCAACAGAATAGGACAGCATTGAGATAAATTGTCATAGGATGGTACGATATTGAAACCTTTAGGCAGTCTAGAATGGGGACAAATTGGAGGGGTAACATTAGGTATTGAAAGTGTAAGTTATTATGAAATCAGTGTGTTTTTCCAACATTAGCATGGCTTTATGTGTAGAAAAAAGTTATTTTTATACGATAACTTTGAGAAAGCTTGTGACACGAGATTTAGAATGAGGGTAAGAATAGGTCACCATCACTACATTGCTGGAGGTAAGTGTCCAGAGTATAGGCTCTGTGATGTAACTGATAGTGTGTCACTTTTACCCTGACAACATTGGACATTTCTTCTTCTTTCAGTCACTGGTTCGCCCAGCCTCTGTTATTTTTAGGCTGCTGTGATTAGTTAAAATATTGAGTCAGTTGTGTTTGACACGGCTTTGATCAGTATTCCAGTTATATCAAAGCATGTCAACTTAATATGGGAGGAAAGCCTGAAGTGATGCAGGCCTTAGATGTTTACCACTTTGGTGAAAACCACGAGCACAGGTATGGTGCTGATAAACCAGGAAATATAATCGGGGCAAATCAGGATTCGAACACACTTTCATGGTTTCTGGCGTTCCCAAGGGACGCAACACTGCACATCAAATTGTGGAGCCTGAGACGACTCGGCTCAGGCTGGGACAAATTTAGCTTTACTACCCGGGTACCCGACCCCCTATTACCCAACCCTACCCAGGCACCCACACGAGGTCTCAAGTTAAAGTACTCACGGAAATGAAAAAAAATATGTTTTTTCGACCTCAGATCTTAAATAAATGCAGTTAATATACAAAATATGTAAATATTCAAACAACTAAATTAGTTCTAATTGGGCCGTGGCACAAATACAGCGTATCAAATGTTTTTATGCCTTTTTACACGTAAAAGTGTGTAAAAATGTGAATAAAACAGACTATTGTGAAACAGGGCATAACCAGGTGTAAGTAGATCAAGGTGACCTATGACACCTTGACGACAGGTGAGAACAGGTGCATAATGCCTATAGTCTGTTTCTGCTATGTCAATTTGGACTTAGTTATATTTTTGAATGTTGAAAGTGCCGACAAATTACCTCCTGTAAAGTACATTGTGTATTGATCACTGAGATCAAACTAGCAAATCCAGTCTAGTACTTTTCGAGTTGTTTTGTTATTTCGTATTTACAGCTACGTAACACTTTGTGTCGATTTTTAAATTGAGAAAAAAAGGATTTTTTTCATTTCTGTGAGTAGGTACGAAATGTTCAAATGGGAAGCAAAAAGTATTTAGATATATACTACTCAAAAGAAGTTAAGGAACACCCGATTCTTTCATATTACTATGGTTAATATCTCAGATTATGACATAAATTATAGTAATATGAAAGAATTGTTTGTTCCTTAACTTCTTTTGAGTAGTATAGTATAAAACGATCTGATCGTGCATACACTGAAGTTGACTAAAGCTTTGTCTTTACTCAAAGATATTAAAGCCAGAAGGAATGTGTGAAATACAAAACAATGAGACTTTAGCCATGTTACTATGACAACAATAATACACCTTAAAATAAGCATAGTGACAGTTATTCGTCCTCTCACCTGATGTCAATGTTATAAATATACTCAACAACTAAAGTTCCTGTGACCCCAATATTTAAGTGTATTTTTCAAACAAGTAAAGTTTGGTTTTCAACATTGTAGTACATCTTTGGAATCAAGTCACAAAAACGTAACTGCCACAGAAAAGCATGCATTCCATGCAAAAGTTGACTTTTATGCAGAAAGAAATGCGAACATTAGCGACTTGTACTTATAAAGTGTAACCATGAAATTTATTGTTAATGTCATAAAACAATATACCACATGACTAAGCACGGGTCCGGGTAGTCCCGTGGGTACCCGGGTTCTTCTCAGTACCAACCTGACCCAAGTACCCAAGTTAACCATCCCAGCCCTAGACTCGGCTACCCGTGCCCCCCAATGGGAATATTGATGACTGCGACATTAAACAACAAACATAATCAGTGATAACGAGTCTTTCAATGACTTCCCTATGAGCTCTGATAACTGAGACAAGTTGAAGGTCAGGCTTTTTTATTTGTTTGTCTTTTGGAGATATAAAATAAAGAAACATAATATATAAGACACTTCAGATTATTTCTAAATGTAATATTTTTTGGGTCAGTGTTTCCATAACCAATTAAAAAGTCTTTAAATTTTTGTCAAAAGTTATGGGAATATTTTTTTAGAGTGTATGTGGCCTGTCATGCCTTCAGTACAACACTGTCACAGGTTTCAGACAGCAGATTGGAAGGAAGGCTGAAACAGCTTTCTCGTCACCATGGTTACAACTTCACGCTCCTGCTGAAAGCTTTGTGTAACCTATAATTGTCTCCATGTCTTGATTCTTCCACTCACAGTGAACTAAAGCCTTGTTGATGTGCTTGTTGAATGTAGGTCACAGACGTGTTAGGTATTCATGTAGTCCAAAATAGAATAAATAGATGCACTTATTTTGATTTTATTTATATATTTTAGCTCACAGTTAGCGTGAACTACTTTCATTAGCTTTTGTCCATCTATCTGTCTATTAGCACTGAAGTTAAAATCTCTTCCAAAAATTCTTAAAATATCAATTCAACCAAATATTCATCATGAGCCTACCGGTATTATACCCTACATCAAAGTAGAGTATACTTTTTGAGAAAAACAAAATGGGTACATGACGAATAATTAAATTGAAAAAGAACTTTGGTAGTTTATAGATACAGATAGATGGGAAGCTATTGGCCATAGAAAATATAAAATAGTTATTCCAAACAATGCAACCAAATTTGGCATGCGAATAAGACGATTGGGTGGGTTAATCACTAAAGGTGTCGGGTCAAAATTGACAGAAGTCAGAGTTGACTGAAACAAACAATAACATTAAACATTTGACACTGAGATGGGTGTCAACACTTGCCTGGTAATAGTGATGGAGGCAGGGTCAACTTGGTCAGTCGCAAATGTTTTGTGACTTGAAGACCAGAAATATTATCTAATTTCATATGTAACCATGTGACAGTTTGGGGTTATCATTCATCCCGATTATCTGCATTCTGATTATTATCAAGCTATTGTCATAGCTGTTTAGAGTAGGTCTTCAGCAACCCATGCTTGCCAGTAAAATGGGATTGAGTGGTCAGGCTCGCTGACTTGGTTGATGCATGTCATCGTATCCAATGTTGATACCTTAGTGGTTTGATCCCCAAGTGGTTCGAAGCCCTAGCTGCTTTATACCAAAAGACGTAAAAAGATGGAGCTTGGCATTAAGGTCATAAAGCAAGGACTGGTCGGCTCGGAGTCAGTATACTGTGTCTGAGTGGGGTATTCATGTAAAGCTGCGGCATGGTATCTCAATGGGTTAGGAGTATAAAACCAGACAAAAAGTCCAGACAAGTACAAAAACACACACACACACACACACACACACACACACACACACACACACACACACACACACACACACACACACACGTGTGCATGTATGTATGTATGTATGTATGTCACTTATAAGTGTAATAATCTTGAATGCACTTTGTTAAACCCCATTTTACCTCACTGACATGCAAATCATGATAGACCAGAATTAAGTATTTGAATTATATTTGTTTGGGATTTTGGAGGAAAGATGCTATGCTTGTGCTTCCGGTAAAATCTCTACTTGAGGCGGTAGGGTAGAACAAGGTAAAAGTGTCAATGTTGCTGTATATTTCAAGATTAAAAGTTACTGATGAACGCAATAAGCTCACCTCTACACAGCCTCTGGCCATACTGGATAGTGTTACAATATTTAATGTCACTGAATTTATTTATTTTGATAAAAATAGCCTGAAAGTAACAGGTTGATTTGTAAAACAAAGTAAATATTGCTGGTCTGTCGTGGGTATAGATACATTGTAAACGTGTAATTAAAAGGTTTTGGAGTGGTCCACATGGTAAATATTATCATACAAAGACAATATCTGTCAATTTCAAACTGATAACCCAAGCAGGGACTGATTAAGGAATTTTAGAAGAGGGCTATACTTATATTACTACATTTAGAATAAAGATAAATAAGTTTCAATCCTGCAGTTGATAGTTCAACATGATATATGTAGATCACACTTCTCAAGTGACCAATATCTTTTCTGGAGAGAAATGTGTTATTTTGAAATATAAGACAATAAGGTGTTAGCCATGTTACTATGACAACACCAATAATACACCTTAAAATAAGCATAGTGACAGTTATTCGTCCTCTCACCTGATGTAAATGTTATAAATATAATTGTGAAGATCAAAGGTCATGATGTCAATATTTATATTTTTCATGTAACTTTTTTGTGTTGGCCTTTTGATTTTTAGGTGTGGCCATTTTGACTAGGGTTTTTGGCCTTTTTGGCGTGTGGCCCCTATGACCTGTACGCCATCATATAGTTGAAATGCAAAATTCAATAATTAGGTTTAAAGTTGATTACCTATTTCACAATCTCTTTTATAAAAACACAAAAATTAATTTAATTATCCGTCATAATGATCATTGCTCAGTGTCGACCCTGAACGGCTTCAAGATTGCTGAGGCTGTAATCACTCCTTCGCTCCTTTGTCTCACCCAAATATCATGTAATATAGATATAGACAGGTAGTCCTACCCATGCATATAGTTCAAATTAAACAATAGTTCACAATTTATGTCATGCAATAATCATGTTATTACCATAGATTTTACAGGCTTTAGAAAATATTTGTCCATAAGAAACACACATTTGTATTTGTAAAACAATACGATATCAATAATAAAGATTAAAAACTCTTCAAATAATACAATCCATGGATTTGAACTCGTAAATCGCACATAGACGTAAGAAAAACAAATTCAACCACTGTAATTCAGAGTTTCTTCCCTTGCACTTCCGGTTATCGCTGTGAGGAGCTTGCGATGGCATTTACTAACTTCCGTTTTTCTGAACACGTGCAGTCAGGATATGTTTACAAGATTTTTGGAGTTGTGTGAGCACGAACGGTTACGGTAATTACCATGGGGTACAAATTGGCTCGTTCGAAGAAAAATAAGGGGCGAACATGGAAGAAAGGACAGAGCAGTAACAGTAACCCCGAGTCGAAGAAATTCAGAGAAGCAGCAAAACACAGATTCTTTAATCAACCATCAGGTAGTGTTTACAGTTTCAAGTCAGCGATCTCACAGCCACACTATAGTTTACATCGTTGCACACTCAGTCTTTGCTGTAGTTTCAAGAAATTATTGTAAATGTTATTTTCATTATAGTAACATATACATGTGTTTTTGTTTTTTTTAATTTCAAGTTTCAAAGTAAGTAAGTGAGTTAATTTAAAGTCACATCGGCAATATTTCAGCCATATCGTGACTAGTTTCATAGTAGGTCACTATGCTTGTCGTAAAAGGCTACTAACAGGATCAGGTTGTCAGGCTCGCTGACTTGGTTGATGCATGTCATCGATCCCAATTGCTAGGATCGATGCTCATCATGTCAATCACTTGATTGTCTGGTCCAGACTATTATTTACAGACCGCTGTCATATAAGATGGAATATGGCTGAGTGTGGTTAAACAACAAACAAGCAAATCAAGTTTCATAGGATCACTAATGTTTACATGGTTTATGTGGTACCAATAAGTATAGAAAAGACTGGAGTAGTTGGGTGACACTTCTCTATAAGTGTTGACTTTCCATGCCAAAGTCCTAGGTTCATTTCCTCATGGATGCAATGTATGAAACAATTTCTGATGACCACTGGTGACTGTGATTTTACTGATAGGCTCCTTCCTTCCTTCCTTCCTTCCTTCCATGACCGCCTCCGTGGTCTAATGGTAGAGCGTCCGCCCGGAGAGCGGAAGGTCCGGGGTTCGATCCCCAGCCGCGTCATACCAAAAGACGTTAAAAGATGATACTTGTTGTTACCCTGTCTGGCGCTCGGCATTAAGGGGCTAAAACAAGGACTGGTCGGCTCGGAGTCAGTATACTGTTTCTGAGTGGGGTATTCATGTTAAACTGCGGCATGGTATCTCAGTGTGCTAGCACTATAAATCGGCATCAGTCCGGACTAGTACAAGCAGCCACATACACGTGCATGCATGTCGCTATATAAGTGCAATAATCTTGGACGAGACGTTAAACCCCATTTCACCTCACCTCACCTCATCTCCTTCCTTCCTTCCTTCCTTCCTTCCTTCCTTCCTTCCTTCCTTCCTTCCTTCCTTCCTTCACTCACTCACTCACTCACTCACTCACTCACTCTGATCTTTTTAAGGTCAAAGTTCACTGACAGTTGAAGCTCTGAGTAAACATGATGAAGAAGCTGATGATGATAAGATGTCTGACATGGACGCCCAGACAGACACCCAGACTGTCGGTGCGAAGACATTTAACACATGGGCAACAAACTGGACAGATTGTACAAATAAAACTTTCAGTAAAGTTCAGCGATACTGGAGCTCAAATTCAGCCGTGCACAAAGAGGTAAGTGATGGACCCATAGATATGATCTTTTTTGTGAATGCTTTTACAATCAGGAGAACTCATTTGTCTTTCAAGAGGATACCCTTGAAGATCTGAGGTAGAAAAGGTCTTCAGCAACCCATGCTTGTCGTGAAAAGCGACTGCTTGTCGTAAACGGCAACTAACGGGATGGAGTGGTCAGGCTCATTGACTTAATTGATGCATGTCATCTTATCCCTATCACGTGGATTGATGCTCATGATGTTAATCACTGGATTGTCTGGTCCAGACTCGATTATTTACAGACTGCTGTCAGATAGCTGAAATATTGCTGTGTGCAGCGTTAAACAACAAACAAACAAGTTTCAAGAGGATGTTAACTTTGTTCCGACTTCTTTTACAAAGTTGATACCTGATCATGCTGATAACAATGTCAGTTTAGTGATTAAGAAAGTTGAAATGGGGGTGATGTGAAATGGGGATTAATGGTACTTTCAAGATTATTGCATTTTGATAGCAACATGCATGCACTTGTATGTGTGTGTGTGGCTGTGCGTGTGGCTGCTTGTACAAGTCCAGTCCAGGGGCGGTCGAGTAGCCTAATGGTTAAAGCGTTCGCTCATCACGCCGAAGACCTGGGTTTGATTCCCGACATGGGTACAATTTGTGAAGCCCATTTCTGGTGTCCCTCGCCTTCATATTGCTTGAATTTTGCTGGGGGGGGGGAACCATACTCAATTCACTGTACAAGTTCAGACTAGTCCGCTTTCATGGTGCTTGTCCACTGAGATACCAAACCACAGTTTAACATGAAGGCCTGGAATAAATCAATGATCATGTGGTCAGTGGTCATGATTGATGGATGAAATTACAGGCTCCTGTAAATTCTATTGATGCGCTGTAGATGCAATGAATATTATTGTGCGTCCCTTGGGAGTCAGTATAGAATGGAATGCGTCCATTTTCTACGTTTGTGCGTCGGGTGAAACCCTGTTGGTGTGTGGCTGCAGGTGTTGGCAGTTCTGGCGGCCGTGACGGAGGTCATCAAGCAGCAGGGCGGCCAGGAGACAGAAACAGAGTACTTTGCTGCACTGGTAAGTACCCAGTACAAGTAGTAAGCCCGGTCGCACACTAGGATCAGTACAAGTAGCAAGCCAGGTCGCACACTAGGATCAGCACAAGTAGCAAGCCCGGTCGCACATTAGGATCAGCACAAGTAGCAAGCCAGGTCGCACATTAGGATCAGTACAAGTAGCAAGCCAGGTTGCACATTAGGATCAGTACAAGTAGCAAGCCAGGTCGCACATTAGGATCAGTACAAGTAGTAAGCCAGGTCGCACATTAGGATCAGTACAAGTAGTAAGCCAGGTCACACACTAGGATCAGTACAAGTAGCAAGCCAGGTCGCACATTAGGATCAGTACAAGTAGTAAGCCAGGTCGCACATTAGGATCAGTACAAGTAGTAAGCCAGGTCGCACACTAGGATCAGTACAAGTAGTAAGCCAGGTCGCACATTAGGATCAGTACAAGTAGGAAGCCAGGTCGCACATTAGGATCAGCACAAGTAGCAAGCCAGGTCGCACATTAGGATCAGTACAAGTAGTAAGCCAGGTCGCACACTAGGATCAGTACAAGTAGCAAGCCAGGTCGCACACTAGGATCAGTACAAGTAGCAAGCCAGGTCGCACACTAGGATCAGTACAAGTAGCAAGCCAGGTCCCACATTAGGATCAGCACAAGTAGCAAGCCAGGTTGCACATTAGGATCAGCACAAGTAGCAAGCCAGGTTGCACATTAGGATCAGCACAAGTAGCAAGCCAGGTCGCACACTAGGATCAGTACAAGTAGCAAGCCAGGTCGCACATTAGGATCAGTACAAGTAGTAAGCCAGGTCGCACATTAGGATCAGTACAAGTAGCAAGCCAGGTCGCACACTAGGATCAGTACAAGTAGTAAGCCAGGTCGCACATTAGGATCAGTACAAGTAGGAAGCCAGGTCGCACATTAGGATCAGCACAAGTAGGAAGCCAGGTCGCACTTTAGGATCAGCACAAGTAGCAAGCCAGGTCGCACGTTAGGATCAGCACAAGTAGAAAGCCAGGTCGCACATTAGGATCAGTACAAGTAGGAAGCCAGGTCGCACATTAGGATCAGCACAAGTAGAAAGCCAGGTCGCACATTAGGATCAGTACAAGTAGGAAGCCAGGTCGCACATTAGGATCAGCACAAGTAGAAAGCCAGGTCGCACATTAGGATCAGTACAAGTAGGAAGCCAGGTCGCACATTAGGATCAGCACAAGTAGCAAGCCAGGTCGCACACTAGGATCAGTACAAGTAGCAAGCCAGGTCGCACACTAGGATCAGCACAAGTAGCAAGCCAGGTCGCACATTAGGATCAGTACAAGTAGAAAGCCAGGTCGCACACTAGGATCAGTACAAGTAGGAAGCCCGGTCGCACATTAGGATCAGTACAAGTAGCAAGCCAGGTCGCACATTAGGATCAGTACAAGTAGTAAGCCAGGTCACACATTAGGATCAGCACAAGTAGCAAGCCAGGTCGCACACTAGGATCAGTACAAGTAGGAAGCCCGGTCGCACATTAGGATCAGTACAAGTAGCAAGCCAGGTTGCACATTAGGATCAGTACAAGTAGCAAGCCAGGTTGCACATTAGGATCAGCACAAGTAGCAAGCCAGGTCGCACATTAGGATCAGTACAAGTAGTAAGCCAGGTCGCACATTAGGATCAGCACAAGTAGCAAGCCAGGTCGCACACTAGGATCAGTACAAGTAGCAAGCCAGGTCGCACATTAGGATCAGCACAAGTAGCAAGCCAGGTCGCACACTAGGATCAGTACAAGTAGCAAGCCAGGTCGCACATTAGGATCAGCACAAGTAGCAAGCCAGGTCGCACATTAGGATCAGCACAAGTAGCAAGCCAGGTCGCACATTAGGATCAGCACAAGTAGCAAGCCAGGTCGCACACTAGGATCAGTACAAGTAGGAAGCCAGGTCGCACATTAGGATCAGCACAAGTAGCAAGCCAGGTCGCACATTAGGATCAGCACAAGTAGCAAGCCAGGTCGCACATTAGGATCAGTACAAGTAGAAAGCCAGGTTGCACGTTAGGATCAGCACAAGTAGCAAGCCAGGTCGCACATTAGGATCAGTACAAGTAGAAAGCCAGGTTGCACGTTAGGATCAGTACAAGTAGCAAGCCAGGTCGCACATTAGGATCAGTACAAGTAGCAAGCCAGGTCGCACATTAGGATCACTCAATTTATTTTTCTCGACTCTGATGCATCATTCTGGGGGTGGTGTGGTTCCTTAGTGGTATAAGCGTTGGCTCGTCACGCCGAAGACCCAGGTTCGATTCCCGACATGGGTACAATTTGTTCAGCTCATTTCTGGTGCCCCCCGCCGTGATATTGCTGGAATATTTTTAAGAGCGGCGTAAAATCAAACTCACTTACTCACTCAATATTTTGAATAACCGTCTCAGCAACTAACTCATACAATCTCCAATACAATACCTCTCTGTGGGAGGTCGAAAGAAGGTCGCATCAGGTGAACTTTCTAATCAGCCAGTCGCCGTCGAGGTTACTAAGAGCAAAGCATTCAGAGCAACATTGTTATGTTTGCTCTGAGTTTAGACGACTTGGCTTTTTATAGACTTTTTGTTAGATGCAGATGTTGAGCATTTTGTTGTAGATGACGGCCCTGGAGACAGCGGAAGGGGAAGAGTCAATGGCTGCGATTGGATACCTCCTTAGTCTTGTCATGAAAAGGTGAGTGTTAGGGCTGTGACGAGTCCAAATTTACTACCCGGGTACCCGTCCCCCTATTACCCGACCCTACCCGGGTACCCACTGTCTCAAAATGTCCGAATCGGAACATTTTTAGCATAGCCCTAGCAAAACGTATTTAGATACACGTATTAAACAATCTGGTCATTCATACACTGAAGTTGAATTAAGTTATATATTTATTCAACCATATGAAAAATCAGAAGAAATGGGTGCATAGTCAGAAAGAAATGATATTGGCCCGTCGTCAAGCAATATGAGGGCACTATCAAGTTGCAGTGGCCCGCTCATTTCTGATAACATGCGGGCAGTTCAGTGATAATTCTATCCATTTTAGCTATAATACCCAGTATTGTATGTGGCGGGGCACGGGTGGCCCAGTCGTTTAAGGCGCCGCGATTCGCTGTGCAGAGTTGCGTCCCTTTGGCACACCAGAAACCTATGATTGTGGGTTTGAATCCCGGTTCGCCCCAATTATGTTTCTAGGTTTGACAGCACCATACCAGTGCTCGTGGGTTTCACCGAAGTGGTAAACTTCTGAAACCTGCATCACTTCGGGCTTTCCTCCGACATTAAGCTGGCACGCCGTGATATAACTGGAATAATGTTAAAAGCGGCGTTAAACCCAACTCACTCACCATTGTATGAGGGACAGATGAGCAGCCATCATCAAACAGGAATGTTATGACCAGTTTTTTTTTACATAATACCCATGGTCCCTTCTCTGTGAAAATGTAGAAACATGTGGAATTCCAGATTGCAATTGTTTTACCCCTCTTCACACATTGTACCCATGTGGGGAACAAACCTGGGCCTTTGGTGTGACGAGCGAACGCTTCAACCACTACCCCACCGCTCCTTGTGTGGTCAAACTCGGCCTGTTTAGTGATTTGATTAATTGAGCGATTGGGATTGATTCATGCAGTTGTGATATGATGACATGCATCAACCATGCCAGTGATGCATGTTACGAACTGGGTTATGTCATTGCTAGTCTTCATCTTAAGTGCCACAATTGGCTGTGGAGAGTTGTGTCCCTTGGTCAGAAACCTATAATGGTACGTTCGAATCCTGGTTGGCCCTGATTATGTTTCATATCATCATATCCATGCTCTTGGGTTTCCCCAAAGTGGTAAACATCTAATATCTGTATCTCTCAGGCTTTCCTCAACATCAAGTTTACACGTCGTAGTATAACAGGAATACTGTTCAAAGCTCACTCACTCACTCACTCACTCACTCACTCACTCACTCACTCACTCACTCACTCACTCACTCACTCACTCACTCACGCACTCACTCACTCACTCACTCACTCACTGATATTCATAATAACAAATGTTTTGGGCCTTTGGCAGTGATAGAAGCCCATGGGAGTGTCACACAAGCTGTCGAAATACACATGAAAAGGGTTATCTTTCTTCTCTAGCTCATGGATGAAAAATCTCTGGCCAACCCCAATCAGGGTAATTTTGTGAACTAATATACTTTATACTTTTTATCAACAGAGTTCCCGTACAAGTCTTGAGAAGTCGATTCTCCCAAGTAGCCAAGCAGATACTTGATATGCTTGCAAAATACAGTGATGCCAGTTCAACTTCATTGTTGAAATCGGTAATATTAGATAATATTTGCAATGAAATTAATAATTGTTGATAATATTGTCATTGGAATTAGTTATCATTCATCACATTTTTATTGAAAACTCTCATTTTATCATTTAAAATTGTAACAAATGTTATATTTGGGATAACGCTTTCTTAGTAAAGTACAGATTCTTGTACTTTTTTTGGGTTGAGTCCCGTCTGGTATTCGAACCCACACTTTCCAGAGTGAGGCACCTAATTGCCAGCACACAAAGTCAGTGATCTAACCCACTCAGCCACTCAGGCTTCCACAAAAAATGAAAGATAACTGGTAGTCTAGATCACGTACTTTGAGTACACCTCTGACAAGTGTAAATTTGTAGGTAGTGATTATTTTGTCTTTGAAATCTGTAATTATATATCATATTATTTATGAAATCTCTATATAGATCATGCTGTCAATAAAGCCTGTAATCTCAGACCATGTTATTAATGAAATATGTAATTATTTGTCATATTATTAATCAAATCTTTATTATAGATATATAAGCTGTATCATGTGCAATCAGCAGCTGAGATGATATACATTTCAGTTGCTTCTAAGTCTGGCAGCCGTTCTGCGAGTGCAAGAGGTCGCCGTGTGGTCGAACGCCTCTACACAACAGATATACACAGGGCTTCTTACCTTCATCACACACAGGAAACCAAAGGTATGTCTAGTAACACTGTAGTAACCCTGTAGTAACACTGTGGTAATGCTGTAGTATCCCTCTAGTAACACTGTCGTAAGTTGTAACTGTAGTAACCCTATAATAACACAGTAACACTAGTAACACTGTAGTAATGCTCATAACACTGTAGTAACTCTGTAGTAACACTGTCATAAGTTTTAACTGAAGTAACACTAGTAACACTGTAGTAATCAGTAGTAACACTGTCATAAGTTTTAGCTGTAGTAACACTGTAGTAATGCTCATAATTCTGTAGTAACACTGTTGTAAGTTGTAACTGTAGTAACACTGTAGTAACACTGTAGTAATGCTCATAATACTGTAGTAACCAGTAGTAACACTGTCGTAAGTTGTAACTGTAGTAACCCTGTAGTAACACTAGTAACACTGTAGTAATGCTCATAAAAGTGTAGTAACCAGTAGTAACATTGTTGTAAGTTGTAACTGTAGTAACCCTGTAGTAACACTAGTAACACTGTAGTAATGCTCATAATACTGTAGTAACCAGTAGTAACACTGTTGTAAGTTGTAACTGTAGTAACACTAGTAACACTGTAGTAATGCTCATAATACTGTAGTAACCAGTAGTAACACTGTTGTAAGTTGTAACTGTAGTAACCCTGTAGTAACACTGTAGGAGTAATTTAGTAGCAACACTAGGAACCCTGTAGCAACACTGGAGCAATCATGATAACACTGTAGCAACACTGTCGTAGTCATGGTAACACTAGCAACACCGGGAATGACTTGTTCAATGCTGCGGTTGTATTTGAGCTATGTCAAGGCGACCTGTTAATAACCCTGCGTTTCAAGTTTGCTCTCCCAATTGTCCTACATTGTCACTGTTTGTGTCTCTAGGTGAGAAAGTCAGCACACCATGCGGTTAACATCGTGCTGAAAGCCAGTCTGTGTATGACCCAGGGAGAGACTCCGCCCCCCCATCACCCTGTGGCCTCCCTCACAGCCAAGTACTGTGTGCAGCAGATTGAGGAGAGTGGAGGTAAGGCTGGAGTGGGTGGATGATGTTGGTACCTCTGGACAAGTCTGTCTGACTAATTCTACTAACCCAGACTTATGCAGTTGCTATAGTGCTAGCCCACTGAGACACCCGCCGTGTTATTGCTGGAATTTTGCAAAGAGTGGCGTAAAACTCACTCATTATGTATTAGAATAAATTTATGGGGGCTCCCAGGTTGGAATAACAACATATGCCTATCGAAAGAGGTGATTTAAGGAAAAGGGTGGATTAGTTGATTGCATGGGGGGCATGTGTGGTCCAGTCGTCTGAGGAGCCACGTTTCGCTATGCAGAGTTGCGTCCCTTGGGCACGCCAGAAACCTATGATTGTGGGTTTGAATCCCGGTAGGCCCCATTCACAAGCCATGATATAACTGGAATAATGTTAAAAGCGGCGTTAAACCTAACTCACTAACTACCGTATTTTCTTGAGTATAGTGCGCACTTTTTTTCGAAAAAACACAGCTGTGTAGAAGGGGGTGCGCATTATACACGAATTATGAGTTTGGATGTTTTTTGTCCCCCATGGAAAGACATTACCGTGAGCACGAAACACAGGAAATACCATGTCAACAAATCCACACTGAAGTATGCAAAATAATTATGTAATTACACTGTCTGGCTATAAAAAGTGTTCTTTGTATATCTGGACTTATGTTTGTAACTTATTTCATTGATTTTATTCAAAATTCCTTATAATATTGTTTTTATTAATTTCGGCGAAATCGTGTGTGAAGCGATCGGAAGATCGCACAACTCACCGTTATTAACAGCAACCACGGTCAGAATACCGCTATTGACGCCTTGAAACAAACTTTAGTTGATAGAGAATGGATACATATATCATAAATGACATACTTTGACTCGTTAAAAGTCATATTTGTTTTTGTTTGACGATTCTATGTCAACATAAAATTCTCGCGATCACGTGATCACGTGCGCGTGAGCCTTGACGGTGACTGGTCAGACATGTTCCATGTAAAAAATAATACCCGGGAATAGCGATCAGCTGCTTCGCTTAGGGTTATTATTATTTTAAATATGTTTAGTAAAGGTTGCATATAATTAAGAAAAAAATGGAATATATTATTCCTGATAAATAAAATAGTTTCAGATACAATTGTTGCCGATCCTTGCATTAAAAATCTTATAAAGTTATATCATTGGGTGTGTCTTGACCGAATCACCGGTCGATTCCAAGAAAACGTGTGTACAGCTGATTGCTGTTTCCAGCTTAGTTTACGAGAAAATACGCAAGGTAATCCTAATCCCTAAATATAAAACAATGCCTAGCAGAACAATAAATACTATTTAAACGGTAAATAAACATGTCTGGTGATTTTTTATCTCAAATTTCGAATTTGTACTGACGAAGTTTCTCAGCACCCGTTTTTGCCGGACTTCGCTGAAAGGGTACGGTGTAAACATTTTCTGCGCATAATATTCAAATTTCTTTTTTTCCAAAATATTGAACCCGCTAGAGGGGGGTGTGCATTATACATGGGTGCGCACTATACTCAAGAAAATACGGTAGTTGACATCATGTGATTGTACCACCATAGCATGGGATGTTGCACATATTATCAATCACTTGCTTGTCTGGTGCAGATTTAATCATTTATTTGCTGCCATCATTTAGCCGGAATATATTGCTGACGAGCAAACAAAATAGTCAACTATAAGGCCAGGGCATATTCTGTTCACAGAAATAGGACAGTATCTGTACTAAGGCGTCTTATAAACAGAGCTACAGAGATGCTGAGTATTTGTGTAAAAGACTCCCCAAAATTATTCAAAACCCATTTACTTTCAATTAACTTGCGTAAAGAAATGCATGCATTAAATGGAAAACTGAATTGTTTGAAAACAGCACGCGTAAATACCCAATGAAACTTTTTCAGCATGCGTACAACGGAGCTAATTTCCAAAACACAATTACAAGCTTATTTACTCATTACACATTTACACATTTGGGGGAAAACCCAATAGGGTGATAAATAGGTGAGTGAATAAAATATTGGTTACCCAATGAAAAATGTAATAACCCAATTAAAATAGAAACCTTCGAGTTAAAACTCAATTACTCAAAAAGTTATCATGAGCTCTGTATCAAGTGTGAATGGAACTACGGTTCACTGATTATTATGAATTATGGCTGAATTTATTCATTCGAAATTGTCTGTGCTGTTGAAATCAACCATGTTCTCTTATAGGTACTGGAGATGCTGTAGACAGCTTGCATGTGTTGACGCTGCTGAAGGAGATAATAGGAGAGTTCGCTCAGTCAAGCGTCAAAGTCGTTTGTGAGACAATTCTCAAGGTCATGACTGTCAGCAATGTGGTAAGTGGGAGACCCTTTGTGTTGATTTCCGGGTTAGAATTGGTCCCCAGCAACCTATACTGGTTGGAAGGGGCAACTTTTTGATTCAGGTGGTCAGGATTGTTGACTTGTTTGATGCATGTCATTGATGCTCATGATGTCAGTCACTGGTTTGTCTGGTCCAGGCTTGATAACTTACAGACCGCCATCTTATGGCTGGAATATTGCTGTGTGTGGCGTTAAACGATAAAGAAAGAAAGGATTATCCCTCAAAATTAGGTGCATATCAATTCATGTCTACTTTTTTACAAATAGTGAAAGTAGCCTGACTCCAATGTAAAACATCATTGATTGTATTCCAATATAAGCAGTCTTTCAAAACGTGTAAGAATCGATCCCAATTGCGTGGATCGATGCTTATGATATTAATCACTGGATTGTCTGGTTCAGACTCGATTATTTACAGACCGCCGTCATATAGCTGGAATATTGCTGAGTGCGGCGTTAAACAACAAACCAACAAACCAATCAAAACGTGTAAGACATCTGATTGTTTACCATTGTTACTACTGTTTATTTTCAGCTGATACGGTCGTGTGGTCTTCAGGCTCTACATGGTCTGTTCAGTTCCCAACCTAAATCTTCATGCCTGTCCGCAGAGCTTAATGCACAGATCATCACGGTACGTTCATCCATATGTTCCAATTCAAATGGGAGGAGGGGAAAACTAGAGATGCCAACCATTCCGCTTCTGGCGATTAGTTATAATTTGGGTTATAAACTCAATTGCTTGTCAATGTGGATGAGGTGGATTAGTTGATTGCATGGGGGGCATGGGTGGCCCAGTCGTCTAAGGCGCCATGATATGCTGTGCAGAGTTGCATCCCTTGGGCACGCCAGAAACCTATGATTGTGGGTTCGAATCCCGGTTCGCCTAGATTATGTTTCTAGGTTTGTCAACACCATACCCGTGCTCGTGGGTTTCACCGAAGTGGTAAACGTCTGAGACCTGCATTACTTCGGTCTTTCCTCCCACATTAAACTGGCACGTCGTGATATAACTGGAATAATGTTAAAAGCAGCGTTAATTCCAACTCACTCACTCACTCACATGGTATGAAGACCTTGGTAGTTCACATGGTATGAAGACCTTGGTAGCTCACATGGTATGAAGAGCTTGGTAGTTCACATGGTATGAAGACCTTGGTAGTTCACATGGTATGAAGCGTTCTGTGTCACAAAACCTGGTACAGTCTGTAACAATGTTGTGTTTACAGGCTATGTATGACTACCAGCCATCGGAGAGTGACAGCCAGCCGGTCCGAGCGTGGCTCGCCGTCATGGAGAGGGCTCATGTCAACCTGTACAGGTGAGCTAACAACTGATCATTAGTGTCTCAGCCAATCAATAATTAATAACTAAATTGCAAGCAATTCCGTGGCATTTGATTGGCTAAACAAGCATTTTTTGTGTGTTCGTTTCCTAAACCAAAGACAACTAGGCCACGCCCACTACTGATTTCTGGTTGGCTGAAAATAGAATGGGTGGGGCTTGTGTTCATTATTGCGATGTCACTGATTTCCTATTGTTGTCTACAGTTTTCTTGTTTTAATGATTCGATAAGCAGTCAGTGAAGTTGTTGTTGACATATTTATTTATAATAATTGACTTCTATATGTTTTTACATTTATGGAGTTATTGGTGTAAAAAAAATTGTACTTTGTGTAAAATGGCTATTCCCCTTTGAGGCAAACATATTGAAAATATTTCATGCCCGTCGTCTCACTACCTAACACCAACCTCACGTAAATTATTGCCCTTAAGCATCTACAGACACAAAAAAAATCACTTATTTGTTGACTTGACTATGAAACACACCTTTGCCTTGACTGTATGACAGTTGTGAAAACAAAGATAATATATAAATTATCATGATTCCTTCCTTACGTTTTGAGGAGAGAAAATTGGAGTGTAGAACTTTGTACATGCTATCGGGGGCACGGGTGGCCCAGTCGTCTAAGGCGCCGCAATTCACTGTGCAGAGTTGCTTCCCTTGGACACACCAGAAACTTATGATTGTGGGTTCGAATCCCGGTTCTAGGTTTGTCAGCTCCTTACCCTTATGGGTTTCATCAAAGTGGTAAACTTCTAAGACCTGCATCACTTTGGGCTTTCCTCCCACATCGAGCTGACATGCCGTGATATAACTGGAATACTGTTAAAAGCAGCGTTAAACCCAACCCATCTATCTCACACTCACTCACTCACTCACTCACTCACTCACTCACTCACTCACTCACTCACTCACTCACTCACTCACTCACTCACTCACTCACTCACTCACTCACTGCTACATTTGCACTCAATTGGATTCATTCAATTTGCATGCACTCAATTGGATTCATTCAATTTTCATGGTTTCTCCAAATTTAGCTCACTTTCATAAAATTATCAGAGGGGGCACGAGTGGACCAGTCGTCTAAGTCGCGATTCGCTGAGCAGAGTTGCCTCCTTTGGGCACGACAGAAACCTATGATTGTAGGTTTGGTTATGTTTCTAGATTTGTCAGCTCAATACCCGTGCTCGTGGGTCTGAGACCTGCATCACTTCAGCCTGTCCTCCCACATTAAGCTGACACGCCGCGATATAACAGGAATAATGTTAAAAGCGGGTTTAAACCCAACTCCCTCACTCAAAACTATCCGATTGTTGTGTCACTTAGTAAAGGTGAGCTCCTGTACCTCTGGTGTCATCATGGTTGGCTTGGGTTCATCATTGATGAAGTGTGAACTAACTGGACATGTGTTGATGTCTTCAGACTGGACCCACGGCTGTGTGTGAGTCATCTGCCCAAACTGGTGTCGGCTTGTATGGCCTGCCTCCTCTCTGACAGACTGGATGTTGTCAAGTGTGCATCTGCCACACTCAAGGTAATATTCGGATACATAATTATTTTCATGTGTTTCTATGAATAAAAATTATCAAAATTCATTAGCAGGCTCCACCCGGGAGCCATAAGTGAATCCTAGCATTTTTGTAATACCTCTTTACTTAGGCCTTACATGTTCAAGACATCCTCATTATTGTTCATGATTATGTCAAGAATTCCTTTACTTTCATCCTAAATGGTCACATCTGCAAGGGTCTGTGAGGTAGCCTAATGGTTAAAGGGTTCGACCGTCATGCTCAAGGCTTGGGTTTGATTCCCCAAATGGTTAAAATGTGTGAAGCCCATTTATGGTGTTCCCCGCTGTGATATTGCTTGAAGTGGCATAAAACCATGCTGACTGACTGACTGACTGACTGACTGACTGACTGACTCGCTCATTCATCCATGCTAGACAATCCAGTCTGTCAATTAGTTATTGTCACCCCTGGAAGGTTGGAAAAAACCCTGTTGTTATTTGAATATGTTGATTGTCTTGTCCCTAGCTGTTACTACAAGAATGTCTGGCTCCATCTGGTGATATCCTGACTCAACTGGTTCAGACTGGATCCAGCTCTCCTGTGCACAAGATTGTGAAGGCCCTGGAGACTGGCCTTAGTTACCAGTATCACTCCGCATGGGGGCCGGTACTGCAGGTGTGGGCGGCGGCCTTCCAGGTGAGCGAACTACCGGTAGCAGCAGGAACTGATCTGTCATGGTTTTGTTAAAGCTCATTGTTTTCTTCTTAAGACTAGCCCAGATCACTAGTGTAAACCTTATTTCACTGGCCTTCAGAGTTTGTAGCTAGTCCTGCTTGAACAAGACAAACATATTTACAAGAGTTACATTTTCTGTCAGTTTTGTTCAGTTCCAATATGTGGCAAACTTAGAACATTGATAACTGGTTCGGAATCATTGTGCGTCCATGATAGATTCCCCTTTATTCGTTGAGATTATGAATAGAACTTAGGAATATTGTTGTAGTGGTTAGTTTGAAACTTTAGTGGGTTTTTCATGGCCTAAAGGAGTACCATATTTTCTTAAACTATAAACTATACCTGTTTAGAGGGGGTAATATTGGGTATCTGTTAACAGCAGTGATTAATCACTGGTAGATCGGGGAGAAAATGTGTGTACTGCTGATTGCTGTTTCTGCTGTATTTACTGCCTTGCAAAACATAAAATACACTTTTGAAATTGTAAATCATCATGTCGAGTGTTTTATCGCAAATGTCACATTTACAATTTTCAAGTTTGTTCGTTGACCTGAAGCGATGCAATGTAGTTTTTGACTATCGCTATATGTGACCAACCATGAGATAAAGGGACCTTATGGATGAAAACTCACATTTTGACTTCTTACTGCATTTTAAAGTTACAGTATCTTAGGACCACAAAAGCACCATTAATCAGTTTCAATTCATATTCACTATAGAGTAACATGGCATCCACGTTTGGACTCATTTTTCAGGCCTTTTACTGTTTATGTAATAATGGCAGTTTTTCGATATATTCTCTGATTACCTGAAAGTGGACATGTGTGCTGAAATGCTTTGAAATATTGTTTTAATTACATTACGAGAGAAAAATATGATATTCTTTTACCATCTGCACTAATAGCAATTTTTACGGAAGTAAGTTGACGTCAAACGTCTTTCTTTATGACGTCACAGTACAAATGTATCCCAGTACCCATAGTCTGCCTTTTCTCCTGGCGGGTCACATAAGTGGAATAGCAATTTTTCCCCGAGACTTGTACCCAAGAATGGAGTGCATACATTATGCCCGGGCGCGCATTATATACAGGAAAATGAAATGAAGCCATAGCATGAATTGTATCTCATTGTACTTTCAGGCATTTGGGAAACAGTGTCACTCTCTCTTGAAGAAAGTAAGTGCTCTTTCATCATGTTCGAAATTGTAGTTGAGATATTGTTTTTCTCGTGTCCAAAAAACCATGTATTGACCCCCTGAAAAGTGTGTAATTGTATTTACGCACTTTTACTGAAGATGCTCTGCGTTCATTGGTTGTGACATTTCTTTGTAGTGTCTCCTGTCTATGGCTGATCTGAGGGAAACACCTCATTTTGCCTACAGAGTTGACCTTGACATTGCTCTGGGGTCAGCAGTCAAGGCCATGGGACCTCGTCTCTTTTTAGACGCTGTACCTCTTCAGATTTCTGGTGATGGGTAAGATGTCTCAACAGTTATAGTTTCATTTCAGACTCTGTTTTGATTGTGATATGTTGATAAAATCTTAGCTGAATGAAAGCGGTTTTGACCAGAGATATAATCTGGGGTTTGGTACAAAGTGAGGTTGCAATGGGGATCAATATAGTTGTTGTGGTGAAGGCTTTTATATGTGGACATTGTCAGCCATTCTTGCATGGGAAGGTTGATAGGTGGCCCAGTTGTCAAAGCAAATTCGCTGTACAGAGTTGCGTCCCTTAGGCGTGCCAGAAGTCTATGGTCATGGGTTCGAATCCCAGATTATGTTTCTTGGTTTGTCGGCACCATACTTTTGGTAATGGGTTTCAGGAAAGCGGTAAAAAGATCAGTATCACTTCATCCTCTGCTCCAACATCAAGCTGACATGACGTGCTAAAATTGAAAGACATGTGGCATTAAGCCAAACTCTATCGCTGGACTTTAATAACATCTGCAGATCAACAACATGATATCAGGAGATGGTCATTATGAAAGATGCAGTCATTTAGTATGAAGACACCAACCCGTTACTTTTAGTGGACCTGTTGAGATAGTACTAAAAGTTTATGGTTGGAAGTTTAATATGTGCTTCTAAACCTGCCAGTACTGGTAACCTAGCTACAGTGTTCATACTCATCTCATCAATATTTATCATGAAAGAAAGTTTCAGTTGTTTTAGCTAGTAAGCCCGGTAAGGCTGGTGTTTGACTGCCGTATTTTGCAAATACTTATGTTTTTAACTTTCAGTGTTCTTTTTCTGACTGATATGTTTGATTTGTCAACCCAGAACTATTCTTTGCTCAGTATTGCCTTGATTAGTGTTGGCTTGTTCCAGAGATGACCCGGACTTCCCTCGAAGTTGGCTGATTCCTGTGTTCCGGGATAACGTTAGCAACACAGAGCTGGGTTTTTTCACGTCCTACTTCCTGCCTCTAGCAGCACGGTTCAGACAGAGAGGTGAGAGTGGTGTTGGGTGGAGGTGTGTGTGGGGGGAAGGTGGTGGGGACAACTTCCTGCCTCCAGCAGCACGGTTCAGACAGAGAGGTGAGGGTGGTGTTGGGTCGACGTGTGTGTGGGAGGGGGGTGGGGGGAAGGTGGTGGGGACAACTTCCTGCCTCTAGCAGCACGGTTCAGACAGAGAGGTGAGGGTGATGTTGGGTGGACATGTGTGTGGGAGGGGGCTGGGGGGACAACTTCCTGCCTCTAGCAGCACGGTTCAGACAGAGAGGTGAGGGTGATGTTGGGTGGACGTGTGTGTGGGAGGGGGGTGGGGGGACAACTTCCTGCCTCTAGCAGCACGGTTCAGACAGAGGGGTGATGTTGGGTGGACGTGTGTGTGGGAGGGGGCTGGGGGGACAACTTCCTGCCTCTAGCAGCACGGTTCAGACAGAGGGGTGATGTTGGGTGGACGTGTGTGTGGGAGGGGGCTGGGGGGACAACTTCCTGCCTCTAGCAGCACGGTTCAGACAGAGAGGTGAGGGTGGTGTTGGGTGGACGTGTGTGTTGGAGGGGAGTGGGGACAACTTCCTGCCTCTAGCAGCACGGTTCAGACAGAGAGGTGAGGGTGGTGTTGGGTGGACGTGTGTTAGAGGGGGGTGGGGACAACTTCCTGCCTCTAGCACCATGGTTCAGACAGAGAGGTGAGGGTGGTGTTGGGTGGACGTGTGTTGGAGGGGGGTGGGGACAACTTCCTGCCTCTAGCAGCATGGTTCACAGAGAGAGGTGAGGGTGGTGTTTGGTCGACGTGTGTGTGGGAGGGGGCTGGGGGGACAACTTCCTGCCTCTAGCAGCACGGTTCACAGAGAGAGGTGAGGGTGGTGTTTGGTCGACGTGTGTGTTGGAGGGGGATGGGGACAACTTCCTGCCTCTAGCAGCACGGTTCACAGAGAGAGGTGAGGGTGGTGTTTGGTCGACGTGTGTGTTGGAGGGGGTTGGGGGTGATGGGGACAACGTCAGCAACACAGAGCTGGGCTTCTTCACGTCCTACTTCGTGCCTCTAGCTGCATGGTTCACAGAGAGAGGTGAGGGTGGTGTTTGGAGAGGGAGAGGGGACGAACACAAACATGTGGTTCTTCACTTCATAATTCTTGCCTCTAGGACAATGTTGTGGTATGTGTCTCTGTATGTGTCTGTGTGTGTGAGGCAGTCAGTGAGAGAGAGAGAGAGCGAGATGTGGAGAGCCAGGATGGGGAGGAACCATACAATACACATCAAATCCCAACCCCAGTCTCATTTTGCAATAATGGTTCGTGTCTACACTAAACAAGCATCATAAAAATTCACCAGCCTTTACTCACTTCCCCACATGGGTACAATGTGTGAAGTCCATTCTAAGTGTCCCTGCGTTGATAGTGCTGGAATATTAATACAGGCTACATCAAACCTCCTCACTCTCCAACGACTGCTACTTGTCTTGTCCTTCTGCAGCCCAGCAGTGTGCTGCGGAGCAGAATGTCGTTGCCGCTAAAAGCTACGAGGCCTTACAGCAACAGATCTGGTCCTTGTTGCCTGGATTCTGTAAACATCCCACAGACATTGCACAGGTAAGTCAGACTTCGTGACTTAACTTGATCCTAGTGACTGAACTTCATATTTCCCCTGGGGATTCTGGGTTGCTATAGGAACCCAGGAAACTATGCTGGTCATAAGAGATACCAAATGGAGAAGGTGGTCAGGCTTGGTGACTTGGTTGATTATGTGTCATTGTTGCCCACAATATCAATCACTTGATTGTCTTGTCCGGATTCTATAATTTACAACCGCCTCTGTGGTCTAGTGGTAGAGCGTCCGCCCGGAGAGCGGAAGGTCCGGGGTTCGATCCCTGGCCGCGTCATACCAAAAGACGTTTAAAGATGGTACTTGTTGTTACCCTGTCTGGCACTCGGCATTAAGGGGCTAAAACAAGGACTGGTTGGCTTGGAGTCAGTATACTGTGTCTGAGTGGGGTATTCATGTTAAACTGCGGCATGGTATCTCAGTGGGCTAGCACTATAAATCGGCATCAGTCCGGACTAGTACAAGCAGCCACACACACACGTGCATGCACGTCGCTATTTAAGTGCAATAATCTTGGACGCGACGTTAAACCCAATTTCACCTCACCTCACTTCTATAATTTACAGACAGCTGACATGTGGCTGGAATGTTACTGAGTGCAGCGTTAAACAACAAACGAAACAAATCATATATATTTCCTTGTTTAGTGTAGACTTAATGCAAAAGATTAAACAAAAAATGAGAAACAACACCTGTTGGTTTGGAAAAATATTTTTAGAGCATTCTTTTGTTGTCATGTAGCTTTTATTACAAGTCATTTTGAACAATTAATCTCAATTCAACTATAATGTTTATTTTTTTAATGTACTGCCTCCAGAAATCAGTACTATGAAGACATTGTTGATGAATGCTATGTCTTAGATTAGGTACAAGTATCTGTGTTGTTTTTTTACTTCACATTTTTGCACTTTTGGGTTACAGTCCTTCAAAGGCATTGCGAAAGTACTTGGCAGCGCCATAACGGAGAGGCCTGACCTTCGTATGAAGGTCCTGGCCTCGCTGAGGTCACTCATCACACAGAACGTGGACAACGGTAAACAAACTTTTACACTGTTAGTCAAGATTTCTGTTTTCTAGCCTCTATTGGATTCAAGTTTTGACACAGTACTCCTTGTCTTTTATAAAAGTGATTTAAATAGGGATTAGGTGGTACAAAATACTAATGTGTGTGGACAGTAGAAGGTTGTCATGTGACCATCTGTGATCGAGTTTATGTCTGTTAGCCTTGATGGATTGTAGCTTTACTGGTTTGTCTGGTCCAGGCACAATTACCACAGATCAGTCAATAGTTGTCATTTGTAATACTGCTGACTACATGGAAAGTAAAAAATAACCAGTTCATGTTAACATGGTTATAATCAATGGGGTGATGCTTGGTTGAGGTGAGGGTGGGTCGGTTAGCCTGGTGGTTAAAGCGTTCGCTCGTCACGCCGAAGACCCGGGTTTGATTCCCGACATGGGTACAATGTGTGAAGCCCATTTCTGGTGTCCCCCGCCGTGATATTGCTGGAATATTGCTAAAAGCGGGGTAAAACCATACTCACTCACTCACTCACTCACTTGGTCGAGGTGACTTGTACTTCGCTCATAACAGGAGCAAAAGGGGAAAGAATCTTTTCTCTTTAATTTTACATTATTGAATGCAATGCTTACATACAATGTTACGATATCTCTGAAATTAAAAGGATATGAACTTTAAAATAATACTTATAACAGTCAATATGTCAATGTCAGTCAAGTGACTTCCAACACTCGTAGCTAATTGTGTGAAACAGACCTCTGATCAAAATGCTAAAATATATATAAAAGTGACAAATCCTTTTCCATAATCCTAAGAAATCCATTGAAGTTTCCAACTGTATCATGAGAATGTTTTTATGAATTACTATCAAATAGTGATACCAGCTCTTTGGGAAACCCTGCCCCACCGCTGGCACCCATCCCAAACACATGCAAAGGCAAGTCAATTGTTCCCTTGAAGAAACACAGGGATATATGGTACAAGTCAAAATACGGAATTGCATCGGAATTGCATTTTTGTCACTGATATGTCAAATTTAGAAATGTCTTCCATAAAACGTTTTATAAAAGTAATACATCTTTGATATTTATTTCCATATTAAGCACTGTTGATGTGTGTATCCATTTATTTTTCCAGACAGCAACAAGGCCGAGTTGGCCCGGTTTGGGAAGAACTTCCTCCCCATCCTCTTCAACCTGTTCACACAGGATCAGGAGAAGGGGGACAAGGCCCAGAGGCTGGCGGTGCTGGAGACTGTCCGAGCCTATATACAGATCTGTGATCAACAGGTGAGTCCCTGCGCCAGGCTGAGGATGTGTGACAGTAGACTAACAGTTGCGTTTACCAAACTTGGCACAAAGATGGGTCTAGTGGTGAACTGGTGCCTTTTGATAGTTTGGGTTGCTTTAAAAATTTATATTTCACATAACAGTATCTGACTTGTGAAGATCCGGGGTAGAATAGGTCTTCATCAACCCTTTCTTGCCATAAAAGGTGACTATGCTTGTCGTAAGAGGTGACTAACTGGATCGGTTGGCCAGGTTCGCTGACTTGGTTGATGCATGTCATCAATTCCTGTTGCGTGGATCAATGCTGATGATGTCAATCACTGGATTGTCTGGTCGAGACTCAATTGTTTACAGACCAGGAACACTTGTTGGGAAAGTATGTGGGAAATGTTGGAGTGTGTGTGTGGAACAGGAATGTTTTGGGAGGAGAGCATTTTTAAGTATATCATCATTGATTTCAATACATGTCCCCTTTGTTTTTATTTCAGCTAGTGGTATCATTTTTTGACAAGAGTTGTTCCAAGATGGATGAAGAGGACTCCACAGCCGTAAAAAAGTGAGCAGTAACTTTGCAGACATTGTTTAATATCTAGTTCAATATTACCCTGTGTTTGAGATGGGTAAGGTTCCATGATTTGGTACCCACTTTCAGTGCTGATGTACCTACTGGGGATGCCGGGTTAGAATTACCTCCAGCAACCTGTGCTGGTCGTAAGAGGTGACCACATGCATCGGGTGGTCAGGCTCGGTGACCTGGTCAATTGTCATCGTACCCTGGCAGAGTGGATCATTGCTCGCAATATCGATCACATGATTGTCTGGTCCAGACTCAATTATCTACAGGCTGATGTTATATAGTTGGAATATTTCTGGGTGATGCATTAAACAAAAAAAACAAAAAAAACAAAACAGTAGTATTGTGGACATTGTGCCATGAGCAATTTGTGTAACTAGGATTACAAGATAATGTTTTATTCAAATAGAGATATCAGATATGACAAGCGTTGTTCTACATGACTTGCTGCCATCTTGCTAAGACTGCGCAAACGCAAGAGCCAACCCCATTTGAGGCTCAAATCAACATGTTTAAGAACATTTATTGTTTGTTGCAGACTTGCTTTGACTGACTTGATGATAGCTCTACTGTCATCTGTGGGTGAAGATCAGCTCAAGACAGCTTTCGATTTGTGTGTTCCTAATCTGACGGTGAGTTTATTCACCTTTCGAAATTCACTCATAAGACCTCCTACACTAGTAGCATTTGAGGGCTATGATTCCAAACCAGTTCTCAATATTTAAATTTTGCTACAAATTGGAAATGGACAAAACTGACAAAAATAACATGTTTGTCTCATTCGACAGGACTAGCTATACACTCTGAGGACTCTTGACATAACAACAAGATTAAGATTTTTAGGTCACCTGAGCTTCTGTCATGGCCTGCCTGTCTGGCGACATTGGCATCAGCATCTGTAAACATCTTCTCAGCAACTACTGAACAATGAAGCTTCGACATCCCTTGCATTTTCCCACCAATTATGACACCCAAATTTGGTCAGTAGGTATGAGGAGTCATGGTTCGCCCAGTCGTCCAAAGCGCTTCAATTCAATGTGCAGAGTTGTGTCCCTTGGGCACGCCAGAAACCTGTGATTGTGTCTTTGAATCATGGATCGCCCTTATTATGTTTCTAGGTTTGTCAGGACCAGGCGAATTTAAGAAATGAGTTATTTTTTGCTGCTCAGTATTTATGCAGGAAATATCTGAATATCAATACAGACAGCAAATTTGTGAGGTGGCCCTGTTTTCTATTCTTGAAGAAACATGTAGATTTTAGTTAATGCTTGTGGTTCAACTCAAATGAACTTAACTCAACTTTACCTTCAAAATGCTGTCGGTTTATCTCTTTATATATGATGCCACTTACAGAGCTTGGACAAGACCCTACAGAAAAAGTCATATCGAATCCTGCAGGAAATCTGCTCGGGCAAGTCTCCTGCGAGTCAGGACTTTACAAGAAAACATCTGAAGAAAGTCCAGAAATTGCTTGTGACCTCATTGGCCAAATCCAGTCCAGCATCCAAGGCTGTGAGTAGCCACAGTCACAAAGAAACATATCTAATCAGTTGTATATATATATATTACTCAAAAGAAGTTAAGGACCACCTGATTCTTCAATATTACAATAGTTAATCTCTCATGCCGTGACAGATTAACATTACCATATGAAAGATCCTTAACTTCTTTTGAGTAGAATACATAGTGTTACAGGGTAGACTTAAGCTTGTCATGCACATGGCTTGGTTGATTCCCAAATAGCTGAGTAGCCAGACTATTATTTGTCTCTCACCATACATAATGCCAATCATTGTTTATCTGTCACCAAACATAATATCAACCAATGTTCATCTGTCACCATACATAATGCTGACCATTATTTGTCGCCCCCCATACATATTGCCGACCATTGTTTACATAATGCTGACCATTATTTGTCGCCCCCCATACATATTGCCGACCATTGTTTACATAATGCTGACCATTGTTTGTCTGTCCCCCATACATATTGCCGACCATTGTTTACATAATGCTGACCATTGTTTGTCTGTCCCCCATACATATTGCCGACCATTGTTTACATAATGCTGACCATTGTTTGTCTGTCCCCCATACATATTGCCGACCATTGTTTACATAATGCTGACCATTGTTTGTCTGTCCCCCATACATATTGCCGACCATTTTTACATAATGCCGACCATTGTTTGTCTGTCCCCCATACATATTGCCGACCATTTTTACATAATGCCGACCATTGTTTGTCTGTCCCCCATACATATTGCCGACCATTGTTTACATAATGCTGACCATTGTTTGTCTGTCCCCCATACATATTGCCGACCATTGTTTACATAATGCTGACCATTATTTGTCGCCCCCCATACATATTGCCGACCATTGTTTACATAATGCTGACCATTGTTTGTCTGTCCCCCATACATATTGCCGACCATTGTTTACATAATGCTGACCATTATTTGTCGCCCCCCATACATATTGCCGACCATTGTTTACATAATGCTGACCATTGTTTGTCTGTCCCCCATACATATTGCCGACCATTGTTTACATAATGCTGACCATTGTTTGTCTGTCCCCCATACATATTGCCGACCATTTTTACATAATGCCGACCATTGTTTGTCTGTCCCCCATACATATTGCCGACCATTTTTACATAATGCCGACCATTGTTTGTCTGTCCCCCATACATATTGCCGACCATTGTTTACATAATGCTGACCATTGTTTGTCTGTCCCCAATACATATTGCCGACCATTGTTTACATAATGCCGACCATTGTTTGTCTGTCCCCCATACATATTGCCGACCATTTTTACATAATGCCGACCATTGTTTGTCTGTCCCCCATACATATTGCCGACCATTGTTTACATAATGCCGACCATTGTTTGTCTGTCCCCCATACATATTGCCGACCATTGTTTACATAATGCTGACCATTGTTTGTCTGTCCCCCATACATATTGCCGACCATTGTTTACATAATGCTGACCATTGTTTGTCTGTCCCCCATACATATTGCCAGCCATTGTTTACATAATGCCGACCATTGTTTGTCTGTCCCCCATACATATTGCCGACCATTTTTACATAATGCCGACCATTGTTTGTCTGTCCCCCATACATATTGCCAGCCATTGTTTACATAATGCTGACCATTGTTTGTCTGTCCCCCATACATATTGCCGACCATTGTTTACATAATGCTGACCATTGTTTGTCTGTCCCCCATACATATTGCCGACCATTGTTTACATAATGCTGACCATTGTTTGTCTGTCCCCCATACATATTGCCGACCATTGTTTACATAATGCCGACCATTGTTTGTCTGTCCCCCATACATATTGCCGACCATTTTTACATAATGCCGACCATTGTTTGTCTGTCCCCCATACATATTGCCGACCATTTTTACATAATGCCGACCATTGTTTGTCTGTCCCCCATACATAATGCCGACCATTGTTTGTCTGTCCCCCATACATAATGCCGACCATTGTTTGTCTGTCCCCCATACATATTGCCGACCATTGTTTGTCTGTCCCCCATACATAATGCCGACCATTGTTTGTCTGTCCCCAATACATAATGCCGACCATTGTTTGTCTGTCCCCCATACATATTGCCGACCATTTTTACATAATGCCGACCATTGTTTGTCTGTCCCCCATACATAATGCCGACCATTGTTTGTCTGTCCCCCATACATAATGCCGACCATTGTTTGTCTGTCCCCCATACATATTGCCGACCATTGTTTGTCTGTCCCCCATACATAATGCCGACCATTGTTTGTCTGTCCCCCATACATAATGCCGACCATTGTTTGTCTGTCCCCCATACATAATGCCGACCATTGTTTGTCTGTCCCCCATACATAATGCCGACCATTGTTTGTCTGTCCCCCATACATATTGCCGACCATTGTTTGTCTGTCCCCCATACATATTGCCGACCATTGTTTGTCTGTCCCCCATACATAATGCCGACCATTGTTTGTCTGTCCCCCATACATAATGCCGACCATTGTTTGTCTGTCCCCCATACATAATGCCGACCATTGTTTGTCTGTCCCCCATACATATTGCCGACCATTGTTTGTCTGTCCCCCATACATATTGCCGACCATTGTTTGTCTGTCCCCCATACATATTGCCGACCATTGTTTGTCTGTCCCCCATACATATTGCCGACCATTGTTTGTCTGTCCCCCATACATATTGCCGACCATTGTTTGTCTGTCCCCCATACATATTGCCGACCATTGTTCGTCTGTCCCCCATACATAATGCCGACCATTGTTTGTCTGTCCCCCATACATAATGCCGACCATTGTTTGTCTGTCCCCCATACATAATGCCGACCATTGTTTGTCTGTCCCCCATACATATTGCCTACCATTGTTTGTCTGTCCCCCATACATATTGCCGACCATTGTTTGTCTGTCCCCCATACATATTGCCGACCATTGTTTGTCTGTCCCCCATACATATTGCCGACCATTGTTTGTCTGTCCCCCATACATAATGCCGACCATTGTTTGTCTGTCCCCCATACATAATGCCGACCATTGTTTGTCTGTCCCCCATACATAATGCCGACCATTGTTTGTCTGTCCCCCATACATAATGCCGACCATTGTTTGTCTGTCCCCCATACATAATGCCGACCATTGTTTGTCTGTCCCCCATACATAATGCCGACCATTGTTTGTCTGTCCCCCATACATATTGCCGACCATTGTTTGTCTGTCCCCCATACATAATGCCGACCATTGTTTGTCTGTCCCCCATACATAATGCCGACCATTGTTTGTCTGTCCCCAGCCAAGGCTGCGATGCCTCATCAGTCTCCTGCAACAACTGGAGAAGCCGCACATGGAATTCTTCTTGGCTGTTGTACCTGAGGTCAGATGCCTTTTGGAACTTGTTTTTATGATGTTATTTTTGCAACCTGCTGTAGTTATTGGCAGGAGTTTGAGTTTAAATGCTGCAGAATTCCAGCTATATGACAGCGGTCGTTAAATAATCAAGTCTGGATCAGACAATCCAGTGATTTACCTCATGAGCATCGTTCTATGCAATTGGGATACGATAACATGCATCAGTCATCGAGCCTGACCATCATATTCCGTTGGTTCCCTCTTACGACAAGCATGAATCTTTACGGGGTTGTCATCAGGGACTACGAAGGAGGATTGGTAGCAACAGCATGTGAGCAATGTGTGTTATCGTAACCAGACCATAATTTCAGAATTACTGACATTGCTAGTAGTTAACATCCTAAAAATAGTGTGTGAATTCCTGCTAATAGTCACAATCGCCAAGCCAATAATATTATGGGGTGAGTAGGCAGACCAACATTCAATGCCAGCTAGCTCTAAGCAGTGTTGTGACAAACAGGGGAAATTACGTTAATGATACAAAGGGAAATAACTCCAATCATACAAAGGGAGATAACTCCTATTCCCACTACATAAACTGAATTTAACACTTTAAATTACATATATACCTCATGATTTGAGGTCATGTGTAGATTGTTTGTGTACATCTGTGTTGTAGGCCATGTTGTGTACCAAGGAGATTGCTGAGAGGGCTCGAGTGGCAGCCTACGACCTCCTAATGGTTATGGCAGACACCATGGTTAGATGGTACCCCGACAAGCCAGAGTCAGGTGTGTGGGCTTTTTCTGTCCTAGTGGTCTGCCACATTCTCTCCCGTGGTTCACGAACACTTTCAGGAACACTTTCAGGGATGTCATTGTACATGGTTCAAAACTCTTCAAACAATACAGCAACTGATTCAAGTCATGATTGCAAAAGATAAATATTCTGAAACAGTTTCCAGTTCTGCTCCAATGTTACCAATAATTCTTCATGCTCTGGTTTTTCATGGAATTGTCAAATAACTATGGAATTGTTCCAATGAATTATCATTGAGGCGGTGAATGGTGTGATGCATCATATGTTTCCTGAAAACATGTTCCTTTGCTGCAGTGCTTGAATCCTTCTCAAATTAAGTTGAGTTTATATGAGGGCTAAAAGTTCGTTGAATAAATAAATATTCCAAAGCTCGATGTGAAGGAATGACGAAGAAGTAAGTTGGTGCAAGATGTTTTGAAGTGAATTCTATGCAATATTTAACCCTCTGTTTCTTTGATGTTTGCAGAGTCAGTGGGCAACCTGTTCAAGATGGTGCTGGCCGGGCTTGCTGGGTCCCCGCAGATGATCAGTGGAACTCTCCTGGCTCTCACCAGGCTGTTGTATGGCCATAAAGGTAGCAGTCACACAGAGTTCCTTTAAGAATTGACTTCAATATGTTTGTGTTTTTGGAGGTATAAATGTAAAAAACATGTGCTCACAGTGTAAATCTGTGTAGCCAAGGTGTTGAGTGTTCTTACTTTGGGTGTGTTTCAATCAAGGTGTCGAGTGTTGTAACTGTTGTGTTTCAGACAAGGTGTCGAGTGTTGTAACTGATGTGTGTTTCAGACAAGGTGTAGAGTGTTGTAACTGTTGTGTTTCAGACAAGGTGTCGAGTGTTGTAACTGTTGTGTGTTTCAGACAAGGTGTCGAGTGTTGTAACTGATGTGTGTTTCAGACAAGGTGTTGAGTGTTGTAACTGTTGTGTTTCAGACAAGGTGTCGAGTGTTGTAACTGTTGTGTGTTTCAGACAAGGTGTCAAGTGTTGTAACTGTTGTGTGTTTCAGACAAGGTGTCGAGTGTTGTAACTGTTGTGTGTTTCAGACAAGGTGTCGAGTGTTGTAACTGTTGTGTGTTTCAGACAAGGTGTCGAGTGTTGTAACTGTTGTGTGTTTCAGACAAGGTGTCAAGTGTTGTAACTGTTGTGTGTTTCAGACAAGGTGTCGAGTGTTGTAACTGTTGTGTGTTTCAGACAAGGTGTCGAGTGTTGTAACTGTTGTGTGTTTTAGACTAGGTGTTGAGGGTGTAACTGTTGTGTGTTTAAAACAAGGTGTCGAGTGTTGTAACTGTTGTGTGTTTCAGACAAGGTGTCGAGTGTTGTAACTGTTGTGTGTTTCAGACAAGGTGTCGAGTGTTGTAACTGTTGTGTGTTTCAGACAAGGTGTCGAGTGTTGTAACTGTTGTGTGTTTCAGACAAGGTGTCGAGTGTTGTAACTGTTGTGTGTTTTAGTCAAGGTGTCGAGTGTTGTAACTGTTGTGTGTTTCAAACAAGGTGTCGAGTGTTGTAACTGTTATGTTTCAAACAAGGTGTCGAGTCTTGTACTGTTGTGTGTTTCAAACAAGGTGTCGAATGTTGTAACTGTTGTATGTTTCAAACAAGGTGTCGAGTGTTGTAACTGTTGTGTGTTTTAGACTAGGTGTTGAGTGTTGTAACTGTTGTGTGTTTCAAACAAGGTGTCGAGTGTTGTAACTGTTGTGTGTTTCAGACAAGGTGTCAAGTGTTGTAACTGTTATGTGTTTCAGACAAGGTGTCGAGTGACTTGCTGGACATGCTGGTGGAGAGTGTGTGTCTGCTGCTTTCATCCAAGACGAGGGAGGTGGTCAAGAGTGGACTGGGTTTCATCAAGGTCATGCTGTCGGCCTACACAGAGACCAGACTGGCAGGACAACTCAAGACACTGGTCAGTACTAGCCTTACACAGTGACTGCTGTTTATCTTCAGAAGAATACATCCTTTTTAGGGTCCCAAAATAATGATTGTGCAGCTAGTGATTCTGATAAATGGAGGATAACGTTGCTAGTTAGTGAATTGTTTCTGGGATTTGAACAAAAGACCACCAGATCTTGGCATCTAAGAGTAACTTTTAACAATTTTTGTGTGATTTAATACCTCCATGAAGTTGATCTGTCAAAGCAGTTTTTCCAGAGGTGTGTTCTTCACTCGGTGGTCTGAAGCCTGTTAAATCAATGGATCGGGTGGTCAGACTCAGTGACTTTGATGATAGCATGTCATCATACCCTGCTGAGTGGATAGTTGCTGACAATATTTATCACAAGATTGTCTGGTCCAGACTAGATTAAGCACTGGCTGCCGTCATATAGCTGCAATATTGCTGAGTGCAGTGTTAAACAACAAACAATCAAACTGTTCATATGCAGTTTTTAATCTGTGCAGGTGTCAAGTCTGGTGGGGATGAAGGAGGACTGTCGTCATCACTGCCACACCCGCGTCAAACAGATCTACAGCAAGCTCATCAGGAAGTTCGGGTAGGATTCATCAGCCATTGCATGTGGAGACCCAAGCCACAGTGTGTCCCAAGCCGTTACATTGCAGGAATACTGCTGAAGTCCTTCCCAGGGCTGGGGAGTTAACTGACTATAAAAGTCCAATTTCCACCCTTGCCGAATTTGGCTGGAATTATAAAGTTATACTTTGGCTGGCCTTACAAGTCTATGCATAGTCCAATCAATATCACATAACCGTAAACTCCAGTGTAGATTTTGGTCGATTGCAGGATTTGCAAAACATGTGTACCATCAACTCAGCATCTACAGATATTTTCCAGATCTTTTCCTGTTTTTAATTAAGGTGTTCACACGATTTGATGCACTTTCGCAAAGTAGGACCTGTTTTATTACAATATAGATCTTGATTATTGATCAGAAAACTCCACTGGGAACCCCCTTTTTTTATTTTAAGCACATGCAAGTGGTATCATAGGTTGAATCTGATTAGTCATTTGGAGGGACATAGCAGTGACGTAACTTGTAATTATCACTGGTAGCTCTACGATCGGACCAAGAAATTCCGGCAGGGTGGAAACTGGAATTTTACAGTCAGCTGACTCCCTTGCCGCAAGAAGATGAAGGCCACTGGGTTCAAAACAACTGTAACAAGAATCGTTTATGTAACACATACAGCATTGTTGAAGTGCTCTGTGGTAATTCTAGGACAGATTATGTTACCACTACCCCATGCTTGTCAGAAACCCCCTGATTAGAATTGGTTTTCAGCAACTCATGCTTGCCGTAAGAGATGACTAACAGGATTGGATGGTCAGGCTCACTGACTTGGTTGATGCATGTCATTGTATCCCAATTGCATATATATCAATGCTCATGATGTCAATCACTGGATTGTCTTGTACAGACTCGATTATTACAGACTGCTGTCATATATGTGGAACATTGCCGAGTGCAGCATTTAACTGCAAACAAATGTTAGAAACCACTGATGAGCTCATCATTACAGTGTGCATCCTGGATGATTGTGCCTCACCATGCTCATGCTTTCAATCACTGGTTTTGCTGGCCCAGACTCCAGTATGACCAGCCTGCCATAAGAAAGAATACTGCTGACGCAACATAAAATATTATTCACTCCCTTACTTGCCTTCTGAAACACTGCGAATACGAAACAGTTGTAAATGTACTTTTCATATTGAAGGAAGTGGTGTCAAAGTTGGTGTTATATATTGCTTTAGCAGTGATACCCCCTGTGAGGAATGACAAACATGGTGGGTCTCATGTTTCCCTTTGTATGACACAGCTGAGATGTTCTCCTTGTAGGTATGACACAATCCATGGTATGACTTTCTCCTTGTAGGTATGACACAATCCATGGTATGACATTCTTCTTGAAGGTATGACACAATCCATGGTATGACATTCTCCTTGTAGGTATGGCAGAATCCATGGTATGACGCTCTCCTTGAGAGTATGACACAATCCATGGTATGAAGTTCTCCTTGTAGGTATGGCAGAATCTATGGTATGACATTTTCCTTGTAGGTATGACACAATCCATGGTATGACTTTCTCCTTGTAGGTATGACACAATCCATGGTATGACATTCTCCTTGTAGGTATGACACAATCCATGGTATGACTTTCTCCTTGAAGGTATGACACAATCCATGGTATGATGCTCTCCTTGAGAGTATGACACAATCCATGGTATGAAGTTCTCCTTGTAGGTATGGCAGAATCCATGGTATGACATTCTCCTTGAAGGTATGACACAATCCATGGTATGACTTTCTCCTTGTAGGTATGACACAATCCATGGTATGACATTCTCCTTGAGAGTATGACACAATCCATGGTATGACATTCTCCTTGTAGGTATGACACAATCCATGATATGAAATTTTCCTTGTAGGTATGACACAATCCATGGTATGACATTCTCCTTGTAGGTATGACACAATCCATGGGATGACTTTCTCCTTGTAGGTATGACACAATCCATGGTATGACTTTCTCCTTGTAGGTATGACACAATCCATGGGATGACTTTCTCCTTGTAGGTATGACACAATCCATGGTATGACTTTCTCCTTGTAGGTTTGACACAATCCATGGGATGACTTTCTCCTTGTAGGTATGACACAATCCATGGTATGACTTTCTCCTTGTAGGTATGACACAATCCATGGGATGACTTTCTCCTTGTAGGTATGACACAATCCATGGGATGACTTTTTCCTTGTAGGTATGACACAATCCATGGTATGACATTTTCCTTGTAGGTATGACACAATCCATGGTATGACTTTCTCCTTGTAGGTATGACACAATCCATGGGATGACTTTCTCCTTGTAGGTATGACACAATCCATGGGATGACTTTCTCCTTGTAGGTATGACACAATCCATGGTATGATGCTCTCCTTGTAGGTATGACACAATCCATGGGATGACATTCTCCTTGTAGGTATGACACAATCCATGGTATGACATTCTCCTTGTAGGTATGACACAATCCATGGGATGACATTCTCCTTGTAGGTATGACACAATCCATGGGATGACATTCTCCTTGAGAGTATGACACAATCCATGGTATGACTTTCTCCTTGTAGGTATGACACAATCCATGGGATGACATTTTCCTTGTAGGTATGACACAATCCATGGTATGACTTTCTCCTTGTAGGTATGACACAATCCATGGTATGACTTTCTCCTTGTAGGTATGACACAATCCATGGGATGACCCCAGCCCGCGTCCACAAGCTTCTCAACAACATCCGCAAGACACAGGAGAGAGCCAAGAGGAAGAAGTTGGCTGATGACGAGGAGGAGTCAGATGACGACATGGGTGTTCCGAAGAATAAACCCGAGAAGTGAGTATTTCAAGTTGGATGGATAGAAGGGATATCAAAATGTTGTAATAACAGGGCTATCTCTTCATGGCAAGCTATGCAATAATTTACTGTTTTTCAAGATCAGAGTTTTCCTGATCATAATTCAGTATAGTAAGAAAGGATTTGCACAAGGGGTTCTGAAATCTACTGCAAATGCCTGTAAAATACATGACCAAATTATAATTAAATATTTCAGGGTATTACCATTGTAATTATTGTCATAGCTATGCAAAGGTGACTGGTATTTTACTGATCAAGAGGAAAAGACGTTGCTACTTAGCAATGTACTACTATTAATGTATTACTGAAAAAAAAGATAAAGAACACATGATTTTTTCTTAGGATGATGCTTAATCTTTCATGACATGACAACTATAGTCATATGAAAAAGTGTGAAGCCCATTTCTGGTGTCCCCCGCCGTGATATTGCTGGAATATTGCTAAAAGCGGCGTAAAACCATACTCACTCAATCAGATGAAAAAATAGTTAGTGCTCTTTAAATTCTTTTGAGAAGTATGCCTTATTGCATTGAATTTTATGTTCTAAAAGATAATTCCAATTGTCGATGACTATTTTTTCTTTGTTTTAGTCTGTTTTCAGTCGTACAAATGGGTATCTCTCATACCCTCACGTCTAGTCGCACGTTTAGAGGAAGCCAGAAGCTGGAATGTAAACATTAAACTTGTTTCCGTCCGGTTGCGCACGCACCTCCCTATGACATGTCACAAATCTCTCAGCGCGCCTCTGCGCTGGTCGCTCGAGAAAGTCTTTCGCGGTAGACTGCTAGTTTGTATTCTACTAGTACTTATCGCTTATCTACAGTTGTTCTAATAAAGTCATAATATGTCTTACCTGTAGACTCCTGGAATGTAATCCTTGGTAATCTATTGTTTGTGTTCAACGCGTGTTTCGCTGTTTGACAGTGATTCTACACGTGGCAATATGTCGGGCATTTGTGCCTCATGTCAACGAAAACTGTTCAATAAACTTTAACTTGTATCTTCGTGCGTTGCCGAAGCAGGCCGCTGACCAGCGCTACAAGCGGATATGGTCATCGGTTGGATCCTTGGACTCTGCACCCTCCGCATCAGGCCCTGGGGGTGGCGAGTCGACCACACCTCAGAAATAGTTGAAAAAGACCCGCCTCAGTCAACTTCAGCTTTCGACACGTGACCGTTCGCCTGCTGATGATACTACCCGCACGACTGGTCTTCGTCATTCGGTTGATCGAGAGCGTCACTCAGCCTCCCCCGTTACGACGGGACCGGGTGGTGACGAGGACCATGAGGGGACTACGGTCCCCAGTCGGTCCGCATCTCGTTCTACCAACGACGATAGGGACGTCGTGCGGGACGACAGTGGACACAGAAGTCGTTCCTGTTCAAGTCGGGACGACAGGATGAGTGCCTCGTCGTGAGACAGTACACGACACGAGGGCGTTCATCGTCATCGTGGTCGTCGAATGTACGATTCGGATACACCGCAGTCTCTTCAGTTTTCTCCTCCCGATGTCTTCAGAGCCATGGCTCACGATATGGACCAGAACTTTGGCTCTGCTCTGCCTGGGCAGAGCTTCTGCAAGCCGCCTGGTCGATCTCGTTACCCGATCTATGGCATGCCGTTTTCGTCACCCATGACTAGGGATTTGGACTGGGGGCTGCTCTTCAAGAGACCAGCACCCTCCACATTTGGAATCCATGGGCACTGCTGTTCGTCACCAGCTGCAAACGCTTGCTATGCTGTCGACAGCGATCAAGGCCCTCTCAGTGTACTTTGAGGTGAAAGAACCCCAGGACGAGGACGACAGGACGGTGCCATCGGTCCTCACCTGTATGCAACGGTGGATCTAGGACGTCCTCGCCCAGTCCCGATATGTATCGGGCCAGATTACTACGGCGCGTCGCCATGGTTACATCGACTGCACTGACCTACCTGATCGTCATGGCAGGTCACTCTTACGGGCCCCGTGGACATCGCAACAGTTGTTCGACGGTCGTACCAACGACGTTCTGGACAAGTACTCCAGGGAAGCCGAGCGTGACATCATCATTTCGGCTTCACCCAACCTGTCCAGACGGCCACCGGTTTCGAACGCCCCACGACGACGTTACCGAAACGAGAATGTGCAACGGGCTTTCCGTAGGGACGTGCCTCGACAGCCGTCCCGCAAGGGAGGTTCCGACAGGAAAGGTCGCCAGGTCTCCTTTTCCAAGTTTCCCAGGGGGGGAAAGTACCAGCGGGGGAGGAAGTGAGGTCCCTTCCCCCGCCGTCGCCGTGGTTGGAGTCTCCCCCTTTGGACGAGCTACCGGTAGGGGGGCGACTTCGTCACTATGCCCACAAGTGGGTTTTCCTCAGCGCAACATACCTCCAACCACCCGACACATTCCACTTGACATCCCTCAGCTCTCTGCGTCGGATGATATTACCGAACGACTTCCTCGTCTCGTTAGACCTTCAGGACGCGTATCTACATGTACCAATAGCTTCCGAGTTCCAGAAGTACCTCCGATTCGAATGCCAAGGTATTCATTACCAGTGGGCGGCCCTCCCGATTGGAATTTCTATGGCCCCGTGCTTTTTCACACGGATCAAGAAGACGGTCGTAGAATGGCTCCATCGGCAGGCGATCAGGGTCGCCTTCTACCTAGACGTCCGGCTCCAAGCTCACCAGTTTACAGTAGCCCTTCAAGGTGAGTTGGCGACCACCCTGAGTCTACTACGGTACCTCGGGTGGATCGTCAACTTTCAAAAGTCGGACTTGGTACCACCTCGGGTTCTACAGTACATTAGGATACGCTTCCAGACGGGAGTCAATCTGGTCCAGGTACCTCAAGACCGTTGGGACAAGATTGTCAGCAGCGATCCGTGACGTCTACATGCCTCGTCGTCGGTGCACACGTGACAGGAAGTCCTCGGTCTGTTGACATCGGCCCAAGACTTGACCCGTCGAGGTCGTCTTCAACTTCGTCCACTGCAGAGATTGCTGTACCCCCACCTGGAGTTTCCCAATCTCCTGGTTCCACTTCCGGCGCAGCTACGTTGTCATTTGGAGTGGTGGCTCCAGCCGTCGAACGTTTGCGAGGGCGTCTTTATGAGCGAGCCTCCGTTCATACTACACCTATTCGTAGACGCGTCATTGGAAGGCTGGGGAGCGCACTTCGGGGACGACCAAGCGGCCGGGCGGTGGTCGCCAGTAGAAAAGGTCCTCCACATCAACTACCTCGAGATGGAAGCAGTGATTCGGGCGGTCGAGTTTTGGAAACTTCGACTCCGTCGGAAACGGCTGATGATACAGTCGGACAACTCCACAGTCGTCCTCTGCGTCAACAAACAGGGAACAACTCAGTCGGCGGCCCTTCTGGACTGGACATTCAGGTTCTTCGCCCTCGTCGACGACTTGGACATGGGCGTACGCGCCCATCACATCCCGGGGGCCAAGAATGTGATTGCCGAAGCCCTGTCGAGACCATCGAGGCCGTCTCCCACGGAGTGGATGATCCATCCGACAGTCTTTCATCTGCTGACAGATCGACTCTGGTTGCCCCAAGTAGATCTCTTTGCTGCCCCGTACAACAACCGCCTCCCTCGATTCGTGTCGCCGGTTCCAGACCCATGGGCATGGGACCACGACGCTCTAGCGATATCGTGGGGGGTCTAGACGCTTATGCGTTTCCACCAACGGTGCTGTTACCATCGCAACCGGTGAAAGTTCGTCAAACGGCCAACCTACGTCTGCTTTTGGTCGCGCCTTATTGGCCGGCCAGAACATGGTTCCCGGAACTTCTTCAGATCATCGTTCAACCACCGTTCCCGTTGCCAGATCGAGACGACCTCCTTCTTCATCCTCACACCGACGACTTGCATCCGGGGATAAAGAACTTCCAGCTTCACGCCTGGGTTTGCTTAAGACCTTGTTAATGAAGAAAGGCTATTCGGCTAAAGCGGCAGCGCTTGTCTCGTCGGCACATCCAGTTACGACTCGTAAGCTGTAAGATGACAAGTGGACCACTTTCTCCATTTTCGCCAGGTCTCATGGCTTCAACCCGGCAGTAGCGACCCCACCACAGGTGGCGGAGTTCCTAGTCTCTCTCCGGTCATCTCGGCGTCTGAAAGGGTCGACGATCTCGACATATCTGGCAGCTTTGGCTTCAGTAGTGCCGTCTCACTACCGTACCGGAGTTGCAGAAGATTCTACGTGCCTTCATGGTTGAAGATCAGTCACGTAAATTCCGACCGCCGGCCTGGGACCTGAATGTCATTCTGCGCATCCTGTCTAGTCAGGCTTACGAGCCTCTCGATCAGGTCGCGTTCGACTTATTGTCTCAGAAAACGGTTTTTCCTTCTCTCGCTGGCTACGGCTGCGAGAATTACGGAAATACATGCCATTGACGTTGGTCGGATTACGTTCGATCAGCGTAACCATGGCAACGATAACTACGATGGGGATCGTAGTACTTCTACAGTTAGAGATCGTAGCTCTCGTCCCCATGGGGACGTGCGACGTTCTCGCAGGGAGAATTTGGGGGTTCAGCGTCGTAGTGAAGATAGTGACAGAACGACGACCTCGTCTCACTTTCATATCGACCCGGCTTTGATAGCCCAGATCACGGCGGCGGTCCTCGCCTCGACAGCGTCGACCAAGAAGGATACGACTACGTCAGGGGTCCATGGCCTGTCAACTATTCTACGATGGGGATCGTAGTACTTCTACGGTTAGAGATCGTAGCCCTCGTCCCCACGGGGACGTGCGACGTTCTCGCAGGGAGAGTTTGGGGGTTCAGCGTCGTAGTGAAGATAGTGACAGAACGACGACCTCGTCTCACTTTCATATCGACCCGGCTTTGATAGCCCAGACACGGCGGCGGTCCTCGCCTCGACGGCGTCGACCAAGAAGGATACGACTACGTCAGGGGTCCATGGCCCGTCAACTAGTACAGCAGCTCCTTCATCTACGCCTCCACACTCAACGTCGACGATGGATTGTGACGTCCATCTTGGTCTCCGATGGGATTTTTTAGCGAAAAATTAACTTCCTGGCCAAGATCCGAGAATGTTCAACATTCCTTCCTTGTCTGCCATTATGGGCCCTCGTGATCACACTGATCTCACCTTGTGCCCAGTTCGTGCGTTTCGTATTTACCTGCAGCGTTCTGAACAGCGAAGACAACATTTTCGACGGCTGTTCATACCGCTCTCAACCAATGCAAAGAAAGAGATTACACGTAATACTCTCTCATTTTGGTTGAGAGCGGTAATTCTCAGAGCTTACGAGGCGCAAGGACTCGCACCTCCCACCTCCTCTCATCCGCACGAAGTTCGAGCCATCGCTTCAACATTAGCACTCCACAGTAATTGTTCGCTACAAGCTATTATGGAGGGCTGCTTTTGGAGATCTACTTCAGTGTTTGCTTCGCATTATCTTAGAGATATCTCCACAGAAGATGTTGAAGGACTCAAACAGTTTGGTCCACTCGTGGTGGCACAACAGATCTCTCAGAAAAGACAGTGAATTTGTGTTTTATTCACTTTGGAGTTTTTGCTCGACACTTCGTGACATATAACAGGTTACAATAAAAGCTGTTGGTGAATGTAAGCATTCTTATGGTTTTTTGTTGCGTGTAGTACTTCTGTTTTTTATTATGGTTATTCGGTGTATGCATCGTCTTCCCATACATTGTAATACTGCTCGTATTTTTTAGTTACTTTGTATACTGCGAGTTGCTCTGTAACTAAATTATGCGCCGACCACACTTCGATCCGGGTTCAACTGACGTGTGCAGTTGTACTGTCGCATCGATAATTAGTTGTGTGTCGATGAGCATTACCTATGCTATTTTAGTTACCTTGTCTACGGCGAGTTCTGTAACTAAATTATACGCCGACCACATTTCGATCGCAATTCAACTGACGTGTGCAGTTGTCCTGTCGCTTCGATAATTAGTTGTGAGTCGAAGAGCATTAAACATGCTGTTTTAGTTACCTTGTATACTGCGAGTTGCTCTGTAACTAAACTATTCGTCGACCACACTTCGATCGCAGTTCAACTGACGCGTGCAGTTGGCCTGTCGCATCGATAATTAGTTGTGTGTCGAAGAGCATTAACCATGCTGTGCGTTCGTGATAAACAACTTGTCTCGTCCGTGCATCTGGTCGAATGTTCTATTGTCACTACAGGGGTGAGGAACTTGGTACATTCGACGTGAAAGTGGTCACTGCTTGATTACTTTCCCGACCCTCCTTCCAGTGTTCCGTCGAATTCTACCCATTTGTACGACTGAAAACAGACTAAAACATGGGTTTTTCAGATTAAAAACGATGTTTTATTGGTCTGTTTTCAGTCGTACGTTCCCACCCAGCCATCCCCACAGGGAAGTAATCCAGTCCAGTTTTGCTTGATGGCTTATTCTTCGAGATTTGTGACATGTCATAGGGAGGTGCGTGCGCAACCGGACGGAAACAAGTTTAATGTTTACATTCCAGCTTCTGGCTTCCTCTAAACGTGCGACTAGACGTGAGGGTATGAGAGATACCCATTTGTACGACTGAAAACAGACCAATAAAACATCGTTTTTAATCTGAAAAACCCATTTTTCTTCCAAAGTCACCATGGTAACTTTGTTTGGAATACTATATAAATGGTAAACATAGTACATGAAATAATGTTAAGTCACTGATCAGTTTTTGGTCATATGATGATGCGTTCATGGTTAAAGTTTTTGCTGTTCATTCAGTCGTCACATTTCCTGTATGACTGTTACTTGTGTTATTTGCCAGCGTGGAAGATTTACTCCAGGACACAGACTCGGAGATGGAAGAGGATCAGGACAAGAAGAAGAAGAAAGCAGCCAATCAGAAGTCTCGACAAGGGAAGGGGGCGTGGCTGAAAGAAGGCGGGGATGACCAGATAGTGGATTTCCTTGATGCCAGTGCAGCCAAGAAAGTCCTGGGTAGGCTTGTGTAGTCTGAAGTACTCGAGTTGATACCGATTCCATGTACCTCTTGTGCTTGTTGTGAGCATCTTCCTGAGGCAAGGGCATTAACTGACTATATAAGTCTCGTTTCTACCCTCCTGGCAATCTAGGCTGGAATTCTGGGATTCAATTTTGGCTGAACTAACGAGTCTATGCATAGTCCAATCAAAATCGCGTAACAACATGCACACGGATTTCAACATGCAGACTTTAGTCAACTGTAGGATTTGCAAAGCATGAGTACTTTCAACTGGGTATTGACAGATATTTTGCAGATATTCATGCACCGATTGTCTTTAAATGTAATATCCAGTTATGTATGACTGTTTAATAATCTCATACCAACTTTGACTGGAGTAGGTCCGATAGTTGTTCAGATATTGTAGTAAAAGTCAGTACCTTAAATTAACTTCCAGACTATAGCTATATGTGTAGTTGGCCACATTCCGCAAAGCAGTGTTAGTCCTAAGGTGATTGTAACTCTCATACTTTAACATAGACTTACAACAGTCGTAGCGCTAAGATCACTTTGTGGAACAAGGTCCTGGCTAATTGTCTCAGTTGAATCAGATTTATGAGTGAGTTGGGTTTAACACCGCTTTTAACAGTATTCCAGTTATATCGCGGCGTGTCAGCTTAATGTGGGAGGAAAGCCCGAAGTGATGCAGGTCTCAGACGTTTACCACTTCGGTGAAACCCACGAGCATGGGTATGGTGCTGACAAACCTAGAAACATAATGGGGGCGAACCGGGATTCGTACCCACAATCATTGGTTTCTGGTGTGCCCAAGGGACGCAACTCTGCACAGCGAATCACGGTGCCTTAGACTACTGGGCCAACCGTGACCCCCATCAGATTTATGATGTTAGCATTACACACATTACAGGTGGTGTCTCCTTTGGCCAAAAACTGTATACTAAATTTGCATGTGTTCACCCAGTAGCAGTGGGTACCCGGTGGGATGAGATCCAATTATCACCTTATATCTAAATGGAACGAAATCTTGATGATCTTCCAATTACATTTCAGCAACCAAGCCAGGCAAGAAAACAGACAAAACCAAAAAAGACTCTGATTTCAAGATGTCTGCCGATGGCCGTCTGGTTGTCACGGATATGGGTGATGACAAAGGTAAGGAAATGTGTAGATATTATTGATTATCAATGATTTCACCTTCAGTGATGCATCAGGGTAATCAGTAGTCTCTCTTGTACCATCATTCCTCAATTGCCAGTAACTAGAATAGTTGCATTCCATGTGAAGATTCTGGGGTAGAATAGGTCTTCAGCAACCCATGCTTGCCGTAAAAGGTGACTATGCTTGTCGTAAAAGGCGTCTAACGGGATCCGGTGGTCAGGCTCGCTGACTTGGTTGATGCATGTCATTGATCGCAATTGCGTGGATCGATGCTCATGATATTAATCACTGGATTGTCTGGTCCAGACTCAATTGTTTACAGACCACCGTCTTATAGGTGGAATATTGCTGAGTGTGGCGTTAAACAACAAACCAACCAACCAACCATGGCCATTGACTGTTATGGGATTTAGAAAGACTTTAAATAACATAGGGGAATAACTCTGAGAAGGCCGACATAAATATCCGTTGTTGGCCACTCGCAAGGCTTTGTGTTACGTTACATCTGTGCCTGGGAACACGTTTTGAGAGTTATCTCAGTGTCTGGACACAGCATTGTCAGGTATATGCCAGTACTCTACATTAATATGTGCAGGAGAGAAGATGGATTCTGCGGATGAAGATGACCTTGATGACCTCTTCGCTGCTTTTGAAGGAGGAATTGCCAAGGTGAGGGCTGGTATCTCAGTCTCTTCTATATCACCCCTTGTTAATGTACACACTTAGGGTCCCTTCACGTGAACAGTTGTGACTGCTTCATATGAACACATGAGATCCCTCAATGTGGACAATTGTGATCCCTTAATATGAACACTTGTCATCCCTTAATGTGAACACAGGTGTTACCCTTCAATGTGAAAACTTTATGTGATCGACCGCCTCCGTGGTCTAGATGTAGAGCGTCCGCCCGCAGAGCGGAAGGTCTGGAGTTTGATCCCCGGCTAGTCATACCAAAAGACGTTAAAAGATGGTACTTGTTGTTACCCTGTCGGGCGCTCGGCATTAAGGTGTTAAAGCCAATTTCACCTCACCTCACTTTATGTGATCCTGGTGTCATAATAATAATCTAACAATATTTTATTTTGTCACTTCTAACAATTGTTTCTCTGCTGCCCAATGCTGCATTCTGATGCTTTGTGTTGTATTGAGATGGATCTGTACCGTCCAGTTTATGTCTGCACATGTATAGTTTGAAATTCCACAAGCCTTTGAAGTATGATGGACAGGATGTATTAAGATGTGTCTGTGTCTCCAGCGGAGGAGAGCCCCCAAGAGGAAGCTGGAGGCTGATTCAGATGAGGAGGAGGAGCCGGGAAAATCCAAATACAAAGGCGAGTTGTCATAGAAACCAAAAGTTAAGAGTTCTGAAGAATCAGGATTACTATTTCTCAAACATTGATAGGGCTGTCCATGATACCAAACTGATTACTTTTCAAAGTTATTGTCCAAGAAAGCTTCCATATTGCCGTTATTGTCCAAGAAAGCTTCCATATTGCCATTATTGTCCAAGAAAGCTTCCATTAAGCCGTTATTGTCCAAGAAAGCTTCCATATTGCCATTATTGTCCAAGAAAGCTTCCATATTACCATTATTGTCCAAGAAAGCTTCCATATTGCCGTTCGAAGTGTTAATATTTTCATTGTGTTTAACCCTGTTTGGATTCTAAAATACAGTGGTCCTAAGTAACCTAGGATTGTCATAAGAGTAGATATGATCAGTCTTTCAGTCAATTGTTTTGCCTGGTCCAGAATTTTTCACTTACATTTATTCATGACTGCACTCATGTACTCTACAACAATTTCTAGAATAGGTAATAAAATCAAAAAGTTATCAAAGACTTCTGTGAAATACTAATATCATGTTGTAGCTGGTGGAGGTGGGATACACAGACCGCTCACAAAGACGGGTTCAAACCCTGGAGCAAAAGGATTTGGCAAAGAATACAAGGCAAAGGTGAGTAATGTTGGAATAGTGAAATCTATTTCGCTCAAATTAATTTACAAAGGTGCACCCCCAGGGGAGTTGCGGGTTAGAATGGGTCCCCAGCAGCCTCTGATGGTCATAAGAGATGGTTCAAACAAACACACAAACAAACACACAAACAAAACAAAGGGGCAACCCCAATGAGGATTTCAGGGCGGATTAGGCCCCTAATACCGCAATAAAGAGCCTACTAGTGAGAATTGGTTAGTCAATTGCGATCATGTGACAGGTGTTTGTTCGACCTGTGAAGATCCGGGGTAGAATAGGTCTACAGCAACCCATGTATGCCGTAAAAGGCGACTAACGGGATCGGGTGGTCAGGCCTGCTGACTTGTGTGGATCGATGCTCATGATGTCAACCACTGGATTGTCTGGTCCAGACAGACCGCCGTCATATAGCTGGAATATTGCTGAGTGCGGCGTTAAACAACAAACAAACAAACAAACAAACAAACAAGCAAATCTATCTTAGTTCATGCTGCCAACAACTGGTTTGCCTGACCCAGACTTCATTGTAATGAGGGGGACACGGGTGGCCCAGTCGTCTAAGGCGCCGCGATTCGCTGTGCAGAATTGCGTCCCTTGGGCATGCCAGAAACTTATGATTGTAGGTTCGAATGCCGGTTTGGCCCGATTATGTTTCTAGGTTTGTCAGTACCGTACCTGTGCTCGTGGGTTTCACCGAAGTGGTAAACGTCTGAGACCTGCATCACTTCGGGCTTTCCTCCCACTTTAAGCTGACACGCCGTGATATAACTGGAATACTGTTAAAAGCGGCGTTAAACCCAACTCACTCACTCATTGTAATGACAATAATGTGTGTACTTGTTGCTCTAGCCTTCATACACTTCATTACTGCTGGGTGATCAGAGGCATATTTTGAACAAAGTCACTTGCCTAAAGAGACACCACATGTGTTACATGACTTAAATGTCCAGCAGGACAGAACCCTAGAAACTCCCAGGGGTGGAGCTGCCGAATGTGGTCACCCGTCCAATTTCTCCGACGTTGCTGGCCGCTGGAATCTTGATGATTGGGTTGTAATACTACATGAGACTTGTTTCAACCAGCGTGTACTAACATGTGTAGGAACTTTGTTTTCCAGAAGGCTGGCGGTGATGTGAAGAAGACAGGCAAACACGACCCCTACGCCTACGTTGCCCTGAACAGACAGACACTGAATAGAAGGTAACATCTCGTCTCTTGTTTGACATGGAATGGGAAACCAAGCTTAGGGTTCCTTAGCGCTGTGTTGAGTGTGAGAACTGTTGTCATGGGTTTGAATCCACTTATTTGCTGTGATTATATTACGTTGTCAGCACCAGTGTTTGTGGGTTTGACTGAAGTGAAGGTCAATGTACTGTCACTGGGCTTCCCTCCATGTCAAGCTGAAAACTGTTGGATGCAGCATTAAACTTATGTCACTCACACCCTATTGAGATATGTTCATAATTTAATTATTCTTCAAAAGCTTTTTTTTAACCAAAATTGTTCCTAAGTTGACCCATATGCCTCAGTATTCAAGTGGATAGAGTGTATGCCCAGAGAGTGGACGGTAGGTGGTTTGTACCTCACCTGTAGGGGAACAACGCAGTGATAAGCCAACTGTACTCATTGTAAGATAGACCCGTGAAGATCCGTCGTAAAATAGGTCTTCAGTGACCCATGCTTGCCGTAAAAAGCGATTATGCTTGTCGTAAGAGGCAACTAACGGGATCGGGTGGTCAGGCTCGATGACTTGGTTGATGCATGTCATCGTATCCTAATTGCTTGGATCGATGCTCATGATGTCAATCACTTGATTGTCTGGTCCAGACTCGATTATTTACAGACCGCCGTCATATCACTGTAATATTGCTAAGTGCGACGTTAAACAACAAACAAACAAACAATTCGAATCCCAGATTTAGCACGACTGTGATCCTTGGTTTGTCAGCAGATTATTTACAGACCGCTGAAATAGCTGAAATAGCTGAAATATTGCCGAAATATTGCCGAATGTGGCGTTATCCAACAACAAACAAACAAACATTGTAAGATAAATGGTACCTCAAATTCTACATGATCTCTCCTGAGTAACTGGTTTGTTGTGTTGCAGGAAGCAGGCCAAGATGCAGGGCCAGTTCCAGGGGCTGGTTCGGGGGGCCCGGAAGGGGGCTGCCAAGGGGACGAAGAACAAGAAGAGGAACCACTGACCCGACATGTATACTTCTGTAAATAAATTTGAAATAAAAAATTAAACTCCACAATGAAATTTTTTGTGTTTCATATCAATATGGTAACATATGGAGAGGGGGGGAGGGGGGAAGAGCATCTTCATCCTTCAAATGTTTTATCACTTGTGGGTTAGCCTAGTGATTAAGATGTTGGATCATCACACAGAAGGCCCAGGTTTGATTCCCCACCTGCAGGAGTATTGCTCAAAGTGGCGTAAAACTATATTCACTCATTCACTGCAAGGTTTTAGACTACAGGTCAAACAAGTGGAGAGAATGGATGCAGAAAAGAAAAGTATTGCACCCCAAGGGACGCACATTAGTATACATTGTAGCAAATTCTTGACAAGAAATATAAAGGTCCTGGAATCAAAATTGTTTTATTTGTTCCGCTGCTGTTGCGACTTGCTGTCCTAATAAGTAAACACTTAAATTCGTCTGTGTATGTCGACAGCTTCTTCGGTAATAAATAGAACATTATAAATTCGTGTTTATGTCATACTATACGTTACTGTCTGAGTAAGAAGTGCTGCAATCCGTAGCCTAACAGAAGCATTTCAGAAAACTCTTAGGTTTGGGGGTATTTTTGTTTGTAGTTTGGTTTTGTCTAGTGTCCATTAATTAACTTTCCACAAAAACTTTATTATAATGAAACAATAAAATATAATGCTCTTACCTAAATTGCTTTTATAACTTGAAGTAATGATACTAATATATGGGGAATTGTTCAACATTGAAAATTTGATTATGTCAATTTTGGTAACAATTTTTTGAAGAAGTTTTGAAAAAAAATACTGTAAAAATATTTTCAAACCAAAGCCTTCTAAGATGTGAGCGGGTCGAGAAATATAAGACGTTAACACTGGAGAATGAACATTCTTGATTGTCCACCAAAACATTCCAAGGCAAACTAGCAGTGACAATTATATGAATGGATCACAGAAAAGCAGTGATGACACCAGTGAGCATGCCCACCTTACCTTAGAGTGAGGGAGTGAGTTGGGTTTAACGCTGCTTTTAACAGTATTCCAGTTATATCACGGTGTCAGCTTAATGTGGGAGGAAAGCCCGAAATGATGCAGATCTTAGACGTTTACCACTTCGGTTAAACCCACGAGCACGGGTATGGTGCTGACAAACCTAGAAACATAATTGGGGCGAAACGGAATTCGAACACACAATCACAGGTTTCTGGCGTGCCCAAGGGACGCAACTCTGTGAAGCGAATCGCGTGCCACCCGTACCCCTTGTGCGAATTAGACATCTTTTGGGTGTCACAACTTAATCGTGGGAATTAGCAGTTGTAGAGCGGCCAAGACTGGCCATCACCTTGAAAAACAGAGAAGGCTGCTGAACTGTTTGCGTTTAATCGGTGGTAACAGAGTGAAGTTGCTACCACCGACCGCCGTATATATACAACTCAGGCCTTCGTTAAGTTACATGACTAAAGATCACAACATCCAAGATGTCAGCGGTTGATCGACTATAACCATGGGTGGTTGTGCCAGTATTTAATGAGGTTGTCATATTGCCTAAGATACCCTCATCTCACAGTCGGACTGACAATGTGTGTCGACCCTGTGACGTGAAGTTAACACACTTATCACTGGTTCCCTGAGAGAGCGGCAGTGGAGACTTGCATAACTGGCCACTTGCCCACAGCTACAGTGACCGTGTGTTTAGCCGCATATGTGAAACATAAAATATCTTGTATGAGGTGGTCAGTTAGTGCTGTCACTACATTGAATTTACTTTAAGAATAGTCATATTAGTTGACGCATATAAGTTGATTGATATATATTTTCTAATAGGAAATTGGTGTTTTAAGATAGCTATGACACTTGGCAACGAGTTCCTTCAATGACTGCACAGTGGGGGAATACTACCTGGTTAGGACTGTGTTCCTCTTCCTGGTAACATATCGCATGTAACAGCTTATACCAGGATAAGTCAAGGTTGGTTAGTCAATCAATAGTTTCCTGTTTACCTTTCATTTGCATCTTTAATCATCAAATCATACCAGAAATCACCTGGGGATCTTCCTTGTACTGGACAGCTAAGCCAATGTCTTGAGTCTTCCTCCCTATAGCCTGGGTGTAGTGGAAGAAACACCCTTTGATGTCTGCTGTTGGGAATTCACATTCATTCGCTCGAATGGCCGCCATCTCAAAGTCTGTCTTTACGGTAGCTGGTGAGAAGAGTCGATTGAGAGTCTGCTTTGCTTCTGTTTTCCTCAAAGTGAAGAATCTGGCTTATGTCGTCTGTTGTCGGTTGGGCGGCAGGGGGAAGGCAAGCGGGTACATGGTGTATCCACTGCGGGCATGTACAGGGTACAGCTGGTTCCACAGGTGAGGTCAGCAGGAACACGTACCATCCATGTAGACCGTATCAACTTCAGCAAGACACCTCAACTGCTCATCAGTGGAAAAGATCAGGATCTTGTCTTCTTCACCGTCTGCGCGGAGGAGGAATCTTCTGCCATCCCTGGTAGTGGTCCACAGCCCCTAAAGGTGAACATCAGCTCTGGTCTGTAGCAGGACAGGGATTGTTGTTTGGGGATGTCGATAGAGGGAACTCTTCAAGCTTGGGAACGAAGGAAGATGGAGAACGGTTTCTGGAGTCTGGCGGCCTACTTCTGCATTGTAGATAGCATGGACATGCGTTGCTTCTTCCCTGGCCCGTTTCCTCAAAGTTCTGACGGGGTGGGGGTGGGGGGTGGACACGCCAGAAACCTATGATTGTGGGTTCGAATGCCGGTTCGCCCTGATTAGGTTTCTAGGTTTGTCAGCACCATACCCGTGCTCGTGGGTTTCAACGAAGTGGTAAACGTCTGAGACCTGCATCACTTCGGGCTTTCCTCCCACATTAAGCTGACACGCCGCGAGATGAATGGAATACTGTTAAAAGCAGCGTTAAACCCAACTCACTCACACTCACTCAAAGTTCTGACACACTTGACAGGAGTCTGATCTCTAGGTGGGTGGCAGTGGTGCGAGACACCCTAAAGGAAGTCCACAACAGTGGAACATTTCCCACGTCGGGTCTTGATGATACATTTCCCGTGTGTGGTCTGGCCTCTGGTTCGATTCTTTGAGTAAGTGAACCCATCAAGGAATACTTGTGGGGTTCCTCTCTGATACAGCTGACGTAGCGCGTCTTTGAGTTGACGTAGCTTGTCCTTTGGGTGTACTACTTAATCGGGGGAATTAGCGGTAGTAGCGGTCACGACTGGCTATCACCTTGAAGAACAGAGAAGGCTGGTATTAGAAGAAAGCTATGACACAGCAATGGTGGTGATACCTTACTGACTTAGACTTCATGTAATATAGTACGGTACCTATAGTACATGTGAGATTATACATGGAGAAGTCTAATCTATCTAATGTGTTCTTATTCTACCTAACATTGTATTTAGTATTGTTTGTTAATCTTCACTGAGTTTCCTATATTCTATATCATTCGAAAAACTTCTCTAAATCTTTGCTAATAAAACACACGCAACCCGACACAGATCGAACGCAACTTATAAACACAATCATAATCTGGTTAAACTGTATCACTTTATGTGTTGGAGCAGCATACTCTGCCCACAGTTGGGAGCAGCTCATTAATTAGTAGGTAAGACCAGGCAGCTACACTGGTCACACTTGACTGGTCTGTCTGACGATTGGGTCGTCCCACAAATGGACCAGCCGATCCACAGTCAAACGACGTATACGTGCTTTGGGTATCAGGGCTTATCGTCGACTGCGTGGAATTGGTTCGACTCTCAGACACCGACACCGAACGGTTACGCTGGGCAAGGTCTGTTCGACGTTGGCAGCAACGTCAATGCAGCGTGAAAGTCGATTCTAACTCGACCACACTAATGGAAGAATCCGTGTATACAGAAGAGGAGGTGAGGTGAGGTGAAATTGGGTTTAACGTCGCGTCCAAGATTATTGCACTTATATAGCATGCACGTGTGTGTGTGTGGCTGCTTGTACTAATCCGGACTGATGCCGATTTATAGTGCTAGCTCACTGAGATACCATGTCGCAGTTTAACATGAATACCCCACTCAGACACAGTATACTGACTCCCAGCCGACAAGTCCTTGTTTTAGCCCCTTCATGCCGAGCGCCAGACAGGGTAACAACAAGTACCATCATTTAACGTCTTTTGGTATGACGCGACCGAGGATCGAATCCCGGACCTTCCGCTCTCCGGGCGGACGCTCTACCACAAGACCATGGAGGCGGTTTTACAGAAGAGGAGGTGACCGACTGGAACCTGTGTGCGACCAAGAGGACAACCCAAATTGACGAGGTGGGGTTATGGTATGGGGAGGAATTTACGGTTATCAGAAAACGCGCCTAGTGATCATAAATGGTAACCATAATTCCAGATATATCACGGCCGGGGACACCGGAAAATGGGCTTCACACATTGTACCCATGTGTGGAATCGAACCCGGGTCTTCGGCGTTACGAGCCAACGCTTTACCCACTAGGCTACCCCAGCGCCCACAAAGGTATCGAGACAAGGTTCTTTCATGGACAGCCACAGGGAACCATTGTGCAGCAAGACAATGCCAGACCACATACTGATCGAATTGTTCAGGATTACCTTGCCCAACCGACCGCCTCCGTGGTCTAGTGGTAGAGCGTCCACCCGGAGAGCGGAAGGTCCGGGGTTCGATCCCCGGTCGCGTCATACCAAAAGACGTTAAATGATGGTACTTGTTGTTACCCTGTCTGGCGCTCGGCATTAAGGGGCTAAAACAAGGACTGGTCGGCTCGGAGTCAGTATACTGTGTCTGAGTGGGGTATTCATGTTAAACTGCGGCATTGTATATTTTAGTGAGCTAGCACTATAAATCGGCATCAGTCCGGACTAGTACAAGCAGCCACACAAACACACACACGTGCATGCACGTCGCTATATAAGTGCAATAATCTTGGACGCGACGTTTAACCCCATTTCACCTCACCTCACCTTGCCCAACAACAATGTTCATGTTCTGCTATCGCAGGCATGTTTCCCGGATAAAAACCCTATTGAACACTTGTGTGACCACTTGAACAGACAACTTGAAACCGTCAACACCAAACAGTCAAATGAAGGCAACTGGAACAAGGTCTTTTGGAGGAATGGCGCAGAATCCCCATGACGTCATCGGGAGACTGACGTCAGGACGACGACGTGTATGAGCATGCATAGACGCACGAAGACACACATGATATTAGGCACTAGAAAATCCCCCCAAAGAGCTCTACAATAAACCTGTTATTTCTATGTCTTTTTGGACCCCACCTGTGTTCAAACCTCATTTCAGGACGGTCGGGTAGCCTCGTGGTTAAAGCGTTCGCTCGTCAAGCCCATTTCTGGTGTCCCCCGCCGTGATATTGCTGGAATATTGCTAAAAGCGGCGTGAAACCATACTCACTCACTCACTCAAACCTCATTTCAAAGCGGTTCATTACATGTTTGGTTTACTGTTTATATAAATATAGAATACTAAACGAGCTCCCGTGTAATACCAATTTTATGAAACGAGTGACGAGTTCACGAGTTTCATAAAATTGGTTTTACACGGAAGCGAGTTTAGTATTTTATTTATTACTTGCCATTTATAACGTTTTTAGAATTATACTGTTGAGTGTGAATAGGCTGACACCTACACGATCCACGGCATAATACAATTGAGTTTAACACAATAATACTTCACACACGTCAAAAGTTGAAACGTATGAATTTAATACCATACAACGGCACACCTTTAGAATTCAGGCGTCCGTTCTACAAAATTATCGTAGCGTTAAGGTTATCGCAACTCACATACTTTAACTTAGACCAACGACTGTCGTTGCGCTACCGTACGATCGCCTTGTGGAACGGGGCCTTGCACCTCAAAGTTTACAATCACGTCACAATACCCGATGACGTAATTTGTGGAATTTTGTTGCAAGATCCTTCGGCGAAACAATGCCATGTGACGTCAGCCTAGCAACACGGTTGCTTGGGTCATCGAGTGTGCATGAGCTCCTCTCAGTGATCTATCATCTCCACACGCAATGTCGTTGAATAAGCCAAGGGATGTTGAGAGCTTTCAATATTTGTTCTAGAAACGTGTTCCGAGAGTACATAAGCACGCGTTTTGGTATTACACAATGTGTAATACAGCTGTATGTTTATTAAACGGGTGATCTCTTCGGGGGCAAGTAATAAAGGGATATTATGCAACATTAAACATACTAGTAGACTTGTTTTGATAAAAATATTTATCGTCCAAAACTGGCTCCCACAGGAGATATCGCTTGGATGAGATCAAGCGATATCTACACTGTAGATATCGCTGCAATGAAATTACATCACAATGCTTTGCAAACCATTGTGACGTCACTGGTTACATGACGTCACAATCAAATGACATCACTTATGGCTCTGCTACTGAAGCTGTTTGCAGTACTTTTTACACTGAAGACACTGCTAATTACTGTCTACAAATTGAAAAAGTTGAAAGAATGATGTTGGATGATAAATAAAATCTCACCCTCGTGTCTTTTGATATCAAATATATCAACACTCGTTGATAAAAGTGGCAAAAATCCTCGGCAAGCCTCGGAATTTTTCCACTTTTATCAACTCGTGTTGATATATTTGATATCAAAAGACACGAGGGTGAGATTCTCTATATGTCTTTCATTTTCTTACACTGGCATTCATGAGTGGAAGTTTCTTTTGCCCGTCAGTGTAGTAATAGGGCCTCAAATACACGCCTACCTCTAAATGACGCCGGGCCACACGCTCTGTCCAAAACATTGGAGCCGGCCTCTTTTAGACGCCGGGACTGCAGTACACGCATGGTCAACGGCTTGTGCGAAATTTATGGACTCCAGGGCGTCTAGTAGAGGAAATACGGTACATGTACTTCCTTCTGTCAAAGTCCCTTGCATTGTCTGGGGGTAACTATGAACACTCGTGACAGGAAATGTGGCCTGTAAAGTGTGATCAAAATGACAGAACTGTTTAGCAACGCAACGAACGTCATAGAGAACGTAACACGGCTTGTATCTGTAGACAAGCAGGATTTTCCCGTTCAGTTGATGCCTCGCGGCCAAGGTGAGTAGTTTGTGTTATTTAAATGTTTTGTCTCATTTAGTTTAAAACTTGTTGGGGCGGTCGGGTAGCCTTGTGGATAAAGCGTTCGCTCGTCACGCCGAAGACCCGGGTTCGATTCCCGACATGGGTACAATGTGTGAAGCCCTTTCTGGTGTCCCCCGCCGTGATATTTCTGGAATATTGCTAAAAGCGGCATAAAACCATACTCACTCACTCACTCACTCACTTAAACTTGTAAATTTTAGAACTGGGTTGTTGTAGAATTTTTCATGCAACGTGCACATTGTTTCTATGTAAACTGATAATTTCACGTTGAATATTTTTAAAAATTTCAGTCTGCCTCGGTGTTATTTGTATTGAATGTGCTTCGCGAATAAACTATCGGGATTTCCTTGTCAAATAAGTCTAGCTTATCAAGCGACCTCGATCCTTTATAAATGGTTGGCACAGTCAGGAGTGAGAATTTTGAATGTTGATTAGGTTCCGAGGTTAAATAAACCTGTTGTTTGGCAAGACTAGGTGCATATCCTCTTTTTAGTAGATTAAAGATTTATGAGAGATAAGTAGAGTAATTTCCCTCTCACCAGGAGTTTTTTTATTGAATATATAAATATTTTCCCGAAAGAGACTGAATATTCAATGGAAACACTTTAGTTTAAAAATACCCCCCAAAACAATTGTGCCAAGAAATTGAATATTTAAACCTTGCAGGAATATTTGAAATTTCTTTCATGACTTTTTAGATTAATGAGTGCCAGCCCTACAATAATGTTCACCAGGTCCCGAATCAAACACAAGACGGTAATAAGAACACAGAGACCTTCCTGTTACCTAGGACAATTTTCCGTGTTCTCGTCAAACCACAGGAATAAGGAACTGTACAGAGAGAAGGGGTTCCAGGGAGAAGGGGCTCCAGAGAGTAGGGGTTCCACAGAGAAGGGGTTCCAGGGAGAAAGGGTTCCATGGAGAAAGGGCTCATGAGAGTAGGGGATCCATGGAGAAGGGGTTCCAGGGAGTAGGGGTTCCAGAGAGAAGGGGCTCCAGGGAGAAGGGGCTCCAGAGAGTAGGGATTCCATGGAGAAGGGGTTCCTTGGAGTAGGGGTTCCAGGGAGAAGGGGCTCCAAATGAAGGGGGTTCCATGGAGAAGGGGTTCCAGGGAGTAGGGGTTCCAGAGAGTAGGGGTTCCACGGAGAAGGGGTTCCAGGGAGAAAGGGTTCCAGGGAGAAGGGGCTCATGAGAGTAGGGGATCCATGGAGAAGGGGTTCCAGGGAGTAGGGGTTCCAGGGAGAAGGGGCTCCAGAGAGAAGGGATTTCAGGGAGAAAGGATTCCAGAGAGTCGGGGTTCCAGAGAGAAGGGGCTCCAGGGAGAAGGGGCTTCAGAGAGTAGGGGTTCCAGGAAGAAGGGGTTCCAGGGAGAAGGGTTTCCAGAGAGTAGGGGTTCCAGGAAGAAGGGGTTCCAGGGAGAAGGGGCGCAAGAGAGAAGGGATTTCAGGGAGAAAGGATTCCAGAGAAAAGGGGTTTCAGGAAACGGTTCCAGGTTAAATGGGGCCACAAAGGTTTTTGCAACGGCTGATGTAAGTAAAGAGTAATGTGTGTCCAGCTGAATGTGGATTGCTGCTCATACTATCAACCAATGGTTTAGGGATAGCTCAAACTATTATTTAGAATCTGCAGCAACAAAGCCTGCTGTAACACAACATTCTCCTTCTTGTTATTATAATGTACAGATTAAAATGGAAAATGCAGCAAAGAGGGTTTGGGTGATCCTGGCACAGTCAGACTGGTTAGGATCATCGTCAGCTCAGGTCCCTTACCCCCCTCCACGCGCAGCCCAGAAAGCGAAGGGGACTTCTCCCAGGAAGCGCTGCCTAGTCAAATCCACCCAAAACTCCCCAATATGGAGACTCCCCAACACTGCAGCCTTCTGCATTACCCAGATTGTCAGGTTTTCTGGTAGCAAACGCGGGTACACTCCTAATGTCAGGCAACAGATTGGGAGGTACCAAACCTAAGGCACTGAAAACAATGGGGGTCGGAGACTTGGTACTTGGGATGCAAGCGTGATATTTCGAAAGCGAGGTGGGCATATTTGCCATGTTTTTCCCCAATCTTGTCAATCACATTAATGTCAAGGGGGACAGAAAATTCAATGATATAAATGATTTCAATGGATTTATAAAAAAAGGACAAGATCAGGTTTGTTGGCCTGGATACGCCTAAGGCTGTATAGGGACCTGTTCCAAAGAATTTTGTATTTATCATTTTCCATGACGCCCTCTACATATTCCCGGTCGTACCATGGATGGACCTCTGTGTCAAAACCACAAGTATGGCGAGGACGGTAATAAAATGATTATCATAGCTTTCAAGGACTATATATAGAAAAAACATATGATCACAGAAATATACATTTAGAGGTGGTAATGGGTGGATAAGAAAAAGGAAGGAATAGGTGTCACGTTACAATCATGAAAGACGACAGGGGTGTGTAGTCACAAAGTGAACGTTTGATATGACTTCATCTATAATAAGTCATGTTCCCAGTATTGGTCTCCACGATATGTCACGGAATGGTCCGAATCAATCTCCCGGTGACAATCTGAAGCAGTCTTGTCCCCTACTCTTGGTCCACGTGCAATGTTTCGAGGGTGTTGTTGCGTTAGGGTTTACTTTCGAAACCGTTTCATCTCTGGCAGTCATTTTTCAAAGCTTATCTTTCTTCTGACGACCGATCATAACATTCGTATTTATGTTCCCCACGTTTATTGGAGAACTTGTAAATAAAGCGGCGAAACCAATTTCCAGAATCATATATCAAAAACTGTGTTTTTTAATTACTGCCAAATAGTGATGAAACTAGGTATTCGCTAAAAGATAAACATATCCTGTCCCGCCAGTGGCACCCGTCACAAACGTATGCAAATGCAAGTCAATCGTTCATCTGAAAAAACATGGGAACTTATTGTAAGTCAAAATAGAGGATTGCATCGGACACCATTTTGGTCACTGATGCGTCAAATTTGGAAATGTCCTCCACGTGTCTGCAATTAAACCGTCTAAAAGTTTTACTGAGTCCTTGATGTTGTAACAATTAGTGATACAGTATTTTTTGTTGAAACAGAATGAAGACTTCATTACTACTAGTCGTCCTTGTGAGTTTGGCAAGTGCAACTAGGAAGCTCCCAAAGTACTGTGAGGGTAAGCATCCAAGGATGTCCTGCGATGGCAAGGGAAACCATCTTAACTACATCCCTAGAGCTCCTCCAGACATTACAGATGTCCTCTTGACAAACATAAACTTGGGCGTGGTCACCAGGGCCATGACTGCCAACTTGACCTTCTGCAATCTGACTTCGTTTTACCTGAAAGGAAACAACATCATAGGAGTATCACCCGATGCCTTTCGGGACTTGGATGACCTTGAGGTTCTGGATTGGCAACAGACATACCTGCCGCTCACAGACGTCATTACAGCCCTGCAGGGAGTGTCTAGTCCTCTTAAAACTCTCCGACTTAAAGCAAACAGTGTGCCTGAACAAACTCTTAATGCAACAGTGTTTCAACATCTGAACAGCTTGAGCAGGCTCACCATTGCTCTGGGAAGTCTGAGGACTTTCAACGCAACTGCATTTTCGCACATGATGAATTTACAGTATGTTGATTTCTCACAGAACAATATGAGCCAGTTGATCCTGGAGCAAATCATTCCAAATATGACACGTTTGACTCTTGCTGAGAATAATTTAGTTGATGTTCCACAACTGTGTTTGTCGGATATTAGACCGTTAACTCCACGGTTACGAAGCTTAGATCTTGGAAATAATGCCATCAGAAACCTGGATGTCTCATCAATTACGTGCCTGAAGAATCTATTGAAACTCAGCCTTTCGCAAAACAGAATTGAAGTACTTCCGGATAATGTGTTTGCTAACCTCCACAAGCTCCAGAGTTTACATATATCCAATTCAGGGTCACTGAAAAGAATTGGAGATCTTGCTTTCAACTCCACAAGTTTGTACAAGTTTTACTTTGCAAAAAACCGACTTCTGTCACCGAAACACTTTAACCCGGTGACTCTTTTCAAACACACACCAAACCTTGGGATACTGGACATGACCAGCACGAAGATAGACATAAGTGTGTACCTTCTGAAGGACTTTCTCCTGAATCTGAAGGCCATTGAAAAACTAGTACTGCAAGACACTTTCATCAAGGAACTTCCATCGGGGACCTTCTCCCAGCTGACAAAACTCAGGGAGCTTATTCTCAATGGTAACTATGTGTCCAAATGGAAAAGTGATGTGTTCGAAAATGTCACAAGTATAAAAAAGATCTCTTTCGATGGCTGCAACATCAAACTGATTAAAGAGGAGACCTTTCCCCTTGAGTTCCGCCTCAGCGTCCGAGAGATTAATTTGTCGAACAACCCCTTTACTTGCACGTGCGAACTACTCTGGTTCCGGAACTGGATGAAGAAGACCATGGCCAACCACAGTATCAAGTTTACACAGTATCCACGCAGATACGAGTGTCGGGCCCCGAATGTTCACCCTCTGCAGCTCAAAGATTTTAACCCAACTGCCAAGTCCTGTTCACCCAGAAAGGAATACACTGTGCTTCTCTCAATAATCTTAAGCATTACCTTGGTGTTCATCATCACAGCAGTAGTGGCCTATCGATACCGATGGTATCTCTTCTACTGGATATCGCTACTGAGACGACGGCGTCAACGAGGACAGGCTGCTCCACTGCTTGAGATGAAGTACGACGCCTTCATCTCCTACAGCAACCCCGACGGTGACTGGGTGTACGACGAGCTGATGGGGTACCTGGAGGGCGAGGCGGGATTACGACTGTGTGAACACAGCAGAGACTTTGAAAGCGGTAAACTCATTGTGGACAACGTGTTTGAAGCTCTGGATTCAAGCAGGAAGACTGTCCTCGTCATCTCCAATGAGTACATGAAGAGTGACTGGTGTCAGTTTGAGCTACAGATGGCTCTGAATTCTTTCCTGAAGCAGGAAATTAAACTCGTTGTGATCCTACTGGAACACGTTAAAGCCTGTCACGTGACGTCCACTCTGCGCGCGTTGATGACGTCGACCACATATATTGAGTGGCCGAATGTTCCTGCAGCTCAACAGGTTTTTAAACAGCGCCTGAGAAACTATCTAGAGGAATAAAGTGTGTGGCTATGTTCTTGAAATATTAACCCTCTATCATTTTCACAAAATAATTGGTAAGGTTGGGCAGCCTTGCGATTTAAGTGTCCAATCGTCACGCCAAAGCCTGGATTCCTCACATTTCTGATATTTGAAAAGTCAATTTCTGGTGTCCCCAGCCGTGATATTGTTGGAACATTGCTAAAAGGGGCTATATTCACGGACTCAAAATTAAAAATGCTGCATTGTTATCTTCAAGATGGTGTAAATATATTGCCACGTTAAACATGCTGCATTGTCATCGTCAAGATGGTGTTAATATATTGCCGTGTTAAACATGCTGTATTGTCATCCTCAAGCATTATAAATATATATATGGAAACGAATAAGGGAACATTGAAAAATATTGGGAAATATGCTGTCTGTCGGTACATTTGAAATAGCGCACAAACAAATTCAACGCATGTCAGAATCAAATTTTGAGATGTGTTTGTGTGCATGATTTCCAAAGCGTATTTTGTAAACAAGGCTGAAAACCCATGGTAGCATATAATTTAACTGTGTCAAATACTAAGTTTCCCTTATTCATTTCCATCAGCGTACATTGCTAAGTTAAACATGCGGCATACTCAAGCGCGTGTAAATATATTGTCATGTTAAACATGCTCCATTGTCATCCTCAAACTGGTGTAAATATACTGCCACGTTAAACATGCTGCATTGTCATCCTCAAACTGGTGTAAATATATTGCCGCGTTAAACATGCTGCATTGTCATCCTCAAACTGGTGTAAATATATTGTCACGTTAAACATGCTGCATTGTCATCTGAAGATGGTGTAAATATATTGTCACGTTAAACATGCTGCATTGTCATCTGAAGATGGTGTAAATATATTGTCACGTTAAACATGCTGCATTGTCATCTGAAGATGGTGTAAATATATTGTCACGTTAAACATGCTGCATTGTCATCTGAAGATGGTGTAAATATATTGTCACGTTAAACATGCTGCATTGTCATCTGAAGATGGTGTAAATATATTGTCACGTTAAACATGCTGCATTGTCATCTGAAGATGGTGTAAATATATTGTCACGTTAAACATGCTGCATTGTCATCTGAAGATGGTGTCGATATATTGCCACGTTAAACATGCTGCATTGTCATCTGAAGATGGTGTAAATATATTGTCACGTTAAACATGCTGCATTGTCATCTGAAGATGGTGTAAATATATTGTCACGTTAAACATGCTGCATTGTCATCTGAAGATGGTGTCGATATATTGCCACGTTAAACATGCTGCATTGTCATCTGAAGATGGTGTAAATATATTGTCACGTTAAACATGCTGCATTGTCATCTGAAGATGGTGTAAATATATTGACACGTTAAACATGCTGCATTGTCATCTGAAGATGGTGTAAATATATTGTCACGTTAAACATGCTGCATTGTCATCTGAAGATGGTGTAAATATATTGTCACGTTAAACATGCTGCATTGTCATCTGAAGATGGTGTAAATATATTGTCACGTTAAACATGCTGCATTGTCATCTGAAGATGGTGTAAATATATTGTCACGTTAAACATGCTGCATTGTCATCTGAAGATGGTGTAAATATATTGTCACGTTAAACATGCTGCATTGTCATCTGAAGATGGTGTAAATATATTGCCGCGTTAAACATGCTGCATTGTCATCTGAAGATGGTGTAAATATATTGTCACGTTAAACATGCTGCATTATCATCTGATGATGGGTTAAATATACTCACACGCAAAAGAAACGCAAGTCGAGTATGCAGTACACATGTTATTTATATTCAACAGTAAAGACAAGAAATACTAATAGGGCAAGATTGACAAAATTGTGACTGAAGACAGTTAAATGGATTAAAATGCAGATGACATAATTGATGTTGTTTTTTAAATGTTAAGGGCTTACACAGTTTCGGGTCAATACCCAAAATGTCAGTCAATACCTGGTGTGACCACCATTAGCATTGATCACTGCCACACATCTCTTGTACATTGAGTGGATCAGACGATTTGTGAAGGCCCCTAGGGATCCTCCTGCACACATCCAGAACAGCTGTGCGTAGTTCATCGGCAGTTGTAGGGACTGGGCGCACATTGTGCAGACGCCTTTGAACCTCATCCCACAAGTGTTCGATGGGGTTCAGATCAGGGCTGAGGGCTGAGGGCTGGCCACGGTAGAACACGGATGTTGTGTTGTTGCAGAAAGGCCATGGTAGCTCTGGCAACATGGGGACGAGCATTGTCCTGCTGGAAAATGTGTTGTTGATGTTGTGCCAAAAATAGAACAATTCGGGGTCTGATCACTTGGTCGATATACCGCTGAGCAGTGACGCCGTGTCCCCGACCTTGACCAACATTCAGAAAGCACATGGGTCCAAGTCTCGCATTAAGTCCAATCCCTGCCCATATCATGACGCTAGGTCCACCCCATGGATCCCTTTCCACAACGTTTCTGTCAGCGAAACGATCACCTCGACGCCGCCAAATTCTGACTCTTCCGTCTGCATGGGAGACACGAAAGGGAACTTTCATCAGAGAAGATGACACGCCTCCACTCACGATGACGCCAATTGTGATGACCCTGTGCGGACTGAAGTCGTGCTTGTTGATGCAGTGGTTGGAGAACAGGATGACGTGCTGGTCGGCGACATCTGCGGTTGCTGGAACGGAGACGTCGGATCACAGTGTCCCGGCTAATGTGTCGATTATGTGTTCCTTTGGTCTGTCGAGCACTTTCACTTGCATTTAGGAACGGATGTCGCTGGTGTTGACGGGTAATATGCCGATCTTGTCGAGGTGTGGTGACCCTAGGACGACCGCTCCGAGGAAGGTCATCTGTTGTCTGTGTAGCATTGTATAGATGCAGGAGACAGTAAATTGTGGTTATGTTAACGTTGAAATGACGGGCAACACCTTGGACAGACTCTCCAGCTTCCAAACGTCCGATAGCCTGGTTTCTCTGAATTTGAGTTAGGCGTGGCATTGTTGACCAAGGAGTGGTAGGTCCAAGAATCGGCCACAGTTTTATACCCATTACAGTTCGTGACAGTTCGTGCATTTTCGATTTCGCGAGAAATGGGTGCATGATACCCACATATTCATTGAAATGGTGCGTTTTGGCGATTCGTTTTTTATGTTGCGTTTTTACTCGGGGCTTCCAAAATGCAACCAAAAATATTGACAACACCATCAGGCTTCACTACATGCTAAAACTCGTATCAATTTATGGTTCCGTGTTTAATACCTATTTGCGTAAAACCACTTGCGCTTCTTTTGCGTGTGAGTATATTGCCACGTTAAACATGCTGCATTGTCATCATCAAGATGGTGTAAATATGTTGTAACGTTAAATATGCAGCATTGCCATTCTTACGCTGTAATAAACAAAATCGCCCATCAAACATGCAGCATCGTCATCTTCATCGGTTTTTGGCGACTCTTCGTGGTACAGAGGTAGGAAACAATATCATATCATATTATTAATGTGTTTCACTACTGTCAGTACACTTGTCCCTGGGATAACAACATGGTACCCCTTCAGTCACTGATAGCAGATTGGCATATTCCAACAAATCGAATGTTCAGTTGTGCGCATCAGAACCAATGGGATCTCTAATCGAGCGCCTGGTGTGGTTACACTGTACATTGTCATACCCCTAGCACATGACTATGAGACTTTGGACTGGTTTCTGAATGACAGGAACGGTTTCAGTTTGTAACTAGTCTCAATCAGTGGACACATCACACGTCAGATGCATGACACATTTGTTTTAGATGGAGCAAAGGTTGCAGGAAGCCACACATACACATAGAGGCGCACAGGGGAGAGTGTTTGGTTACAGATTGTATTACTATGTATGTGAACAAAAGTTATTCTCCCCTTTGCAAGGCCTTAAGTATTTTCAGACCGCCTCCGTGATCTAATGGTAGAGCGTCCGTCCGCCCGGAGAGCGGAAGGTCCGGGGCTCGATCCCCAGCCGCGTCATACCAAAAGACGTTAAAAGATGGTACTTGTTGTTACCCTGTCTGGCGCTCGGCATTAAGGGGCTAAAACAATGGTCGGCTCGGAGTCAGTATACTGTGTCTGAGTGGGGTATTCATGTTAAACTGCGGCATGGTATCTCAGTGTGCTAACAGTATAAATCGGCATCAGTCCGGACTAGTACAAGCAGCCACACACACACATACACGTGCATTCACGTCGCTATATAAGTGCAATAATCTTGGACGCGACGCTAAACTCCATTTCAACTCACCTCACCTTAAGTATTTTCAAAGTTTCCTCTCCTTCTATTAGCTTTAGACCAAAGTTTGTTTGTTTGTTTGCTGAGTCGCATTCAGCAATATTCTGGCTATATGGCGGTGATATGTATATAATCGAGCCTGGACCAGACAGTCCAGTGATTAACATCATGAGCATCTACACAATTGGGATACTATGACATGCATCAACCCAGTCACCGAGCCTGACCAACCGATCCAGCTCCAGCTCGCCCCCATGTATTTTTATTGCTTATGTACATTAAACGTTTGGAGTTTTTATTTCCGAGTTGTGGTACCCGATATCATCCATAATCGTCAGCGAGGATGAAAATAATAAGGAAGAGAATTTATGAATGTCAATTTCTTTATAATGAGGAACACAACGTTTCGGAGTATATGCTTACTCCTTCATCACCTAATAAAGGAGTAAGCATATACTCCGAAACATATACTCCGTAAGCATATACTCATGTGACTACATTCATCACTGCCCTGGTGAGACATTCATTTGCGGAGACTTTAATCAGATAGTGAGTGAGTGAGTTGGGTTTAACGCCGCTTTTAACAGTATTCCAGTTATGTCGCGGCGTGTCATGCAACTTAATGTGGGAGGAAAGCCCGAAGTGATGCAGGTCTCAGACGTTTACCACTTCGGTGAAACCCACGAGCACGGGTATGGTGTTGACAAACCTAGAAACATAATCGGGGCGAACGGGATTCGAACCCACAATCATAGGTTTCTGGCGTGCCCAAGGGACGCAACTCTGCACAGCGAATCGCGGTGCTTGAGGCGACTGTGCCACCCGTGCCCACTTAATCAGATAGTATCCGCTTTTGGTAATATTATAGACTTTATTGAGGGAGTGGATATTTTACTTGCGAGATGTGATAGATAATACAATCAATAACTATGGCCGATTGCTTTCAGACTTCTTGGTGAATGCAAGCTATTGTCATATGAATGTGTGTGTCACCTTGCGGTCCGTCTGTGGTTCACTACTGCCCTACGAGAACTTTAGTAACTTTAATGTGGTGAGGCCTGATGATGTTTTTAATAACGCTGGTTGTGTGGGTGATATTAATCCGCAGAATGTTTTCAGAATGTACTCACATGGTCAGTACACTGTGACATTCAGATAAAAAAGAGTGAGGCGAGTGCAAGTCAACCTCAAGTCAGATTTAAGTTTGGCTCATCGGTCATACCAGATACTGTTATGCTTGTTTCTTGTTTGTTGTTTAACGCCGTACTCAGCAGTAGTCTAGCTATATGACGGCGGTCTGTAAATAATCGAGTCTGGACACGACAATCCAGTGATTGACGTCATGAGCATCAATCCACGCAATTGGGAAACGATGACATGCATCAACCAAGTCAGCGAGCCTGACCACCCGATCCCGTTTGTCGCCTCTTACAAGCATATTCACCTTTTACGGCAAGCATGGATTGTTGAAGACCTATTCTACCCCGGATCTTCACGGGTGAGATACTGTTATGTATTCTGATAATGTATCTCAGTCTTTACGTCATTCTATCTGTAAACTAACGGCAGATGCAACAAAATAGAATTGACATAGCCTATAATAAATTTGTGGATATCGTGTTGTGAAATGAGCAAGTACCAAGTGAAAGGATTCTTTTAAATGCCAAAAACAGTCATAAAAAACGGTGCAGTCGCAAGGAGTGGAGGACATCAGAATTATCTGATATACTTAATGGAATGATCTGTGTATAACGCTAAAGAAGTGGAGTAAGTGTAAAGAACCTAGAAGAAAGTTCGATGGAAGCATAAATACATAGGTACCTGTAAACGGAAAGTCTTTGGTTGACAGGTGCAGAGAGCAAAGCGTGGTTTACAACGTACGACTTTGTTAGACTGTGAGTGAGAGCGAGTTGGATTCTAACGCCGCTTTTAACAGTATTCCAGTTATATCGCGGCGTGTCCGCTTAATGTGGGAGGGAAAGCCCAAAGTGATGCAGGTCTCAGATGTTTACCACTTCGGTGAAACTCACGAGCACGGGTATTGGTGCTGACAAACCTAGAAACATAATCGGGGAGAACGGGATTCGAACCCACAATCATAGGTTTCAGTTTCTGCGCATAGAAAATTTTCCCAGATTTGATAATCACAAATTTGCCAGGATATTGTTTTTAATTATCTTATCACAACGTAGAGGGCCCCCAACGTAGCACTTTTACAACTGCATTCCCTGTGAGACGCACTTTTAGTATTTATTCCTGATTTAATGATTATTAATAATTAATGTATTGATATCACAAAATGAATTATTGATATGAACAAATTATAATTAATTATATGAAACAATTAGTGATATCATGAAATAATTATTGATGTCACAAATTCGGATCTTAAATGTATTTCGTAATATCTAAAAATGTATTTTATGATATCACTAAATTGAATATATATATCTATATATCTTTTTTGATACCATAAATTCAATTTTTCGATATCAATAATGTTTGGATATAGATCTGGGTCTATCGATCTAGATCTAATACTCGAATAAGTGATAATAATTATTCTATTTATGACTGTCATGAAATAATGGTGAATTTTAGAAATCAATCAATTTAGATCCGAATGTGATATAAAACAGGATAAGGTACCGAATTCCAGGTACGGATAAGCCAGACCAGAGGCCAAAGTTGTTAGGCTTCCGTGGGAAAATGTTTAGTTTTCTTCCCTTCGAGGTCTGCAAGAACTCTGCACAGCATATGTGTTCATGCATCTCTGCAAGGAGCTGTCAAAACTCCATACTGCGTGACAGGACTCGCGTGTAGTGCTCTCAATTCTAACGAAGCGTCGTGAGAAGGTTTCACAATATGGACCATTGGTGAGCTTTGACTACAATAACATGCTGTTTTATTTTCATGTTGTTTAATTATTTATCGATATTCACCAAGTGACAGTCAGACCAATGCATGCCTTAAAAACCATGCTCGTTTGGTGCGTTATATTTGGTGAACGTCGAAGTTGTATTTGTGTTTAAACAAATGTGATAAATTTCATTGATATACACCGATGGTCGATTTCCCCTTGGTTTAATAATCACTAAATGGCTAAACCGTACCAAATATTCACGTCCGATCTGTAACTGATTTTGAGCTTTCGTACTTTATTTGGCTGACTCCAAAACCCATTTGGACGACCAGTACCCGTATTTTCATATTTGTTCATAATCATTGATTCACATATTATTCCACCATACATTTTGGTCACTTTTAATTCAATAAACATTTATGGACACTTTCAAGGTAAACAATATATTCATAGCAATATTTTTTTCACACAGTCCACACAAGTTCTTGGAATTCTTGGGTTACCAAGAAGTTTACAGTCAGTAATTGGACTTAGCATGTGTTGTTATATGAAACACTAAACAAACAATACCTTAATTGAAAACCAGTTTAATCATTGTTTTGTGGTAGAGCTTATACTTTTCAGAATTAATAGAAGTACAAAGCAGATTTTCCTGAATCTTTCATGCTATTCTTTCATTAAAACATCCTGTGTCACTACAGCATCTACAGTGTCAAATGTACTTTACAGGTAATTGCTACAGATAACAATAGAAGTTTAAAATCATATTAAATTTTCAATGTGTACAAATCCAATTATTGGGGTATGAGTCGTCAAGTTGACTTAGTACGGGTGGGTATAGGTTAGGGTTGGGACAAGTCCAAATATACTACCCGGGTACCTGCCCCCTATTCCCCACCCCTACCCGGGTACCTGCTGTAGGTCATAAGTTGGGCACAAAATGTTCAGTTGGGGATTGTGTCACCGGAGCCCTGGAAAAAAGTGTTAAGATATGGTATAAAACGATCTGATTGTGTATACACTGAAGTTGACTAAAGCTTTGTCTTTACTAATACATATAAAAGTCAGAAGGAATGCGTGCATAGTCAGAATGAAATGTGAACATTAGCGACTTGTACTGGTGTAACCATGGAATATTGTTATTATTGCCATTTAACCATTATCACAGGACCCACCCAACCCGAGTACCCGAGTTACCTGTCCCAGCCCTAGTATGGGTTAGCCAACGTCTGTGTACATGTCTGCCAAAATATATTCAACGCATGGACCTATGTAGGTACGGATTGTCCAGTTCCCCTTACATGAGTACTATATAGTCTGTAACCTATTGATGACAATATGAACGTAGGAAATCTTTGATAGGCATTTAGAAGTTGGAAGAACATGAATACATGACACTTTTATATGGATAGAAACTTCTTTTATTCTTTGTCATGATGTTTCAGAGCCTTGGACTTCCGCTTCTTTCAAAAATAAATTTCATCAAAAATTCATGTAAAATCAAATCATGACATAACAGTAGTAGATTCAAATGCATTCATGTAACACCGACAAAGGAAGCACCTTGAGGCTTGAGCACCATGCATTGACAGTGAGTGAGTGAGTATGGTTTTACGCTGTTTGAGCAATATTTAAGCAATATCACGGCGGGAACACCAGGGCTTGATTAACACTATGTTAAAGAGGCAGAATTAATACAACTATGGTAAAAACCTTCATTGAGGACAGACATTGTTTGATGATCAGTGGAACAGAGGCTTCTCTCATTGTTGAGGTATTTAATAACTGCAAAAAAAGTTTTAATATAAGCTCCTAGTTTTGACTGATCAGTGTTATTTGATTTTGTTAAAATCCATTTGGAACTGGTGCTGACTTTGTTTGTTATTACTTATGAGGTAAAAAGGTTGTCAGTTTTGACCATTTGTGAAAAATGTGTGTGTGTGTGTGTGTGTGTGTGTGTGTGTGTGTGTGTGTGAGTGTGTGTGTGTGTGTGTGTGTGTGTGAGTATGGGGCTGCTTGTACATGTGGTTTCTACTTATTCGAAATGTGCCTCTGTTCACCCAGTAGTAAGTGGGTACCCAGTAGGATGAGATGGTAATGTGGCTGTTAACCTTCTAGCACCTTACAGGCAGCTTTGGGTTGTATACTCTCCAGGGAGCTGAGAATGAAAATGAATGCTCACCGGGGTAATAATGTAGCGCTTTGAGCATGAACTGCTACATGGAGGCTAGCACTTTATTATTATAGTCCCTTCTGATTCCCATGTATAGTGCTAGCCCACGGAAATACCTTGCTGCAGTTTGACATGAATACCCCACTCAGACACAGTATACTGACTCTTAGCAGACCAGTCCTTGTTTTAGCCCCTTAATGCCCAGCGCTAGACATGGTAACGACAAGTACCATCTTTTAACGTCTTTTGGTATGACGCGGCCGGGGATCGAACCCCGGACCTTCCGCTCTCTGGGCAGACACTCTACCACTACACTACGCGGGTGGTTGGGTGGTGGAGGAGCGTGGTGATGGCTAGTCATGAAGTGTTGGCTAGTCATGCCTAGTTTTGTTGCATAATGATTGATATTGTTAAAAGCAGTGGAAAATGTCACTCACTCATAGCTGAAGATGCTTCTAACATATATTTCAGGTATAACAACCCTTAGTGTGGAATGGGCAAACAGGACTATCACTTTCAAGATGAACAACGTTCTAACCTCCCAGGATGTGTAAGTTTCTGTTTCAAGCATAGATTTATCTAAACCTGCTGAGAAGCAAATGCTCGTAACAATTCCCAAATTGGAATTAAAAATTTGCCAAGCCATGTTATTATGGTAATGTGAGGTAGGTGAAATTGGGTTTGACGACACGTACAAGATTATTGCACTTATATAGCGATGTGCATGCATGTGTGTGTAGTGTATTATATGGGGGTTGCCATTACCATTGCCACATGAGTACTCTAAGTGTAAGTTCTAGCTGTATTAGGGGCAGTCTGGTAGCCTAGTGGTTAAAGCGTTCGCTCATCACGCCGAAGACCCGGGTTTGATTCCGACATGGGTACAATGTGTGAAGCCCATTTCTGGTGTGCCCAGCCGTGATATTGCTGGAATATTGCTAAAAGCGGCGTCAAACCATACTCACTCACTCACTCACTCTAGCTGTATTATAAATCATGACAGTTATCAGAGATCGGAGATTTTGTTTTTTTCAGAGCTCCAGATAACTTTTTGAGCATTTGATTTTTATTACATTTTTCATTGGGTAACCAATTTTTTTTCACTCATCTATTTATCACTTTATTGTTTTTTTCCCCACATTAATGAACATTTTAAGATTTAAAAAGAATGAAATGAATTTTAGATGTATATAACTGTTTTAAATTTATAGGCTTGACTCGAAAGTAGATTAGCTCGTAATGGTGTTTCGGAAATTAGCTCCTTTGTACGCATGTTGAAAAAGCTTCATTGGGTATTTACGCTAGCTGTTTTTATACATTTGAGTTTTTCATTTAATGCATGCATTTCTGTATGCAGGTTAATTGAACGTAATTGGCTTTTGGATATTTTGTTTTTGTCAGGGGGGTTGGGGGGTTGGGGGGTATTTTACGCAAATAAGCTGCTTATCTTTAGCTCTGTTATTTAGATAAATTTATGGGACCTTAAGCCACATTAAACTCCATTTCAGCTAATCTCACCTCACTTCAGTAATTTGTTAATCCAGGGCCTGCTTGCACAAAGTGATCTTAGCGCTAAGAGGATCGTAACTCTCATACTTTAACATAGTCTTGCAATAGTCGTAGCGCTAAGATTGCTTTGTGCAAGTGAACCCAGGTGATTCTACCTGTAATGAGAGAAAATCAAAAGTTCTTTCCCTTTCCTTCTCCAGCACTGCGATGTTGGACAGGTATGGAGAGACAGTTCTGCACTGTTCTGTCCACATATCGCGACGCATCCACGAGCACGGGAACCACATTGTCATGCACTTTGCCTGTGCACTCCTCAACTCTGCCGGAGGACTGCTCCACATGAAAAACCTCGACCACGATCGGCATATACAGCCCAAAGACCTCGACACTTGGTGGGGCGGGATGGAGAGCAACATCGCCGACATCCTTTCTGGGGATGATATATGCAACTACTTTGATCTGATCGGTAACTATGATGACAAGGATCTGTACCTCTTTGTGAAGGCTGCTGAACACCTGTGTACTATAGACTACCACTGCCGACTTCCTACAGACACTGCCACACACGAGGTTTCGTATCGGTCCGCACTGAAGATTCTCACCAATACTGGAGAGGTAGGATATTTGAAGACTCTTCCACCTATCCCAAGGTCATTTCAGTGGAAAAAGACAGAGGACACTTTGAAGCAGGAAGGGAAACAGATTCAGTTCAAGATGCTGACATCGGGGAGAGACTCCCATGCGAAGTCCATGCCGGACAAGATTAGGTATTACTGTACCAAATATATTTCTGCTTTTGCCAACCATCAAGGGGGGCATATCTATTTTGGGATTGAAGACACGTCTGCCGCTGTGTTAGGAGAAGCAATGACAGAAGAGGAACAAGACAAGACAGGTGATTCCTGATTAATGTTGAACCTGTTTGATTGAATTTCATGATCTAAGACATTTTGATTAACTTGTGACTTAAATATGTTTTACATTTCTGGAGTTTTTAACATAAAAGATGTACTGCACACAGGTTTATATGTTTATGACTCCAGAGTAAGTGAGTGAGTTGGGTTTAACAAATTTTAAACAGTATTCCAGTCATATCACGGCGTGTCAGCTTAATGTGGGAGGAAAGCCTAAAGTGATGCAGGTTTCAGACATTTACCACTTTGGTGAAACCCACGAGCACGGGTATGGTGCTGACAAACCTAGAAACATAATCGGGGCGAACTGGGATTCGAACCCACAATCATAGGTTTCTGGTGTGCCCAAGGGACGCAACTCTGCACAGCGAATCGCAGCGCCTTAGACGACTGGGCCACCCGTGCCCCCTTTTGACTCCAGAAGAAACATATGCTCATGATGTCGATCACTAGCTTGTTTGGTCCAAACTCAATTATTCACAGCCTGCCGTCATATAGCTGGAATATTTCTGAGAGTGGCATTCAAAATCAAACAAACCAAGATATATAATAGTAAAAAAATAGCTGTAGAAATATACTGAAATGTTTCTTAGCCCAAATACTGATAACAGATATGGACATACCTAGAAAAAGAATGAAATTGTTCCCTCAGGATAAGTTCATCATTAAACTAACTGACTCATACTAGCAAGCTTGTACAGGTCTTCATGTATATATAATGAATGATAGTACACTTTGGTATTAAATTTCATTATTTGATATATTTGTTGTATATTTGTCAATACAAAACTGCAAAAGTATCAATTTATAAGAGTAAGAGCATCTAAATTTTATTGCACTTTTTGTCACCTCTTTGGTGTCCTTTTGGAATTGAGTGGAAGAAAATTTCATGAAATTTTTGTTTGTTTCAGTTGAGAAGATCAACAATAAGATGAAGAGTGTGATCTGGGGGGACGAGGGTTTCGTGGCGGAGCGTGGCCGACACTGGGACATCACATTCCACAACATACTGGGCTGCAGCGCCAGGGTGAGTGAGGGAGTTCCCCTGGTACTGATAGCTACTCCTTCTGTTACATATTGATCCTGTTCAAGTTAACTTCAGGGCGGTCGGGTAGCCTAGTGGTTATAGCGTTCGCTCTTCATGCCGAAGACCCGGGTTCGATTCCCGACATTGGTACAATGTGTGAAGCCCATTTCTGGTGTCCCCCGCCGTGATATTGCTGGAATATTGCTAAAAGCGGCGTAAAAAAACATATTCACTCACTCACTCACTCAAGTTAACTTCGCGCCAAATACTCTGAAGTTGTGTTTTTTATGACACATTTATATTTCTATAATTTTGCAAAGGGCTGTTGAAGACACTATTGTCAATGCTATTATATAGTACATGTATATAGCTTTTCAAAGAATTAAGCACATGTGTTTGGGGATTTACTGGATTCGAAATGCTGCGGCAAAATTAAAAACAAATAATAAGAAAATACAGAGTGCACAGTAAATAAACGATTTTGGACCAGACATTCCAGTGATTGTCATCGTGAGCATTGATCTAGCAATTGGGATATGATGACATGCATCAACCAAGTCAGCAAGCCCGACCACCCAATCCTATTAGTTGCCACTATGACAAACATAGTCGCCTCCATGACAAGCATAGTTGCCTCTTATGACAAGCATAGTCACCTCTTATGACAAGCATAGTCACCTCTTATCACAAGCATAGTCGCCTCTTATGACAAGCATAGTCGCCTCTTATGACAAGCATAGTCGCCTCTTATGACAAGCATAGTCACCTCTGATGACAAGCATAATCGCCTCTGATGACAAGCATAGTCGCCTCTTATGACAAGCATAGTCGCCTCTTATGACAAGCATAGTCCCAACATGGGACTTCTTTGTGAGAACAGGTCCCAAACAACCCATGCTTGTTGTATGACGTGACCCAATGGATCGGGTGGTCAGGCTCGGTGGTTGATAGTGTAAGAGTGAATATTATCCTACCCTATTTTTTATCCCTGGAATGAAATTCTCTAGTGTCAAGATGATTCTCCCTAGTGCATTTGAACCCATACTAGTGTGGCACTAAGGTAGGACACTACACTCTAGGGTAAAACTTCCCCCGGGATAATATTTAGGTAGGATATAATCCTTGCTTACAATAGTGTGTCATTGTACCCTGGTGGCGTGGATCATTTCTCATAATATCGATCACTGGATTATCTGGTCCAGACTTGTTATTTACAGGCCACTGTCATATATCTGGAATATTGCTGAGAGTGGTATTAAACAACAAATATACAAACAAACAGTAATAATAAGTATTTGAAATGCTGTACTTCCAGGAGCGTCGAGTGGTGGTGGTGATATCTGTGTGCAGGTTCCCAGGGGGAGTGTTCACCTCCTGCCCAGAGAGCTACTACCTAGATAAGTCAGGCCAGGTGAAGGCTTTCACCTACACCCAGTGGAAGCTTGCTGTGCTGAATCAAGTCAGGGGTAATTGTCTCCCTTTGCTTGCTTGGTGTGCTTATGTTTCAACCAATCTGTGTGTAGGTGCCATAAAATCGTGATGAGATTTGAACCACGGACCTTCTGATCAGAGGTCGGACGCCTTGTCCACATGACCAAAGAGTTTAACCCAGTCAGCAATCTGACAAGGTAAGGATGTCATCTGTGGGATGACTACACACCCTGCTACATACTCCCTCATCAACAGAAGGCACGTCCCGGGCCGCATAGTAGGGTACTGAGGCTTATTTTGCTCAAATTTAACATGAACATGCTCAGCCCCACGTTGGGCGCCAATGTAGTGGCCATAAAATTTCCGAGTCCAGTTAGGGGATTCGAACCACGGATCTTCTGATCAGAGGTTGGACGCCTTGTCCACATGACCAAAGAGGTTAACCCCGTCAGCTATCTGACAAGGTAAGGATGTCATCTGTGGGATGACTCCACGTCCTGCTACATGTGCAACTGCCCAATGCATGCAACGTGCAAACAATTCTCTGCTCATTGCTTGCAGTGGGCAATAGTTGTGAATGAAAAATATTTTTCCAAATATTTCACAATATGAGCAACCTGCTTGCTCAGTTCACGCAATGGGCAGGTAACTGTTCTGCCCAAAGCATGCAACTGAAATTGGTATTGTTTTACATGTTTTGTTTTCAATAAAGTAAACTCTATTATTAAGTGAATATTCTGTAATAAATAACAACCAAACAAATATGTGATCTCAAGTAACTTTTGACAAGCAAACTCTCTCAATTTGAGTGGATATAATTGTGTGTGTAAGAACAATTCAGTGAACAGATCTTTGGAAAAAAACTTGGTGAACAGATCCTTATAAGGCTAAAAAAATAATAGTCTTGGTTCTCAGGCACTGCCCACATCATCATAAAGTTCATTGCACATTTCGTTTTTGTTTCCATTTTCAATTATTTTTGTGCATTGTGTTTATGTATTAGGATTTTTATATTATTTTGAAAATGGAAATAAAAACAAAACATGCTGCAGGCTTTATAATGATGCAGGTGGTGCCTGAGAACCAAGACTATTATTTTTTTAGCCTAAAATAACTTTGTCCTTTTGACTTCTGTGAATAAGATTTTAAAACTCATACACGTCATTGCCCATTGCATGCATTGCACAGTTGTGCAGATTGGGTGTAAGATATACACTGTTACGTAGGAATATTGAAGGTCATGTCATTTTTTCGCCAGGAATGGTCAGAGGTTGCAATCCAGGAATAGTACCAAAGAACAAATGGTGAATTGGTGATAACATAATCCAAACATACAGCAATAATTATTTTTTTAAGTCGACTGGAAACCATATTTCACTTCTTGAACAAGGCTTTTAAGTTTACTGTGTTTACATTTTCTGTCAGTTTTGTTCACTTCCAATTTGTAGAAAAAAAATTGAGAACTGGTTCTGAATTTTAGGCAACCATCTTGGGAATTGTTTGTTGTAGTTTCAAACCAGCAGACTGGTGTGAAATTTGACGTCTGAACCCTTCCACTGTGTGTGCATCAGGTGATTGTGCTTGGGGTGCATTTTAGATTTATCACTGTTTATGAAAGTGAAAAATTCAGTCATAGTCATATAGTCGTGCCCAGGATTTTCACCATGCTCTGTCATTCTCAAAAGACCTTGAACATCAGTATATTTTGATTTTGCGTGTACTTTTTGTGAAATTATTTTCTCACAGGGAAATGTGATGGCCTCATACATAGAGGTTATCACACGAGTTTGTTTTTGGTGTTAAATATCCTGTATTAGGAATTAACGTTGTGTTTATTGAACCTCGGCAGTCAGATGTCCACACAGCGACAAAATGAAACAAGGTAACAATTCGGACATATTTCGGCCAAATCCAACTGTTTTATGTTGGGGAGGTCAAAGGTTTAGAAGCACAAGTGTCGAAACTGATCCAGCTTGTGCCCAAACTTGTTAAATGCCACAGCTACGTCCTTGTTTGACACTAATTTTCGGTATCCTACACACTTATTTTGATAATGATTACAATTATTCCAGTAATTTGTCTGGATCCCAGATCCATGTTGTGCGTAAACACTGAAAGTAGTTTCAACTGACCTTTTATATTTGCATATTTTAGCTGTATAATGTATAAACTTACTCAGCGTTTGTCCTTTCATTTTACCGAGAACTGAAGTGATGATGTGTCCCAGTGTGTTTTGATCCTACAGACATGTCAGATAGATTTGGTCATGAAGACTCATTATTTTTGTCGCTGTACAGACAAGCTGGAGTTGCACAGCCGGTTCATGAAGCTGCCCCTGCTGACGCCTGGATCACGTCTTGTGTTTGGACTGCCTCACACTATACCCAGAATCAAGGAAAAGGTGTTGAACTGTACGTGTTCTCTGTAGCAACTCTTTGTCAGAGGTTGGGCTTCAGCAACCATGCTTGTCGTAAGGGGCGACTAACGGGATCCGGGGTCGGACTCGCTGACTTGGTTGATGCATGTCGTCGTATCTTAATTACTTAGATTGATGCTCATGAAGACACTCACTGGATTGACTGGTCCAGACTTGAGTATTTACAGACTGCCACCATATTGCTGGAATATTGTTGAGTGCGTTGATAAACAACAAATTAATTGCTAGAGGGTGCTTGGCATTTGGAATGAACAATTAAGTTCAGAAATCTTTAAGCAGTCAAGACTTAGATTATTGTCAATTCTGATTTGTCAGTTGATCAATAAACACATAAGCTCCCATATTAATTTCTAATGGGGGATTATTTAATTCTTTCATAGGAAAATACCCTGGGTCTTCTGGCAGTCTGATGCACTGGGCACTTCTAGCTTAACAGAAATAAGGGAATAGAAAGCATGCTGAATTAATCCAGAGGACTAGGAGAAACATCATCTCACTAGTCCTCAGAGTTTGTAGCTAACTCTGCTTGACTCAGACTCAGGGGTGGTCAGGTAGCCTTGTGGTTAAAGCGTTCGCTCGTCACGCCGAAGACCGGGTTCGATTCCCGACATGGGTACAATGTGTGAAGCCCATTTCTTGTGTCCCCCGCCGTGATATTGCTGGAATATTGCTAAAAGCGGCGTTAAACCACACTCACTCACTCACTCAGACTCAGGTTTACTTTTGGTTTGGTTTGTTGTTTTATGCCGCACTCAGCAATATTCCAGCTATATGATGGCAGTCTGTAAAAAAATCAAGTCTGGACCAGACAATCCAGTGATTGATATCATGAACATCGATCCACGCAATTGGGATCGATGACATGCATCAACCAAGTCAGCGAGCCTGACCGCCCGATCCTGTTAGTTGCCTTTTACGACAAGCATAGTCACCTTTTACGGCAAGCATGGGTTGCTGAAGACCTATTCTACCCCGGAATCTTCACGGGTCTCATGTTCACTACTTTGCTCTTCTGTCAGTTTTCTTCAGCTTCCATTTGTCGCAAAAATGAAGCTTTGAGAACTGGTTCAGAATTATAGCCCTCAAATGTTACTAGTAAGTGAGGACTACCATCATTGCATTTTTTCTTGTCCCCAGCACAATTTAGAAGTCTTGGGCTAGGGGACTAGTGTGAATTTCAAAGGCTGTGAGACCCATGAAGATCCGGGATAGAATAGGTCTTCAGCAACCCATGCTTGCAGTAAGAGGCAACTATGCTTGTCTTAAAAGGCGACTAAAGGGATAGGGTGGTCAGGCTCGCTGACTTAGTTGAGGCATGTCATCGTATCTCAATTGCATGGATCGATGCTCATAATACCAATCACTAGATTGTCTGGTCCAGACTCGATTATTTACGACTGCCGTGATATAGCTGGCATATTGCTTAGTGTGGCTTTAAACAACAAACAAACAAACAAACAAACGAAGGCTGTGATATGCTTGATAATCCAAGGTGCATTTATAGCAGGCCATCATTTTGAGTATGATTACTGTTTCAGTGAGGACAGGATCCAATCTTTATCCCAAGCATTTCCTGAACACAGTAGGATCTCCAGGAATCAAGACTGCCATAAAGGACATCCTTGCAATGTTTGCCGCCGAGCCTCACCTCGCTCTGGCTTTACATACATTCGGCATTGGCAGTGTTCCAGAATTCAAATCTGACTTTGTCGCAGACATTCTTGTCCTCAGTCATACCCATGGCCTTCACTTGCTCTGCCTGGCCGAAGATCTGCCCCGAGATAAGTCTTGCTACTTCCACCGCTGCCAGCAGGTCGCAGAGTCTTTGAAGAAGAAGCTAGTTCACAATGGGGGATGTACTGAGAGATTTGGCATCTGTGTCCATGTTGTAGACATTGAGGATCCGCTCTTCGTCCAGGAAATTCGGATGGATTTAGAAACATCCTGGTATCCATCCACCTTCCATGCAAATACAGGGAAGTTGGACCACATCTTGACGTCTCTGATTATTGCCATGGCAACATACAAGCCTCATGAAGCTGGAACGGAGCAAGAAGAGTACTACTTCCTGTTGACGTGCGATCAGTTTGAGCTGCTGTGTCAGCACCAGTTCACCAGGGAATTGTGGGTACACGGTCCTCCGGGGGCAGGGAAGACGGTCGTGGCTCTGCAGATGATCAGAGAACTGTGTCGCCGTGGATGTACTTACCGCAACATTCTCTATATTGCCGAGAATGAACTCTTGTGCTCTTATGTCAGGTGAGTGTCAAGATGCGCATTCGGGTAAACCCCTGTCTCAAGTCCTTGAATGGCATTTAGAAGTGATACACATGAGAGAGAGATAATATGGATATCAACTTCTTTATGATGAGAAAGATTATTATTCACCTGTTGAAGGAGCAAGCATATTCTCTGAAATTTTGCGTTCCTCATAATAAAGAAGTTGACATCCATACATTCTCTCTTAAACCCGGTCAGTACATGCCAACGGATCACTTGATCCTTTCGTCATCTTAGGATACAATGAATTACCGTATTTGACATAATAAGCGCCCCACTCCAATAAGCGCCCATGGCGGAATTTGCTAATATATTGGCTAGTGAACAATCCCAATTAGCACCCCTTCCAATTGGTCAATGTTCACAAGACTTATTTATTTGCGTACAATAGGCACTCATGTGTTATGTGCACCCTTAATTATAGGCAATTAAATTCTAGAAAAGAATGTTTTATTATTTGTGAACACTGTTGAAGCTATTTCTAAACATCAACTGTGGATGGATGTGATTCACATGAAGTATGTTTGATTGGAATATGTATATGGTCTATTTCAACAAGAGGAGAAGAAGGGGAATCTCATAGCGATTTTACGACCCGTGAAGATTTGGGGTAGAATAGGTCTTCAGCAACCAATGCTTGCCGTAAAACTATGCTTGTGACTAACCTTGTCCAAAGAGTTGACTAACGGGATGGGGTGGATAGGCTTACTGACTTGGTTGATGCATGTCATCGTATCCCAGTTGCGTGGATCAAAGCTCATAATGTCAATCACTGGATTGTCTGTTCCAGACTAGATTATTTACAGACTGCTGTCAAATGGCTGGAATATTGCTGAGTGCGGCATTAAACAACAAACAAACGTCGCGATGTAAGTTCAATAATCTTGAACGTGATGTTAAACCCCATTCCACCTGACCCCTAGCATCTTGATTATTTACAGACTGCCTTCATATAGCTGGAATATTGCTAAGTGCAGCTTTAAACAACAAACGAACAAACATAGCGATTTTAACGTCTTCGTAGCCTAAATAAGTTGGGGAGGGGAAAGCTTGAATAATTCATGGCCTTATGAATTTAGTTTGTTAAATAGTTTGTTCCTAGTTCAATAAGTTTCACAACTAATTTCTTCTGATCGTTGTACTTTTAGTTAGTGCTGCATTTTTTTGCATTACCCGGTAATGATTAAATAAGCAGTCTGTGAAGTTATTATTGTTGATGTATTTATTTATAAGAAATGACTTCAATGTGTTTTGGCATTTATGAAGTTTCTAAACATGAAAATCATGTGCATGGCTTTACATAACCGCAAATAATATTGAAGTCAATTCTTAAATCAGAGATTGGTTTTATGATTTTATCTGTATTTATTTCCATAACTCTGTTTTCTCCAGGTCCTTTGAACTATGTGACGTTGTGACGAGGCGAGACTTGATGCAGACTGCACAAGACCCCGACAACTTCCGTCTCAGGTTCTTTTCTGTGCTCAACGTTGTGGTGGACGAGGCACAGAACTTCAAGGACCGAGATGGGGACTGGTATTCATTGGCTCAGAGTTTAGCCAATGGTAACTTCCGAGACAAACTGGACCAGACAGAAGGTTATTTCTGGGTGTTCATGGACTATGCTCAAAAAGTTCATAAGTTTAAAGCAGGGTTACCTGGGCTAATTGGGAAAAATAATTACATGTTAAGTGAGATTTCTAGAAACTCCAAAGAAATATTTGAATATGCTTCCAAGTTTATGAGGCTGAATGAGTCAAATGAAGACGACAGCTACATGAAAGATTCTCCCCGATTAGGACATAGTGATACCTCCGGTCCTGGGGTGAGTATTATTAAGTGTGAGAAGTCCTCAGTGGAGGACACGCTCATGAAGGTCATCAGGACATGTGCAGAGGACGGAGTCAAATTGGAGGACATGGCCGTTCTGCTGGGGAAGAAGATGGATGCTGAGAAGGTAGAAGGTCATTTCAAGGACAAGCTTGAGGACATGGTTCGACAGGTGGAGAGGGAGAAAGGTGCAGAGGTGGATCTGGAGAAGGAGGGGATTCGGGAAGTAGGGACTACTGATGCTGATGACTGTGTTAAGGATGAGCTTGGGAAGGGTTTTGGGAGAGGGATGATAGTTGATACAGTTCGTAGATTCAGTGGGTTAGACAAACCTATCGTCATTGGTCTCGATCCTCGCATCAATGAGGAGCATGCAGACATCAACAAGTTCATTGTCAACCTGGCCACACGAGCGAAGCAGGGGCTTGTTATTATCACAACCTCTGATGAGGTCATGAAGAAACTAAACGCATAGTCTATAGATGTATGAGAGTTGATGAATGCAAGTTGTTTTGAGGTGCAGTCAGGAATATTACAGCCTTCACACTGATGAGATTTGTTTTTAGTCTGGACCAGGCAAACCAGTGATTGAAAGCATGAGCATCAGAGGATTTTTGCAACCAACAGTGTGATGGTTCTTGCAAGGGTTCCCATCATGCCCTCATGTGACTGACTTTGGTTTGACTGTTGTTTTTCATTTTGTTTGTTTTTCATTTTGTTTGTTGAAATACCCACTTGTTCAAGTATTTATTGTTTCTTTCATGTTTGTTTGCTGGATAAATACATCCAGGGGTTTTTACTTTAAGAAAAGGAATTTTTATTGTGTTTCATAGTTGTTGCTTATTGTTTTAAATTTTGGAAGAAACCAAAAACTCCAAAGCTGTTTTCGGTTAGCAGTTGACCTCCTTTGTCTAATGGATGTGCATCTGCCCGGAGAGCAGAAGGTCAGTAGTTAGATCCCTGGCTGCATCTTACTAAAAGATGTTAAAAAATGGTACTTGTTGTTACCCTGCATGGCACTCTAGCATTCAGGGGATCAGTAAAGTGGGCTAGCATTATAAAAATGGTAGAAGTCTGAACAAGTAAGAGCAGCCAAACACAAGTGAGCATGCATGTTGTTATGTTAGTGCAATAGTCTTTAACACAATGTTAAACCCCATTTCACCTCACCATGCTTAGCAATTTGAGTTGACAAGGCCAAGGTCACCTTAGCAGTTGCGAGTTGTCAAGGCCACCTTAGCAGTTCGAGTTGTCAAGGCCAAGGTCACCTTAGCAGTTGCGAGTTGTCAAGGCCACCTTAGCAGTTCGAGTTGTCAAGGCCAAGGTCACCTTAGCAGTTGCAAGTTGTCAAAGCCAAAGTCACCTTAGCAGTTCGAGTTGTCAAGGTCACTGTATAGTTAATTCCAGAAGAAATCTACAATGTTGATTGTTTCCTTGCAGTAGTAAAGTAACCATTTATTGAATTGATTAATATGTTTTATAGATAATAATGGTGTAACGTCAGACTAGATTTTCCCTCACCACATATTTCCAGGTCAATAAGCCTGGATGGTGAAGAAAGAAAACTCAGATTACATGGTAATATTTTGAAAATGCTTGCTGAAATTAGGATATTTGTATTTATTTTGAAACATTCTTGATAAACAATTTTTTATCAGGGACTGATATCAACATGCAAATATTGGGTAGGCAGGTACAACAAGTAGACCTCCATTAGAATCGACCGTGAATGGTGTCTGCATCAATCACAGTGGGCAGAGCTTATTTAGGGTTGTGCTGTATATAGCAAAGCAAATGGTCATGTGTACATGTGACACATTCAAAGCATTTGTGGTCAAAGTGTATTGTGGGGTATATATTTACGGCATTAACCAATGAAATTTGTGTGTCAGCATGACGTCATAGTCTGTCTTACAGACCCTGATACAAATATATCAAATACAGCCCATGCAAGTCTATAATGTTTGGCAAGTCAAAGTGCAGAAAATGAAGAGAGTCACTGGGCTCCTTTTACTTTATTTTTATTTAGATAACTGAACAACTGGTTTTTTCTGTACGATATGTTCATTTCAGAGACTAGATGTTAGTCTACATGACGTCATATTGACCTGGGAGATGACTCGTATAAGTTCCACCCACTGAGAGTGTGGTAGTTCCTACCGCAATTGCCCCTGTAAATGTGTTCCGTGATGGTTTCCTTTGCTCAGTAATGTGACATGAAAACATGACAGTTCTATTGTTTCAATCCAAAAGTTATAAAATTTGAATATTATTTAGGGACTGTTTATTTATTATTGGAAGCGGCGTTGGTGGTGTTGGGGGGATGTCATGCAAAAGTGTCAGTGTATTGGGGGCATGGAAAAATGTTACTTGGATTGTGGGGTGGTGGTCGGGCTAGGCTTTAGTGAAATATGATACACCACCACCCAGATAATAAATGACCAGTAGTAGTATAGGTAATGATGGTTCTGCCGCAACTCCACTGGAGCTGGATTTATTTACCAATACTGCTACTACAGATGGAATTTTTTATGCCAAAATGACTATGCAATTCAATGATAGTCATTAGATTAAGTTAAATTGGCTCTAGCTCACCAATACCTGGGGCCAATCATTGCTTTAGATGAGTTTAAATGGTAATAAAATTTTTTTTTTATTATTTTTATCAATAAAGCGATATTCAATATCCTCGTGGGCTATAGTAAATTTTATCCATTATTAATTAATATTGATGTTTCTTTTAATACGACTATCGTTGAATCGCATCATCATTTTTATACTAATAGAAGCAATGATTGGCCCCAGGTATTGGTGAGCTAGAGCCAATTTAACTTAATCTCATGACTATCATTGAATCGCATTAGCGTTTACGCATAAAAAATTCCATCTGTAGTAGCAGTATTGGTAAATAAATCCAGCTCCAGTGGAGTTGCGGCAGAACCATCATTACCTATACTACTCCAGTTCCTTGATCAGAAGAACATGAGGACCTGCATAACAGCCACATTTTTCTTGATTTATGGCTCATGACTTCACAATTTCTATTATGCCCATAGTGGCGCCCTAGTGGCGCAAGAATAGGCCCATTTCTATGGGTATATGACGAGCAGTGACAAGACTGATAAATATTGATTGTATTGAAAGTCTTAATATGTAACCTTGGCATTTGTCTAAGATACTGATTTTATTTGGATGTATAGCAAAAAAGAATAAAAAATAAATTGTCTGGTAAATGTTTCAGTGATTACATCTGTTACTTGTCAGCTTGGCTGGTCTGGTTGGTCTGTGTGAGGTGTGCTGTTTGCAAACGTGGGGTGGGCTAGTGCTGGATGTGCTTCTATATAGCCACAATACTACAGGGTGGTATAGAATTTTATGTATTGATTCATCTATTTTCTCCGCAATTTTATATGTTTATTCAGGTTTTTACACCACTAGAGTTTTATCTATCAACATAATTTTGACATGTACGCCATAATATCTTGTGTTATTGTTTCATTTATTCATTTATAAATGTTTAACAAATATAATCATGAAGAAAGAATTCACTTTTGTTGTTTGTTGGAATGTTTAGATGTTACAGTTTATGAGATCAGGGGCCAAAGGTGCCTGTTGTATCATCCTCATGAGACAGCACACTGGTAATACAGGTGTCTCACATCACACACGACTTGAACCCCATGAGGCTGCAATATGTGAAACCCATTATTGGTGACTTGAGTTTACATGGGTTCAGGTAACTGTGTGGTCAAAGGCAAGTTGCTGTTACAAGGGAGAACTAGGGCGGTCGGGTAGCCTAGTGGTTAAAGCGTTCGCTCGTCACGCCGAAGACCCGGGTTCGAATCCCGACATGGGTACAATGTGTGAAGCCCATTTCTGGTGTCCCCCGCCGTGATATTGCTGGAATATTGCTAAAAGCGGCGTAAAACCATACTCACTCACTCACTCACTCACAAGGGAGAACTAACATATGGCAGTATTGTGTTGGCCTTGTGGTGGTACCAGTCTTGTGTTGGCCTTGTGGTGGTACCAGTCTTGTGTGGGCCTCACAATGGTACCAGTCTTGTGTGGGCCTTGTGGTGGTTCCAGCCTTGTGTTGGCCTCACAATGGTACCAGTCTTGTGTAGGCCTCACAATGGTACCAGTCTTGTGTGGGCCTCACAATGGTACCAGTCTTGTGTGGGCCTCACAATGGTACCAGTCTTGTGTGGGCCTCACAATGGTAACAGTCTTCTGTTGGCCTTGTGGTGGTACCAGTCTTCTGTTGGCCTCACAATGGTACCAGTCTTGCGTTGGCCTTACAGTGGTACCAGTCTTGCGTTGGCCTCACAATGGTACCAGTCTTGCGTTGGCCTCACAATGGTACCAGTCTTGTGTGGGCCTCACAATGGTACCAGTCTTGTGTGGGCCTCACAATGGTAGCAGTCTTGCGTTGGCCTCACAATGGTACCAGTCTTGCGTTGGCCTCACAATGGTACCAGTCTTGTGTGGGCCTTGTGGTGGTACCAGTCTTGTGTGGGCCTTGTGCTGGTTCCAGCCTTGTGTTGGCCTCACAATGGTACTAGGCTTGTGTTGGCCTCACAATGGTACCAGTCTTGTGTGGGCCTCACAATGGTACCAGTCTTGTGTTGGCCTCACAATGGTACCAGTCTTGTGTGGGCCTTGTGGTAGTTCCATTCTTGTGTGGGCCTTGTGATGGTACCAGTCTTGTTTGGGCCTTGTGGTGGTTCCAGCCTTGTGTGGGCCTTGTGGTGGTTCCAGCCTTGTGTTGGCCTCACAGTGGTACCAGTCTTGTGTGGGCCTTGTGGTGGTACCAGTCTTGTGTTGGCCTGACAATGGTACCAGTCTTGTGTGGGCCTTGTGGTGGTACCAGTCTTGTGTGGGCCTTGTGCTGGTTCCAGCCGTGTGTTGGCCTCACAATGGTACTAGGCTTGTGTTGGCCTCACAATGGTACCAGTCTTGTGTGGGCCTCACAATGGTACCAGTCTTGTGTTGGCCTCACAATGGTACCAGTCTTGTGTGGGCCTTGTGGTAGTTCCATTCTTGTGTGGGCCTTGTGGTGGTACCAGTCTTGTTTGGGCCTTGTGGTGGTTCCAGCCTTGTGTGGGCCTTGTGGTGGTTCCAGCCTTGTGTTGGCCTTACAGTGGTACCAGTCTTGTGTGGGCCTTGTGGTGGTACCAGTCTTGTGTTGGCCTCACAATGGTACCAGTCTTGTGTGGGCCTCACAATGGTACCAGTCTTGTGTGGGCCTTGTGATGGTTCCAGTCTTGTGTGGGCCTTGGGTTGTACCAGTCTTGCTTTGACCTTCTGATGGTACCAGTCTTGTGTCACAGAAATTACACAGCCAAGAAAGCTACAACTGCTAAATCGATAATAACAAGTAAGGGAATGAATGAAGTCAACACTAGTCCAGCAAATCAAGGTGGCCTCTAAAAAATCTATTCTGGACCGGACAAACCTGAGACTTGACTTAAACGCAACTCAACGCCCTTTGATGCACGATGACGCACAGCTGGTTCCAGAGCCAGATCACACGTCCCCCATTATAAGTCATCTCTTGACCGCCTCCGTGGTGTAATGGATGGTACGTCGGTGAAAGATGACACTCTCTTACTTGCCTGGCAGTCGGCATTGGGGGTATAAAATAAAGCATGGTCGACTCGCAGTCCGCATCGTTTGTCCGATGATGGGTATCAAGTTAAACTGCATGGTATCTCTGTGGGCTAGCAGTGTAAAACCGGTTAGTCCCCATTACTAGAAGCAGCCAAACACGTAAACGTACGTCGAAATATTCATGCAATAATCTTGAACGCGACGGTTACCCCATTTCACCAGAGTCAACGCTTTTAACAAACAAGAGGAACATGGGTACTCAGGTTGTAACCCAGAATACTAACAGGGAATAATTTGTATTTTCAAATGCAAAATAAACATTTCTTATGGTCACGTTAACCCAGCATCAACTCAGACGTTGATACATCTTCCCGAGTCAAGATAGTTAACTGACTTGAAAAGTCCAGTTTCCACCCTTGCTGAACCAGGCTGAAATTCCTGGGCTTGATCGTAGCGCCACCAGTGGTTATTATGAGTTATGTCCCTTCTAAGCCTCTCCTATGGACCAATCAGATTCCACCTCTAGTATCACTTGCATTTGTTTCAAACAAAATGGCGGCGTCGAGTCAGGACGATATGATCGATAACCAAGATCCTTATTGTGATAAAACGGGTCTTACGTCGCAAAGTGCATCAAATCACGTGAGCACCATGTTGAAAAAAGATGAAAAGATTTGAATAATATCTGTTGGCAACGAGTTGGCGGTGCACACGCTTTACAAATCTTGCAATCAACCGAAATCTGCACGGAAGTTTATGAACTGGATTTCGATTTCGTTGCGCGATTTAGATTGGACTATGCATAGACTCGTTAGTCAAGCCAAAATGTAACTACATAATACCAGTCTAGTTCATCAAAGGTGGAAACTGGACTTTTATAGTCAGTTAACTCTCTTGCCTCGGGAAGTTGACGTTTATATTACTTGCATTCGCAAGTGCACCACCACCACTAAGTCAAATTATCTCAGTATACAAGTTAGCCCTGCTTTTGATACTATTGATCATGCAATTTTATTACACAACACACGACTCAACACACGACTTGGCATTCGGGGAACAGCTCTCCAGTGGATCCAGTCCTACCTGTCTGACCGAACCATGTCTGTTAAGATCCATGATCGTAATTCTACAACATGCAAAAGGGGGCACGGGTGGCCCAGTCGTCTAAGGCGCCGCGATTCGCTGTGCAGAGTTGCGTCCCTTGGGCACGCCAGAAACCTATGATTGTGGGTTCGAATCCCGGTTCGCCCCAATTATGTTTCTAGGTTTGTCAGCACCATACCCGTGCTCGTGGGTTTCACCGAAGTGGTAAACGTCTGAGACCTGCATCACTTCGGGCTTTCCTCCCACATTAAGCTGACACGCCGTGATATAACTGGAATACTGTTAAAAGCGGCGTTAAACCCAACTCACTCACTCACTACAACATGCAAAAGTCACTATGGTGTACCACAGGGTTCAGTCCTTGGACCTCTGCTTTTCACAATTTACATCCTGCCAATTGGAGATATCATCCAGAAACATGCTCTTAACTTGCACCTCTATGCGGACGATAACCAGATCTACATTTCCTTTAAAACTTCCGAACTGTTTCTGAACCTCGCCGCCCTTGAGCGCTGTATTGATGACATACGATCCTTGATGAGCTTCAATTATCTCAAACTCAATGAAGAGAAGACTGAGTTTTTAATTCTTGGTTCGCGACAGCAAGTCAGAAAGCTTTACCCTGACTCTGTATACCTTCATATTGGTGATACCACTGTGTACCCAACTGCCAGTGCCCGTAATCTGGGAATCACCTTTGATTTAACAATGGCCATGGACACTCATATTTCACTAACCAGCAGAGCATGCTACCATAGCATCTATAACATCAGTAAAGTCCGCAATCTACTTGATACTCCAACAGTTAAATTGTTGATGCAATGTTTTGTGACCTCCAAACTAGATTACTGCAATGCATTGTATGCTAATCTTCCCATGATAGCCATATCAAAGCTACAACGCATTCAGAACTCTGCAGCTAGATGCATCTCTAAAGTTCCAAGATCCAATCACATCAGTCCTGTCCTCAAAGCACTACATTGGCTTCCAGTCTCCTTTCGTATAAACTATAAGATATGTATCATCACTCACGACTGCCTAAACAATAGCGACTATCCAGACTATCTCAAAGATCTTATATCCCTGTACTCTCCAGAGCGTGCTCTCCGATCCTCTGGTGGAACTCTACTGTATCAGCCTCTGTCTACTTCTGCTATGTCTGACCGTGCCTTCTCCTTTTGCAGTCCACAGTTATGGAACTCTTTGCCTTTGAATCTGAGAAACTCTGCTTCTAAGGAAACGTTTAAGTCTCTCCTCAAAACCCACTTCTTCACCTCAGCTTTTCAATAGATCTCCTGATTGTTGGCATATGTACATGGACATTACTTTTTAACTTTGTCACAGCGCCAGTGAGCAACTGTCGATGGATATTAGGCGCTTTGCAAATCAATTATTATTATTATTATAAAAAAATACCAAATTACAATATATATACGTTAACCTTTTGGCACACATCACACAGAACACCCATCATTTATGGTCTAAATAACAATAAAGCATGTTCAACGTGGCAATGTATTTTCATCGACTTGAGGATGACAATGAAGCATGTTTAACGTGCTAATATATTTACACCAGATTTAGGATGACAATGCAATATGTTCAACGAGGCAATATATTTACACCAGATTTAGGATGACAATGCAATATGTTCAACGTGGCAATATATACACATGCACAAAAGTTAAGCGCCACCATATTCATAGTCTCTTGATTTCACGTGTGGGAATCAGAAATACGAAATATGATGATGTATGACTGAATTAGGCTTCCATAGTTTCATGAACCCAAATTTGTCCAGATACCACAAGGAAAGCGTGCTTTACGTGTTGCTGCAGTTCCCCTACCCTATAAATAGTGAAATTCAAGTTTCAGACACGTGGTTGCATTTTGCTCCTGTGTGAGATTCCCCTTCCAATAGAGGTTGAAAACCAGCCATGGTGAGGAGAAAGTTAACGAACGCTGAAATATGGCAAGTGATAGGCATGAAAAATTCTGGCATGTCACCCAGGGCCATTGCAAGACAAATGGGTCGTCATCACAGTGTTATCACTCGCTTGATTATCAAACATGGTCAAACCAATGATGTCAATGACAGGCATAGGTCTGGTAGGCCAAGAAAGACCTCTAACAGAGAGGATAGACGTCTTTTCAGGATAGTAAGACGAAATCCATTTGCCACTTCAACAGATTTAAGACTGCAGTGGATTACCCATCAGAGACTCTCGACGATGACCGTAAGGCGTCGCCTCAGAGCGGCTGGTTATAACGCCAGAAGACCAGTAAAACGTCCTCAACTGACTGAGAGGCACATGCGGAATCGTCTGATATGGTGTCGTGCCCGTAGTCAATGGAACTTGGCCAACTGGAGAAGGATCCATTGGTCTGACGAGTGTCGAATGCTGCTACGAACTGTTGATGGTCGAATATGTGTTTGTAGGCAACGTAACACTCGTTTTGCACCAAGGAACATCCAGAAGACCTTAGCATGTGGCGGGGGGTCTGTCATGAAATGGGGTTGTGTTTCCTTCGGCTGCAAACTTCCGCTGGTGACAATTCGTGGAAACCTGAATGGCCAACAATACCAAGATGCCGTTCTTCGTCCAGTGGTAGTCCCTCCTTTTGACAACCATCCTCTTCAGACAAGACCTGTTTACATGGACGACAATGCTAGACAACACAGATCTCGGGCAGTTTTGGCTTATTTGCGCCAAGAAGCTATTGCCACTCTTCCTTGGCCGGCCTGTAGTCCGGATCTTAATCCGATTGAGCATCTCTGGGACATTCTTGGCCGGAATATCAGACATCGTGATCCCCCAGTTCAAAATCTCGCTGGACTTGAAGCCACACTTCATGAAGAATGGATCCGTTTGCCTCAGAGAAGCATTCAACGACTTGTATGAGTATGCGGCGTAGGGTTGAAGCTGTGGTCAATGTCCGTAGATCATACACACGTTACTGACGTTTTTATTTTGCAATAGACTCTGCACTCCTCAGGGTGTCTATGTGACACCTGATATGGTCTGCTGATATCATGACAGTTACATGACAAAAAAAGTTTTTCAATGTTTTCTAATCCTTCAATTTCTGGTCTTCGGTAAAATTCCATTCTGCTCATATTCTTTTGGAACACAAGATAAACTTGCTTTGGGACAACTTTTGCATCACATGAGGTTTACATATACGGCTGATAACAATCGTACATCTCGTTATAATAGTCATCATAAAGTGCCAAAAGTAACAGCTCACAAATATGGTGGGTGGCGCTTAACTTTTGTGCATGTGTATATTTACACCAGATTGATGTTGACAATTCAGCATGTTTAACATAACAATATATTTACACCATCTTGAGGATGACAATGCAACATGTTTAACATAACAATATATTTACACCATCCTAAGGATGACAATGCAGCATGTTTAACATAACAATGTATTTACACCATCTTGAAGATGACAATGCAACATGTTTAACGTGGAAATATATTAACTCAATAGTGAGGTGGACAATGAAGCATGTTTAACATAACAATATATTTACACCATCCTAAGGATGACAATGCAGCATGTTTAACATAACAATGTATTTACACCATCTTGAGGATGACAATGCAACATGTTTAACGTGGAAATATATTAACACCATATTGAGGTTGACAATGAAGCATGTTTAAGATGGCAATATATTAACATCAGTCTGAGGAGAAAAATGAGGCATGTTTAACGTGGCAATATATCGACACCATCTTGATGATGACAATGCGACATGTACAATGTGGCAATATATTTACATCATCTTGAGGATGACAATGCAGCATATTTAACGTGACAATATATTGACACAAGCTTGATATTGACAATGCAGCACGTTCAACATGGAATATATTGACACCAGCTTGATATTGACAATGAATCATGTTTAACATGGCAATATATTAACACCATCTTGAGGATGACAATGCAGCACGTTCAACATGGAATATATTGACACCAGCTTGATATTGACAATGAAGCATGTTTAACGTGGCATTATATTTACACCAGATTTAGGAATACATTAAAGCATGTTCAAAGTGGAAATAAATTTACACCAGCTTGAGGATGACAATGCACCAGAAATGGGCTTTAAACTCGAATTGAGTTTTTGCGTGATGATTTAACGCTTAAATCTCTTACCAAATCCAATGTTACTTTGTGAAAATGATAGGAAGGAAGTATGTTAAAGTAAATACGTTTGCTTGTCGACATAGAAACACACTTTATTCCTCTAGACAGTTTCTCAGGCGCTGTTTAAAAACCTTTTGGGCTGCAGGAACATTCGGCCACTCAATATATGTTGTTGACGTCATCAACGCGCGCAGAGAAGACGTCACGTGACAGGCTTTAACGTGTTCCAGTAGGATCACAACGAGTTTAATTTCCTGCTTCAGGAAAGAATTCAGAGCCATCTGTAGCTCAAACTGACACCAGTCACTCTTCATGTACTCATTGGAGATGACGAGGACAGTCTTCCTGCTTGAATCCAGAGCTTCAAACACGTTGTCCACAATGAGTTTACCGCTTTCAAAGTCTCTGCTGTGTTCACACAGTCGTAATCCCGCCTCGCCCTCCAGGTACCCCATCAGCTCGTCGTACACCCAGTCACCGTCGGGGTTGCTGTAGGAGATGAAGGCGTCGTACTTCATCTCAAGCAGTGGAACAGCCTGTCCTCGTTGACGCCGTCGTCTCAGTAGCGATATCCAGTAGAAGAGATACCATCGGTATCGATAGGCCACTACAGCTGTGATGATGAACACCAAGGCAATGCTTATGATTATTGAGAGAAGCACAGTGTATTCCTTTCTGGGTGAACAGGACTTGGCAGTTGGGTTAAAATCTTTGAGCTGCAGAGGGTGAACATTCGGGGCCCGACACTCGTATCTGCGTGGATACTGTGTAAACTTGATACTGTGGTTGTCTATGTTTTTTTTCATCCAGTTCCGGAACCAGAGTAGTTCGCACGTGCAAGTAAAGGGGTTGTTCGACAAATTAATCTCTCGGACGCTGAGGCGGAACTCAAGGGGAAAGGTCTCCTCCTTAATCATTTTGATGTTGCAGCCATCGAAAGAGATCTTTTTTATACTTGTGACATTTTCGAATACATCACTTTTCCATTTGGACAAAAAATTACCATTCAGAAAAAGCTCCCGAAGTTTTGTCAGCTGGGAGAAGGTCCCCGATGGAAGTTCCTTGATGAAAGTGTCTTGCAGTACTAGTTTTTCAATGGCCTTCAGATTCAGGAGAAAGTCCTTCAGAAGGTACACACTTATGTCTATCTTCGTGCTGGTCATGTCCAGTATTCCAAGGTTTGGTGTGTGTTTGAAAAGAGTCACCGGGTTAAAACGTTTCGGTGATAGAATACGGTTATTTGCAAAGTAGAACTTGTACAAACTTGTGGAGTTGAAAGCAAGATCTCCAATTCTTTTCAGTGACCCTAAATTGGATATATGTAAGCTCTGGAGGTTGTGGAGGTTAGCAAACACATTATCCGGAAGTTCTTCAATTCTGTTGTGACCAATGCTGAGTTTCAATAGATTCTTCAGGCACGTAATTGATGAGACATCCAGGTTTCTGATGGCATTATTTCCAAGATCTAAGCTTCGTAACCGTGGAGTTAACGGTCTAATATCCGACAAACACAGTTGTGGAACAGCAACTAAATTATTCTCAGCAAGAGTCAAACGTGTCATATTGGGAATGATTTGTTCCAGGATTAACTGTCTCAAATTGTTCTGTGAGAAATCAACATACTGTAAATTCATCATGTGCGAAAATGCAGTTGCGTTGAAAGTCCTCAGACTTCCCAGAGCAATGGAGAGCCTGCTCAAGCTGTTCAGATGTCGAAACACTGTTGCATTAAGGGTTTGTTCAGGCACTTTGTTTGCTTTAAGTCGGAGAGTTTTAAGAGGACTAGACACTCCCTGCAGAGCTGTAATGACGTCTGTGAGCGGCAGGTATGTCTGTTGCCAATCCAGAACCTCAAGGTCATCCAAGTCCCGAAAGGCATCGGGTGATACTCCTGTGATGTTGTTTCCTTTCAGGTAAAACGAAGTCAGATTGCAGAAGGTCAAGTTGGCAGTCATGGCCCCGGTGACCACGCCCAAGTTTATGTTTGTCAAGAGGACATCTGTAATGTCTGGAGGAGCTCTAGGGATGTAGTTAAGATGGTTTCCCTTGCCATTGCAGGACATCCTTGGACGCTTACCATAACAGTACTTTGGGAGCTTCCTGGCTGCATTTGCAAAACTCACAAGGACCACCAGTAGTAGTGAAGTCTTCATTCTGTTTCCAAACAAAAATACAGTGTTAGTATTTGTTACAACATTAAAGGTTTCAAGCATTTTGTGGTAGACGTGTGAAGGACATTTCCAAATTTGACGGTGTCCGATGCAATTCCCTTTTTTGACTTACACAATATATTCCCGTTTTTTTTCAGATGAACAATTGACTTGCCTTTGCATGTTTTTGTGACGGGTACCGCTGGTGGGGCAGGATACGCTTATCTTTTCGCGAATATCTGGTATCATCGCTATGTGATAATGATTCATAAACACAATGTCATGCTTTTGATATGGATGGTTTTTGCCGAGACTTCGTATGATCATGGAAATGTTGTCGCTTTTATTTATATTTATACATATCCATTATCTTACACATTTTCTGAGAAAAGGTAATCAATGATACAACATTCAGCAGTATTTCAGCTGTATCACAACGGCCTGTAAATGATGGAATCCTTGGCTGGTTTGAATCTATTATAAGGCACGAAAGCATTAAAAAATTCTTTGTAAATTCATACAAAATGGAGGTCGAAAATGGCGGCTACCTTCTCAATAGCTTCGATGCTGTGTTTGCTTTTCTTGAGTGTTACTGAATTTGGAAACATTGGAAACAGAAAGTTAAGAGATAAGTGAGTGAGAGTGAATATGGTTTTACGCCGCTTATAGCAGTATTCCAACACATTCACTGCGGGGGACACCGGAAAGTGGTCTTCACACATTGTACCCATGTGGGGAATCGAACCCGGGTCTTCGTCGTGACAAGCTAACGCTTTAACCACTAAGCTATCCCACCTCCCCTTATTAAATAAGGCTAAGGAATGACCGGCCATGAATCATTCCATCACGGCAAAAACAATATATGATCATGGTCTGATTTTTTTGTAACATTTCAAAATGGTGTCTCAGGGCACGTGACAGGCAAGCCAGGTTCGAACACATTGAAAAGACCTTCTCATGGTTATGCGGGCTTTGCGGTCTTGAGATCGACTCGAAGCTCGGTCGCCTCCAGTTGCCCATTCAGTGACAAGAATATCCTGTCCCGTTGTGTATTCAGAGATGAACTAAGTGCAGTAAAGTTTATGAGAGTATCAAACCTTGAGTCGGGTTAATTCGTGTATGTATGGGATTATCCTTACTTTGCCACCAGGTGGTGGGGATTAACAGCGGTGGTGTTTTCACAAGGAAAGGGAGCATGTCCAAAGGTGGCAGGTGAACTGATCTCACTTAGACAATCAACAGCTAGAGGTCCCTAACAGTGAACACGGTTAACCTCATGAGCCAGCCGGTTGATGGAAGATAAATAGTTTTCACTATATGAAAGTATTAAATCATGGCGAAATGTTCCGAGATTTGGACTACAGACAAGATTCAATACTGATCCAGTCGTGAACCTGTTTGTCAGACGTGCTTGTGCCTTGCTGTTGGTGAGGATTGGTGACATGGACAACGTCTGGTGGCATGCCATTGAAGACACCGACCTTGCCAACCCAGCCGCCGACCCTGCACTACTTCAGTTTGCGGACTACGTGACATATGCAGTGGGAGAAACCTGATAGAACAATGTGGAACAATTTCAGCAAAACGATGGGGCCAGGGCCCAGTTCCACAAAGCTATCTTAGCGCTAAGTCGGTCGTAACTCCTATTCTTTAACACTGACTTACGAAAGTCATAGCACTAAGATCGCTTTGTTGAACGGGTCCCAGAACCACAAATCATGTAGAGGGTTGGCATGCCAACATGAGCACAAATGGTCATCCACATCCGAATCTATTCAAGTTATCCAACGCGAAAAGGATCAGCTTCTGGTGTATGTGAAGACACCTGTACAATATGCAGATTCCGTTTCACAACTTGTTGGACTTTAGTTTTTAGTTTAAATTTTAAATTTTAAATTTGATTATGTACTGTGTAGTGTATGTATTAATACATGTATTAACAATTGATAATGACATGAAGACACATCAGATTATTTGCTGTGCAATGTATGAATGTATGAATTCTTAAAATAGTCTGTATAAACATGCAGTATAACATGTGTAGTTATCTACCAATGTGCAATAAAATGTGGCGATGAGCCCTGGTGACTCTGATTGTTCTTCCAATCAACACACATGACTGCATCACCTATTCCAAACCATAGGTGGTGGCAGAGTGAGGAGACCCCGACTGTACGTGTTTGACGGTGTAGGTTGGTTGGTTTGATGTTTAACGCCGCACTCAACAATATTCCAGCTATATGACGGCGGTCTGTAAATAATCGAGTCTGGACCAGACAATCCAGTGATTGATATCATGAGCATCGATCCACCCAGTTGGGATCGATGACATGCATCAACCAAGTCAGCGAGCCTGACCACCCGATCCCATTAGTCGCCTTTTACGACAAGCACAGTCACCGTTTACGGTTTAAATCACAAAAGCTGAAGACCTATTCTACCCCGGAATCTTCACGGGTCGACGGTGTAGGTAATTAGGAGCTACGATCTTCGGACTCATTACTTCTGGACTTCGAGAACCTCGCACGGCTATGCGAGTCAGAGAGCGCGTCTGAGCCTCCTAATTGCCGGCCACACAACGGCAGTACAAATGGTGGCTTCTGAACTTCATGTTTATTAAAATACACCTATGGCATTATTAAATTGTTTCAACTGTAGAGACCCATGAAGATTCGGGGTAGGCGACTACTGGGATCTGGTGGTCAGGCTCGCTGACTTGGTTGATGCATATCATCGTATCCCTATTGCGTTTACAGACCGCCGTCATATAGCTGGATTATTGCTAGGAGCGGAGTTAAACAACAGACAATTTTTCCCCCGGGAACGGTTAGGCCTGAGACAGTTCTTCCACGGGGATGAAATAGCCTGGGCTAAACTTTCCCCGGGGAAGGAATATGATAGTGCCGTCCCTTCCAGAGCGGAAAAGTGAGCGAAACCATTATTTAAATTTCCAGAAGCCTAAAATTAGGAGGGAAGGGGTATTTTGAGGAGCGAACGAGTCTTTTCTTTATAAAAGGAAAAATATTCCCCCCCCCCCCCAAAAAAAAAGAAGAAGAAGAAGAAGTGAAATATCAATGTAATGACCAAAAACTTCATTATTGCTCATATACATGAATGGGTTTTATTCATAATACTGAGAGGCCATAGGCCTATAGTACATATTATATAGTAATGGGTGTATATACATTTATAAGGTAACACATTTGGAACTTCTTAGCTTCATTGCATGCATTGACATTGTACATTGACAGTTTTTTCGTTATTACTCCATTTTTACTGGACATTAATGTAACAAATTTCTGTAAGCTTTGATAACGGATATAATATTTATCAATGAGCTGTTTTCTGAGTTCAGCATTCAAGGGACAAAGTAGTAAGAAATGGTATCCACTTTCTACAGTGTTTAAATCATAAAACTGACAAATTCTGTGTTCTCTCACGGTCCCCATATATCTTCCCGTCTCAATAAAAAGAGTTCGTGTGAATCACATCTAAATCTTGCAAGCGCAATTCGAAATAATTTTAGGGTCACATCTAATAAGTATTGCTCTCCGCAGAAACTGTTTTTACAGAGGGAATAACTTGATAGTTTCTTAGATACTGATAAGGAAAAATGCCAATTTTGTATTTACAGTAAACTACGGTTATAACGAACACGCTTATAACGAACTGGCGGATATAACGAACTTACTCTTTTAGTCCCGACTATTTGCTGTAGTTATGCTGTATATATGCTTAGAACGAACTACGGTTATAACGAACTAAAATTAATGGTCCCTTTGAGTTCGTTATAACCGTACTTTACTGTACATATGTTTCAGGGTCTGAGTAAAAGCATCTATGAAATGATCTGGTATATACGTATCATGTTCTGTCCATATATTACCATAACCACATGAATAAAGTTGATGCTTAACAGGTATTATGTCCGGTAGATAAGATTCAGCCTTAGTCCCATCTTTTCCTATCGTTGTATATTACCTGGGCTAAAAAGTACCTTTAATAACGTTATATATACAGTAAGTATAATAGGAAAGGTGGAGCTTGCCTCTGGACATAGCTGGGACTCACCCGCCGAATCTCAACCAATTATACCATATCATATATAGTTTATATATCATTTTACATAACATACATAGTGATATAATATAGCCTGAGTATTTCAGTCAATGGAAACAATATTGTTCAGTAACCATCGCAATTTATACTTCAGATATTTGCAATATTATAAGTGTTATATCATATTTCAATGCAATTCAAAAGGGTTTGAAGGAAACTGTCGTATTGTTATCACAATAGTTTCGTCTTCCATGTATCCACTTGACAAATAGCGACCTGGTAGTTTATTCAGAGACGGATAAGACTCAGAAGAACAGCTGGTGTTGTTGATTTGCATTTAATTTGTCGAGAATCTCATTATTTCATGACCTATATGAGTATATGGATAAATCGAATTCGACTCAACCAGGTTTCAATTGGAATTCGACTCAACCAGGTTTCAATTGGAACTCGACTCAACCAGGTTTAAATTGGAATTTGACTCGACAAGATTTCAATTAGGATTCGACTGAACCAATTTTCAATTGGAATTCGACTCAACCAGGTTTCACTTGGAATTCGACTCAACCAGGTTTCAATGTATATTCGACGATATGTGATATATTTTATAACAGTGTAACTTTTGGTTGGATGTTGATTAATCTACTCATCTTCAGTGTATCTTTTGTCTACTAAAAAGGGGTGTCTTGTCAAACAGCATGTTTGTCAAATCTCGTGACCTGGCTATGCCATCCACGAAGGATCAACTAGATGATCTAAACATGACAAGAAAAGTCTGATATTCTATTCCTGAAGTATTTTATCACTTAAAAGTCACAAATTTAGCAACATTGAGGTAGACTCAAATAACATAATATTCAATTCTACATTTCATAAACATAGAAACCCTATGAAACAATGCACGCAACGAAGGGTAATTCTACGACCACCGAAGTCTAAAAAGTAATTTGGACAAGACATTTAAATAACAAAAAATGTCCTACCTTGGTCGCGAAGCATCAACTGCACACGAAAAATCCGGCTGTAAACCTGTCTTTAGATACCAGACGTGTTACATTCTCTATGATATTCGTTCTGTTACTAAACAGCACTGTCATTTTGTTCAGGATGTGAAGGCACATGTCCCAAGCGCGCGACGAAAGGGACCTTGACAAGAGGATGTAGATCAGGTTAAGTTGACCATATTCGGGGCACACTTTCGTTTTGATCCTATACATAAACTGAGAGAAAAAGAAAATATACACTTGAATTTGGATTTAACCAAACAAATACAAAAGTAATCAAAACGTTACTAGGCTGAAAAAAGTCGCCGAAACACTAAAATCTTAATGACCAAAACACAACTATGATACCTCTATCAAAAATATCACTATTGAAAAACATTTCTTGTTCGTTCCATTTTTAGCTACCATCAAACGTGTGTGTGTACTTTCTTTTGCTCGGCAGTTTATGTTTGAATAATAATTATTCTTTAAGACGAGGCGGTCGGGTAGTCCAGTGGTTGAAGCTTTCTTTAATGGCCCGGGTTCGATTCCCCTCATGGCTATAATATGATGCCCCTAAAATTGCTTGAGTATTGCTTAAAGTGGCATAAAACCATACTCAATCACTATATAATTTAAGTTATGCTGTACTGTGCAATAATATTATGTGTGCTACTTGTTATCTATTACCTATTGATTCTATGAAGATTTCAAAGAGCGTCATGTGATTCTGGCTTAAATTTTGTTTTTTTTATACAGGTTACATCATTCAAAGCCTCAGTAAAGCCTTAAAGAAATATGATGGAAGACCCGTGGTTAACGATGGCATTGCAACATGCGTGTTCCATGCAGAGTCTCACATCGGTTCATTTGATTGTCTGATTGTCCTGGCAATGATCTGAAGATATTTTGGGTTATGATTTAGTGGCAATATATTGACACCATCTTGAGGATGACAATGCAGCATGTTTGACGTGGCAATATACTGACACCATCTTGAGGATGACAATGCAGCATGTTTAACGCGGCAATATATTAACAACATCTTGGGGATGACAATGCATATGTTTAACGTGGCAATATATTTACACCATCTTGAGAAAGACAATGCAGCATGTTTTACGTGGCAATATATTGACACCATCTTGAGGATGACAATGCAGCATGTTTAACGTGGCAATATATTGACACCTTCTTGAGAAAGACAATGCAGCATATTTAACGCGGCAATATATTTACACCATCTTGAGAAAGACAATGCAGCATGTTTTACGTGGCAATATATTGACACCATCTTGAGGATGACAATGCAGCATGTTTAACGTGGCAATATATTGACACCTTCTTGAGAAAGACAATGCAGCATATTTAACGCGGCAATATATTTACACCATCTTGGGGATGACAATGCAACATATTTAACGTGGCAATATATTGACACCATCTTGAGGATGACAATGCAGCATGTTTAACGTGACAATATATTGACACCATCTTGAGGATGACAATGAAGCATGTTTAACGTGGCAATATATTGACACCATCTTGAAGATGACAATGGAGCATGTTTAACGTGGCAATATATTGACACCATCTTGAGGATGACAAAGCAGCATGTTTGACGTGGCAATACACTGACACCATCTTGTGGATGACAATGCAGCATACTTAATATAGCAATATATTGACACCATCTTGAGGATGACAATGCAACATGTTTAACGCGGCAATATATTAACACCATCTTGAGGATGACAATGCAACATGTTTAACGCGGCAATATATTGACACCTTCTTGAGAAAGACAATGCAGCATGTTTAACGTGGCAATATATTTACATCATCTTGAGGATGACAATGCAACATGTTTAACGTGGCAATATATTGACACCATCTTGAGAAAGACAGTGCAGCATGCTGAATGTGGCAATATATTGACACCATCTTTGGGATGACAATGCAACATATTTAACGCGGCAATATACTGACACCATCTTGTGGATGACAATGCAACATACTTAATATAGCAATATATTAAGACCATCTTGAGGATGACAATGCAGCATGTTTAACGCGGCAATATATTAACAACACCTTCGGGATGACAATGCATATGTTTAACGTGGCAATATATTTACATCATCTTGAGGATGACAATGCAACATATTTAACGTGGCAATATATTGACACCATCTTGAGGATGACAATGCAGCACATTTAACGTGGCAATATATTGACACCATCTTGAGGATGACAATAAAGCATGTTTAACGCGGCAATATATTGACACCATCTTGAGGATGACAATGCAGCATGTTTAACGTGGCAATATATTGACACCATCTTGAAAATGACAATGCAGCATGTTTAACGTGGCAATATATTGACACCATCTTGAGGATGACAATGCAGCATGTTTAACGTGGCAATATATTGACACCATCTTAAGGATGACAATGCAGCATGTTTAACATGGCAATATATTGACACCATCTTGAGGATGACAATGCAGCATGTTTAACGTGGCAATATATTGACACCATCTTGAGGATGACAATGCAGCATGTTTAACGTGGCAGTATTTTGACACCATCTTGAAGATGACAATGCAGCATGTTTAACGTGACAATATATTGACACTATCTTGAGGATGACAATGCAGCATGTTTAACGTGGCAGTATTTTGACACCATCTTGAGGATGACAATGCAGCATGTTTAACGTGGCAGTATTTTTACACCATCTTGAGGATGACAATGCAGCATGTTTAACGTGGCAGTATTTTGACACCATCTTGAGGATGACAATGCAGCACGTTTAACGTGGCAGTATTTTGACACCATCTTAAGGATGACAATGCAGCATGTTTAACGTGGCAATATATTGACACCATCTTGAGGATGACAATGCAGCATGTTTAACGTGGCAATATATTGACACCATCTTGAGGATGACAATGCAGCATGTTTAACGTGGCAGTATTTTGACACCATCTTGAAGATGACAATGCAGCATGTTTAACGTGACAATATATTGACACCATCTTGAGGATGACAATGCAGCATGTTTAACGTGGCAGTATTTTGACACCATCTTGAGGATGACAATGCAGCATGTTTAACGTGGCAGTATTTTGACACCATCTTGAGGATGACAATGCAGCATGTTTAACGTGGCAGTATTTTGACACCATCTTAAGGATGACAATGCGGCATGTTTAACGTGGCAGTATTTTGACACCATCTTGAGGATGACAATGCAGCATGTTTAACGTGGCAGTATTTTGACACCATCTTAAGGATGACAATGCGGCATGTTTAACGTGGCAGTATTTTGTCACCATCTTGAGGATGACAATGCAGCACATTTAACGTGGCAATATATTGACACCATCTTGAGGATGACAATAAAGCATGTTTAACGCGGCAATATATTGACACCATCTTGAGGATGACAATGCAGCATGTTTAACGTGGCAATATATTGACACCATCTTGAAAATGACAATGCAGCATGTTTAACGTGGCAATATATTGACACCATCTTGAGGATGACAATGCAGCATGTTTAACGTGGCAATATATTGACACCATCTTAAGGATGACAATGCAGCATGTTTAACATGGCAATATATTGACACCATCTTGAGGATGACAATGCAGCATGTTTAACGTGGCAATATATTGACACCATCTTGAGGATGACAATGCAGCATGTTTAACGTGGCAGTATTTTGACACCATCTTGAAGATGACAATGCAGCATGTTTAACGTGACAATATATTGACACTATCTTGAGGATGACAATGCAGCATGTTTAACGTGGCAGTATTTTGACACCATCTTGAGGATGACAATGCAGCATGTTTAACGTGGCAGTATTTTTACACCATCTTGAGGATGACAATGCAGCATGTTTAACGTGGCAGTATTTTGACACCATCTTGAGGATGACAATGCAGCATGTTTAACGTGGCAGTATTTTGACACCATCTTAAGGATGACAATGCAGCATGTTTAACGTGGCAATATATTGACACCATCTTGAGGATGACAATGCAGCATGTTTAACGTGGCAATATATTGACACCATCTTGAGGATGACAATGCAGCATGTTTAACGTGGCAGTATTTTGACACCATCTTGAAGATGACAATGCAGCATGTTTAACGTGACAATATATTGACACCATCTTGAGGATGACAATGCAGCATGTTTAACGTGGCAGTATTTTGACACCATCTTGAGGATGACAATGCAGCATGTTTAACGTGGCAGTATTTTGACACCATCTTGAGGATGACAATGCAGCATGTTTAACGTGGCAGTATTTTGACACCATCTTAAGGATGACAATGCGGCATGTTTAACGTGGCAGTATTTTGACACCATCTTGAGGATGACAATGCAGCATGTTTAACGTGGCAGTATTTTGACACCATCTTGAGGATGACAATGCGGCATGTTTAACGTGGCAGTATTTTGACACCATCTTAAGGATGACAATGTTTAAGATGTTTTAACTTTCCGGCACTCAACATACATGGTTGATGTCATCTGCGCACGTCGAGTAGACGTCACGTGACAGGCTTTAACACGCTCCAGGAGAATCACAAAGAGTACAATTTCCTGCGTCAGGAAATATTTCAGAGCCATGTGTAGCTGAAACTGTCCCCAATCACTCTTCATGTACTCATTGGAGATGACGAGGGCAGATTTCCAGTGTGTTAGACTAACATTGTGAAAACGCCTATCAGTGAGTTCGACAAACTGTCTCACATCACACACAAGTTGAATCCTACATTGCTGCAATATTTGAAACCCATTATTTGTGACAGAGTTTACATTGTCTCATGTAATTAGCTGTTACAAGGGAGAATAACACATGGCTCATACAAACACGCGCACGCGCACATACATAGAAAGACACACACACATACAGACATAAACACAGACGCACAGGCACAGACAGACATAGACACAGAAAGGCACAGACACACACACACACACACATACACACACACACACACACATACGCATACAGACACCAGACACACACATACACAAAGAGGAAGACCTTGTTGACCTTGTGGTGGTACAGGTCTTGTGTTGACCTTGTGGTGGTACAGGTCTTGTGTTGACCTTGTGGTGGTACAGGTCCTGTGTTGACCTTGTGGTGGTACAGGTCTTGTGTTGACCTTGTGGTGGTACATGTCTTGTGTTGACCTTGTGGAGGTACAGGTCTTGTGTTGACCTTGTGGTGGTACATGTCTTGTGTTGACCTTGTGGTGGTACAGGTCTTGTGTTGACCTTGTGGTGGTACAGGTCTTGTGTTGACCTTGTGGTGGTACAGGTCTTGTGTTGACCTTGTGGAGGTACAGGTCTTGTGTTGACCTTGTGGTGGTACAGGTCTTGTGTTGACCTTGTGGTGGTACAGGTCTTGTGTTGACCTTGTGGTGGTACAGGTCTTGTGTTGACCTTGTGGTGGTACAGGTCTTGTGTTGATCTTGTGGTGGTACAGGTCTTGTGTTGACCTTGTGGTGGTACAGGTCTTGTGTTGACCTTGTGGTGGTACAGGTCTTGTGTTGACCTTGTGGTGGTACAGGTCTTGTGTTGATCTTGTGGTGGTACAGGTCTTGTGTTGAAGTTGTGGTGGCACAGGTCTTTTGTTGACGGTATTGTTCCACTATAAGGTATCCCGATGATTTTCTATTCTTTCTTGTGTTTAGACTGTTCATAAGTAAGGGAAAACACTCGGAGTCGTGTTGTAACTAAAACTTCATACATTTTGGACTGCGATTCGTAACAGAACGAAATGCCTCAATATCCCTATATAATGTCGAGAAGTATATTATCAAACATGAACCGACAGAAAATGAAAATAGAACCCTCATCAACCCGCCTCGTAATAGTGACAAACCAACAATTCATTTAAGCATTCATTGACGCTGATGTCTACGGTGAATTCTGTTACAGTTGTTTCATCTGGCTGTTTGGTCTAGTTTCCATGATAAGGCCGGCAATCTTGGTTTGGAGATAAACTAGTCTATATATACGTGTATTGTAACATACTTCTCGAGAAAGCTAGCATACACAATATGAAGGAAATATTGAAGCTAGTCACAGTTGTCTGTGCCATGAAGGTAATAACGTCAGTGAAAACCACTGCCAAGCTACCTCAGTTTCCTCAGTATGGGAAGAGTCTGATCTTGGCCGGGGGAGCGGTCGAGGACAACAACGCGGACATCTTTGGTCGAGTTGTGGCGATGGCTGTAAGTTGAAGCAAATATCTTAAGTTGTCGAAAGGTAAACAAATTAACATTTCAGTGAGATATTATTTACATTTTATGGAGTGAATTTGACGCAATCTGAGTGAGTTGGGCGTAACGCCGCTTTTAACAGTATTGCAGTTATATCGCGGCGTGTCAGCTTAATGTGGGAGGAAAGCCCGAAGTGATACAGGTCTCAGACGTTTACCACTTCGGTGAAACCCACAAGCACAGGTATGGTGCTGACAAGCCTAGAAACATAATCGGGGCGAACCGGAATTCGAACCCACAATCACAGGTTTCTGGCGTGCCCAACGGATGCAACTCTGCACAGCTAAACCGCGCCGCTTTAGACGACTAATCAGTATTTTCCCAGTATTTTGAAGGCATCACATTGCTGGTGGAAGTGTAGTCTCTTTGTCCTCGTGTATTGATAACCTGTTCTTTCCAACAGTGTATATTGTCCTTTCAGTTGATGTTTATTTCTGAGGTGGGTTCAAATACGAGAGTGTTCCTGGTTATGAGTGAGTGAGTGAGTATGGTTTTCGCCGCTTTTAGCAATATTCCAGCAATTTCACGGCAGGGGACACCAGAAATGGGCTTCACACATTGTACCCATGTCGGGAATCGAACCTGGGTCTTCGGCGTGACGAGCGAACGCTTTAACCACTAGGCTACCCGACCGCCCCTCCTGGTTATGATCCTTAGTCTAGTGGTAGAGCGTCAATCCGGAAAGCGGAAGGTCCGGGGTTCGATTCCCGACCGCGTCATACCAAAAGACGTTTAAAACCTAAAACTCGTTGCGTAATGGTTCACATATATTTCCCCATATATTATATATATTTCAGATGCAATTTAAAGCACATTGGGACTTGCGGAATTATACAGTATGATTTAACACATTTAACTGTGTCTTGGGTATATTTTTAGATCAAATATCAAATATCATTTCTGAGGGATTCTTTGACGAAGAACTTGAAATCATACTTGCATTGTTTGTCGTATTTTCGCACATAACATTCATCGATAGGGGGACGAGTCTTCCTGCAGGTTACGGAAAGGGGCGAGTGGTGACGAATGGACATTCATCGATTGGGGGACGAGTCCTCTTGCAGGTTACGGAAAGGGGCGAGTGGTGACGAATGGACATTCATCGATTGGGGGACGAGTCTTCTTGCAGGTTACGGAAAGGGGCGAGTGGTGACGAATGGACATTCATCGATTGGGGGACGAGTCCTCTTGCAGGTTACGGAAAGGGGCGAGTGGTGACGAATGAACATTCATCGATAGGGGGACGAGTCCTCTTGCAGGTTACGGAAAGGGGCGAGTGGTGACGAATGAACATTCATCGATTGGGGGACGAGTCCTCTTGCAGGTTACGGAAAGGGGCGAGTGGTGACGAATGAACATTCATCGATTGGGGGACGAGTCTTCTCGCAGGTTACGGAAAGGGGCGAGTGGTGACGAATGGTTTCAACCTGGCGACTTCCATTTCAGACTATCCTTGAATAATATGTTGACACAGTTTTGAAAACTGAACAAACGAACATTCCGTAATGCCTAATATATGGTTGCGATTGTATGGCAGTGCTTCCCACGTACTGTGCAACGCCTCCTCCGTTCAAATGTTTATCCCACGGAAGCGAGAGATAGACGATAATTTTGACGGAATCAGTTTGTACGGGCCGTAACTGTCGTTCCGAATACCCCGTGTTAACGTTTTCGAGGTTGCATGATTAGAAAACACATTCCGACGGTCACTTTCGTGATCTGGTAAGAGACGCTTTGATTGGTCGGATGAAAGGTCTTTCTGACTTGATCCGTAATGGGATGTCCTCAGATCTTTGTTTAGCGATAGCAAGAACTAAGATCTGATTTTACTAAGATTGTATCTCAGTGGGTTAGCACTATAAAATCGGCATTAGTCCGGACTAGTACAAGCAGCCACACACACACGTTCATGCATGTCGCTATAAAAGTGCAAAAATCTTCGACGCCAGGTTTAACCCCATTTCACCTCACCTTGTCTGTCAGCGCTATTCCCGTGGTTATGGTCTGTGACCTTCGTGATATGAGTGAGTGAGTGAGTTTGGTTTTACGCCGCTTTTAGCAATATTCCAGCAATATCACGGCGGGGGACACCAGAAATGGGCTTCACACATTGTACCCATGTCGGGAATCGAACCCGGGTCTTCGACGTGACGAGCGAACACTTTAACCACTAGGCTACCCGACCGCCCCTTTCGTGATATGAGGTAGCACGATACCATAGCCAAAGAACTCAACTCACTTATTTCATCAGGGTGGTAAGGGCATAGCCAAGCTTGGCATCATCAACGCTGCCTCCGCCGACCCTGCTGACTCCTACAACTACTACCACGACCTCTTCACCAAGACGTACGGGGCTCTTGAAACAAACTTCATCCCCGTCACCATCAACTAGATTCACCCAATGATGATCCTTAGTCTGCTGGCATTATCCGTGCAATGTTAATATGAACCACCTCGCTTATTGATTTCTTCACTGATTCAGCCTCATTATGTTAAAACTGACGTAAAACAAACGCAATCTCACAGTAAAACGCCATTATTCCGGGCGACGTTAGTCAGGATACCCTGTGAGTACTGCTAGGAACGTCTGTAGAGATACGAATGGACAATACTCCGTACCAATGATTCGTTAATCCTGAAATATGTTTTATCAAGATTTCACCTTATCCTACGGTATGATAGGGTTTCATTGTACATGAAACGGATAACAGAAACCACTGGCTATTCAATAGTTTTAAAACAAAAATGTAAAGTCAAACTTTAAGTCGAACTTCAATCACTTGAACAAGGTTTTAAGACGATGTCGCTTCCCGACAGAATCTTGTATCCTTATTTAACTTGGCGCCTGTCGCCTGATGGGCTTGTCGGGATTCCAGAAAAGACTTATCCCCTACCCCGGCTCCGCCATCACCATCTTTCACTCATCACCCTGGTTTATAGTTTAAGAACCGACTAAAGTGATGATTGTTCGACTATGTAGTGTGTTATCGTACACTGGAAGCGACGATCGTGCTGTCAACCATTGATTCTAAAATGTTCGGTTTCAAATGACATATTCAGCGGGATCAATTCAAATTTATTTTACAGTCCTCTAATTTCAAACAAAAATTGATTTATCTCTAAATCACCTGCCTCAGATTCGATTGTTTTCACCGACGTCCATGGCGTTAAAGTAATTGACTTACCAATTGTAGTTTTCTTCTGGCTGGCAACGTTCCCTCCCCAGCGTTGCAGGCCATCAAGGACCGGTGGGACCTCGGGGCCGTCGTAGCAGGCTCTAGTGCCGGGACAGCTTGTCTCTCCTCCGCCGTCATGGTAACAGGTAGCGTAGAATACACGTGCTTCGCCAGGGTTACACGATCATAGCGTTCAGATAAAAATGGCGATTAAACGACTCCGAGCCGTTGGATATATAACTGTAGCAATAGAGGTTAATTGAGCTATTGGATACATGTGCCACTTGTTTTAATCAAGACCGAAATACCTAAATATACGTACATTGTACTTAGTCATTGTTACATTATATAAACGTAAAGATAATACGAGGGTTGGCTGAAATGTTGGAAGGATGTATAGCAAACCCTTAACAGTATGAATGTGTAAAATATACCATGCTTACGACCTGCTTTGAACCAAGCACTCAAACAGGCAGCATACTTCTACAGTCACCAAAGTGACAAGGCATTCTTTGTTGATGAAAATGGAAAAAGAAATGGCTACCGAGCTGTCACCAAGCATCCCCAACAGCCATCCCTGCATCTTCCCGAGGAAAGAGAGTCAACTGACTTTACAAGTCCAGTTTCCACCCTTGCCGATCTAGGCTGGTATTATGGAGTTACATTTTGGCTGGACTAACGAGTCTATGCATAGTCCAATCAAAATCGCGCCCCGAAATCGAAATCCGGTTCGTAACTGTCATGCAGATTTCGGTCGATTGGAGGATTTGACGTCTTTACGAGGCGCCACCGTTTTGTTTGAAGCAAATGCAAGTGATACGAGAGGTGGAATCTGATTCGTCCATAGGAGAGGCATAGAATTCGTAATAGCCACTGATGCGCCATGATCGAGCCCGGGAATTCCAGCCCAGTTCAGCAAGGGTGGAAACTGGACTTTTAAAGTCAGTTAACTCTCTTGCCTCGGGAAGATGCCTTCCATGCGGACATAGTGTCAACTTTAGAGGGTGATGCTTCTTCCTTTTGCTACTGTCAAGAAGTGGGCAGCAATGGGATCCAGGCACTCTAGCATTGTTGACAGAAGAGTATGGGCCTCCGTGAGAATTATAATAATTTGCAACCAACTCCAACCCAGTTCATCATAGTTGGGCTAATAACTTTTCAGCCACCCCTCGTATTACTGATGGTCGCTTTGATTGAAGTTTGTTTGTAATAGCCTAAATAACTCCGAATTCCTGAACAACTGCCTAATGTGAGCCTGTGTGTGGCGGCTATATGATGGCTGTCTGTGAATAATCGAATATGAACCATGACATTCTTATTTAAGGGGAGATCACTCCCATCGAATTTCCTTTATTGACCATGTGCACACACACACACACACACACACGCACACGCACACGCACGCACGCACGCACGCACGCCCACACACACACTGAGTTGTTACTTTTGAACGATACAAAGCAGACAATCCAGCGATTGATATTGTGAGCAACGAGGCCCCCAGTATCCCATGCTTGATTTTGGAACCGACTTAAGAGATTAGGGTATCCCAGTGACCTGCCTGGTTGTGTGTTATCATGCCCAGATGGCGTGGATGGTTGCTCATGATTTCGGTCACTGGTTTGCCTGATTCAGATTATTTATATTATGTAACGTGATACAGCTATGATATTACTGACTACGGCGGTAAAGAACATTTACTCGCTGTTTACTGTAGGCGGCGTTAGTTGGAATGCCCTGACGTACGGGGCCCACGAGACGTCCTCTGACCGAAACGTTCTTACATACAGGCAACATGGAGGAATCGGTATATACGATGGATATATACTGGATACACATTTCGGGTATGTACACCCTGAAGAAGGTGAGGTGAGGTGATATGGGGTTTAACGTCGCGTCCAAGATTATTGCAATTATGGTGTGTGTGCGTGTGTGTACATGCATGTGTGTGTGCTTGCGTGCGTGCGTGCGTGCGTTTGTAATACCGATTTTATAGTGCTAGCCCACTGAGATACCATGTCGCAGTTTTAACAGGAATACCCCACTCAGACACAGTATACTGACTCCGAGCCGACCAGTCCTTGTTTTAGCGCCCTTAATGCCGAACGCCAGACAGGGTAATAACCAGTATTGTCTTTTTAACGTCTTTTGGTATGACGCGGCCAGGGATCGAACCCCGGACCTTCCGCTCTCCGGGCGGACGCTCTACCACTAGACCACCGAGGCGGTCTATAACCTGAAGAAAAATGTTCTGTATAAGGTATATGCTTGCCGTATACTGGACGTAGGACTACGTGTTGGAGACCTCCGGGCTAGAATAAGTCTTCAGCAACCAATGTTTGTCGGAAGAGGCGAATGTGCTTGTAAGAGGCGACTAACGGGATCGGGTGGTCAGACTCGCTGACTTGGTTGATGCATGTCACCAGTTGTGTAGATCGAAGCTCATGATGTCAATCGCTGGATTGTCTAGTCCAGACTCGATTATTTACAGACTGCTGTCTATAGCTAGTATATTGTTGAGTGTGGCCTTGAACAAACAGCAACAGACCCGACTAATAAACTTTTGGCTTATAGAAATTAAATGTACTTCGTTAGTTGGATAATGATATATACGACTGGCAGATGTGTATTTATTGTAGCGTCACTTTGGTGATGATATCTCTTCCGGAGAATGTGTCAGATCAACATGGTAAATCAGCTTATAAACACAACTGACCTAGGATTGAAAATATTGTGAAAGCGCCACCGCATGTCGTTACTACAGATGGGTGTCTGTCAACGCAAAGTGGCTACCCGTATTATAGTTAAGTGTCACCTTGACACAAAGCAATGGTCATAAGGAGTAACGGATTTCCTGCCTACACGTCGTGATGTAACAATGATATTGCTGACTGTACACTGAAACCAGTCGTGATGTAAATGTGATATAACTGACAACACGTTGAAGTCCGTCGCAATGTAGCTGTGATATAACTGACAACACGTTGAATTCGGTCGTAGTGTACTTGCGATATTGCTGACAACACGTTGAAGTCGGTCGTAATGTAGCTGTGATATAACTGACAACACGTTGAAGCCCGTCGTAATGTAACTGTGATATAACTGACAACACGCTGAAGTCGGTCGTAATGTAGCTGTGATATAACTGACAACACGTTGAAGTCCGTCGTAATGTAGCTGTGATATTGCTGCTTATACGTTGAAGCCCGTTGTAATGTATCTGTGATATAACTGACAACACGTTGAAGCCCGTCGTAATGTAACTGTGATATAACTGACAACACGCTGAAGTCGGTCGTAATGTATCTGTGATATAACTGACAACACGTTGAAGCCCGTCGTAATGTATCTGTGATATAACTGACAACACGTTGAAGTCCGTCGTAATGTAGCAGTGATATTGCTGACAACACGTTGAAGTCCGTCGTAATGTAGCTGTGATATTGCTGATAACACGTTGAAGTCCGTCGTAATGTATCTGTGATATTGCTGACAACACGTTGAAGCCCGTCGTAATGTAACTGTGATATTGCTGCTTATACGTTGAAGCCCGTCGTAATGTATCTGTGATATAACTGACAACACGTTGAAGTCCGTCGTAATGTAGCAGTGATATTGCTGACAACACGTTGAAGTCCGTCGTAATGTAGCTGTGATATTGCTGATAACACGTTGAAGTCCGTCGTAATGTATCTGTGATATTGCTGACAACACGTTGAAGCCCGTCGTAATGTAACTGTGATATTGCTGCTTACACGTTGAAGTCCGTCGTAATGTATCTGTGATATAACTGACAACACGTTGAAGCCCGTCGTAATGTAGCTGTGATATAACTGACAACACGTTGAAGTCCGTCGTAATGTAACTGTGATATTGCTGCTTATACGTTGAAGCCCGTCGTAATGTATCTGTGATATAACTGACAACACGTTGAAGTCCGTCGTAATGTAGCTGTGATATTGCTGATAACACGTTGAAGTCCGTCGTAATGTATCTGTGATATTGCTGACAACACGTTGAAGCCCGTCGTAATGTAACTGTGATATTGCTGCTTACACGTTGAAGTCCGTCGTAATGTATCTGTGATATAACTGACAACACGTTGAAGCCCGTCGTAATGTAGCTGTGATATAACTGACAACACGTTGAAGTCCGTCGTAATGTAACTGTGATATTGCTGCTTATACGTTGAAGCCCGTCGTAATGTAGCTGTGATATAACTGACAACACGTTGAAGTCCGTCGTAATGTAACTGTGATATTGCTGCTTATACGTTGAAGCCCGTCGTAATGTATCTGTGATATAACTGACAACACGTTGAAGACCGTCGTAATGTAACTGTGATATTTCTGCTTATACGTTGAGGCCCGTCGTAATGTAGCTGTGATATAACTGACAACACGTTGAAGTCCGTCGTAATGTAACTGTGATATAACTGACAACACGTTGAAGTCCGTCGTAATGTAGCTGTGATATAACTGACAACACGTTGAAGCCCGTCGTAATGTTACTGTGATATAACTGACAACACGTTGAAGCACGTCGTAATGTAGCTGTGATATAACTGACAACACGTGGAAGCACGTCGTAATGTTACTGTGATATAACTGACAACACGTTAAAGTCCGTCATAATGTAACTGTGATATTGCTACTTATACGTTGACGCCCGTCGTAATGTAGCTGTGATATAACTGACAACACGTTGAAGCCCGTCGTAATGTAGCAGTGATATTGCTGACAACACGTTGAAGCCCGTCGTAATGTAGCTGTGATATAACTGACAACACGTTGAAGCACGTCGTAATGTATCTGTGATATAACTGACAACACGTTGCAGTCCGTCGTAATGTTACTGTGATATAACTGACAACACGTTGAAGTCCGTCGTAATGTATCTGTGATATAACTGACAACACGTTGAAGCCCGTCGTAATGTAGCTGTGATATAACTGACAACACGTTGAAGTCCGTCGTAATGTAGCAGTGATATTGCTACTTATACGTTGAGGCCCGTCGTAATGTAGCTGTGATATAACTGACAACACGTTGAAGCCCGTCGTAATGTAGCAGTGATATTGCTGACAACACGTTGAAGCCCGTCGTAATGTAGCTGTGATATAACTGACAACACGTTGAAGCACGTCGTAATGTATCTGTGATATAACTGACAACACGTTGCAGTCCGTCGTAATGTTACTGTGATATAACTGACAACACGTTGAAGCCCGTCGTAATGTAGCAGTGATATTGCTGACAACACGTTGAAGCCCGTCGTAATGTATCTGTGATATAACTGACAACACGTTGAAGCACGTCGTAATGTATCTGTGATATAACTGACAACACGTTGCAGTCCGTCGTAATGTTACTGTGATATAACTGACAACACGTTGAAGTCCGTCGTAATGTATCTGTGATATAACTGACAACACGTTGAAGCCCGTCGTAATGTAGCTGTGATATAACTGACAACACGTTGAAGTCCGTCGTAATGTAGCTGTGATATAACTGACAACACGTTGAAGCCCGTCGTAATGTAGCTGTGATATAACTGACAACACGTTGAAGCCCGTCGTAATGTAACTGTGATATAACTGACAACACGTTGAAGCCCGTCGTAATGTATCTGTGATATAACTGATAACACGTTGAAGCCCGTCGTAATGTATCTGTGATATAACTGACAACACGTTGAAGCCCGTCGTAATGTATCTGTGATATAACTGACAACACGTTGAAGCCCGTCGTAATGTTACTGTGATAAAACTGACAACACTTTGAAGCCCGTCGTAATGTATCTGTGATATAACTGACAACACGTTGAAGCCCGTCGTAATGTTACTGTGATATTGCTGACAACACGTTGAAGCCGTCCTAATGTATCTGTGATATTGCTGACCACACGTTGAAGCCTGTCGTAATGAAACTGTGGTATTGGTGACAACACGTTGAAGCCCGTCGTAATGTATCTGTGATATAACTGACAACACGTTGAAGCCCGTCGTAATGTATCTGTGATATAACTGACAACACGTTGAAGCCCGTCGTAATGTTACTGTGATAAAACTGACAACACTTTGAAGCCCGTCGTAATGTATCTGTGATATAACTGACAACACGTTGAAGCCCGTCGTAATGTTACTGTGATATTGCTGACAACACGTTGAAGCCGTCCTAATGTATCTGTGATATTGCTGACCACACGTCGAAGCCTGTCGTAATGAAACTGTGGTATTGGTGACAACACGTTGAAGCCCGTAGTAATGTAACTGTGATATTGCTGACCACACGTTGAAGCCGTCGTGATGTAACTGCAACATTGCTGACAACACATTGTAGCCGTTGTGATGTAACTGCAATATTACTGACAACACGTTGAAGCCGTCGTGATGTAGCTGCAATATTGCTGACAACACGTTGAAGCCGTCGTGATGTAGCTGCAATGTTGCTGAGAACACGTTGAAGCCGTCGTGATGTAGCTGCAATATTGCTGACAACACGTTGAGGCCGTCGTGATGTAACTGAGATATTTCTGACTACGATATAACTCACTATTGCGTTGTGTCAAAGTAAGTCCCATGTGTTCTATGTGTAGATCCCGTGGACGTGAAGGACGCCTTATACGGCTTTTGTCTGACACACAACATCTACCTCATGGTGTCCTCTACGGCATCGGAGTCGACCCAAACACTGCCCTCGTCGTCACAGAAGCCGGAACAAGTAACGAGAGAGGGGAGGTGAGATCCTTCCTCCTTAATCGAAGACTATTCCATGTATTTTGAAGCTGGAACGCGTGTCCTTGTGTTTTAGCCCCCCAAACTCCCATTTTTGTTCTTGAGATTCATTCGCTCTTATGTTAAAGTAACACTCAAATTTACTTTCACGTCTTTCACACAGACCTGAATCAACATTATTGTTAAGGTAAAATGCCTCCGAGAAAAATACAAAAAAATGTGTAAGATTCATGTGAAACATTCTGAAACTTTTTTGACTGTTCTGTTGAAATGACAAATGAATGGAAAAAGGACATGGAGCCAGAAAGTTCCAGAAATAACCCGTGATTGACCAATTTGCCAGTGATAACAACAGGTCAAAGTGATAGTCGGGGAAGGGTGGAGTCACCAACTGATATAAGCAGCCGCGTGATAGTTGTTGAGTATGTTTCTAAAGTTCGATTTAAAGCTCGCAACCCAGACATTTTTACACGATAAAATCGGTTTGCGCGTAACTGTAGCTCGATAACAGATATGCTAAAATGGCAAACAAGTAAAAGTAAATAATAACAATCCAAGTAGGTAAAAGCAGCAATAATAGTGCGGTCCGTGACACATGGCTTTCAGAAAGATACATTTATATATCTCGCACAATAAACCTAAAACCGAAACCACCTCGTCGTTAGGATGTGTTTCAACGTTCGGCTTATGTGCACAGCACCATCTTCATGCGAGGGCTATGCTGTACACTACAATTGTCATTGGAATTATTAAAATGCCAGGTCAACTGTGAGATAATGCGAAGAAGCGTCATGTGTATTTATTTTGAACCTATTTTGAAACTATAATAATTGCTGCAGTTATGCATATCTCGTTAAAGTCATGTTATCGCTCTCCCTCTCTCTCTCACTCACCCTCTCTCTCTCTCTCTCTCTCTCTCTCTCTCTCTCTCTCTCTCTCTCTCTCTCTCTATATATATATATATATATATATTTATATATTATAAGACCGCCTCCGTGGTCTAGTTGTAGAGCGTCCGCTCGGAGAGCGGAAGGTCTGGGGTTCGATCCCCGGCCGCGTCAGACCAAAAGACGTTAAAAGATGGTACTTGTTGTTACCCTGCCTGGTGCTCGGCATTAAGGGGCTAAAACAAGGACTGGTCGACTCGGAGTCAGTATACTGTGTCTGAGTGGGGTATTCATGTTAAACTGCGGCATGGTATCTCAGTGGGCTAGCACTATAAATCGGCATCAGTCCGGACTAGTACAAGCAGCCACACAAACACACCCACTTACATGCACGTCGCTATATAAGTGCAATAATCCTGGACGCGACGTTAAACCCCATTTCACCATTATATATTATAATATTTTATGGTGTTAAAAAATGCTACCATTGGGGGCGGGCGGGGGAGGGGGGAGAGACTATGTTCCACTTTCTAAAATTCTCATTTCCCTCCTAGTTATATGGCACGTCATACAGTTGGACTAAGCGGACAAACAAATTGGATTTTGAACCCCTGAATGATGCTTGCAAGGACCGCTAATTATCCCAAGCCAAGACTCCCTTTAATGTTCTACTTATTACTTTCAGGTCGTCGGTACACATGGAGTCTCTTTGGTAGACGTATCCAAATCATACGTTGACCCCTTCCATACGTACTTCGACATTCGTAACGTGTACATGTCCTACTTGACAGCCGGAGACACAATAAGCCTGGTGTCGCACAACGTCTCTGTCTCATCGACCAAAACACTGCTGACTGGAAACGAGTCTCACACCCACGCCGTCACCTCCAGTGATATATTCTACGGTGAGAGCAGCCCTACGAAGAAAACCGAGTTTCTCCGAGTGGCGGCGAGCATTGTCGACGCGAGAAAAGACTTGTATTCGTACGGAGACACTAACGAAAAACACCCCCGTTTCCGAGTGACGATGTCGAAGACGGGAACACATACAGAGAGTTGGGTTGAACGACGTGGAACTTTCAACTCCGATATAATTTCTTATAAGAATATGTATCTCGAAATTAATGCTAATTAAAGATAAAATAATGCTTTTAGACGATAATAATATCAAATTTAATAAAAAAATCGTACCTTTATAAAATGTTTTCCCCCAAAAAATTGTTAATTAAAAACAGATGTGAGACTAGGGTTACCGCAATATATATACATGTATATCTATAGAGAGGTAGATTATCATGTAGATTATTATGAAGAATATACTGATTATTATGTGGGACAAACAGTTTTTACAAAACAAATGTCATAATGTTTATTTTAAGCAAGAGTTAGGGAAATTCATGACTTCTAAATTTCGCAAAATCAATATGAAAGACCACATGAATTTAACTCTTTCTTATTGTATTTAGCCGCTGTGGACTAGCAATTGTCTTGAGATGTATATTGAAAGCAATGTCGAAATGCTCGTCTATAATAACAGAACGTGACGTCATTATGATATCAACATACTGTGTCAGCATTGGTTCAACAATAGTGTACTGGGCAATAAAACAATATCACACCTAAAACTCTATTTCACCTAACTATTAAAATAGGTTCATATTATTTTTTCGGGAGCACGACTGTGTAATATACTGGTGGTTATGGTAGTGGGTTGCTGTTGTTGTTGTTGTTGTGTGTGTTTGGGTGGGGGATGGGATAAGTGTATCATGGTATGTAATGTGCATACAAAATGTTATCAGATGTAAAAAAGATTGCTGGCCACCCCCAGACCCCACTCTGTCTCATACCAAATTTCATTTCATTTTGAACACAAATGGCCGCGTAATGGCTACAACAAGACGTGAGTACACATTCATCTCCTCATTAGCGAGTGAGTGAGTGAGTGAGGTCTTACGTCACTTTTAGCAATATTCCAGCAATATCACGGCGGGGGACACCAGAAATGGGCTTCACTCATTGTACCCATGTCGGGAATCGAACTTGGGTCTTCGGCGTGACGAGCGAACGCTTTAACCACTAAGCTACCCCACCGCCCCCTCCTCATTAGACAATGTTTCCATCCCTGTCGTCATATGTGTCCCCTTCATACATCTCACGATCTGAAACTGACCAATACTACACTTACGTAGTGTTCACAATGAACCCATCTTCACGAGGCAAGGGCGTTAACTGACTATAAAAGTGGAAACTGGACTTTTACAGTCAGTTAAACTCCCTTGCCTCGGGAAGATGCCTTGAACCTGACTTCCGGTTATCAACAATATTAGTTAACAGTGTGTTTAAAACATCTATCAAAGAGAAACTAGCGTTTTGTAAGATTATTTATGGTAATGAAATGCAATGGAACTATGTTTTCAAAAGTGAGTCAAAATACAGCGGACAGTCAATATACAGTACAATTGCGTGGATCGATGCTCATGATGTCAATCACTGGATTGTCTGGTTTAGACTCGATTATTTACAGACCGCCATCATATAGCTGGAATATTGCTGAGTGCGGCGTTAAACAACAGACAGACAGACAGACAAGTCGGTCAGTGATATATTCTGATAGATTGTTGTTTGTTTGTTGTCTTAGACGACAGGGTCACCTGTGCCCCATCAAATGTAAAGACAGTCTATAGGATATTGAAGGAATAGTAGTCAACAGACATTATATCCATAATATGCCCACCCGTGAGCGTTGGTCAGATGATCCAAAGAGGATTTAAACTCATATAATTATCATCTCGCACGTTCCCGTTGCCTTCGCAGTTAAAGCCAATACACTGAATGTTCCGGTGACATTCACTGGCGCCGTCAGCACGCAAACCCATGGTGAGAAACATGTTGGCGTTGTCAGTAATGAACCTTTTTCCTGCTTCTGCTTTGAAACAATTTGTACCGCAGTCTTAAACATCGCATGTTGCAAAAAAATGTTGATAATTCAATGTTTCAGTTTTTACGAAAATAGTAAAGTTAGCTTGTTAACAAAACATGTTGCTAGCCCTCGTCATATAGCGACGTGCATGTGTGTGTGTGTGAGTGTGAGTGAGTGAGTGTGTGAGTGAGTGAGTGAGTGAGTGAGTGAGTGAGTGAGTGAGTGAGTGTGTGTGTGTGTGTGTGTGTGTGTGAGTGAGTGAGTGAGTGAGTGAGTGAGTGAGTGAGTGAGTGTGTGTGTGTGTGTGTGTGTGTGTGTGTGTGTGAGTGAGTGAGTGAGTGAGTGAGTGAGTGAGTGAGTGAGTGAGTGAGTGAGTGAGTGAGAGTGTGTGTGTGTGTGTGTGTGTGTGTGTGTGTGTGTGTGTGTGTGTGTGTGTGTGTGTGTGTGTGTGTGTGTGTGTGTGCCAGTCCGTACTAATGCCGATTTATAGTGCTAGCCCATAACATGAATACCCCACTGAGACACAGTATATTCACCTGAAATATCACCTCAACATTCACTCACAACGGTGTTACCTGAAGGGCGGGACATTCTCACCCCAGCATTCACTCATGACGGTGTTACCTGTAGGGCGGGATATTTTCACCCCAGCATTCACTCATGACGGTGTTACCTGTAAAGCAGGATATTCTCACCTCAACATTCACTCATGACGGTGTCACCTGTAGGGCGGGACATTCTCAGCCAGCATTTACTCATGACGGTGTCACCTGTAGGGCGGGATATTCTCACCTCAACATTCACTCATGACGGTGTTACCTGTAAAGCAGGACATTCTCACCTCAACATTCATTCATGACGGTGGTACCTGTAAAGCAGGACATTCTCACCTCAACATTCACTCATGACGGTGTTACCTGTAAAGCGGGACATTCTCACCTCAACATTCACTCATGACGATGGTACCTGTAAAGCAGGACATTCTCACCTCAACATTCACTCATGACGGTGTTACCTTTAAAGTAGGACATTCTCTCCTCAACATTCACTCATGACGGTGTCACCTGTAGGGCGGGACATTCTCACCTCAACATTCACTCATGACGGTGTTACCTGTAGGGCGGGACGTTCTCACCTCAACATTCACTCATGACGGTGTCACCTGTAGGGCGGGATATTCTCACCTCAACATTCACTCATGACGGTGATACCTGTAAAGCAGGACATTCTCACCTCAACATTCACTCATGACGGTGTTACCTGTAAAGCAGGACATTCTCACCTCAACATTCACTCATGACGGTGTTACCTGTAAAGCAGGACATTCTCACCTCAACATTCACTCATGACGGTGTTACCTGTAGGGCGGGACATTCTCACCTCAACATTCACTCATGACGGTGTCACCTGTAGGGCGGGATATTCTCACCTCAACATTCACTCATGACGGTGATACCTGTAAAGCAGGACATTCTCACCTCAACATTCACTCATGACGGTGTTACCTGTAAAGCAGGACATTCTCACCTCAACATTCACTCATGACGGTGATACCTGTAAAGCAGGACATTCTCACCTCAACATTCATTCATGACGGTGTTACCTGTAAAGCAGGACATTCTCACCTCAACATTCACTCATGACGGTGTTACCTGTAAAGCAGGACATTCTCACCTCAACATTCACTCATGACGGTGTTACCTGTAAAGCAGGACATTCTCACCTCAACATTCACTCATGACGGTGTTACCTGTAGGGCGGGACATTCTCACCTCAACATTCACTCATGACGGTGTCACCTGTAGGGCGGGATATTCTCACCTCAACATTCACTCATGACGGTGATACCTGTAAAGCAGGACATTCTCACCTCAACATTCACTCATGACGGTGTTACCTGTAAAGCAGGACATTCTCACCTCAACATTCACTCATGACGGTGTTACCTGTAAAGCAGGACATTCTCACCTCAACATTCACTCATGACGGTGTCACCTGTAGGGCGGGACATTCTCAGCCAGCATTTACTCATGACGGTGTCACCTGTAGGGCGGGATATTCTCACCTCAACATTCACTCATGACGGTGTTACCTGTAAAGCAGGACATTCTCACCTCAACATTCACTCATGACGGTGTCACCTGTAGGGCGGGACATTCTCAGCCAGCATTTACTCATGACGGTGTCACCTGGGTTACAGGCCAGCAAAGCCACATTTCGAAAATAGATAGCCCAAATTGATGTGGCTCTCGCGGCAATGGTTATGGTTGCGTGATTGTATAATGTGGCTCTCGCGGCTATGCTTTCAAAACATTCTTTGTGATTCTAGCAGGTTACCGTATATAACATAACAAGTTTTGTTTTCTCATTTTTTATTCAACAAGGATAACATATTCATCAACACTTTACATTGATGAATATGAATATCATAATGGATTTAATGTCATTACTGCAGATGAAGGAGGTCGCCCACGTGGTCAGCATATTCCATCTCACTCAGGTGTTTTTTCGGGAGTTTGATCTTGAGGGACGCAATACGTGCATCGATTGCCTTGTACTTCTTTCTTCGTGAAGGTTCTGACCACTGGTGAGAGAGTCTCAGGACTGCAACCTCTTTGAGTGACTGCTCTCGCTGAAATAGCTTCACTACCTCGTAGATGTTCGGGTGGCACTTCTTGGCACGTTTCTTTATCTTGTTGTGCCACCCTTCCAGGTGATTGTTGGTACGGTGGCCTTGGTTTTCGAAATGATTCCAAATCTCTGGCATGAAGGCCCCTCCTTGAACCCAACTGGTTGTCACGTAGTCCAAGAACGCAGTCACTTTAGGGCCAGCAGGAGAGTCAGCAATGGCATCAAGCCACACCTCATCCACTTTGTCACGAGGTACTAGAGGGAGGGCAGCAGCTCTTCTCATCAGCTTCTTCGCCTCCTCATCTTCCTTATAGTCCACCCCCAGACAATCTTTCTGCACTCTCCTCCAGATACATTGGGTGAAGTGAAAGAAACACCCTCTAACTAATGTCCAAGGAAATACATCAGTCACGGCATTGTGAGCTGTACGTTCAAAGTCCAACTTAATTGTAAGTGGAGCAAACTCTAGACCTCCTCTACTAGCAAAACCGCATAGGTACTGAAACATGTTGACATAACACTCTTTTGTTCGATTGGACAACAAACAGTAAACTAATGGAAACATATGGCCAAACACCTCAGCATGTAAACAATAAATCTGATCAAACAACTTGGGACAGGCATAAAATGTACCATCACAAAATACAATGTCTGCAGCACACAAATGTTCAATGTTCTTGTCTGTAGTGAAGATTTAAATGTGGGACACTCATATAAAGGTATCGGTAATCGGATTAATTAATTACCCGCTAGAATAGGTGAAATGCACTCAGCTGAAAATGTGGCTCTACCGGCAATAGCCATTTCTGAAATGTGGCTCTCCCGGCTAGACACCGTCACCTGTGGGGCGGGATATTCTCACCTCAACATTCACTCATGACGGTGTTACCTGTAAAGCAGGACATTCTCACCTCAACATTCATTCATGACGGTGGTACCTGTAAAGCAGGACATTCTCACCTCAACATTCACTCATGACGGTGTTACCTGTAAAGCGGGACATTCTCACCTCAACATTCACTCATGACGATGGTACCTGTAAAGCAGGACATTCTCATCTCAACATTCACTCATGACGGTGTTACCTTTAAAGCAGGACATTCTCTCCTCAACATTCACTCATGACGGTGTTACTTGTAGGACAGGACATTCTCACCTCAACATTCACTCATGACGGTGTTACTTGTAGGACAGGACATTCTCACCTCAACTTTCACTCATGACGGTGCTAACAGTTTAACCCCAGTAGAGAAATAGTTTGAAATAGCCATTGTGAAGAAAGAAATTAGGTGAGGAGTTGAAAAAGCATGCCAGAAAATCGTCCGATTGGTACATTTTCTACGGTGGCCCATAAGGGACATGGATTCTGTTTTTCAATATTTTGATGTTTCACTTACTTTTAACATAACCTTTTGCAAATTAACACAATTTGTCATACAAATATGTGATAAAGACAACCGAAAACATGGAAAATGTACTTTCAAGTAGCTATTGAGTCGCTGAAATGTGAAGCGAAAATGTCAAAAACTAAAATGGAAATGTGAAAAACCAAAACGAAAATGTCAAAAACTTAAACGAAAATGTCAAAAACTAAAATTTAACCACAGAAAACTATTTCCACCGCGGTATAAATATTATCACCGCGGTGGAAATAGTTTTCTGTATTTTCATTTTAGTTTTTGACATTTTCGCTTTTGTTTTTGACATTTTCATTTTAGTTTTTGACATTTTCGTTTCTCTTTTCAGCGATTCAATATCTTCTTTACACATGATTTATCACAAATTTGTAAGACAAATCGTGTTAATTTGCAAAAGGTTACGATAAAAGTAAGTGAAATATCAAAATATGAAAAAAACAGACTCCATGTCCCTTATGGGCAACCGTAAAAGCCTAGGTACTGTCGTCGACCCAGATAACAACCACCTGTGTTTACGCACCTGGGCAGTGTCAGTGACTTCATGTCTACGTGCTCTACAGCGATGACGCAACTGCTGCTGTGTTTGGCGGCTGTTTGTGTCGTAGTCAACGCAAATGTTCGACTCCCGCAGTATACCAAATATGGCAAGAGTCTTGTTCTTGGAGGGGGAGTTTTGATGGACGACAATGCGCACGTCTGGTCAAGGATAGTTGACATGGCGGTAAGGAGTATACAGTAGACAGAGTGGGCCGTGTAGGGGATTCGGAGCTGAAATAACCAGCTCAATAACCACAAGAGCAAAACTGCTCGGGTGGCGTTAAACACCATTCACTCAATCAGTTATTCCCAAAATAATTGATTTTGTTTTCATGTTTTAGAGCATATTTACATAAACGTCAAGGTTAACGATTTCCAATGTTTGTGAAACCGTTAAGTCCTTAGGTTATTATTACGGTTTATTATTAATAATAATAATTATCATTAATATCAACTCTTTACGGAAAAGGCAGTTGAGTTCTCCAAGTGCGTCTCACGTTATCAAACCTTTAGAACCTATTTCCTGTATCTCTGCAAATTCCTTTGGTCAAAACAATTTGGGCCTTGATATTAAATCGTTTCAAAACATATCTGTTTATTACTCTTTCGCTCTTTGATTCTACCCTGAACATATTCCTTAAATCATATTACCGTATTCGACGTAACAAGCGCCCCGCTCTAACAAGCGCCCACGGCGATATTTGCTAATAGTGTTGCCTAGTGAACAATCCCAATTAGCACTCCTTCCGATTGATCAGTGTACACAAGACGTATTTATTCGCGCATAATACGTACTCGTGTGGTATATGCATTCTTAATTATGGGCAATTAAATTCTGGAAAAATGTATCTGTCGCATATAAGCATTTCAGTGTGTAAGCATAAACCACGAAATTTATCTTTCAACTCTTCTTTTTTCCACCAAAATAATATTCCAATAAGAGACCCCTATTTCTAATTTTGAGAGCGCCCTGGGCGCTTATTACGTCGAATACGGTAACCGTCCCTTTTAAGTGAAGGAAGGTCAACATTTTATTAATCTAACAAATCGATAAATAAAAATATGTTTACATATAATATACAACTCCTTGCTTCAATTACTTCATTGATTTTACGATTATTGAAAAGGTCATCTCAAAATTGTCCCAAAGGCAGAAGCTTAGCATATTTGTCAGCGTTGGTAGTATTAAGAATAGTATATGTGTTGATACAGTTTAAATCTTCTTAGACTCACAATGAATAATAGATGTTTCTTCTTTGTTAGTTGGGTGAATTCTTTTTATCGACGTCTAGCATTATACTTGAAATAGCAGGGTTGGGTGTAGGTGAACCTTGGACCATATATTAAAGTACTCATGGAAATGAAAAAAAACCTGTTTTGCTGGATTTAATAATCGGCACAAAGCATTAAGTAGATGAAAATACGAAATAACAAAACAACTGGAAAAGTACTAGTCTGGATTTGCTAGTTTTATCTCAGTGCTCAATACAAAATGTACGTTACAGGAGGTAATTTGTAGGCACTTTCAACATTCAAAAATAAAACTAAGTCCAAATTGACATGGCAGAAACAGGCTATAGGCATTATGCAAATTAGCCTGGAAAAAAATAAATAAAAATAACAGCTTTGTTTATGTACATAATAATAATTTATGTACATAATAATAATGACATGTAAGTTGTTGTTTGAGAAGGGAATGTGTTACTTTTACGTTCTGATATTTTGACGATGATTCACTATCCCACAATACCACTCACAAATCACTAACCACTGACAAATCACATGCACGTGGGTTTCAAGCACCTGTTTTCACCTGTCGTCAAGGTGTCATAGGTCATGGACATTCACCTTGATCTACTAACACCTGTTTATGCTCAGTTTCTCAATAGTCTGTTTTGTTCATATTTTTACACACTTTTACGTGTAAAAAGACATAAAAACCTTTGATACGCTGTATTTGTGCCAATGCCCAATTAGTACTAATTGAGTTGTTTGAATATTTATATATTTTGTATATTTACTGCATTTATTTAGAATATGAGATCGAAAAAACAGTTTTTTTTCCATTTCCGTGAGTACTTTAGTAGTACGGTCGTAGACATGATTGTATTAGAGATTGTAAACTGAAGAATAATTACTGTAGAAGTAGTAGTAGTAGTAGTAGTAGTAGTAGTAGTAGTAGTAGTAGTAGTAGTACTCGTAGCCGTATTAGTAGCGATGGAGGTAGTGGGAGCGGCGGTGGTAGTAATGATAGTTGTAGTGGCTGTGGTGGTGGTGCTGGTAGTGGTAGTCGTGGTGGTGGTGGCAATAGGAGTAGCAGTAGCAGCAGCAGCAGTAGCAGCAGCAGTAGTAGTAGTAGTAGTGGTAGTAGCCTTGCTTCAAGGCTGAACTTAAAGAAAGGTCAATGGATGAGTAGTAATTCTATCTTCCTAATAGGCTAGTCTAGATATGTGGACAGTACATCTAAAGACTCCAGTCCCTAATAGGGACAACTTGTTCTTATTATTAACATAATCTAGAACTTAGGATTTAAGCTAATAATTATTGCCTTATAGACTTGTGCAAGTCTATTGTATTATTATTATTATTATTATTATTATTATTATTAGTAGTAGTAGTAGTAGTAGTAGTAGCAGCAGTAGTAGGCACTGTAAAGTTTGTTGTAGTCGAGTTGCTTCCTTTACCAGAGTTGCATCCCTTTGCCCAGAGACCTCTGAGTCTCAGGTTCATCCTGATGGTATTCACATTCCCACAGTTCATTGCCGTGGACCGTAGTGCTGCATATGGCGGCGGTCTGTATATATATATATATATACGAGTCTGTACCAGACAATCCAGTCACGATATTGTCAGCAACAATCCCATCCCGTCTGGGTACGATGATATGCAATCAACCGAGCCTGACAACCCGAAGCATTAAACCTCCTCTTACGGCCAGGTTAGATTAATGGGGATCCGGAGTTCCCATGGAGATATTCGTTCTTAAATGTGGCGTGGCCTTAGAAGAAGTTTTTAACTGTCGCGAGGTAAAGATTCCTACAGCTGGACAACCAATGGTTTGCCTGTACCATATGACCCGCGTTTTTCAGGTGAACAATTAATATGCCTTTGCATGTGTTTGTGACAGTTGCCCCGGTGATGCAGGGTACGTTCACCTGGTATCATCACTATTTGATACTGATTCATAAACACATGCTTATGATACACTCGGAATAGTACAAATGACTTTGTGTTCAGCAGAGATGAAATATAATTATGAAAATGGTTTTGTCGCTTTTATTATTCATAAAGTGGGGATCCAAGCTCACTCATTCACTCACTCATCCACTTCACAGGGAGGCAAAGCAAAGGCGCGCATTGGAGTAATTTCAGCAGCATCAGACACCCCGGCTACCTCGGCCAAATACTACGTGGACCTCTTGGTCAACAACTACACCGCCTTGGAAGCCACCTTCATTCCTGTCACTGTTGACGATGTCGCCAAAAATAGTGATCCGAATGTCGTCAAACTCATCAAACAGCAGACTGGATTCTTCATTTCCGGCGGGGACCAGATGCGTCTTGTGCAGGCGTAGGTGGAATGTGGGGCGTATTTGTGTCGTGCAATCTCATAAAAATAAGATCTTAGTGCTCGCTACCGCTACAAAAAATGTTATTTCAGCAGTATAAATGGATTAATTTTGGAGTGGATGGTGGTAACTATAAAAAGGTGAATGTTCTATCGAAGTAATCAGACATCCTTTTATTGTCAGCTTCCTGTTATAGAGAAATACTATTAGTCATACAACAACTACGACCTCGATCTTTGATAAATCGTGAGATGCTCCTGTAAAGTTAGGATATTTCTTCATGATTTCAAGGTTAACTTGTTACGAAACTTTGCCACCAATGATGCACAAGAAAGTTTTGTGTGTATGTTCTTTTTGTGATCCCTTTTAAATTGAAGATGGGTATCATGTATTCTTCGTAGGGGCGGTTGGGTAGCCTAGTGGTTAAAGCGTTCCCGACATGGGTACAATTTGTGAAGCCAATTTCTGGTGTCCCCCGCCGTGATATTGCTGGAATATTGCTAAAAGCGGCGTAAAACCATACTCAGTCAGTCAGTTTAAACCTGGGCGGGATACGAACCTACGACCTATTCTTTTGTAATCCTTCAAGCTATCACCTGTGCTACGGAGACCTGTCGTCACAAGTGTCAATTTGCCTGGAATATGTCAACCGTGTTTGGTGTAGTTGTACATTATTATGTAAATCTTGGACCATGTTTGTTGTAAGTCCTGGTGGTACGTATATGTGTTATACATGTGCCGCCCACTCACTGAATAGTTTGATTGCCAAAATCCTGTAACCTTTGTTTAAATATTGAACTGAATTTGGAGAAATTCCCAATATCCTGGTGAAGCCATACAAACCCCAAACATCTCGCCATTGGATGTATGTCTGACTCATGGAAAGTTCCCGTGTACCTCCATTATCCCAGTTTGGGGACGTTCGGATAATTGGAAGATGTTCGCCTAGTTGTGAAATGTTCGGGTAAATGGAAGATTTTCGCCTATTTGGGAGATGTTCGCCCAGCTGTGAGATTGTGAAATGTTCGGATAAATGGAAGACGTTCGCCTATTTGGGAGATGTTCGCCTAGCTGTGTGATATTCGCCTAGTTTGGAGATGTTCGCCTTTTTGTGAGATGTTCACCTAGTTGTGAGATGTTGGCCTATTTGTGAGATGTTCACCTAGTTGTGAGATGTTCACCTATTTGGTAGATGTTCACCTATTTGTGAGATGTTCGCCTAGTTGTGAGATGTTCACCTAGTTGTGAGATGTTCGCCTAGATGTGAGATGTTCGCCTATTTGTGAGATGTTCACCTATTTGTGAGATGTTCACCTAGTTGTGAGATGTTCACCTATTTGGTAGATGTTAACCTAGTTGTGAGATGTTCACCTAGTTTGAGATGTTCACCTATTTGTGAGATGTTCACCTAGTTGTGAGATGTTCACCTAGTTGTGAGATGTTCACCTAGTTGTGAGATGTTCACCTAGTTGTGAGATGTTCGCCTAGTTGTGAGATGTTTACCTAGTTATGAGATGTTCCCCTTTTTGTGAGATGTTCGCCTAGTTGTGAGATATTCACCTAGTTGTGAGATGTTCACCTAGTTGTGAGATGTTCGCCTATTCGGTAGACGTTCACCTAGTTGTGAGATGTTCGCCTAGTTGTGAGATGTTCACCTAGTTGTGAGATGTTCGCCTTTTTGTGAGATGTTCACCTAGTTGTGAGATGTTCACCTAGTTGTGAGATGTTCGCCTAGTTGTGAGATGTTCGCCTAGTTGTGAGATGTTCACCTAGTTGTGAGATGTTCACCTAGTTGTGAGATGTTCACCTTGTTGTGAGATGTTCACCTAGTTGTGAGATGTTCACCTAGTTGTGAGATGTTCACCTAGTTGTGAGATGTTCGCCTAGTAGTGAGATGTTCGCCTAGTAGTGAGATGTTCACCTAGTTTGAGATGTTCACCTATTTGGGAGATGTTCACCTAGTTCTGAGATGTTCACCTAGTTCTGAGATGTTCACCTAGTTGTGAGATGTTCACCTAGTTGTGAGATGTTCGCCTAGTTGTGAGATGTTCGCCTAGTTGTGAGATGTTTACCTAGTTGTGAGATGTTCGCCTAGTTGTGAGATGTTCACCTAGTTGTGAGATGTTCGCCTATTCGGTAGACGTTCACCTAGTTGTGAGATGTTCGCCTTTTTGTGAGATGTTCACCTAGTTGTGAGATGTTCACCTAATTGTGAGATGTTCGCCTAGTTGTGAGATGTTCACCTAGTTGTGAGATGTTCACCTAGTTGTCAGATGTTCGCCTTTTTGTGAGATGTTCACCTAGTTGTGAGATGTTCACCTTGTTGTGAGATGTTCACCTATTTGTGAGATGTTCACCTAGTTGTGAGATGTTCACCTAGTAGTGAGATGTTCGCCTTTTAGTGAGATGTTCGCCTAGTAGTGAGATGTTCACCTTGTTGTGAGATGTTCACCTAGTTGTGAGATGTTCGCCTATTTGTGAGATGTTCACCTAGTTGTGAGATGTTCACCTAGTTGTGAGATGTTCGCCTATTTGTGAGATGTTCACCTAGTTGTGAGATGTTCACCTAGTTGTGAGATGTTCACCTAGTTGTGAGATGTTCACCTAGTTGTGAGATGTTCACCTATTTGGTAGATGTTCACCTATTTGTGAGATGTTCACCTAGTTGTGAGATGTTCGCCTATTTGGTAGATGTTAACCTAGTTGTGAGATGTTCACCTAGTTGTGAGATGTTAACCTAGTTGTGAGATGTTCGGCTATTTGGGAGATGTTCACCTATAGCTAGTTGTGTGATGTTCACCTAGTTGTGAGATGTTCGCCTATTTGTGAGATGTTCACCTAGTTGTGAGATGTTCACCTAGTTGTGAGATGTTCACCTAGTTGTGAGATGTTCGCCTATTAGGTAGATGTTCACCTAGTTGTGAGATGTTCACCTAATTGTGAGATGTTCGCCTATTTGGTAGATGTTCACCTAGTTTTGAAATGTTCACCTAGTTGTGAGATGTTCGCCTTTTTGTGAGATGTTCACCTAGTTGTGAGAAGTTCACCTAGTTGTGAGAAGTTCACCTAGTTGTGAGATGTTCGTATATTTTGGAGATGTTCACCTAGTTGTGAGATGTTCACCTAGTTGTGAGATGTTCACCTAGTTGTGAGATGTTCATCTAGTTGTGAGATGTTCGCCTATTTGGTAGATGTTCATCTAGTTGTGAGATGTTCATCTAGTTGTGGGATGTTCGCCTATTTGTGAGATGTTCGCCTATTTGGGAAATGTTCACCTAGTTGTGTGATGTTCACCTAGTTGTGAGATGTTCGCCTTTTTGTGAGATGTTCACCTAATTGTGAGAAGTTCACCTAGTTGTGAGATGTTCACCTAGTTGTGAGATGTTCGCCTATTTGTCAGATGTTCACCTAGTTGTGTGATGTTCACCTAGTTGTGAGATGTTCGCCTATTTGGAAGATGTTCACCTAGTTGTGAGATGTTCGCCTATTTGTGAGATGTTCACCTAGTTGTGAGATGTTCACCTATTTGTGAGATGTTTACCTATTTGTGAGATGTAATAAATGTTATATTTTGGATAACACTTTCTTAGTAAAGTACAAATTCTCGTACTTTTTTGGGGTTGAGACCCGTCCGGCACCTAATCGGAAGCACACAAAATCAGCGATCTAACCCACTCAGCCACCAAGGCTTCCACAAAAATGAAACCGCCTCCGTGGTCTAGTGGTAGAGCGTCCGCCCAGAGAGCGGAAGGTCCGGGGTTCGATCCCCGGCCGTGTCAGACCAAAAGACGTTAAAAGATGGTACTTGTTGTTGCCCTGTCTGGCGCTCGGCATTAAGGGGCTAGAACAAGGACTGGTCGGCTCGGAGTCAGTATACTGTGTCTGAGTGGGCTATTCATGTTAAACTGCGGCATGGTATCTCAGTGGGCTAGCACTATAAATCGGCATCAGTCCGGACTAGTACAAGCAGCCACACAAACACACACACGTGCATGCACGTCGCTATATAAATGCAATAATCTTGGACGCGACGTTAAACCAAATTTCACCTCACCGACCTCACCTCCACAAAAATGAAAGTCCGACAACAGGTAGTCTAGATCACGTACTTTGAGTACCCCTCTGACAAGTATAAATTGACACGGCTCCCATGGCCGAAAGCTATGAATACACAATGCCATTTAGTGGTCAAATGTAACAAATGTTATATTTGGGATAACACTTTCTTAGTAAAATATAGATTCTCGTACTTTTTCGGGGTTGAGACCCGTCCGGGATTCGAACCCACACTTGCCAGAGTGAGGCACCTAATCACTCTAAATGGCATTGTATATTCATATTTGTGAGATGTTCACCTAGTTGTGAGATGTTCACCTAGTTGTGAGATGTTCGCCTATTTGTGAGATGTTCACCTATTTGTGAGATGTTCACCTAGCTGTGTGATATTCACCAAGTTTGGAGATGTTCGCCTTTTTGTGAGATGTTCACCTAGTTGTGAGATGTTCGCCTATTTGTGAGATGTTCTCCTAGTTGTGAGATGTTCACCTAGTTGTGAGATGTTCACCTAGTTGTGAGATGTTCGCCTATTTGTGAGATGTTCACCTATTTATGAGATGTTCACCTAGTTGTGAGATGTTCACCTGGTTTTGAGATGTTCGGATGATTGGATGATGTTCTCTTTGTTGTACGACTCCGACTTTCATAAGCACTATCAAAGAGTGATGATACCAGGTGTTCGCGAAAAGGTTAGCGTATCCTGCCCCACCGGCGGCACTTGTTCACCTAAAATAAACACGGGAACATGAATGGTACATGTCAAAATAAGGAATTGCATCGGACATAATTTTTGTCACTGACGCGTCAGATTTGGAAATGTCCGCCACATGTCTACCATAAAACTCTTCGAAAGCTTTAGTGAAGCCTTGCATGTTGTAACCTTGATCAAACAGCTTCTGAGCAAGAGTCGTATGAGGCTCTTTGAAATCTTAGTAGAAAGAGCATGCTCGGTTGTACCTCAAAAGTTGTGAAATGTTAACACCAGAAACTGGAGCTGCTGGAATATTACTCAACATAAAGGGAAAGTTGACTACTGAAAAGTTGAAGTCATCCCTCTTGTCATACAGTCTTGTGGAGAGTGTTTCGGTACTCTGAATCTTTATGCATGGATCTAAAAAGGATGAAGCGTGTCACAGGCCTCCTCTGTTCCTAGTTCAGGTGCAGGAACGTATCTTAATTTTTAGTTTGTTTTCAGGATGTGTTACTGTGTATAGAACACCCGTCGTCGTCACCATGGAAACAACCTGAACAACGCCCAGTTAACAGTACTAAATGTGATAAGGACTACATTCTGAAGGTATTGCAAGACTCTTCAGGTAAAGTTTCCTCAAATCGTGGTTCACATCGCCTTCATTTCCTTTGAGCAGGTACATGTTGGCGGGCAACCTTCCGTCCCCGGCTCTCCAGGCCATTAAGGATCAATACAACGGTGGTGCTGTCATATCCGGTTCCAGTGCTGGCACTGCAATTCTCACCGCTGGTCCCATGGTAACGGGTAAGCATGCAGGAGTGTTACCTACATGATCATGTCATGCATATAGGTGCTTCCACCTGGTGTTATCGTGCACATGCAGGAATGAAATGTGAAACAGGAATCACAACACTTGCCCTCAAGAAGTGAACGGACATGCACGCTCTTAAATGAGTTCACTTTGTAATTGCGAATGCAGTAAGACAGTAAAGTTGAAATCAGTGAACAGGTATGAATGAGATATAGTCAAAGTTCCGATTGCGTGCAATCGAACAATGAAACCAAAACGATAGCCTTGGGATCCTAGAAGGGACATTGTCGCGTTTTCGCATTGGTTCCCTTTAGTAAAATAAAAAAAATGATTACCCAAGGCGCGACGATGCGGACAACGCGACAACGCAACAACGCAACAATGCGACAAAGGGGCAATATTTTTGCGCGTTGCTTAATTTTGAGACGTTTGTTTTTGTAAAGGGCGATAATGCAACAATGCGAAAACGTCTCTTCTAGGATTCCATAACCTGCTGAGTATATTTCCTCATGTCAATAATATTTTGAAGAGATAGAATCCTAAAAGCAATAGTTTACACCCTGTTTTCGTATACCTGTCTGTACAGGTGAGGTGAAATGGGGTTTAACAAATGGATTGATTACGTTATGGGCCAGTGGTTGATTCGAAAACACAATGCAGGTGACTTTGGTATAGGTACCATAGAAATGACTACTATGTTTACGAGTGCAAGTTCTAGTAATCTGAAACATCGTTCTCCACATCTAGACTAGCTACGTGGTCTAGTGGATAGAGCATCTGCCAGGAGAGCGTGAGGTCGTCGGTTCGATTCCCAGTCGCGGAATACCAAAAGACGTAATATGATGGCACTCCTTGTTACCCTGCCTGGCGATCGGCATTAAGGGCGAAAATAAGAACTGTCGGCTCGGAGTCAGTACACTGTGTATGAGTGGGGTATTCATGTTTAACTGCCGCATTGTATCTCAGTGGGCTAGCACTATAAAATCGGCATTTGTCCGGATGATATCAAGCAGACAGACAGACAGACACACACGCACGCACGCACGCACGCACGCACGCACGCACGCACACACAGAGAAATACATACAGTTATGTTGACCCGCTGGTGGTACTTGTCTTGTGTTAACCTTGTGGTGGTACAAGTGTTGTGTTGACCCGCTGGTGGTACTTGTCTTGTGTTGACCCGCTGTTGGTACAGGTCTTGTGTTGACCTTGTGGCCTGCATATTCTGTACGTACGTCGCTATATAAGTGCAGTAATATTGAATGATGTGACGTTGAAACCCATTTTACCTCACCACCTCGGCTCCTTCGCATCTAAGATAACCATCTCGTTCATCAAGGCGGAAGCAGTTGGGACGCCCTCCGTTACGGAGCTCAGGAGTCGTTGACTCACTCACACGACCTCACCTACAGGAAGGCAGGGGGCTTCGGAATCTACCCCGAGTATCTTCTCGACACCCACTTCAGGTACACCACAGGGAAACACAATGGGTCTTTACATGACAACAGGTTAGGTAAGGTAACAGTTATGTCAGCCAAATTATAGTCTGGAAGGTAATTTAAGGTACCGACGTTTACTACAATATCTGAAAAACTATCGGACCTACTCCAGTCAAAGGTGGTATGAGATTATAAAACAGTCATACATAACTGGATATTACATTTAAACACAATCGGTGCAGGATTCGGGAATCACGCACGCACGAATACGGTGTTAGCGTTGGGCGTCTCGACTCGAATATTTACAGGCCGCTGTCATATAGCTGGAACATTCATGCGTGCAGCATTAAACAACAGACAAACAAACAAATGTGTTTAGTCATAGCATTAAACATTGTCGGACTACACTTGAATAGTTCTCGTGGCTGTGTTCTGTAGGAGCAATTTGCAGGTGTTTGATTGTACGACTATGTCCGCCGATAATTTCAACAGCAACATCATCGATTATCAATATCTAGTGTTATACATTTTCAGTAATCGAGGCCGGGAGGGACGCATGATTCGCCTGCTGTCGGACACACGGCACATGTCCAACGGCGTCAACTACGGCCTCGGCGTCAGCGAGAACACGGCGCTTGTCGTCACTCACGTCGGCACTAACAACGAACTAGGGGAGGTAATCAATCAATATTTCTGCTCTGAATAACAGTCCAAGTCGCTCCAAAAATTTAGATACCTACATACCTTCTTCACGGAATGGGCGACAGGCCAGCAGTACGCATATACGATCAACGCGGACAGCTGCAAGTATGCTGATGCAGCGTTCAACAATAATCCCTCACTCACTAACATAGATATAAAATATGGTAGAAAAGTCTGCATATGAGTAATTTTCATATATAGTATGATATATCTATATACATCTTTATCTATCTATCTATCTATCTATCTATCTATCATATAATATATATATATATATATATATATATATATATATATATATATATATATATATATATAGTATGATATATACACATCGGCAATTGTTGCAAACTGCTGGAGGAATTGAACAGAGATTCAAATTTGTGATGAACAAAGAAATATTCTGATATATACATATTTCTTAATGATGCATCTGCTGGACATACAAGAAGGAAATACTCATCCTCATCTACATCTATATTAAATCACAGACAAATTCGTTCTTTTCTCCGAATATTGTATATCGTACAGTTTCAACCCAAAGATAATGCGAAGAATATCGAAATCTAGTTTGAGCTGTTCTTGATTCATTGACATTTACAATAGGCACATAATATCCCATGTTCCCGAGGCAAGAGAATTAACTGACTTTAAAAGTCCAGCTTCCACCCTTGCCGAACTAGGATGGAATTCCTAGGCTCGATCGTAGCGCCACCAGTGTCTATTACCAGTTATGTCCCTTCTAAGCCTCTCATATGGACCAATCAGATTTCACCTCTAGTATCACTTGCGTTTGCTTCACACAAAATGGTGGCGCCCGGTCAGGACGATCTGATCGATAATCAAGACTTATATTGTGATAAAACGGGTTTTACATCGCGAAATGCATCAAATCACGTGAGCACCTTGATTAAAAACATGAAAAGATTTGGGAAATATCTACTGACAACGAGTTGGCGGTGCACATTCTTTGCAAATCGTGCAATCGACCGAAATCTGCATGACAGAAACCGGATTTCGATTTCGGTGCGCGATTTTGATTGGACTACGCATAGACTCGTTAGTCCAGCCAAAATGTAACTCCATAATACCAGCCATGTCCGGCAAGGGCGGAAACTGGACTTTTATAGTCAGTTAACTCCCTTGCCTCGGGAAGATGATAATATCCAGTGTTTGTATGCGTTTCAATATCCTGCTAGCAATGCATTTATTTCAAAGTATTAAGGACTGAGCCCAATTCTGTTTGAAATATATCCTTCAGTCTGTGTGTTCGTGACATGATATATACTGCTCACACAAAGTAGGGGATATTGAAAAGTTACGACGAAAAGTTTCAGAATTATGTTTAATTTTCATTTGGAAACAATAATAATGTGGAAATAAGGATGTTAAGAAACAATTTTGAAAGTAATGACTTTGATCAAGCTGCAATTTCATTTTGTAGACACTGGAAAGTTCATGAGGGGTAGAAACCCAAAGGTCACAAATGGGTTAATACCGGGTTGGCCCACCATTAGCAGCCAAACAAGCATTACACCCACGTCTCATACTCCTAATTATGCGACCAATGTGAACTTGGGGAATCCTCTGCCATTCCTCTTGGAGTGCCACGCCCAGTTGTTGCAAGTCTGGACATGGGGGATGCCGCCTCTGTACTCGTCTTCCGAGCATATCCCACACATGCTCTATGGGGGAGAGGTCGGGGGACATCGCTGGCCATGGAAGAGTTTCAATTTGGTGCCGCCGCAAATGGTTAAGGACGACGTGCGCACGGTGAGCCCTGGCATTATCGTCCTGGAAGATGAAACCCTGTCCGTGACGGTGTGCAAATGGCAGGACATGTGGCGTGATGATGTTGTCCCGATAGTAAACATCCGTAACTCTTCCTTGGCAGATGTGGAGATCGGTTCTGCCTGTCACCGTGATTCCACCCCACACCATAACAGAACCCCTCCCATACCGATCATGTGGAATCATGGCAGCTGGCTGATGACGCTCACAAGGACGACGCCAGACACGATGACGGCCATCATTGAAGTCTAAAGAGAACCTCGACTCATCACTGAACATCACATGGGACCACCTGGCATTGCTGCACCTCTGGTGACGGCGACCCCACTCTCGCCGGGCTTGTCTGTGACGGTTTGTTAGGGGTAATGTGATGTAAGGTCGCCTTGCTCGAAGTTCTGCAGCATGGAGCCGGTTTCGTACCGTCTGTGTGGAGATGAGATTCCCAGTGGCATGTCTGTGAACCTGCTGCAGCTGTGTCGCATTTAAACGTCGATCACGGAGGGCTCCAGTGATGATCCGCCGGTCATCACGTCTGGTTGTGCATTTTGGACGACCACTTCGGGGTCTGTCTTGAACCCTTCCAGTGGCAATGTAACGTGCCCACAACTGGCTAACTACTGACTGTGAGACATGCAGTTGTGCTGCTGTGTAGGCCTGCGTTCTTCCGGCCTGGATCATCCCAATTGCTCTCAATCTTTCGTCTTCTCGTAACCTTCGCATTGTGGAAAGTGGTGAAGTGATGGATGAACTTGGTCCAAGACCCATGTTAACACCCATTTTTGCACGTGAGGCACGTGGATTTTGTCATTTGCACGTGTGACACAAGATGGGATTTCTCATCCACACCCCCTGGTACGTCTGGGTGCAATTTTCCTGGATGCAAGGGCATCTGGTAGTCATTGTGAGGCATGCTCAGACTGACCTATGCTTTTCCTCAATCATACATAAATTATTTGTAGGCCTCTATATTACTGTCTTTGTGCCACTGATTTTAATTTCAATATCCCCTACTTTTTGTGAGCAGTATATAAAGATTTAGATACTGATGCTGATGATTCTAAACATAGCCATATCCAACCTTATACAATAATACATTTGTTCAAATAAATTACTATTTCCAAATTTACGTCATATTTCCTGTGAAATGTATTAATACTTTATAACCTTAATGTACGAACATACATACATACATACATACATACATACATACATACATACATACATACATACATACATACATACATACATACATACACACACACACACCTGTATAGAACTAGTTTTCATTAAATGCTATATATATATCTTTCCAACATTTTTAAAGACTGCGATTTTTGTTTCACAAATCTGTCTCAGTAGATTAATTCTTGAAAACAAAATTATGTTATCTGAAAATGGTGGTCAGAACAACTGTGTAATATGTGAAATATAATTATGTGTGCCTGTCTTGAATCTTGGTAGATAATTCGTTTATAAAGAAAAGGAACAGGAAAGGATTTCATAATGACCCTTGTCTTACTCCGGGATGACTACATTTTCGTAAATATTACATACCAACTTAAACCACGGGTATTTAGAATTCGAAGGTTCATTAATGTCTTTCTCAGCACACTATCGAAGGCCTTTCAAATGTCTACAAAGAGAACATCAAATTCCCAGTTCTTTAAATACATTTCCACAATACTTAACTTTAGGTAAAACATGTAATCGACACTTATTTAAATCTACTTCCACCTTTGCCTGTATTATTGTAGGTATCTTGCTGTTTCATAAGAACCTTGATAGAGGTACTACTTTCAAGTGAGACCTGCTGAAAGGTTTAACATTTGAATTCTAAGACCAGACTGGGGGTTTTACATTTGAATTGCACGACATAGATTTAACCGTTTTAATTGTAAGACCTGGCTCCCCTTCGTGAAACGTTTGTAGTTTTTCCCACTAGTAAGGTCGAATTTGGAGGCAAGACATTTAGGCAAGAAGTAGGCATCCCCCATGGGCACCAATTGCGCTCCCCTTCTTACTAATCTGTTTCTTTATGCATGTGAATCAGAATTTCTGTTCGGATTTGCAAAGTTAAAACAAGGTCATTTTGCCAAGAATTTTCACTTTAGCCTCAGGTATATCTATGATCTGCTATTGTTTAATAACAATCAAACAGTCAATTCCCTTCATTCCAATTTACCCTTCATCTGTTTCATATTCAGATCTATGCATACAGATTCAGAGCGACAAAACACTGTCCACAAGACTGTATGACAAAAGGGATGACTTATGAATATGGATTTTGTCGCTATTAGTGTGCATCTGATGATGATTATTTCCCATTGAACCACCGGAGCAGGTATTGAAACGGTGCTCAATCGTGTATGTCATGACTACAGTTGTCTGCATGCTGCACGTGGTCTTTCCCTCGCCCGCTTCCATCAAATTCGTTTTATACAGCGACTACGGAATTGTTTCACCATAAAGTATCCCTGTGTTTTGCTATCTTTTTGGTATTTCTTGCATTTAGACGGTTCATATAAGTATATATTGGTCGATTGTACTTGAGTGATGTGTTTTGTGTATCTCTCTTTTTCTTTTCATAATATAAACCGCGGGTTTTCCGGGTAATTTTGCTTACTGCGGCGTAAAACAACAATCAAAAACAATTTTTATGCATGTCTTTCTTTCCTATCCCCTTCTATCATCTTGCTATATATTTTCCATAGATAATGTTTATTAATTTGTTGATAGGTATTTGGTGAGCTTGGCGTTACTTTCTTCGACGTCTCCAAATCCTACACCGATCCGGCAGAGCGCTACTACAGCTTGCGCAACGTGTTTGTATCCTACCTGACAGAGGGCGACAGCATCAACATGAAAACTCGCAGTGTCACCTTCTCCCCCAACAAGACACCACTTCTTGGAAACGAAGGCTATGACCACGCCCTTACATCTAACGACATCTTCTTCGGGGAGGGGAGCCATCACCGAAAAACCGAGTTTCTACGTGTGGCAGCTAGCCTGTTCGATGCGCGGAAAGATACAATGACACACGGAGATACACATCTCACGCACCCACAATTCCGTGTAACTATGTCAAAAACCGGAACTGACACGGCAGGTTATGTTGAGCGACATGGGGACTTCCATTCCGATACGCATTCTTATAAGAATATGTACGTAGAAATTGGCGAAATATGATTAAATATTTTTTAGTATGATGAGACCGCCTCCATGGTCTAATGGTAGAGCATCCGCCCGGAAAGCGGAAGGTACGGGGTTCGATCCCCGGCCGCGTCATACCAAAAGACGTTAAAAGATGGTACTTGTTACCCTGTCTGGCGCTCGGCATTAAGGGGCTAAAACAAGGACTGATCGGCTCGGAGTCAGTATATACTGTGTCTGAGTGGGGTATTCATGTTAAACTGCGACATGGTATCTCAGTGAGCTAGCACTATAAATCGGCATCAGTCCGGACTAGTACAAGCAGCCACACATACACGTGCATGCACGTCGCTATATAAGTGCAATAATCTTGGACGCGACGTTAAACATTCACCTCACCTTAGTATGATGCAGTCAGAAAAGATCGTGATCTCCATCCAAGATAGTGTTCGACAACAAAATTTCCAAGCCGAAGCCGACCAGTTCTTGTTTTAGTCCCTCAATGCCGAGGGGGCATCTGAACGACGAATTATAAGTTCAAAATGTGGTTCACAAGGGACGTGGATGGCAAAATCTCAAATGGTTCTAGAGACATTCATGTGGTTTCATTCACCTAACTGCTGACCATACTTTGCCAGGTAATGATTAGGAAAATCTAGGTCGGAATTTTGCTTCATGTAAGCTCAAACATTTGCTTTAAGAAGGACCCTTCTGAAACAATGAAGTAGTGCCGCAAACACTAATTTACTTAATTAAAGAGCAATTAAAGTCAATAAAGCATCTTAACCCGTAAAGATCCGGGTTAGAATAGGTCTTCGGCAACCCATGCTTGCCGTAAAAGGCGACTATGCTTGTCGTAAGAGGCGACTAATGGGATCGGGTGGTCAGGCTCGCTGACTTGGTTGATGCATGTCATCGTATCCCATTTGCGTAGATCGGTGCTCATGAAATGAATCACCTAGATTGTCTGGTCCAGATTCGATTATTTACAGATCACCGTCATATAGCTGCAATATTGCTGAGTGCGGCGTAAAACAAGAAACAAACAAACAAGTTCGGCAAGGTGAGAAACTGGACTTTTAAAGTCAGTTATCTCCCTTGTCCCGGGAAGCTGGTCCAGCACCTATTGTTATAGGTACAAATTCAAAGGTGATTAAGGGGCTATCTCGAATATGATACAACTGTGTTTTCTGATTTCCCGATCTTCCAAAGCAGCAGGCTTAGGTGTAAAACGCCAAGTATCTGTCCATGCTAGCCTTTTCCCACTGGGGGCGGTCGGGTAGCCTAGTGGTTAAAGCGTTCACTCGTCACGCCGAAGACCCGGGTTCGATTCCCGACATGGGTACAATGTGTGAAGCCCATTTCTGGTGTCCCCCGCCGTGATATTGCTGGAATATTGCTAAAAGCGGCGTAAAACCATACTCACTCACTCACTCACTCACTCACTTTTCCCACTGCTGTAAAAAAACTATTTTGAGAAACAGACACGACCGAACATAAACTACCGGACAAAAGAAAATATACATCCATGTTTGGTGATGGCCAAAATGAAACAGACAAAAAAAGGTTATTTAATGTTGATGTGGTTGATACGGGTGTCACAGTTGTGTTTTGGGCCGTACGTTTCCACTTTACAGGTTTACAGCCTGGAAACGATATTTGTAATCTTATTTTCAAGTGTATACTTTCTTTTGTCCGGCAGTGTATATCACGGACATGAGTAATACCATCGAAACAGGAAAACCAGTTGTTAACAGCATGAGCAGCAATGAACTCCAGATATACACAATAATCAAGAATACGCATTTTAATCATCCGATCCTCGTTTTAGTTGTTTTAAAGACTACTATCGGAATCGTGGTCTTTGATTTAGGCAGGATATAAATTATAACAAGGCATGGCGGAGCACAGTCCGAGGATCATAATCGGAGAGAATCCCACCACAACATAAAGTGAGTAAAGTTTAGAGCAGAACTCGATGTTTAGTAATATTAATATTCAAAGAACTTAAGCAAGTAGGATGTTTGAACAGTTCTTTGAAAAACTCAAAAAAATATTCAGGTATGCTTTATCTGTAAGCCCTGTAAGACCCACCCTTGCGTGATGCCTGTTTCATTACAGCCTTTCGCGAGTGCACTTAGGTCCTTTGTGACCCGGGTTATAAAATGTCCCGGGGCAAATATAAATTCTTCTTGGAGCAAATGAACCATATTTCTCAGTCACTTAACTATTACTTCCGAAGTTGATGAGCACGTTATGGACAAACATGCCATTGTTAAAAATACGTTTCCCTCTCTATGTCTTTCTTCTTTAAATGAAGAGTTACCTAATCACAAGTAGGTTATAGTTTCGCCTGTGTTAGAGCATGCTGTTCTTGGATAACATTTTAAAAACATTTCAATAACACTTCATGACATAGTTCCTGGCATAACATTGCTGCAGCGTGTTGAAAACATTGTAATAACATGGTATGAAATAGTTTCGCCTATTTTATGGCATGATGTTCTTGAATAACATTTAAAAAACATTTCAATAACACTTCATGACATAAGTTCTGGAATAACATTTCTACGACTTGTTTAAAACATTGTAATAAGATGGTATGAAATAGTTTCGCCTATTTTATGGCATGATGTTCTTGAATAATATTTTAAAAACATTTTAATAACATTTTGAATAATTATTAAACATTTATAGCTAATTCGGGTGATTTTACGTATGTGTACTCAATGTATTTAAAACATGATGATAACATTTCATGAAATATGTTCTGGCAAAATATTTCTGCAATGTGTTGAAAACATTGTTATAATATGTTATGAAATAGTTTCGCCCATGTTACAGCATGATGTTTTGAATAACATTTTGAAAACATTTCAATAACATTTTGAATATTTGTGAAACATTACTAAAACGTTAATAAAATGTTTTTCTAAAACTAAAATGAAGCCTTTCGAAAATATTTTGAAAATGTTAGGTGTTAGCTGGGTTAATTGTATAGGTTCCAGACTGAATAAAACACAATTGTCCCAATAGATAATGGATTAACTGCATGTATTAGTCTTGATGTTAATATTTGTTTTAATTGTTCATTCCATAGATGAGTTAGCCTGTACGTGGACGCGCGGTTTTCCTCCTTCATCACGTTGTATGACACGATTATTTACAGACCGTCGTCATATAGCTGGCATATTGCTGAGTGCGGCACTAAACAACAAACAAACAAACAAAACAGCTAGTGACACGTTAATAAACAAGCCCTTCTTCGCGGCGAGACTGATTGCATTAGACTAGCGCTTCACATAGTGCAGCTTATCACTGAATTTCAATGCTGTAGCCAGACAGAACACATAATGATTTGTGACCGCCTCCGTGGTCTAGTGGTAGCGTCCATCCGGAGAGCGGAAGGTCCGGGGATCGATCCCCGGTCGCGTCATACCAAAAGACGTTAAAATATGGTACTTGTTGTTACCCCGCCTGGCGCTTGGTAAACTGCTAAAGCAAGGACTGTTCGGCTCGGGGTCAGTATACTGTATACTGAGTTGGGTATACATGTTAAACTGCGGCATGTTATCGCTATAAAATCGGCACAAGTCGAGACAAGTACAAGCAGCCACACACACACACACGTCCATGAACGTCGCTATATAAGTGCAATAATCTTGAAGGCGACGTTAAATACCATTTCCCCTCACCTCACCTCACGTAATGATTTGGCGATTCGTTAACGCAAAGTGTATGTTTCAGACATGTTAATGTTAACAGTAAAACATCGTTTGTGATTTTAAGGCGCTTCAGACGATCTTGTACTGTGAACAACAGCAATCACGTCACCTGTTTATGCAATGGATGGCCTCAGAAACATTTAAATCAATACAGTATATCGGGAACACGACAAATGACGACCTGAAACATCACGGAAATGACCGAGTGGTGGTGCAAAGGTACGTGCAGAATGTTTGAATGATATCAATACCACACGGCGGTTAAATCAAATGGGCTTGTAAATAGAGTTTCTTTCAAAAGAAGTGCGACCACACAGAGTTAAATTGTATAAGAGCATATTTAGAGGGTATATATTTCGATTCGCTGTGCAGAGTTGCGTCCCTTGGGCATGCCAGAAACCTATGATTGTGGGTTCGAATCCCGGTTCGCCCAAATTATATTTCTAGGTTTGTCAGCACCATACCCGTGCTCGTGGGTTTCACCGAAGTGGTAAACGTCTGAGACCTCCATCACTTCGGGCTTTCCTCCCACATTAAGCTGACTCGCTGTGATATAACTGTAATACTGTTAAAAGCGGCATTAAACCCAACTCACTCACTCATTTTGAAAGATTGTCTTATTGTTTTATTTATTCAATAAAACAACATCCACCATTCAAATGGAACCAATCGAAACGGCACAACACAACACAGACACCAATGTCTATCTACATAGAGGGGATATTTCATGTATCGAGTTAAATGAGCAATCTACAGTTTATAACGAAACATTTTCGAGAGATAAACGGCAAGAAGTGAAATTAACTCCACAAATGACCGTCTGTCATTAATTTGTCTTGTCGATGTGGAACTAACGTAAAAAGGACGTCAACAATTGTGTACCGGCTGGTCACTTACGACAAAGGGAGACAATTTAAGGGGGGTAACTCTTGTATGACAATAGTTCCGTCAAAGTGTTATGTTCACTGCAGTGAAATATCTATTGATATGTTCACTGCAATGAAAATATCACTTTTCACAACTTCAGAAAACTCTTCAGAAAAGTCTTTCACACTGAAGTATATATTAAATTGCAATGTCATGCTTTCGTAAACATAACACACACACACACACACACACACACACACTGCGAAAAGATTCTATGTAGTGATAGTGCCAAGCATCACCAATTCTACTGTACCAGCCTACAACCCATGTCCACTGTATTCTACTGTACCAACCTAGCGCTGTTATAACGTTTTGAAATAACGTTGCACGGTGACATTATAATAACGTTGTGACCACGTTGTATCACGACGTTACCAATCCACAACCTTACCACAACGTTGTGTGTTAATTTGCACTTTGTGTGCAACTATACCAGCCTACAGAGACACCACGATCCATGTCCACTGTGTGAGTTTATGTAGTCTATCCAACACATTGAGAGGTTACGGTGGTAAGTTTTAGCCTCTTCAAGGATCATTTTCTGAACCAGCAATTGATCCTTACAACCCCAACATCCCTTTCTGGCTCCTTTCTGCTCCATGTAGATGATGTCATTCGAAGAGCAGTACGATGACCCGAGATATGTGAGACACCCTGTAAAAAGTTTGTACTGTGCGTTCAAACAAGTAACGCACTATTATTATGATTATGATTATGATTATTATTATACCACTTATGAGACACACAGAGAGACCTGGTACGACATATCAACTTTCGTGAAATAAACTAATCTTACTCGAGCTGCCGCAAAATGTGCAATGTATTCTAAATTGTCAGTGTGTTATTTACGTTAGAAAATGAATGTAAGAAAATACTAGGAAACACTTGTTTGCATGTTAATCATCTGGGAGCCTGTTTCCAGCGTGCAGTTGCACCGTGACACGTGATGGTCTCGTCTGTTACACAGTCACCCAGCCTGGATTTTAATAACCTAGATTGTAAACACGCACAACCTTGAAATATTTCACTTAATACGCGAATAAAATGTCCGGGCATTCCATGTTTCTTTGTACACCCACTTCTGCCATCCCACCACCGCCAGCTAAATATCAAGCTCAGCATCTGCAACATGACCCTGACTTATCTATGTTGACATTTTGTCAGCAGCTGCGCAGAAAATCGCATCCGGCAAGTCTGGCGATTGAACGTGCATCGTGTTGGGCCATATCAGTCCACGTGCAGTGGAACATGGCAACGTCGAAATGTAAGTCACGCTTGCAATGTCGAACTTGAGGTGAGTAAATGAGTCATTTGGGTTTAACAGTATTCCGTTTATATCACGGCGTGTCAGCTAAATGTGGGAGGAAAGTGAGTATGGTTTTACGCCGCTTTTAACAATATTCCCGCACTATCAGGGCGGTGGATACTATAGTTGGGCTTCAAACATTGTACCCATGTGGGGAATCGACGAATTTGGCGTGACGAGCAAACGCTTTAACCTCTATGCTATCCCACCGCCTCTGGGAGGAAAACCCGAAGTGATGGAGGTCTCAGACGTTTACCACTTCGGTGAAACCCACGAGTAGAGTTATGGTGCAGACAAACCTAGAAACATAATCTCAGCGAACTGGGATTCGATCACACGATCATAGGTTTCTGGCACACCTAAGGGGCGTAACTCTCCACGGCTAATCGCGACGCAAGACACAACTTGGCCACCTGTGCCTTCCGAACCACACGGCAACATCGAGACACAGTCTTTAACTGGAGTGGAGAGAAAGCAATAGGAATGTCGAGATCTTAAACGTGAAGGGACGCATAGAGATATAGCGGGATACAATTGTTCAAAACTTGAGTGAGTGAGTGAGTGAGTGAGCGAGTAGTTCATTATAAGCTCTTGTGAAGCATGAGTGAGTGAGTAGTGTTTCGCGCCGCTTTAGCAATATTTCAGCAACTTTGCGGCGAGTTACATCACAAATGGGCTGCACACATTGTACCCATGTGGACAATCGAACCCGGGCCTTCGGCGACGCGAGCAAACGATTGAACAAACAGGTTATCCCACCGTCAACAGAAAACAGAAGATATGGAGACATCCAGACGCTCCCTCAAGGGTCCCTCAAGCTGTCCTATCCACAGTCAGTGAAGCAAACACGAAAACATTATCAGTTATCGAGTTTGTCTTACCCGCTTGAGCTTTGGTTTGTTTGTTTGTTTGTTTGTTGTTTAATGCCGAACTCAGCAATATTCCAGCTATATGACGGTGGTCTGTAAACAATCGAGTCTGGACCAGACAATCCAGTGATTGATATCATGAGCATCGACCCACGCAATTAGGATAGGATAACGTGCATCAACCAAGTCAGTGAGCCTGATCACCCAATCCCGTAAAAGGGGCTCTCACACTTTGCCGAGTTGCGTCCCGAGTATGGACCCGAGCTGACTCGGGGGATTGAGCTCGTAGCGAGGTCGTACTAAACTCGGGGTAACTCGGGATACCTCGTACTGATCTACGAGAGTTTGGGAACTGCTCAAAACAGTCGGGCCGCCAGCCAACTCCTAAGAAACTCGAAACAAACTCGTAACACACTCGTCCTACTCGTAGTACCCTCGTGGCGACTTCGTAGTGCTAGTACATAACTCGTATGAGCATCGTCTGCAAAATTTATTGCCGAGTTGACCGAGTCTAATACGAGCCACCTCGTACCAAAGTCGTACCAAACTCGTCCAGCTCGTATCGAGATCGTATGCAACTCTTAATAGACTCCTATTGGACTCCTATTAGACTCCTATGGGGCTCGTAACACTCGTAGCGTACTCGTGTGATACGTATGAGTCTTAACCGAGTTAGGCTCGGGAGAGCTCGGCAACCACCTCGGCAAAGTGTGAGAGCTGCTTCAGTCGCCTCTTACGGCAGGCATAGTCGCGACTTATGACAAGCATGGGTTGCTGAAGACCTATCCTCACCCGGAGCTTCACGGATCTTGAGCTTTGGTAATATATGGACTCTCTTGAGCATCAGCATGACGTCAGGTTGGCAGAATTACAGCTCCACCACGCGGGCAAGATTCGCCAAGAATAATTCTGTAGATTATTTCAGGGGCGGGTTTTTGTTTATTCACATTGCAATGATTAAGTCAGTGAACATGATGAGCCCATGAATCACCCACATCACAAACATAACTATCCGATGAAAGAGCGGATGTTACTTCGTGTGTAGTATACTGCCTTAACAAATGAATTTATATCATTGTCTGACAGTATATGCCTTTAGAGTCCTGTAAATGTATCTATTCATTTTATTAACCCGGTGTTCTTATCGCTTCCGTGGTGTAATGGATTGAGCATCTGTCCAGAGAGCGGAAGGTCGATCCCCGTCATACCAAAAGACGTTAGAATATGGTACTTGATGTTGCCTTGCCTGGCACATGGTCTTAAGGGAATAAAACAAGGACTGGTCGGCTCGGAGTGTGTATACTGTGTCTGAGTGGGGTACTGAGTGGCATTAGTACGGGCTAGTTCAATCACACACACACACACACACACACACACACACACACGTGCATGCACGTCGCTATAAAAATAACTTGAATGTGACGTTAAACCCCATTTCACCTCACCTCATCCGTTAATAGACCTTATACGCTCGTCTACCATACGGTCATGACCCGTCAACACTGAAGTTGGTCACAGATCTAAGTGTTAGGTATCAATCCTGTGGTCAGTGGAGCGATGATGTCCCCAGAAACTGGACGCTCAATGGTTAAAAGAATTCATTCGTGAAAAACGTCCTGCTGAGGGGAGGTGACCGATCGGTCACTGCGAGGTCAAATTGAAAAACGCATCCTTTCACACCTACGTGTACAAGGCATTGAGACCCCTCGGGGACCCAGGTCAGAATTGGCCCCATTGATCCTAGCAACCTAGATTTGCTTATAGGCGACAATCTGGATCGGTGGTCCGGCTCAGGGACTTGGTTGATTGCGCGTCATCGTACCCGGCGGCGTGGATCGTTTTCCATAATACCAATCACTGGATGGTCTGGTCTACAGGCTGTCGTCACATAGTTAGAATACAGCTCAGTGCGGCGTTAAGCTTTGTTTGTTTGTTGTTTAACGCCGCACTAGGCAATATTCCAGCTATATGACGGCGGTCTGTTAATAATCGAGTCTGGACCAGGCAATCCAATGATTGACACCATGAGCACAATTGGGATACGATGACATGCATCAACCAAGTCTGACCACCCGATCCCGTTAGTCGCCTCTAACGACAAGCATTGTCACCTTTCACGGAAAGCATTGGTTGCTGAAGACCTATTCTAACCCGGATATTCACGGGTCCAGCAAACAAAACTCCCGCTCTACTGTTTGTGTTGAACGTCCGAATCAGCCTTAACACCAGCATGATCTTAGGCGTGTCCTAAGACTACTTCCTTCTGTCATGACTAGTAGCCTTCTAGAGCCTCACCAACAGGTTGCGTTGTATGATCCCCAGGGAGCTGAGAATGAAATTCGAGTGTACACTGATCCATTGACCGGTATATTAATAATGTAGCGCCCTGAGCTTTCAATTTATGAATGGAATTTGGCCCATAAGTGCATTTATTATATGTTTTGAATGATGTTTCTGAAAATTCTGGTAATTAAATGGAAACTTAATACCACCCGCCCACATATCTCTTCACCAGTTGTGCAAACATTTACAATCACACATCAACCAGCACCCCATTACATTAATATAAGTATGTCTTTGTATCCTAACATAAACATTACAGATGAAACAAAATACAGTAAACTACGGTTATAACGAACTCAAAGGGACCACAAATTTTAGTTCGTTATAACCGTAGTTCGTTATAAGCATATATACAGCATATATACAACGAATGGTCGGGACCACAAAAACTGTTCGTATATATCCGCCAGTTCGTTATAAGCGTGTTCGTCAAAACGTTGTTTACTGTAGACAACACCTCACATCTGTATGTGTACGTACAGAATATGCAGAGCATGTGTGTGTGTGTGTTTGTGTGTGTGTGTGTGTGCGTGCGTGCGTGCGTGCGTGCGTGTGCGTATGCGTGTGTGTGTGTGTGTGTGTGTGTGTGTGTGTGTGTGTGTGTGTGTGTGTGTGTGTGTGTGTGTGTGTGCATCTTCCAGGGGCAAGGGTGTTAACGGACAATAAAAGTCCAGTTTTACATCCTTGCCAAACTAAGCTGGAATTTCCAGGCTCGATCACCCGTTTGCGAGGTGCATCAAATCACTTATGTACTTGGATTAAAAACATGAACATATTTGAAAGATATCGTTTGTCCAGCCAAAATGTAACTCCTGAATTCCAGCCAAGTTCAGCAAGAGTGGAAACTGGACTTTTTGGCCAGTGAACGCCCTTGCCTCGGGAAGATGGTGTTTGTGCGTGCGTGCGTGCGTGCGTGCGTGCGTGCGTGCGTGCGTACGTGCGTACGTGTGTGTGTTTGTCAATGCCACGCCCTCGCACCTACATACATGTAAGTCAGATTCCATTCACATGCACCAAGAGCCGGTTCCACGTGTAATCAGAAGTAGATCTCTGAACTCCCTGCACAGTGGTGATAGTGAGGATATCAAATGCACATACGCCGTGGCGTCTTTGAGAGGGTCACACTGACAGATAGGAAACTTCAATATAGCTGACCCAGGAGGTGTGGGTGTTGACAAACAGAAACCTATATCCATGTGAGTGTACGAGTATAATGTCGCTTTTAACAGTAATTCAGTTAAGCCACCGTGTGAAAGCCAAACGTAAGAGACAGCTTGGCAGAGTTACGTCCCTTAGGCGTGTCAGAATCCTATGTCCGTGGGTTTAAATCGTACACTCTCCTTGATAATGTTTCTAGATTTTTAATAATGTTTCTAGGTTTGTCAACCCGTGCTCGTTGGTTTTTCTAAGCGCTGTAAACGTCTAAGACATGCATGACGTTGGGCTCTCCGACGTGATATAACTGAAATACTGTTTAAGCGGCATTAAATGAACTCACTCTCTTCATGTCAGAGCAAACCCAAACATAACACTGTCGATGTTAATCACTTTGGTGAAACGCATAAGCGGGAATGGAGCTGACAGACCAAGATGGATTAATGGGTAGAATCGGTGGTTCGAACCCATGGCAAACGGATCCTGGCAGTTAAGGGACGCAACTCTGCACGGCAATGTGTGGTACCTTCACCATCTGAAGCCTCTCGCTGCTTTTATAAAGTTTAATAGTCAATAACAATCAGAATTTATGTTGCATCAATACAAGTTGACTCAGAATGAAAGAACCGCTTCGTTGTCTAGTGGTTAGAACGCCTCCGCGGAGAGTGGAGGGACAGAGCCCACTGTCACAAAGCGATTTTAGCGCTACGACTATTGTAAGCCGATGTTAAAGTATTGGAGTTACGATCATCTTAGCGCTAAGATTGCTTTGTGCAATGTGGGCCCTGGAGTTCGATCCCCAGCCGTGTCATAATAAGACGTTAAATAGACTGTACTTGCTGTTAACACTGTTTTGCGCTCGGCATTAAGCTGATAAAACCGGCACTGGTCGGGACTATGGGACTAGAACAAGCACCACCCCAAACATCACCCCTCGACACATACCTGCATGCACTTTGGTAGGGGCGGTCGGGTAGCCTAGTAGTTAGAGCGTTGGCACGCAACGCCGAAGACCCGGGTTCGATTCCCGACATGGGTACAATGTGTGAAGCCCATTTCTGGTGTCCCCTGCCGTGATATTGCTGGAATATTGCTAAAAGCGGCGTAAAACCATACTCACTCACTCACTTTGATAAATAAGTGCAATAAACTGGAAAGCAAACCTTATTCACCTCGCGAACCTAAATGACAGGAATGAATCTTTGACAAAATAGACATTACTGTTAACTCGTTGTGATAAATTGTCTTAACATCGAGGTCTCCATATGACATTGTGTCGCCTTAAATAATCTACTGACGTTAAAATTCGTTTATTTTCAGCTTATTCGTTAATCCGTATGTAAAATGAGCTAGGTAAATTTGTATTAATTTGTAAATACCACTTGAAATGAAGAATAAATAGGTAACATTTGCTTTACAATAAATGTATCTTTCAGACGCTTAGTCGAGGGCAATGTAATGCGACGTCAGACATTGGAAGGAGAACCGTTATAGGATCGGGGGTGAAAACACAGACATTCCCACTTTGAAAACTATTTTCTACCCCGAGACGACCACTTCACACTGCTGGAACAAGGAAGGCCAGCCTGTGGTTCACAGCACTTTGCCTGGAAACGGAAATGTTTAACATTGTTGAAGTTCATGAAGACAATGACACGATGGTTGTAGTCACGCCATTTTATTTTTTACCATCCTAGCATATTTTCTATCAGAGAATTGCGTCTTTAATAAGAAACGAAAATAAAGTATTTTTGTGGCATTCTGGGATGTTATGAAAAACAGCTGTGGACGGAGTCAGGCAGGGCGAGCTTCTAGCCCCCTGGGTTTTGTATGCGCGTTTTGTTATACATACAAATAAACATTAGTCCTTTCTACACCAGCCAAAACTGTAATGATCTCATGCAATTATTTGCACCTGTCTTTCTAGCCTCTTTTCTGGCACCACATTTGTTGAAGGAAAACACTACCTGAAATCTTAGTCACCTGTGCGGTTTTGTCCTGGGTGAAAAGTTATCTATTTACGGGGGATTTCACTTTGATGTTGTTTTTTTTTATCATGCAATGCTTTGTTGAGGCGAGGATTAGGTGTAAGCGAGTGGAAGTAAACAGAAGAAACAGCAAATCTTTACACAACGTCTTTTCCTATGTTTACATGTATATTTGATTATTTATTGAATAACAATATGCATATGCCTTTTAATCCACAATTGATATTTAATATTTAAAATTATGATTAAGAGAGGGTAGGTAGAAAGATTTTTTAGAAAGATTTTTTTTTGTGTGAGTCAAAGTTAAAGACAATATTACAGCCATACAGCGATTTGTACTATTTATCTGTTTTATTTGAATGATGATATCTTTTTCAAAAAACAAGCCACACTTTACATGGTAAACACATACCCTTACCTGTTGAGTAACAGATTCAGTAACCTAAATCACACCACTCATGGCTAGACATCAGTATTGGTATCAAGTACCTCAAAACATGGTAGATCCGGACACTGTTAATCCGTACACCCCATCTTCCGAACAGTTACTGCTTTGTTTTAAATATTTTTTATATGTATACAAAGTTGCATTACAAGGAATAGGCTAGGCTAACACCGTGTCCATATACACATTTCTTTAAATTTAATGTTTTTTAATTTTTCTCCCGCTTCTGCTGTTTTCATAGTTTGATCTGGACTTGCCTTGGCTATTAAATAAAAATGACTGTGGAATATATATATGTTTATATTCCGCAGTCGTGGCGCGGGAATAAGACTGGGTTGAACCGAATGATTTCAGCGCGAACGCTACCGTCCGAAGTAAATGGAATTCACTGTTTATGATATATATCGATATATAGCTGTGCACTGTGAGAAGGGATAACATGATAACGATAATGTGTGTAACAGCATATATACCAAAGCCGTTCAAGAGTCTACTACCAGTGTAGGTTGGTGAGTTAGGTGCTGAGCTACTCCGCTATAAATCTATGAATGGGGCTCGTTATATTTTTACGACATTCTGTCTTAAACAGAGCCATATCCGACCTTTCTGAATATTGAATTCATCATTCAAAACAATGTATTTTCTAGGATAGGGCGTGGTTGGGTGTCTCGGTCCACAAACCTGTTTATCATCCCTCACAGTTGAGCACCGTTGGATACTTTCTTGTATAAGAATGTCTTAGCAAATCCGTTCTCGTATTACCCATACTACGGAGGGAGCAGGCGGGCCTACCACAAATGCAAGGCATCTAAATTTAGTGTGCTGCTGAGTGGTGAGGGGAGGAAACTGGTCGCAGGAATGTCATGGCGAGCAAACCGAGATAATAGCTGGACCATCGTATCATGAAAACAGGCAAGAGAACTGCTTACGCAACGGAGGTGTGTCTAAATAGTAATTACTTTCATTGAAAAGATTTTTTTCATTGAGACCTACCCAACTCAAGCCAAACGTCTGCTCAGTTCGGTTGAAGAACGCGCGTGAACGTGTCGTCTGCTACTCCACTGTCGTCTGCTTTCTGTACTGTCGTCTGTTAGCCATTACTGTAAATACCCGAGATTGGACTGAAACAACAGGAAAATGAATATATACAACTGTGTATTTTCCTGTGTGTGTTTTCTGGTGACAATATGTGTTGCCTTGGGTCGACGACGGGGGCCACGCTTTAGGAGCGGCGACGTTCGTCTTGTCGGGGGCAACGAAAGTAATGAAGGGACAGTACTCGTTTATCACAGACATTCTTGGGGCGCCATCTGTGACAAAGAATGGGACTTCAAGGATGCTGATGTCGTCTGCAAAGAGCTCGGGTTCTTGGAGGCACACAAGGCTACATATGGCAGTCAGTTCGGAAAAGGCTCAAGTAGGTCATTTCTGATTATTATTATTAAGTAATGACAATTCTAAAGAATTGTTTGAAGAATTTCAATAATTGAATGCTTTAACGTCATCCAAAAACATCTCCTCAGTTAAACTCATTGTCACGACCAACGACATCAATAACAATGTCGTTTTACCTTCTGTTTCCAGCAACGTTATCTTTGCCCCTATTGTGAACATATTGTTCACCATTATCGCAATCCAATTATTAAAATCACAAATACTACTCGCAACAGCTTAAGCACAAAAAGGTCAAACCGTTAGGTACCATGAAAAAATATGGATACGAACATTTCAAAGGAAGTCATTGAATATTTCGAATGATGAGCATTGCCTACCCCACCGCTTTCAGTGCGCCTTATATAATGGACTCTGCTTTCAGAAGAAATGGTTTGTGACTATTGAAAAGGTTTTGTCGCTTTCATTGTTATTCAACTACAACATACAAAACAGCCAAATATGTTTTTCTTTGTTCAAATGTTTTTTTTGTTTTTCATTGAGACTTATTTTTAGGGTTTAAGCAAACTTTACAACGGAGTACCTCTCTGCATTTGCTAGAACTCATAAATTGCCATTTATCCCCCAAAATGTACATATACATTTAGATTTTGTCTGGTACCAGCCTTTGAAGAAATATGACGTATTATTCCCTTCCCGTCGGAGTATTTATGAGATGCACCACAAACATTATGTTTCCTAAGAAACACCGGACATAATACCAATCGCATCAATAGTCAAATTGCAACAATGTCAACTAAACCACTAGCAACATCAACAACACAACAGCATTAAAACGTCAAAGCATTAGGGGTATTAATACTCGCATTTGATCACTCCTGATTCCACACCAAATAGTCTGATTGTTGTTTGTTGTTTGACGCCCAACACGGCAATATTCCAGCTTCGGGGTGAGGGCCCCACCACACACAACAATCTGCAGAAACTCTATTAACTGACTTACTGCAAACTCTATATAAGAGGAACGTAGGTGTCCATCTCCTAATTTAAATATCCATTCGAGTAGTTTTAGCACACTGCACTTTGGAAACATCCAAATTTGGCTGATTGCGAGTCAGCGTTTTTGCGAACAAAAAGCAGTCTTTGAGTGCTCGTGTACGTGAATATACATGGTGAACACATCGTTACTGTACTCGTGAAGGCGATTGACATTTATGCACCTGAAACATTACCGAGCACACCTTAATAGAACAGCCTTAGCAGACCAGAACAGCGTTAACAGAATAGAACAGTCTGTTAACAATCAAGCTAAGAATTAAAACTGTCTGTTCTAGTTTATGTGCGCAACATTATACATACGTGCTTGATATTAACTCATAGTCAATTCGAACAGACGTGATTTGTTAAAGCGAATATGTAAACAAATTGATACACATATCAAATAAAAAAAATCGAACGGAATACAGAACACAATATTCACACGTACACACCAACTTGGGTCACGTGGGCCGTCGTTTGTCTCTGGCTATGTCAACACCGTCAGTGAACGTAATGACGTCACGTCACAGGTGGCCGTCTATGGCGACGTTGTAAGACCACGTGGGTCACATTATTTACCAGCCCACTCCCACTCTTTAATGTGCGGAATGTCGGAGGCCACGTGCGTCCTGACATCTATCAAAGAACATGTTGTCGATTTCACAGGAGGGATCTGTTATATAACTGATTTGACCCGCCTGGGCACGTCACTTTGCATTAATGTCGACAGGAAAAATTAATCGGCTATAAACGTTCCTGTTTTCGATTATTTTTCATTATGAAAAACGTTGGAATGTCAAGGGACTTACTCAAATGGTTTGCATAGTCTGCGATTTCATTGTATGCAAACTATGCATATTCTCCAGTTTCGTTTTGTGTGCTTATAGATAAGATAATATCAAGTTTCATTAGTGGCCCATTAGAGGAACAGTCTCACCGACAATAGTGAGTGAGTGAGTTGGGTTTAACGCCGCATTATTCCAGGTATATCACGACGTGTGAGCTTAATGAAAGAGGAATGCCCGAAGTTATGCAGGTCTCAGATGATTACCACTTTGGTGAAACCCACGAACAGTCACCGACAATACCAAACATGTATATGAAAATAATACAATAACAAATATTCAATATTACTTGGGTCAAAATGTTTTGTTTGTTGTTCTGTAGCAATATACGAGTATATTCCATCTAAGTATTGGCATGTAAAGAATCGAGTCTGGGCGAGACAAAACCAGTGGTTGATGTTATGAACAACATTCCACCCTGTCGTATCATCCGCAGCCCGACAAGTCACCGAGTCTGACTACCTGTGAAGATCCGGGGTAGAATAGGTCTTCAGCAACCCATGCTTGCCGTAAAAGGCGACTATGCTTGTCGTAAGAGGCGACTAATGGGAGCGGGTGGTCAGAGATGGTTGATACATGTCATCGTATCACAATTGCGTGAATCGACGCTCATAATATCAATCACTGGGTTTTCGGTTCCAGACTCGATTATTTACAGACCGCCGTCAAAAACTGCTGAGTGCGGCGTTAAACAACAAACAAACAAACAAACGGAGTCTGACAAGGCAACCTTGTTTAGAAAAATAGAGTGCCCAGATCTATAGATCTATTATAACCCGGATCAGAATCCCATTCACTTGATTATTCTGAAATGTTCATTGTTAAATTCGATCTTACACAGTGACAAAAATATACTATCACCGGACCTTCAGTGAGAAAAGAATTTAATCTACACGAAAAATCGCGTCTGTATTTCTGATGGAATTATACACAGCTGTTGTGAAATTTACTTACGAAACATAATATTGTCTTTATGTAAACCAAGTGTGGTTTTACAGCACTTGGCGGAACCACCCATTGATAACGGTTATACAAGGTGGTTGTGGGTACTTGAAACCTTTGATTACTTGCCGAACACTCTGTAACATAATCAGGCTGCGGGTTTCCCATGAGCCACGACGTTAAAAAACTTGTAAGAATTAAAAGAATGTCGTCCAAAAGTACAACCATTGAACCAAGTGGAGGTTCCCACCCATCCCTTTGACATGCATGTTCTTTTGCACACACCATGTGCAGCAAATATAAGCTTAGATGCAGGGAGGGAAATTGTTCAAAATCAAAATCTCATTGACATCAATAGAGCAGCGAAAATGCTTCATAACTTATTTATACTCCAACCTGTTGATATTTTCAGTCATAATAAGTACTTTGTTGCAAGGGGCTCTTTTGATAAAATATTAAGGCTGACAATCCTAATTAAATACGTGTTTTTTCAGCTTTAGCTTAAAATATATGTAGTCTTCATACAAAATGACAGCATCCCCCAACTACCAAATGGGCGGTCCCTCAATCTTTATTTATATGCCGCTTGTGTGTTACGTGACAGAAGGATGATATCAACTTGACGATGCAATAACTTCAATGTCAAGTCCAGGAATAGGTGCATCAGGTCTGCAAGTGCACTACATGCATCAAGTAAAACATGTGCAGCAAATGTAATACCAGCAGCATATGAATGAGGACAGCTTATGGAAATAGGGCATCTAAAGTAACAGGACACTTTCCATCTTTCATCCTCAACAACTTGGGACCAGCTGTATAAAGCATGCTCACACGGGGTTTCAGTCACTGTAGCACTAAGATGGCTTTGTGCCTTAGTTGAAGTCTTTGCTGCTCCACTGCCTCCCGCCCTTGTCCTCTTCTCTGTCCAGAACAGGTTATGTGTCTGGTCAACAGCATCTGTCTCAATATTATTGTCTTTTCTTAATGTGGTCGCAACTCAAGTATGTTTCTATTTATCGATATTATCGATATTGTGGCGACATTCATCGCCTGCTTTGTGGATATATCGAGATAGCATAGGTTCCTTGTATCGCAAGCTTGGCATGAGAGTTGACTTAGATGGGGATCCATCATTCCACCAATCTTGCCATCAATGGAGGTATGTACGTACACAGAGATGTTTGGAAAGACGGACAGATAGATGATGGGTATACAGACATCAGATGATTAATGATAGATGTCTTGATGAGGAGGGAGCACGGGTGGCCCAGCGCCGCAATTCGCTTTTCAGAGTTGCGTCCTATGGGATTGCCAGAAACCCATGATTGTGGGTTAGAATCCCGGTTCTCCCCGATTATGTTTCTAGGTTTGTCAGCACCATACCCGTGCTCATGGGTTTCACCAAAGTGGTAGACTTCTCAGACCTCCACATTGACTTGACGCGTTGTGATATGACTGGATTACTGTTCAAAGCCACGTTAAACCGAACTCACTTGATGAACAATGGATTTGTGTAGTAGGGGTGATTGATGGACAGATGGATATAGATGAACAGATGATGTGTGGATGGATGGACGAGTGATGGATGGTAAAAGAACAGAAGAGAGTGAAACACGTGTACGTCACATCAGTGGAGGCAGCCTCTTTGAAATGATTTCCATGAGGCTGTCCTTTTAAATTTAGAGTGAGTATGGTTTTACGCCGCTTTTAGCAATATTCCAGCAATAACACGGCGGGGGACACCAGAAATGGGCTTCACACATTGTACCCATGGCGGGAATCGAACCCGGGTCTTCGGCGTGACGAGCCAACGCTTTGACCACTAGGCTACCCGACCGCCCCCTTTTAAATTTAGAATAATTGCGGCATGATAGTCAGCGCGAAAACCCCCATGCCATGGGTAAACACCCTTGGATGTTTGTTTGGAATTGTTTTAAACACACGTACGGAAATATTACGAAAGCGTCTACACCCTTGCCTAGGAATACAAACAACCAAGTCGGCACTTCATGAATGACCCTTTTTACTTCAGCAACATTGCTTATGTTTCTCTCAATGTTTTAATGTTATGAACATAGACAGATTGCAAATGACCGAATAGCCTACTTTATTTCTTAAAATTCTTTGTTTAGTTGTTAGAAGCAGGATATCTGCATTTGTACAGGCTTCATTTAAAGTCAACATATCGTTTTTTGTTTCAACAAAATCAGTAAACGCGCAATCGTGTTTCTGGTTTGCCATCACTTGATTGTCTGGTTTGTTTAAAAGGCGCTGTTGCATGGCAGAGGTACTTTGGATGTCAAGCAACAAACTCATACATTTTTATGCAAATTGTGTGTGTGTGTGGCGGGTGCTACCGGTAGAGCAGGACATACTTACCCTTATCGCGAACACCTGGCCCCACTTGCACAAAACGATCTTAGCGCTAAGACTATCGTAAGCGTTAAAGTATGGGAGTTAAGATCATCTTAGCGCTAAGATCGCTTTGTGCAAGTGGGCCCTGGTGTCATCACGGATGTTCAGGGATCTGTTCATGTAGTTTTCAGTTATGGTGTGCCTTTTAGGGTCAATGGAATCTGTTTCGTCGGATAATCGAGACAAGTTATTCTCTAGCGTTCACGTTTTTTATTTATTGGACACCTGGATATTGGATATCAATGTCATCATTGTCATAATATACTTACATATTATGACATGTATTTGTGGAATACACTTGGAAAAGGCCAATTGGTACCTTCTACAAAGGTGAGGTGAGGTGAAATGGGGTTTAACGTCGCGTCCAAGATTATTGCACTTATATAGCGACGCGCATGTACGTGTGTGTGTTTGTTTGGCTGCTTGTACTAGTCCGGACTGATGCCGATTTATAGTGCTAGCTCACTGAGATACCATGCCGCAGTTTAACATGAATACCCCACTCAGACACAGTATACTGACTCCGAGCCGACCAGTCCTTGTTTTAGTCCCTTAATGCCGAGCGCCAGACAGGATACAAGTACCATCTTTTAACGTCCTTTGGTATGACGCGGCCGGGGATGGAACCCCGGACCTTCCGCTCTCCGGGCGGACGCTCTACCACAAGACCACGGAGGCGGACCTTTACAAAGGTAATGCATCGCCATATTAGTGACCTGTACCTGCAACAGGTCATGTCTGTGGGCCTTTGCTCGAAATGAATTGTCAGCATGTAATATCTCCAAATCACTCTATTCCTGTCTGCATTGAGACGACTTGAGAGCCAGCATATAAAGACAACTTGTGTGCGGTACGTCACCCTGACGACTTGAGATCTAGCTAAGAAGACAACTTGTGTGTGGTACGTCATAATGAAGACTTGAGATCTAGCATATAAAGACATTTTGTGTGTTGTACGTTACCCAGGCGACTTGAGATCCAGCATATAAAGACAACTTTTGTGTGGTGCGTCACCTGACGACTCGAGATTCAGCATATAAAGACAACGTGTATGGAGTACGTCACCCTGACGACTCGAGATATAGCTAAGAAGACAACTTGTGTGTGGTACGTCATAATGAAGACTTGAGATCTATCATATGAAGACATTTTGTGTGCTGTACGTCACCCTGGCGACTCGAGATCCAGCATATAAAGACAACTTGTATGTGGTACGTCACCCTGACGACTCGAGATCCAGCATATAAAGACAACTTGTGTGTTGTACGTCACCCTGACGACTCGAGATCCAGCATATAAAGACAACTTGTATGTGGTACGTCACCCTGACGACTCGAGATCCAGCATAAAATGACAACGTGTATGTAGCATGTCACCCTGACGACTCGAGATCCAGCTTACATCGACATTCGTGTGTGATACGTTACTCTGACGACTCGAGATCCAGCATATAAAGACAACTTGTATGTGGTACGTCACCCTGACGACTCGAGATCCAGCATATAAAGACAACTTGTGTGTGGTACGTCACCCTGACGACTCGAGATCCAGCATATAAAGACAACTTGTGTGTGGTACGTCACCCTGACGACTCGAGATCCAGCATATAAAGACAACTTGTATGTGGTACGTCACCCTGACGACTCGAGATCCAGCATATAAAGACAACTTGTATGTGGTACGTCACCCTGACGAATCGAGATCCAGCATATAAAGACAACTTGTATGTGGTACGTCACCCTGACGACTCGAGATCCAGCATAAAATGACAACGTGTATGTAGCACGTCACCCTGACGACTCGAGATCCAGCTTACATCGACAATCGTGTGTGATACGTTACTCTGAAGACCAAAAATCCAGCTTCCACCGACATATGGCGTTTGGTGACGACCCGAGATCCAGCAACTCCAAGGTCAAGTTTTTAGAACGTCACGCGAACAATCTTCACACGGGCTAATGGTGTGGACAGGCGGCCTTATTTTAATAGCTACAGGGACAGTCTGTACACTGCTCACTCTTTAATTGGTCCCTCCCTCCCACTCACTCACCCAGCCATCAACTAGTCGGCGGCACCACATACGAGACAATGGTTGACACGGCTACTCCCACTGAGACGAAAATCGCCAACTCAGGAGCTACGTGTTGTCCCGCGCGTGGAGCAATCACATTTTCTCAAAGAACGTCTAGCGTTTCTATATATAATGAGAACTCTTACGTAACTTTACCAGATGGGGAACTTGTAAACGAGATTAACTGTCAAAGACCATACGGGCTAGTGCACACAAGGGAGTCTGGCTGGATTGAGTGGGAGTCAGTCACAACACTCCCATCAGTGGCTCGGAGAATGCTGAGGTTGTAGTCTTGCCATATGACCGGACACACAGTGTTTGCTTTTACAATTTTTCGATGTTTACACTACTTTGATTTACTGCTCTCCAATCAGGGCGTTACCGTTTTACTCTGTTTATCTAGTTATTCATGTTTGATAATCGTTAAAGTTTTACTAATGAATAAATCAAATCTAGCCTGCAGCTACCATCCGCATACATGTCTGGCAACATGACAACACAGTGACATGCTCATCCGCTTAGGCCAATGTCTTGCATTTCTGTCTGTTCCTACACTTACACAAGCCCCTAAATAAAGTCTTCGACTTAGTCAAATATAAACAAGCATGTAATACCCATATCCCCGCCAATATGACATGTCCGGTTGTGTGCAAGAGATATTGTAAGGTTTTCAAGATCTGCTCCGGAAAGGAGCACTACCGCCATTTTCAGTCTAAGTCAAAGACATTGCCATGGAAACTCGAAAAAATTTTTTTCTCAAAACTCCCAGCTATCAAAAGGAACCAGTTCACCATTAGACCTACATATGTGCCAAGTTTGGTTAATATATCTGTCATGGTTTTGGAGTTCTATTTGACGGACGGACGGACAACACCCATTCCTGTGTCCCCCTTCCACCTCGTGGCGGGAGATAATACTATCATAAAGAACCTCGGTGTATTAAGGAAGCCACAAGCCAGTTTAGTCTCAGTGGGTGTAGCCGCGTCAACCATTGTCTGTATGTCAGAGAGCTGAAGAGTATATGAGTATAGGCTGTTAGTGGTGAGAAGGTGATACGAATGTCTAAAAGATATGGGTACACGTGGTACAGCTATAGTGACGTATCTTTATTCAGATATGTCCAACCTTGATTAACTGTCACTCAAAGTCTATACAGCCGAGAGATGGAGAGATCGACTGACCTGTCCGGTAGGTTCATTGTAATAGAAAGATAGAAAGAGGGGAATTCTTTGTAACCACAACCATGGAACGCTGTTCTCTTTGTCACCTTTAGCACAGACGGCAGGACGATGGTATTTTAGTACAGCCGCTCTTAAGGTTTGGTTGGTTGTTGTTTAACGCTACACTCAGCAATATTCCAGCTACATGACGGTGGGCTGTAAATAATCCAGTCTGGACCAGACAGTCCAGTAATTGACATCACGAGCACCGATCCGCGCAATTGGGATCGATCACATGCATCAACCAACCGCGTTCCGTCTTAGCGCAAACGGGCATACCTAAAACAATTGTCAACTCGTTGCGTAATGGTTCACATATATTTCCCCATATATTATTATATATTTCAGATGCAATTAAAAGCACATCGGGAAATGCAGAATTATACAGTATGATTGAACACATTTAGCTGTGTCTTGGGTATATTTTTAGATGCAAGACATATGTAAAATCAACAATTATTTCTCGTGGATTCTTTGACGAAGACCTTGAAATCATACGCGCATTCTGATTGGTTTGTCGTATTTTTCGCACATAACATTCTTCGATAGGGGGGCGAGTCTTCTTGCAGGTTACAGAAAGGGGCGAGTGGTGACGAATGTACGTTGTCAATCGAGCGGAGTAATACAGAACTACTTTAGGGGATTTCCTCAATGTCTAAAAATAACGTCAGATAGAGACGGCATCATCTTGCGATTCAGGCTACGAATGATGCAGACTTTGAAACCAGACCGATCATTATATGTCGGGTCACCGAAATTAAGCGATGTGTTGCCTATCGTGATCTGACAGTGATTTGTTGCTCGATCTCTCAACCATTTGTTTTGTCCAAACGTCATTACTTCCGCGTGATAAAGCTTAAAAAATACAACTGCATGATAAAACACCTAGTCCTCAACCATGACCGTGGAATATATTTATTTTATGAAAAAGAAATAATCTGGAAACGCATACAAAAGCAAGTCTAGCCAGCTCAAGCCAGGGATTTTTTAAATATTTTTAGAGTCAAGAAGGATATTGTGTAATATAAGATTTCAGAGAATAAATGTTAGTCTATAAAACACCTTACAGACACATATATACTATAATTACATATAAGGACCACCCGATTCTATCATATTGTTATAGGGACCACGGGTGGCCCAGTCGTTTAAAGCGCCGCGATTCGCTGTGCAGAGTTGCGTCCCTTGGGCATGCCAGAAACATATGATTGTGGGTTCGAATCCCGGTTCGCCCCGATTATGTTTCTAGGTTTGTCAGCACCATACCCGTGCTCGTGGGTTTCACCGAAGTGGTAACCGTCTGAGACCTGCATCACTTCGGGCTTTCCTCCCACATTAAGCTGACACGCCGCGATATAACTGGAATATTGTTAAAAGCGGCGTTAAACCCAATTCACTCACTCACTCATATGGTTATAGTTAATCTGTCATGGGACATGATAGAAGGGGGTCTGCTCATGTAACTGGACCATGTTTAGGTTCTGCATGGTCACGTCCGTCACTGCCATATAACGTCTATGTTACCCAGGATTCTTGTCACGGTTCCGTCAGTCGTGACATAGTTCTCAGCAGCATGGGTAGTTAATCTGGATTGGTCGGGTGACACATTTTTGCACGGTCAATGACCTGGAATGTTGTCGAAGCAGTCAACGAGACATTCTCCACGGCAGTCTATTGTCGGCTTCAGGCCGGGACAGTGAGACGTAGGTGGCAGTGTTGTTTCAACCTGTGCCTATATTCCCTGTTAGCGAGGAGTTATGTATAGACTCGACATACGACACTTTTTTAGTTTTGAACAATGGCGTAACACCGTTTTCGTCTCTAATCCCGAACAAGAGCAAAGCATTTTTCTCTTCTCGAAACCTAACCATAGCGTTCGGGCGTACCCTTGTCTTTGCCTAGTCCTTGCCAATATACTAGGGCGTTAAACCTATATTTTCTCGAGCCCGGCATAAAAAATGAGTAATCTTTTCTCTTCTCCAGTCATGAATAAAATATTAGGGTGTAACCCTTTCACTCCTGGAGCTCGTGTGCGAAATAGGGCCCTTGTTAAGTATCCATCATCATAAATAACATCATTATCGACCTCTGAACAAAATCCTGCGGCGTAACATTATATCTTCTAGGGCCCTGAACAAGTGCGTACCATGTTTCTCTTCTCTTGAGACACGTTTGGTCAAATGTTTGCTTACCATGGGCATTATTCAACTAAATAAGTTTGTGAGGGAGTTAAAGGTTTACATCTTTACGTCTATTTACGCCGTGGAGGTTGCTGAAGAAGACGCCTGAGTGAGCGAGTGAGTATGGTTTTACGCCGCCTTTAGCAATATTCCAACAATATCACGGCGGGGGACACCAGAAATGGGCATTACTAATTGAGCCCACTTGGAAATCGAACCCGGGTCTTCGGCATGACGAACGAACGCTTTTACCACAAGGCTAACCTACCGCCTACAGTAGAGTAGGTCGTAGACGTGTGTTATTTTGATAAAAGTAAACTATAAAAGGCATGGTAGAATGAACACTATATAACATGTTTTTCACAATCAACGCAGACTTTGTGGATATAAAATAATTCTTTTTGAAAAAGGGTATAAGAGCAGTATGTTCTTATTGCAATAGCAGGGCCCGTATAAAAAGACACTCTGTGGGATGAAGTAGGTTTCAAACGCAGTCATAGGTATGTATTGAACAGGTGTTCAGTCGTACTTCACATGTCTATTATATATATAGCAAGTAATTCCCGTTATTTGATAGTCTGAGCAAGCAATCAGTTTTGCCTTTATGCTTCCATAAAACGAAATATTTTACAGCAAATTCTTTTTAATATGTCACACAAGGCTCAATAGTGTTTTTTATGACTTGACAGTTGCAAGCTATAAATATACTTCTTTCCCATTCCTTCTTTCGTTGCCCGTTTCAGTTCAGTTAGAAATTCCAACTTTTTCATGTCTTCACCCCAAATTCCCGCAGATTTATGAAGACAGTTATGACCCTTTCTGTTTTTGCCATTTCCATCAAATAAAGCGACATATTTGTAAAGGTGTGCGACCAAACATGAACTGGTTCAATTAGATCAACGCCCTCTAGCGGAAATGCCCTACTTTTAAAACGGTCCGCCACTGGCTCCGATGTAATTGAAAATATTGCGTAATGATTGCTTGTCAACTGAGCTGATTGTCAGTAAAAGTATTCTCCAGAGAAATTCCACCAGCGTGCCATTGTGTGACTTGCCCCACGCGACGTAGTGATATGAGAGACAAATATCACACACCGGACTTCTTATACATGCGCGATAGTCCCCAGCTGTGGCAACACGCCACTACATGGAGTCACTTCCGGTTTGAAGTATGCCTGTTACATAAGCAATGCGTGTTCTCGTAGATGAATCTCTCGCAACGATAAAGTACGTGAGCAGGTGACATGTAAATATGTAAACCGGAAATACAACTGGAATGCGGTCCATGTGATAACATTTTGGGAGGAAGTACGTGGAATTTCAGACGGAATCAAAGAATGGTGCCGAAGTAGCATTAACAGGCTTCCTGGGGAACAAAGTATAAAAGTGAAGTAGCAACATCAGAAGATTAAACTTAACTTTAAAACAATCTAAACAGATCTAGAGAGTATCAAAGTACTGGAAAAACACGCTGAAACTACACAGGTCGACGACAAATGTGACATTTCAAACATCAAAAAATGAGCCGTTTGACGTTTTCGCAACCGGAGTAGAGTAAATTTCTTTTCTGCCACAATGTATTTTTTTAACATAAAATCTATTTTATATACGGAAGGCGGTTTAACATCATTACCTTTTTACGCCCTGCTTCTAATATCGAGAGGAAAGGTTCTACAGTTCAGCGCGGCCACGCTCATTCATAGCATGCGTTGGTAAGCGAGCAAGTAAATAGTGTGTTTGCAGAGTCAGCAATATTCTAGCTGTATCAGCTTCAACGGTTACTACAGCCACATCATCGACAACAGCATTATCATCTATATTTGGGTGGCTGGTTTGTTGTTTTACGCCGCACTCAGCAATATCCCAGCTATATGACGTTGGTCTGTAAATAATCGAGTGTGGACCAGACAATCCAGTGACTGATATCATGAGCATCGCTCTCCGCAATTGGGATCGATGACATGCATCAAACAAGTCAACGAGCCTGACCACCTGATCCCGTTAGTCGCCTTTTACGACAAGCATAGCCGCCTTTTACGGCAAGAATGGGTTGCTGAAGACCTATAATTCTACCCTGGATCTTCGCAGGTCTATCATCTATATTAGTTATATTGGCAAACTCAATGAGTTCAGGCCTTGATCAGGAAAACCAACTTTCCATAATGACATCTTACTTACATTTCAAGCACTGATACATTTTTGGAAAAGTGGGGTGTGGTTAAAATACAAATAAAAGCCTTCCCAGAATGGGCGAAACAGTTTGCGTTTGTCAGCCATAAATTACATGTAGTCCATTAATTGTTATTGTCGTTGAAGACATTTCAGTAATAATTTATTTTTTTATATTTTTAAATGTCAACATGATTATAAATATAGAAAAAAACGGTATATGAACATATGATTAATAACAAATATATTTTGCAATGATACAATCATTGGGGGATATTTCTATGATCACTTTTTATTTCATATGTAGAGAGGTGTTTAATAAAAAAGCACAACATATGCTAACAGTAATCAGAACTTCCGGTTTCCGTGAAACTGACACGCTGTGATATGACTAGTATACTTTTCAAAATAGCGTCCACCCCAACGCTCTCACTATCATAACCATAACCAAGTACATTGAAAACTTTCGTGAAGATATCCAATATTACGGAAGCCATTTGTTTTTTTGTATATTTTACTTAAAGTTTCAAGATACCAACTGGAAATTTCAAGATACATACGTTGAAATTTCAAGAAACTCAGCTGAAATTTCAAGATTCATAATTGAAATTTCAAGATATATACTTAGTTGAAATTTCAAGATAATGATCTTGAAAATTTAAGACAATCAGTTGAAAATTCAAGTTTATATCTTGAAATTTAAACATAACATCTTGAAATTTCAATGAAAAAATAAAAAACCAAAAATGGTCCTAAAAGGCTTCCGTACAATATTCTTTAAAAAAAAGTATATTGTTTCAATGAACTCAAATGGAATGAACTCTTGCAATGAATGAAGCACTCGCGGAACCGCCCGTGATAACAGGAAGTGCGGTAGGTTTAGGAGACATTCCTGTGGCATAATGTCACCGAGCTCCAGTACACGCTCGTTACATAACGCGCTGTAAAGAGTTCCCACAACACGATCTGCGCCAGTTGAGATAAGCTGACGCCCACCCATCTAAACCCACAAGATTACTGTTTTAAAACCAAACATTCCGCAGACGGCACCCTAGTATGGTGTTATATACTCGGTGACGTGGTCAATCACATCGTGTTGCAACTAATTATTTTTACCCAAAGACATCGTGATGTAGAAGCAGAGCAGCTGTTTTGTTAATGCTAGGATTACACTCAGTTTTTTCCAAGGAGCAGTTGTTATGTAAATAGTTTGTTGTCAAACTGTTTCTCGCCAGTTTTAGTTTATTGACCTTTCGTCCTTATTTGGTTTGAAACGCATACGCCCGTTTTTTCTCTTTCTATTTTCCCTGACGACTCCAATGTGAGACAGGGCTCATACGTCATTACAAGCAATTAGTCGTTTTAAGAAACGCGATTTATTGCTTCTACGTGCCTGGTGTTGTTTTCTGTAAGCCATATGCTTCTTCCCCCGAACTAATGGTTCCATTGATCAATGTTGGCAGTTAATGCTTTGCAAAGATTGACTGAAAAAAGTATAAGGCGGATTCAGAAAAGGAGGGGACACTTTTTGAGTTCTTAACTTCAGTGTGTTCGAATGTGCGTGCGTGGGTGCGTGGTTGCGTGGTTGCGTGGGTGCGTATGTGTATATGTATATGTGTGTGCGTGTGCGTGTGCGCGTGCGGGTGCGTGTTGATACTACTGGATCCATGTTTGATTTCTAAATGGTGTCGCGCAGCCACAGGGCAGACATATTGTTAAACGCGGCGTAAAATCACACTCACTCACATCAGGACCATTATTCCTTGGAATTGTCGCCATACTGTCTGTTATTTGTTTGGTCTGCTTGTTTATTGACGCCGCACTGAGCAATATTCCAGTGATAGTTGCATTGTAAGGCTGATGACTCAGGAGTTTAACTTTTTCCGGCAAGCATGGGTTGCTGAAGACCTATCCTACCCCGGATCTTCACGGCTCTAGGAAGCATATCTCAAGTTCTCTGTGCATAGATTGTCTTATCCCTCCCACACTGAACCATGACAAACGTAGAATGAATACAAACTTCAAATCGGCTTGTAGCCGTCCCTACTTACATGTACATTTGAGCGTTTCATTTGACATAACACCACCTCTCATCATTCAGGAGGCTCGGGAGAAGTTGGCAATAATAACAAGTTGATTCAAGTCGTTTTCACACGGCTTGTTAGTCAGCTATTCCTATGATGTTTTTTACGGATCAAGAGACTATATTTATTGCTTAAAATATCAAAAATATTTTCACAGAGTGAAGTTACATGTTATAACACGAGGATAATAATACTTCCGCTCCGTGCTACCTTTTTCGGAATAAAGAGTTACCTCCCCTACCAAAGAGTTGTTTCCCTTTGTTTCCCGTCTGCTGATCTGTTCTTCTCATCAAGGGTCTTCCAGACAAGCCTGGCGTCAGGGAACACTATCAGTGACAAGGTGACTATCACTATCACTGCTGTAATGATTGGAATGGCCATATGCTGTCGCCCTGAATGTGTGAATGTGTGAATGATCCCGCTGAGAAAGAGATACCCCTCCCGCCCAAGCGTCTCTGTCACGTCGCGGTTTGAAGAGACCCATTTAAGTTGATAAAAACGTGCCATTTTATAACTGGCTTTTGTCGGACCAGTCAGTTTGTTTACAGACATTTTCAACCGAGCTTGGCAATCTTCAGAGTACTTTCCGGTGGTTATGGTTGGCCAGCTGTTTGCAAGGTCGCTACCTTGCACCGAGACATGTATTCCTACGCGCTAGACACTTTCGTAATCATACTTTGTCATGTTATAGTATGGTATCAAATAATATTCCAACACATAAGATAATATGTGTCTTAGTCTTCAATATGGCCTTACGAAATATTTTGCGTAATGTGTTTTCCTGGTTCTGTTGGTCTCTACGCTAGGAATTATTTACTGTCGCGTATGCGATATCTCATAGGCAGAAAAGGATTTTAGCCGGTGCAGTCAGTATAGGGTTTTGTATGGTGAGTGGATATTTACTCAGCTATAGCTGTGTAATCAGATATTTTTAATTTAACCTTTGAGTCTTAATATTTTTTTAAAAATCCCATCTGTGCAGACATTTTTAATTAGTTATTAAGCTTGATTAACCTTTTCAAGCATTTTTTTTAACAATCCCCCCCCCCCCAAAGACAAACACACACACTCCAAGAATATCTAATGATCGGTTCCTATTCTTAGGCTTCATTTAGTTCCAGCCTTACCATTCTTGAATTCCAGGATGCTTTTAAGGTAGCGCAGAATTCGCATGCTAGCTCAGATTTTGTAGTTAGCGTCCTCCTAGCAGATACTTTCTTTTTAAGAATTTGCATAGAATTGTTTTTAAAAAGTTGAATAAAGTTAGACTGTTGGTTTGACATACTTATGTGCTCAATAGTTTCAATTACGTTCCATTTCAGACAGAAAATGGATGTCAAATGTGAGATGCAGCGGATACGAAGACAAACTGAAATACTGCATGTTCCTGGGGTGGGGGCGCATGCGCCGTGGCTGCTATGGGAGCAGACATTCAGCTGGCGTCGTATGTCGTCCACATCCAACGACCCCAGTGTCCACGACAACAACTACTCGAGCCACGACAACAACATTGAAGAAGATTATCACGCCGAAAAAAAATCAGGCTCATAAAAAACACATACAGTATTTAATTGACAGAGACAATCGCCTACTACAAAAGTCACAACTTCAGGGAGATGCGCCGGCCGTATCGGTGAGTCGCTGCAAATCGCTTTTTAATGTATTATGCAACGCATTGTATACTGAACGAGATAGACATTTTTCGAGGTAAGGGAGTTAACTTACTGTAAAAAGTCCAGTTTCCAGCCTTGCTGAACCGGTCTGGAATTGCTGGCCTCGATCGTAGCGCCACCAGTGGCCATTACGAGTTATGTCCCTTCTGTGTCCCTCCTATTGGCCAATCAGATGCCACCTCTCATGTCACTTGTATTTGCTTCAAACGAAATAGCAGCGTCCATTCAAACGACCTGATCGATAATCAATATATATCTATATTGTGACAAAACGAGTCTCACTTCGCGAAGTGCCTCAAATCATGTGAGCACCTTTATAAGAGCATGAAAAGATTTGGAAAACATCTGTTGACGCCGAGTTGGCGGTACACATGCTTTGCAAATCCTGCAATCGATTTTTTCCTTGACAGCACAGACACATGTAGCTCTTTGGCAAAAGAAAGGGTGTATTTCGTGATCAAAATCCGTAATCACAATGAGGACCCAGGCTAGAATAGGCACCATGCAACATTTGCTGGTCGTACGAGGCCCACCAATGGATCAGGGTGCCGTTGTACAAAGCAATCTTAGCGCTAAGGTGATCGTAACTCCCATACCTTAACATAGACTTACGGCAGTCGTAGCGCTAACGTTGTTTTGTACAACGGCACACAAAACGAAAGGAAATAGTTTTCACCGCGCTGTAAATATTATCACCGCGGTAATATTTACAGCGCGGTGAAAACTATTTCCTTTCGTTTTGTGTTTTTGACATATTCATTTTAGTTTTTGACCTTTTCGTTTTGGTTTTTGACATTTCCATTTTAGTTTTTTGACATTTTCACTTCACATTTCAGCGACTCAAAAGGTACTTAAAAGTACATTTTCTATGTTTTCGGATGTTTTTATACATGATTTATCACATATTGTATGGCAGATAGTGTTAATTTGCAAAAGGTTAAGATAAAAGTAAGTTAAACATCAAAATATTGAAAAACAGACTCCATGTCCCTTATGGGCCACCGTATGTACGTGATGATTTCATCGTTAACCTGTGATGATTGGCACAACTCCAGCGATAGTAAGTAAATCGTATTATTGAATTTGTGATGATTGATATTTTCACATATAAGTATTGATATTTTTTACCTTTGTTGATTATTATTATGATTATGATTGGTGTCATCTGTACATTCAGACCAACTCCTCCGAACCGGGACTGCTCATGCGCATGGTCGGTGGCAGATACGACTGGGAAGGTCGCATAGAGGTCAAGGAGGAGCACAGCGAATGGGGTGCCATCTGTGGGGAGAAGTGGTCAATCAAAGAGGCCATGGTAGCGTGCAGGGAGATCGGTCAGACGTACGGCAAGCAAGCTCTGCAGGTGATGACGTGTGTAGGATATGTCCCCAGTGGCCTCTCCTACAGACGCTAGAGACATATATAATTATAGAAAACGACACCTTTCTTCCCTTCCCAACCCCTCATCAGATCGAGAAGCATATACCATCACCTATTCAGCTCTACTGAAATTAGAGACTTTAGGGTTCCTTTATGTGAGTGAGAGAGATTTACATAGCTCCCTTCATATTACACTGATAGGCCATGATATAACTGAACATTGTTTAGAGCTCACTGATGGTGTATCTTTCGTATCAGGCTGACACGTGAAGATCCGGGGTAGAATAGATCTTCAGCAACCCATGCTTGCCGTAGAAAGGCGACTATGCATGTCGGGTCGGTTGGTTGGGCTCGCTTGCTTGGTTGATTCGTGTCATCGCATCCCAATTGCGTGGATCGATGTTCATAATGTCAATTACTGGATTGTCTGGTCCAGACTCGATTATTAACAGACCGCCGTCATATAGCTGGAATATTGCTGAGTGCGGCGTTAAACAAACAAACAAACAAACAAACACTGATGGTGTAGCGGCGTTCACCATGTGTGTGACCAATGCATATGTACATTATACAGGTGAACTATTTCGGCGGGGAGAACCTGGATAAACACTACTATCAGATCAAGTGTAAGGGACGGGAGATGCGGCTGGACCAGTGTGAGAAGATTCGGACAGACGTCGGGGTCACATGTTCCAAACCCAATCTTGTTGCTGGCATCGTGTGCACTCACCGTAAGTAAAAGAAAAGCCACGACGCTCTTCAAACGTAAGTAGAGAAAAGTCACGACACTCTTCAGACTAAAAGAATAGCCACAACACTCTCAGTGTTCGCAAAGACTATATAATTACGTATATGTTTGGAATTAAGTGGTAAAAAGTTCACAAGAGCATGTTTAATAATTTCGGCTACCTATTTATTTTATATTGACCTTAAGTCAAATCATAATATGCGCAACCTATCAGAGTGTGTGAGTTTTTTCGGAGCTTTGAACAGTATTTCAGTTATATCACGGCGTGTTAGCTCCATGCGGGGGGAAAGCCAAAGTTCTGCAGGTCTTACATGTTAACCACAATTGTGAAAACCAAGGGCATGGTGCTGGCAAAGTATCATTATCAGCGCGAATCTGGGATTCGAACCCATGGTTATCGATGGGCCTTTGACTATTTGCCCGTGTCTCCTTCATGTGCCACATGTACTGACAACGTCACAAATGCTCCTCATTCGCTCACAACCACAGTAAAGAGGATCCATGTTCCACGACATGTTGCCAATTGAAAACTAAGCCATTTTCATACACTATTGGCATATACGAAAAATACACGATTAATATCCGATTAATATATAAGTTCGTATTGTGTGGATTTTAGTGAATCTGTTGAATCTTGCCGAGGCAGCCAAGAGGTCATAGTCCCGTTCTACAAAGCGATCTACTACACCTGTCGTGAAGTATGGGAGTTAGATCATCTTAACGCTACGATCGCTTAGTGGAGCGGGGCTCTGATCGTAGCTCCTATTTAACACGAGCCATTAACATCGATGTTCGCCCCTCCATACTTTATTCAATCTCCTAGGTCTCCCCGACCTCATCCCTGACCTTGAGATCCTGGAGGAATCTGTGAGACTGGCAGACCGGCCCCTATACTACCTGCAGTGTGCCATGGAGGAGAACTGTCTGGCGGCCTCCGCCGCAGTGATCCGAAACACAAGCAAAAGTAAGAAAGCTTCTTTTAAACACCATTTAAGAAACTAGGTCATTAACGTCGTACACTGTGGTCCGAAACACAAGCAAAAGTAAAAAACCTTCTTTTAAACACCATTCAAGAAATTGAAGTCATTAACTTCGTACGCTGTGGTCCGAAACACAAGCAAAAGTAAGAAACCTTCTTTTAAACACCATTCAAGAAATTGAAGTCATTAACATCGTTCACTGTGGTCCGAAACACAAGCAAAAGTAAGAAACCTTCTTTTAAACACTATTCAAGAAATTGAAGTCATTAACGTCGTACACTGTGGTCCGAAACACAAGCAAAAGTAAGAAACCTTCTTTAAACACCATTCAAGAAATTGAAGTCATTAACGTCGTTCACTGTGGTCCGAAACACAAGCAAAAGTAAGAAACCTTCTTTTAAACACCATTCAAGAAATTGAAGTCATTAACGTCGTTCGCTGTGGTCCGAAACACAAGCAAAAGTAAGAAACCTTCTTTTAAACACCATTCAAGAAATTGAAGTCATTAACGTCGTTCGCTGTGGTCCGAAACACAAGCAAAAGTAAGAAACCTTCTTTTAAACACTATTCAAGAAATTGAAGTCATTAACGTCGTTCACTGTGGTCCGAAACACAAGCAAAAGTAAGAAACCTTCTTTTAAACACCATTCAAGAAATTGAAGTCATTAACGTCGTACGCTGTGGTCCGAAACACAAGCAAAAGTAAGAAACCTTATTTTAAACACCATTCAAGAAATTGAAGTCATTAACGTCGTTCACTGTGGTCCGAAAAACAAGCAAAAGTAAGAAACCTTCTTTTAAACACCATTCAAGAAATTGAAGTCATTAACGTCGTTCACTGTGGTCCGAAACACAAGCAAAAGTAAGAAACCTTCTTTTAAACACCATTCAAGAAATTGAAGTCATTAACGCCGAACACAAAGAGAATCACACCCTCGTGTCAAATATACCAACACGATTCCATTAAAGTTTAAAACTCCGAGGCTGGCATTTTATTGACTCGTGTTAACATATTTGATATTAAAAGACACGAGGGTGAGATTCTATTGATCATCCAAAATTAATTTACCAACTATTTCAGTTTGTAAACAGTATTAACCAGTGTCTTGAATGTAAAAAGTACATACACTTCAAAGGCAGAGATATTAGTGATGTCTTGTGTTGTGACGTCATGATAACGATGACGTCAAAATGGGCAGCAAAGCATTGGGCTGCAATTTCATTGCAGATATATATAGGAGATATCGCTTGATCACACCCAAGCGATATCCCCTGTGGAAGCAAGTTTTTGGATGATAAATGTACATATCATCCTTAGAAAGGAATGCAACATTTTGAGTGGTTGAAGAAGCTGATCATACAGCGAACCGTTCTTACTTTGGACATGGAAGCCAATCAGCCATGAAACGAGGCCTGCCTCAAACGTCAGAAAAATAAGAAAAAGTGAGTGACTGAGTGAGTAAGGTTTTACACCGTTTTAAGCAATATCACGGCGGGAGACACCGGAAAATGGGCTTCACACATTATACCCATGTGGGGAATCAAACCCGGGTCTTCGGCGTGACGAGCCAACGCTAGGCTATTACTAAGCTACCCCATCGCCCCTTAATAAGAAAAAACGTACAATTATCCATGTAAGTCAGTTAATATCTAGTATTAAAACGTATCTGCTGTTACATGTGTCAAAATAAATAACGTTGAGTGATTTTGGCAACATCTGTATCTATGGAGTGAATAAGTCCCATAACAAATTTAATCAGGCTGGAAAGCTACACGTGAATGTAAATAAACTGAACAACACGCTCAAGCACACAACTCGCCTGAGTGAGTGAGTTGGGATTAGCGCCGCTTTTAACAGTATTCCAGTTATATCACGGCGTGTCAGCTTAATATGGGAGGAAAGCCCGAAGTGATGCAGGTCTCAGACGTTTACCACTTCGGTGAAACCCACGAGCACGGGTATGGTGCTGACAAACCTAGAAACATAATCGGGGCGAACCGGGATTCGAACCCACAATCATAGGTTTCTGGCGTGCCCAAGGGACGCAACTCTGCACAGCGAATCGCGGCGCCTTAGACGACTGGGCCACCCGTGCCCCCGTAACTCGCCCGAGGCAGTGGTACAATGATGTTGTGGTTTGTTGTTATTCAGTATGTGAGATGCGGAGGCGTTTGAACTATGCGTGAATGGCATGACTGTTGTTTGACAAGCGTTACCAAGGACATCTTGTATCTGCAGACTGGCACGCTCACAACAGACGTCTGCTGCGGTTCTCAACAGTCGTCCACAACGAGGGTCTCGAGGACTTCCGCCCATACAGAGCCAAGTCGGCGTGGGAGTGGCATGAATGTCACATGTAAGTCACGTGATATATATCGTTCTGTGGTTTCAATGAATGTCACATGTAAGTCACGTAATATATATATCGTTCAATGGTGTAAATGTCACATGTAAGTCACGAGATATATATCGTTGAGTGGCATGAATGCCACACGTAAGTCACGTGATATATATCGTTGTGTGGTTTGAATGTCACATGTACGTCACGTGATAAATATCGTTGAGTAGCATGAATGTCACATGTAAGTCACGATATATATGTCGTTGAGTGGCAGGAATGCCACACGTAAGTCACGTGATATATATCGTTGTGTGGTTTGAATGTCACGTAGTAAATATCGTTGAGTAGCATAAATGTCACATGTAAGTCACGTGATATATGTATCGTTCAGTGGTGTAAATGTCACATGTAAGTCACGTGATGCATATCGTTGAGTGGTTTGACACATATAAGCCAAGTGATCTATAATTGTTGAGCGGCATGAATGTCACATGAGCGTCACATGAAACAACAATACGCGCCATAAAGGTCAAATGTAGGTCACAAGATACAAAACGATCCAATATCAAAAGTATTAAGAGAATAATCACCAGAGAATAATCAGTCTGCCGAAACCGATTTCATAGAGCAAGTAAGGCCATTTTCCCGGACAAGGGCGTTCACTGACCGTGGAAACTGGACTTTTTATAGTCAGTTAAATTCCCTTGACTCGGGAAGATGAGGATCAGCCGCTAGAGTTAGTGATTGAGTTTGGTTTTACGCCGCTTTTAGCAATATTCCAACAGCATCACGGGGGACCCAGCAATGGGTTTCACACATTGTACACATATAGGGAATGGAACCCGTCTGCTTCTAGAGGAACGTGTGTACTATTTAAGTACATATTGTAGTCGCATGGCGAGTATTGAGAATCGGTTGGTCACAGCGTGTGTTCTAGTTGATTGTGTGTAACTTTACCCCGCCGGAGTGGGTCGATGCTCACGATGTCAGCCATTGGTTGTCGGGCTCAGAACAGGCCACGTGGGTAAATATGGAGCACTGCTGATTCCAACATAAAAAAAACAGTCTCTCACGCATCATCTTTAAATGCCGTTACGTATATGAGTAAGTGAGTAAGTTGGGTTTTAACGCCGCTCTTAACATTCTTCCAGTTATGTCGGGGGGCGGTCGGGTAGCCTAATGGTTAAAGCGTTTACTCGTCACGCCGGGTTCGATTCCCAACATGGGTACCATGTGTGAAGCCCATTTCTGGTGTCCCCCGCCGTGAAATTGCTGGAATATTGCTAAAAGCGGCGTTAAACCATACTCACTCACTCACTAACTCCAGTTATGTCAGCTTAATGTGGGAGGAAAGCCCGAAATGATGCAAGTCTCAGACGTTTACCACTTCGGTGAAACCCATGAGCACCGGTAGGTTGCTGTAAACATAATCCGGGCGAACCGGGATTCGAACCCCCAATCATAGGTTTCTATTTCTAGAGACGCAATTGGGCACAGTGAATTGCCTTAGACAACTGTGCCACCCGTGCCCCCTCGCGTATATAATTATGTGCACATGTACAATGCGCTAGATCCACGCCCTAAAGCCTTCTCAAAGCGCTACATCATTACACGGTCAATGGATCAACGTGCGATTTCCATTCTCAGCTCCCTGGGGAGTATACAATATGTATATGATGATGGTATATATAATTAATTTATAAATAACCTCATTAATCACCATGCTGTCACAGTGTCAATAATATCATGATCAATTTAAATCTGAACTCTCTGTGGTTGGCTCTTCCCGCCGTCGACGGACAGCTGTGTTGAGAAACAGGTGTACGTGTGTTCTCGTGTTCTCGTTCCACAATTGCCACCAGATCGATCAGCCCGCGTTCCAGATGTCCCGACTGAAATGTTACAGTTCGCATTGTGTCGCCAGCAATAGTCGTAACCCATCATAATGTCCGCCTCAGGTCGAATTCCGTCGCTAACACTACTTCTGCGCATGCGTCGTGACCTTGCAGCTTCCGACACATGGGCAGAACCGTTCTCCGGTAGCTGAGGGTTATTATTGCACAAAGAAGTATCTAAGTGTTATACACGGTCTGAAAGGAAACATCCTTCTCCCCCAGAACCAGACTGAACACATTGGACTGCAAGAAGGTTGTCGCCGGTCACAGTGTCCCCACCTTGTCCCCATAGTTTTCTTGCCATATTTGCCATCAGTTTTTTAAAACCATGTGCGCACTGTGCAGTATCACGGACTTGTATAGGTCCGTGGCAGTATGTACGGCGATGAGTTAGACTTCATGTGCCAGGTTGCTTAAAAGAATGATACATGTGCCTTTCTACTAAATCTTATCCATTTCTACTCTTCTGACGTTTATACCTTTTTGCATTCGAAAATTTCGACACCACGGATTTTTCTCTTCTCGGCGATTCAGAGTTTGATTTGAAAATTAGAATCTGTAAAATTAAATAGTGAGTGAGTGAGTTTGGTTTAACGCCGCTTTTAACAGTATTCCAGTTATATCACGGCGTGTCAGCTTAATGTGGGAGGAAAGCCCGAAGTGATGCAGGTCACTTCGGTGAAACCCACGAGCACGGGTATGGTGCTGACAAACCTAGAAACATAATCGGGGAGAACCGTGATTCGAACCCACAATCATAGGTTTCTGGCGTGCCCAAGGGACGCAACTCTGAACAGCGAATCGCGGCGCCTTAGACGACTGGGCCACCCGTGCCCCCGTAATATTAAATAAGTGGACCATTATTTCCGACCTTGATGGGATTCGAACCTATAATCTTCGGCTCCGGAGGCCGACGCTTTGTCCATTAGGCCACAAGGTCGATGCAAGTATATAATTATGGAAGACATTTAGTCAAATCTATCTAAAGACGATGATATCTTTCGTGATGATTACGAATGTTATAATAGTCATCAATTTTTTTTTTAAACAATTATTCTCCTTATAGTGTTATCATTACCAAAGTTGTTTTACTAGCTGCTGGTGTTTTTATCATCGCTATATGCCGATGCTCATTCGTCATCACTCGCCCCTTTCCGTAACCTGCAAGAAGACTCGTCCCCCAATTGATGAATGTTATGTGCGACAATACGACAAACCAATCAGAATGCGCGTATGACTTCAAGTACGTCGGTCAAAGAAACCCTCATTTTTTTAATATACACAAGTCTTACATCTAAAAATATACCCAAGATACAGTTAAATGTGTTCAATCATACTGTATAAATACCGCCAGTCCCGATGTGTTTTAAATAGCATCTGGAATATATATTAAATGGGGGAAATATACGTGAATCATTACGCAACGAGTTGACAATTCTTTTTACTATGTCCGTTTGCGCCCACCCAGTGGCAAATAACCACGAGAGGGGCACGAGTCGCTATTCGGCTTGTCCCGAATAACATGAGTTGGTCCCAAATGTGCCGATGTATAATGTTAACTCGCTCACCTCTGTGAGTTGCCGCCCTTTTCACAAGCCTCAGGACTGAAATTTACGTACGACAATCTAGCGGTGCGTCCGGACCTGGTAATACTCTCTCATAACATGATGTTTGATTTTCGAAAAATCACTTTGTTGGTTGTCTCGAATCCCTGACACCTCGAACTTTTCCCCAGGTCCCACAGGTCGACACAACGAGGTTAGACTGTATTATCATCCTTTTTGCTGCTGTCATTTGTGTCATTATTGCTGTTGAGAGCGTCTGTCCGGATAGCGGAAGGTCGATGTCTCGATTCCCTGGCTGCGTCATAACAAAGGGAGTTGGTGGTGGTGGGGCTAACGTACAAAAGTCCAGCCTAGTACAAACATACACATCATCATCATCATCATCATCATCTTCTTTATAATAATTAAAATTATTATTATTATTTAGGCATTATCACAGTATGGAGGTTTTTGCGCACTACGACGTAATCGACGAGCACGGCAACAGGCTAGCGGAAGGTCAGAAGGCCAGCTTCTGCCTGGAGGACTCGGCTTGTCAGGATGGAGTGGTGCCCAAGTTCGACTGTGTGGGCTTCCGAGACCAAGGTGGGTAGAGGGCAGGGCTGGAGTGGTGTCCAGATTGAACAGGGTGGGCTTCCGAGATCAAGGTGGGTGAAGGGCAGGGCTGGATTTGTGTCCAGGTTGAACAGGGTGGGCTTCCGAGATCAAGGTGGGTAGAGGGCATGGGTGGAGTGGTGTCCAGGTTGAACAGGTTTGGCTTCCGAGATCAAGGTGGGTAGGGAGCAGATGTGGAGTGCTATCAAGATTGAACAGGGTGGGCTTCCGAGATCAGGGTGGGTAGAGGGCAGGTGTGGAGCGGTGTCCAGATTGAACAGGTTTGGCTTCCGAGATCAAGGTGGGTAGGGGGCAGGTGTGGAGTGGTGTCCAGATTGAACAGGTTTGGCTTCCGAGATCAAGGTGGGTAGGGAGCAGATGTGGAGTGCTATCAAGATTGAACAGGGTGGGCTTCCGAGATCAGGGTGGGTAGAGGGCAGGTGTGGAGCGGTGTCCAGATTGAACAGGTTTGGCTTCCGAGATCAAGGTGGGTAGGGGGCAGGTGTGGAGTGGTGTCCAGATTGAACAGGTTTGGCTTCCGAGATCAAGGACGGTAGGGGACAGGTGTGGAGTGGTGTCCAGGTTGAACAGGTTTGGCTTCCGAGATCAAGGTGGGTAGAGGGGATGGGTGGAGTGGTGTCCAGGTTGAACAGGTTTGGCTTCCGAGATCAAGGTGGGTAGGGAGCAGATGTGGAGTGCTATCAAGATTGAACAGGGTGGGCTTCCGAGATCAGGGTGGGTAGAGGGCAGGTGTGGAGTGGTGTCCAGATTCAACAGGTTTGGCTTCCGAGATCAAGGTGGGTAGGGGGCAGGTGTGGAGTGGTGTCCAGATTGAACAGGTTTGGCTTCCGAGATCAAGGTGGGTAGGGGGCAGGTGTGGAATGGTGTCCAGGTTGAACAGGTTTGGCTTCCGAGATCAAGGTGGGTAGAGGGGATGGGTGGAGTGGTGTCTAGGTTGAACAGGGTGGGCTTCCGAGATCAAGGTGGGTAGGGAGCAGATGTGGAGTGCTATCAAGATTGAACAGGGTGGGCTTTGGGCTTCCGAGATCAGGGTGGGTAGAGGGCAGGGATGTACAATATCAGCATGGTGGTGGTCTCTGCGACTTGTTTGGTTGGAAACTCATTGGTGCTTTTACGGCGCTTCAATAAGTTCGCACCCAATTTGCATATGAGCGACAGCCTAGGCTTTTATTCCCATTCACTCGTGGGTTGATGAATAAATTTGATTAAAGTCACTTTAAACAACGATTACTTAGATACGTCATATCAAATCCATGTGGCATGGAAACCTTATATGACGATTGGCAGATAATGCCACAAGCAATGGTCTTGACAGACCAAGGATCATAATTTGGGATAACGATTTAACGCTAATCGGATCCTTGCATGGCTAAGTGAAGCGAACTGTAGCGATCTAGATCATTAAATATACAATGATAGCTGAGGTATAGCTCTCTCCTTTAGGGTTACGTGTTCACCTGGGCACCGTTCCACAAAGCGATCTTAGCGCTACGACTATCGTAAGCCAGTGTTAAAGTATGGGAGCTACGATCACCTTAGCGCTATGTGGAACGGGGCCCTGACATTTAATCTTCTGCTTCAGGATTGTCCGTCAACTGCTCCGACAACTACATGTACGACATCGACTGTCAGTGGATCGACATCACCGGCATCAAACCCGGACAGTACAGGTTCCAGGTGAGAGGTCGTCTACATAACCAAGTGTGTGAGTGAGTTGGATTTACAACGCCAGTTTGAACAGTATTCCAGTTACATAACGGCGTGGCATCTTCATGTGGGAGGAAAGCCCGAAGTCTCAGACATTTACTACTTCGGTGATACTCACGAGCATGTGTATGTTGCTGACAACAACGAAACATAAACGGGACGAACCGGGATTCGAACCCACTCATTGTTTCTGGTTTACTCAAGGGACGCAACCTCGCACAGCGAATTGCAGCGCCTCAGATGACAGGGCCACCCTTAATAATACGAACAGCTGGTGTCTTTGCAATTCCATACAGTTATTGTATTCAATGCAGCTATTATTTGTTGAATTAACCTGTGTCATATGAATGTGTAATTTTGTAATTTCCATGTGAGACCGCCTCCGTGGTATAGTGGTAGAGCGTCTGCCCGGAGAGCGAAAGGTCCGGGGTTCGATCCCTGGCCACGTCATACCATACTGTTTAAAGTTGGTACTTGTTGTTACCCTGTCTGGCGCTCGGCATTAAAGGGCTAAAACAAGGACTGATCGGCTCGGAGTCAGTAAACTGTGTCTGAGTGGGGTATCCATGTTAAATTGAATCATGGTATCTCAGTGTACTAGCACTATAAAATCGGCATCAGTCCGGACTAGTACAAGCAGCCACACACACACACACACACACACACACACACACACACACACACACACACGTGCATGTACGTCGCTATATAAGTGCACTAATCTTGGACACGAATGTTACACCCCATTTCACCTCACCTCACCTTTTACATATGATACACAGTATTGTCAATTCTTATGACAGCCATGTACAAGCGTTCCCTCGTCTTGTAGAAGACCCGGGTTATCTCCCCTACATAGGAGCAATATATGTAAAACTATAATCACTCAATTTCTCGCCCTACAAAACTTCTGCATTGATCATACTCGTCACAAATGGCTTCATTTAGGCCACAATAGAGAACGAAGCGCACCTAAAATATCCTCGTTAATGCTCGGTCGCAAGGTTATCGTTCAGGTTTGAACACGATCGTGTTTCCTTCGTTTCCTTTCCTCGTTTTGGGACTCAGCGTTACCCAACCTGTTCTGACTTAAAAAAGAACAACTAGAAACACACACAGTACCCCATTGTACTTTGCTGTAGAAGAACACCCTTGTTTAACCCCACTATACTTGATTGCAGAAAGAGGAGATACTGAGACGACGCGCCTCATTCACGCCGGTTGAGTTTCCTAACGAACTGATCGTGTGTTTAGCCATGACACGACCCACTCGAACCCCCAATTTATGTCAAGATGTAGAAAATATAAAAAAAACACTTTGTTTATGTACTCGCGAGATAAGAAACAGGATGCTTTCTTTATTATATTTTCAGATTTCTTTGTTAAGTGGCCAACTGATAGCCGTCTGATAACGCGGCCTACACGATTTTTAAAACTTTATTTATAAGACAATGCAATATAACACATGTTGCCCTGGTGTTAGTTTGCAATAAATGTTATAACAGAGGGTTTTGTCTTTTAATCTTCTGTAAAATGAAGGTTGGGACATGCATCTTGTCTCTTTCGGTCCATAATAGTCTATGAACGTATTATAATTGGACAATGGGGACCATCTATGAAATATATACATATTTTGTTATTTGGAACCGACGAGTTTGTTCTCAAGGTTGTAGTAACGCAGTGAGAATGTGCAAAAGGAAAGACTCAGTTCAGAAAACTTGTGGCAAATGTTGATAATGTATTCGTGTGCATATATAGATTCAAAACTATTGTGTTGTGAATGTGATACATGTTTTCAAAGTTGTTGTTTAGCGTCGTAGTTAGCAGTATTCCAGCTATATGACGACGGACTGTAAACAATCGAGTCTGGACCAGACAATCTAGTGATACGATGATACATGCAATCAACCAAGTCATCGAGACTGACCACCTCATTCAATTTGCTCTCACAACAAGCATTGGTTACTTGGGGCGTATTCAAACCATCGGACATAGGTTACTTGGGGCGTATTCAAACCATCGGACATAGGTTACTGGGGGCGTATTCAAACCATCGGACATAGGTTACTGGGGGCGTATTCAAACCATCGGACATAGGTTACTGGGGGCGTATTCAAACCATCGGACATAGGTTACTTGGGGCGTATTCAAACCATCGGACATAGGTTACTAGGGGCGTATTCAAACCATCGGACATAGGTTACTGGGGGCGTATTCAAACCATCGGACATAGGTTACTTGGGGCGTATTCAAACCATCGGACATAGGTTACTGGGGGCGTATTCAAACCATCGGACATAGGTTACTGGGGGTGTATTCAAACCATCGGACATAGGTTACTTGGGGAGTATCCAAACCATCGGACATAGGTTACTTGGGGCGTATTCAAACCATCGGACATAGGTTACTTGGGGCGTATTCAAACCATCGGACATAGGTTACTGGGGGCGTATTCAAACCATCGGACATAGGTTACTAAGGACGTTCTAACCAAGCATGGGTGAGTGGGGACCGTTCCTAACCACCAAGCATATAGTATTCGGACATATTCTAACCACCAAAGATATATTTCTGGGGACTTTAACCATCAAGAATATGTCAATAGAGACCTATTCTAGCCACCAAGCCTCGGTTACTGGGGATCTATTCTAGAAAGCAAACATCGATTACTTGGACATATTCTAATTACCATGTTAAGGTTACTGGGGACCTTTTCAAACCATCAAGCATAGGTCACTTGGACCTATTCTAACGATCAAACATCAGTTACTTGGACCTATTCTGATCCAGTGCTCCCACGGATCGAACTTTTTCACAAATTCAATTTCATCTCCACAGATGGAGGTGAACCCAACCCTGATGGTGGCTGAATCGGACTTTGACAACAACGTTGCGTCGTGCGAACTCTGGTACTCCGGCTACAACGCCAGAATATTCAACTGCGAGTTCCAAAGTTTACTTTCAGACTGATTACGTCACTTCCGCTCATGCGCACTGTGATTCTGGAATCTTCCGGCGACAGCGTTTGTAGACGAATTACTTTAGGTATATCCGGTTCAGGTAGATGTCGTTTATTGATTAAATCCATTGTATTTGTTTCACGTGTATCATTTTGTGTCGATGTATACCTGCAATTGAAAAGGATTAGAATGATTTTGTTAAACTAATCATGGAAAATTTAGTTACTGACGTGTACAAAGTATGTATGTTAATCATCCACTGAATAGACTATACCGCAGACTGGCATTAAATGCTGGTTTGTGTACGTATGCATTGTATGAATATACTCAGCGAAGTAAATAACGAATCGCTTTCTTCTTCATTCAATTATGGAATATACTTAACTGAACGAAACAAATATGCTTACATTATATGAGAACATTAACGATATGGCAAGGACCACGTTTGACCTAAGAGAATTGACATATTAAAATGTTACGAAGCAAAACAAAACGTGACGTGTTAATATTATGGACTCTAAATTTTCTAAATAACATTTTTTTGACCAGTTGCACCAACACCAGTGTACTTGTGTAAATGTATAAGAGATTTAGAGATTTTAGAAGTCATTGATGAAAGCAACGACATTGCACAAGTGACAATTTCATTTAGGGGCAAGAGCTTGCTCGAGTCAAGTTAAATACATCGATATTTTTAAACACACTATTATACATTCATACTTGTTTTATAAGTCCAAATGTTACAAGTATTTAAAGAAAGGTATTTTATCATATAATGGATAGCGTTATAACGATCCGATATCTATGCAAATTAGTCACCTGGAAGGAACTACTTTTTTGCTTCAGACGTCGATGTAGTATCTGCGTCATCAGTATGTTATTGACCGACGTTCCAAATACACTTAAACCAAACCTGGCTGCAAATCATTTGGTACTGTACGATAATCGGGGCAAACATTGTATTCATACGCGGTGACCAAAGTTACTTGATTGACTGAAAATACGTCTAAAACATCGATTATTTTAAGAACGACCCTATATGATTATTTCTGACACTCATATGTTTATACACGGAAACACCCGGCTAATACTCTCTATTCATCACAATGTTTTAAAGTTTTCCACATTTGTCAATTAAAGTGGGTAAAAAGGCTTTATGGTTACAACCCGGGTCGTCTAGAAGAAAAAAATGTCTTTTTGTTTCAATTTCGTGCATCCCTGTTCACAGTAAAATGGGTTGATCCACATGCTTACTTTGTCTAACCAGCAATGTCATTCATCCCTGACTATACCTGGGTTTGTCCAATTGCTACTGTTTACCTATTTTTCAAAAATTAGACGAAGCGGGTTGATACCTTCACAATACCAAGCCCATTAATAATTTTCAGTTCATCGTTATGCAATTCATACCAAAGATGTTGTTCTTCACATAAGCCATGGATCGGTTGTATTTTAGTCCAAATAAAAGTGAATGTTCAAAGTCATGGTGTACATGTAGCTTTTTCAATTCCAACTTTCTGAAGAAACGTCGCAAGAAAACCACATCTGTTGAGTGAGAATATACCAGTGCTTTTGTTTATGAGGTTGGTGGATCGTAAATAAGCCATTGAGGACAACGACGTGCAGCCAATGTCGTTTATTCAGTTCACAGTTATGCACGACCGCACAGCAGCACTCGCATTTGGAATAGCATATAGCGGCCCTTACCGAACAACCTACTTGAAATACGTATAAGAAAACCTATCGCCGCCCCATGGTGTCCCATACCCTGTTTTCTATTCAACTTGGAGATAGGACAATGTTATTAAGAAGAGAGAAGATGTGCATATTTGGTTGGAATCAGTTGCTTCCCGCTACACACTCGTCTGTCTCCCAGACCCTATTGTAGTAAAATTTAAAGAAAGAGTCCAACTCAAGTCTAGAGTGTTTTGGCAAGTCTAGATTGCCTCAGTCTGAAATTAAGGATTGTTCTGGGCTCCATTTGGACTCACACACAGACACACACACATAGACACACACACATAGACACACACACAACACATAGACACACACACACAACACACACACACACACACACACACACACACACACACACACACACACACACACACACACACACACACACACACACGTAGTATTGGGTAATCCATACATTTCTAAACATATTTAAAATTACCTGGCAGAAGAACGTTTACAATTCGACCAAAATATTACAAACGTTATCAACACGTTACTAGGTTGAAAATACCCGTTTCAAACACCACCATTCTTGTTGGTCACATTTTAAGCCACCATCAAACAATGGGAGTATACTTTCTTTGCCCGGCCGTTTAAATATTGAAGGTTAATCCATACATTTCGAAACTTATCTCGTGAGCAAAATGTTTCCACCCAACCTAAGGGAGCAAGGATCACTAAGACTGTTTGTTGTTCTCGTGTTACAGTAAATTAAGAAATCAAAAAAATATTTATTTTAATATGGCTAATGTAGTTCCAGTATAACAAATATTAACACAAAAACAACCAAGGCATCAACGTTAACTCAGCACTTTTCCAGACTTTATCCTTGACGATATCAGAAACATCTTGGTTTAGCGACACCGTTGGTGACCTAACACGAACATATATTTTTCTCGAAAAGGCAATTTGTTGTGTTATCAGCACAGATAGTCATGGTTGATGATAGCGCCGCCAGCTGGGCAATGCTAGGAGAAACTTTCAACCAGACCTGACGTCTTCATACGACATGGCATGGACACAGCTGGTCTGGAGAGCCACGCCCCAGCACTGCAGCATCACTCCCCCCGCATCACTACGGCTAGGGTTGGTGTCGGGGATACACGAGGGCCACAGTGAGACGGATGTTCGATATTGCCTATTTATCATCAAATAAAGAGTGTGTGTACCTCGCTATGTCAGGGCAGAGTATGTACGGCGCTATGCCGTAGAAAGAAATCTCTGGAGAAATTTCGAGTTGGCATGGTCAAAAATATATTTGTTCTAAATATTATTGAATCCTAGAAGGGATATTGTCGATTTGTTAAATCGAATATGTAGGGTAAAATCAGAAAATCGACCAGGCAACCAATGAATATTTTATGGAATCCTTGAAGGGACTTTGTCGCATTATCGCATTTACAAAAACAAGCAAAAAGTGTCAAAATTAACATAAGCGCGACAATGTGTCTTCTCGGATTCCATAAAATATTCATCGGTTGCCTGGTCGACTTTCTGATTGCCGATTGATTAGCATGAGATATAAATGTTCAAATCTTACCCTCCATATTCTATTTAAGACAAGTTTCTACTTACATTAATTTTATAGATATTAGTTAATAAACGCCAAAACGTCGAATTCGTGGTGTACGGTGAATCTGAGATACTGGAGTACAAAACCTTCCATCTGTATTACGTCATGGTTTGACAACGTAACAATTTGACATCACTTTTCTATTGTGACGTAACAGGAGGTATCCTCTCCAGCACACTGATTATATTTATTATTCTAAGATGCTTCTCTAACCCATCAAAGCTACCGACAGTACTTTATCGTTCGAAGGGATGTTCCCTGATGTTAAGACGGTGTCAAATATTAATACGATTTTCAAATTAAAACCCCATTAACCTAAATAATGCTTTATGATGACTCAGGAAAATAAACAAGATCTCATCCTCGTGTATTTTGACAACAAATATATCGACGCTCGTTGATTGAAGTAGGAATTCAGCCTCGACCACCCTCAGAGTTTTCCTCTTTAAATCGACTCGTGGGGCGCTATGTCAGAGAAAAGTATGGTCACGGCACCATATCGGGGTGGAGTGTGTGTACGGCGCTCTGTCAGGGTGGAGAGTGTGTACGGCGCTATGTCAGGGTGGAGAGAGTGTGTACGGCGCTATGTCAGGGTGGAGAGTGTGTAAGGCGCTATGTCAGGGTGGAGAGTGTGTACAGCGCTATGTCAGTGTGGAGAGTGTGTAAGGCGCTATGTCAGGGTAGAGAGTGTGTACGGCGCTCTGTCAGGGTGGAGAGTGTGTACGGCGCTATGTCAGGGTGGAGAGAGTGTGTACGGCGCTATGTCAGGGTGGAGAGTGTGTACGGCGCTATGTCAGGGTGGAGAGAGTGTGTACGGCGCTATGTCAGGGTGGAGAGTGTGTAAGGCGCTATGTCAGGGTAGAGAGTGTGTACGGCGCTATGTCAGGGTGGAGAGCGTGTAAGGCGCTATGTCAGGGTGGAGAGTGTGTACGGCGCTATGTCAGGGTGGAGAGTGTGTACGGCGCTATGTCAGGGTGGAGAGTGTGTACGGCGCTATGTCAGGTTGGAGAGTGTGTACGGCGCTATGTCAGGGTGGAGAGTGTGTACGGCGCAATGTCAGGGTAGAGAGTGTGTACGGCGCTATGTCAGAGTGGAGAGTGTGTACGGCGCTATGTCAGGGTGGAGAGTGTGTACGGCGCTATGTCAGGGTGGAGAGTGTGTACGGCGCTATGTCAGGGTAGAGAGTGTGTACGGCGCTATGTCAGGGTGGAGAGTGTGTACGGCGCTATGTCAGGGTGGAGAGTGTGTACGGCGCTATGTCAGGGTGGAGAGAGTGTACGGCGCTATGTCAGGGTGGAGAGTGTGTACGGCGCTATGTCAGGGTGGAGAGTGTGTACGGCGCTTTGTCAGGGTAGAGAGTGTGTACGGCGCTATGTCAGGGTGGAGAGTGTGTACGGCGCTATGTCAGGGTGGAGAGTGTGTACGGCGCTATGTCAGGGTGGAGAGTGTGTACGGCGCTTTGTCAGGGTGGAGAGTGTGCACGGCGCTATGTCATGGTGGAGAGTGTGTACGGGGCAATGTCAGGGTGGAGAGTGTGTACGGCGCTATGTCAGGGTAGAGAGTGTGTACGGGGCTATGTCAGGGTGGAGAGTGTGTACGGCGCTATGTCAGGGTGGAGAGTGTGTACGGCGCTATGTCAGGGTGGAGAGTGTGTACGGCGCTATGTCAGGGTGGAGAGTGTGTACGGCGCTATGTCAGGGTGGAGAGTGTGTACGGCGCTATGTCAGGGTAGAGAGTGTGTACGGCGCTATGTCAGGGTGGAGAGTGTGTACGGCGCTATGTCAGGGTGGAGAGTGTGTACGGCGCTATGTCAGGGTGGAGAGAGTGTACGGCGCTATGTCAGGGTGGAGAGTGTGTACGGCGCTATGTCAGGGTGGAGAGCGTGTACGGCGCTTTGTCAGGGTAGAGAGTGTGTACGGCGCTATGTCAGGGTAGAGAGTGTGTACGGCGCTATGTCAGGGTGGAAAGTGTGTATGGCGCTATGTCAGGGTGGAGAGTGTGTACGGCGCTATGTCAGGGTAGAGAGTGTGTACGGCGCTATGTCAGGGTGGAGAGTGTGTATGGCGCTATGTCAGGGTGGAGAGTGTGTATGGCGCTTTGTCAGGGTGGAGAGTGTGTATGGCGCTATGTCAGGGTAGAGAGTGTGTACGGCGCTATGTCAGGGTGGAGAGTGTGTATGGCGCTTTGTCAGGGTGGAGAGTGTCTATGGCGCTATGTCAGGGTGGAGAGTGTGTACGGGGCAATGTCAGGGTGGAGAGTGTGTACGGCGCTATGTCAGGGTAGAGAGTGTGTACGGCGCTATGTCAGGGTGGAGAGTGTGTACGGCGCTTTGTCAGGGTAGAGAGTGTGTACGGCGCTATGTCAGAGTGGAGAGCGTGTAAGGCGCTATGTCAGGGTAGAGAGCGTGTACGGCGCTTTGTCAGGGTGGAGAGTGTGTACGGCGCTATGTCAGGGTAGAGAGTGTGTACGGCGCTATGTCAGGGTGGAGAGTGTGTACGGCGCTATGTCAGGGTAGAGAGTGTGTGCGGCGCTATGTCAGGGTGGAGAGTGTGTACGGCGCAATGTCAGGGTTGAGAGTGTGTCCGGCGCTATGTCAGGGTAGAGAGTGTGTAGAGGTAGAGCAGTCACTCACTCACTCACTAACTCCCGTACCTGCTTGTGATAGACTGAAGGATGAAGACTGATGACGATCTGCGGTAACTGCCATCTGGACCATGCACAGGACCAGGACACTGTTACCACTTCTATCTATCCTCCACTGCTCCTGCTACTAATACTATTGCTGTTATTGTCACTACTGCTGTTACAACAACAACAAAAACTACTGCCACTACTACTACTACTGCTGCTGCTGCTGCTACTACTACTACTACTACTACTACCGCTGCTGCTGCTACTACTACTACTACTACTACTATTACTACTGCTACTACTACTATTACTACTGCTGCTGCTACTACTACTACTACTGCTTCTGCTGCTACCACTACTATTACTACTACTGCTGCTGCTGCTACTACTACTACTACTACTACTACTACTACTACTACTGCTACTACTACTACTACCACTGGTGTTGTCACTGTACTACTGCTACGTCCTGGTCGCCGGTGTCCTTCCTATTAACACCACTACGGCACTTCATCTCTTCCTACCTCTACCAGTACCACTACAAATGCTGTCACTGTACTACTACTGCTGCTACTACTAATATTACTACTGCTGCTACTACTACTTCTACTGCTGTCACTGTACTACTACTGCTGCTACTACTAATATTACTACTGCTGCTACTACTACTTCTACTGCTGTCACTGTACTACTTCTGCTGCTGCTACTACTACTATAACTACTGCTGCTGCTACTACTACTACTACTGCTGTCACTGTACCACTACTGCTGCTGCTACTACAGCTACTATTACTACTGCTGCTGCTGCTACTACTACTACTACTACTACCACTACTACTACTACTTCTACTACAAGTACTACTACTACTAGTACCACTACAAATGTACTGTGGATGTATGTCTGTTACTGTTACTACTATACTTCTACTGCAATTGTTGTTGCTGCTGCCGTTGCTACTGCGACTACTACTACTACTACTACTACCACTACTACTACTACCACTACCACTACTGCGACTACTACTACTACTACTACTACTACTACTACTACTGCGACTACTACTACCACTACTACTACCACCACTACTACTACTGCTGCTGCTACTTCTACTACTACTACTACTGCTACTGCTTCTACTACTACTACCACTACTACTACCACCACTACTGCTACTGCTACTGCTACTGCTACTGCTACTGCTTCTACTACTACTTCTACTACTGTTTGTACTCAACGATTGACTGACTGAATGGTATGTACACTTATGCTAATTCCATATCATCAATTGACACAATGATACAGGCACTCATCATTTCCGCACAATCACAATCAAACAAATATAGCAAGATTGCCAGCTTGCAGCGTCTCCTTCAGCTAGTTCACAGACGGAAAACAAGAACTAAAAACACTTATAATATTCACTACGATGCACGGCAAGTACCCTCAGAACCATTTCAGTGTTTGCAGTGCTCTTTCTTGAGGCTATATCTCACAGCCCCACGATCTCGACCAATTAATTAACACTGCATCACAATATTACGATAGATGTTAGTTTACAAGATAAGGCCGGGACTCGTCTGGTTGGCTGGGTCAGGGCCTATCTCGGGTTGGCTACTTGAAGTGAAGTACCGCCAGGTTTGATTACTTTGATAGCGTTATGGCGGCACTCAACGCCATATTGCCGTTACGTTTGCCGCCCTAATTGCAGAGGTTTATGACAAGGGAGACTTTATCATAATACACAGAATCAGGCCGTGTTTACATCGTGGTGGGCCACGAGACGGAGTGTATTTGTTCAGCTGAGTCGATGTCCTAAGACGAATTCTGTCGTGAAGATTTGATAAATGTCCTTTCACCTGAAACATTTCGGTTGATAATAAAATCATGGCATAAATTCCCTTTAAAGATGCTGGATGTTTACTTATAATTCTCTTTGAAATATGTCTGTCTGTCTGTCTGCCTGCCTGCCTGCCTGCCTGCCTGCATGCATGCATGTATGTATGTATGTATGTATGGACGTACGGACGTACGTTTGAAAACCAGGGAACATAATTACACATTCCTTAAATATTCTTCAAAAAGCATTCTGGCAACACTTACTAAGGGGGGTGCAAAGTCGGGGGGATATAAGTGTTGTTTTTTCAGCTACAGCTACAAAACCATATATATTTTTTCAATAAAAAAACAGAAAACACCTTGAAACGATGAGTTTTTTGTGGCAGGCAATTTCTTTCTTTTCAACAATCTGAAGCAAAATTATTTTTTTCCCTTTTACAAAGTCAGGATCCTCTGATACTGGGGTCGAATCCCAGATTCACCTGGTTATTACTGTTACTGCTGTACATACATGTTTGATCATATTTACAATTATGACAATTTGAAAAAAATATTTGATATATTATTAAATTAATTCATCTAGTGAAAACTCTACGATTCTAGTGAGGAAACGAAATCGAGATTATACACACTAACTACTGCTCGACTACACCGACCCTACCCACCTTTAGCCCCAAGTTTCAAATGTGATTAATAGCCCTGTCTTGTCCACTTAATCTCTGACTGACTAATGTTAACATTATCAATAAGTAGTAGTAATGGAGCAGGATTTGTTACCGTCGTAATGGATGATCCCCCTATATAAAAGTTGATGTAACGACGGTTCGACGTGAACAGCATCTGGATTAACTCCAAGTAAATAATCCCACAAGATTAGATCGGGATTACAAGAGCAGTAACTGATGATCATCCAACTCCTCTCGCTGCAACAGGGATTCTGGTTGTGACATGGGGAGATGCCGACTGCATAACCAGGAATCGTTGTCTCGCCGGGACATGATGTACAACACATGGTGTTTGCTGATAACGTTCTGATGAGGCCACCTTGTGTATTATAATCCCCATTCTATTTATTTCGTATCATGGTGGGGGGCACGGGTGGCCCAGTCGTCTAAGGCGCCGCGATTCGCTATGCAGAGTAGCGTCCCTTGGGCACGCCAGAAATCTATGATTGTGAGTTCGAATCCTGGTTCGCCCCGATTATGTTTCTAGGTTTGTCAGCACTATACCCGTGCTCGTGGGTTTCACCGAAGTGGTAAACTTCTGTGACCTGCATCACTTCGGGCTTTCCTCCCACATTAAGCTGACACGCCGGGATAAAACTGGAATACCGTTAAAAGCGGCGTTAAACCCAACCCACTCACTCGTAGCATAGTTATTGTACTTTACATTTTCTAACACAATTGACAAAGGTTTAACGTGATTTTGTGTCTGTTTTTATTTCCGATATGCTCCAAAAGTTCTCCCCAGAACCTGTTTTTTTTCATACAACTCTTACTCAAAAATTGTTTTATCAAAGTTACCGCCCCTGATCAATGTTACAACATTCAAGGCCTCAGTAATGATTTCAAAATATTTTATGGTAGATATGTGGAGGACATTTCAAAAACACATCAGTGGCAAAAATGATGTCTGATGCAATTCCCTATTTTGACTTATGTATCATATGTTTATGTGTTTTTTCAGGTGAACAATTGACTTGCCTTTGCATGTGTTTGTTACGAGTGCCACCTGTGGCACAGGATACGCTCATCATTTTGCGAACACTTGGTATCATCACAATTTTGATAGTGATTCATAAACACAGCTTTTGATATATGATTTTTAGGATTCTGGAAATCGTACAATGGATTCTTTGAATTCTTATGATTATATATGAAAACAGTGTTTTCGCTATTATATTTGTCAACATGCCTCTGAGATATTCAATGTAGTGGTTTGTCAAGGTATATGAACATTATTGCGAATGGGGCAAGGGTATTGTCGTTCTTAATTAAAGGGGTTAGTGAAATGACGTTAAAACAGTAAACAGCGATTTGATAGAATATTTCTTCAATTCTGTTGAACATAATGACGACATCTAGCTAACTATGAAAGTTTATTTTTACTTCATTTGTATTTTCAGTAAACAAAAATGATGATTACGCTGATCTTTTGCGTTCAGTGTGCGAAGACTGGTAAGTGCAGGTGGAATATTTTATGCAAACAACTTTCGAAGGCTGCGTATTATAGTGCGTCTGTCCGTAGCTTCTACTGTCAACTTGGATACGTGTATTGAATTTGACCATGATCAAACGTTAATGTGTGTTTGTCTGTTTGTTTGTTTGTTGGTTGGTTGTTTAACGCCGCACTCAGCAATATTCCAGCTATATGACGGCGGTCTGTAAATAATCGAGCCTGGACCAGACAATCCAGTGATTGACATCATGAGCATCGATCCACACAATTGGGATGAACCAAGTCAGCGAGCTTGACCACCCGATCCCGTTAGTCGCCCCTTACGGCAAGCATGGGTTTCTGAAGACCTATTCTACCCCGGATGTTTACGGGTCAGCCTGATACTGAAAGATACACCATCAGTGAGCTCTAAACAATGTTCAGTTATATCACTGCCTTTCAGTTAATGACACTGGTGGGTTCGAAGCCGTTCGTATAGTTAGACCGCCTCCGTGGTCTAGTGGTAGAGCGTCCGCCAGGAGAGCGGAAGTTCCTAGGTTCGATCCCCGGCTGCGTTAGCCCAAAAGACGTTAAAAGATTGTATTTGTTGGTATCCTGTCTGGCGTTAGGCTAAAACAAGTACTGTTCGGCTCGGAGTCAGTATACTGTGTCTGAGTACGGCATGATATCTCAGAGGGCTAGCAGTATAAATAGGCATCAGTCCGGACTAGCACAAGCAGCCACACACACACACACACACACACACACACACACACACACACACACGCATTCAATAATCTTGGACTGAAATAAATCCCATTTCATCTCAACTCTGAATATTTATGCCATATGCCAAAATATAATAATAATAATTGATAAAACATATGTTTAACATTTACAATTTTAAAGATACGACAAAGTCTATAAGACAATACCAGAGTTTCAGAACATCCGTTTTGGCAGATGGAATAACCACAGTACATCGTAGACCTTTACAAAATGCACCCAACTCCCCCTCAGTGCCCAGCCAGTGGCGGTCGACCAGCCGCCGTCCAGAAGGTCCTCCACGCGGTGCTACAGAGCCAGGCGGCAGCACCTGGATGCTATTGGCAGAGGAAGCGACAGACCAGTTCACATCAGTGCCGTCGTTCCTCCACACGTGTTGAACATCTTCGCTGTGACCCGCGTCACGCGACACACCTTCGGCTGAGCGAGCACAGAGCAGGTGTAGCCACGGTTCAGTGGAAACGTTCATTGACAGAACACGTGTTATTGGTGAAATGACGTGAAGTTTCGTTATTCTTGGATTTAAATGCAGTTTGCTTTGAAGTTTTGTGACTGAGAGACAGCTGACGTACAAGTGATTTCCTATGTATGAGTTTACAGAAGGTGAGGATTTGACATTATAACTGTTTACAACTTAGCACTGAATATCAGACAGAAGTGTTGTTTGATTTGTGTTTCTATATAAGTCAATTTATTGTATGGTTCAGTATGAAAGCTTTTTGTGATTCTGGAAGTCTATTGTTTCATATCTAGTTGATATACTAGACTAAGTATTTGTTTTCGATTCCTAAAGTGTACTTCGGAACATATACTACTCATATGGGATGGTTATAAGTAAATTCAAACACGTGTTCTACCATACATACATATGTGAAGACGTACATGTCATGCACACACACACACACACACACGCACGCACGCACGCACGCACGCACGCACGCACGCACACACACACACACATATATGTTCAGACACAGATATAAACATATGGATATGTGTAATGACAGCCTCAGTTATGACCATATGGATACATGGGTTATCATATGTACCTCTACTCTATGTTCAACCGTGCATGTTTGAAGCTAGTTGTTGTATTTGTGTCGGTTCACATGAATATGATTTGAAAAATTAATGCATAGTCGTGTCACATACGTTATAACGTTGAACATATGGGAGGAACATAATCCAAGCGTTATTATATCAAACAGTGTGTAGAAGAAGTCTATGTTAACGTTGATACAAGCACCCTCTTACTTAAGTCTAATCAGCACTTACATGTTACAGAATAGTTAGTTATCAGAGTAAAGCTACGTTATAAAGTTTCTTTATCTGTGCTACTGTAAATATTCGTATAGTGAGTGAGTTGTGTTTAACACCGCTTTTAACAGTATTCCAGTTATATCGCGGCGTGTCAGCTCAATGTCGGAGGAAAGCCCCAAGTGATGCAGGTCACAGACGTTTACCACTTCAGTAAAACCCACGAGCACGAGTATAGTGCTGACAAATCTAGAAACATAATCGGGGCGAACCGGGATTCGAACCCACAATACTAGGTTTCTGGCGTGCCCAAGGGACGCAGCTCTGCACAGCGAATTGCGGCGCCTTAGACGACTGGACCACCCGTGCCCCCTAAATATTCTAATATGTAGTGCAGGGTGTAAACATGCACGTGACATTCTATGTACTACGATTACCCATACTAAGACATAGAGCAGGTGAAAACATCATGCACGTGGCATTGTTTATTCTATGATTGGTCAGCATAGTGAGTTAGTATGGTTTTACGCCGCGTCTAGCAATAATACAGCAATATCACGCCGGGGGACATCAGAAATGGGCTTCACACATTTTACCCATGTCGGGAATCGAACCCGGGTCTTCGGCGCGATGAGCAAACGCTTTAACCACTAGGCTACCCGACCGCCCCGATTGGTAAGCATAACGCACATTTATTTATTGGTAAGCATAACGCACATTTATTTATTCAACGATTATTCATGCTAAGACATAGAGCGGGGGGTACGTCCTGCGCCATGACTGTGGAATTTATATTTTTTAGGCATTGTTTTTTACTAAAAGCATAGGGAAGTCTAGATCAAACTAACCAAGTCTAGTTTGCTTGATATGAACACAGCAGAAGAGGAAAGGTTCTTTCTAAGAAAAAGGATTATAATTATTTTAAAGAAATGTTTTCACTACAAAGTGTCAGTCTAAGCGGGATGTAAGCGTCTTCATGTACATGAATATGTATTGGGCCTTTATTGCGAAAATATACAGTCACAAAATTAATATTAGGCGTCATTGCGAAAACATGCAGAAATTAATATTAGACCTGTGCTACCTGTTTCTGCACAAATCAAAATCAGACCTCATTGCGACCTCATTCTGTATTAATTAACATTGCTCAGGCCTCATTGCGAAATATCTATGTACGAACCAATCAATTAACAGTGTGATGAAACTCACATCCGTGGTTCGTCCCCTTTAGTCAGCACATGTTCACAAAGGAATCGTCCATGTACGTGTAATTGCTCATCTGCAGCATGCCTTGCGTGTTCGGTTCACATCCGTCGTGTGTTATGTACATTAACCTTTAGGAGCATATCACTTCCGCTTTACATTTATATTTGTGTTTTTTTTCACGAAACGCTCCTTCGTGAACGTAACTTAATTAACAACTAAAAAAGTAGTTCTTGGTTAAAAAATAAATGACCGCGTTTGTTTTGCCCCTCGAAGAACTAGATGACACGGAACACGAAAAGAACCTTTTACCATAACATGTCTTTGATATTAACAGGAATCGTCGCGCCGTACAGACAAAACATGCCCCCTATGTGTTTTCTTTCAAAACATGTCACCGAGCGTTATTTGGAATTGTCTACCCAAATTCACATATTCCACAGTCGCAGCTTTTTCATTTGGTGTCAGGTTCCAACGGTAGTAATATATCAACGTACTTCATCAATTCCAGATTCCCTCTATATTATTCTAGGCCCCTACGTCCCGTGATTAAACATTATTGGGGAAATCTTTAAAAAAAGATGGCGACTTAATTTGACTCTACATAAATACGTAAGATATTTATGATTTGAAGAAAAATAAATTCGAGTTTTAGGGAAGGTTTTTTAGCATTCCTAACATTCCTCTGATCGTCATGGTGTGTCGGCGATGACGTCTTACTGGAAGATGAAATGGCGGCTGTAAATGAAACAACGGCACTAGAACTTCGGGGTTCATGGCCAACAATTCCAGGAATTTACAACTGTGGAATTGAAGATGAAGACGGAAACAGGCACTAGAGTCACATGGCAGGGGAATGGCACTAAGTAGACACACAGCATGGTTCAAGTAAATATTAATGAAATATATATCTTAAATTTCAGTGCAACATGAATGTATTAGCATGATAAGTTGTTTGATCAAAGTTAAAACATTCAGTGTCTAATAAGAAGTCAAACTTTCAAAAAGTTCAATGTAGACATATGGGGCACATTTCCAAATTTGACGCATCAGTGACAGAAATTATGTTTGATGTAATTCTCTATTTTAACTTGTACCATATGTCCTCGTGAACAATTGACCTGCCTTTGCGTGTGTTTATGACGGGTGCCACCGGTGGGGCACATATGCAGGATTAACCAGGAGACAAATTGTATTATAGATAACATACTTGGGTTTGAAATTACGTGCAGTTAGGTGACAATGTAGAAATCAAATTTAAGAGACCTCGCCTTTATCAAATGTATTTAATTCCAAACTCATGTTATTTAAACAATTGTTTTATCTGTAGATCAATGGCTCGAATACTCAATCACTTACGATCAAGCGAGTAAAAGCTAGAAACATTGTTTTAAATTGTGTTCCGTCGCATTGTGATGACCATTATCAAGCCATTTTTTTGGTTGGTCAAGAGTCAGTGACTTAACTGATTGTGTCATTGTACCCCGACGGCTAGTCACACTCCCTTAACTGTATTATTTTCCCTTCCGCTCAAGCCTTAGTGTTATGATTTTGCCCTAAATGAGGCAAGTCTAGATTTCCAAAAGGGTCAGATCGGATCACCCATTTCACTTGGGCTCCTTTTTAATTTCAATGGAATTATTTATTTCTATCACAATTATATATTTTCAGAGACTAAGCGTTAGTCTATCCGACGACGACAGACGTTGCATATATTAATCACTGGTTTTTGTGGTCCAAAATCGATGTTTTACAGACAGCCCGTACATAAACTGGAATATTGCTAAGTGCGGCGTTAAGCAAACAAATTATCTATCATAGTTTAATTCAGGGATTGTATATTAATTATTTTCATAAGGATGACAAACTCGCCAGGATAAGCCACGTATCTGACTTAAACAATAATGTTGAATCACACGGAGTCAAAACATTCCTTGCCCTACACAACAAGGAAATGGGTGTCGTAGCGGAACAAGGTTTTGTGTTTTGAAGTTCTATGAGGGAAAGTAGACAAAAAACACCTCAGGGCGTGCCAACTTCCGACACTCTGTAAGTAATAAGCTTCAGCAAGAAATAGGTCGCTAGTCCAGCCCAGGGAACGGCGAAATTATAGTAGTTTAAGTCATTGAAAGTAACTTATGCAAGTGTTCTACTGTGTAGATTAAAATGAGTATAGTCTATAATTGAGTAAAACATGCTTTAAGGCGCATAATGTTGTCAGTCATCTTCCGGCATGGTGACCCGGAAGTGAACTTTTGGGTGTATGTATACAATGGAAGTAATTAGTTTCATATTAGAATTGGCACAATCATTAGTTTTCAAAAGGTATTCATTTTGCTACATTTTGTTTTATTCCAAGATTCAAAGGCTTCGCAAATTCTGTGAGGTTTTTCTGATTCTGTTCTCATGGTGTATCGCGTGTAACGTTGATATGATACGCTTCATGTGGTAGTTTATTGTAGTTCTATGCTCCTTTTATTATTTTTTTGAGCCAGTTCCTTTTTTCCTCTCCTAACACCTTCAACAGTGACAGCCAATACAAGTACCCCATCCCATTCACAGCATCTAGGGTGACGCGTCAACTTGATCTACGCCATAACGAGGAAAACAGGACTAACGTCAGCGGCGTCGTTCATTCACCAAAGGATTCCCCTCAACACATGCTTTACCCAAGGGGTTATCCAATACGGTCCCCCATCGGCACCGTTATCTGTACCCCGTCCCCCTAAGATAATGTGTTATCCATCAGGCAGTGAAGAGGATGTCTGCCGTTGTTGATGAGGATGTCAAACCGATGTCGAACCGGGAAGCTCGTCGAGTCTGACCAAAGCGATGGAACCCGGTTCAAGTAGCAGCAGTAATTAGTCCTGTCTTGTTCAGTGTGACCTGGGCTGGTACGAAGTTTGAACGAAATTAACTTTAGACTTGTCAATGGGATATGATTCAGTTCAAAAGTACACAGTTCTGAATGGTGTCTGGTACAGAGGGGGACAAAAGGTTGCACTTGGTGTATTCATTGATGGAGGAGAGGTTTATAGATGCATGGATTGTAGACGTATATAGTTCCGTTGTAGTCGGTATTCATGTGTGATGGGAAGATCATAGGATATTTGCCTTACAGTTGTTATATAGGTGAATACGGGTAAGTGTCGTTTTAAGTATACTGCCGAGTGGTTAAAGCGTTCGCTCGTTACGCCGATGACTCGAGTTCTATTCCCCTCAAATTGTTTTATTCATTGCAAACTAAAAGGCCATAGGCCCATAGTTCAACGTATTTACAAGGTATGGGTGTTTCTTCTAACTAACAATGCATGATGTATGTACAATGCAATATTTTGTAATAAAGTAATATTTGAAGTTGACATGAGTATGCAAAACAGATCAATATTTGGGTACGTTATAAACTTCTTTGGAATTTTTGTGTCTTAATTGACGATAGAGTTTACACACAAGCATAAAATGCACCTATTCCCCTCATAAGGACAATGTGTGAAACCCATTTCTGGTGTCCCTTGGTACTGGAATACTGCTAAAACGTCGAGAAACCCATCTCACTCAAACATATTCATCTATATACTACTCAAAAGAAGTTAAGAACCACGCCATTCTTTCATATTGCTATAGTTAATCTGTCTTGGCATCACAGATTGAGAAGAGTAAAATGAACGAATCGGGTGGTCCTTAACTTCTTTTGAGTAGTACATTATAGTTCTTGTTTATTGTGCTTTGACAACATAATAATCTGTATAGTTACCTATTTCACAATTATGCATGGGGCGGTCAGGTAGCCTAGTGGATAAGCGTTCGCTCGTCACGTCGAAAACCCGGGTTCGATTCCCGACATGTGTGCAATGTGAGAAGCCTATTTCTGGTGTACCCCGCCGTGATATTGCTTGAATATTGTTAAAGGCGGCGAAAAACCATACTCACTCACAAATGTGGATCGTCTTTTGGTTGTCCAAAACTTTCACTGGGGGAGATGGGATAGCGTAGCGGGGTCGACGTGGAATATTTCTAAAACGACGTAGAATCCATCTTACTCAACTCTGTTTCGTTGTGATAGTTTTATCTTCCACTGGACTATTCTAGTCATGTACTGCGCTGGAGTGACATAATGCTAAGATGTCACACACCTTTTGACAATTGAAATTGTCATCTATAATGTATACCATATGATATTCCGTTATGATATGTGCAGCATCCTTTCTACGTTAAGCAGTCATCCCAACCGCCTTCTCTAGATCTCTAATCATGAATATGAGTGAACTTTCTGTCTATCTTATCATCTGTGGTATTTTGGGGGGTGGGGTTGGGTATTTTGTTCAAGATATTACAGGACATAAATGAAAAAAAGTGTTTGAGCTCACTGGTGAAAAAATGGCAGATGTGTGAAAAAAAAATAGTTCGGCTCCTTCTCCCAAGATTTTATGCATTGTCGCGGTGATCTGTCGTCGACAAACCTCAGTCGCCAGAATATTAAAATGGCACGTCCCTTCGTGTCGGTTTTCTATTGTTTTCATGTCAAAGTTTTATAATTTAATATAATTTAATGCAAGTATGATGTTGAAGCAGTATTTTCCCATAACAAGACATTCGAGCCTCTAACTTTAGCGAGCCCTTACCGAACCACTTCATTTGTCCAGACAGCTGACTCTTGAACACGACGGAGTAGAAAAACAAGCAAGTTCAGCATATGGACGAGCATCATTTTAAACAGGAGACGAAACCCGTCACTCTCCACTCAAACTTCACCCCTGGCCTTACAGCCTCAGAAACAATAGACCACGATCGAGACAAATTCTTCTCGCGTTTCACAACAGTTTATATTATTCGTGTTTCCCCAGCCTTCAAGAGAACTCAATAGGCGGGGTGTCAAATGTCAGATTTGGTCGGCATTTGCAGGACATATGGATGGAGTTGTACATAACCAGATGCCAATCATATTCTGAACAGAAATTGTCCCACGAGCTTTGATATCAGTAATGGAACATATGCCTGTGTATGAAGTTATTGACGGAACGTCTTTCACAACTGGAGGTAATGGATCTTTTGGTCTTTGACACTAAAAGGAAAGGAAAGTTGATAGGAGAACTTGAACACGTTTAGAGGGCCAGGAGATTATTATTGAAAACGTGAGTAACACGACTTTGTACTGTGAGAATGTGGCGATAATTTATGAGAGAGAGGGAGGGGGGAGAAGGAGAGAGAGGGGTAGAAGAGAGAGAGAGAGAGAGAGAGAGGGGGGGGGGGGGGGGAGAGACAGAGCGAGGAGTAATTTGAGTGAGTGGAGAGAGAGGGGTAAAGAGAGACAGTGTGATGGAAAGAGAATGAGAGGAGAGGGAAAGAGGGGGTGGAAAAAAAGACAGATAGATAAATAACGAGAGAGGGGGATAGAGTGGCGAGAGAGAGAGGGGAGTAGGGAGTAGGTGAGTGGAGGGGGAAATGAGAGAGGGGAAGGAGAGAGAGAAAGGGAATGAGAGAGAGAGGAGGGAAAAAGAGAGAGCGAGGAGTAATGTGAGTGAGTGGAGAGAGAGGGTAAAGACAGACAGAGTGTGAGGGAAAGAGAGGGGAAAGAGAGTGAGAGGGGAGGTAAAGAGGGAGTGGAAAAAAAGAGACGGATAGATTAATAACGAGAGATAGAGGGAGAGTGCGGCGAGAGAGAGAGAGAGAGAGAGGGGGGGGGGGAGTAGGTGAGTTGAGAGAGAAGGAGAGAGAGGGGGAATGAGAGTGGGTAAGGAGAGAGAGAGGGAAGGAGATAGAGAGGGAAGGAGAGAGAGAGAGTAGGGAAAAAAGAGAGCGAGGAGTAATGTTAGTGAGTGGAGAGGAGGGGTAAAGAGAGAGAGAGAGAGAGAGAGAGAGAGAGAGAGAGAGAGAGAGAGAGAGAGAGAGAGAGAGAGAGAGAGAGAGAGAGAGAGAGAGAGAGAGAATGAATGAAGTTTCAGGGGAAGAGAAATAAATTAATCGATTTTTTAATAATGCTTCGTTGATACCATTCATTGTCGTAGCACATTTACCACTATTATCTACATGCAACGAAAAACAAATACACAACTCGAGTCTTAGCAGCGAGCACGGTGAACCTCCCCGTGCTCGCCACCCTCCCAGTCTGGACAACCTTCGATGACCACCCCATGATCGCATTCCATCCCCTGCGGGGACCAGGCTTATCCGGAGGTCATTCATGTTATCCATTCTGAATACAACAATAACAGCTGATAGTTGAAGTCAAAAAAAATATTTATGGCTATTCAGGAAGCCGACTTCTTACAACAGATCAACTTCCATGCGATAATTGTATAAGTGAGCTGGTGATGTCAAGTGGCATGCCCGATCACGAACTCGGTCCCTTCTCCTTCTGGGGTGGTTGATCCCGCGTGTATTGCCTTGTTTCATCTGATTAGGGCAAAGCAGCTCAGGAAGGAAGCACTCTATGACGAGTAGACTAGGCCGTGACGGTGTGTCTGATCCGCGGACACGCTCTGTAGTGCGAGAACCAGTTCATTACATCAAGCATTGTTCAACCAACACACACGTTTCATCATTTGCAGTGACGAGTCGCATGACGACATACTGTAACTTCGGTTCAGCTCCTCTGCACTGAAAGTCTTCAGCGTGTTTGAATGTCGTCGTGTGTTTTTGGGAAACATGTTTTCCTCTGAAACCTCTGCCAAAAACAGATCATTTTACAAGAAGCAGATACAAAATGGCTGACACCGGCTGAGGGATTGTGTGCATGCTAATGACGACACATATATTCAAGGTGTGGTGATAGGCATTCAACAAAACATATTCTCTCCATGATAATACTGTTTGTTTGTATCTTGTTAAAAGTCGCACTAAGCAATATTCCAGCTATATGACCTCCGCCTGTAAATAATCGAGTCTGAACCAAATAATTCAATGATTGATACCATGAGCATCGATCTACGTAAATGGGGAACGATGACATGCACCATCAAGTTGCCTCTTCTAACCCGCATCTTTACGGGGGCATAATAAGAATAATGATTTAGTACAAACAATAGGTTTAGGACAACTATCTGTGTTTTCAAGTGTGTTCGAGGTGTCATGATTAAGATTCAACATTCTACCCGATGTTGCAAACTTTTTATTACTTTAATAATGTTAGTAATTTTAAAAACAAGAACGGGATAATTATTTTCAAACAAGTATGCACAGGTCAAATTCTTTCTGTGTGTATTGCACCGAGAGTTCGCCGAAATTAATCTTATGAATACTTGCCAAAATATTATATAATATTACAACTTTCATTGTTGCAGATTAATTGTGAGTGTTGCAATTTAATCGTTTCAGACTTGAACACTAGTTATATATGTTTTGGAGAGAAAAAATAACAGACGTTAGGGTTGGGTTCAACATACGTGTTTGCTCTGTGTCGACGTATGGCCTCATATTTGCACACAATATAAACTGCCGGGCAAAAGAAAGTATACACTTGAAAAATCGATTTGATCAAAACATGACAAACGTTATCAAAACGTTACTAGGATTACATCAGTCGCCGGAACACTGCAAACTTAAGTTTTAACGCTTTAACCACGAGGCTACCCCACCGCCCCAACTTATTATGAAATACCAAGTCATTGTTCATCGTGCTACATACTTATATACAGTAAACTACGGTTATAACGAACACGCTTATCACGAACTGACCGATATAACGAACTTATTTTTAGTCCCGCCCATTGGTTGTGTATATGCTGTATATATGCTTATAACGAACTACGGTTATAACGAACTAAAATTAGTGTCTCTTTGAGTTCGTTATAACCGGAGTTTACTGTACATTAAACTAACTTCAAAATTTCCAAATTGTGTGAACACATTTCGTGATGATGTTGAATTCATAACGTACTGACATATCTCCAACACAACATCAAGATAATATTAACAAAAGGAGTATCGAAGTTTTGAATGAAATATTATAAACCCAGGTGAGATGCAAAACCGTAGAACTGAGTATTCTCTTTTCTGGTGTCCCCCGCCATGATACTGCTGGAATATTGCTAAAAGCGGCGTAAAACCATACTCACTCACTCTTCACACGTTATCAATCCATGACACATGTCTGTCTGGCGAGGGCCATTTCTTCGATGTTAATACATTTTGTGCAAGGCTCTTTCTGTATCGAGTTTCTAACGTAGGCTAATCCCTTTGATCTGAGGTTTTGGTAGACTTGAGGACGGACAGAGGGATAGTTAACCTGTAAAAACATTCTTCCTTGACTTTAAATCACATTTGAATGGAAAACCTATCAATGTTTGTAATGTCTGGACAGACATATGTTTATAAACAAACATGTGTCGAAGCTGTAATTATGTCTTCCTTGAGAAATTAGAACTTTAAATTAAGTATGTTTAGACTAGGAGTTTATTTTTCTGGCTGTTAAACATCTGGTGCAAACCTGTCGGCTTGCCGCCACGGGAAGTTGCTCCGGACCAGACAAAGCAGAAACACTCGGTATATATAAAACCACTCAAACGGAAAAAAAATAATCACTTGGTTTGTTCTGCGTTCAGTGTCCCAGTATCACAGCCGATCACAGATTTGTGTGGAGTTTTAATGGTTGTGTGTGAGCGATTTGCTTGACTGAGGTGCTTGTAATTAAATTCCGGAAAGAAACGAAATTGACACCAATAACACTTGTGACGTCATGTCACGTGTCAATGTTTCAAGTGGAACCGCCACGGACAGATGTGTGTTTATGTCGAGGTAGGATTTTTGTGTATGTATTAATGCATTTTGAAATTATTTTCATTGTTTACCGATATATACATTTTGTTAACGACGTGAATAGTCGCACTTCTAGTTTATGTTATTACTGTCTTTGCAAGATTTCTTCTTTATTTATTGTAATGAAAATCCCTTTAAGGGTGTCTTCTGATATGTTCTCTGTGCAACTCGTACATGCATCGTGAATTCTTTAAAGGCATTATTCGTAATCTATCACCAAATTGCGGCAGTTTTTAGACACTCATAGACTTAAAATACTATCGTCAAAGATACAGTGTATTATATCAAACAAAAAGTGAATTAATCTTCATTTCGGCGTATTGCTTTCGGCAAGATGAAAGGGAAACATCAATGTCTTGGAACATGACGTCATCGCTGTAATGTCACTACACGTAAGAGGAAAATATGCATTTTTATACATTTGCTAAAACATTACCACTGGAAGTATAGAGAACATTTGGCTTTATTCATGCGTAGTTTAACATATTTGACTACAGTTAAATATCGTTTATCATTATGCTTTAATGCGAATCTTAACAAAGCGAGCGACTCCCTGTATGCCTGTGTGAACTGGGCGCTGTAGATATAATATGCGTCTGGGGCAAAAGAATGAACAATAACCCCGTATTTACATTTGGAAAGATTAAATTATTTAGATTTTACAAAAACCTATGTGGTTAAACGTTACAACTGGAAATGTAGACAAGCTGTAGCTAATATATGCCCTTGGCTCAATATGATTCACAACGACCCCTTATTTAAATTTGGACAGAGTAAAGCATTTAGATTTAAATCTGATAAAAATTTAAACTCGTAATGTAGACGCGCTAAAGTCTTTTTCCATTCACAGTGACTAATCTTGCCGTGAGATGTCACATTTTATTTACGATCATTATGTACAGCGTTAATGGATCCTGTTTGTGAAATCATTGTTCTTTGTGTTGCCACAACACTGCAGTCATTGATGGACCACATTCGTATCGAGGAGAACAGTTATTTATTGTTTTGGTCTTTAAATGAATTGTGAATGTGTTGTACATTTCCGCTTTGGTGATGTAGATTATCCGTATAGCATATGTGTATTTTCTGTGGTCTCGAGTCTTCTTTATTACGAGTTTGGATGTGTTATTTCTCCTCTTTAGTAATATGTGTGCTATGCTCTACCATGTACTGTACCGTACAGAGTGTACTAGATGTGTGCAAGGTGACAGTACCATGTCTTACTGTACTAAAGGGGTTTGAATTGACTGTACTCTTTCATACTGTACTAGATGTATGCATGTAAAATAATGTACTTTGTCCCACAGTAAATGTGTACGAGTCGACTGTACTCTATGTTACGGTACAAGATGTGTGCAAGTTGACTGTTCACTATCCTACTGTACTGTACGATCTGTGTTGACTGCACTATGTCCTACTGTACTAAAGGCGTGTGAATTGACTGTACTATGTCATACTGTACCTGAGGGGTACTAATTGACTGTATAGACTCAACCCCGTGTTTGTCTTCCCGTGGTGATTCTAGGACAGTATAGACTCACAACCCATGCTTGTCTTCCCGTGGTGATTCTAGGCCAGTATAGACTCACAACCCATGCTTGTCTTCCCGTGATGATTCTAGGACAGTATAGACTCACAACCCATGCTTGTCTTCCCGTGGTGATTCTAGGACAGTATAGACTCACAACCCATGCTTGTCTGACCGTGGTGATTCTAGGACGGTATAGACACACAACCCATGCTTGTCTTCCCGTGATGATTCTAGGACAGTATAGACTCAAAACCCATGCTTGTCTTCCCGTGATGATTCTAGGACAGTATAGACTCACAACCCATGCTTGTCTTCCCGTGGTGATTCTAGGACAGTATAGACTTACAACCCCATGCTTGTCTTCCCGTGGTGATTCTAGGACGGTATAGACTCACAACCCCGTGTTTGTCTTCCCGTGGTGATTCTAGGACAGTATAGACTCACAACCCCATGCTTGTCTGACCGTTGTGATTCTAAGACAGTATAGACTCACAACTCATGCTTGTCTTCCCGTGGTGATTCTAGGACAGTATAGACTCACAACCCATGCTTGTCTGACCGTGGTGATTCTAGGACGGTATAGACACACAACCCATGCTTGTCTTCCCGTGATGATTCTAGGACAGTATAGACTCAAAACCCATGCTTGTCTTCCCGTGATGATTCTAGGACAGTATAGACTCACAACCCATGCTTGTCTTCCCGTGGTGATTCTAGGACAGTATAGACTTACAACCCCATGCTTGTCTTCCCGTGGTGATTCTAGGACGGTATAGACTCACAACCCCGTGTTTGTCTTCCCGTGGTGATTCTAGGACAGTATAGACTCACAACCCCATGCTTGTCTGACCGTTGTGATTCTAAGACAGTATAGACTCACAACTCATGCTTGTCTTCCCGTGGTGATTCTAGGACAGTATAGACTTACAACCCATGCTTGTCTTCCCGTGGTAATTCTAGGACAGTATAGACTCACAACCCCATGCTTGTCTTCCCGTGGTGATTCTAGGACAGTATAGACTCACAACCCCATGCTTGTCTTCCCGTGGTGATTCTAGGACAGTATAGACTCACAACCCATGCTTGTCTTCCCGTGGTGATTCTAGGACAGTATAGACTCACAACCAATGCTTGTCTTCCCGTGGTGATTCTAGGACAGTATAAACTTACAACCCATGCTTGTCTGACCGTGGTGATTCTAGGACAGTATAGACTCACAACCCTATGCTTGTCTGACTGTGGTAATTCTAGAACAGTATAGACTCACAACCCATGCTTGTCTTCCCGTGGTGATTCTAGGACAGTATAGACTCACAACCCATGCTTGTCTGACTGTGGTAATTCTAGAACAGTATAGACTCACAACCCATGCTTGTCTGACCGTGGTTATTCTAGGACAGTATAGACTCACAACCCATACTTGTCTTCCCGTGGTAATTCTAGGACAGTATAGACTCACAACCCATGCTTTTCTTCCCGTGGTGATTCTAGGACAGTATAGACTCACAAGCCCATGCTTGTCTGACCGTGGTGATTCTAGGACAATATAGACTCAAAACCCCATGCTTGTCTTCCCGTGGTGATTCTAGGACAGTATAGACTCACAACCCATGCTTGTCTGACCGTGGTGATTCTAGGACAGTATAGACTCACAACCCATGCTTGTCTTCCCGTGGTGATTCTAGGCCAGTATAAACTCACAACCCATGCTTGTCTTCCCGTGATGATTCTAGGACAGTATAGACTCACAACCCATGCTTGTCTTCCCGTGATGATTCTAGGACAGTATAGACTCATAACCCATGCTTGTCTTCCCGTGATGATTCTAGGACAGTATAGACTCACAACCCATGCTTGTCTTCCCGTGATGATTCTAGGACAGTATAGACTCACAACCCCATGCTTGTCTTCCCGTGGTGATTCTAGGACAGTGTAGACTCACAACCGATGCTTGTCTTCCCGTGGTTATTCTAGGACAGTATAGACTCACAACCCATGCTTGTCTTTCCGTAGTGATCCTAGGACAGTATAGATTCACAACCGATGCTTGTCTTCCCGTGGTTATTCTAGGACAGTATAGACTCACAACCCCATGCTTGTCTGACCGTGGTGATTCTAGGACAGTATAGACTCACAACCCATGCTTGTCTGACCGTGGTGATTCTAGGACAGTATAGACTCACAACCCATGCTTGTCGGCCGTGGTGATTCTAGGACAGTATAGACTCACAACCCATGCTTGTCTTCCCGTGATGATTCTAGGACAGTATAGACTCACAACCCATGCTTGTCTTCCCGTGGTGATTCTAGGACAGTATAGACTTACAACCCCGTGTTTGTCTTCCCGTGGTGATTCTAGAACAGTATAGACTGAAAACCCATGCTTGTCTTCCCGTGATGATTCTAGGACAGTATAGACTCACAACCCATGCTTGTCTTCCCGTGGTGATTCTAGGACAGTATAGACTTACAACCCCATGCTTGTCTTCCCGTGGTGATTCTAGGACGGTATAGACTCACAACCCCGTGTTTGTCTTCCCGTGGTGATTCTAGGACAGTATAGACTCACAACCCCATGCTTGTCTGACCGTTGTGATTCTAAGACAGTATAGACTCACAACTCATGCTTGTCTTCCCGTGGTGATTCTAGGACAGTATAGACTTACAACCCATGCTTGTCTTCCCGTGGTAATTCTAGGACAGTATAGACTCACAACCCCATGCTTGTCTTCCCGTGGTGATTCTAGGACAGTATAGACTCACAACCCCATGCTTGTCTTCCCGTGGTGATTCTAGGACAGTATAGACTCACAACCCATGCTTGTCTTCCCGTGGTGATTCTAGGACAGTATAGACTCACAACCAATGCTTGTCTTCCCGTGGTGATTCTAGGACAGTATAAACTTACAACCCATGCTTGTCTGACCGTGGTGATTCTAGGACAGTATAGACTCACAACCCTATGCTTGTCTGACTGTGGTAATTCTAGAACAGTATAGACTCACAACCCATGCTTGTCTTCCCGTGGTGATTCTAGGACAGTATAGACTCACAACCCATGCTTGTCTGACTGTGGTAATTCTAGAACAGTATAGACTCACAACCCATGCTTGTCTGACCGTGGTTATTCTAGGACAGTATAGACTCACAACCCATACTTGTCTTCCCGTGGTAATTCTAGGACAGTATAGACTCACAACCCATGCTTTTCTTCCCGTGGTGATTCTAGGACAGTATAGACTCACAAGCCCATGCTTGTCTGACCGTGGTGATTCTAGGACAATATAGACTCAAAACCCCATGCTTGTCTTCCCGTGGTGATTCTAGGACAGTATAGACTCACAACCCATGCTTGTCTGACCGTGGTGATTCTAGGACAGTATAGACTCACAACCCATGCTTGTCTTCCCGTGGTGATTCTAGGCCAGTATAAACTCACAACCCATGCTTGTCTTCCCGTGATGATTCTAGGACAGTATAGACTCACAACCCATGCTTGTCTTCCCGTGATGATTCTAGGACAGTATAGACTCATAACCCATGCTTGTCTTCCCGTGATGATTCTAGGACAGTATAGACTCACAACCCATGCTTGTCTTCCCGTGATGATTCTAGGACAGTATAGACTCACAACCCCATGCTTGTCTTCCCGTGGTGATTCTAGGACAGTATAGACTCACAACCGATGCTTGTCTTCCCGTGGTTATTCTAGGACAGTATAGACTCACAACCCATGCTTGTCTTTCCGTAGTGATCCTAGGACAGTATAGATTCACAACCGATGCTTGTCTTCCCGTGGTTATTCTAGGACAGTATAGACTCACAACCCCATGCTTGTCTGACCGTGGTGATTCTAGGACAGTATAGACTCACAACCCATGCTTGTCTTCCCGTGGTGATTCTAGGACAGTATAGACTCACAACCCATGCTTGTCGGCCGTGGTGATTCTAGGACAGTATAGACTCACAACCCATGCTTGTCTTCCCGTGATGATTCTAGGACAGTATAGACTCACAACCCATGCTTGTCTTCCCGTGGTGATTCTAGGACAGTATAGACTTACAACCCCGTGTTTGTCTTCCCGTGGTGATTCTAGAACAGTATAGACTCACAACCCATGCTTGTCTTCCCGTGGTGATTCTAGGACAGTATAGACTTACAACCCATGCTTGTCTTCCCGTGGTGATTCTAGGACAGTATAGACTCACAACCCATGCTTGTCTTCCCGTGGTGATTCTAGGACAGTATAGACTTACAACCCCATGCTTGTCTTCCCGTGGTGATTCTAGGACAGTATAGACTCACAACCCCATGCTTGTCTGACCGTTGTGATTCTAAGACAGTATAGACTCACAACCCCGTGTTTGTCTTCCCGTGGTGATTCTAGGACAGTATAGACTCACAACCCCATGCTTGTCTGACCGTTGTGATTCTAAGACAGTATAGACTCACAACCCCGTGTTTGTGTCCCCGTTGTGATTCTAAGACAGTATAGACTCACAACCCATGCTTGTCTTCCCGTGGTGATTCTAGGACAGTATAGACTCACAACCCCATGCTTGTCTTCCCGTGGTGATTCTAGGATAGTATAGACTCACAACCCATGCTTGTCTGACCGTGGTGATTCTTGGACAGTATAGACTCACAACCCCATGCTTGTCTGACCGTGGTGATTCTAGGACAGTATAGACTCAAAACCCATGCTTGTCTTCCCGTGATGATTCTAGGACAGTATAGACTCACAACCCATGCTTGTCTTCCCGTGATGATTCTAGGACAGTATAGACTCACAACCCATGCTTGTCTTCCCGTGATGATTCTAGGACAGTATAGACTCACACCCCATGCTTGTCTTCCCGTGGTGATTCTAGGACAGTATAGACTCACAACCCCATGCTTGTCTGACCGCGGTGATTCTAGGACAGTATAGACTCACAACCCATGCTTGTCTGACCGTGGTGATTCTAGGACAGTATAGACTCACAACCCCATGCTTGTCTTCCCGTGGTGATTCTAGGACAGTATAGACTCACAACCCATGCTTGTCTGACCGTGGTGATTCTAGGACAGTATAGACTCACAACCCATGCTTGTCTTCCCGTGATGATTCTAGGACAGTATAGACTCACAACCCATGCTTGTCTTCCCGTGGTGATTCTAGGACAGTATAGACTTACAACCCCATGCTTGTCTTCCCGTGGTGATTCTAGGACGGTATAGACTCACAACCCCGTGTTTGTCTTCCCGTGGTGATTCTAGGACAGTATAGACTCACAACCCCATGCTTGTCTGACCGTTGTGATTCTAAGACAGTATAGACTCACAACCCATGCTTGTCTTCCCGTGATGATTCTAGGACATTATAGACTCACAACCCATGCTTGTCTTCCCGTGGTGATTCTAGGACAGTATAGACTCACAACCCATGCTTGTCTGACCGTGGTGATTCTAGGACAGTATAGACTCACAACCCATGCTTGTCTTCCCGTGGTGATTCTAGGACAGTATAGACTCACAACCCATGCTTGTCTGACCGTGGTGATTCTAGGACGGTATAGACTCACAACCCATGCTTGTCTTCCCGTGGTGATTCTAGGACAGTATAGACTCACAACCCATGCTTGTCTTCCCGTGATGATTCTAGGACATTATAGACTCACAACCCATGCTTGTCTTCCCGTGGTGATTCTAGGACAGTATAGTTTCACAACCCATGCTTGTCTGACCGTGGTGATTCTAGGACAGTATAGACTCACAACCCATGCTTGTCTGACCGTGGTGATTCTAGGACAGTATAGACTCACAACCCATGCTTGTCTGACTGTGGTGATTCTTGGACAGTATAGACTCACAACCCATGGTTTTACGCAGTTTGTTTTATTGTTAACATTCAGTTAATTTTCATAAAGTATCTAATTTCGTCACGTTAATTAAATTACGCAAAACGGTTTGCGTAAATAAGGCATTTTTTAAGGTGCTAGTCCACGTGCAAGGTTCGGCCGACAGGGGCGCGCTAGGGATAGTCGTGATAGTTTTATGGGTGTGCATATCAACCACAGATTCCGGTCCTAACTGCAAATAATTGACCTAGTTTCAGATCGTTTTAAATTACATCGGAAAACTTCGCAACAAACTAAAGTCACGTTAATCGTTCATGATAATTATCTATTTTCTCAAAAATGTGAATTGCAATGATGTCAGTTACCCCTGACCCGCTTGAGACGCCGAAGTGTGTGGGGTGGGGTGGGGTGGGGAGGTGTGGGGAGGTGAGGGGAGGGGGTGGTGATGCCGTACTTCCAGGGCGTGTTTGGGCTACATGTCAAAATGCATCACCTGCTAGCAACTGCAGCCTGCGTGTGGCATATGCCGCAATAAGCACTTGAGGACCTTTGGCATTCGGATTGCAAAACAGACTTTAATAGTGTTATAAATAAACCTACAATTACAGACTTCCCATGATGATACACACACGAAGAATGCCTGTTGAGGTCTGGTAGACCTTTAGCCTGTCATACAGACCCTGAAACAAATAAATCCAATACAGCCCATGCAAGTCTATAATGTTTAGCAAGACTTAGTCTTAATTATTATCGGGGAGAAAGTCTCTGGGCTCCTTTTTATTATATTTTATAACTAAAATTTAACAACTGTTTTTTTCTGTAAAATATGTTTCAGAGACTAGATTTAAGTCTAGTAGACCGTATGCTTAATGCAATATCTGTGTAAAGAATATTAGAGCTCACTCGCACAACGCGATGGTAACAAAAGATGCCTCCAGTTACGGGATCTCATTGTCATGTTACAGGCTTGAAATGATACACTGCGGCTCTCCAGCAGACCATGTTGTCTGAGATTACGACACGTGGAACACAGATGCTATTTTGGACAATAACAAAGTAACGTGATATGGATGACAATGTAACGGAGATTCCTATCTGTACTCTGTACATGAATGTACTGTATGTTATTAGTGAGTGAGTGAGTGAGTGAGTTTGCTTTGAAGAGGATCCCAGTTATATCACGACACGTCAGCCTAATGTCGAGGAAGGCACGAAGTGATGCAAGTCCCAGACGTTTACCGCTTTAGTGAAAACCAAAAGCACGGGTATGGTGCTGACGAACCTAGAAACAGGGACTCGAAACCAGAAAAATAGGTTCCTGGCGTGTACAAGGCACAGAACTATACACAGCGAATTTCGGCGCCTTAAACGACTGGGCCACCTTGCATCGTATGTGAGTGAATGAGTGAGTGAGTTGGGTTTAACGCCGCTTTTAACATTATTCCAGTTATATCGCGGCGTGTCAGCTTAATGTAGGAGGAAAGCCCCAAGTGATGCAGGTCTTAGACGTTTACCACTTCGGTGAAACCCACGAGCACGGGTATGGTGCTGACAAACCTAGAAACATAATCGGGGCGAACCGGGATTCGAACCCACAATCTTAGGTTTCTGGCGTGCCCAAGGGACGCAACTCTGCACAGCGAATCGCGGCGCCTTAAACGACTGGGCCACCCGTGCCCCCGCATCGTATTTTAATATCTCTCATCTCTGCTTAACGAAATTAGTATGTTGACTAATCACTTATGCTGTACGTTTATATCAATGTAACAGAGACTCCTAGCTATACTCAAGAACATCAGTTTGTTGGTTGAGACTGACGCATCTCATACTGAAACCCACGAACACGTTTTTGGTACCGACGAACCTAGAAACATGTTCGGGCGGATAGGATTCGAACCAGAATCATATGTTTTTGGCAAACAAAGAGTTACGGTTAGACAGCTGGGCCACCCGTATATTTATACTCCCAGCTATAACCATTTATGTACATTTTGGTTGATACTGCCTCATCCCATATGTTGAATCTTTGTAACATAGACTCCCATCATAACGCAAGTACATCAGTTTATTGAGCGGTTTGAATAATACATTTGTCTACTTTCAGCTAGCACTATGGTGGCCGAGGGCTCCAAATACAGCCACCTCAACTCCTCCTACTTCTACGACGTCGACGTCGTGCACGGCTGGGGAAACAGAAGCTTCTTCACCTTCTTCTCCGAATTCAACCGAACATCTCCGAGTTTGGGCCGCCTTGAAGCCACGATTTTCTTCCTACTCACAGTTATCTCCCTTGTCGGAAACATCGTTGTGTTCGTGCAGCTCGTGCTACACAGACGAAACCGAGGCACCACCACATGCTTCATTTGCAACCTGACAATTGCTGATTTGTGTTTCACTGGAGTCGCACCCTTCATTGCGGTGACACGGATAACGGAGAAATGGGTGTTCGGGTCGGAAATGTGCAGTCTTTTAGTGTACATGGGATCGGTGTGCGCCTTCGTGGACATCTGGACGATGACTCTGATTGGTATTGACCGATACATGTGCATTGTCCGGCGGTCAAGAACAAGACTGACCCCAAGGTTGTCTATACTCATCCTCGGTGTTGTCTGGGCGTTCGCCTTCATCAGTTTCTCCCCTCTCGCCGTCTACTTCAACGTCAGGAGTGTCCCCATGGGAACCACCAAGGTCGACATATGCACGCTGGTGTGGCCGCGACAGAACAAGTTCAAAGTGTCTTTCCTCTTCACGTCCGTTGTGTGCATCTGTGGATTTATCTTGCCCTTACTTCTCCTGTCGTGGAGCTATTTCCAAATCTTTAGAAAGTTTTGGAACATAAGGGGCGTTATTATACAAAATCAAAGAAATCTGTCGAGCAAATGGATGAACTCTTTGAACGTAAGACGCCGACGTGACATCCGGGACTTTAAAGTTGTAAAAACCCTCTTCCTCTTGGTCCTGTTGTTTGGGATCATGTGGTCGCCCATCTTCATCTCCATGATCCTCATCCTGTATGATGGAGCTGCTGACACCATGATCATGTCATCTCAAGTATTCATTGCAACATACTGTGTCGCTGTGTGCAACGCCTGCATCAATCCATTTGTGTACGGTATTATGATGGAGCGATTGCGGACGAAACTTACGTCTTGTGTCACATGTTCAAGGTCAGGATCGTCTGATCCGGAACCGGAAGTCAGCCCCGACAAGCATGACAGTGTGCAGGTTATCAGTTATGGGGCAGAGACATGCGCACAGAACCCGCTCCGTGACCCTTGACTTGATCTCCCAAGCAACATGATCATCATAATCTATATAAATTATTTCATTTTTCGACACGACGTGTTCTGATCGTCAAAATAAAAAAACATTTATTCTGTTCACTTTACATTTGTTAACCTTAAAATGTGTTTTTTTTCCACTAGGATCCGTATCATATCTGGGTCTTCATTTTGTTTTCATTGTTTTTAACATATTTTAGAATCAAAAGTTTTTAATTTCTTCAATCTCATTCAGATCTGTAACTTCGATACGACACTTCTTGAAGACCTGAGGACTCCTCAATAAAATTCTCGAAGGTCGCGACACGGCGAACCCTGAACGCACTTTTACCCCCAAAACAAAATAAAGGATGCTAGCTTTCTGAGATAATTCGGCTTCATTTCGGATTTATTTATCTTTGCAAAGGAAAACGCCACAGAACACAAATATACACTATAGTACACCTGTTTTGGTGTAGATACCGTTGCGCTAAGAAACAACAATGGTATAAAATATCCACAATATAATAGGGCTTATTCTTTTGCATTCGGATGTCCCCGATTATATTCGTTTTCAAGATACAGAAATGAGATATGCTTGTCTTTCGCTTACTCGTCCGCCGTGATATTGATGGTATAATGCCAAAAGCGGCGTAAAACCATACTCACTCACTCGTTCCGAGAATTTAGAAGCTTTAACTCTAATTGGCTGAATTAAGAAATTTCACCTGGCGCGACATCCTATGGAAATGTCTTCAGATCTTCATGCAGAAAGGTATCGTCTAGGAGTACAAATATAAAAGATCTGATTTCAATGAGATTGTTATTTTTAAGTGATAAGCAATATAGTAACTGTTTTCCAGTCAGGATAATCCCGAGGCGTCAGTAATGAAACCCGTGAAACAGCTGGAATAATGCTAAAAAACACTTGAAACTCATGTCCTTTAAGGGCGGTCGGGTAGCATAGTGGTTAAAGCGTTCGCTCGTCACGCAGAAGACCCGGGTTCGATTCCCGACATGGATACAATGTGTGAAGCCCATTTCTGGTGTCCCCCGCCGTGGTATTGCTGGAATATTGCTAAAAGCGGCGTTAAATCATATTCACTCACTCACTCATGTCCTTTAATCGTGATTATTGGCCGTTCTGTATCCGATGGATGCATTCCCCGTGTCACTGTTGTTTTCTTGTGGATGTATTATCATCCATGCATGTACTAAGCTCATATCATCGTATCAGTTAAATGTATTGATATAATAAACATTATTCCGTGACACTCGTAATCTTGTTTTCTGAGTCTGAGGAAAATAGTGCGCGGTGCGAATGAATTCCCCGCTCATGTATCAATAACGTAGAGTGGATGAATGGTCACCTTTGTAAAATCGTTGTTCGAATCTTGCACTGTCAGAAACGGGTGCGTCTGCTTCAGACCTGTTTTAACCAGTCTGTACTAGTCTGATCATCATCAACCTATTCTTGTCGGAAGGTTGTTTCTTTGTTTGTTGTTTAACGCCGCTCTCAGCAATATTCCGGCCATACGACGGCGGTCTGTAAATAATCGAGTCTGGACCAGACAATCCAGTGATTGACATCAGGAGCATCGATGTATGCAATTGGGATACGATGACATGCATCAACCAAGTCAGTCAGCCTTACCACCCGATCCCGTAAGTCGCCTCTTACGACAAGCACAGTCACCTCTTACAGCAAGCATGGGTTGCTGAAGACCTATTCTACCCCGGATCTTCTCAGGGAGTGATATAACTGAAATACAGCAATGAAAGTTGCGCTAAACACAACACACTCTCAATGTCTAAAAGTCGGCTAAAGGGACGATGGGAGTGTCGCAATGTGGGAATTCTTTTCATTTCTTGTGCTGTCGAAAACCCATATTAATACCTTTGATAGTGTTAAGTGCGGCGTAAATCAACATTCACTCATCCATGCGTGACATTACCACATATCTACGGACTCGAACTCAATATTTCTCACACTGAAGTCTTATCTACATGTCCCCTTCGAGGTCTTAGGGCTTCATTGCAATTGCCATATATCAAGCCATCTCGGCTAATATATCCTCGTATCGAAGAGTTAGGCTTCAAGTGGTGTCAAGGCATCACAGTTAGTGTAACGCATCCACATTGCTTTAGATCTATACCGTCTGATAAAGCTTGTGCGCGCTCTTTCCAACTTGGGGCTGTCGGGTAGCCTAGTGGTAAAGGCGTTCGCTCGTCACGCCGAAGAATCGGGTTCGATTCGCGACATGGGTACAATGTGTGAAGCCCATTTTCTGGTGTCCCCGCCGTGATATTGCTTGAATATTGCTAAAAGCGGCGTAAAACCATACTCACTCACTCACACCGCTTCTGTCATGCTGCAGATTGTTCACAATGCGTGTGAAGTGAATGGGTCGCCCGTGGATAGTGAAGCGTCAGTAAAATACCACTTATCCTTTCCTTTTATGCAAGCGCAGTATTCGACTGACATCTAGTACCTCTAAAATATATTGTATTTTAAAAACAACCACATATTTATCTACAAAATATAAATTCTAATTCAAATGGAGTCCAGAACAACGCTTAATTTCAGGAGCCGACTGAATTGATAGCTACACTTTACAAATCATTCAAGACTTGAGTGAGGCTCATTTCTCAATTTAATCTCTTGGGTGTGGGAGACGGCAAGCGCGGTATCAGTAGCTCATGTGAGCTTGACTGCTGTGAGATGGTTTTGTCTCTACGGAGAACTTGACTTTCGATGTTTAATATCTCTAGTAAATTCACATCAGTGTACATATGGAAAACATTATGTATTTTTAAACCGAAATACCCAAAAAATGTTGTATGAACCAAAACTAAGTGTTACGACAAATGTTCCCTTGCGCTTTGTGAAATATACACGTCGTTTATTTCTTTACATTGTGTTTATTTCACATCGCTTTAGGCCCTATATAGTCTGTCTTACAGACCCTGATGCAAATATATATCAAATACAGCCCATGCAAGTCTATAATGTTTGGCAAGTCTAGATCACTGCAGTATCAGTATCTGAAAATGAAGAGAGTCACTGGGCTCCTTTTTATTATATTTTTATTAAGATAACTGAACAACTGGTTTTTTTCTGTACGATATGTTCATTTCAGAGACTAGATGTTAGTCTAGGCCCTAGAGTGAGGCCCGAGGTTCGATCTTATTCTGGGAGATGCTATTTTTTAAACTTTTGTTTTCGTTTGGCATACAAATCCACTGCAGGCGAAATCTGTTTTTATTCAAAATGTGTTTAGTAAGCGTGGGCATTATTTTTAAAATGTCGACGTAAGATAATATAACATTACTGTCGCTTTGACTGTGGGAAACGCGACCATGAATAAAGACACCCTAACGCATTGACAGCTTAACAACCAGGCTGTGTAACATTATGCCTGGATTACATCATATATACATTTATCTTCATTCAGGGTTTCGTTGTAAGTAATTTTCACACAAACCAAACCCTACATTTTCCCAGGAAACACCGCTAAGCGTGAAGATAGCGTCCCCCTCAGCGCACTTCATGCTGCGTGGGGCTCTGTGCGACAACAGCCGAATCGTCCCATCAAAGCGATAAGTGGAGTAGAAATCACCGACTTTATCTTAATTACCAGGCCCGAAGTAAATCAGGCAGTGCCCGAGGGGTGAGAGTTGTAAACAGTAGACGGTCGCCATGGTCACGACAATGTAACGATTACAATCTTGATATATGACCTACGTGATATTTGCTGACTGTGGAATTATTGGTATCAGTGACGCATTTAATACATGTCAATATTGAAATCTGGGCGTTGATGCGAGCAGTCTATTTTGACTTCATAAATAAGATATGTCTTAATTTGGTATCTTTTTATGTGTGTACTTAACTCGTCACTTGTTTGAATGACATTTATAAACGACGGGTTGGCGTGAACGTTTTGTTGTAACGGTATATTTCATTCGGTTATTATTCATGGCATTATTTATGCCTATAAAGTATTTATTTATCCTCAAATGTATTATTTTACTATATCCTCCAATGGTCTCTGGTCTGAGCAGAGATTGTGGAGTTTCAAGTTACAAAATGACATTCCATTAACAGACTCAGTGCTGGTCCTTATACAGAGGGGGCCTTGGGATGGTGGAGCTTTAAGACAGATAACGGAGATCATATTACCAAGCAAAAACCAATGTGTAACAGAGTAATTTGGTTCTTTATAAACACCAAGTCACCCGTGAAGATCCGGGGTAGAATAGGTCTTCAGAAACCCATGCTTGCCATAAACGTGACTATGCTTGTCGTAAGAGGCGACTAACGGGATTTGGGTGGTCAGGCTCACCGACTTGGTTGATATATGTCATCGTATTCCAATTGCGAGGATCGATGCTCATGATGTCGATCACTGGATTGTCTGGTCCATACTCGTTTATTTACCGACCTCCGTAGTAGAGCTGGAACATTGCTGAGTGCGGTGTTAAACAACAAACAAACACGAAGTATAAAAATATTGATATGTCCTGGCTCCTCCAGTTTGAACTTGACATCGTACAGAGTAAAAAAAAGTTGGGTCTGCTGTTCATGCTCGGACCCTCCTGCTGCCGAACAAAAGAAAGTGTTCACTTGAACATCGGATCTGACAGAAAAAATACAATGTCAAAATGTGACAAGGCTGACAACATAATACCCGTTTCAAATACAATACCTATGTCTCTGTGTGTGCGTGTTTGCGTACGACATTGTGTGTGTTCGTGCGTGGGTGCGTGCGTGGGTGTGTGTGTGTGTGTGTGTGTGTGTGTGTGTATGTGCGTGCGTGCGTGCGTGTGTGCGTGCGTGCGTGCGTGTGTGCGTGCGTGCGTGCGTGTGTGGCTGCTTGTGTTAGTCCGGACTAATGATGGTTTTATAGTGCTAGTCCACTACGATACCATGTCGCACTTTCACATGAATACCCCACTCAGACACAGTATACTGACTCCGAGCCGACCATTCCTCGTTTTATCCTCTAAACACTGACCGCCAGGCAGGGTAACATTAAGTAACGTCTTTTGGTATGAGGCGGCCGGGGATCGAACCATCAACCTTCCGCTCTCCGGGCAGACGCTCTGTCCACGAGACCACGGAGGCGATAAACCCAGGCAATATATCGTATAACGTTTAGACGTTTGAACATTCGACATCTTGCATTTGACGGAAATGGGCGAAGGTTCATACGAGTGAGATGTGCTTGTGCTCGAAGTCTAATTTTATAACAGTCGTGTACATAGGGGATTGTGTAACGATTTATAGTGAGACATGATCACTTCTGTACATATTCAGGTACACGCGTCTGAGGCTTATCTGCAAAGTAAAAGGCTACCCTGAGTCACAGCGTGACAAATGTATGCTAAATTGTACACGCCTTACAATTTATAAAAAAACGGTTTTGTCCAGCATCGGTTGCTGGTATTCACTTCTTAGATTTGAAACCATACAAAAATCATGAAATGTATATTAACATGTACTTAAATGCCAAATTTACTACATGCGGAAGGCATCATACAGAAGCTCTGGTTTAACTTGATCTATTAGAAAGGTGTTAAATGATTGATATAGCTTTCTTTGACATATTTGTTCCTACGCGGATTGAAGCCACTGAACCCACTACCACAGACTTATCATCACAGTGACTCTCTGTTAGGTATATCATCACAGTGAGTACCTGTTAGGTATATCATCACAGTGACTCCCTGTTAGGTATATCATCACAGTGAGTACCTGTTAGGTATATCATCACAGTGACTCTCTGTTAGGTATATCATCACAGTGACTCCCTGTTAGGTATATCATCACAGTGACTCTCTGTTAGGTATATCATCACAGTGACTCTCTGTTAGGTATATCATCACAGTGACTCTCTCTTAGGTATATCATCACAGTGACTCTCTCTTAGGTATATCATCACAGTGACTCTCTGTTAGGTATATCATCACAGTGACTCCCTGTTAGGTATATCATCACAGTGACTCTCTGTTAGGTATATCATCACAGTGACTCCCTGTTAGGTATATCATCACAGTGACTCTCTGTTAGGTATATCATCACAGTGACTCCCTGTTAGGTATATCATCACAGTGACTCCCTGTAAGGTATATCATCACAGTGACTCTCTGTTAGGTATATCATCACAGTGACTCCCTGTGAGGTATATCATCACAGTGACTCCCTGTGAGGTATATCATCACAGTGACTCCCTGTTAGATATATCATCACAGTGACTCCCTGTGAGGTATATCATCACATTGACTCCCTGTTAGGTATATCATCACAGTGACTCCATGTTAGATATATCATCACAGTGACTCCCTGTTAGGTATATCATCACAGTGACTCCCTGTTAGGTATATCATCACAGTGACTCTCTGTTAGGTATGTCATCATAGCGAGTACCTGTAAGGTATATATTTACACCGAGTACCAGTGAAGTATATCATCACAGCGAGTACCTGTGAGGTATATCATCACAGAGAGTACCTGTTAGGTATATCATCACAGTGACTCTCTGTTAGGTATATCATCACAGTGACTCCCTGTTAGGTATATCATCACAGAGATTACCTTTTAGGTATATCATCACAGCGAGTACCTGTTAGGTATATCATTACAGCGAGTACCTGTAAGGTATATAATCACAGTGAGTACCTGTTAGGTTTATCATCACAGCGAGTACCTGTGAGGTATATCATCACGGAGAGTACCTGTTAGGTATATCATCACAAGGATTCCCTGTTAGGCATATCACCACAGCGAGTACCTGTTAGGCATATTATCACAGCGAGTACTTATTAGGTATATCATCACAATTACTCCATGTTAGGTATATCATCACAGCGAGTACCTGTTAGGTATATCACCACAGTGATTCCCTGTTAGGTATATCACCACAGCGAGTACCTGTTAGGTATATCATCACAGCGAGTACCAATTAGGTATATCATCAGAGCGAGTAGCTTCTAATTATATCATTACAGTGAGTACCTGTTAGGTATATCATCACAGTGACTCCCTGTTAGGTATATCATCACAGTGACTCTCTGTTAGGTATATCATCATCGCCACAGCGAATACCTTTTAGTTATATCATCACAGTGACTCCCTGTTAAGTATATCATCGCAGTGACTCCCTGTTAGGTATATCATCACAGTGACTCTCTGTTAGGTATATCACCATCACCACAGCGAGTACCTATGAGGTATGTCATCACAGCGAGTACCTGTTAGGAATATCATCACAGCGAGTACCAATTAGGTATATCACCACAGTGACTCCCTGTTAGGTATATCATCACAGTGACTCCCTGTTAGGTATATCATCACAGTGACTCTCTGTTAGGTATATCATCACAGTGACTCCCTGCTAGGTATATCATCACACAGAGTACCTGTAAGGTATATCATCACAGAGAGTACCTGTAAGACATATATCATCACAGAGAGAACCTAAGGTATATCATCACAGTGACTCCCTGTTAGGTATATCATCACAGTGACTCTCTGTGAGGTATATCATCATCACCACAGCGAGAACCTGTTAGGTATATCTTCACAGTGACTCCGTGTTAGGTATATCATCACAGTGACTCTCTGTTAGGTATATCACCATCACCACAGCGAGTACCTAAGAGGTATGTCATCACAGCGAGTACCTGTGAGGTATATAACCACAGAGAGTACCTGTTAGGAATATCATCACAGCGAGTACCAATTAGGTATATCACCCAGTGACGCTCTCTTAGGTATATCATCACAGTGACTCCCTGTTAGGTATATCATCACAGTGACTCCCTGTAAGGTATATCCTCACAGAGAGTACCTGTAAGACATATATCATCACACAGAGTACCTGTAAGGTATATCATCACAGAGAGTACCTGTAAGGTATATCATTACAGAGAGTACCTGTAAGGTATATCATCACAGAGAGTACCTGTAAGACATATATCATTACACAGAGTACCTGTAAGGTATATCATCACAGAAAGTACCTGTAAGACATATATCATCACACAGAGTACCTGTAAGGTATATCATCACAGAGAGTACCTGTTAGACATTTATCATCACAGAGAGTACCTGTAAGACATATATCATCACAGAGAGTACCTGTAAGACATATATCATCACACAGCGTACCTGTAAGACATATATCATCACACAGAGTACCTGTAAGGTATATCATCACAGAGAGTACCTGTAAGACATATATCATCACACAGAGTACCTGTAAGACATATATCATCACACAGAGTACCTGTAAGGTATATCATCACAGAGAGTACCTGTAAGACATATATCATCACACAGAGTACCTGTAAGGTATATCATCACAGAAAGTACCTGTAAGACATATATCATCACTCAGTGTACCCGTAAGGTATATCATCACAGAAAGTACCTGTAAGACATATATCATCACACAGAGTACCTGTAAGACATATATCATCACAGAGAGTACCTGTAAGGTATATCATCACAGAGAGTACATGTAAGGTATATCATCACACAGAGTACCTGTAAGACATATATCATCACACAGTGTACCTGTAAGGTATATCATCACAGAGAGTACATGTAAGGTATATCATCACAGAGAGTACCTGTAAGTCATATATCATAACAGAGAGTACCTGTAAGACATATATCATCACACAGTGTACCTGTAAGGTATATCATCACAGAGAGTACCTGTAAGACATATATCATCACTCAGTGTACCTGTAAGGTATATCATCACAGAAAGTACCTGTAAGACATATATCATCACACAGAGTACCTGTTAGGTATATCATCACAGAGAGTACCTGTAAGAGATATATCATCACACAGAGTACCTGTAAGACATATATCATCACAGAGAGTACCTGTAAGACATATATCATCACAGAGAGTACCTGTAAGACATATATGATCACAGAGAGTACCTGTAAGACATATATCATCACACAGAGTACCTGTAAGACATATATCATCACAGAGAGTACCTGTAAGACATATATCATCACACAGAGTACCTGTAAGACATATATCATCACAGAGAGTACATGTAAGGTATATCATCACAGAGAGTACCTGTAAGACATATATCATCACACAGTGTACCTGTAAGACATATATCATTCCAGAGAGTACATGTAAGGTATATCATCACAGAGAGTACCTGTAAGTCATATATCATAACAGAGAGTACCTGTAAGACATATATCATCACACAGTGTACCTGTAAGGTATATCATCACAGAGAGTACCTGTAAGACATATATCATCACTCAGTGTACCTGTAAGGTATATCATCACAGAAAGTACCTGTAAGACATATATCATCACAGATAGTACCTGTAAGGTATATCATCACAGAGAGTACCTGTAAGAGATATATCATCACACAGAGTACCTGTAAGACATATATGATCACACAGAGTACCTGTAAGACATATATCATCACACAGAGTACCTGTAAGACATATATCATCACAGAGAGTACATGTAAGGTATATCATCACAGAGAGTACCTGTAAGACATATATCATCACAGAGAGTACCTGTAAGACATATATCATCACTGAGTGTACCTGTAAGGTATATCATCACAGAAAGTACCTGTAAGACATATATCATCACACAGAGTACCTGTAAGACATATATCATCACAGAGAGTACCTGTAAGGTATATCATCACAGAGAGTACATGTAAGGTATATCATCACACAGAGTACCTGTAAGACATATATCATCACACAGAGTACCTGTAAGACATATATCATTCCAGAGAGTACATGTAAGGTATATCATCACAGAGAGTACCTGTAAGTCATATATCATCACAGAGAGTACCTGTAAGACATATATCATCACACAGTGTACCTGTAAGGTATATCATCACAGAGAGTACCTGTAAGACATATATCATCACTCAGTGTACCTGTAAGGTATATCATCACAGAAAGTACCTGTAAGACATATATCATCACACAGAGTACCTGTAAGGTATATCATCACAGAGAGTACCTGTAAGAGATATATCATCACACAGAGTACCCGTAAGACATATATGATCACAGAGAGTACCTGTAAGACATATATCATCACAGAGAGTACCTGTAAGACATATATCATCACAGAGAGTACCTGTAAGACATATATCATCACACAGAGTACCTGTAAGACATATCATCACAGAGAGTACCTGTAAGACATATATCATCACACAGAGTACCTGTAAGACATATATCATCACTCAGTGTACCTGTAAGGTATATCATCACAGAGAGTACCTGTAAGACATATATCATCACTCAGTGTACCTGTAAGGTATATCATCACAGAAAGTACCTGTAAGACATATATCATCACACAGAGTACCTGTAAGGTATATCATCACAGAGAGTACCTCTAAGACATATTTCATCACAGAGAGTACCTGTAAGACATATATCATCACACAGACATATATCATCACACAGAGTACCTGTAAGACATATATCATCACACAGAGTACCTGTAAGGTATATCATCACAGAGAGTACCTGTAAGACATATATCATCACAGAGAGTACCTGTAAGACATATATCATCACACAGAGTACCTGTATGGTATATCATCACAGAGAGTACCTGTAAGACATATATCATCACACAGAGTACCTGTAAGGTATATCATCACAGAGAGTACCTGTAAGACATATATCATCACAGAGAGTACCTGTAAGACATATATCATCACACAAAGTACCTGTATGGTATATCATCACAGAGAGTACCTGTAAGACATATATCATCACACAGAGTACCTGTAAGGTATATCATCACAGAGAGTACCTGTAAGGTATATCATCACAGAGAGTACATGTAAGGTATATCATCACACAGAGTACCTGTAAGACATATATCATCACAGAGAGTACCTGTAAGACATATATCATTCCAGAGAGTACCTGTAAGGTATATCATCACAGAGAGTACCTGTAAGTCATATATCATCACAGAGAGTACCTGTAAGACATATATCATCACACAGTGTACCTGTAAGGTATATCATCACAGAGAGTACCTGTAAGACATATATCATCACTCAGTGTACCTGTAAGGTATATCATCACAGAAAGTACCTGTAAGAGATATATCATCACACAGAGTACCTGTAAGGTATATCATCACAGAGAGTACCTGTAAGAGATATATCATCACACAGAGTACCCGTAAGACATATATCATCACAGAGAGTACCTGTAAGACATATATCATCACACAGAGTACCTGTAAGACATATATCATCACAGAGAGTACATGTAAGGTATATCATCACAGAGAGTACCTGTAAGACATATATCATCACACAGTGTACCTGTAAGGTATATCATCACAGAGAGTACCTGTAAGACATATATCATCACTCAGTGTACCTGTAAGGTATATCATCACAGAAAGTACCTGTAAGACATATATCATCACACAGAGTACCTGTAAGGTATATCATCACAGAGAGTACCTCTAAGACATATATCATCACAGAGAGTACCTGTAAGACATATATCATCACACAGACATATATCATCACACAGAGTACCTGTAAGACATATATCATCACAGAGAGTACCTGTAAGGTATATCATCACAGAGAGTACCTGTAAGACATATATCATCACAGAGAGTACCTGTAAGACATATATCATCACACAGAGTACCTGTATGGTATATCATCACAGAGAGTACCTGTAAGACATATATCATCACACAGAGTACCTGTAAGGTATATCATCACACAGAGTACCTGTAAGACATATATCATCACACAGAGTACCTGTAAGGTATATCATCACAGAGAGTACCTGTAAGACATATATCATCACAGAGAGTACCTGTAAGACATATATCATCACAGAGAGTACCTGTAAGACATATATCATCACAGAGAGTACCTGTAAGACATATATCATCACACAGAGTACCTGTAAGACATATATCATCACACAGAGTACCTGTAAGGTATATCATCACAGAGAGTACCTGTAAGACATATATCATCACAGAGAGTACCTGTAAGACATATATCATCACAGAGAGTACCTGTAAGGTATATCATCACAGAGAGTACCTGTAAGACATATATCATCACAGAGAGTACCTGTTAGACATATATCATCACAGAGAGTACCTGTAAGACATATATCATCACAGAGAGTACCTGTAAGACATATATCATCACACAGAGTACCTGTAAGGTATATCATCACAGAGAGTACCTGTAAGACATATATCATCACAGAGAGTACCTGTTAGACATATATCATCACAGAGAGTACCTGTTAGACATATATCATCACAGAGAGTACCTGTAAGACATATATCATCACACAGAGTACCTGTAAGGTATATCATCACAGAGAGTACCTGTAAGACATATATCATCACACAGAGTACCTGTAAGACATATATCATCACACAGAGTACCTGTAAGACATATATCATCACACAGAGTACCTGTAAGACATATATCATCACAGAGAGTACCTGTAAGGTATATCATCACAGAGAGTACCTGTAAGACATATATCATCACACAGTGTACCTGTAAGGTATATCATCACAGAGAGTACCTGTAAGACATATATCATCACACAGTGTACCTGTAAGGTATATCATCACAGAGAGTACCTGTAAGACATATATCATAACACAGAGTACCTGTAAGGTATATCATCACAGAAAGTACCTGTAAGACATATATCATCACACAGAGTACCTGTAAGACATATATCATCACAGAGAGTACCTGTAAGGTATATCATCACAGAGAGTACCTGTAAGACATATATCATAACACAGAGTACCTGTAAGGTATATCATCACAGAAAGTACCTGTAAGACATATATCATCACACAGAGTACCTGTAAGGTATATCATCACAGATAGTACCTGTAAGAGATATATCATCACAGAGTGTACCTGTAAGACATATATCATCACAGAGAGGCCATACAGCCACGGTACACAAGACTACTCTTCCCTTACGTGTGATTTCTTTATTCCCAGTCGTGTTGTATCAGGGAAATCCTACAAATGTGATCCATATTTTAACTATAAAATAAGTCTATCATACAGACCCCGAAACACATATATCCAATACAGCCCATGCAAGTCTATGATAGGTGGCAAGTCTAGAATACTGCAGTTTCTGGTAATGAAAGTGTCTGGGTTCCTTTTTATTATATTTTATTAAAATAATTTAACAAGTATCTTCTTGGTAAAATAAATTCATTTCAGAGACTAGATGTTACATTCCCCCGTGTCCTTCCTACAATTGCGTGTTAACGACTTCGCCTCATCCTGATATTTGTGCACCCTCCTGCCCTTTGTCAGTCTATAAAGGAGACCCTGATTAAAAAAACATATGCAAAGAACCCAAGCAAGTCTATAATCGTTTGGCAGGTCTCCTTAAAATATGAGATTTAATGGGATAGTTTCTATTACATATCAAAAGATGATTTACCTTTTTTTCATAAAATACTTTCATTTCATAGACTTCTGATCTTATTACCCCTTAAACTCTTGATTTCCGTTTTTTAAGTGGCAGTTGATAAAAAAAGTTCTACTAACACAGAGATTTTAACGTGGATACAAAGTAACAATCCACCCCAGTATCGTGATGGAGAGTCACGCGCCATCCAAGTCATCCAAGTTCACAGCGAAACAAACTAAATATAACGGACTGTGTTAGTCACAGTATCTAGGACGCTGATAAGAGACGACGCAACTTACAAATACTGTCATGTAGATTACTGACTGGCCTCTCCCAGGTCAATTTCATTAATCTCCACAATGCGTGACGGTAGAGACAATGGAGAGAAAGCGTGCTCCGTGTTTTCTTATTACAGGTGAAAAGTTAATCACAGGTGCGAGTGTGCGCCCTCACAGACAGAATGACATTAGATGACACGGGCAAAACGGACCTGGGTCACATGACCGAAGTCACTCCCCCCTAGACTTGCTAGCAGTCTTCTTTGCGTGTATATATTGAGCTTAGACTATGTTGCTTTATAATCAGATGTTTTTAGCTTAAAGAGTGAGTGGTGTTTCACGCCATTTTAACAATAAATAGGACGGTGACAAAAATATATTTTAAAACTGAAAAGGTATTGAGTGAGGATTTATTTTAAAATGTCATTTTTAGGAGGTTTCAAATTTATAAGAATAAAGTTGATTCTAATGTAACACGTGGTCTCTTTTAGCCATGCCCTCTTTTGTTAGAAGTATGACGCGACGGATTCAGAAGCTATGATGGCCAAACCCACCTTCCACAGAGAATCTAATATTCTATGAGTAAGTGGGAATTTGGTTTAACGCCGCTTTTAACACTATTTCAGTTAGCTTAATGAGGGATTAAGCCAGAAGTGACGCAGGCTTCAGACGTTTACCACTTTGGTGAAACCGACGAGTGCGGGTATTGCGCTGACAACCTGGCAACATCTTCGGAGCGAACCGGGATTCGAACCCACAGTAATCTAGCGTGCCTAAGGGACGCAACTCTATATGGCAAGTTGCGGCGCCTTAGACAGCTGGGCCATCCGCGTTCCGACACACATGGTGTGTCCTAAACGTTAGAATCTGTTACAAAAATGAAATTTGGAATTCGAACCAACGATCTGCGAATCCCATCAGCTCAAGGGACGCAACTCTGTAGGACTGTGTTGTAACTTCGAGATATCGAAGCATGGACAGCCAGACAGCACTTATAACATTTTTATAGATCCATCGCAATACGATTGCATACACGAACAATTAAGAACTCAACGCGATAACGAATTGAAAATATAATGCCCAGTAACAAATACAAAAAAAGGATAAAAATGATGTGTTTATTCCCCAGTCAAGACAACTGGAGAATACTTGGTTTTAACTTAACCAAAACCAGTCTAGATGGTGAACTAAGTCTCGCCAGTGATATGAAACTATTTGTTTTTGAGACAGAGAAACGAATACAACCATACACCGTTTATTTGACCAAGAGTTTATTTTGCAATTAACACTGTGTATGTATACATGCGACACATCAAAGGAAGGTTACACAAAAAACATTCATTGCACAAACTGGTGGAGTGTAGCTGTCAAAAGCCGAGTGGCGCCGCCATGAGTTGTACTTATTTAGACAGAAACAACACTATCACCATAAAGCCCGTAGCAAGTCTAGTCGCAAGTCACAACGACCCCTGACCCTTAGCCTGCGACCTGTTATCAGCCTGTGTCTCTTATCACCTGTCGGCAGAACAGAACGACTGACAGTCAGTGCGGGAATATCACCACGGTGCACCGTTATACAAGCTAAATACCATCTCTGGATTCTCATTCAGTCGATATGGATTAACACAGGAATGAAATATACATGATATTTACATGAGTGTTATATACATGGATACCACACAGTGATAGAACATTGTCAGTTGTATATATCACCGGGCGATAACTACCGATATCGACATGGTTCTCCAGGAGGTGATAGAAAGGGGTCGACGGAGGAGGAGGGATCGAAGTGCAGTTCCGTTTGTTACAAAATATATTTTGTTCTTCTGGAATTTTGCCTGCGAGGTATGTACTTTTTTATATTTGAAATCTACATCTAATTAAAAACAAACACATACATAAGCTCTGTCGGTATTACGCGACAAAAGCTCTGTCGGGGTTACATGATAACACACATTTTAAATTCGTTAACATTTTGCCTTGTAATGTTTGGTGAGCATATCTTTGTAGTCAAGGTTCATCCGAGTGTAAGGTCAGAGGTTGGCCACGTTGTCGGATGTTGACAACTGGAGAGAAGACGTAGATTCCCGTTGTTGGTGCACAGATTAGCATAGGATGACGTAATTCGTGAAAGCTATTGTCATCGTTATTAATAATAATATTTTTATACTACCCATAAATCTCTAATGATACTATCATATTTATTACGCTGGGTCTTATCAGTGGCATTTAAAGGGAGATTAGACACTGTCCAAAATGGCATGGACAGCAATATCAAGTAAAGGAACGGGCAAAAGAAAGTACACATTTGAAAATTAGATTTGACCGATATTACGAAAATAATCAAAACTATATCGAAATCGAAACACTGCATTATAAATTTTTAAGATAAAAAAACACAACAGTGCTACCTGTATCATATAAATCACTGTCGAATAACCTTTTCTTTTTTGTTTCATTTTTAGCCAACATCAAACATGTGTGTGTACTTTCTTTTTTAATTCAGTTTATTCTATCACACCTTTCTGTTTGTGTATCAACTCAAATGTGGTGATATTTGTCAATCTAACAGATAATGATAATCCCGATCGCTCAGCGCATTGTATCAGTTCAGGGTATGTCTCTAATATCATGTGCTTATAACAACCGACTATTTAATGAAGGTTTCAATGCTATCAAGCACGAGTTTACCCGTCCCAGGTGGGTTATTATGTAAGAAGACTCGGTGGTATAACTGGACATGAGCCGGTAGGTATAACTGGACATGAGCCGGTAGGTATAACTGGACATGAGCCGGTAGGTATAACTGGACATGAGCCGGTAGGTATAAAACAACAATCACTCACACATGAAATCAGATCATGTGTGAATCCCAAATCTGGTGTCACCCGCCGTGATTTTGCTGGAATATTCTGCTAGGATTATCCTTGTAGATGTTTATAAACACCGAAAGTTTTAAATATTTCTTAATCAAAGACACTGTTTTACCATCTAAATAAATAGATAATGAATGCCAGGTGTTGATAAAGAGGAAGAAATATTCCTTCATGAGGAAATACATGAAAAGCTCCCGTATTGTTTATCGCGAGGTAAATATTGCATGTTCCGTGTGTGTCACGGTATGCACGGTAGCTGTCACCTGGCGTTTTATTATGTAAATGTCAATTTCACAGCTGGTTGAAGGAAAGGGTTTGACACCTGTTCCCGCTGACAGACAGACAGCCCATGTCATTTCCACATGACTAATCCTCGTCGCTGGGACTACACAATGCCTTTGCGATCAGTTGACACAATTTCATTGATTCAAACAAAAATCGATTGTGTAACAAATAAATAATTCCGTTTCTAGTGCGTATTGTATTTGTTACAAGGGAATACGGTGAATAGTAAGAGAATAAGGTGATTAAGTATACTTAGGATCTATCTGTGTGAAAAGCTTGAAGCGTTTTTTTTCTTCTCGAAATTCCCCTTAAAATAAAAACAAAACAAACTGTCTCTGACATGAACATATCTTACAGGCAAAAAAGTTAAATTATCTTAATAAAATATAATATAAGGGAGCCCAGATATTGCAGTAATCGAGACTTGCCACTTGTATAGACTTGCGTGGGTTATTTTGTGTATATTTGTTTCATGATCTTTGTAGGTATAATACATCGACTTATTTAATTATACATTCCAAATTATATTACATAGACGGTTAGTAGAGCTTCGGTTTTTGCGTTTTGAGATATTGGTATTTTTTTCACCTCGAACATTTTGTTGCTGGATTTGTAGTTGCATCCATAAAATCAGGAAAAGTATTTTACATCCTTTACTTGACAGCGGCCATCCCGACGAAAAAATACTCGCATTTTTATAGGCTAAAAGTAGATCAATGCAAAGGTTATATAGCGTTGACTGTGCGGATAACGGATTTCCATCTGACGTTGGTACTGTGTGTATATTTTCAAACTAATTCATCTGTCTATTAAAGGACTATGGCTTGTCGTATGAGACGACTAACGGGATCGGGTTGTCAGGCTCGCTGACTTGGTTGATGCATGTCATCGTATCTCAAATGCGTTGGTCGATGCTCATGCTGTCACTCACTGGATTATCAAGACACGATTATTTACAGACCGCCGCCGTATAGCTGGAAAATTGTTGAGCGCGGCGTTGAACAACAAACAAACAAAGTTACATGTAAGTTAGGTTCGCATTCCGCCTTAGCTGATAGGTCAGACCTTGGCTGTAGCCCTTCCGGGCATGCGCAGAAGTCGGATGTATAACGAGTTCACTGATATGAATATTTAGCGACGGTGTTCATTGGAGCAGAATCTGTTCACTCCTGTTACACGCCCGTCAGACGTTATCTAAGCTGTATCACGTCACAGTAGCATCCAGACACCACTAACTGTTTCGGGGAACAGGCCATTTTCTAAAAAACACCCGATGTCATGTGATCTGCGTGTCTCCTGGCTGTATCGTATGTTCATTATCATCCTCAGTCTGATCACCATACCCTATAGGAGAGGCTGCTCACACCATCGACCACTAGTTCGTTTGGAACAGGTGCTAGTATTGACAAGCTTACCACGATATAAAGGTTACAATGCTCACACTGGAATACAACAGAAAAAAATACGCAAGATAGTAGGGCGGTGGGTGATGGAGTATTAAGCGTTCTCTCGTCACGTCGTGGACTCTGATTCTCCACATGTAGACACTGTGGGACACTCGGCTTATTTTCTTACCTTCATACACCTCGGACGGAAGTTGAACGGCGGCGGAGTGATATTGCGTGACTACACTGCACACCTACCAATCCCTCCGCATGTAGGACGATTTTAAGAACAGATGTTATGAGTACATGTATACAATTTGGTATACACATACATCAGGGTCACGATTGCCTTCAAATCGAGTTGTTTAATGTGATAGTCACGTAAACTAGAGAAACTAGTGAATCGTGTTCCGGCATTATTTCCTTCCAGTGCTGTACCTGGTGACCTGTGTGATTGAGACGCGGTGAGGGCGGTACAAGGTCCGTTCTTGCTTCCCCCACCATCATACTATTGACAACAATGTGAAGCTACATAATGAAGACAACAGATAAAAAAAAATAACGTGTACACAATAACAATACAATTTCTTTAAGAATTAATAAAATAATGACACCCGAATCCCTCACAGTCGCCCAAGGCTGGTACATCACGGTCATACTAACCCTTGAACGAATATATAAGAATTGTTGTGAGTGAGTTGGATTTAACGCCGCTTTTAACATTATTCCAGTTATATCGCGGCGTGTCAGCTTAATGTGGGAGGAAAGCCCGAAGTGATGCAGGTCTCAGACGCTTACCACTTGAAATGAGCACGGGTATGGTGCTGACAAACCTAGAAACATAATCGGGGCGAACCGGGATTCGAACCCACAATCATAGGTTTCTGGCGTGCCCAACGGACGCGACTCTGCACAGCGAATCGCGGCGCCTTAGACGACTGGGCCACCCGTGCCCCCTAAAAGAATTGCAGGGTTCATGTCACAGTAACACATACGGAAAATATAATAATAATCAGCAAAAAACATGTGTCTTCGTGAAGAGAATGGACGCATACTCTCTAGAAAATATTTTTTTTATAGAAACAAGCAGCTGCATTAAAATTAATAAGGAGCCCTAGTGAGATGGGATAATCTGTGGGAAAAATAAACATGCTTCAGTTAGGGCAATAGCATTACAGTGACTTGACGTCAGGGAAAAACTATGGTTTAGGCGGTATGCATCTGGAGGCTTGTTGAGTGGTGGAGGAGTGCTATCACCAGTCGATGCACCGTTACGTCACTAGGCAAGCGGGTTGGCCTATGTGTGGGACGAGACAGGGATTAGCCGCTGCATCTGGGGCGCCTGGTTTACTAGACTGCATCCGCGGGTCACTTTGAACTAACGCCTGACATCACAGAAGGGGTGATGTATTAAATTAATATTCTGCGTCTAATGAATACCGTCATTGTGTAATATAATTGCTTATATTGCCGATAGATGCAAGAAATTGTTTTCATCAAATCATCTCTTAGAAGAACGTTATACTCATGGGTAAAATAAAGGAACGCTCCGGAAAAGCCCTTCGACCCTCGAGACCCCCTCCGTGGTCTTGTGGTAGAGCGTCCGTCCGGAGAGTGGAAGGTTCGGGGTTTGATCCCCGGCCGCGTCATACCAAAATAAGATGGTACTTGTTGTTACCCTGCCTGGCGCTCGGCATTAAGGGAATGAAACAACGACTGGTAGGTTAGAAGTCAGTATGCTGTGCCTGAGGGGTATTCATGTTAAACTGCGGCATTGCATCTCAGTGGGCTAGCACTATAAAATCGGCATTAGTACAGACAGACAGAGTCGTGTATAACTATAACCTGACAACAATCTGCCAACCTTCCACGAGGGAAATGGCTTCTTCAAGGCAGTCATAAGGCGATCGCAGTTTTCCAAATAGCTACACATTCAATAGATGAGTACTTCGTCACAAACACGAGTTACATTCCCACAGTTGCCGTCATTTATGCAGAGATTCTTTAGATGCACAGAAGTCGTTTAAAAGCATTTGCAAAAAATGGTTGTTATCACATCGTCTCATATTGTTTTGTTTGAATCGAACATGATTATCATTACAAGTACGAAAAACGGCATTTATTGTTTTTTGTCAAGCGGTAATGAAAGTATACATCCGTGTTTGATGGTGGCTGAAAATAAAACAAGAAATGGTTATTCGAAGGTGATGTATTTTGAAACGGACATCACAGCTGTGTTTTGGAACTTCGGGTTTGCAGTGTTTCGGCGAATGTTTTCTGTCTAGTTTCGGTAACATGTGTCATATTTTGTCAAATCCAATTTTCAAGTGTATACTTTCTTTTGCCCAACATATCCACGCTCTCCACGCTGAATGGTGCAGTCTACCTCATTAAACTGGAACGCTGTAATATAACAATATTACTCACAGCGGCATAAAACAAAACCATTTCACTGTCTCTGTAACGAAGGCTCAGAGTACAGCTCTAAAGTAGATCTAGGTGCTTCGACGATCTCATGGTGCAGCCCTCTCTATTTTTTACAATGAGCTCACTAAAAACCACGAGTGTATATATATCTGTATGACAGACTGTCAAATATTTCCACCTGTAACCTCTCGGTCTACCCGGCGTTAAAATCGGTTATACTTTACACGCATACAGTACATGCTATTTCCTAGGTAAATAGACCAGGCTTGTGTTTAAGTGGCGATGTGCGCTGTCGTTTACAAGACGAAGCGAGCTCTCTAACTTCTAGGCGGGGTTACCCGGCATTTCCCTGCCAGCCGAGGGGAGTCTTTGAGGGGCACACGCCAGGTAAACATCTCCAGTCCAGGTCTATCTCACGTTCACATACTAGGGAGGGCACAGGTAGAGTGTCTTTCATGTCCACGTGACATTCGACCAGAGTGTTCAGACATTTAAAGGCCAAATGCAATCTTTTTGCACCTGCGTCGTAACTGAATGACACTGTAAATTTGGTCGATTTTCTGGGGTCAACATTTTTAGTTCTATGCCTAAAATGAACAAATATCTTCATACGCCCCAGTTTTCAAATACTCCTAACACTGAGCAATTATCCTACTCACAAGAAGCTAAAGAACATCCGATTCTTTCCCATGTCTTGAGATTTCATGCAATGACGGGTTAACTATTGGAATATGAAAGATTAGGGTGTTTTTGAACTTCCCTGGGTATTATATAGCAGTTTCGTAGTAGAAAACAATTCTGGTTCTCGTTTTCAAAATTGATCAACTATGGTCACATAATATTGCCTGAAGAGTGAGTGAATTAAGGTTTAAGGCCGCTTTTGGTTTCAGCTATATCGCAAGGAGGAAGACCCAAAGTGATGTAGGTCTTAGGCGCGACACATGTTGGGTATGAAGTAGATGATACTGTTTGCAAAGGCACTTTGCATTGCAAAACGAAAAGCGTGGCCTCAAACGACTGGATGTCGGCTGAACATTATCGTAACGCTGAGATGGTATCTTCCCAAAACGTAGACCTTCCAAAACGCACACCCGTTAAAACAACACTCATTATGGCTGGTTGCATCAGTAATTAGAACCAGAATTTATGGATGTCAACTTCTTTATTATGAGGAACACATCATTTTGGAGTATATACTTATTCGCCAGGTGAAAACATGCTATGAATAAATGCTATGAAACAATACACATATATGTAATGAAAACAACAACAACAACAACAACAACAACAACAACAACAACAGAAATGAAAACAAGGGAAGCCAACAGTTAATTGGCGTTGAAATGTGATTAGCAATACATATATATATATATGTTCTCTACTTCAAAGCATTTATTCACCTGATGTAAGAGTAAGTATTTACCCCGAAAAGTTGTTCTCCTCATAATAAAAACCATAAAGTCTCTTCCTTATCTCAAATTTGATTTAAAAAACTAAGGCACAGTTCGTGCTGCAGCATTTTTCAAATAAATAGAAGAAATGATACAGAGGTCATTGCTAGGTAAACTGTATATCCAAAGTACGCGTTCCCTGCAGCAATAGCTTATCGCATCAAAATGATTTTATATTTGTTTTATGATGATGTCATTGATCGTCAATTCGAACAAACTTAGTTTGAACCGATCAATAAACGTAGCGATACGCATCACCAGTCTTCCTTGGGCCGACAGGTGGCGCTAGTTCCTCATTTGGTAATATCTTAGGTCGTAGACATGTCGTCAGCCCGTGTGAACTTGGCGTCACTACCAATAAATCAGGCGACTATTGACAGTAAAAAGTCGACATGTGTGTTTTATGTACGTCATCGGCCGTGGCAATATTGGAGAGGATGTGTTCTGACCCAAGCAGGAGAATTCTTGTCAACAGATAATCTTATGTGAAATGTTGATATATAAAACATACGTAAGATGTAAGAGAAAAATGATGACGACATTTAATAGCGGGGGTGTTTTTTACTGCAGGTTTTAATTATAATTGACTCCTTGACGCTTCTTCTTTTCATTTTGTTTATCTGTGTCGAAAATAAAAAAACGATGTGTCGTTTGTGACATTGCGTCCCCTCTTTATTTGTTTGTTTGTTGTTTAACGCCGTATTTATTAAGAGTTCCCCTAACCCAGCTTGAACATTGGAACGTTGAATAAATGTTCCGAAACATGGAGAATCAGTCAACCGAAGATGATGTATCTATAGAAGGATATAGAAAGAAAGACAGACTGGGGTAGACTTAGCTGCACTAGCCTAACACCGAGTCTCAAAATGAAAATATTTGATAAATTATCTCAATAAAATATGATTAAAAAAGGAGCCCCGAGACTCAATTAGTTATCAACTACGTGTATTATAGACTTGCATGGGTTTGTATTGTATTTGTTTCAGGGCCTGTATGGCAGACTTTGGATGAAGGTTTTTTAGATGAGATTGTCACTATATAAAACACTGATGCAGTGCATGGTGCGTCAATGTTCGTGAAGTTATGTCCCACTGTAACCTGTCGAGCGCGCTGTAATGTAGGATAGAGCCTCAAAGGATAGTGCCTCATTAAGGAACTTGAACGACGATCGTATTGCTGTAACATAATCACTATCACTTGCCTGTGCATATTAATTGTGTATGTTAGTAAACAAACGGCTAAATATTGAATCTTTAGTCAGGCCAGAGTCAGCTATTTATGTATAATTATCGCCGACAAGGGGATCAGTTTCAGTTTCTATTGCCCTGACCAGAATTTCCATCACAACAACAACATGTATCAATTTCAGCCCGTCGACGATAACAGGGCAATTGTTTACCCACTGTGTTTGATTGGTGATCTGTGATTGACATGTGTCAGCTGCGTGTTCACGTGAATTTGCGACCCCCGGGGGTACGAGTCTAAGGAGTTATACCTAGCGGGTGGGGGACCATTCGGCATCAGCAATTGTGCGATGCATTGTGATGTTTCAGTAACTGTAGCCGACTGCCTCCGTCTTCTGTTTGACAGTACCTCGCTGATTACGGATCCTTTACGATGAACATCTCCATGTCCATCTTTTTTATGAAGTATCTGACTGATTACGACCTCGTTTTGACTAAGTTGACGTCGCCCACCTTCTGGTTTTGACAGTACCTGACCTTCCACCTCCTGTTTCACGGTAGCTAAATTTTATCAAATTTCCGTTGAACTATAGCTGTCTTCGACCCTTTTGGTAGTACGGTAACTGACTGTTCTCAACTGCTTCCACCTTCTGTTGGACAATAACTGACTTCTTTCACCTTCTGTTGGACAATAACTGACTGCTTCCACCTTCTGTTGGACAATAACTGACTGCTGCCACCTTCTGTTGGACAATAACTAACTGCTTCCACCTTTTGTGCTACAATAACTGACTGCTTCCACCTTCTGTTGGACAATAACTGACTGCTTCCACCTTCTGTTGGACAATAACTGACTGCTGCCACCTTCTGTTGGACAATATCTGACTGCTTCCACCTTTTGTGCTACAATAACTGACTGCTTCCACCTTCTGTTGGACAATAACTGACTGCTTCCACCTTCTGTTGGACAATAACTGACTGCTGCCACCTTCTGTTGGACAATAAGTGACTGCTTCCACCTTTTGTTGGACAATAAGTGACTGCTGCCACCTTCTGTTGGACCATAAGTGGCTTCTTCCACCTTCTGTTGGACAGTATCTGACTGCTTCCACCTTCTGTGTTACAATAACTGACTGCTTCCACTTTCTGTTGGACAACAACTGACTGCTTCCACCTTCTGTTGGACAATAACTGGCTGCTTCCACCTTCTATTGGAAAATAACTGACTGCTTCCACCTTTTGTTGGACAATAACTAACTCCTTCCACCTTCTGTTGGACAATAACTGGCCGCTTTCACCTTCTTAGAAAACTGACGGGGCTAGCTGGTAATATAACCAACGAGCATACATGACTGTGACGCTTCTTAATCTAGAGCCTGAGCATATTCTGAATGACACCATGTTATCAAAAGGAAATAAAAAACCCTACCAGTGTGTAATGTTTGCCGTCTAAGATTAACACAAGGACAAGACAACAAATCGTGCATACGAATGTGGAAAACTGTCACACATGGGACTGGCTAACAGGGAGCGTCGGTCCCAACTCCCGGATCTAACCACTGACGTCACATGTTCACTCAACAGAGGGTTCAAGGATATGAGCTGGTCAAACACCAGCTGCAGTAACGCACTTTAAAGATAAGCTGTGACGTTAGTCTATGCACAGTTCACGGCCGTTTTAATCTTAAAACCAAGAATTAGAGGGGATCTCGTTATTTCTGTTCTCGTGGGCGTAAGCTTCTTCCTTTGTTTGAAACGACATGTATTGAGATGATAATGTTCTGCCATGATAGAAATAATCTGATTGTATGATTGCACGTAGAATTAAGCTGATTGTACCATGCTTGCAATGTATGTGTGTGTGTGCGTGTGCGTGTGCGTGTGCGTGTGCGTGTGCGTGTGCGTGTGCGTGAGTGTTTCTGCTTATGCTAGTCCGGACTAATGCCGATTTATAGTGCTAGCCCACTGAGATACCCCACTCAGACAGAGTGTACTGACTCCGAGCCGACCAGTCCTTGTTTTAGCCTCTTAGTGCCGAGCGCCATACAGGGTAACAACAAGTACCATATTTTAACTCTTCGGGCGGACCCTCTACCACTACACCATGGGTACCGCGTCATATCAGACATTGAAGAGAAACAGACGAAGCAATGGGAAGGGTAGCCAACTAACTGTTGCCGTGGAATAATTACCATATTAATTAATATAAAACGTTAATGCCAGAGAATAACATGTCTCAATTAATCAGCGAAACAGATTCCATTAGGCGTAACAGGCAAAGTAGCAGTGAAAAATATATAGGTGAGGTGAAATTTGGTTTAACGTCGCGTCCAAGATTATTGCACTTATATAGCGACGTGCATGTACGTGTGTGTGTTTGTGTGGCTGCTTGTACTAGTCTGGACTGATGCCGATTCATAGTGCTAGCTCACTGAGATACCATGCCGCAGTTTAACATGAATACCCCACTCAGACACAGTATACTGACTCCGAGCCGACCAGTCCTTGTTTTATCCCCTTAATGCCGAGCACCAGACAGGGTAACAACAAGTACCACCTTTTAACGTCTTTTGGTATGACGCGGCCGGGGATCGAACCCCGGACCTTCCGCTCCCGGGCGTACACTCTACCACTAGACCACGGAGGCGGTTTGAAAAGTATATAATGGATCATTGAACATCAGTGATGACATCATGTGTTCGATGAAAGGGTACGCATGTCAGTACTTATTCGTATCTCTAGTTCAATAGAACAATAGTAAATTTGTTTAGAAGTTAGTGATTAATAAAAGGTTATGAATTGGAAATAGAGGTTCTTAAATATTTCCCAGGTGTTCATATTCCGTGTTCATGGTTGTCTGTTGTTAATATCGCTAATAACGCACGATCAGAAGATGGTCGTGACCGCCTGTCACTGAGCATGCGTCATTAATTACATCTTTAGGGTGACGACATATCACTGATTAGTCACCTTGTCACCTTCTGATGTATTGCTTCGAGCGGAATGGTGACCAGTTCGTGACCTCATCAGATGACCGCATGTCCTCTGTTACGTATCGACATGTTGATTAATACATCGCCCTTACCAGACTGATCATGTACCGGGCTGTATTCATGACTTCAGGTCGCTCTGCGTGTTTACTCGGTGTAGATGTGTGATGGGGAACACGTTTAACGCTGGTGATTCGGGTGGGATGACGGGGTTATGTACACGTTTAGTGCAGTAGGCAGAGTGCTATCTTTGTCGCGACGGCGGCCGGGTTTTATTCCCTACATTCACATCACTGTCATCGAACCGCCACCGTCACCTGTCTGCAATACTTCAATGACGATCATGCAAAGGCTTTTTGAGAACTTATCTTATTTTTAAACTATAAATTTGCACTAATCTCAGAACACTTTGAGAAAATAGGCAAACAGGGGTTTTGAAGGTTTCATTCCAATTTCTGGGCTGATTTGATTGCTCAGTTTGTTAACCTCTGTAGCGACATCCATAAGTATAGTAATTGTCAACAATCTGTCAGCTGATGACAAAGTAGAGAGTGATATAAAATTTAAAGTGAAATCGGCATTATTTCAGCCATATAGCGACGAGAACAAGTTTGGCCATGTAGAAGGTCTGATCGTTTTTATGAACACTTGGTTCATGACCTTCAAAAATGTGAAAAATCAACTGTACAACAAAAACATCAGTGTGTTTGTAATTCTGTCGACCAGTACAAAACATAATCTTTAAAAGTATTATATACTGTCGCTATCAATAAAATATATTATTTAAAGTAATGTAATTAAAACGTCTTGAAAAGAAATCTTAAAACATCCCGCCACACTTTTTGGATTGTTTTTATTGTTATATTTTCGACCTACAAACCTGATTATATGAACCATACATCCGTAACTCCACGCGTGTTCATGATATTAATCACTGGTTTAGTCAAGACTCAGTTATATACAGGGGGCACGGGTGTCCCAGTCGTCTAAGGCACCGCGATTCGCTGTGCAGAGTTGCGTCCCTTGGCACGCCAGAAACCTATGATTGTGGGTTCGAATCCCGGTTCGCCCCTAGGTTTGTCAGCACCATACCCGTGCTCATGGGTTTTACCGTAGTGGTAAACGTCTAAGACCTGCATCACTTCGGGCTTTCCTCCCACATTAAGCTGACACGTCGCGATATAACTGGAATACTGTTAAAAGCGGCGTTAAACCCAACTCACTCACTCACTCAGTTATATACAGGCCACCGTGCTATAGCTAAAGCTGTTAAACCAGGAACAAAATCTATACAGAATACTACGTATTTTCTTCGTCGTTAAGCTGACAACGTGTTACTGAATTATGCTCAAAGCGTTTGAATAGAAAACATGTGCTTTGTATAGGGGTAATATGACTAGATACTTCCTTGCATTATACATGTAATTAGTTTCTACAAGTCCCAATATTCATAGCAGGAAGTAGTATGTTAGACATTCATCACACCTTTATCGATTAACAGTAGCCGTAACTAATATCCCGGATCGAGTACACCCATGATATATAATGGATTTCTCGTGTAATATAATCATTTCAACAAACCACGCGATGTCAATAAGTAGTTGATTGAAAATAGTATTTACTAAGGTCCAAAGTGCTAATCGGTGACACACTAATGGAGCGCATTCATTTGTTGCAGTGTAACATGAGTACCTAGTTGTTGGATATAAGGTTAATACAGACTTTCATTACCGACATACATGGCATACGTACGTAAAAGCTGTAGAATTCAAACGAGGTCTGCACTTGATGGTTGTGTTTTGTCGGGGCTGTTTGTCAGGGAGTTGGGACAGGTTGTGTCTACTCTGGGTGGTTGTGTTGTGTCGGGGCTGTTTGTCAGTGAGTTGGGACAGGTTTGGTCTTTTGGGTGGTTGTGTTGTGTCGGGGCTGTTTGTCAGTGAGTTGGGACAGGTTTGGTCTTTTGGGTGGTTGTGTTGTGTCGGGGCTGTTTGTCAGTGAGTTGGGACAGGATGGGTCTTTTGGGTGGTTGTGTTGTGTCGGGGCTGTTTGTCAGTGAGTTGGGACAGGTTGTGTCTACTCTGGGTGGTTGTGTTGTGTCGGGGCTGTTTGTCAGTGAGTTGAGACAAGTTGGGTCTACTCTAGGTGGTTGTGTTGTGTCGGGGTTGTTTGTCAGTGAGTTGAGACAAGTTGGGTCTACTCTGGGTGGCTGTGTTGTGTCGGGGCTGTTTGTCAGTGAGTTGGGACAGGTTGGGTCTACTCTGGGTGGTTGTGTTGTGTCGGGGCTGTTTGTCAGGGAGTTGGGACAGGTCGTGTGGGGGGGGGGGGGGGGGTTAGAGTCGGGTCAGATTTCCAAATAGTAAGGGTAATATCTCAATTCCAATCATGGAGACAGGTGTGACGCCAGGAGTTGCTTCATGGGAAGGACTGTACTGGAATGTACTTTATACTCCTTGCATCTTTGTACAACCGTCTTAACACATGCTCTTTGCTGAGGTAAAAACAATGTTATTTTCTACAGCACCTATGGGATCGAGGTTTGTTTGATCTGTATCAGGACGGACAGGCTGATAACGGCAAGAGACTTAGATTCCTGACTCACGTCAGCTGCTTGATAACACAGCCCACGTGACACATTACATACAGGGTGGGTTGTGGCCTGGAGACGTTCACGTCATTATGGTCGATATAATAGTTAAACATTGCATACAGGGGGGTCCCTTTAAACCACACTATTATATAACAATGGTCCGGTTAAACGCGTGTGAGGATTAGACGAACTGTATAGGCCGCATCTGTATATGAATTGTCGGGCGTGGAATTTGGGGTGATGTGGTGTGCGTGTGCGCGTGCGTGTTGCAATGTGCGTGTTGCAATGTGCGTGGTATGCTCGTGGGTTTCACCAAAGTAGTAAACGCCTGAATCCTGCATCGCTTCGGGCTTTCCTCCCACATAAAGCTGACACGCCGTGATAGAACTGGAATACTGTTCAAAGCAGCGTTAACCCTAAATCACTCACTCACAAATAATGTAACTAGGAGCCCATGGCTCCTTGATATCCAAAATGACTGCTTCTGTCATGACTCGCCGTCTCTTTGACGCTAGGGGTGAACGAATGTTGTTTTACGTAACATCTTTAAATCCCAGCAACAATATGCATTGGTGTATATCACGATGGTCTGTATATTGTTCAATATGTGGCCGCTAAACAAATGGTTGACAACATTGTCGGGGTACGATGACAAAAAATCTGTTGATAAACCCTCCAACAGGCTAGTAGTTAGAGTGTTCGCTCGTCACGCTGAAGACCCGGGTTCGATTTCTTTGGGTACAAAGTGAGAAACCCATTTCTGGTGTCCCCGCCGTGATATTGCTGGAATCTTGCTAATATCGGCGTAACAGAATACTCCCTCCTTCAGAGCCTAGGGCTTATATTTAATAAAACATTCCACTGTCATCTTCACAGCTCTAGCAGTCTGTACTCACCCCCTCCTGAAAGTAAGAGACTTGACGATTCTTAATATTTGAAAATTTCTTTAAAGAATTATTATTATTATTTAAACTTGTAATATGATATCAACGTTGCATGTACTGCGTTCGTCGGAGTCAGAAAGGTTCCCCCTGGGATCACCTGTTGTAACCTTAGAAGTACACGTTGGGTATCGTTGGTAACTTGACAAGGATAGTATGCAAATCGTTCTGAATCTGGTTCAATAACAATGTCGTTAACAGGAATGTCAACCAACACAGCGACAGTCCAGCGATTATTTCAGACCAGGAAGTTTCTTAGTATGCAGCAACTGATAAGAGATACACAATATCCTGGCTAGGTGAAAAGTCGACCCCTTAATGTCGTCACGATCAGTGAGTGTCTCGAGTGACATCTGCGTGACATATAGATCACGACGTTTCCCTAGTTTACTGTGTTACTAAAGAGATCCAAAATAGATACTGTCACGCCTTGGGGATAACAGAGCTGACGAGTTCCTTTGTAGTTCCGGTTCCTACGCAAGTGGCCATACTGGCTCCTTAAGACGCAGTGTATGTTAATATAGGGTATGACGCAGTGTATGTTATTATAGGGTATGAGGCAGTGTATGTTATTATAGGGTATGAGGCAGTGTATGTTATTATAGGGTATGAGGCAGTCTATGTTTTTTATAGGTATGAGGCAGTGTATGTTATTAAAGGGTATGAGGCAGATTATGTTATTAAAGGGTATGAAGAAGTGTATGTTAACATAATGTATGAGGCAGTGTATGTTATTATAGGGTATGAGGCAGTGTATGTTATTGTAGGGTATGAGGCAGTGTATGTTAACATAGGGTATGAGGCAGTGTATGTTAATATAGGGTATGACGCAGTGTATGTTAACATATTGTATGAGGCAGTGTATGCTATTATAGGGTATGAGGCAGTGTATGTTATTATAGGGTATGAGGCAGTCCATGTTTTTATAGGGTATTAGGCAGTCTATGTTATTAAAGGGTATGAGGCAGTGTATGTTATTAAAGGGTATGAGGCAGTGTATGTTAACATATTGTATGAGGCAGTGTATGTAATTATAGGGTATGAGGCAGTGTATGTTTTTATAGGGTATGAGGCAGTGTATGTTTTTATAGGGTATTAGGCAGTGTATGTTAACATAGGGTATGACGCAGTGTATGTTATTAAAGGGTATGAGGCAGTCTATGTTTATATAGGATATGATGCTGTGTATGTTATTAAAGGGTATGAGGCAGTGTATGTTAACATATTGTATGAGGCAGTGTATGTTATTATAGGGTATGAGGCAGTGTATGTTATTATAGGGTATGAGGAAGTCTATGTTTTTATAGGGTATGAGGCAGTGTATGTTATTAAAGGGTATGAGGCAGTGTATGTTAACATATTGTATGAGGCAGTGTATGTTATTATAGGGTATGGGGCAGTGTATGTTTTTATAGGGTATTAGGCAGTGTATGTAAACATAGGGTATGAGGCAGTGTATGTTAACATAGGGTATGACGCAGTGTATGTTATTAAAGGGTATGAGGCAGTGTATGTTATTAAAGGGTATGAGGCAGTGTATGTTATTAAAGGGTATGAGGCAGTGTATGTTAACATATTGTATGAGGCAGTGTATGTTAACATATTGTATGAGGCAGTGTATGTTATTATAGGGTATGGGGCAGTGTATGTTTTTATAGGGTATTAGGCAGTGTATGTAAACATAGGGTATGAGGCAGTGTATGTTAACATAGGGTATGACGCAGTGTATGTTATTAAAGGGTATGAGGCAGTCTATGTTTTTATAGGGTATGATGCAGTGTATGTTATTAAAGGGTATGAGGCAGTGTATGTTATTAAAGGGTATGAGGCAGTGTATGTTATTAAAGGGTATGAGGCAGTGTATGTTATTATGGGTATGATGCAGGGTATGTTATTATAGGGTATGAGGCACTGTATGTTATTATAAGGTATGAGGCACTATATGTTTTTAAATGGTATGAGGCAGTGTATGTTTACATAGGGTATGACGCAGGGTATGTTATTATAGGGTATGACGCAGTGTATGTTATTATAGGGTATGAGGCACTGTATGTTATTAAATGGTATGAGGCAGTGTATGTTATTAAATGGTATGAGGCAGTGTATGTTAACATAGGGTATGACGCAGGGGGTGTTACTGAAGAGAATGACGCAGTGTATGTTATTACAGGGTATGACGCAGTGAATGTTATTATAGGGTATGACGCAGTGTATGTTATTAAAGGGTATGACGCAGTGTATGTTGTATGAGGCAGTGGATCCACTGTTCAAAGGGGCGTTCAAATAACTCACTCACCATCTAACAGACCGTCACTCTGTTTACGCACGTCATATTTCCGTTATGCATGTGTAACGACAAGATGACATGCCTTTATCAGTCTGATCATAAGTTGTCGCGTGCCACTCACACTTCCGACAGTGTATACATGGGAAATAACATGGCGAGACTAGGAAGTAGCATAATTAGCAATACTCCCTGGGTTCATACGCAGTTATCTGGGTTTACTGTCACAGAACGTGTTGTTGGGATGACTTACAGTCATGTGTATTATAAATATATTGAGCAAAACATCGTTAGTGATCATGAATGTTTTGGGGGATTCTTTTTTGTACACGATTACAGAACAATGCCTCCCTTAATAAAAGTGTTATTCATGAACCCTATCATATTTTGTTCCGTATATATCGATTATCGCCAACCAGAGTTGAGTATTTTGCAATGCTTTCAAATGTGCAGTCAACAAAATGAACTTACAGATACACCTTCACCACCTAAATGGGTAAAATGTATGTCTTTGGTACTCTGTCGACCCGTGAAGATCCGGGTTAGAATTGGCTCAGCTACCCATGCTTGTTGTAACAGGTGACTAACGGGATCGGGTGGTCTGGATCGCTGATGTCAATCACTGGGTTGTCTGGTCCAGACTAAAATATTTACAGACCACCTCAATAAAGCTTGAATATTGCTGAGTATGGCGTTAAATAATAAACAAACACACTTTGTATTGTCAATCGTGATTATGTCTATCGCTCACTCCTGCAATAGTTTGTAAAGAATATTGCAGGACTGAGTAAGTTTGTTTTAAAAACAGACTGTTTCAAAACAGTCTGGGTAAGAAATGATTTTGCAACCACGCGCCCCCTACCATGTTTGAAATGTTGTAAATTGTGTGCCCCCCTGCTTCCATTTTAAAAATTGATTTTCAAAGATAAGACGTCTACGTTTCTAAGATACCAATCAATCAACAGTTGTGCATTATGCAAATGTGTTTTCGGTAATTTGTAAAAGTTTAGAATCATACCATACCTCAAAAAAAATGAAGAAGTATTTTTTGACTATTCACTAAGCCTGTTCAGTTCATTTTTTGGATGTATTATCGATAAATTTGGATATTTTCAATTGAAAATCAAACATGAGAAATTCAACTGAGAGGTAAAATATCTTTTGGTCCTCAGTTTAGAACAAAATAATCAAACTCACCAACATTCTCAATGTTGCAGCGTGTGATGTTGCTGGAAATACTGTTAAAAGCGGCGTAAAATCACACTCACTCACTCACTCACTCACTCCATGTTGCAGCTTGTCGGGATTGGGATGGGAGCTATAGGAGCTTACATCCTGGCCACCAAAAACAAACTGGTGACTGACGCCATCGACTTCTTCCTCGACCCCTCCTGCGTCCTGTGTCTGGTCGGGTCAGTGATGACCTTCATCGCATTCTTCGGCTGCATGGGCTCGCTCAGGGAAAACACAGTATTTCTTAAAATTGTGAGTAGTTGTGTTGTAATTATTTTCCTAAATGTTAAATAGACAGGTACAGGTTATGATGACATATACATCAGGTGCTCGTTCCTTCAAGCGACCATAGTGGTACGGTTATCGTAATACTTCAACATGGACCTACGGTAGTCGTAACGCTAAAATCGCTTTGTGAAACGGGGCCCTGAGCCTTTGTCAAGGATATCAGGTGATGTCATTCTGATAGTTTTAGATTTTACGTTATAGAAGTGAATCATTTTCAGCTTCATACAGAGTTAAAAATGAAAAAGTTGTTGTCCTTTGGGGTTTATATCAGTATGAAAAAGATGATTATCCCTATAAAAAGATGTATGATTTATACCTCCCTGAAACCAATTGACAAATTATGACATACAGAAATACCTTGAACATACGATGCTAAGTACATCCGGTTAGACAACGTTGTAGTGCTGCCTGTTTATTCTCTTTCCTCCTATGGCCCTATAGTTCGGCTATCACACTACCAACTGTGTTTTGTTACGCCGGCACGGTTTACTTGTATTTACATACACACTTGCAATACACACTGTACTTGTTTGTATGAAAGAACAACAAAGTAGATAAAGGGGGAAATAAATAACAACCCAGGTATTCGAAAACAAGTCGGCAAGAGATTGTTCATTATGATGTATGTGTCACATGACGTATATAATAGGAATAGAATAACACAGTGACACAGTCCAAAAGGTGTATATATCAGTATATCAATAGGGTTTCATCGCTCATGATGAGGCAAAGCACCCAGGGATGTAAGATTTTACATGCGCTTCTATAACTCGACAAGTGCGCGTTGAATCATTATATTTGATTCTATCATCATCATCATCATCATCATCATCATCATCATTACAATCGGGGCGGTTGGGTAGCCTTGTGGTAACACGTTCGCTCGTCATGCCAAAGACCCGGGTTCGATTCCCCACATGGGTACAATATGTGAAGCTCATTTCTGGTGTCCACCGTCTTGATATTGCTGGAATATTTAAAAGCGGCGTAAAACCATATTCACTCACTCGTCATCTCATTATTATTATGACCACAGTTCCACTACTTCCTGAGTCTGCTGCTGCTGGGCCAGGTGGCTCTGGCCATCATCACCTTCATCTTCTACTACGCCCCGGATGTTCGGGACAAGATGGGGTTGTTCCCCGAGCAGGACTTCAAGGACGCCATCGTCAAGTACAGGGACGACCCCGACATGCAGAACCTCATCGACAACTTCCAGAAATTGGTGAGACACCCTGCGTTTGATGGCCAGTCCCCCTGGACACAACGAAATGTCAATGTTCGATACATCACTGGTTACTTCACGTGGTCAACCGCGCAACGTTCTTGTGAAATATACCCGAGGGTGAATGTGTTCTATGCTTAGCCACCATTTAAACATGGGTGTGTACTCTTTTGCCCGACAGGTTAATAAGCCCGTTTATTCACACAGTTCATACAGTAAAACCGGCCGGGCAAACAAATTCCAGGATAAACAAACCTTCGGGTACATGCAGATGTAGATGTTCCAAATGGATATCATCCGGAATTTGTGGCGTCCAGGCTAGCGGGGTTTCACTGTATCAGATGTAATAAATATCATCTCGATCATCAAATGTCTTATTATATTAATTACATTCTCCTACGATAAATATATCCGGGGCTCTTTCGTCACAATATCTGCGTCTGGGGGATGACGTCACCATTTCCCATTTCTATCAGCAACTTCTAACTGAATTTCTATCGCAAGTTGTTTGAAATGAAATGACTAGATTATTTTAGCGTGTTATTCAAATGGGGCTCAATTCGATGCTGTGTTAGTGAATGATAAAATATACAGGGAATGTATCACATAGAATGATATATAACCCAATAGGCCCCATAAATCCATCAATATTCAAAGTAATGACGACTGTTTCAGTTGGGGTGTTGCGGCGTCAGTAACGACGAGACCGGCTACAAGGACTGGAACGCGAACCCCTACTTCAACTGCAGCGCCAACAACCCCAGCGCGGAGAAATGTTCAGTACCGCCGTCCTGCTGTATACCCAAGCCGGTGAGACGGAAACCACTGATATCCCATGATAAATAAATATATGACACGCTAAATATATTTTCCCTATAAAATATGCATTTTAAAAAGACGAATCGTGTATTAATGTCTGACGAAACACAGTTTTACAAAGTGACATACAAAATCCGAATTCAGTTATATTGTGAAGCGTAACCCTTCCATCCAAAGGGCTGGTAACCTGACTATTTCAGTTTTACATGTTGTGACGAGGAATTCTCCACCAGGAACAAATCATTACTGAATATATATTACTCAAAAGAAGTAAGAATAAGATGTATGCATAAACACCTTTTTTCAATTAAAAGCGATGTGTTAGAACCTACACCGAAATGTCGCTCCTTTATTGTAATAAAGTTGTTCATCCATATATCTTATTCATACTCAAACTTCTAAATGCCTCTCAAAGAAGTTAAAGAACACCGGTGGTTCACATCAAAAACTCATGCAAAGTCAAGTCAATAAAACTTAATTCGGATTTTGTATTGCACTTGTAATCAAAGTTAAAATGAGTTTCATATTACTGTTGTGAATAGTGCTAGTCCACTGAGATGGCATGCCGCAGTTTAACATGAACACCCCAGTCAGACACAGTATACTGACGCCACCCCGACGAGTCCCGGTTTTATCCCATTCATACCGGTCGCCAGGCAGGGTAACAATAAGTACCATAAATAACGTCTTTTGGTATGGCATGGCAGATTCTTTTGAATTGTATATTTGTAAACACTGTTTGCACATGACACTGTACTGACTATCTTTCTGTTTTGATTTGAATTTCAGGACCAAATTATGAACCTTCTATGTGGCGCGGAAGTACAGAAGATAGAGGTGCGTGTATTAAATTGTTTCCAGACTGCGCGGAGGTTCACAGACTGCCTCAACTTAGTCCCAAGTGTGGATCGGGTGGTTTCAGTGTACCAACAGTACTTGGGTGACAAAGTACCCGTAGATCGCTGCCTATTATCGACCGTTGGTTTGACTGATCCAAGTTCGATAACTTACAGACCGCCGTGATATTTCTGCAGTGTGATGACGAATGCGTTTATCGCCAATAGTCCAGCCTTCTAAATTCACGCTGGTCCGCTGGCACGAGACAACTAAATTGTGCTGAGGACAAGTAAATTTCCAATGGTGGTAGTTCGAAATGACTAGTAGCATTGGAGGGCTATCGTTCTGAAACAAATTTGGTCCATATTTGGTTATTTACAGACCGCCGTCATGTAGCCGGAATATTTGCTGAATACGACGCTAACACAAAACCAAAATATATGAGGGGTAGTCCGCTTTTCATTCCGAAAACCCGGATTTGTTGATTGGGCACAATATTCTCAGCTTGAATATTGCTAAAAATCTGCCTCAAACTCACTCACTAACACGAAGACTCAATACAAGACGTGATCTCCATGCGTGACTAACATGTTACTTTCCCTCCTCCCTACAGAATGGAATATTAGTAGCCGGGGACACAACGAAGGTGTATACTGATGGTTGTTTGTACGCGCTGGGCTCGTGGATCAACCAGCACTCTCTCATCATAGGTGGAGTCATGCTCGGCGTCCTCTTGCCACAGGTAACTATGTTTCCACTTGTCTTCTGTATTTCATGGTGTCCAAGGCGAGGTGAAATGCGGTTAAATATTATTGCACTAAAACAGCGGCGTACGTGCGTGCGTGCGTGTGTGCGTGCGCGCTAGTGTGTGTCTGCCTGAACTAGCCCGGAAAAATGCCGGTGTTATCGTGCTGGCCCACTTAGATACCATGTCGCAGCTTTATCAAAAATACCCAACACAGTATCGTCATTCGAGGCGACCAGTCTTTGTTTTATCTCCTCGATGAGTGAGTGAATGCCTTGAACAAGTACCATCTTTTACCGTATTTTAGTTTGAAGCGACCCGGGATTGAACCCCCGACCTTCCGCTCTCCGGGAAGACGCTTAATCCACTGATCCATGTCATACATAAGTCTTCACGGGGATAGAATACAAGGGCGGATCAAGCATTTTTATAAGGGAGGGGTCCAAAATATCAGAACCCTCTCTCAGATAATTTTACCGTCTACAACATACTACAATTTGTTTTCAAAGTGGGGAGGGGAACCCCCACACCCCACCCACCCCGGATCCCCATGGTATCCCAGAGTCGTCTAGCGATGGTAGGGGTGTTACAATATGTGAGTGAGTGAGTATGTTTTACGCCGCTTTTAGCAGTATTCCAGCAATATCACGGCGGGGGACACCAGAAATGGGCTCCACACATTGTACCCATGTCGGGAATCGAACCCGGGTCTTCGGCGTAATGAGCCAACGCTTTAACCACTAGGCTATCCGACCGCCCCTACAATATTTGACCTGGCTGATTATATGCAACCGTACCCGAAAGATAACGATTGCTCCAGCTATCAACCACTACTGTGCCTTGCCCAGACTGAGTGAGTGAGTGAGTGAGTATGGTTTTACGCCGCTTTTAGCAATATTCCAGCAATGTCACGGCAGGGGACACCACTTGCCCAGACTGAATTATACACCTGACGCCGTGATATAACTGCTGACTGCGGCGTGAAAGAACACTACTGTTAAGTACGGTTATAACGAACACGCTTATAACGAACTGACGGATATAACGAACTATTTTTTGGTCCTGTCTATTTGCTGTATATATTCCGTACATTTGCTTATTGCGAACTACGGTTACAACGAATTAAAATTAGTTCGTTATAACCGTAGTTTACTGTAACACCATTTCGTACTGTTTTCAGATTTTCCTCATATGCATGGCTCGTAGTGTGGCGGACGGCGTCAAAACTCAGAAGAGGAAATGGGAGCGGCGCTAAACGTGTACGTTCGGTAACGTGATCTTCTAGCGGCACCTGCTGGAAAAAGTGAGAAAAAAAAACTGCCCGTGATACCACGGCGACCTTTGCAGGTGGCCCCATTCTGTGATTACTTCATATGATCATTGTCGGTGTCTCACCCATCCACAAAAAACCTTATACAATGGCACTTCACTGATACATAATGGTATGTACTCAATATGCCTGAAGAGTGATGAATCATCAAGAAAGAATACGGATCAACCAAATAAGAAATTGTGATTTACATGTTTACTGTATTGTCTCGCCCCTGTGTTGCTAATGGAATGATCCAGTGCCCGTGGCGTCAGTGTGTGGGCGTGTTTCACGTGGATCTTTTCTTCAATGGTCAGCCGTACTGCTTCTGTCAAATGCGGATATCAACCACTAGCTTCGTGACAGCTCGTGATATTTCGGAACCACCCGAAGTCAGACAGGGAACACCGGAAACATACGAGTAACGCCGAGGGATCAGCACTCTGTGTGACTGATATTAGTACTTACGAAGGTCTGTCTCAGATGTGCAGAATGTATACTGAAATGCCTTGTCACCTCCACGCTCGTGCCTTGGTGTGTTCTGCACGTAATTACAATTTCTGGCCATATGACAGTATTATAAATATGTATGTGTCCAAGAAAATTGAGCAATGTTGAATGGACAGACCTGTACGTATTGCTCGGGAATGAAATATATGGTGATCAATTTGTTTCCGATGAAGATATTTGATTAATATGCACAGTTCATATATTTAGGGACCGTCATATATGTATGATTTGTTATCACAGCAAATACATACAGGTGTTTCAATAAGGTCATGGCTTTATGTGAAGAATAGTGAAGAAAGAATCGGGTAATCATTAACTCTTTTTGACTAGTTTAGATGCATATTCACTTATCTCATTGTCAATTAAATGTGTATATAGCCGAGTCCAAAAGAAACATTCAAATACAGTAAAATGCGTTTATAACGAACTCGCTTGTAACGAACTGACGGATATCACAAACTTCATTTTTGGTCCCGGTCATTTGCAGTATAGATGTTGTATATATGCTTATAACGAACTACGGTTATAACGAACTAAAATTAGTGGTCCATTTGAGTTAGTTATAACCGTAGTACACTGTATACAGTAAACCCTCGTTAACCCGGGCTCCATTCCCGGGCGATTACTACAGACGACGCTTACACGTCTACAAATTGCCATTACCCCGTATAAAACCAGTATAAGTTTAATCGGCAAATTTGGTAATCCGGGCGATTTTAGTGGGAACGCTGGCGTCCGGATTAAGGAGGTTTCATTGTTCATTTAACATCAAGGGAATATGGTTATAGACACATCCGTGTGGGATAGTTTCATACTTCGAGTTAAACATACTTCGACTTAACAGATGTCAAGATAGAGATGTACATTGTTTGACTATCTAGCGTGTTAAAATTAGAAATACGTACCAAGTATTTTTCCACCGTCCGTGTAACGAGAGTGGTGTGCATGTACGTGTACGTGCTCGTCACTGCTTTATCTGTCTTTCCGTCGAATATCTCGTTCGTACACAGGTATACCTACCTACAAGCCTCACATTGATGCATGGATTGTGCATTAATAAAACGTCATAAGAATATTATTAGCGAGAGGTTGTGGTTTACGAAGGCAATATCTAAGGTTTATGTGATATGCGCTATACTGCCCACAAGTTTAATGTCCATCCTCGTTTATCCAGTGCATTATATTTTCACCTCACTTATGATCCTAGAATCATAGAATAATTTGATTGGACTGCTATCGTGTCATTCAAATCTGACTACAGTGAAGATATAACATCGGTTTGCTATCATCCAGTGGTATGAAAAAAAGTAGGTTAAAGTGTTCATTGGGTGTGTTTACAATCTGACAACATCAAACACGTGACCCGGGTGTTTTATTATTTATGACGGAAAAAGGGGTGAAAGAAAATAACATGTATGCAGTGCATTAGTATCTTTAACACGTAAAAAGAACATACAAATTCGTTAAGTTGTGTGATATATTCTTCTAAGGATTTAATATTTTGAAAAGGTCAATGTTATATAATTGATTGTAAATATATGTATAAACATCTACGTTTTACAAATTTAACATAGTTATTAATTTTAGATATCTATTTTTTATTGGTAAATATAAATATTAATAATGAATATATGAGAAAAAATCTCGTTTTAACTTTTCTTACTATTTAACATAATTTTTTGAGAAAGCCTATAATATTTCAAGTGTCAATATATCTTACAGGTTTCTTACAGTTATAATAGTTGGCTGTCCCTTTATGGTAAACACGAGATAAATGCAGAAATACTTATCGTATATACGTAAAGTTGTCTACAGCGTCAATCAATAACACAGTTTTATTGTGAGAATCATTCCACTGTTTATATTCTAAATCAAATTATAAATAGCATAATTTATTTCACCATCAGTATTTCCCATCATTTCTCACGTCTCGTTCGTGCTGTTCATAATCATAACTGGTTGCCGACCTAATGAAATTATGCAATATGATATGATATGACACAGCCGTGTCAGTTTGACATTACATAATATGTCAAAAAATTGTTATAATGTTTTTCGAATAAATTATGTTTTTTAATGAATTCTTTGGTGTTTATCTTATCATTTTTCAAGAGGTAATAGGCAATTTACAATATCACTATTGGTTTGCTGGGAGCCTGTCGACTTTTACGTATTCTGATGAACGTACTCTTAATGGATATTCCATTTTCCCACGGTATGAATAATAATTACTTTATGCAATGGATATTCACGTCGTATGTTACAGTGCACCAAAGTTGAACAAGCCGACAGATTCAAGGGACGTAACTCTGAGTGTCTTGCAATACCACTTTAAGAATAATCATTTCAACGCGTTGTGATTTATTGTAGCTAACATTTATACAATGTAAAGAGGAATGTCAGATTTTAAAACTACGATGTGTTTTGAGTAAAGATTGTGAGAAAGAAACAAGAGATACTAGTATATCTATAAAAGCAGATGAAGGTGTGTTACCTGCTAACGCTGAACGTTGTAATTCACGTGATGACAAAACTAGACTGTCAGTTACCAAGGAGACTCCTGTGTATACAGGCATACAGTATAACAGTTTTGAGGAAATATCATTGCTATTAGAGAACTGTTAACTTAACTATTCCTTTCATTACAACGAGGAAGAGAAGTGCCGAGGTCTAATTCATCTACATCTTTATCTCAACCCATGCTTGTCGTAAGAGGCGACTAACGGGATCGGATGGTCAGGCTCGCTGACTTGGTTGATTCATGTCATCGTATCCCAATTGCGTGGATCGATGCTTATGATATCACTTACTCCAGACTCGATTATTTAAAGATCACCGTCAAATAGCTGGGCTATTGCTGAGTGCGTCGTTAATAAACAAACAATCCCAGGATAGGTTCGCATAAATTCTTCCAACAAAATGGCACCCCATCACATCTCTAGATCTATTTACACATGTGTAACCAAATCTCTCAGCAATCATATATCCATCAAGTAAACCTATCTCCCTCCCCTCCCTCCCATCGTCTTATATAACGCCCACCCCTCCCATCGTATCATATAACGCCCTGCCCTCCCATCGTCTAATACAACAGCCATTCCCTCATCACGCCGACTCGATGTGAACGCTGTTTGACCGCCGAGGCTGTGTCGCATCCCACGACAGGTGAGAAGCTTTTCGGTGTGGCCCGCCCCACGGACAATACCTCCACCACGGCTCAATGAGGGTTTCTACAAATCGTGTTACAGTGCTGTCAGTGCCGAGCCTGTGTCATCGGCATCATCGCGGTAATTTGCGAGGCCGTGTGACTTGAAGCGAGGACAACGTGACAGGCGACTTCGAGTGTGATATGTCCGTCCTGAGTTGGCGTTGCGGTATATTGTACTCAAGTCGATCTTCCGATGTGATTGTGTAATTGATAGCGCAGACGTCGCTGTGACACAACCCACTCCTCGAACCAGGAAGTTAGTTTAATGGATATGTGTCGTAATAATATTGTTTTGTGTCAAGTACATGAACCAATCATTGTACCTGAATTATGTATTTATCCTGATCTAATGAGTGAATGAGTGTGCTGGGTTAACGGCGCCTTGAGTGAGTGAGTATGGTTTACGCCGCTTTCATCAATATCCCAGCAATGTCATGGCGGGGGACACCTAAGATGGGCTTCAGACATTGTACCCATGTGGGGTCTTTGGCGTGACGCTTTAACCACTAGGCTAAATCGCCCCTAACGCCGCTCTGAACAGTAACACGGCGCGTCAGCTTGGTATGGGAGATATGCCCGAAGTGATCAAGACTGGAGATGTTTACAGCGTTAAAAACGCACAAGCATTGGTACGGTGCGAATATATCACCATAAACAGAGACTATATGCTTCACGCCGAAGACCCGGGTTCGATTCCCCACATGGGTACAATGTGTGAAGTCCATTTCTGCTGTGCCCTGCTGTGATATTGCTGGAATATTGCTAAAAGCGGCGTCAAACTATACTCACTCACTCGTTGGGTAAGCTGACAACAGCCGACAGTGTAGACAAAAATGAACTTACAACTTGGCGTAAGCAGTAGGCAGCATTGGACAACAGTCAACAATTGCGAAAACAGGTGGACAACAGCGTAGAGCAGTGGATACTACGGAACAGCCATGGAAGACAACGAACGACACACAGCAACACCTATGGTCAACGATGATGACAGCAAACTTTTGTTCACAACATTGGAAACCAACAGTAAACAACAGCGGTATATGTGAACGAGCGGACTACAAAGAATTATAGAGGACAATGACAACACTAGAACAACAAATCAGATAGCAAATGTGAACAACTGCGGTAACAGTAAACAGCTGTTGACAACAGCAAACATGGAAAACACCTCACAGCAACGGACAACAATGACTCCTGAAGTCTAGAACTAGATTTGTTTGTTTGTTTGTTGTTTAACGCCTCACTCAGCAATATTCCAGCTATATGACGGCGGTCTGTAAATAATCGATTCTGGACCAGACAATCCAGTGATTAATATCATGAGCATCGATCCACGCAATTGGGATCGATGACATGCATGAACCAAGTCAGCGAGCCTGACCACCCGATCCCGTTAGTCGCCTTTTACTCGAGAGTGAGTGAGTGAGTATGGTTTTACGCCGCTTTAGCAGTATTCCAGCAATATCACGGCGGGGGACACCAGAAATGGGCTTCACACATTGTACCCATGTCGGGAATCGAACCCGGGTCTTTGGTGTGACGAGCGAACGCTTTAACCACTAGGCTACCCGACCGCCCTTTCACTCTAGAACTAGAAGGCAGCAAAGGAGCGTTGGACAAACGTCATTATTATCGAGAAGTACATACTATATGAATATCGAAGTAGGTGATCATATTGAAGATTTCCCTAATCACACTGACTACATCTCTTGTAAAACAAGCTTCCGGGGCTCAGCGGTTAGAGCGTCTGCCCTGAGAGCCGAAGATCAGTGTTTCGATCCCATGGTCGCGTTATACCAAAAGACGTTATAAGATGTTACTTATTGTTACCCTGCCTGGCGCTCGGCATTCCGGGGATACACAAGGTGAGGTGAGGTAAAAAGGGGTTTAACGACGCGTCCAAGATTATTGCACTTATATTGCGACGTAAATGCACATGAGTGTGGCTGCTTCCAATTGTCAGGACTGATGCCGATTTATAGTGCTAGCACAGTGAGATACCATGCCGTAGTTGAACATGAATACCCCACTTAGACACAATACACTGACTCTGAGCCGACCAGTTATTGTTTTAGGTAACAACAAGTACCATATTTAAACGTCTTTTGGTATGACGCGACCGGGTATCGAACACCGGACCTTCCGCTCTCCGGGCGGACGCTCTACCACTAGACCACGGAGGTGGTCGGATACACAAGAACTGATCGGCTTAGATATACTGTGTGATATACTGTGATATACATGCGGCATGATATCTCAGTGGGCAGCACTATAAAACCTGCATTAGTCCGGACTAGTACATGCAGAAACACTCACGTGCGCGTACGTTATATAAGTGAAATGATCTTGAATGAAAAATACACGTCCATGACATGGAAATAATGGAGACACACTACTTCTTATGATATATAGCCGATATACCCACTACTTTTCTTGTCAAACAAACCAGTCACGAATTCTCCGCCCAAATGCCCCAGTTCACTACATGCACATATGTCAAACACTGAGAAGTAATCCATCCAAAGTCAATAACGTTTCCTTGACCTAAATCCAGAGAAAAAACCTCTGAAACTCACTTTTCAGTTCTTATAATAATTCATTCAACACAGTGTGTTTCAGTTCTGATAGATCTCCATATCTCAGACACGTGTTGCGACAGATAAGTGTTATGGTTGTAACATCTCCTCGATCGTTACTATCAATATTGGGTAACTGCATTGCCTTTCCCTTCAGCCGAGATAAAAATAGCAACATTCCATAGACATCCTGTGCACTTGCAGGAATTCCGGTGCCATGGGGAGTGGCGTGTATAACCCAATGAACGTGGTTGTACTCAAGTTAGGAGTGTTGTTATTCTATACGTTGTTAGCTGGTGTTGTTGTGGTAGAAGAGGCGTTGTGGTTGATTTAAGTGATGAGGCATCACATCTTCATTGTATGGTTGTTACTACAGGAGTGAGTGAGTGAGTGAGTTGGGTTTAACGCCGCTTTTAACAGTATTCCAGTTATATCACGGCGTGTCAGCTTAATGTGGGAGGAAAGCCCGAAGTGATGCAGGACTCAGACGTTTACCACTTCGGTGAAACCCACGAGCACGGGTATGGTGCTGACAAACCTAGAAACATAATCGGGGTGAACCGGGATTCGAACCCACAATCATAGGTTTCTGGCGAGTCCAAGGGACGCAACTCTGCACAGCGAATCGCGGCGCCTTAGACGACTGGGCAACCCGTGCCCCCTGTTACTACAGGAAACCTACAACCCGATATTGAATACTATAAGCACATACAGATGGTTTCAACAAGTGTTTAGTAACACAAGAGAGAAAATTAACTTTTTATGTTTTAATGCCGCAGTATTCCAGCTGTATGACCGCGACTTGTAAATAATCGAGCCCGAACCAGACAAACCAGTGATCGATATTGTGAGCAACAAACCACGCCGTGGGGTACGTTGACACGACATCAACCTGACCTCCCGATCCACTTGGTCACTTCTTACGACCAGCATAGGTTTCTGGGAACCATTCCTAACCCAGAATCCCCACGGGGAGGAAGCAAGCGTAACGACAAGGATGCAGCCTTATTGGTACAGCGTTTGCTCGTCGCGCCCGAAAAACCCAGGTTTGATTCCCCAAATTGGTAAATTCTAGGTCCATTCCAGGCGTGTCCGTAGTGATAATGCAGGCATTTTTAAAAGAGGCGAAAACCAAACTCGATCACAAAACAATTTGGACGGCTTTTTCGGATTGTGTGTTTAGTTGTATGCTTAATTGTCAACATTTCTAACAAGTGTCATGCTCATTGCATCTGTATATATCTACAGTACTCTATGTCAGAGTTGTAAATTTCTGGGGGCGGTCGGGTAGCCTAGTGGTTTAAGCGTTCGCTCGTCACGCCGAAGACCCGGGTTCGATTCCCGACATGGGTACAATGTGTGAAGCCCATTTCTGGTGTCCCCCGCCGTGATATTGCGGGAATATTACTAAAAGCGGCGTAAAACCATACTCACTCACTCACTGTAAATTTCTGATACCAATATCAGCCATGATATGGTCACGATAATACTTCAAATTCTTGAGCGAGTTATAAGGCCTGAAACGTTAGAAATAATCACAGTAATCAAAAACAGTTCCTGTTTCTGACAACATCTGAATCAGACAATTCAGACATTGTTAAAAAATTCATTAGAGCGGTAAATCGCCCGTGAGTCATTATTTAAATACGTGCAATCAATTCGCGATGAGACGCACGGAAACCTTTGAAGTAACGAGGCTATTAATATATACATGCAAGAAAAAGCCATAGGGTTATTCAACAACACGCTAAAATGAGGACAAACGTACGAACTGATCATGCTAACGCCTTGTCATAAATATGCCTGCCTGATAGAGTGGTAAATGTTCAGTGAAGATGCATGTGTGTTGCAGTCTACATCCATACCGTGTGATTCTCGCTGCATCCAAAGCTCCTACCTACAATATACAAACACGCTACAGATCCAGCGAACTGCTGAGTCATCGAGCTCCGCGCACTGCCACTCACTCGAACAAGACTTGTGACTGCTCTGAACCCTGACGGTGACGAACGGATGGCCCTCCCAACTGTGCCCAACTGTAGCCTGTGTTCCGGGTAGATGGTCACTGCTGAACTCCTTACTCCGACTCCCCAGCCCGCGTGTGTGAGATCTGGGATCAGCCTGCTCGCGGGACTTGGATATCTCCAATATGGCGAGAGGAAGACCCCGTACCGATACTGGCCGGAGTGCTGTCAGTTTGTTCGTGAAATATGTCCTGTTCTTCGTAAACTTTCTGTTCATCGTAAGTATACTCTATAACTATACTCATCGATTTGTTCATACTTGGCTTTGATGCTGAGGCGGTGGTTCGTACCACGTGATGTCGCTGTGTTTTGATTGTTTGAAAGCATTGTATTTCGTGAGAACCTGTTTTTGTTCGCTTTCGCTCTTTGGGTTGTTCTAAAAACTCAGCTTATACGAATATCCCGAAATTAATATTCAAAGCCAATTAATCCCATATGTTTCCATTCACACTGATTAATCACTGAAGTATGTCAGTGTGAAAAGGAGGGCACAATACTTAAAATATTTTTAACACGATCTTTCCCACACACGGAAGTGAAATATCCGAATATTGTATTGGTATTTTCATGAGATTATCCTCATTGCCTAGCGATCTAACGAAATATATATAGCTAAACCTACATATCACATAAATAAGATCAGCTGCTACTGACGGGAAACCTAAAACTTTCACACAGTCGTCTATAACTATTACACTGGGATTTGGAGATATGTAAATTGTGTATTTCTTTTTTTCCCATTAACCGCCCATTTAGCGTAACTAAGATTAATGAGAACATTGTCGTGTCATTACGCTTTGAAGACTAGCAGTGATATGAATGGGCGTGAATGACATTGTCCAAGATTTGAAATACACACAAACACATCAATAGATTCTCTATCATATGCTCATTAATCACAACATGTCAAAGCGTTTCAACTATAGGCGTTAGAAAGAGACGCCCGCATTATCCATACCCATGCGCTATTGGTAAACATGAACACATACAAGTAAACAGGTATATTTACATGATCATATCAGCCACGGCAGACTGAAGAATCGCCATGTGACTGCAGAGGAATCGTCACGTGACCCTCCTGAGGCATTCGGTCTGTCTTGTGTTATTTCAATCCAGTTCCCGAAGCAACACTACCTGCGCACATGTAACGGCACTGTGATATTGATTGACATAAACAACTCGGTATGTCAGAAAGCAGCTGTGACCGGATGATTTATGACCATATGCATGCCAGGACTGTAAAACGTTACATGTCCACATATTCTCTGAAACTAGGACAATGTGTAGGATTGTTACTCGAGTTTAATGTATTTTCTTTGTTCTTCATCCTTGAGTTAATTTATTATTTATAAAGGAAATTCTCTTCAATTATTTTATTATTGATTAATATGATGACATTTGTTATGATAAACTAATTATTTAATGTTTTAACCATATTTATTATAGTGTACCTTGATTTTAAGAGTTATTACGTAATACATGTATTTTAAAATAATAAAAAAAACACATGGCTTTTTATAGCTAGTATCCGTGTCGGATCCTTGCTACCCCACGATGCGAAGTATTGCACTTGATAAACTCATACTTTCTTAAGAGCGTCCCTTTAGTAGATGATAAAATACATGTTCCAACATATATCACACTACGATTTAATTGCTGTATCGTAATACAGAGATTAATGTCGTGGTAAACAGGTGAATCAATGCAACTTTGTTACAAACTTCTAAATATTATAATCCAAGAGGCAGATCCAGAATGTTGTAAAAGTGTTTGCGTGATGGGAGAACGGGGGTGGTGCTGATCGCGAACACTAGCCTTGCTCCAAGGCTGTACTGACAAAATATCCATGGATGTGTAGTAATTCTATTCTCATAATAGGCAAGTGTAGATATGTGGACAGTACAGGGACTCCAGTCTCTTATAGGGACAACTTGTTCTTATTATTCACATTATCTGGAACTTATGATTTAAACTAATAATTATTGCCTTAGAGACTTGTGCAAGTCTAGCTGAATACCACCAAGTCACAAGGGAACAGAGGGACTGACACAGGCTGAAACGTAAGATGTCTGTAAAGAGGGGTTGGTTGAGTACGCTCACGAAATGTTGATACGACGGACTATAGATTGAATAACTTGATGGTGTTTTAACACGAAGCAGAGGCGTGGTTTGGGAACATTAGAATGTACATTATTTTGTGAAAAACTTATAACGCTTATCAAACACAGACTTAAAACGAGCTGGCCCGTACAATACATCTAAAACAGATATCCCTTCCACGTTATTAGAATAGCATGAGATGACATAATTCAATATCGCTGTTGTCATCGTTATTACTCATACTACAGTCCTCGTTATAATGCCACCTTGGTTATAATGCCATGTTTTTCTCAGAACGGATTTCCGCAGTGCAAAATCCCTGGTTCCTATACCCTGGTTATATAGTGCCATATTTATTTTTAAAATGTTGACACCAATTGGTTATATAGTGCCATATTTATTTTTAAAATTTTGAAGACGATTTCCCCTTCTAATTAAACGAACTAATTGCATTGATTAAGATGTTTTCGCAGCTAATCCTCACACAGAGAATCATTCACTTACTCAAAATAACAAATTTGTTTGATGTCAATGAAAATATCCTTTTCTATAAGACTAAATATCTTTGCATTTCCTATTTCTATATAGCATGTCAGTAAGGTCTAGTTTTCACCTCCCTGGTTATAACGCCGCTCTGGTTATAATGTCATATTTCCGCTAGACGAAAGCTTAAAGGATAGCCAGGGAGGACTGTATTTATAAAATACTCATAGTTAGTGAGTTGGGTTTAACGCCGCTTTTAACAGTATTCCAGGTATATCACAGCGTGTCAGCTTAATGTGGGAGGAAAGCGCGAAGTGATGCAGGACTCAGACGTTTACCACTTCGGTGAAACCCACGAGCCCGGGTATGGTGCTGACAAACCTAGAAACATAATCGGGGCGAACCGGGATTCGAACCCACAATCATAGGTTTCTGGCGTGCCCAAGGGACGCAACTCTGCACAGCGAATCGCGGCGCCTTAGACGTCTGGGCCATCCGTGCCCCCTAAAATACTCATAACTCTTCATTGATAATATATCATGATTACCACCTTGGGTGTTATCGGTAACATTTAAAGGGAGATTAGTCTCGGATAAAATGGCATTGGCAGCAATTTCAAGTAAACTGCCGGGCAAAAGAAAGTATACATTTAAAAATTGGATTTGACCAAACCTTAACAAACGTGAGCGGGATGTAACCATGATGAAGACAGTCACCGAAACGCTGCAAACGTTTTGTAAAAACACATGTGGTACCCGTTTCAAATACATCTCCATCGTCTGACCATTTCTTGTTTGTTTCCTTTAAGCCACCGTCAAACTTTGGTGCGTATTTCTTATGCCCAGCAGTTTATAACAAACGACTGAGCGAAGATCACACAATAGGAAATGTATTTATAAATTATTGTATTATGTTTTTGTATCGATTTCAAAGTGTAAACACTTGCTTTGTGTACCGCATAGTACCTTCACCGTCGAGGACGCTCTTGTACATGCGTATACACAATACATGTATATCTACATGGTATATGTTATTTAGGGGTAATTATATGTCATTACGTTCTATTTAATAACCTACACGGTAGATTACCCGCAGATAGGGGAAAGCAGACGGCTCACAAACACGTTGAGAGCGAGTCTCGTGGAGTTCCCACGTGCTATATCCATCAAAGGTCAAGGTTAACCGCTGACATCCGGTAGACTATTGTTTCCGGGTGTTAATTAAGCATATTTTTGTTTTCAGGGAACGGTTTTAAGGTCGGGGTTGGAGTATCTTAGTTTGTCAGTGAGCCGTACCATACGTTGTGGTAATTACTTCTTGTAAGAGGCGACTAACAGGATCGGAGGATCAGGCTTGCTGACTTGGTTGATGCATATCATCGCATCCCAGTTGCGTAGATCGATGCTCATGTCAATCACTGGATTGTCTGGTCCAGACTCGAATATTTACAGTCCGTTAGGTGGAATATCGCTGAGTGCGGCGTTAAACAACAACCAAAACAGCATACAAACCAATGTGATTATCCTAACCAGAATCAGATTATAAATATTTTAATAATAGAAAACATGAACAACTCCTACACTAGGTTGTAGAATATAGGAACAAACATGGAGTCACCATTAAGAAGCTTTTTGGGTAGACTAGAGGTTGAAGCGTTCACCCTTCACATCGAAAACCAGGTTCAATGAGGGTGCCAATCCCCCCTCTCGGCGTCCGACAAACCACTTAATATATCTTGGCATAATATTTTCAACTATTGAGTCATATCAGTGTTCACAGCTGGTACAAGTGAATTAATCTGGGGTTTTCACATTGAATGCATGACCATGCATGCTCATAAACTGAGAACTAAATATGTGATTGATGTGTCACTCTTTGCAAGAAAAACGACGAAAATATAAATTTTCAACTCTAAAATAATGGCATCCGCGAACCGGATGTCATGTCATGGCATCCAGCGAATTTCCAAATTTGGCGCAATTGTGATAAAAATGATGTCTGATTCAATTCCCGCTTTTCATTTGTACGATGTGTTAACGTGTTTTTACCAGTTGAAACATTAACTTGCCTTTGCATGTGTTTGTGACGCGAACACCCGATATCACAATATCGAATAAGCAAGTACTCGTTGGCTATAAACTAGTCTCTCGTGACCCGGGTTTACCCTTCCCTACAGTCGACTCCGTAACGGCCATTAAAAGTTTAATATTTATATTTACGTTTTTATATTCTAGTTATATTGATCCTTTTCAGTGAAGCGGAACTCCGCAACAGTCCTGCCACCCACAATTCTTGGTCTCAAGAATACACATAGCCTAGTCCCTATTTGCATTCAGAATGGTCGTCAAACAGGTTTCCACTCACTCATTATTCGTAAACACATGGAACGCGCGGTTAAGTATTAATGAAATCAATAAATGAGCTCATTCAAGTGTGAGAATACTAATGCAGTATACAAGCAATGTGCTCAACCGTTTCGTGGACTAACCAGTTGAGCTCGAGACGTTTGTAAAGGCACGGTTCATAAACGTATGTAGTTACCTTTTAGTCACCTTTTAGTGTCCTAAGGGGCGGTCGGGTAGCCTAGTGGTTAAAGCGTTCACTCGTCACGCCGAAGACCCGGGTTCGATTCCCGACATTGGTACAATGTGTGAAGCCCATTTCGTGTGTCCCCCGCCGTGATATTGCTGGAATATTGCTAAAAGCGGCGTAAAACCATACTCAGTCAGTCAGTCAGTTTAGTGTCCTAACAATGTTGTTAAACGCTTAAGCCATTTAGTATAGTGTCTAAAAATATAAAAAGATAACCCTCCTAAAATAACGCCATATGCATAGTAGCCTAGAGCTGCAAAGGAACGTGTGTAAATATCAAATTTAATAAGTCACTCACCATTTGATGGATGTAATGCGGACGAGGCACACGTGATAAGGGCAGCGTGGCCTACTTGAAATGTCGAGCCTTTCAATGTCGGAAAACTTAAAAGAAATGCTATGAACATCATTAAACGTGTTTTCAACTAGCCTGTTATTTTCTACAATCACTTCTTGAGTAAAATGTGTGGAGCCCTATTCTGGTGTCCCCACCGTGATATTGGTAAAAGCGGCGTAAAACCATACTCACTATAATCACTTATAACATGGTAAAGTACAGACACATGGCTAAACTGTCTGAATAAATAACGGTATTCAAGACATTCAAGACAAAATATAACCTTTATGAAGGCCCTAACCAAAGGCCTAAGAAAGTCAACATGAATTTGACTAGTTCATTTTCAAATATTAGAAAAAACGCATTTTAAACCCCTTCTAAAATCAGCGTTTTGGACACAATATAGCCTTACCTTTACAAATGGTTTGACTCGTGAAGATCGGGGTCGAAAAGGTCTTCAGCAACCCATGCTTGCCGTAAAAGGCGACTATGCTTGTCGTAAGAGGCGACTAACGGGATCGGGTGGTCAGGCTCGCTGACTTGGTTGATGTATGTCATCGATCCAAATTGCGTGGATCGATGTTCATGACGTCAATCACATGATTGTCTGGTCCACCGTCATATAGGTGGAATATTGCTGAGTGCGGCGTAAAACAACAAACCAACCAACAAACTACAATTGGTTTACACGTCTCATACATGCAAGTGTCTCACTCATTGTGAACACACTTGACAACTTTCATCCTCATCTCAGAAATGATGAAGTTCCAGATTATAAAAGGTTCCTCGTCATATCCAGTGGAATAGTTAGACTAACGCCTAAATATATATAATATGGACAGAACTAAACAACTCCATTTAAATTGAAAATTTAGCCCTAGTAAGATAGGATATTTAATCTAGACTGGCTTCATTTAGGGCTCTAGCAATACAGTATTAAAGGGCTGGGCGAAAGCGAAAATAATATGGTTCAAGAACTGTGATATGTCCTTGCTGATTCAAGTATTTTCATCGAGATCGTTTTGTATGGTATCCTGCTAGTCTGTCATACAGACCCTGAAACAAATATATCCCATGCAAATCTATACTGACAGATCTACTTGCAGCGATTACTAAGTTATATAAAACACTCATTTTGTGTTAAAATCGTCCGGATATATGCCTTTTTAATTATATTAGACTTAATAAACTGTCATTGACATTAAGCTGGCACGCCGTAAACCCCCCTCACTCACTCACTCACTCACTCACTCACTCACTCACTCACTCACTCACTCACCCACCCACCCACCCACTCATTAATCCATATGTTGATTCAGATATTGCAAATATCAGGGTAGAAATCAAGTCACAAAACCGATATACAATACGCCATAGCAGTGTATGTAAATATGTAACAGGATATTTGAATTCGTGACTAGCTTGAAATTGCGTAGACCTTCCCTCTAGTTCGTCTCACAGTCCCTGAACCATATCATTTGACCCTTCGTCAGAGTTCTCACTGTAATGCTATAACCTAACTTTAAAATAACCTTTAACTTTTCAACAGGTTCTGAATCTCCCATCTCACTGGGGCTCCTTTTCAGTTTCAATGCTTGTTTCTATCAAAATTAATTATTTCAGAGACTAAGCGTTCGTTTCACCTTCTGGCACGTGTAAGTCAGTCAGGGAGGGCGACGGTGTTTTCAACCCAGTAACGTTTTGATATATTAACGTTTGTAATGTTTTTATCAAATCCAATTTTTAATTGTATACTAAGTCTTTTCTTTGCCCGGCAGTTTATATTTTACGTCAAATTGGTTTAAGATGTCATATGTTTTACTGCTTGATTTACTGAAATCAGGAATGAGGGGATAATACAGTTTTACCTTGTTTTATTACCACCGAGCACGGTAATCACACGTACAAATCATTATTATCAAGAGTTTCCCTGTCTGGCCCAGATAAGAGACCCCTTAATGTTCGTTGAAAACGATGTATGTAGCCACGACAAATAATATGCATACGTTTTCATGGACTCCAAACAGTATTCCTTTTAACTGCTATAAACAGTCACAATTCAAAAGGAAACAAGGAAAATATATAAGAGAGAAAATATTCAATCCAACTTTTATACAAAGAAACGAATTATTTATTTTCATTCCTACCTCCGAGGCAAGGTGCTGAGTTCAAAATCCCTGAACCATAAACAACTCGGAGCCTGACAATGACTTGCCCTCGCAGTATGTTTCTGCTTGGCTGAGAAGACGGATTTAGCTTTTATTTTGGTTTCAATATTTTGACACCCATTCTGTTTTGTGTCATTAACTGTTAGTTTTACAATTGAATACTTTACAGAAAGAAGACTGCGATGTGTCATTAGAATTAGAACAACAATTTCTTTCAAGAAGAATGTTAGATTCGGGTTTAATAAGGATGTTTTGTTTGTTTTTGTTTAACGCCGCATTTCGCACTATTCCATCTATATGACGTCGGTTTGTAAACATTTGAGACTGGGTCAGACAGTCCAGTGATTGACATCATGAGCATCGACCTCCGGTCTTTATCAGAAATATGTTCGTGCCTTTGTTTGAGACAATACGTTATGAATTGTATTCCCTCTGTAAGATAATGAAACTTGCAACAACAAATAAGTGCAGTAACCATATACATTCAGTGATCTTTCCAAATGTGATTATGTTACCGTCAAATGCCAGGCCTGCACCACATCATACAGCAGTGTATATCTGAATGGGTGCTGCATTGTTTTGATGAGATGGTATGACCCAGACCCATACCGCTGGGTCGGGTAGACTTGCACAAGTCTCTACAGCAATAATTATTAGTTTAAATCATAATTTCTAGATTATGTAAATAATACGAACCATTTAATTATAAGAGACTGGAGTCCATATCTAGACTTGATAATTAGGAGGATAGAACTGATACACATCCATGGACATTTCTTTCAGTCCAGACTTGTAGCAAGGCTAGGGTCGGGGCAAAGTGTTACTGAAGTAGGGGTCAGAGGGTGCTGGCGTTAACGAGTGCTGATGAAGGGGGCACGTGGTTCCAATCACCAGCGGACAGACTCAGGATTCCGTGTCCAATTCCTGCCAACATCCAGTCGCTCCTTCATCACGAGACATGAGCCAGTCTAGCCGTATAGCTGACGTTACATCCCCAGGGACCTCTCCCAGCTATACCAACATCAGTCTAGCCGAGTCTAGCTATGAAGAATCAGTTCAACGAGTTCCTGACCAAGTCTAGACCTGTAACTACAAACTTTACACAGGATTACGTCGCTTTATAGAAATATAAAAGTATTGACCCATGTATCCCACGAGACCTTTTAAAGGCACGTAATCTTGTCACAATATAGTCCTGCTGGACATGTAGTCTCTAAAATGAAAATATTTTTCAGAAAAAAACCAGCTGTTCAATTAATTTTCTTCATTTTCTTAAACTTCAGTAATCTACACTTGCCAACCATTGTAGACTTGCATGGGCTGCATTCGAAATATTTATTTCAGGATATACTTGTCTTGACTATAGTCCTGCAGCCACGGCCCGATCTCTGTGTGGTAGTGTGTGGCATTCCTTCACTCAGTATTTCCAAGGTGTCATAACGGGTGATGTATTGTTATTGGTCATTTCCTCGTCCATCATTGCTTCCTTCAGGAAACAGTGAGCTTAGTATTACCAACACACCTGTTCCATTGGTTGCAAGCACGACAGGAATGATTTAGAGTGTGACGCTCATTTAAAGTTACGGAATATGTCTTCTGTTCAGAGTGACGAACCAATATCCACAAGACTATGTGCACGTGGCATGAGGGAGAACTTCATCGTTCCACTGGTCAAACTTTCCTTTATGTAGATCAATGTTTCAGCAGCTCAAGTCTTTGGTGTTTAGGGGCGGTCGGGTAGTCTAGTGGTTAAAGCGTTCGCTCGTCACGCCGAAGACCCGGGTTCGAATCCCGACATGGGTTCAATGTGTGAAGCCGATTTCTGGTGTTCCCCGTCGCGATATTGCTGGAATATTGCTAAAAGCCGCGTAAAACCAAACTCACTCACTCACTCACTTTGGTGTTTATATTTCACAACCTTTGGGGTACAATCGAGCATGCTCTTTGTAACAGGATTTCAAAGATCGTCTAACGACTCTGGCTCAAAAGTTGTTTGATCATTCAAGTTTTCAAAAGTTTTATGGTAGACATGTGGAGAGCATTTCCAAATTTAACGCATCAAAAATGATGGTTGATGCAGTTCCCCATTTGACTTGTACCATATGTTCCAGTGCTTTTCCAGGTGAACAATTGACTTGCCGTTGCATGTGTTTGTGACGCGTGGTATCATCTCTATTGGATAGTCATTCATAAACGCATGCTAATAATGTAGTCGGAATCCTACAATGGAATTTGCATTTCGCTGAGATTTATTATGGGTATGCAATGTTTTTTTCGCTTTGGTTTACAGAGGTGTATCCAAGGTGCCACGTTGGGTAGGTTGAGCGTCACGTGACCTCTGACATCAGGGCTGTCACGTGTCATATCTGTCCCCGCTTCTCGGCAGACGACTTTGAAAATGGCGCTGAGAACCATTTCGTGCGATTATTCTTGTTAACTGTTTGAATGAGATGTATTATCCAAGGAAACCTATCTGTTTGTGGCTGGTACAGTCCGTCACACAATTCCTGACTGGTAAGCGTTGCGTTATGTACGAGCTGTCTGAACGTGGATTTCCGGATTTAGCCGAAGTTGGAATATTACAATGATGTATGTGATGACATCACGAGCCTCGGTGTCACGCGCGGCACACAGTGAATTATGGACAGAAGGAACAGTCAGTTAGGACGCTAGATATTGTTCTTATTCTATAGAATATCCATAACACGTGCCAGTATCTACTTCGTAATTATCTTCAACAACATAGAAGATATTCCACGTTGTTACAAAATTGATATTAAATATGTACTTTTTAGATAAATCGCATATTGCTATCTGATAAATGAGACATGAGGTTTTATGTATACAAAGTCAACGCCAGAGATTAACCAGTCTCGAAACGATTCCACTGAGCAGAATGGCAAAATAGCCGTGACAATTATATCAATGGATCACTGAAAGTCAGTGATGACACCAGGTGTTCGCGAAAAGGGTAAGCATGTCCTGCCCTACCGGTATCACCCGTGACTCACACAATTTGCATAAAAAGTACGTATTTGTTTAGGATATGTTTCCTTCAGTGAATATGTGTGAGCACAGATAGAATGACTCTTCAAACGAGACTCACTACACATCTGTAGGGTTGAATCCTTCATACCACAGTTTGTGTTGAAAGCTGCAGTCTCAATGACAACGGGTCTGTAGTATTTCAGTGTTTGTGACACTCTTGAAGCCAATGCTACAGTCTCTATGACAACGGGTCTATAGTATTTCAGTATTTGTGACACACCCTCTGAAGCCAATGCTACAGTCTCTATGACAACGGGTCTGAAGTATCTCAGTGTTTGTGACCCTCCCTTGAAGCCAATGCTACAGTCTCTATGACAACGCGTCTGTAGTATCTCAGTGTTTGTGACACATCCTTGAAGCCAATGCTACAATCGCTATGACAACGGATATGTAGTATTTCAGTGTTTGTGACACACTCTTGAAGCCAATGCTACGGTCTCCACGACAACAGGTCTATAGTATTTCAGTATTTTTGACACACCTTTGAAAATAATACTACAGTCTCTATGACAATGGGTCTGTAGTATTTCAGTGCCTTTGAAAACAATACTACAGTCTCTATGAGAACGCGTCTGTAGTATTTCAGTGTTTTGACACCTTTTTAAAAACAATACTACAGTCTCTATGACAACGCGTCTGTAGTATTTCAGTGTTTTGACACATTTTTAAAAACAATACTACAGTCCCTATGACAACGCGTCTCAGTCATACTACATATGTAGTAGAGTGCTGACATTGCTCAAGAAGAATGAGGAGGACATACTTTTGAAATTATCCATTCTGGACACAAGACCGAAATAGTTGCAAAATGGCCAAAAACTTTACAATTTTGTGACTGGCGAGAACAATTACTGTGGTCACCCCGATTGATTCACTAGTTGTATTCATCTTTCCCCAGTACAGTATGCCGCAAGGTAGATTATGTTACCCATTATAGCTACTTTACCCAGAGTTAAAAAACATAAACATTACACGACTGACTGATCAGGGGTGCTACTTCATCTGTGAGATCAAAATCTAGTCACGCCATCTTGTCGTCAAGACAACCGTCCAGTCAGTGCTGCGGGAAGACCGCTGAGGAATGATAATATTTGACAAAGTTATAGATAATAGGATACTGAGTTCAGTTAGTTATCAATCATTTAACGACTGACTTCACTCTGTGCGAGTTCACTGGAGTGTAACACTTATAGACTGAGGCCAAACTGAACGTCATAGTTGGCAATGACTTCATATAATGTTTGGTCCAATGGCTTTTCTTGATAGGTATGACTGTTCTTTTCTCAAACGTGATAATTTGCTTGGCGAAATGAATACAGCATATTTATATATTAAGTTTGATCTATTTCACCAAAACAACTTCTATTTACTCTCTCTCTCTCCTGTCCTGTGCAAGTTAAAAAGTATACAGGCAAAAACAGTTCGATTTATCCGGAGTTCGAGACAACCAACAAAGCGAATTTCCGAAAACTAATGAATGATTATTACAATCAATCTAGTCATCTTTGGGTTCGTACCACGTTTTAACGTCGCTAACCATCTTGTAAGAAATAATAACATACTTCGACCTTGGTCTCGACAATCTTCCTTGGTTATTGTCTCTTTTGTAGTAAAATCTGACCTAGTTACCCTTACCTGTCGTTGAAGCAATTGCGACAATCACTGTGAGTTCGACACAAGTGTGTTGAGTGAGTCAAAACTCTTGGCGAGTGGGTGTGTGGACATTATTATTATTTTTTGTATTGTTCGAGTCAAATGAGACAACAGGGAATTCGATACATCCAGGTTCGCCACAACGTTGTTCGACTGTATCTAAAAGGCATGAACAGCATTTTGGAACGAATATAGTTAATTCACGCTTCTCTTTACAGGCTACGGTTACCATAGCAACAACACATATCAATACGTGTAATGTCCACGTGTCAACATGACTTAATGTCATGCCATTTAACGAAATGCTCGCATTAACTGTTGAACGATGCATTCAGATTCACGGACAGTTATCTGTGATCGGAAATGTGCACACCGTCTGGCATCGCTTTAGTGTGTATGTATAAATTGAAGGAATTAGTTTTGCAACAGTAGGTCCGTCGGAGCCGTCATACAAAAGAACCACATTTGTCCCTTTGTTGGTACATTGTGGATGTCTTCAAATTGTGAGGACCACACATTTATTGTCTGGATACTTCATGTATACCAGGTGTACACAACGGCATAATGCATAATCATTTCTAATAGCCCATGTTATGTCAGTCTCTATCATGTAGAGCCAGGCATAGAGCCTCGTGTTCAGTGTGGCGTTGTGTATCGTGACTGTGTGCGCCCTACTGAGTGATCCCGGCAACACGCAGCCTGTGCCAGAACATTTGGTAGAATACTGAAGAGTGACGTTATTTTATTGTTGTGAGATGTTAATAGTTGCGTTATTTTTTTTATTCAATTTGGCTATTTGCGTACTTTGGGAACATCATTAAAATGGACAAGTAATTTGGAAGTCGCAATGAAATAGCATGAATTGTTTTGTCCGCACATGGATAACCCCATCCCGATCACCCCCCCCCCCCCCCCCCCCCCCCCCCATTCCCACCACACACACACACACACTCACAGACACACACACACACACACACTCACAGACACAGACACACACACGCACTCACAGACACACACACACACACACACACACAGAGAAAACAACAACAAATAGACAGACACAAACAGAGACTCACAGACACACGCAAACATACATACACACATATTATTATGTGACTTTCCTGGCATCAACATATATTTCACAATTCTGTTTCGTTTATAGGTCGTGAGAAAAGTCACAAGCACTTTGGGAGTGTCGCAATAAAATCATAAACATTTGGACAAGAAGCAGTTTCATGACACAGTGTTTTGTTTCTTGATTTCAAGAGGGTTGAAAGATCAGTACGTTTTCGAGGGGAAGGGGTAGGTGGGTGGGTGGGGTGGGGGGGGGGGGGGGGGGGGGGGGGGAGGTGGGTAGTGGGATGTGTGTTGACGTTTGTTATAGACACTCAGTGATGAAATCATTATTCAACATGTATCTGTGCAACCGTCACCCCGATATGATACAATAAGATTAGGTTGCATACTGGCCTTGTCTGCACTGACACAAAACTCCCTTGGAAGGTCATAATTTACACGAGGCCAGTCTGAATGGTGTCAACAATCTGCGTATCACCAACCTGCCTATGAAACATATAATGTTGCTAATGGCCATTTTATGTGCGTGTGATGGGATAATAAACTACTTACTGCCGTCAAGCAGGATGACTCTGTTCCACAACTACTTCTTCTTCTTCTTCTTCGACTACTAATACAACTACTACTACTTCTACTACTACTATGCCCGCAAACGATGACCAAATGGATCGGGTGGTCAAGCTAGGTGAACTGATTGTTTTCATGTCATTGTGTCCCGACGGCGTGGGTCGTGGCTCACAATATCGATCACTGGATTGTCATGTCCAGACTGGGGGTACGGGTGGCCCAACTGTCTAAGGCGCCGCGATTCGCTGTTCAGAGTTGCGCCCCTTGCACACGCCAGAAACCTATGGTTGTTGGTTCGAATCCCGGTTCGCCCTGATTATGTTTCTAGGTTTGTCAGCACCATACCCGTGCTTCTGGGTTTCACGGAAGTGGTAAACGTCTGCGACCTGCATCACTTCGGGCCTTCCTCGACATTAAGCTGACACGCCGTGATATAACTGAAATACTGTTGAAGGCCAACTCACTCACTCACTAACAGCATACTCGTGTACAGAGTATGGATAGGAATCTCCGTTACATTGTCATCCATATCACGTTACTTTGTTATTGTCCAAAATATCATCTGGGTTCCACGTGTCGTAACCTCAGACCTCGGTGGGTTTTACCGAAGTGGTCAACGTCTGAGACCCGCATCACTTCGGGCGTTCCTCCCACATTAATTGACACGCCGCGTTAAAAGCGGCGTTTAACCCAACTCACTCACTCACTCACTGCTACAGATAATAAATGAGGTTCTGATATTAGCAGTTATGATGATAACATCCAAAACCACGATGATAACAACGATAATACTTTAACTCAAATATATCAATATACAACACGCAGTGTATCACAAAACGGGCGTAGATTCATATAATCATCTTTTTCTAACATGTTTATGCGAGTGTGAGTCATTGCGAATTGTCGACGCGAACTATTATACACACAGACCAAACTAGGCCGGTATTGACTTACAAAGGGCGAGGACACAACACATGCCCCTTGAATCGTGAGTTTTGAGATGGTAAGCACTGTATGATCTGGTATGGCGTCTCTAATCCGAGTATAGTATGACTACATCAGGCTTTACCGGCAGATGAAAACACGATAGCTCAAGTCAACAAACGCCGGCGGGCTTGGATAAAGCTTTGGTTTGCTCGTGAATAGAAAATCGTGTGTGTGTGTTGCGTGTTATGAAAGGCGTCAATTTGACTCAGATATCTTATGGACCCTGTCAGTAGTATACGAGAGATAATCATTTGATGACACGACAGACCGTGGATGAAGTTTAATGTCATTTAAAAATATATAGGACGGTTCTATGTAATTTGTTGACTTGATCGATGATCGAGACATCCGTCACATACAGACGTTCAATGTTCAATGTGTTTATTACCCATGTGGCCGTATGTACAGTGAGTAACAGGAAAGTGATATAATGAGTGAGTGAGGTTTTACCCCGATTTTAGCAATGTTCCTGCAATATCAACGCCACCAGAAATGACCTTCACGATCTACCATGTAGAGAAACGAACCCGGGCCTTCGGCGTGACAAGTGTACGCTTTTACCACTAGACTACCGCTACGCCTCTTAAGAAATATGAGTGTTCTACCACATCAGACTGAAGCTATTCTTTACGAGAATCTTTAACATCATTATCCCTCTGTCTCAAAACCACACAACAAGATTCTATCCTAATTATGGTGAAATGATGTCAAAGTTCCAAAAACAGCTCCATGGTTAATCATTCGAAATAGCAGAACACGTGTGTAGAGAGAGGTGCTGGAAAAATACGTGATTTGTATCAACTACGTCCAGAAACAAACTAAATAATGATTATCAGATGTATGTGCTGGTAAAAATATATTTTGGCATCAACCACGTGTATGTTATTACTATCAACTACTGAATTCCGGTAAAATACATAATGAAGATCAAGTCTGTGTTGTTTAAAAATTAACAAATTAATGTCTTTAAGTCAAGGATATACTAGCACATCAGTTAATAAAACTGATGTATACGAGGGTCACTGGGGGCTAAGTCTGGGTTCGAACAGTTAAATCACCCACCCTACAGCCCAGACTTAGCCCCCAGTGACTATTTCCTGTTCCGGCAAATGAAATCTGCCCTTTGTGGAAGGCGCTTCCAGGATGACGAGGACTATAAAGGCTGCCACAGAGGCGTGGTTTGAGGGCCAGTCTGCGGATTTCTATAAAAGTGGTATTAAAAGCTTGAAGGACAAACGGAATAAGTGTATTGAGGTGAATGGAGATTATATTGAAAAATGAAAGTGCAAAAGATATTCTGCGACTTAGTCTTATATTGAAGTTGCAAAACTTATTGAACGCCCCTCGCACGTTTGTATTATTAACAGTTGAGTAAAATTGCCTGTAGGCAACAATAGATTGCCTGTGTAAACTGATGTAGAAGATATATCTAGTTATCGTGAGACTTCTACTAGACTAGAGAAAGATAAGTCTAGGACAGGTAACTAGTTTTCCGGGTTTAAGCGTAGTCAGCAAACAGAAGCTGATTGGCAGTGAGCTGTCAATATAACACGCGCCATGGTGGGCTAGCCTCGTGGTCAAACTCACCTCACTCACTTACTTGTCGAGCTGATAGGCCGGAGCTCGGCTACATGCAACGAGATACCCATATGCTGATTCCAAGACTTGCATAATGTTAATAAATCATAGATATGTACAACACTATCTAAACTTTCATGTCGAGTCTAGCCTCCGTGGTGCGCACATGTTGTCTCCCAGGTATACACTCTGTTACAGTCATAATGCCATGGGCGTGGTCTTGACTCCTTCAGCTGTTAGATCGCTGACAGTCGAATGCTTCTGTGTTATACAATATGTTATAGGCATTATGTCATAGACTTGTTCTTGACTATTTCAATTGCAGATGTCTGACTGTCGAAGATCCTGTCTTATACAATATGTTATAGACATTATGTCATAGACGTGTTCTTGACTATTTCAACTGGTAGATGTCTGACTGTCGAAGAATCCTGTGTTATACAATATGTTATAGACATTAAGTCACAGACGTGTTCTTGACTATTTCAGCTGATAGGTGTCCGACTGTCGAAGGATCGCGTGTTACCTCCAAGATTTACACTTTTTTATAGACAATATGTGATAGACGTGTTCTTGACTATTTCAGCTGATAGGTGTCCGACTGTCGAAGGATCGCGTGTTACCTCCAAGATTTACACTCTTTTATAGACAATATGTGATAGACGTGTTCTTGACTATTTCAGCTGATAGGTGTCACTGTCGAAGGATCGCGTGTTACCTCCAAGATTTACACTTTTTTATAGACAATATGTGATAGACGTGTTCTTGACTATTTCAGCTGATAGGTGTCCGACTGTCGACGGATCGCGTGTTATTTCCCAGATATGCACTTTTTTATAGACAATATGTGATAGACGTTTTCTTGACTATTTCAGCTAGTAGGTGTCCGACTGTCGAAGGATCGCGTGTTATCTCCAAGATGTACACTTTTTTATAGACAATATGTGATAGACGTGTTCTTGACTATTTCAGCTGATAGGTGTCCGACTGTCGAAGGATCGCGTGTTACCTCCAAGATGTACACTATTTTATAGACAATATGTGATAGACATGTTCTTGACTATTTCAGCTGACAGGTGTCAAACTGTTGGAGGATCGCGTGTTATCTCCCAGATATACACTTAGTCTATTTTATAGACAATATGTGATAGACGTGTTCTTGACTATTTCAGCTGGTTGGTCTCAGTCTGGCCATCGTGGGTGCCTACGTGCTGTATCTGAAGGAGAAGAAGGTGCGGACTCCCATTGACTTCTTCTTCGACCCGTCATGTCTGATGTGTCTGGCAGGCTGCATCGCCTTCCTCCTCGCCTTCTTCGGCTGTGCAGGCTCCCTTAGGGAGAACACCACCTTCCTTAAAATTGTACGTACATTTTGTTTTAGGACACTGTGTTATCTCCATTTAATTGGCTGTGTGATATGGTATTGTTGACGTTTAAGGGTAACATAGCATCATTATAATTTTAAACAAACTAAAATTTTAGTTTTATGAATGTATTACACACTCTCTTAAGAGTCACATATTCGCTGTGATTATGTTTCTAGGTTTGTTAGTACATATGAGGTAAACATCTAAGACTGCTTCACTCCGGGCTTTCCTCTAGCTAACATGCCGCGATATAACTGAAATAATGTTCGAACGGAAGAGCGGAAGGTCCGGGGTTCGATCCCCGGCCGCGTCATACCAAAAGACGTTAAAAGATGGTACTTGTTGTTACCCTGTCTAGCGCTCGGCATTAAGGGGCTAAAACAAGGACTAGTCGGCTCGGAGTCAGTATACTGTGTCTGAGTGGGGTATTCATGTTAAATCGGCATCAGTGCGGACTAGTACAAGCAGCCACACACACACGCGCGCGCGCGCGCGTGCATGCACGTCTGTATATAAATGCAATAATCTTGGACGCGACGTAAAACCCCATTTCACCTCACCTGAAAACAGGGGGGCACGTGTAAGGCGCCGAAATTCGCTGTGCAGAGTTGCGTCCCTTGGGCACGCCAGAAACCTATGATAGTGGGTTCGAATCCCAGTTCGCCCCGATTATGTTTCTAGGTTTGTCAGCACCATACCCGTGCTCGTGGGTTTCACCTAAGTGGTAAACGTCAGAGACCTTGGGGCTTTCCTCCCACATTAAGCTGACACGCCGTGATATAACTGGAATACTGTTAAAAGCGGCGTTAAACCCAACTCACTCACTCACCTGAAAACAAAATGTCCAAAGCGGCGCAACACTCACTCACGGACACTCTTCAAGTATACGGTCCTTATCTTCATCCACCATCCATTTCATTCATGGTGTAGTGGATACAGCATCTGCCCGGAGAGCAGCATTTCAGAGTTCGATCCCCTGGCCACGTCATACAAATAGACGTTAAATTTTGATTATGATACTTGTTGTCGGGAATAAGGGTATAAGATAAGGATTGGCCGGCTCGGAGTCTGGACTAGTACAAACACACATATCACTGAAATTATCTTGACCGCGACACTAAATCCCATTTCACCTCACCTCATCATTTCTTGAGAAGTGGACGGGGAGACGTGCTTTGCTTTAAGTTCACTTTCACCATCGGCCTCGGTGAGCTGAAACGTATTCTATTTGACTGCCAAGCCAAAACATATGGACATCACATCATTCGTATGATTTTAATGATGTACAGAAGCACTAACATGCCCTTATACAGGCAAAACAAGCAAGCTTTTGTTAGAGAGGACAGGTTTTTTGCATGTATAGTCCTTGGTAATTGTTTACGTCAGTTTTCCTTTTTTTCAAATTTATCTTTTTTTTCAAATTTATATTTTTTTCTTTATAGTATTATGTTGCTTCGTAATGCTTATGTTCTATTTATATAATTCATATACTCTTTCAGTGGAAGGTTGTTTTATATGTGTACATATTTATATTGTTTTATATTCTGTCGTAAGGGCGGTCGTGTAGCCTAGTGGTTAAAGCGTTCGTTCGTCACGCCGAAGACCCGGGTTCGATTCCCGACATGGATACAATGTGTGAAGCCCAATTCTGTTGTTTCCCGCCGTGATATTGCTGGAATATTGCTAAAAGCGGCGTAAAACCTCATTCACTCACTTGTCTATCGTAACCATAAATGGGTGGCTCACTTCTATTTGTTTTTATAATTGGGACTATTTTGTTACATACAAACAAACTTGGATTTATTGTTTACAAAGGCTGCTATTATTGACTGCACCTCCTGTATACAGTGAAAACATTTATTCCAGACCCCGGTAATCCGGACAACCTATATTCCTTACAACTACATCTAACGAATGAATTGTTTATCAGGAAATCCGTTGATAGGTGGATGTAACCGGGAACCGTACAGTCCGGATTAACGGGGGTGTGAATTAAAGAGGGTTCACAATGGTGCATCTAAACCCTGGTCATCCTGTTTCAGTATTTCTACCTTGTGGGGTTGTTTCTGTTCCTGGAACTGGCCCTCATCATCTTCGTCTTCGTCTTCTACTACGTCCCCGACGCCAGGACGACGCTCAAACTCTACCCCGAGGATGTTCTCAGGGAGGCAATCGTCAAGTATAGAGATGACGACGATATGAAGAATCTCATTGACGTCATGCAGCAGACTGTGAGTTGTCTCCCTTAGATGTAATTATATGATCGAATTGGGAACACTGATGAGTGAATGTTGTTTAACGCCGCAGTCAACAATAGTCTAGCTACCTATAGGCTGACTTCATACGTTAAAAGATTGTTATTTGATACCTTTCCTGGCGCTCGGCATTAAGGGGATTAAATAACGACAGTATATTGTATCTGAGTAGGGAAGCCATGTTAAAACTGCGGCATGGTAACTCGGCGGAGTAGCACTATAACTCCGCACGCACGCACGCACGCACGCACGCACGCACGCACGCACGCACGCACGCCTCTATGTGAGTGCAAAATTCTTGAACTCTCCGACTGCCACCGTGGTCTTGTTGTTACAAGCACACACACACACACACACACACACACACACACACACACACACACACACGCATGCACATCGGTATATAAGTGCAATAATCTTGGACGCGACGTTAAACCCCATTTCACCTAACCTTGAACGCTCTGTTAAACCCCATTTCACCTCACCTTGAACGCGCTGTTAAACCCCATTTCACCTTGCAATCTTGACCAAGCTATTAGCCATTTTTCATGGCAGTTTCCCAGGGCAGGCGGGGGACTACGTGAACATGGTTATATGACTGTGTTGCGAAGGCGCTACTTAACCTCAACCTACAACTGCATGTATCATTGAGACAGGAACTGTCCAAGCAGAGACCTCGGGTGCCAGGTCACGCGACGGTCACTGCAGCGAAGGCGAACTAGCATTACGTATACAAAGAGAAGTAAATACGTACATACTCTCAGAAATGAATTGTTATGTCATTCATCGCCTGGCTGCTGTGGATATTTCCGGATCAGCTGGAAATGCTTATCCTCATCTTGATATACCTCTGTCCCACGGACCTGCGTGCTGCGTACTGCTTGCTGAGTGCTGCGTGTAGCTGTGAACGGTTGGTTGGTTGGTTTGTTTGTTGTTTAACGCCGCACTCAGCAACATTCCAGCTATATGACGGCGGTCTGTAAATAATCGAGTCTGGACCAGACAATCCAGTGATTAACATTATGAGCATCGATCCACGCAATTGGGATCGATGACATGCATCAACCAAGTCAGCGAGCCTGACCACCCGATCCCGTTAGTCGCCTTTTACGACAAGCATAGTCACCTTTTACGGCAAGCATGGGTTGCTGAAGACCAATTCTACCCCGGACTCTTCACGGGTCATCTGTGAACGGGGTCTCCCACCTGTACGGCTCATTTCTCCACGACTATATACAATAACACGTTCTCCTTCGCCTACAGTCAGATAATTACCACCGATTTCAGGTTTCGAAAACGCACGAGTGATCAATTAGTTATGGGGCGGTGGGGTAGCCTTGTGGTTGAAGCGTTCGCTCGTCACGCCGATGTGTTGGTTCAATTCTCCACATGGGTATAGTTTGTGAAACCCATTTCTGGTTTCTCCAACCGTGATGTTGCTGGAATATTGCCCAAAGTGGCGTAAAAACATACTCAATCACTTACTCGATTAGTATATTCATTACGACTCTCAGTAGCCATTTTCCCGAATGACACGAGTGATCAGCATTGTTAACCGTGCAGATTTAACAAATGATAATCAACATGGTTGAACTGACCCCTCTCCAGTTCCAGTGCAGATGTAAACAATAACATAAATGAACAGACCCCCTGTCCAGATTATACGCCTAGGGCCAGCTACCACAAAGACAGGGTGACCGACAGAGCATTCGGAATGTTTACACTACGGTGGGAATATTTACACTGCAATATACTGTCCCCCGGTCTTTAAGTTTAGTGGCTGTATATATGTATACCCCTCACCCAGCCCCCACCCTCGGGCTCCGGTGGTAGGCTATACTCAGTACATACGCTGCCTGGAAGATTGAGGCCGCGATATATACATACCTAAGTTCCACCTGTTTAAACAGACCCGGCCAGCTGTTGCTGCAGACTCATATCCTCGTCGGTTGTGATCATAAATTAATAGCTTGCCCAGACGGGGACTTTTATGTTGGCAATAAACTAATGTCGGTGTCACATACAGCGTGATGCATATTTCCTTTCAAGTTAGGAAACAGTTTTATTATTATTCGACACAGAAGTCACATTTAAATGTATTGGAGATGATTTCACAATATTGTACGACGCTTCAAGCACAATGGCATTTGCTTGAGTTATAGTAAGCTTTGGGGTTTTGTTTGGATATTCAGATATTTCTTCAGCTACAGACGCAAAACCAGGCATATTTTTTAATTAAAACTAGGAGCCTAAATATTCTTTTAGGAAACACCTTGCAACAATGAATATTCGTGGCAGAGAATGTCTTTTTTCCAACAGAATATAATAATATTTTTATTTTATTTTATTTTTGTTAAATTTTCAAGCATTTTCTAAGGGCGGTCGGGTAGCCAAGTGGTTAAAGCGTTCGATCGTCACGCCGAAGGCCCGAGTTCGACTCCCGACATGGGTACAATGTGTGAAGCCCATTTCCGGTGTCCCCCGCCGTGATATTCGTGGAATATTGCTAAAAGCTGCGTAAAACCGAACTCGCTCACTCACGCAAGCATTTTCTGGGACAGTAAATGTTCTAATAAAAAATCCCTCTGAATATCAGATGCTCGGTCCCTTACCATCTTTCCGAGAGGCTCTTTACCAAATTACAGAAGTACCTAACATACAGGAGTAGGATTACTGCCTCCTAGGGATAATATTGACAAAGGGTATCGATTACGAGACCGTAGCATACTTGAGTGAGTGAGTACGTTTGGTTAACGTCGCTTTGAACAGTATTCAAGTTATATCACAGCGTGTCAGCTTAATGTGGGAGGAAAGCCCGAAGTGATGCAGGTCTCAGACGTTTATCACTTTCGTGAAATCCAGGACAAACCTAGAAACATAATCAGGGCGAACCGGGATTCGAACCAACGATCATATATTTGCGGGCATGTTTGGCGACTGGGCCACTAGTGCCCCGTAGAATACTTGAGCGTAGAATACCAGTGTATCGACCAGGAGGAAGAATAGTACAGTGTAGAATACTACAGTTTAGAGTCGTGCTGTGGTCTTTGTAACAACACCGTTTTAGAAGCATTTTGGTATTGATTACAGTACATGTCTGTCGCCAAACTATTATTGATCTAGACTTGAGGAAGTTAAGTTAATGTCGGTTTTATGGTGCTAGCACACGCAGATACCAGTGTAACACGAATCCACCTCTCAGACACAGTATACTGACTGAGAGCCGACCAGTCCTAGTTTAAGCCTCTCTATGCTGAGCGCCAGGCATGGTAACAACAAATACCATCTTTTAACGTCTTTTGATATGACGCGGGCGGGGATCGAATCACTTACCTTCCGCTGTCGGGGAAACGTTCGATCCACGAGAAAAACAGTAAGGAGATATAATGTCTGGAGTATATGGCATGGTGTCATCTATGCTGTCTTTCTCCCTACAGCTGCTGTGTTGCGGGTTAAGCAACGACGACAAAGGCTACCTGGACTGGAACCTGAACGTCTACTTCAACTGCACCGACAGCAACAAAAGTCCAGAGAGTTGCGCCGTCCCCTTCTCCTGCTGTAACATCAAATCGGTGAGACTCATCCTTTAGTGTCGCCATGTTGTTTTAAGCCGCACGTTGCAAATATTCGAGCCCTAGGACGGCAGCCTGAAGCTAGCATGCTCCAGTCTGAATCAAACAATGTTGAGATTGATATTATGTTGTTTGTTGAAAACATGTTGTCACGAGTACACAATGGAGAAGGCACAGCTTGAGTTTTGCGTAATGATTACATCTTCCCAAGGCAAGTGAGTTAACAGACTATAAAAGTCCAGTTTCCACCCTTGCCGAACTACGCTGATATTATGGAGTGACATTTGGCTGGACTAACGAGTCTATGCATAGTCCAATCAAAATCACGAAACGAAATCGAAATCCGGTTCGTAAACTGTCATGCAGATTTCGGTCAATAGCAGGATTTGCAAAGCATGTGCACCGCCAACTCGTTGTCAACAGATATTTTCAAAATCTTTTCATGTTTGTAATTAATGTGCTCACATGATTTGATGCATTTCGCGATGTAAGACCCGTTTTATCACAATAAAGATCTTGATTGTCGAGCTGATCGTCCTGACTTGGCGCCACCATTTTGTTTGAAGCAAATGCAAGTGGTATGAGTCTGATTGGTCCATTGGAGAGGGCTTAGAACGGATGTAACTGGTAATAGCCACTGGTGGCGCAACGATCGAGCCCAGGAATTCCAGGCTATTTCGGCGAGGGTGGAAACTTGACTTTTAAAGTCAGTTAACTCTCTTGCCTCGGGAAGATGAATGATTATGACCATGATTGGACCAGTCCATGTAACGTGCCTATGTGGCGCTTTGGTGGATGCACATATACAGTTCATCTGTGGATGCGTCAGTCTTGAAAGTCGTGTCCCACCCCTTTTTTTTTATTTTATCACACAAACGTTGAATTTTTGTTGTTGTTGGTTTTTTAACGCCGCACTGAGCAATATTCCAGCTGTATGACGGCGGTCTGTAAATAATCTGGACCAGACAATCCAGCGATTAACATAGTGAACATCGATCCACGCTATTGGAAAACGATGACATGCATCAACCAGGGTATGAAACTCCCAAAAATTTCAGTCAGACCACAGGACTGGCTAGCTGAAATACTTGCCAGCCCTGACCAAAACCTGCCTGCCCACTATAATCATATGTTTCTCAGGATAATTTAATTAAAAATATGAAAACTGATTGCTTGTAGCATAAGCGCATCGCTAAATGTTAGGTTGTCTAAAAGCTAACGGGGTTTCTTTTTGGTTACATTTTATCATTCATCTTTACATGTGAATTAATGCTTATCATCGGGAAATATTTAGAATATTTTTACATATGAAATATAACCCGACCGTCGAGCAGGGGGATTTGAAAATCTGACAGCCCGAGTTGAAATCAACCCGTCTCGGACGGTCGGGCAGGCAGGTATTTCGAACACTGCATCAACCGTGTCAGCGAGTCTGACCCCACTATGCATAAAGTCCCTTCTTACGACCAGCATAGGTTGTGGGAACTCTTTCTAACTTGGAATCCCTTCGGGGTCGTAGTCAGGTTGTAACCTTGCTGCGTCAACTGCATCAAACCACATTTGATCTCCATAGAAAACGATAACAATTAACAGTGAATGTCTGCAACTGTTAGTAACTATGCAACTAAATAGTTATTCACTTGTCATCAGCCAGATCAGTGAGCAAGCTGAGTAGACTTTAGAAATGCAGGCGTGTTGTCGTGAAAAGCCCACGGATGCATACAACTGTGGTATTTGTATCTTTCAGGGCGATAAAATCAACATTTTGTGCGGTGGTGGAGCCCTAAAAGAACAAGATGTAAGTATTTCTGTTAAGTGTGACAAGAATACGAGTGCGGCCTAATTTTAGTCCATGTCGTGGTCGCAACTGGCTGTGATGATCAAGCATTCGCAAACTGGAACATAAGAAGCGTCAAAAATCTCCACAATCGATACTGGAAGAATTCCCAGTAAATGTAACGAAAATATTTGAAACGAGGTTACAAAATGAAGCCGGATTGTTAGAAGGCTGACATCTGGTTGTCCCAAGAACCCACGCTTCCTTCGCTTTGATTGGGCGACCATGGCGACTCTGGATGTCGAGGTCAGATTTTGACGGTATCCAATCGTAGTACCAGATAAGATTTTGATTCGATTGTATGATCTAAAACGTCAAGCAATAGTGCAGTATGTTTTCTAATCCTGATAAACGAAATCTTAGTCGTTATTTTTGTGTCGCAATATAGCTAAGTACAAGTAGTACAACATGAATCTAAACGGACGCTACTTCGTGATAAATACCAGTGTAACTCAAGAACACCGTTAGACTAACGGCGGCAGCTGATCATAGCCACCTGTTGTATATTTCATGTTTGAATATGTCCATTGCAGGCATCGGCACAGCTGACGTCCCGGATATACACGCAGGGATGTTTGAAGGGGGTCCAGACATTCCTGGATGGATCGGCGCTCATCATAGGGGGAGTTTGTATAGGAATTCTGTTACCTCAGGTGAGTTCTTATCATCATCACCATCATCATCATCATCATCATCCAGTGGGCGTTGGGTTAGCCTTGTGGTTAAAGCGTTCGCTCGTCACACCGAAGACCCTGGTTCGATTCCACATCATCATCATCATCATCATCATCATCATCCAGTTGGTGGTGGGGTAGCCTGGCGGTTAAAGCGTTCGCTCGTCACGCCGAAGACCCGGGTTCGATTCCACATCATCCCCATCATCATCATCATCATCATCCAGTGGGCGGTGGGGTAGCCTTGTGGTCAAAGCGTTCGCTCGTCACGCCGAAGACCCGGGTTCGATAAAACATATGGGTACAATGTGTGAAACCCTTTTCTGGTGTCCCCCGCCGTGATATTGCTGGAATATTGCTAAAAGCGGCGTAAAACCAAACTCACTCACCCACTCAGTTTATCATCGCTAAGCAACATCAGTGCTATAGAAACGGAAAAGTAATGGTAGTGGGTGAGTGAATATGGTTTTACTCGCTATGCAGAGTTGCGTCCCTTTCGCTGTGCCAAAAGCCAATGATCATGAGTTCGAATCCCGATTATGTTTCTAGGTGTGTCAGCACCAAACCCGTGTTCGTGGGTGTCACCAACTTGGTAAACGTCTGAGACATTAAGCTGACACTCCGTGATGTAATTGAAATAATGTTCAGAGGAGTTGAACCCAACTCACTCACTCACTCATGACATTCAATACATTCGCTCTACCTTCCAGGCGCTGTTCGTGTGTCTCGCGCGGATGCTGAAAGATCAAATCTTGGAACAAAGATCGAAATGGGCAAGGTCATGAGGAGAACTGATCTTGCAATAATTCCGGATGATTCTTCTTGTGGTGTCGTCAAAGACAGAATTATTGAATATGCAAAATCATTATGATTGCAATACGACTTGCAGCTCAAGTGAACGTTGACTTTCATACCATATTCGGAGTTGTGATAATATATTTTAGGGATTTTCCCACCGTATTTCTTGTGCAAAGTATTTTCACGAATCTTTATTGCTGCCGTTTGAGATCTCTAAATGTAAATGTTTGTACATAAAATAATTTCTATAAGTGAATTGGATATTTAGTCTTTCATTATATTCAAGTAACCATGGAAACGTACAGAAAGCGATATATAGTTACTTTCGTGATACAACCAAACATTTAATGCCTTCACAAAGTCACAATTGACGTCAAACGGGACTGAGTTTACTTCAACTTAGTTATCTTCAACGGTACGTTTAATTGTGGTAGGTGCACACAATGCATATCATCTACCCGACAGCAAACAGGAAGCACTGTTTTGAAATAAAAGTTCTTGTATTTTCTGCCGGGTATATTTCATTCTAGTTTTTGGTTCTGAATGTATTATAAACATCTATTGGTTAACCTTCACGAAACAATGATTCAAAAGTATTTGTTTTGTTGCCGTTCTATTCCATTATTTAAGAGTTTGTACATTTTAATTTCATAAAAAATAATATTGGAAATCGGTCTAGTCTAACCGAGTATTAAGCTTGTGGGGTCGTGATTTTCGATTGACAAGTCACATTGGTCCCATAAGTTAAATATTGTTGACGCTTTATGACTTTCAGTCCATCTATTCTTCCAACGATTTTATTTAAATGACCACACGTGCTCATCGGTTCACCAAAGTGGTAAACGTCTGGGACCTGCATCACTTCGGGCTTTCCTCCCATATTAAGCAGTCACGCCGTGATATAACTGGAATACTGATCAAAGCGGCATTAAACCAAACTCGATCACATTATGACCACATGTTGGTTTCCGTACTCCAGCAAACAACGTTTCCGTACGTCATGGGGTGACGTCTTTTAAGTAACAATTTAATAGTTGGAATGACTCATTAACCCCCTGGATGCCACAGGGACATATAATATATATGTTCCTCTTTAATCTTCGTTTTGAAGTGGAACAAAATTAAAAATAAATTCACCGACAAAAGAAAATCGAACACCATACATATTGGTTAATGTATGAAGAATTCCTCATATTTAAGAGATATTAGATTGGTTCGACGCAGAAACGAACATACTGGTATGTTGCGTTAACCGACGCTCATGAACGCATCACATGTGACGTCAAAGATCCCTGACTCGAGATGCACCATATGTCTCGTGCAGGATTAACGTGTAAAATTGGAAATCACGTGCAGCATATCGTGATAAGAACGACGACACTGTGGTAACACCTGACTTATTGTTTGTTTTGTTATTAAGTGGTGCACATTGGAAACATCTCTTCTTAACGTACACACTTCTCTGTATGTTTCTATGGTTCGCGTTTCTTTTGGCGGTGAGTATATATCATGCAGGCTAATTTAACACCAATTGATAGGATATTGAATAGTCAACATCTCTGTGTCATTTTTACAGTTAGAGGTAGGCCAAGTGCAAATCTGCTTTTCAGAACTTGAATATGCGTCTGAAAAAACTCGATATTCACGCGGTTAGGGCAGACAAATATATAAATTCTTAAAAACAATCTTGCATTGTTTGAACGTTTGTTGTCATGATCCTGAATAGTCTCCCTTTGTCTGAATTGTCTCCCTTTGTTGTGTACGCACATAGCGGGCCAGCACACAGCTTCAAGGCTCTTCTGTCAGTAACTGTTTATTTTTATTTAATTCATGTGACACAACACAAATAATTAAACCATAATGTTTAGTATGACCGACACAGGGAGTAACCTTTCTGCGCCAGATCATCAAAGAATGTTTTGACGATCACCCATGATGCGTTCCTTGATCACCCGACAGACTGACACTTATTCAATAAAATATGGTATCGGTGTTATTTATTCAGGAACGTCGAATTCCAGACTATAATTAATTATTCTACAGTTACAAAGTGTGTTGTTTGGAATTACGAGGTTGATATCTGTAACAACCTGGACATAACGTCCTACCAGACTGTACATTTTTTTCACATTTGAAGCAATAAATATATTTTTGTAAACAACATTTTCATTTTTATTCATCTGAAAATTAACACCATATCAACAAGCTAATACTGGTGTATAGAGAACAGATTAAATGTGCCTTCCTTACAACAACAGTATGTCCTTCTGATCCCGACGCTCATGCTATCGTCCACTGGGTTTGGGCTTCTCGTCGAGCTGTGTATCAAAGGTGTGAGGATCACTTGAGGATGTGTGAAAATGTTTGTTGAGAGCCAGACATATTTGTGAAAGAAAAGAATCTGTTCCCGCAAGTGCTGGGGAAAATAATTTGTCCTCGGGTTATACACAGATTCCACCTCTCATACTATTTGGATTTGCTTCAAACAAAATTGCGGCGCCCAGTCAAGTCGATCTGATCTATAATCAATATCTTTATTGTAAAAAAATAGGTCTTACCTCGTGAAATACCTGAACACCTTGAGCACATTGATTTAAAACATGAAAAAATTGGAAAATAATGTGTCGACCCCCAGTTGACGGTACACATGTTCTGCAAACCGAATGTCGATTTCGTTACGCGATTTTGATTTGGCTATGCATAAACTCGTTAGTCCAGCCAAACTTTAACTCCATTATTCAACCCTAGTTCGGCACGGTGGGAACTGGACTTATATAGTCAGTGAACTCCCTTACCTTGTGAAGATGGGTAAATATCAGCTCTGTGTCTAATGGTGCTGTCATCGGAAATGACTCACATGCTTATTCAATTTGCATTATATTATTACATTGTTTATAAATCCCTCGCCGCTCTATCGTTAAATTTAGAAAAATTTGTGTTATTTTTAAAGTTGTGGAACCAAGTTCAATTTCGTCAAAACATCTGACTTTTCAGCTTTGTACACCACCATTCCACATAAAAAGATTCAGGAAAATCTTCATTTCATGATCCATTGGACTTTAGGTATAATAGGAGGTGGGATGTTCTTTAAATAATGTGAGGATCTCAAAAACAGCCCATCCTTTCAGTGAGCGTCTACAACGCCATTAGTTGATGATAAGTATTTTTATTGTCCAGTGACACCCCAATACATGTATTTGCACTGAGTGAGTGAATGAGTATTGTTTTATGCCGCTTTTAGCAATAATCGAGTGATGCTATTCCAGCAGGGCAGACCAAAAGTGGGCTTCACATATGGTGCCCACATGGGGAATCGAACCCAGGTCTTCGGCGTGACGAGCTAACGCTTTTACCAATAGGCTACACACCGTCCCATTTAGAGATTGCAAGTACTGATACAAATTCACATTGGTGTTTTACATGGCCCAAAATAACAGAAGGTAAAGCAGCGATGCTAAGCGAAAACCAGTCTGCATTACGTGTAATAGGTCAACTTGGTACACAGCGACTCTGAATGACCTTATGACGTAAGTAAACTGGTTCCCCGTGGTTGTAACGCGATCAGGGTGGCCTCAACAGGAAAAGGGCCGGTTTAACTGCGGTCCGCCTGCGAGTCGTGCATGTTATTCCCAACATGAGTGATTCAGGACCTGACAGAGATATCAGCAGAAATGACAGTGAAGTGAAAGAAGGCACATTCTGGTTGGCAAGAAATGTCCTTTTGAGATATCTTGGATTTATTTACTGTAAGTGTTATGTTATGTGGAATATTTTAAATGTAAGTCTTTGTAAACACATATTCGAACAGGTTTCTGGTAGCAGACACATCGTGCAAATTGAGAACTCTCGTGGAAATGTTTATACCAATTGTCCACAAACCATTACCCTGAATACAGCCATACCATTCCTTTGTAATCATATTTTGTAAGAGTATGTGAAAACCACGAAAGGTTCGAGTGTAATGCCTTGACATTGTGTTTGCATGATGCCATGCATGACGCAACACAAGGAAACACGATAAGAGCTTATCTCTAAGTTTCTAGATCAACAGCTATCGATAACACGACTGAGCATAAATACAATGCCTAAAGAATATCAGGGGGGAGAGAGAGAGAGAGAGAGAGAGAGAGAGAGAGAGAGAGAGAGAGAGAGATATTAATTGGGGAAATGTGTCATAATCCTTTTTGTCAAAGCTGAAAAGTAAATAACACGAAATATGAGATGATCACTGAACATCAGTGCTGCCACCCTGTGTTCGCGAATGGGCAAGCACAATCACCAGGAGAGAGAGAGAGAGAGAGAGAGAGAGAGAGAGAGAGAGAGAGAGAGAGAGAGATTGGGAAAATGTGTCATAATCCTTTTTGAAGTTCGAGGTCACTTTGTCGAAGCTGAAAAGTAAATAACACGAAATATGAGATGATCACTGAACATCAGTGCTGCCACCCTGTGTTCGCGAATGGGCAAGCACAATCACCAGGAGAGAGAGAGAGAGAGAGAGAGAGAGAGAGAGAGAGAGAGAGAGAGAGAGGGGGGGTATTGGGAAAATGTGTCATAATCCTTTTTGAAGTTCGAGGTCACTTTGTCGAAGCTGAAAAGTAAATAACACGAAATATGAGATGAGCACAGTATGGCTACACTATTGTAAGGCGCAGTGGAAAATGTTTCGATCGTCGCGCCACCAGTGGCGATTGCTAGTTATGTCCCTTTCATGTCTCTCCTATTGACCAATCAGATTCCACAAAATGGCGGCGCCCAGTCAAGACGATCTGATCTATAATCCAAATCTTTATTGTAAAAAAATAGGTCTTACCTCGCGAAGTACCTGAACACCTTCAGCACATTGATTTAAAGCATGAAAAAATTAGAAAACATGTGTCGACCCCCAGTTGACGGTACACATGTTCTGCAAGCCGAATGTCGATTTCGTTACGCGATTTTGATTGGGCTATGCATAAACTCGTTAGTCCAGCCAAACTTTAACTCCATTATTCAACCCTAGTTCGGCACGGTGGGAACTGGACTTATATAGTCAGTGAACTCCCTTACCTTGTGAAGATGGGTAAATATCAGCTCTGTGTCTAATGGTGTTGTCATCGGAAATGACTCGCATGCAAATTCAATTTGCATTATATTATTACATTGTATATAAATCCCTCGCCGCTCTATCGTTAAATTTAGAAAAAAATTGTGTAATTTTTAAAGTTGTGGAACCAAGTTCAATTTCATCAAAACATCTGACTTTTCAGCTTTGTACACCACCATTCCACATAAAAAGATTCAGGAAAATCTTCATTTCATGATCCATTGGACTTTAGGTATAGTTAGTTACACCTCTGTCTTCAAAGATTCATAATCATTTGTCAAAATTTTTCTAACAAAACAAAGCGAAGTGCTGGATTCTCACACAGATCTATGTATAAGATGGGCATAGGACATTCAAGCAAGAAGTAAGCATCCACACGGGCACCAATTGTGCTTCCCTGTGTGCTGATCTGTTGCTTGCGTCAAGATTCATAGTGACAACTATCCCCAAGACGGTTTCACAATAGGGATGACTTCAACTTTTCCTTTATGTCGAGCAACATTCCAGCAGTTCCTGCAATTGGTGCTTACATTTCACAACTCTTCACGACTCTTGTTCAAAAGGTAGTTGATCAGGGTTACAACATTCAAGGCCTAAAGCCTTCAAACCGTTTTATGTTAGACATATGGAGGACATTTCCAAATTTGACCAAAATGATGTCCGATGCAATTCCCTATTTTGACTTGTACCATATGTTTATCGGTATTTGCAGTAAAGGTGAAAATGACTAGGAAGAAAGGAGATAATAACAAACACATTAAACGATTTTTTCCGAGGAAGGTGTCAGATTATCCTCAAGTTTGAAGATCCAGATGAAGGGTTAGACAATTCCAAAGCAAGGCAGCAACTGGATAGGGCATTGGATCTCTCAATTCATATGTCCGGCTATCCACTCAGAGGCCTCGCTGGTCCATCTTCCGATCAAGCTAAGAGTACAACAAGCCATCGTTGATGTGAAGAACAGAAGTTCTTAATGTAGTCGATTCTAGTTCATTGTACCTAGATATAACAAATTCAGATAGCACAAGGAAATATAGGGAACATGAAGGTCTTTAGATTTCACTGGGGTCCCATTTCCAGTCAGTTGTGGGATATACCTAGGTTTGAAAGTCCTGAAATATACCTAGGTTTAAAAGTCATGGAATATACCTAGGTTTGAAAATCATTGGATATACCTAGGTTTAAAAGTCATGGGATATACCTAGGTTTAGAGTCAAGGGATACACCTAGGATTAAAAGTCATGGAATATACCTAGGTTTGCAAGTCATGGGATATACCTAGGTTTAAAAGTCATGGGATATACCTAGGTTTAGAGTCATGGGATATACCTAGGTTTGCAAGTCATGGGATATACCAAGGTTTTAAAGTCATTTGATATATCTGGGTTCAAAAATCATGGTATGTACCTAGGTTTGAAAGTCATGGGATATACCTAGGTTTGAAAGTCATGGGATATACCTAGGTTTAAAAGTCATGGGATATACCTAGGTTTGAAAATCATTGGATATACCTAGGTTTAAAAGTCATGGGATATACCTAGGTTTAGAGTCAAGGGATACACCTAGGATTAAAAGTCATGGAATATACCTAGGTTTGCAAGTCATGGGATATACCTAGGTTTAAAAGTCATGGGATATACCTAGGTTTAGAGTCATGGGATATACCTAGGTTTGAAAGTCATGGGATATACCAAGGTTTTAAAGTCATTTGATATATCTGGGTTCACAAATCATGGTATGTACCTAGGTTTGAAAGTCATGGGATATACCTAGGTTTGAAAGTCATGGGATATACCTAGGTTTAAAAGTCATGGGATATACCTAGGTTTGAAAATCATTGGATATACCTAGGTTTAAAAGTCATGGGATATACCTAGGTTTAGAGTCAAGGGATACACCTAGGATTAAAAGTCATGGAATATACCTAGGTTTGCAAGTCATGGGATATACCTAGGTTTAAAAGTCATGGGATATACCTAGGCTTAAAAGTCATTTGATATACCTAGGCTTCAAAGTCATGGGATATACCTAGGTTTAGAGTCAAGGGATACACCTAGGATTAAAAGTCATGGAATATACCTAGGTTTGCAAGTCATGGGATATACCTAGGTTTAAAAGTCATGGGATATACCTAGGCTTAAAAGTCATTTGATATACCTAGGCTTCAAAGTCATGGGATATACCTAGGTTTGCAAGTCATGGGATATACCTTGGGTTAAAAGTTATTGGATATACCTAGGTTTGAAAGTCATGGGATAGAACTAGGTTTGAAAGTCATGGGATATACCTAGGTTTAAAAGTCATGGGATATACCTATGTCGAAAGTCATGGGATATACCTAGGTTTTGAAGTCATGAGGTATACCTAGGTTTGAAAGTCATGGGATATACATTGGTTTGTAAGTCCGATGAACATTTTTGCTATGGGAAGAAATATATACTCCTAAAAATAAAAAGTTTTAACGCATATGTGTTTTTCAAGAAATTCATTCTGTGATTTCTACACGGATTTAAAAGGGATTCATGGGACATGTGTGTGTTTGGAAGTTTACAAAGTGAAACAGACTTCCTCAAACGTTGACGGAGAAGTCTTTGTTGGTCACAATAACGTTACAATCTCAAGCACTGTAACTGTAAGCCTTGTATCGTGTGTGTCCACTATCAGCCTCAATGAATGCACGAGAACTCTTGTTCGAAATCTGAACAGGACTTTATATGAAGTCCGTTCTTCAAAACCAATTTTCGTTTATATATATGTTTGACGTTTGGCGTCTACTTTTGCAGTTTGGGCATTTCTCATTGCCTTGCATCAGAACAAACGGTTGTTTGGAAAAGAAGGCTTTCTCCCAAACAATGCCAGTGCAGATCTTGGATACATCATCAACAGACTTGCAAACGCAGATCGAGAGGGTGTTATTAACGTTCCAAAAATCGTCTACTGGTTTTTCAAGGACAACAAGCAAGATGAGAATACTCTTGTTTTTATCACGCATGTCGGCTTGGCTCTGTCTCTGTCCCTCATCATTAGAGGAGCAGCAAATTGGGTTTTGATGTTGTGTCTGTGGACCATATACCATTTACTTGTTGACGCCGGACTGCAGTGGTAGGTAGATTTGTTTATATTAGATCTGTAGCTTCGCATTGACAAATACTTTATTGTTTAGATTAGAATTATTTTGTAAACCCTTATTGCAAAAAAATGCCTCTTGATAAAACTTTACATTGAAATATTCGCTTTGAGACTTTCAACAGTATGTATACTAAATCCCCAGTAAATAATCGTGTTTTGTTTATGTTGTAATCTTTATCACATGATTCGTTTATCTTTTATCATAGTGTTGTGTCTGTATTGTAACCAATCTTTAAGCTGATCCATAACCAACGTTATTGTACTTTCTTTTGTAGGTATAGCTTTGGTAAGTTGATTTGTTTCTTCGTATAATTTACCAGTTTATATATTTCTAGTTCAGTTGTTTGCTTAACAAAGAAACCAGTCGAATTCAATATGACAAACAATACTAAATAGTTTTGAAACTATTGGGATAGTACACGTGGTTTTAACCTGCATCAGATCTCATGTTATGAATGATCATAACTGATTGTAAAACGTCCGTGTACTGCTTTTGTCCGCTCTTTGTATCATGCCTTGGGCATTAATTAATGACATTGTCTTCCCTTAGGTTGGGAGTTTCAGCTTCTAGAGACTGGATTCCTGGCTACATTCCTGTGCCCTGTGTGGAGCCTGAGACAACCACCGACATCTCGCGCTGTCATCCGGGGGTTCAAATGGATGTTTTTCCGCATAATGTGGTTTTTGGTTTGTATAACATTTCATTATTGCTAAGGAAATAGTAAAATAGAAGAGAACATCCTGTGTTTGTTGTGTCTCTGTCTGTCTGTCTGTCTGTCTGTCTGTGTCTAACATTATAGGCAGTACTTATTGTTTATAGCTGTTAGACACAAGTATTACATTGATTCTTGGTCATCATGTTTTTGTTTTTGTTATAGACTTACGACAAATTCCGGAGAGATCTTGTTATTTGCTCTACATATTTCACTTGCATGAATTATCATTATCAGGTAACTACAAAGCTGTGAATATAAAACGTGAACGCAGAGAAGAACATGTCTCGATTCTTCCCTGAAACAGATTCCATAATGCATAGGTCGTAAAAGGCTAATTATCGGTGAACATTATGTAAAAGGATCACTGAAAATCAGTGATGACACCAGGTGTTCACGAAAAGTGTATGCATGTCCTGTCATACCAGTAGCACCGGCAGCCATGAATAATAAATAAAGATATTTTGCATGACAAGGCAAATTCATATTACTACTCAACTACTCATGTGGCTACTAATGGTGTAGCCATGCAATCTGTGTTATAGTTTAACCAAGTTCAATGACAACTACGTTCATCATCAAAATAATGTATTAACTTACAAAATGTAATGACAGATGATAAGAACTATATGTAAAGTTACATTCCCCACAGACCAGGCCATTGAGTGACAACAGTGACAGTCGAGAGATGAGGCTGAGCCAGCTTGCTATCTACCATGTGTTTGCTCCATGCTTCCTGATATTGGGGCGCAGAATGACCATCATTGCAGGAGCAATAGGCATATATTCTCAGGTATGTCCACCAGATTAACACTGAAAGTCCAACAGACAATGTCTTATGTGTGTCCACCAGTGTATGTCTCATGTGTGTCAACCAGTGTATGTCTCAGGCATGTCCGCCAGTGTATGTCTCAGGCATGCCCACCAGTGTATGTCTCAGGCATGTCCACCAGTGTATGTCTCAGGCATGCCCACCAGTGTATGTCTCATGTGTGTCCACCAGTGTATGTCTCAGGCATGTCCAGCAGTGTATGTCTCATGTGTGTCCACCAGTATATGTCTCATGTGTGTCAACCAGTGTATGTCTCACGTGTGTCCACCAGTGTATGTCTCAGGCATGTCCACCAGTGTATGTCTCAGGCATGTTCACCTGTGTATGTCTCACATGTGTCCACCAGTGTATGTCTCAGGCATGTCCACCAGTATATGTCTCAATCATGTCAAACAGTATATATCGGTCTGTGACATGTTCACCAGTATATATCGGTCTGTAGTATGGTCACCAGTATATATCAGTCTGTGACATGTTCACCAGTATAATACATCGGTCTGTAATATGGTCACCAGTATATACCGGTCTGTGACATCTTCACCAGTATATCTCGGTCTGTAATATGGTCACCAGTATATATCGGTCTGTAATATGGTCACCAGTATATATCGGTCTTTGACATGTTCACCAGTATATCTCGGTCTGTAATATGGTCACCAGTATATATCGGTCTGTAATATGGTCACCAGTATATCTCGGTCTGTAATATGGTCACCAACATATATCGATCTGTAATATGGTCACCAGTATATATCGGTCTGTAATATGGTCACCAGGATATATCGGTCTGTAATATGGTCACCAGCATATACCGGTCTATGATATGTTATATATTCAGGTTGTTAACGCCTTTTCAATAGAAATCTCAGAAGCACGGTACGGTAGGGCACGGTAGGTATAAGGCATCGTAATTCGCTGTGAGTTGCGACCCTTGGGCACGTTAGAAACGTATGATCCCGGTTCGCTCTGATTATGTTTCTAGGTGTATGTAACAGTACCATACCCGTGCTCTCGGGTTTCACCAAAATGGCCCCTGGGCGTCTGAAGCCTGCATCACTTCGGGCTTTCCTCCAAAATTAAGTCGTGATATAACTGGAATTCTGGTCAAAACGACCCGTGAAGATCCGGGGTAGAATAGGTCTTCAGCAACCCATGCTTGCCGTAAAAGGCAACTGTGCTTGTCGTAAGAGGCGACTAACGGGATCGGGTGGTCATGCTCGCTGACTTTGTTGAAGCATGTCATCGGAATATTGCTGAGTGCGGCGTTAAACAACAGACAAACAAACAAATCTGTTGAAAACGGCGTTTAACCCAATTCATTCACTCACTCTTTATTTGTTTCCATTGCACAGGTTTCGTTAATTTACAGTGGAGACCTGAGTCTGTTCAACTGGTTAAACATTGTTCCCTGTTTGGCATGTTTTGATGATCGGAGTGTAAGTTGGCTGCTGCCCGGGCGTTTGAGGAGGCAGATAGCCTACAAGCAAGAGCTCAGGCAGACAGAGGGTAAGGATTTTGTCAGTAATTTCCTTATTGTCTATCAATAGTCTATTTTTTTGTTTCCTGTTGCATTGAATAATGTGCATTAACTCAGTCGCATATGTTGGTGATTGTTTCAGGTCTTAAAACGTTCAACCTCTGTTTGGGACTCTTCATTGCCTTGCGGGGTATTCAAGTTTTAATCAGACTAAATGAAGATATGCATTTGATGAACGAAAAAAAACAATGAGTAGCTACTGACTTAACCCTTTAACTCAAGCTTCATATATTCATCCAAGTGTATAAGTATTTGTATGTGTCACAACTATACAGAGGACCCTACAGCTGTTTCCTGTGGTAGTAGTGCCAGGAACTAGCTGGAACTCTTTTACTGGATCTTCGTAAATGAACAAGAGTTTGTGACTTTAAGAATGTAAGAAGCAGATAGAAAGAATCAAATGTTGTATATTTTCTGTGAGCTGTGGGAAACGAATATCCAAATGTGACGCCCCAAGCACAGATACATTGCACGGAGCATATGATCAATTGAACTTCCATATTAGATGATAAGACAGCGGTTAATTAAGTGTGACTTCTCTGGATTGTAAATCAACAGGATAGTTGTCGTTGTTCATTAGTACTTATTGTTTTGTTTGTTCCGTCACATGAAAACGACCAAATACATCCCTTTCGTTACGACGGTTGGCTGGAATGTTCTGAGCCAAATTACAAAGGGCGTATAGTACACCCCTAACAGTTTGCATGTATAAGTATAGTGGACTCAAATTCGGATATCCGTGAAAATCGGACCTTTTCTCCGGTCGCCTCAGTTCCTCAATACATTATCATTTCTCACACTGATCTACAATTCTCTCATTCGGATTTTTACACTTCGGACGAGGGACTAAAATTTCGGTCTCAACAACCAATTTACTATTGAAAAGAAGCTGTCTGAATCAGACTGGACCAGACCGGACCGGACCGGACCGGATGTTCTCTCACTTTGAACTAAACTCAGTCACTGTCAGATAAAACATCAATGCTAATCCTGCATGTAATCCTATTGTTGTCCGCTTCGTTAATAGAATTTACTCACCTGTTAATGAGAAACTCTTAATTCTTAGATTAACTCAGTGTCGTTAGCATGTCCATAATAATGGTAAACAATATTTTCCATGTCAACTTTATAGGGGATAATGTTCCTTCCTTTGGCACTGTTATGAATTGGACGCGAAGCTCAACGGGAAGAGAGAGCCTCGAAGATGATCCAAGATCAGTAAGACCTTCAAGTGCCTCCACTACGGAACATGTTTATAAAATACATGACATGATAATGGATGATCGACAGACTCACCATACGTCACGAAGCCAATATAGTAGAAATCTCTCAAGAGAGAGTTAATTCTGAGGAATAAACTGGGCATGACAAAGGTTTCAACGCACTGGACTCCAAGACTCAGAAACAATACCAGAAACGCTCCAGGTTCATCATATGTAGTGAGAATCTAAGTTTTCAAGCAGACCCTGCTGAATTATTGAGTGATTTGTAACTGTCGATGATCTTTGGGTTGAGCACTATCAGACAGGCTAAACAAGAGTCAAAGCAGCGGAAACATCAAAGGAAACATTCCAAAAGAATCCTACTGGTAGTCTACCTCCTGAAATGCCAGACCATCCATGGCCAATATGCTAATCTGCTTATGGGGCTACTGCATGAGAACATCAAGGCTATGCTTGACCTGCAACTATAAGTTTATTGTTCCACCAGGACACTTTACATCCCCATTACTTTCACCAGATTTTCCACAGTAATATATGATAATTCCACCTCTTCCACAACTGGAAGAAAGAACAGCCATATACCAACTGTATGACGGAGACCTGTTAACAATCGAGCCTGGACCAGACAATCCGGTGATTGTTACTGTGAGCAACGATCAACGCAGTCGGGGTACGTCGTCACATAACGGACCGAACTAAGCCTCATAACCCGATCCTTGTAATCACCCCTTACAACCAGCATAGGAGACCCACGAGATGTATGTCTACAGTGTCACATACAGAAATATCGACCAAACATATCCTACGACCATTGATATCACATACAGAGATAACGATAAAAACATTAACAACGACCATTGATAACACATACTGAGATGACGATAAAAACATTTACAACAACCATTGATATCGCATACAGAGATAACGACCAAAACATATATCCAACGACCATTGATATCACATAAAGAGATAACGATAAAAACATATATCCAACGACCATTGATATCACATACAGAGACAACCAACGATTAAAACATATACAACCACTATTGATATCGCATACAGAGATAACGACCCAAATATAGCCAACGACCATTGATATCACATACAGATATAACGATAAAAACATCTCCAACGACCATTGATATCACATACAGAGATAAAGACCAAAACATATCCAACGACCTTTTATATCACATACAGAGATAACGATAATATATACTGAACCGCAAAAGAAACGTCACCCCAAGTAACATTGAATGAAAAGTTGTCATTTAAATATCTGGGTATTTTGTCAAAGTTTCTAAAATTTAACATTACCTTGTCCGGAAAAATGAAATTTGATGAGAAGAAAACAAAGCAGATGACCATAAAACCGATCGCCCAAACGCATCACGGCAACGGTCATGGTAACCCGATGCACGTGAGTTCCGTGCAAATTGAAATACACCTGCGTTCCCCCATTTCTTGCCCTATAACCCCCCCCCCCCCCCTCCCTCCCCCCCTCCCCCCCGATCTGATACCAGTCATTCGTTATTGAATTGCTACAACATGCCAAGATTGACAAGAAATCAGCGTCACCTAGCCCTAACACTACAGATGACTGACCACGTAGTGGAAGACCAAGGGTCACCACCCGACGTTACAGAGATAACGATTAAAACATGCCCAATGTCTCGTATATCGATATCACATGGCAAAGATAACAAAAGAACATATCGACATTTCATGTGTAAATTTATATATACTCACCGCCACACTCGCATATCATACATGTTGGTTAATATATATGAAGAATTCATATTCTAGAAATATTAGATTGATTCGACGCAGAAACGAACATACTGGAAATCTGTCTAACAGAGTATTAAGCTTGTGGAGTCGTGATTTACGATTGACAAGTCACATTGGTCCCATAAGTTCAATATTGTTCACACTTTATGTCTTTTAGTCCAACTATTCTTCCAACGATTTTATTTAAATGACCACACTTGCTCATGGGTTTCACCAAAGTGGTAAACGTCTGGGACCTGCATCACTTCGGGCTTTCCTCCTATATTAAGCTGACACGACTGGGATGTGACTGAAATACTGATCTAAGCGGCGTTAAACCCAACTCACTCACAATATGACCACATGTTCAATTCAATTCTTTATTGTATGAAAGGCCACAGTCCCATATACAGCGGAGTTACATAACATATTTCATAAGATACAAAGTCAAGGTAACAATTCACATCGTAACAAAAACACACAAAGCCAGGTGATGCTGTATTAGAGGATCCTTGTAGGACAGTAATGTAGACAATCTTATAGCATTTAAATGAGATAAAGACCACAGCGGTAAGTGCTTGTTTCTTCGATTTACGTATATAGGGCAAATAAACATAAAATAGTATTCATCTTCGACAACACTGTCACATGTTCCTTTCCTTACTCCAGCAAGCAACGTTTCCGTACGTCATGGATTGACGTCTTTTAAGTAACAATTTAACAGTTGGAATGACTCATTACCCCCCTGGATGCCACAGGGACATATAATATATATGTTCCTCTTCAACCTTCACTTTGAAGTGGAAAAAAATTCTAAATAACTCACCGACAAAAGAAACTCGAACATCATACATATTGGTTTATGTATGAAGAAGTACTCATATTTAAGAGATATTAGATTGGTTCGACGCAGAAACGGTATGTTGTGTTAACCGACGCTCATGAACGCATGACATGTGACGTCATAGATCAATGACTCGAGATGCACCATATCTCTCGTGCAGGATTAGCGTGTAAAGTTTGGAAATCACGTGCAGCATATCGTGATAAGAACGATGACACTATGGTAACACCTGACTGATTGTTAGTTTTGTTATTAAGTGGTGCACATTGGAAACATCTCTTCTTAACGTACACACTTCTCTTTATGTTTCTATGGTTCGCGTTTCTTTTGGCGGTGAGTATGTATCATGCAGGCTTATTTAACACCATTTGATAGGATATTGAATAGTCTACATCTCTGTGTCATATTACAGTTAGAGGTAGGCCAAGTGCAAATCTGCTTTTCAGAACTTGAATATGCGTCTGAAAAAACTCGACATCCACGAGGTAAGGGCAGACAAATATATAAATTCTTAAAAACAACCTTGTTTGATCGTGTGTAGTCATGGTCCTGAATAGTCTCCCTTTGTCTGATTAGTCTCCCTTTGTCTGAATAGTCTCCCTTTGTCTGAATTGTCTCCCTTTGTTGTGTACACACATGGCGGGCCAGCACACAGCTTCAAGGCTCTTCTGTCAATAAATGTTAATTTTTAGTTAATTCATGTGACACAACACAAATGATTAAACCATAATGTTTAGTATGACTGACACAGGGAGTAACCTTTCTGCGCCAGATCATCAAAGAATGTTTTGACGATCACCCATGATGCGTTCCTTGATCACCCGACAGACTGACACTTATTCAATAAAATATGGTATCGGTGTTATTTATCAAGGAACGTTGAATTCCAGACTACAATTAATTATTCTACAGTTACAAAGTGTGTTGTTTGGAATTACGAGGTTGATATCTGTAACAACCTGGACATAACGTCCTACCAGACTGTACATTTTTTTCACATTTGAAGCAATAAATATATTTTTGTAAACAACATTTTCATTTTTATTCATGTGAAAATTAACACCATATCCACAAGCTAATACTGGCGTAAAGACAACAGATTAAATGTGCCCTCCTTACAACAACAGTGTGTCCTTCTGATCCCGACGCTCATGCTATCGTCCACTGGGTTTGGGCTTCTCGTCGAGCTGTGTATCAAAGGTGTGAGGATCACTAGAGTATGTGTGAAAATGTTTGTTGAGAGCCAGACATATTTGTGAAAGAAAAGAATCTGTTCCCGGAAGTGCTGGGGAAAATAATTTGTCCTCGGGTTATACACAGAAAATAGTGTTCACAGGTAGGATGTTCTTAAAATTATAATGTGAGGATCTCAAAAACAGTGTTTGCCAATCCTTTCAGTGAGCGTCTACAACGCCATTAGTTGATGATAAGTATTTTTATGGTCCAGTGACACCCAAATACATGTATTTGCACTGAGTGAGTGAATGAGTATTGTTTTAAGCCGCTTTTAGCAATAATCCAGTGATGCTATTCCAACGGGGCAGACCAAAAGTGGGCTTCACATATGGTGCCCACATGGGGAATCGAACCCAGGTCTTCGGCGTGACGAGCTTACGCTTTTACCAATAGGCTTCACACCGTCCCATTTAGAGATTGCAAGTACTGACACAAATTCAAATTGGTGTTTTACATTGCCCAAAAGCACAGAAGGGAGAACAGCAACACTAAGCGAAAACTAGTCTGCAGTTACGTGTAATAGGTCAACTTGGTACACATCGACTCTGAATGACCTTATGACGTAAGTAAACTGGTTCCCCGTGGTTGTTGCGCGATCAGGGTGGCCTCAACAGGAAAAGGGCCGGTTTAACTGCGGTCCGCCTGCGAGTCGTGCATTTTATTCCCAACATGAGTGATTCAGGACCTGACAGAGATATCAGCAGAAATGACAGTGAAGTGAAAGAAGGCACATTCTGGTTGGCAAGAAATGTTCTTTTGAGATGTCTTGGATTAATTTACTGTAAGTGTGAAGTTATATGGAATAACTTAAATGTAAGTCTTTGTAAACACATATCCGAACAGGTTTCTGATAGCAGACATCGTGCAAATTGAGAACTCTCGCGGAAATGTTTATAATGTTACAAACCATTTACCCGAATACAGCCATACTTTTTCTTTGGAATTCTATTTTGTTAGAGTTATGATAGCCACGAAGGGGTCGAGTGTAATACCTTGGACATTGTGTTTGCATGATATAATACATGACACAACACAAGGAAACACGATAAGGGTTATCTCTAAGTTTCTAGGTCAACAGCTCCCTGTAAATCGATAATACGATAACATCGGTAAGACGACTGAGCATAAAGGAATGCATATGCATAAATAGAAGCTGTTTTGTGAAATAGATCAAACTTTATATGCACATATGCTGTATTCATTTCGCCAAGCAAATTGTCACGTTTAAGAAAAGAACAGTCATACTTATCGAGAAAAAGGGATGCATACATCCTTGAGAAATCCACATTTCCGGGTTCCATTCCCATTTTTTACAGATTTCATTTTACACCATGGTTTTTATTTGAAGTTTACACGATATACGGTTTTGACATTGGACATAGAGTAAGGACCAAACATTATGTGATTATATTGCCAACTATGACGTTCAGCTTGGCCTCAGTCTATAAGGGTTACACTCCAGTGAACTCGCACAGAGTGAAGTCAGTCGTTAAATGATTGATAACTAACTGAACTCAGTATCCTATTATCTATAACTTGTCAACTTTTTTTTTCAGAGAGAGAGAGAGAGAGAGAGAGAGAGTGAGAGAGAGAGAGGGAGAGAGAGAGAGAGTAAGAGAGAGAGGGATAGAGAGAGAGTATTGTGCATCACATGGCACAGATAACGAACAGAACATATTGATATTTATTGGGAAAATGTGTCATCATAATCCTTTTTGAAGTTCGAGGTCACATTGTCGAAGCTGAAAAGTAAATAACACGAAATATGAGATGAGCACAGTGTGGCTGAACTATTGTAAGGCACAGTGCAAAATGTTTCTATCGTAGCGCCACCAGTGGCGATAACTAGTTATGTCCCTTTCATGTCTCTCCTATTGACCAAGCAGATTCCTACTATACGTCTCATACTATTTGCATTTGCTTCAAACAAAATGGCGGCGCCCAGTCAAGACGATCTGATATATAATCAATATCTTTATTGTTAAAAAATAGGACTTACCTCGCGAAGTACCTGAACACCTAGAGCACATTGATTGAAAAAATTGGAAAATATGTATCGATCCAAGGTGACGGTACACATGCTCTGCAAACCGAATGTCGATTTTGTTACGCGATTTTGATTTTTCTATGCATAAACTCGTTAGTCCAGCTAAACTTTAACTCCGTTATTTAACCCTAGTTCGGCACGGTGGGAACTGGACTTATATAGTAAATTCTCCCTGAATTGTCAAGATGGGTAAACATCAGCTCTGTGTCTAATGGCACTGTCATCGGAAATGACTCACATGCTAATACAATTAGCATTATATAACTACATTGTATATAAATCCCTCGCCGCTCTAGCGTTAAATTTAGTTGTGGAACCAAGTTCAATTTCGTCAAAACATCTGATTTTTCAGCTTTGTACACCGCCATTCATTCCACATGACAAAATTAAGGGAAATCTTCATTTCATGATCCACACTATACCATGACTTTAGGTATAGTTAGTTACATATCTGTCTTCAAAGATGCATAACCATTCGTCAAAAATGAGCGCAAATGTTATTACTAACAAGACAATATATGAAACGCTGGATTCGTGTAAAACTTGGGCATGGGACATTCGAGCAAAAAATAAACATCCACGTGGGCTCTAATGTGATTCCCTCTGGGCTGATCTGTTTCTTTATGCGTAAAGATTCAAACAATCCTCAATACGGTATCACAAGAGTGATCACTTCAACTTTCCCTTTATGTCGAGCAACATTCCTTTGGGGTACAATGGAGCATGCCCGTTCTGAGATTTCCAAGAACGTCATACAACATTGGTTAAAAAGTTGTTTGATCAGGGTCACAAGATTCAAGGCCTAAAGCCTTCAAAACGTTTTATATTAGTCATGTGGAGGACATTTCCAAATTTGACCAAAATGATGTCCTATACAATTCCCTATTTTGATTTGTACCACATTTTCTCGCGATTTTTTTCAGTTGAACAATTGACTTTCCTTGGTATGTGTTTGTGATGGGTGTCACCGGTGGGTTAGGATACTCTAACACCTGGTATCATCATTTTTTATGGTGATTCATAAACACATGGGTGGCGTCATTCATTGGGTGGCGTCTACCGCAGCCCACAGGCGACAATTTCATTCGTGACTAGGATGTACTGCAGTGTCAACGTGGTACAAACAGGTAAACCATCGGAGGTAGGAAGTACTCTGCCGCCCATTGGCTAACATTCTCTGCCGCCCATTGGCTAACATTCTCTGCCGCCCATTGGCTATCATTCTCTGCCGCCCATTGGCTATCATTCTCTGCCGCCCATTGGCTATCATTCTCTGCCGCCCATTGGCTAACATTCTCTGCCGCCCATTGGCTATCATTCTCTGCCGCCCATTGGCTATCATTCTCTGCCGCCCATTGGCTATCATTCTCTGCCGCCAATTGGCTATCATTCTCTGCCGCCCATTGGCTAACATTCTCTGCCGCCCATTGGCTATCATTCTCTGCCGCCCATTGGCTATCATTCTCTGCCGCCCATTGGCTATCATTCTCTGCCGCCCATTGGCTAACATTCTCTGCCGCCCATTGGCTATCATTCTCTGCCGCCCATTGGCTAACATTCTCTGCCGCCCATTGGCTATCATTCTCTGCCGCCAATTGGCTATCATTCTCTGCCGCCCAGTGGCTAACATTCTTTTGAAGAAAACTGAAAAAATGGTATTTGCAGTAAAGGTGGAAACGACCAGGAAGAACAGAGATACAATTAACACACTGAACCAGTCAGGTGTCAGATTACCCTTAAGTTTGAAGATCCAGATGAAGGTTAAGACAATTCCATAAAGAAGATGTATACCTCTTTCGGCGATACCAGCAGCAAGGAAGCTGCTGGAAAAAGCGTTGGATCTCTCAATTCATATGTCCCGCTATCCACCCAGAGGCCTTGCTAGTCTGTGGGCACGGGTGGCCCAGTCGTCTAAGGCGCCGCGATTCGCTTTGCAGAGGTGGGCATGCCAGAAACCCATGATTGTTGGTTCGAATCCCGATTCGCCCCGATTATGTTTCTAGATTTGTCAGCACCATACCCGTGCTCGTGGGTTTCACCGAAGTGACCTGCATCACTTCGTATTTTCCTCCCACATTAAGCTGACACGCCGTGATATAAGTGGTATACTGTTAAAATCGTCGTTAAACCCTCACTCACTCACGAGTCCATCTTCCGATCAAGCTAAGAGCAAAACAAACATTCATTGACGTGAAGAACATAAATGCTTAATGTGGTCGATTCGCGCATATGTGTTTTTCACGTAATTCAATCTGTGACTTCTACACGATTTTGAAAGGGGTTCGTGGGACATGTGTGTTTGGAAGTTTACCAAGTGAAACAGACTTCCTCAAACGTTGACGGAGAAGTCTTTGCATGTGACAGTTAGGTCACTATCAAAACCAATTTTCGTTTATGTATTTGTTTGACGTTTTACCTCTACTTTTGCAGTTTTGGCATTTCTTATTGCCTTGGATCAGAACAGACGGTTGTATGGAAAAGATGGCCTGATCCCATACAAAACATCCAATACACATCTTAGAGACACCATCAACAGATTTGCTGACACAGAACAAGAGGCTATTTTCTACCACAGCCTACCATATGATAATGTTCTTGCTTTTTTAACGCAAGTTGGCTTGTCTCTGTCGCTGTTCCTCGTCTTTAGAGGAGCAGCAAACTGGCTCTTGATGTTGTGCCTGTGGACCATTTACCACTTACTTGTTGACGCCGGACTGCAGCGGTAGGTAGATTTGTTTAGATTAAATCTGTAGCGACTCATATCTAAATACTTTAATGTTTAGTTTTAGAATCATTTTGTATCACCACATTATTAAAAAAACCTTTTGATCAAACTTTACATTGAAAAATTCGCTATGTGACTTTTAGCGATATATACACACAGTCACCAGTATTATAGACCCGTGAAGATGCGGGGTAGAAAAGGTCTTCAGCAACCCTTGCTTGCCGTTAAAGGTGACTATGTTTGTCGTAAGAGGCGACTAACAGTATCGGGTGGTCAGACTCGCTGACGTGGTTGATTGCATGTCATCGTATCCCAATTGCGTGGATCGATGCTCATGAAATCAATCACTTGATTGTCTGGTCCAGACTCGTTTATGTACAGACCGCCGTCATATAGTTTGAATATTGCTGTGTGCGGCGTTAAACAACAAACAAACAAACACCAGTATTATATCTTGAATTTCAATTCTGACAGTTCACGAGAATAATCTTGTTTTGTTTATATCTTTATCACATGATTCGTTAATACTTTGTCATAATGTTGTGTCTGTATTGCAAGAAATCTTCAAGCTAATCCATAACCAATGTTGTTGTACTTTTTGTAGGCACAGCTTTGGTAAGTTGATTTGTCTCTTCATATAATTTAGAAGTTTATATCTTGCTATTTCATATACAACAAACAATACTAAATTACTTTGAACCTATAAGTACACGTGGTTTTAACGTGCATCATCCCTCGTGTTATGAATGATCATATTTGACTGTAAACGTCTGCGTACTACCTCTGTCCGCGCTTTTTATTCTGCCTTTGATATCCATTAATGACTGGTATTTTGATCGTTTAAGTAATGCCATTGTCTTCCCTTCAGGTTGGGAGTTTCAGCTCCTAGAGACTGGATTCCTGGCTACATTCCTGTGCCCTGTGTGGAGCCTGAGACAACCACCGACATCTCGCGCTGTCATCCGGGGGTTCAAATGGATGTTTTTCCGCATTATGTGGGGATGGGTTTGTATAAAATTTCATTATTGCTAAGGAAGTAGTAAAATAGAAGAGAACATCCTGTGTGTGTTTCTGTGTGTCTGTGTGTGTGTCTGTGTGTGTCTGTGTGTGTGTGTGTCTGTGTCTGTGTCTGTGTCTGTGCCTGTGCCTGTGCCTGTGTATGTGTCTGTGTCGAACTTTATAGGCAGTACTTATTGTTTTTTCTCTGAGCTACGAGTATTACATATGTTATTAGTAACCAAGGTATGTGTTTTTTTCTGTTACAGAGTTCCGACAAAATCCGGAGAGATCATGATATTTGTTCCACATATTTCACTTGCATGAATTATCATTATCAGGTAACTACAAAGCTGTGAATATAAAACCTGAACGCCAGAGAATAACATGTCTCGATTATTCAACGAAACAGATTTCATAGGTCGTAAAAGGCTAATTATCGGTGAACATTATGTGAAAGGATCACTGAAAATCAGTGATGACACCAGGTGTTCACGAAAAGCGTGTGCATGACCTGTCGTACAAATAGCACCGGTAGCCATGAATAATAAAGATATTTTGCATGACAAGGCAAATTCACATTACTACCCAACTACTCACGTGGCTTCTAATGGCGCACCCATACTGTCTGTGTCTTAGTTTAACCTAGTTCAATAACAGCTATTTTCCTCATCATAATAATGTATTACCTTACAAAATGTAATGGTAGGCGATAAGAACTATATGTAAAGTTATTTTCCCCACAGACCAGGCCATTTAGTACCGACACTAACTTTCCAAAGACGTGGGAATACCAGTTTTATATCTACCATGTGTTAGCTCCAAACCTCCTGATGTATGGACGCAGAATGACCATCATTGCAGGAGCAATAGGAATATTTTCTCAGGTATGTCTACCAGAATAATACTGAAGGTCCACCAGACTATGTCTGATGTGTGTCCACCAGTGTATGTCTCATGTGTGTGCATCAGTGTATGTCTCATTTGTGTCCACCAGTGTATGTCTCATTTGTGTCCACCAGTGTATGTCTCATGTGTATCCACCAGTGTATGTCTCATGTGTGTCCACCAGTGTATGTCTCATGTGTGTCCACCAGTGTATGTCTCATGTGTGTCCACCAGTGTATGTCTCATGTGTGTCCACCAGTGTATGTCTCATGTGTGTCCACCACTGTATGTCTGATGTGTGTCCACCAGTGTATGTCTCATGTGTGTCCACCAGTGTATGTCTCATGTGTGTCCACCAGTGATTGTCTCATGTGTGTCCACCAGTGTATGTCTCATGTGTGTCCACCACTGTATGTCTCGTGTGTCAACCAGTGTATGTCCCATGTGTGTCCACCAGTGTATGTCTCATGTGTGTCCACTAGTGTATGTCTCATGTGTGTCCACCAGTGTATTTCCAATGTGTGTCCACCAGTGTATGTCTCATGTGTGTCCACCAGTGTATGTCTCGTGTGTCCACCAGTCTGTGCCTCACGCTTGTTTAACGGTCTATGTCTCAGGTATGTTCACCAGTGTGTGTCTCATGTGTCCACCAGTGTATGTCTGATGTGTGTCCAACAGTGTATGTCTCGTGTGTGTGAATCAGTGTATTTATCATGTGTGTCCACCAGTGTATGTATCATGTGTGTTCACCAGTGTATGTCTGATGTGTGTCCACCAGTGTATGGCTCATGTGTCTCCTCCAGTGTATGTCTCGTATGTCCACCAGAATATGTCTCACGTGTGTCCAACAGTGTATGTCTCATGTGTGTTAACCAGTGTATGTCTCATGTGTGTCCACCAGAGTATGTCTCATGTGTGTCCACCAGTGTATGTCTCATGTGTGTCCACCAGTGTATGTCTCATGTGTGTCGACTAGAGAATGTCTGATGTGTGTCCACCAGAGTATGTCTCGTGTGTGTCCACCAGTGTATGTCACATGTGTGTCGACAAGAGAATGTCTGATGTGTGTCCACCAGAGTATGTCTCATGTGTGTCCACCAGTGTATGTCACATGTGTGTCGACTAGAGAATGTCTGATGTGTGTCCACCAGTGTATGTCTAAGTTGTGTCCGTCAGTGTATGTCTCATACATGTCCATCAGTGTATGTCTCATGTGTGTCCACCAGTATATGTCTTAGACATGTCCACCACTGTATATCATAGACATGTCCACCAGTGTATGTCATAGACATGTCCACCACTGTATGTCATAGACATGTCCACCACTGTATGTCATAGACATGTCCACCACTGTATGTCATAGACATGTCCACCACTGTATGTCATAGACATGTCCATCGGTGTATGTCTCATGTGTGTCCACCAGTATATGTCTTAGACATGTCCACCACTGTATGTCATAGACATGTCCACCAGTGTATGTCTCATGTGTGTCTAACAGTATATGTCTTAGACATGTCCATCATTGTATGTCTATCGGTCTCATGTGTGTCTCATGTCGTAAGCTTATATCTTAGTATGTGATATGTTGACAAGTAGATATCGGTCTGTGATATGTTCACCAGTATATCTCATTCTTTGATATGTTCACCAGTATATATCGGCCTGTGATATGTCCACCAGTTTATATATGTCTGTAATATGTTCACCAGTGTATCTCTCTCTGTGATAAGATCACCAGTATATATCGGTCTGTGATATGTCCAACAGTATATCTCGGTCTGTAATATGTTCACTAGTATATATCGGTCTGTGATATGTTCACCAGTTTACCTCGGTCTGTGATATGTCCACCAGTATATCTCTGTCTGTCATATGTCCACCAGTATATCTCTGTCTGTGATAAGATCACAAGTATATACTGGTCTGTGATATGTCCACCAGTATATATTGGACTGTGACATGTTCACAGTATATATCGGGCTGTGATATGTCCACCAGTATATCTCTGTCTGTGACATGTTCACCAGTATATCTTGGTCTTTGATATGTCCACCAGTATATATCGGTCTGTGATATGTTCACCATTATGTATCAGTTTGTGATATGTTCACCACTGTATATCCATCTGTGACATGTCCACCAGTATATATCGGTCTGTGATATGTCCACCAGTATATATCGGTCTCTTATATGTCCACCAGTATATATCGGTCTGTGATATGTTCACTAGTATATATCAGTCTATGATATGTTCAGCAGTATATATCGGTCTGTGATATTTTCACCAGAATATATATCGGCCTGTAATATGTTTACCAGTATATCTCAGTCTGTGATATGTCCACCAGTATATCTCTGTCTGCGATATGTCCACCAGTATACCTCGGTCTGTGATATCTTCACCAGTATATATCGGTCTGTCATATGTCCACCAGTATCCTCGGTCTGTGATATCTTCTCCAGTATATATCGGTCTGTGATATGTCCACCAGTATATCTCGATCTGTGATATGTCCACATTTCTATCTCGGTCTGTGAAATCTCCATTAGTATATATATTGGTCTGTGATTTGTCCACCAGTATATCTCGGTCTGTGATTTGTCCACCAGCATATCTCGTTCTGTGATTTGTCTACCAGTATATCTCGGTCTGTGATTTATCCACCAGTATATCTCGGTCTGTGATTTGTCCACCAGTATATCTCGGTCTGTAATATGTTCACCAGTATATCTCGGTCTGTGATTTGTCCACCAGTATATCTCGGTCTGTGATTTGTCCACCAGTATATATCCATCTGTGATATGTCCACCAGTATATATTGGTTTGTGACATGTTCACCAGTATATCTTGGTCTGCGATATGTTCACCAGTGTATATCCATCTGTGATATGTCCACCTTTATATCTCAGTCTGTGATATGTCCTCCATTATATATCGGTCAGTGATATGTTCACCAGTGTATAACCATCTGTGATATGTCCTTCAGTATATATCGGTCTGTGATATGTTCACCAGTATATACAGATGTGTTATACGTTATATATTCAGGTTGTTAGCACCTTTTTGAATACAGCAGAATCAAGTTACCTTTTTTGTGGGAAAGGGCACGGGAGGTATTAGGCATCGTAAGTCGCTGTGCAGAGCACAGCCCTTGTGCACGCTAGAAACCTTTGATCGTGGGTTCGAAACCCGGTTCGCTCCGATTATGTTTCTAGGTGTGGCAGTACCATACCCGTGCTCGCGGGATTCACCAAAGTGGCCCATAGGCGTCTGGAGCCTGCATCGCTTCGGGCTTTCCTCCCAAATTAAGTAGTGATTTAACTGGAATTCTGGTCAAAACTACGTTTAACCCTATTCACTCCCTCACTATTTATTTGTTTCAATTGCACAGGTTTCGTTAATTATCAGTGGTGACCTGATTCTGTTCAACTGGTTAAACATTGTTCCCTGTCTGGCATGTTTTGATGATCGGAGTGTATGTTGGCTGCTGCCCGGGCGTTTGAGGAGGCAGATAGCCTACAAGCAAGAGCTCACGCAGACAGAGGGTAAGGATTTTGTCAGTCATTTCCTTATTGTCTATCAATAGTCTATTTCTTTGTTTACTGTTGCATTGAATAATGTACATTAACTCAATCTCATATGTTGGTAATTATTTCAGGTCTTAAAGCGTTCGACTGCTGTTTGGGACTCTTCATTGTCGTGCGGAGTATTCCAGTTTTAATCAAAATACTTGAAGATCAACAAATTCCAATTACCAATGAGAAGCTACTGACTTTACCCTAAAATTCAAGCTTCATATATCCATCCAAATGTGCGATTGTTTGTTTATGTCAGAAGTATACAGAGGGTCCTACAGCTGTCTCCTGGGCCCTGTTCAACAAAGCGATCTCAGCGCTACGACTGTAGTAAGTCAGTGTTAATGAATGGGAGTTACGATCGACCTTGCGCTAACATCGCTTTGTGGAACCGGGCCCAGGGGATAGTAGTGCCAGGAACTTGCGGGAATTCTTTAATTGGAGCTTCGTAAATGAGGCAAGAGTTTGTGACTTTACGAATGTAACAAGGAGATGGAAAGAATCAAGTGTTGTATATTTTCTGTGTGCTGTGGGAAACGAATATCCAAATGTGACGCCCCAAGCACAGATACATTGCACGGAGCAACATCGTTTCCGGAAACAAATATTTCAATAAGGGCATATGATCAATTGAAATTCCATGTTGGATGATGAGGCAGCGGTTAATTAAGTGTGACTTCTCTGGATTGTAAATCAACAGGATAGTTGTCGTTGTTCATTAGTACTTATTGTTTTGTTTGTTCCGTCACACGAAAACGACCAAATACATCCCTTTAGTTACGACGGATGGCTGAAATGTTCTGAGCCAAATTACAAAGGGCGTATAGTACACCCCTAACAGTTTGCATGTATAAGTATAGTGGACTCAAATTCGGATATCCGTGAAAACCGGACCTTTTCTCCGGTCGCCTCGGTTCCTCAATAAATTATCATTTCTCACACTGACCTACAACTCTCTCATTTGGATTTTTTACACTTCGGACGTGGGACTAAAATTTCGGTCTCAACAAGCAATTTACTATTGAAAAGAAGCTGTCTGAATCAGACTGGACCAGACCGGACCGGACCGGACCGGATGTTCTCTCACTTTGAACTAAACTCAGTCACTGTCAGATAAAACATCAATGCTAATCCTGCATGTAATCCTATTGTTGTCCGCTTCGTTGATAGAATTTACTCACCTGTTAATGAGAAACTCTTAATTCTTAGATTAACTCAGTGTCGTCAGCATGTCCATAATAATGGTAAACAATATTTTCCATGTTCCATACGGACATGTGTCAACTTTATAGGGGATAATGCTCCTTCCTTTGGCACTGTTATGAATTGGACGCGAAGCTCAACGAGAAGAGAGAGCCTCGAAGATGATCCAAGATCAGTAAGACCTTCAAGTGCCACCACTACGGACTACACCATACAAGGCTCGCTAAATACAATGTTTATTCCCAGTGCTGGATATTTACCATCCCCAAACACACTCGCGTGATAACCTCTCTTTATGTTTCTATGGTTCGCGTTTCTTTTGGCGGTAAGTATGTATCATGCAGGCTTTTTAACACCAATTGATAGGATATTGAATAGTCAACATCTCTGCGTCATTTTACAGTTAGAGGTAGGCCAAGTGCAAATCTGCTTTTCAGAACTTAAATATGCGTCTGAAAAAACTCGACATCCACGAGGTTAGGGCAGAAAAATATATAAATTCTTAAAAACAACCTTGTTTTATCGTGTGTAGTCATGGTCCAGAATAGTCTCCCTTTGTCTGAATAGTCTCCCTTTGTCTGAATAGTCTCCCTTTGTTGTGTACACACCAAGCTCCTCACAGCGATAATCCGTTCGGGGAGCTCTATACTATCGCTGCCACCAGTCAATACTCCCCACTGGGATAGGTGGCCCCAACCATGCTTGGAGTTGAACTCGCAACCGAATGACCGTTATGTTTACAAACAAGTGACGACTGTCGTGACGCCGAATACACTTACCGCTGATAAATTACTTTCTTTGTTTGTCAATTTGTATTTCTATTTCATTAAAAGTATCATCTTTAATTGATGTAGTAAGAATGTAAGGGAGAAGTTGGTTGATTTTCTGTTAGTCTGCAATCTCGAACCAATCTGATTATTAAAAAAACAAAGTAACTTCATCTGGAAAACATGGTCAGTAGTAAACCTTTTCAAAATGAAATATGATGGCATTCTCAAAGACATAAACCAAATTTCAAGATTCTTGTAATGGCCGCGCCCACACTGGTTACAGCGATGTTACTGAGAGTGTAACGAAGGTGTCACGCGCTGGAATGGAGCTTGTGTACACACATGGCGGGCCAGCACTCAGCTTCAAGGCTCTTCTGTCAGTAACTGTTTATTTTTAGTTAATTCATGTGACACAACACAAATAATTAAAACCTGATATTTAGTATGACTGACACAGGGAGTAACATTTCTGCGCCAGATCATCAAAGAATGTCTTGACGATCACCCATGATGCGTTCCTTGATCACCCGACAGACTCACACTTATTCCATAAAATATGGTATCGGTGTTATTTATTCAGGAACGTCGAATTCCAGACTATAATTAATTATTCTACAGTTACAAAGTGTGTTGTTTGGAATTACGAGGTTGATATCTGTAAAAACCTGGACATAACGTCCTACCAGACTGTAAAAAATGTTCACATTTGAAGCAATAAATAAATTTCTGTAAACAACATTTTCTTTTTTATTCATGTGAAAATTATCACCATATCCACAAGCTAATACTGGTGTATAGAGAACAGATTAAATGTGCCCTCCTTACAACAACAGTGTGTCCTTCTGGTCCCGACGCTCATGCTATCGTCCACTGGGTTTGGGCTTCTCGTCGAGCTGTGTATCAAAGGTGTGAGGATCACTAGAGTATGTGTGAAAATGTTTGTTGAGAGCCAGACATATTTGTGAAAGAAAAGAATCTGTTTCCGGAAGTGCTGGGGAAAATAATTTGTCCTCGCGTTATACACAGAAAATAGTGTTCACAGGTAGGATGTTCTTAAAATTATAATGTGAGGATCTCTAAAACAGTGTTTGCCCATCCTTTCAGTGAGCGTCTACAACGCCATTAGTTGATGATAAGTATTTTTATGGTCCAGTGACACCCCAATACATGTATTTGCACTGAGTGAGTGAATGAGTATTGTTTTAAGCCGCTTTTAGCAATAATCCAGTGATGCTATTCCAGCGGGGCAGACCAAAAGTGGGCTTCACACATTGTGCCTATAAAGGGAATCGAACCCAGGTCTTCGGCGTGACGAGCTAACGCTTTTACCAATAGGCTACACAACGTCCCATTTAGAGATTGCAAGTACTGACACAAATTCACATTGGTGTTTTACATGGCCCAAAAGAACAGAAGGTAGAGCAGCGACACTAAGTGATAACCAGTTTACAGTGCGTGTAGTAGGTCAACTAGGTTAACAGCAACTCTGCCTGACGTCATGACGTAAGTAAACTGGTTCCCCGTAGTTGTTGCGCGATCAGGGTGGCCTCAACAGGAAAAGGGGCGGTTTAACTACAGTCCGCCTTCGAGTCGTGCATGTTATTCCCAACATGAGTGATTCAGGACCTGACAGAGATATCAGCAGAAATGACAGTGAAGTGAAAGAAGGCACATTCTGGTTGGCAAGAAATGTCCTTTTGAGATATCTTGGATTTATTTACTGTAAGTGTTATGTTGTGTGGAATATTTTAAATGCAAGTCTTTGTAAACACATATCCGAACAGGTTTCTGATAGCAGAGAAATAGCTATGTACTGCTACACTTTTATCGAGACATCCACTTGTCGGTGATACATAGCTACGGATCACGCGTTCATGACGTTCTACTAAACCCCAGGGCTGATTTTGCACCGGTCTTCACAATCTCAAATTGAGAACTCTTATGGAAATGTTTATACCATTTGTCCCCAAACCATTACCCTGAATACAACCATACCATTCCTTTGAAATTATATAATGGAAGAGTTGTGAAAACCACGAAGGGTTCGACTGTAATGCCTTGGACATTGTGCTTGCATGATGTAATGCACATCACAAAATATAAACTGGTAAACTCGTAAACACAACACAAGGTAACAAGATAAGGGCTTATCTGTTAGTTTCTAGGTCAACAGCTCCCTGTAAATTGATAACACGACTGAGAGAGAGAGAGAGAGTGTATTGTGCATCACATGGCACAGATAACGAATAGAACATATTGATATTTCTTGGAAAAATGTGTCACTTTGTCAACGCTGAAAAGTAAATAACACGAAAATGAGATGAGCATCGTGTGGCTACACTATTTGTACGCGCAGTGTTAAATGTTTCAATCGTAGCGCCACCAGTGGCGATTGCGAGTTATGTCCCTTTTCATGTCTCTCCTATTGACCAATCAGATTCCACCTCTCATACTATTTGCATTTGCTTCAAACAAAATGGCGGCGTCCAGCCAAGACGATCTGATCTATAATTAAGATCTTTATCTTATTAAAATAGGTCTTACCTCGCGAAGTTCATGAACACCTTGAGCACTTTGATTTCAAACATGAAATAAATTGGAAAACATGTGTCGACCCACATATATTCATGCTCTGCAAACCGAATGTCTATTCCGTTACGCGATTTTGATTAGGCTATGCATAAACTCGTCAGTCCAGCTAAACTTTAACTCCAATATTTCAGCCTAGTCCGGCACGGTGAGAACTGGACTTGTAAAGTCAGTTAACTCCCTTACCTTGTGAAGATGGGTGAATATCAGCTTCGTGTCTAATGGCGCTGTCATCGGAAATGACTCACATACTCATACAATTTGTATTATATCATTACAGAGCAAATAAATTTCTCGCCGCTCTATCGCTAAATTTATAAAAATTGGTGTGATTTTTAAAGTTGTGGAACCAAGTTCAATTTCGTCAAATTATCTGATTTTTCAGCTTTGTACACCACCATTCCAAGATAGACACAATTTTATGGATAACAACTTCTTTATTGTACTGTAATAGCGACGTTTCGGTATAGATCCTTATACCGTTGTCCTGCAAGACTGAATGTGTCTGTTTTGTCTGTAGAGTTTATAATTAAGGTTGTGAGTGCCGCTAATAATTCTTGTTATTATCTTGTCCATTTGGGGATGGGGGCTGTAATTGCGACTGTTGGTAGTGGGCTTAGAGTATAGTGTTTTTATCCAGGGGGAGTTAGAAAATTGTAGGAGTTGGCTATGGTTGAGGGAGCTGATGGATTTTTTTAATAGGGTTTTGACTTCAGCTTTGGATGTGTGGAAATGGATTTGGAGGGACGGGTTGGTGGTGGCAGTGTTTGCAAGGGTATGTGCTATTTGGTTACCGGGTATGTTTGAGTGGCCCGGGGACCATAGGAAGTGTATATGTTTGTTTTGTGTGGAGAGATTGTAGGTAAGATGAATAATGTTGTTAATGAGATCGGGCCGGGTTTTGGAGTGTTTGTTTTTGATTTGTGTGAGTGCGCTTAGGGAGTCATGATCAGAGATGATTAGGAAGTTGTTTTCATTTATTGTTTTAGTAGAGTGAATTGCAGTAAGAATGGCTAACAGTTCAGCAGTGTTGTTATTTGAGTGGTTAAGGTAGTGGAATTAGTGGATACGGGCGGGGTTTGATCAATGTGTATGCTTATGCTGGAAACGTGGTTTTTGTTTGGGGAAGCGTCTGTATATATGTGGGTGTATGTTGGCCAGGCCGTGTGTATGTGTGTGAATGCTAGTTTTGTTTTGTCTGTTTTGTTAAGTTTGGGTTGTGATTGGAGTAGTGTATGTATGGAGGTATCTACTTGGGGGGCGGGGAGGTCTATTATGTAATAGGGTGGTAGTGGGGTGTGAGTAATTGAGGAGAGTTTGTGGGTTTGGATTAGGTGATATAGGTGGAACATGTAAGGCGCTAGGTTGGGATGCTGCTTGAATTTATGAGCTGTGTATTTGTTGATGTCTGCGTATTTGCGTTTGATAGTGTTGAAAATGGGGTTGTGTTGAGCCCCAGCCCAGTAATTAAGTATTGTTTGTTGTATTCTGTGGGTGATAGAGAGCGTGTTGGTCATTAATAGGAGTGTAATGTGGGGGGTACCAGTCCTGGTGCCAGTGGCTATTTTTAGGGCTTTATATTGGATAGATTTAAGCTTATTGTAGTTAGAGGTGGAGATGCCGCTGAAGACCGGAGCGGCGTAGTCTATTTTTGGTTGGATTAGTGTTTTGTATATGATAAGAAGAGTTTGCTTGTCAGATCCCCAGTCGTTGCCTTTGATTGATCTCATTAAGTTTAAGTCTTTTTCACAAGAGGCGACCAAATTTGAAATATGGGGACCCCATGTTAGATGCTGGTCGAATGTAGCGCCTAGAAATTTTGCTTGTTTTTGGAAAGTAATTTCTTCATTGTTGAGATATAATTTGGGTGAGTAGTTTTGCATGTGTGGTTTTTTGAAGAGAATTCCTATTGTTTTTTTAGTGTTTATTTGGAACCCCCATTTGGACGCCCATTCTTGAATTTTATGGAGTGCAGACTGGATTTTAGTTTTTAGTATGCTAATAGAGTTGGAGGTGGCCCAAAAGGAAATGTCGTCTGCAAATTTAGCTGTAGTAATTTTGTCTTTTTTGGTATAGTTTGGAAAGATATCATCAATCATGAAATTAAATAAAGTTGGGGAGATAATACTGCCTTGGGGGGTCCCATTTTGTAGTGGGTGTGTGTCAGAGAGAGTTTGGTGGGATTTAACTATTATAGTCCTGTCTTTAAGAAATGAATGGATGAAGTTAAGAATTCTACCGTTAATATTTGAATTTTGAATTTTTTGTATAAGGCCGTCGTGCCAAACCATGTCGAAAGCTTTGCTAAAGTCTATAAAAATGGCCATAGTGTACTGTTTCGTGGATTGTGCTATCCTAACATCGTGTTCTAAATGTAAGACATGATCAAGGGTTTGTCTATTGTTAGTGAAGCCGCTCTGGTCCGGGCTTAGTAACTTATGTTGAGAGATATGTTTTTTAAGTCTGTTATTGATAATGAATTCCATAATTTTGCATATATGAGATGTGAGAGAGATTGGGAGCCATGGGATATACCTAGGTTGGTTTTTTTGAGCAAAATGGCAGCTATTATGAACTCTACTAGTTTGCTGGTGTGTGAATGAAGTTTTCGTGGTGTGATGTTGGCAGAGGGGGCTGTTTTGAGTTGTTGTATTTTATTGGCTAGGAAGTGTTTCCGATGTTTAGTGATGTAGTGTGGGACTGGCCTCTGTTGGTTGGATGTGGGGGTGGGGGTAGTGACGAGGGTGGTTGGGGGTGTGGGGAGGGGGGATGGGTTGGTTTGTTTGGGTTGGGTTTGGGAAATGACTGGGGGTGGGGGGGTGGGAAGGTGAGAGTGGGGAGGAGGGATTTGTGAGCGGGTAGTTGGGGGGGGGGGGGGGGGGGGGGGGGGACGGAGTTGATGGTTGAGTTTAGGGAGTGGTCAGAGTATGGGTAGGGGGAGTCCTCAGGGTCGTCAGGATAATATTGTAATAAGGGAATAGTGGCTGGTTTAGGTAGGTCGGACTTATTTAGGTTTTTATTTAGTTTGAGAATGTATTTCTGCTTAGTGGGACAAGTGTTTTGGTTGGAGGTGTGCCCTTCTGCATTGCAGTTGACACAATAGGGTGACCATGAGCATTCCTGGATTGCATGGTTCTCGGATCCGCATTTGGGGCAGAGTGGTTTTTTTTTACAATCTGATGATTTGTGATTGAATGAATGGCAGTATATACATTGAGGTGGGTTTTTCCGAATTGGGTGAACTTTAAAGTTGAGGGCCCCGAAGGTAATGTGGGTGGGGAGAGTGGTGGATTTAAAAGTTAAGAAGACAGTTTGTTTGGTTGGACGACCCTTGGTGTTTTTACGGTTGTTGATGGCTTTGAAATTTGTGATTTGGGGTTGGGGTTGGGGTTGGTTTTGGGATTGGTTGGCGAAAGAGATAAATTCTTGAATGTCCTCTGGGGTGTCTCTAGAGTCTAGGTAGATTACTCCTTGAATTTCAGTCTGCCAGTTGGGAACCTGTCAGTTAATGTTGAGTCCATCAATGATGGGGGAGCGGATGGCGTGATTAAGTGAAGTTTGGTCTGTGAACGTAATTTTGAACCCACGGCCGCAGGCGTTTATGAATTTGAAGTTGATTTTTGCTTTTTTGAGGCAGACTGCAAATTTATTTGGCGAGAGGGTTTCGTTAAGGGGGGTGGTAGAGTTTGCGTGGAAGGCGAGTAGTAAGAGTTTAGGCGTCTGGTTAGGTTGGGGGTTTTGTGGGGGGGGGGGGGGGGGGGGGGGTTGGTAGGTCACATGTTTTTTTGGGACTAAGTTGGTGTTCAGCTGGGGAGTTGGTTGTTCTTTTGTTGGTTTTGGTAGGTGGGTGGGGGTATGGGGGTGGGGAGGGGTTGTCTTGGGGGGGGGGGGGGGGGGGGGGGCGAGAAGGGGAAATAATTTCCAATTCTAGGCCAAAGTTGGGCGGGATGATGTTTAAATTGTGGGATTTAGGGAGCCCGGGGAATTCTTTTGGGTCCGGGGTGGAAAATATGGATGTGTATAGGAGCGGTGAGGTGATTTCCATGTTTAGTGAGAAGGAGGGGTCCATGGTTGGGTGAGGGATGGCAAATGACAATAACACAATTGAAATGAAACAACTATATACAATTATATACACAGCATGAAGAAATGTTTAGCATACAGCTGGTATTTAGACAAAAAATGGGAATGAACAATGAAGAATAATATAGTAAGGGGAGAAGGTAGGGTGACTTATCTAGTCTTTTGTCCTTTGTGAGAGTCTGTTAAGTCCTGGGGGTAGCGCTTGGTGGGGGGGGGGGGGGGGGGGGGGGGGGGGCGGCCGGCTTGGGCGTTCGAATGGTCCGAATCCCTGAGATGTTTGTTTGCTTGTTGTGAGCTGTGAGATCCAGGTAGTTGTTGACGTTGGGTTGGTGTTATAACCTCCTTAGTGTGAAGATTGATGGTTAGCCACAGGGGGTGTGAAATTCCTCTCCGGAGAAAGTCATGGGATATACCTAGGTTTGAAAGTCATGGGATATACCTTGGTTTGAAAGTCATGGGATATACCTAGGTTTGAAAGCCATGGGATATACTTAGGTTTGAAGGTCATGGGATATACCTAGGTTTGAAAGCCATGGGATATAGCTTGGTTTGAAAGTCATGGGATTTAGCTTGGTTTGAAAGTGATGGGATATAGCTTGGTTTGAAAGTGATGGGATATAGCTTGGTTTGAAAGTGATGGGATATACCTAGGTTTGAAAGCCATGGGATATACTTAGGTTTGAAAGTCATGGGATATACCTAGGTTTGAAAGCCATGGGATATAGCTTGGTTTGAAAGTGATGGGATATAGCTTGGTTTGAAAGTCATGGGATATAGCTTGGTTTGAAAGTGATGGGATATACCTAGGTTAGAAAGTGATGGGATATACCTAGGTTAGAAAGTCATGGGATATACCTAGGTTTGAAAGTCATGGGATATACCTTGGTTTGAAAGTCATGGGATATACCTAGGTTTGAAAGCCATGGGATATACTTAGGTTTGAAGGTCATGGGATATACCTAGGTTTGAAAGCCATGGGATATAGCTTGGTTTGAAAGTCATGGGATATAGCTTGGTTTGAAAGTCATGGGATATAGCTTGGTTTGAAAGTGATGGGATATAGCTTGGTTTGAAAGTGATGGGATATACCTAGGTTTGAAAGCCATGGGATATACTTAGGTTTGAAAGTCATGGGATATACCTAGGTTTGAAAGCCATGGGATATAGCTTGGTTTGAAAGTGATGGGATATAGCTTGGTTTGAAAGTCATGGGATATAGCTTGGTTTGAAAGTCATGGGATATACCTAGGTTAGAAAGTGATGGGATATACCTAGGTTAGAAAGTCATGGGATATACCTAGGTTTGAAAGTCATGGGATATACCTTGGTTTGAAAGTCATGGGATATACCTAGGTTTGAAAGCCATGGGATGTAGCTTGGTTTGAAAGTGATGGGATATAGCTTGGTTTGAAAGTGATGGGATATAGCTTGGTTTGAAAGTGATGGGATATACCTAGGTTAGAAAGTCATGGGATATACCTAGGTTTGAAAGTCATGGGAATTACCTAGGTTTGAAAGCCATGGGATATACTTAGGTTTGAAAGTCATGGGTAAAAACCTAGGTTTGAAAGCCATTGGATATAGCTTGGTTTGAAAGTCATGGGATATAGCTTGGTTTGAAAGTGATGGGATATACCTAGGTTAGAAAGCCATGGGATATACCTAGGTTTGAAAGTCATGGAATATACCTTGGTTTGAAAGTCATGGGCTATACCTACGTTTGAAAGTCATGGGATATACATAGGATTGAAAGTCAATCTCGATCAACATCATTGTCTATGATAAGAAATATATACTCCTAAAAATAACAAAAAATAACGCATATGTGTTTTAATAGAAATTCATTCTGTGACTTCTACGCAGCTTTAAAAACGATTCTTGGGACATGCATGTGTTTGGAAGTTTATAAAGTGGAGGAGAAATCTTTGTATGTCACAATAACGTCACAATCTCAAGCACTGTAACTGTAAGCCTTGTATCGTGTGTGTCCACTATCGGCCTCAATGACTGCACGAGAACTCTTGTTCGAAATCGGAACAGGATTTTATTTGAAGTCCGTACTTCAAAACCAATTTTCGTTTATATATATGTTTGACGTTTTACGTCTACTTTTGCAGTTTGGGCATTTCTCATTTCCTTGCATCAGAACAAACGGTTGTTTGGAAAAGAAGGCATTCTCCCAAACGCATCCAGTCCATATCTTGGAGACATCATTAACAGACTTGCTAACACAGATCGAGAGGGTGTTATTAACGTTCCAAAAATCGCCTCCTGGTTTTTCAACGGCCTTCTCCCATACACGTCCAATACAGATCTTAGATACATCATCAAGAGTCTTGCTGACACAGATCGAGAGAGTGTTATCGACGTTCCAAAAATCGTCTACTGGTTTTTCAAGGACAACAAGCCAGATGAGAATACTCTTGTTTTTATCACGCATGTCGGCTTGGCTCTGTCTCTGTCCCTCATCATTAGAGGAGCAGCAAATTGGGTTTTGATGTTGTGTCTGTGGACCATATACCATTTACTTGTTGACGCCGGACGGCAGTGGTAGGTAGATTTGTTTATATTAGATCTGTAGCTTCGCATTGACAAATACTTTATTGTTTAGATTAGAATTATTTTGTAAACCCTTATTGCAAAAAAATGCCTCTTGATAAAACTTTACATTGAAATATTCGCTTTGAGACTTTCAACAGTATGTATACTAAATCCCCAGTAAATAATCGTGTTTTGTTTATGTTGTAATCTTTATTACATGATTCGTTTATCTTTTATCATAGTGTTGTGTCTGTATTGTAAGAAATCTTCAAGCTGAAACATAACCAATGTTATTGTACTTTTTTTTGTAGGCACAGCTTTGGTAAGTTGATTTGTTTCTTCATATAATTTACCAGTTTAGATTTTGCTAGTCTATTGTTTGCTTAACAAAGAAACCAGTCGAATTCAATATGACAAACAATACTAAATAACTTTGAAACTATTAGGATAGAACACGTGGGTTTAACCTGCATCAGATCTCATGTTATGAATGATCATAACTGATTGTAAAACGTCTGTGTACTGCTTTTGTCCGCTCTTTTTATCATGAGTGAGTGAGTATGGTTTTACGCCGCTTTTAGCAATATTCCAGCAATATCACTGCGGGGAACACCAGAAATGGGCTTCACACATTGTACCCATGTCGGGAATCGAACCCGGGTCTACGGCGTGACGAGCGAACGCGTTAACCACTAGGCTACCCGACCGCCCCCTTTGTATCATGCCTTGGGCATCAATTAATGACATTGTCTTCCCTTAGGTTGGGAGTTTCAGCTTCTAGAGACTGGATTCCTGGCTACATTCCTGTGCCCTGTGTGGAGCCTGAGACAACCACCGACATCTCGCGCTGTCATCCGGGGGTTTAAATGGATGTTTTTCCGCATTATGTGGGGATGGGTTTGTATAACATTTCATTATTGCTAAGGAAGTAGTAAAATAGAAGAGAACATCCCGTGTGTGTTGTATCTCTGTCTGTCTGTCTGTCTGTCTGTCTCTAACATTATAGGCAGTACTTATTGTTTATAGCTCCTAGACACAAGTATTACGTTGATTCTTGGTAATCATGTTGTTGTTTTTTGTTATAGACTTAGGACAAATTCCGGAGAGATCGTGTTATTTGCTTCACATATTTCACTTGCATGAATTATCATTATCAGGTAACTACAAAGTTGTGAATATAAAACGTGAACGCCAGAGAATACCGTGTCTCGATTATTACTCGAAACAGATTCCATAGGTCGTAAAAGGATTATTATCGGTGAACATTATGTAAAAGGATCACTGAAAATCACTTATGACACCAGGTGTTCACGAAAAATGTATGCATGTCCTAACCTAGCGAGAGCACCGGCAGCCATGAATAATAAATAAATATATTTTGCATGACAAGGCCAATTCCTATCAACTACTCACGTGGCTTCTAATGGCGCAGCCATGCTATCTATGTTATAGTTTAACCTAGTTCAATGACAACTATGTTCATCAACAAAATGTAATGACTGATGATAAGAACTATATGTAAAGTTATTTTTCCCACAGACCACGCCATTTAGCTTCAACAGTGACTGTCCAAAGACGAGGGAAGACCAGATTATAAGGTATCATGTCCTTGCTCCATTTATCCTGATATTTGGACGCAGAATGGCCATCATTGCAGGAGCAATAGGCATATATTCTCAGGTATGTCCACCAGAATAATACTGAAAGTCCACAGACTATGTCTCATGTGTGTCTAGCAGGTTATGTCTCAAGCATATCCACCAGTCTAGGTCTCATGTGTGTCTGGCAGGTTATGTCTCAGGCATGTCCACCAGTGTATGTCTCAGGCATGTCCACCAGTGTATGTCTCATGTGTGTCTAGCAGGTTATGCCTCAAGCATGTCCACCAATGTACGTCTCAGGCATGTCCACCAGTGTATGTCTCAGTCATGCCCACCAGTCTATGTCTCAGTCATGTCCACCAGTGTTTGTCTCATGTGTGTCTAGCAGGTTATGTCTCAAGCATGTCCACCAATGTATGTCTCAGGCATGTCCACCATTGTATGTCTCAGACATGTCCACCAGTGTATGTCTCAGTCATGTCCACCAGTCTATGTCTGAATCATGTCCACCAGTGTTTGTCTCATGTGTGTCTAGCAAGTTATGTCTCAGTCATGTTCACCAATGTATATCTCAGTCATGTCCACCAGTGTTTGTCTCATGTGTGTCTAGCAGGTTATGTCTCAAGCATGTTCACCAATGTATATCTCAGGCATGTCCACCAATGTATGTCTCAGGCATGTCCACCAGACTATGTCCCATGTGTGTCTAGCGGGTTATGTCTCAAGCATTTCCACCAGTCTATGTCTCAGGCATGTCCACCAGTCTATGTCTCAGGCATTTCCACCATTGTATGTCTCAGGCATGTCCACCAGAGTATGTCTCATGTGTGTCTAGCAGGTTATGTCTCAAGCATGTCCACCAGTCTATGTCTCAGGCATGTCCACCAGACTATGTCTCATGTGTGTCTAGCAGGTTATGTCTCAAGCATGCCCACCAGTGTATGTCTCAGGCATGTCCACCAGTCTATGTCTCAAGCATGTCCACCAGTGTATGTCTCATGTGTGTCTAGCAGGTTATGTCTCAGGCATGTCCACCAGTCTATGTCTCAGGCATGTCCACCAGTGTATGTCTCAGTCATGCCCACCAGTCTATGTCTCAGTCATTTCCACCAGTGTTTGTCTCATGTGTGTCTAGCAGGTTATGTCTCAAGCATGTCCACCAATGTATGTCTCAGGCATGTCCTCCTGTGCATGTCTCATATGTGTCTAGCAGGTTATGTCTCAAGCATGTCCACAAGTCTATGTCTCAAGCATGTCCACCAGTGTATGTCTCAGGCATGTCCACCAGTCTATGTCTCAGGCATGTCCACCGGTCTATGTCTCAGGCATGCCCACCAGTCTATGTCTGAAACCTGACCAATTCAGACACCAGCATATTACTGAAATGTCCAACACTGTTTATCTCATCTGTGTCAACCAGTCTGGGATTCACGTGTGTCGAGCAGTCTGGGATTCATGTGTGTCGAGCAGTCCATGTCAAAGATCTGTCTAACGGTCTATGACTCATATGTGTTCGCAAGCTTATGTCTCTATCTGTGATGTTTCCACCTGTATATCTCGATCTGTGATGTTTCCACCTGTATATCTCGATCTATCATGTGTCCACCAGTGTATCTCGGTCTGTGATATGTCCACCTGTGTATCTCGGTCTGTGATATGTCCACCTGTGTATCTCGGTCTGTGATATGTCCACCAGTGTATCTCGGTGTGTGATATGTCCACCAGTGTATCTCGGTCTGTGATAGGTCCACCAGTGTCTAGGTCTGTGATATGTCCACCAGTATATCTCGGTCTGTGATATGTCCACCAGTATATCTCTGTCTGTGATATGTCCACCAGTGTATCTCGGTCTGTGATATGTCCACCTGTGTATCTCGGTCTGTGATATGTCCACCAGTGTTTCTCGGTCTGTGATATGTCCACCAGTGTGTCTAGGTCTGTGATATGTCCACCAGCGCATCTCGATCTGTGATAGGTCCAACAGTGTCTAGGTCTGTGATATGTCCACCAGTGTATCTCGGTCTGTGATATGTTCACCAGTGTATCTCGGTCTGTGATATGTCGACCAATGTATCTCGGTCCGTGATAGGTCCACCAATGTCTAGGTCTATGATATGTCCACCAGTGTATCTCGGTTTGTGATATGTCCACCAGTGTATCTCGGTCTGTGATATGTCCAACAGTGTATTTCCGTCTGTGATATGTCCACCAGTGTATTTCGGTCTCTGATATGTCCACCAGTATATCTCGGTCTGTGATATGTCCACCAGTGTATTTCCGTCTGTGATATGTCCACCAGTGTATTTCCGTCTGTGATATGTCCACCAGTGTATTTCGGTCTGTGATATGTCCACCAGTGTATTTCCGTCTGTGATATGTCCACCAATGTCTAGGTCTGTGATATGTCCACCAGTGTATCTCGGTCTGTGATACGTCCACCAGTGTATCTCGGTCTGTGATATGTCCACCAGTATATCTCGGTCTGTGATATGTCCACCAGTGTATTTCCGTCTGTGATATGTCCACCAGTGTATTTCGGTCTCTGATATGTCCACCAGTATATCTCGGTCTGTGATATGTCCACCAGTGTATTTCCGTCTGTGATATGTCCACCAGTGTATTTCCGTCTGTGATATGTCCACCAGTGTATTTCGGTCTGTGATATGTCCACCAGTGTATTTCCGTCTGTGATATGTCCACCAATGTCTAGGTCTGTGATATGTCCACCAGTGTATCTCGGTCTGTGATACGTCCACCAGTGTATCTCGGTCTGTGATATGTCCAACAGTGTATTTCCGTCTGTGATATGTCCACCAGTGTATCTCGGTCTGTGATATGTCCACCAGTATATCTCGGTCTGTGATATGTCCACCAGTGTATTTCCGTCTGTGATATGTCCACCAGTGTATTTCCGTCTGTGATATGTCCACCAGTGTATTTCGGTCTGTGATATGTCCACCAGTGTATTTCCGTCTGTGATATGTCCACCAATGTCTAAGTCTGTGATATGTCCACCAGTGTATCTCGGTCTGTGATACGTCCACCAGTGTATCTCGGTCTGTGATATGTCCACCAGTGTATTTCGGTCTGTGATATGTCCACCAGTGTATTTCCGTCTGTGATATGTCCACCAGTGTATCTCGGTCTGTGATATGTCCACCAGTGTATCTCGGTCTGTGATATGTCCACCGGTGTATTTCCGTCTGTGATATGTCCACCAGTGTATCTCGGTCTGTGATATGTCCACCAGTGTATTTCCGTCTGTGATATGTCCACCAGTGTTTCTCGGTCTGTGATATGTCCACCAATGTATCTCGGTCTGTGATAGGTCCACCAGTGTCTAGGTCTGTGATATGTCCACCAGTGTATTTCCGTCTGTGATATGTCCACCAGTGTATCTCGGTCTGTGATATGTCCCTTTAGTATATCTCGGTCTGTGATTTGACCACCAGCATATATCGGTCTGTAATGTGTCCGCCATACATTGATGTGTTATATTCAGAGCTCCAGATACGCTTTTGGTGTTGTGGGTATTTTACCCATGCATTTTGAAATCATTGGGTATCAGTAATTCTATCTGGGTTTTCAATTTTCTGTTACCCACTAGTTTTTACACATGTGGGTATTTAAGTTAAATATTTAAAAAACACTATTCATCTAGTCCCTGCAAACTGGTGTCGTGTGGGTTCGAGAGCTTTATAGGACTAAAAAATACCACGATACTTCCACAAGAATGTGTGATGGCAAATGATCATGATGTAACTGCCATCGTGCAGTTTGGCAAGGTTGACGGAATGCCCGTTTATAATTTGAAAATAATTTGCCTGATTTGCTAAACGAATACGCAGGGTTACTTCACAATATTTTGATGATACACACAAGTTTTATTTTTGTAGCGTATCTGTAATGTTCGTTGCGTATTTGATACGCTTGGATTTTATTTTACTGCGTAATTCTGCATTTCTGATGCGTATTTTACGCAGATACGCAGCTTATCTTGATCTCTGTATATGTTATATATTATATATAGTGGGCACACTAACAACCTATGATCGTGGGTTCGAATCCCGGGTCGCCCTGTTTTTTTGTGTCAGCACCATACCCGTGCTCCTGGGTTTTACCAAGGTGGTAAACGTCTGAGACCTGCATCACTTCGGACTTTCCTCTCACATTAAGTAGTGATACGACGACTGGTCAAAAAGTTCTAAGCCTGACTAACTTTCAGCTATGGGCCACAACAAATTACATTGTTTGAGTAGTTCATTGCAAGACTTAGTGTATTTGGTCTGTTGAGGATGTTAGTATATTAGTTACAGCCAGTTGAACGTGATAGGTGTCCAAATGGACACAGAAATGGAAACGAACGAGTACCTAGCAGTCATCAAGTTTTTGACTTAAGAGAAAATGTATCCCCAAGAATTTCATGACCGCATGTCACAAGTGTATTGGGATAAGACAGGCCCTAGCTATTCCACTGTTAAATGTTGGGCAGCTGTGTTTAAGACTGGAAGGACAAGCCTTGATGCTGACCCTAGGTTTTGCCAGAGAAAATTTAGAACTAACTGGGGAGGATTTCGTCAAATTCAAAAAGAGGTTAGTAACGGATGATGAAGCATGACGACAGAGATGACATCAAAGCTGTCGTGAATGGGTTTTTCAGGGTGGCTTCACAAAACTTCTTCCTGACTGGAATTGAAAAACGTGAGTCTCGACTATGTATTAAAAAAACTAGGGAGATTATGTTGAAAATGAAATAAAAAATACTTTCACAATTGTTGATTTTGTTTTTAGGCCTAGAAATAGTTTTACCAGCGCTCGTGTAACTGGAATTCTGTTCCAAACGACGTTTAACCTATTCACCCACTCACTATTTATGTGTTTCCATTGCACAGGTTTCGTTAATTTACAGTGGAGACCTGAGTCTGTTCAACTGGTTAAACATTGTTCCCTGTCTGGCATGTTTTGATGATCGGTGTATAAGTTGGCTGCTGCCCGGGCGTTTGAGGAGGCAGATAGCCTACAAGCAAGAGCTCACGCAGACAGAGGGTAAGAATTTTGTCAGTCACATTTTATCAAATAAATGTAAAATGGTTGAAAAAATAAAAAAATTATTAAAAAAATAAAATAAAAAATTTGTCAGTCATTTCGAATTCCTTATTGTCTATCAACACGGCTATATCATTATTTCCTGTTGCACTGAATCATGTACATTGACTCAATCTGATATGTTGGTGATTGTTTCAGGTCTCAAAATGTTCAACCTCGGTTTGGGATTCTTCATTATCCTGCGGAGTATTCAGGTTTTCAGCAGAACGTTTGACGATATGCTTTGGCTCGTAAATACCAATACCAAAGGGTAACTACTAACTCTGCAATTGAAGCTTCATTTCTTCATCCAAATGTATTTGATTATGTTCGAACTGTACAGAGAAGCAGATAGAAAGAATCAAGTGTTTTGGCAAACGAATATCCAAATGTGGCTCGTAAATACCAATACCAAAGGGTAACTACTAACTCTGCAATTGAATTTTAATTTCTTCATCCAAATGTATTTGGTTATGTTCGAACTGTACAGAGAAGCAGATAGAAAGAATCAAGTGTTTTGGCAAACGAATATCCAAATGTGACGCCCCAAGTACAGATACATTGCACGGATCAACATCGTTTCCGGAAACAAATATTTCAATAAGGGCATATGATCAATTGAAATTCCATGTTGGATGATAAGGCAACGGTTAATTAAGTGTGACTTCTCTGGATTGTATATCAACAGAATAGTTGTCGTTGTTCATTAGTACTTCTTATTTTGTTTGTTCCGTTACATGAAAAAGACCAAATACATCCCTTTCGTTATGAAGGGTGGCTGAAATGTTCTGAGCCAAACAACAACGGATGTATAGTGCATCCGTAACACTTTGCATGTATTAAGTACAGTGAAATCTGTCGAAATCGGACTCTCAAATTCTGAGTTCAGTGAAAACCGGACCTTTTCTTAAGTCCCCTCAGTTCCTGAATAAATTATAATTACTCAAACTTACCTGCAACTCTCTAATTTGGACCTTTTACACTTCGGGCTAAAATGTCGGTCCAAACAACCAATTTACTATTGAAAAGAAGCTGTCTAAATCGGACTGGACCAGACCGGACCGAACCGTATGTTCTCTTACTTTGAAGTAACTCAGGCACTGCCAGCATGAACTGGGCATGACAAAGGTTTCACGCACTGGACTCCAAGACTCCTGATCAGAAACGCTCCAGGTTCATCATATGTAGTGAGAATTTTCAAACAGACCGAAATGATTTGTAGAGTGAAATTTGAGTTGACCCCTATCATCACGAGGCTACACAAGGGGCAAGGCAGCGGAAACGTATAAGTAAACATTCCAAAAGAATCCTACTGGTGGACTACCTCCTGAGATGCCAGACCATTAATGGCTAATATCTGCTTATAGGGCTACCGCGTGAGACCATCAAGGCTATGCTTGGCCTGAAACTCTCTATAAGTGTGCTGTTCCACTTTACACAAGTCTGTGGCTGCAATGCATAAATGTGGCTTTCAACATCCCCCGTTTTCAGCAGATTTTCCACAGTAATATATGAGTAATCCACCTCCTCCACAATTTGAAGAAACATTTGTCAAACATTATGCGGCCGCCACATATCTCTTTGGACAATTCCATGGTCATTTATGCATGTGCCCATGTCTGCATATGGCCTGAGCAGCGATCAGCGCAGTCGGGGTACGACGACACATAATGGACCGAATTCAGCCTCATAACCCGATCCTTTTGATCACCCCTTACAACCAGCATAGGAGACCCACAAGATGTATGTATACAGTGTCACATACAGAAATATCGACCAAACATATCCTACGACCATTGATATCACATATAGGGATTAACGACCAAACATATAAAACGGCCATTGATATCACATACAGAGATAAAGGTTAAAACATCTCCAGCGACCATTGATATCACATATATACAGAGATAACGACCAAACATATCCAACGACCATTGCTATCACATACAGAGATAACAACAAAGATATAGCCAACGACCATTGCTATCACATTCAGAGATAACGATTAAAACATCTCCTACGACCATTGCTATCACATACAGAGATAACAACAAAAATATAGCCAACGACCATTGATATCACATACAGAGATAACGATTAAACATATCCAACGACCACTGACATCACATACAGAGATAACGATTAAAACATGCCCAGTGTCTCGTATATCACATGGCAAAGATAACGAAAATGTTTAAATATATATATAACTCATATACCATTATACAAGTTGGTTAATATATGAAGAATCACTCATATTCAAGAGATATTAGATTGGTTCGACGCACAAACGAACATACTGGTACGTTGTGGGAACCGACGCTCATGAACGTATCACATGTGACGTCATAGATCCATGGTGCACCATTTGTCTCGTGCAGAATTAGCGTGTAAAGTTTGGAAATCACGTGCAGCATATCGTGATAAGAACACACCAGAAATGGGCTTCACGCTTTGTACCCATGTCGGGAATCGAACCCTGGTCTTCGGCGTGACGAGCGAACGCGTTAACCACTAGTTTACCCGACCGCCCTAATCCTTGAGCTTGTAAATGGGTAGCCTCACGTTTCCATCAGACAAAATCAAGTGTTCCTTGAGTCGATAAAAGAAGAGCCCAAATCGTCACACCCTTACCTTGAAAAAGAACGTCACCAATAACGTCATGATCGTAGTTAAAGAACAAAACATATCGTGCCAGTTCAATGCCTATCCTTGGTGTTTGGGTGATGGTGTTGCACGTTTCGGTTGTGCCCTATTTCGATTAAATGTTTGCACTGATGCCCTGATTTGTGTGTTTTTCTTTTTGAAAAAATATATTAAGTAGAAGGGGGTGGTGCGTGCGTGTGCGTGCGTGTGCGTGCGTGTGCGTGCGTGTGACTTAGGAGGAAGTGTTGTAGGCTAGTATGTGGTTGCTGAATCTGTAGCATATTTTAAGTAGTGGTGAGACCCTCAAACGACCGACATACCCCTGCCCATAGAAGAACAAAGCAAACTTGGATTTTCTTTGTGTTTTTGTATCAGAAAATGACAGTTGGGGTCAAATGTTTTGGTGGCAGATACTGTTTTGGGGGTCAAAATGCACATTTCTGTTGGGAAATCATATAAAGTCTCTAAAAACTGTACTGTGTGTATTGGGTCATTTGTTTGATAGTTTACACGTAGTATATTTGAATTAATAATTAGTAAACCTATAGCCTCGCACAAATTTAGTAATTAGTGAAAATAAGCCAACAAATGGTGAATTTTATGCTATTTTCCTTTTCCAATTATACGAAAATGAACCGCAATGTAATATTAGTATTATCAACCATGCCATTTGATATCTCAAAATATGCCGACACGTCTTGAGATGAGATGGCAGTGTTTATATTCCACATAACTTTTACGATTTTTGAAAAAAATGTTAAAATTTTATCCCACCCCCTATTTTGTCAAAAAGTGCAATTTTGGTTCCCATTGTTAATTCAATGAATAATAGCTTTATACAACACGTACCTATCACCGTTTGCAAATTCATTTCTATATAGGATATATTGAAGCCTGAAGGTTTGTCTAAAATCAATGATTTCTTAACCACTGTAGAGATCAATTTGAAGGTCAATGTCTCTTTGAAGGTCAAGTTTTACATCAATGCATATACTGTACAACAAAATGCTACAGAGGCACATACAGCTACCATTACTGATTCTGGGTATACTTAGTAAAGCCCTACAGTGTGTACGAAGAAACCAACAAAAAATGAGCACAACGAAAAAACTACTCCCCCTCACAAATGGACCAGCAGATGCTACTGTGGACGCAGACTCCACCTCAAGACACACAGGTATGTTATTCTCAGAATCTGTCATTTTAATAAAAATAAATATGAATACACTATTGCTCTCAATACCCAAGGAGTGCACTATTGTGATAATATTTGTAATTACATGGATTCTTCATAAGAGAAAGTCGCTTAAACGACAAAACGCGTACAGTTCAGTATGACAAGACTGTGAAAAGTACTCAAATGTAATAGCAAATGAATATGACCGAGATATAACCGAGACATATTTTTATTCATGCATATGTTGCTGTGCAGCCATGCTGCGTTCCAAACAAGCGTCTGCACTTGTACACAGCAAGCAGACCATTGGTAATGAAAAGACAGAGATCATATTCGATGACTAATTATAAACAGGGATAATAAGGATACATCGTGTTACACTGCTTGGAATCTCATTAAAATCAGATCTTAGTTCTCGATGTTTTGTTTGGCGGCAGCGAGAACTCAGATCTGATTTTAATGAGATTGCAGTGCTAGGGACCCAAGCTTCAGTGGCGTAATTGTACAGAGGTCGGATAATCGAGACTGGGTATTCTCTATTGTTATTTGTAAGTGAATCGGGAAAGGCAGTTGCATGCTGGTAATTGTGACCAAGAAGCACGCAATGTTCCTATGGTGATGGCTGGTTATAAAAAACAGCTTTTTGACGATGTGAGACGAACCTGCTGTCGAATATTAAATGAGTTTCAGTATATTTTACCACATTACTGTTGTTGTTTAATATACAGCCTTTGAATAACGAACCCGGTATACTGGCTTGTTTTTCGTTATTCGAAAAACGAATAACGAATAACGAACCCGCTGCTAACTTCAGGCCCCTGACTGAAGCCACAGTAACCTTCACACGCTAAGCCTGGTTTATACGGACAGTGGCTACCAGTAAAGAATCACGTAGTTTGAACCATCGGTTATCTTAATTAACAAAGCAGGCTCTGTAAGATATTTTATAAAAAAAAATTTCCATCTGTATAAAATCGTAAAAAGTTGAGTTGTTCGGGGCATTTTTCTTCGCGAGGACACAGTGGACACTTTTGCCAAGGAGTCAGTGAGTGAGTTTGGTTTAACGCCGCTTTTAACAGTATTCCAGTTATATCGCGGCGTGTCAGCTTAATGTGGGAGGAAAGCCTGAAATGATGCATGGCTCAGACGTTTACCACTTCGGTGAAACCCACGAGCACGGGTTTGGTGCTGACAAACCTAGAAACATAATCGGGGAGAACCGGGATTCGAACACACAATCATAGGTTTCTGGCGTACCCAAGGGACGCAACTCTGCACAGCGAATCGCGGCGCCTTAGACGACTGGGCCACCCGTGCCCCCCTTTTGCCTAGGAAAGATGGGAGCATTTGTAGTTTATTATTTGTCGGGGTAGACTGCCGTGTGGCAATGGTTTAGTACTTGCACTTAAAGTAGTAAAGTAATCATTCGCAATACTCTTTATGCAGTTTCAGTTGAACACATAACAAAAGTAGGAATCGCGGGCAGTGCTATAACCTTGATGGCGTGGGTGGACGCACTCACACAATGTTTTTTTGTGTGGTTTTTGTTGTTGTTTAACAAAACAAAGCAATATTCCAGCTATATGGCGGCGGTCTGTAAATAATCGAGTCTGGACCAGACAAGCCAGTGATTGACATCATGAGAATCGGTCCATCAGTTGGGATACAATGACATGCTTTAACCAAGTCAGCAAGCCTGACCACCCGATCACGTTGGTCGCCTCTTACGACAAGCATAGTCGCTTTTACGGCAAGCATTAATTGCTTAAGAGTTAGTCTACCCCGGATCTTCACGGGTCGCTCACATAATGAGTATTGCCCAATCATTGTGAAGGTATAACGTGTGCGTGACTGATAATTTAGATCGCATACAGACGTTCATTTTGGCTTTACGATTTAACACGTTAATGATATTTTTGTAGTGTCCGATTTTCATGTACAGCGAACATCTAAATATTGAATAGCATTGACACAAATCACATTTATTGGACTGATAAACCGTAAATGTTCGATCATATATTTTTCAGAGTTTCCCACTTGGTTAACTGGTTAGTAAATTTTTTTAATAAATATTTGATACCAGTAAAACAGACTAGCTGGTTTGGTCATTAGGGCCCATGTGTCTGGTGAACACGGATCAATGTTTGGCAATTTTAAAAAAAACCCGGAACAGTGAAATGTCGATCGAAATCAACAAGCAATTTTCTTAGTGAAAATGTTCTTATTTCATTTTTTAATAGTTATTAGCCAGTCATGATCGTGGCCATGGCCGTTCTGTTTGTGCAACAAAATCATAATCTGCATGAGCGAAGCATAAAATATTTAGCGGTCAGCAATAGGGTATAGAGAGATAGAGGTTCGGAGTTACCTACCTTAGAAAGATTTGTTTGGATCCACGTTTGTTCGCTTTCCAGGAGATATAATCATTTCCTCCAAAATGAGCGATGCACGTGCGGAAAGAGAATTCAGAGGGGAAGGTGTTAGGAAAAGGAGACAAAAAAATGAGAAACTAAAAGAATCAGAAGACGGTACAAAACAGACCGTTGACAGTAAATCACGCCTTAAAGAGCCGGAAAACAACACCGCTGGCGCTGGGCTCCAAAGGGGGACCTTTTGGTTGACAAGAATTGTCCTTTTGAGATATATTGGATTTATTTACTGTAAGTGTGCCCGTCTTATAGATAAGCTTATATATCTATATAATGTGTGTTAATAGTTCCTGAGTGGTTTTTCCTACGTCGAACATTGCTTCCTAGTCCTATATTACCAGCTGATTAGGCCTACTATTAGATATGTTAGTTCAGAGGGTGACCTGTCATTTCGTATTCCGGTAGTTACGTCACCCAGTAGTTTCGTATTCATTGTGTCATTTCATAACCAGGATGTTTCCTAGTCCTGGTTCAGTTATAGTATCTCATTTAGTTTTTTCTCTAAATCTTCCAAGAGTAAGGTGCTTGATTATCATAGTTCACGGACATGCCCTTTGTCATTCATCAACAAAGTATCAGGTCCATGCAGGGAAAGCTGTGTCCTCGTCATGTGAAATCATAAATAAATAAAACAACACTTTCATATTACACTTGTAAAATTATCTTTGATCTAGAACCCTTTAGATTTGAAAGATGCCACTTTACAGTCTTCAAATAAAAATGATATAAGTAATGAAATAAAAAAATGATGAATATCACTTTCCCTTTATCGTATTTATGCTTGTTAAAAAACACTCTAGAAAAGATAAAGAGCAACATACTACACAGCTCATGGTGCCCTGATTAATTGTTTGTTATGCATGTCATGATGTAGTCTACAGCAAAAACTGGAAACCTGAGCTCATGTATGACATGTATACAGTACTATCTTTAATTGTATTAAGGGGGCACGGGTGGCCCAGTCGTTTAAGGCGCCGCGATTCGCTGTGCAGAGTTGCGTCCGTTGGGCACGCCAGAAACCTATGATTGTGGGTTCGAATCCCGGTTCGCCCTGATTATGTTTCTAGGTTTGTCAGCACCATACCTGTGCTCGTGGGTTTCACCGAAGTGGTAAACGTCTGAGACCTGCATCGCTTCAGGCTTTCCTCCCACATTAAGCTGACACGCCGTGATATAACTGGAATACTGTTAAACATGTTAAAAGCAGCGTTAAACCCAACTCACTAATTGGATTAAATATCTTGATTCAAAATACCTTGCTTCATTTACAAACAAGATTAAATTTTGAGGCTTATGTGGTGGCAGAATAGTCTTATAAATCAGAATTAATGGTTTCATTATTGTTTATAATTTGTGTCATGTTTATGTTTACTTTCACAGTTGTGGCATTTCTTGTTGCACTGCATCAGAACAAACAGTTGATTGGAAAAGATGGCCTTCTTCCAGCAAATAAATATCTCAACAACATCAAGAACAGAGTTGGAGGAATTAAACAGGACATGTTCATCCAGTGCCCAAGTATCATCTGGTTGTTCAACTACAACACACACCTGGATCAGATCCTCGACTCTCTGGCGTACACAGGCTTGGCTCTGTCTCTGTTCCTTGTCATACGTGGAGCTGCAAACTGGTTCATCATGTTGGCGCTGTGGGTGATTTACCACTCCATTGTCAGTGTTGGGCAGCAGTGGTAGGTATATTTATGCACAGAAGGAATACACTATGTTTTTTAGGGATGTCATGATACAACTATCCCCTGATACGATATGTATCGCGATACTTTGTTCATGATATGATACATATCATGATACTTAATTCATTTAAAACACCATTAAAAAGGCTTGAAACTTCCGGAATATCGGGTTTGAAAATAGAAATGTCCCATTTCAATCAGTTCTTAATTTCAGATAAAACTTGAGTGTAATCACCAGTTAGAAAATGACTAGAACAGAATATAAGTATTAAAACTGGTATGTACACAGCTGTACACTGTGCAATGTTGATACAACATATATTAATAATTTTAGATTATATATTAAAGTGTAGGTAGGACCCATGTCGCCAACAAAGTAACTCAATACCAAGATTATGATTCGATACAGCATTAAAATATAAACCGTTACAGGTAAATCAGTATTAAATATCATATGGTCTGAGAATATTATCTATATCGTCAGTATATATAGGTGTATCATGACATCGCTAATGTTTTTTTTAAAAATGATTTTAACAAATACATGATATATTTTTAGGAAATCACAAAAAGACATATTTATGTAGTATTAGACAAAATATGCACACTGTATGACAGCATGTTGTAGAGCGTTTATGACATTGTACAACTTCTAAGATCCTGATCTTTTCAGCATGTTCGGTAATTCTCAAGCAAGAAATTTACATGTTCTATTACTGATCACTATAAATTTATGACTTTAAGTAAGGATTTCTGTTAATCATATCTGACAGGTTTTAGTGTGCATTTTTACTTATTTATATGTGTATGTATGTATACATGGTATACCCAGCAGTAATTATTTGAATGACATCAGCAAACCATTTTCTTATATGTGTTATTTCCCTTCCTTTCAGGTTCAGCTTTGGTAAGTTGAATTTACTTTTGATGTAACTCTTTGTTTCATAATATGTCTTCCATTCCTGGGGATACTGGGTAAGAATATATACTGTAGGTCCCTGACAACCTATGCTTGTAAGAGGTGGCTAAATGGCCGGGCCAGGGTCAGTGACTTAGTTGATCATGTTGATTACATGTCAAATATCCCAACTGCATAGATCGATGCTTGTGATGTTATTCACTGGAATGACTGCCCAGGACTTGATTATTTAACCCATCACATAGTTGGAATATTGCTGACTGGGCGTAAAACAATTACCATTCCATTCTGTGTAGAGTATCAAGTTTTTTTAAATATCAGTAGGGGTTAACTTGTTCAGCAATCAATTATAGAGGCATTCTTCTTCCATGTTAAGACACATACAGACAATTACTAATTCTGTGTAATACTGATTTTGTTCACAGAAAATTGAAGTAATTTGTCAATTGGGTGAGAGACTGTGTTCATCCGCAGCATTTCTGTTTGGATAGGTTGGGAGTCTCAGCTCTTGGAGACTGGCTTCCTGGCTATATTTCTGTGTCCTGTGTGGAACCTGTCGACCATTCCGCAGCACACGCCCACATCTCTCATCATCATCTGGGCATACAGATGGCTCATTTTCCGCATCATGTTAGGAGCGGTGGGTATTAGGTTTTGTATTCAAAAGTAAACAGTGAAACAAGTTGGAAAGAATATGTTCTCCATCCTCCTCTGTATCTCCAGGGTTCCTATTTTGGTAAACCTACACTAACACTTGGATCCAATCCCGTGCTTCTTGCAATATCAAATTATCCGCCAAATTATTACCAAAATGCAATGCCTGAAGATATAGAAGGTATACAAACACACAAATAAACAAACATAAGACACCTGAACTGATGAGATATGATTTGTTTTCCATCTGGATTGTGAAGTTAACTGATATTTTTATATTTTTTTATCTATTACTTTTATCTGGATTGACAGGTCAAACGTCAAAATGTTATATTATTATAAAAGAATGCTTTTCCCCAAAAAATAATGCAAATACAGACCAATTACAACAGATTTAATTCTTAATAATGCTGTTGTGTGACTTACAACAATTATAAGGCCTCAAATTTGATTTTAAGTGTTTAACTCATATTTTGTTACCAGGGTCTGATAAAGATCAGGGGAGACCAGTGTTGGAGAGACCTCACTTGTATGAACTATCATTATGAGGTGAGATTGTACCGTCATGTCGTCTGTGTTTTCATGTTGCTATGCTGTGATTATCAGAAAGGATGTGTGAAATATTTGTACAAGGTCAATATTTATGCATTCTTTTTCCTATTTAAAAAGGAGGCCAAGTTGTCTGAGGCACCACAATTCGCTGTGCAGATTTGTGTCCATTGGGAATGCCAGAAACATATGACTGGGGGTTCGAATCACGGTTCACCCCGATTATATTGCTAGGTTTTTCAGCACCATACCTGTGCTCGTGGGTTTCACCAAAGTGGTAAACGTCTGAGACCCATGAAATTCCAGCCTAGTTTTGGCAAGGGTGGAAACTGGACTTTCATAGTCAGTTGACACCCTTGCATCAAGAAGATGCATCAAGAATGTGAAGCTGACTTCAGTCGAATAAACTCACTCACTTCTTGAACAAAGCCATGATGTTGCAGACAGTCACATAAAACTATCTCTGTAGTTTCAGAAAATTCATAATTATCTGAGATATTATGTGAGATACATGTACTATGTCAATACTTACTAGTACTGTAGGCCTGTGAAGATCTTGAGTAGAATAGGTCTTCAGCAACCCATGCTTGCCGTGAGAGGCTACTATGCTTGTCGTAAGAGGCGACTAACATGCATGTCATCGTATTCCAATTGTGTGGATCGATGCTCATGATGTAAATCACTGGCTTGTCTGGTCCAGACTCGATTATTTACAGACCGCCGTCTTATAGCTGGAATATTGCTGAGTGCGGTGTTAACCAACAAAAAAACAACAAAAAACAACAAACAAACAAATAGTACTGTATATTCCCGGGTTTTCTTTGTGAGACTTTGTGTTTCTCAATTACAAAGATTTGATACGTAATCAAATTTCTACAAATGTTCAGTGGCATTAAAGTTGTATTTGTTGTCAGACCCAGCCGGTGCCGAACCCCCTGAGTTACTACCTGCATCAGTCTCCCGAGCTGATACACAAGATGGAGACACTCAGCAACCACTTCATCGAACTTGTGGCCCCATTCTTCCTGATCCTCGGACGGAGAATGACCATCATCGGTGGAGGAATACAGATCTTCTTTCAGGTGTGTCAAAGCAGCTATTCTCACACAAAGCATCATCGAAGCAAGAATAATACTATTTTGGATACCTGTATTTCGAGTATTTATTTATTAAAATATGTCAAAAATTGTATTCAACACCCTTTTTAAAACTTATCGGAATATTTATGAACACTCGTTAAAAGACTCAAATGGATTGGGTGGTCATCAGTGCCTTGGCATGCCATCGTATATGAAATGATGATGATGATGATGATGATGATGATAACATGGCTCATTGCTCATTATTTTGTTGATCCAAACTCAATTATTCACCGGCCACCGTAATATGGTTGGAATATTAATGACTGGCATAAAACAACATTCATTCACTCACTCCATCATACCTGATTGATATGAAATGTGTTCTTGTTGAATAAGGCCATATATAAATATAGGTTTACATGGTTTGGTGGACAAACAATAGCTTGTGTATGCCAACAATGGTCAATCTTAATATCTCCTAATTTTGTGTATAGTGAAGGATGTGACATGTATTTGTAATTACTTATATCAGAAAAGGCTTTGTTTACATACATGCCCATTATGACTGATTTATAGTGGCCAGATACTACACACAATGCTTTGATCAGTTAATATTTTACTTTTTCTAACTCAACAAAACATCATCTTCCCGAAGCAAGGGACTTAACTGACTATAAAAGTCCAGTTTCCACCCTTGCCAAACTAGGCTGGAATTATGGAGTTATATTTTGGCTGGTCTGACGAGTCTATGCATAGTCTAATCAAAATCGCATAACAAAATTGACATCTGGTTCGTAAACTGCCATGCAGATTTCTGTCAATTGCAGGATTTGCAAAGCACGTGTACCATCAACTTAGCGTCAACAGATATTATTAAAATCTTTTCATGTTCCTAATCAGGGTGCTCCCATGATTTGATGCGCCTCAAGAAGTAAGACCCGTTTTATTACAATATAGAACTTGATTATCGAATAGAGCATCTTAACTGGGCACCGCCATTTTGTTTGAAGCAAATGCAAGGGAAATGAGAGGTGGAATCTGATCTGTCAATAGGAGGGACATAGAAGGGCCTTAACTCGTTTGTTTGTTTGTTTGTTTGTTGTTTAACGCCATACTCAGCAATATTCAAGCTATATGACGGCAGTCTGTAAATAATTGAGTCTGGACCAGACAATCCAGTGATTGACATCATGAGCATCGATCCACGCAATTGGGATATGATGACATGCATCAACCAAGTCAGTGAGTATGACCACTCTTATGACAAGCATAGTCATCTTTTGCCCAGCGGTCATTGCAATGCTGGGTTGTGTTCCCTGTATGTTAAGGTTTGTGTCCTTTCCTGTGTCTTTGTCAAGTTGAAATTTGATTTTCTAGTACAGAAATAAGGGCTGGTATTGTAGCCAAGTGACTGTTGGACATGGCTGGGCTGTGTTCCCTGTATGTTACAGTTTGTGTCCCCCTGTAAGTGCTGTTTGTGTTGCAGGTTGTGTTAATCACCAGCGGTAACCTCAGTTTTCTCAACTGGTTGACCATTGTCCCTAGCCTGGCATGTTTTGATGATCGCAGTTTAAGTTGGATGTTCTCTGGGGGTTCTCGGTCTGTCAAGTGTCAGGTAGCCCAAATACAACACCAGACTGAAACTGGAAAAGTGACACCTAAAATGGGTAAGCCTGTCAGTGTTTCGCTTAATGTCATAGAATTGTTGACACATAAACCATCGGTTGATTTGTGACACAGTTTAGTTAAGGATGTAATGAGTGTCACATAACAAGATATTGAAATATTTGCAGGTGGTTATATCAGACGTGTGTTCAACATCAGCTTCGGCCTCCTAATCGCCTATCTGAGTGTCCCTGTCGTCCAGAACCTCCTCTCACAACGTCAAGCCATGAACACATCGTTCGATTCCCTGCGGCTTGTCAATACATATGGAGCATTTGGAAGGTAATCAGGGGAATCCGAGGAGGGTAACTAATAATTCTGACAGTCTCCAGTGGAGGGTCATGAGTGAGTGAATTACACTACCCCATTTCCCCAAGTGAAGGTTTTGGACAACCAAAAGACGATGCATAATTGTGAGTGAGTGAGTACGGTTTAACGCCGCTTTTGACAATATTCCAGCAATATCACGGCGGGGGATACCAGAAATGGGCATCACACATTGTACCCATGCCGGGAATCGAACCCGGGTCTTTGGCATGACGAGCGAACGCTTTAGCCACTAGGCTACCTGACTGCCCCTGGAGGGTCATGAAAAATAATACATGTATTAGGAGAATGTCACTTTTTTCAGTATGATAGTGTATCAAACCCCTCTGTAATAATTACCAGTCCCTCAGGAAGCTGAACTTTTGCATGTATTTTCCTGTGACATCATATTTGGTTCAGATCATTAGATTTTAGTGGAATTTTTTAGTTCTATTTGACTGTCAAATCTGACTTTCCTGCAAGCATGTCTATCTTTATTGACATTTTAACTGTTGGCTCCATATCCAGGTGAGCTACAGTGCCCGTCACAGTCACAACTTTTGTGACATGTTTAGCACATCATGTGAATATGTGAATTTATCAATTATTGTTATGTCTTATATACCAGTGGAAAAAACAACACATGTGTAATGCCTTGTTAAGACAGTGACATATTTATGACACCTTTCAGTGTTACCAAGGAGAGAACAGAGGTCATAATACAAGGGACCTCGAGCAGTGACCCCAGCGACCCCGGTGCCAAGTGGCTGGAGTATGAGTTTAAGTGTAAGCCTGGCAACATCAAGCGGCGGCCGTGCATTATCTCCCCTTACCACTACAGGATGGACTGGCTTGCATGGTTTGCAGCTTTCCAGGTGTGTACTCCATAGTAGCATTTCAATCCGATGTTTTACTCTGATATGATACCTCTCTGGGCACATGTCCATAGGAGGTCATGTTCTCATGAGTTGTCATGGAAACCCTGAGGGTTCGCCCCTTGCCTCTGTGGTCTAGTGGGGTAGAGCGTCTGCCTGGAGACTGTAACGTCCGGGGTTGGATCCCCGACCGCGTCATACCAAAAGACGTTATAAGATGGTATTTGTTGTTACCTTGTCTGGTGCTCGGCATTAAGGGGCTTGTAGTCTGTGTCTGAGTGGGGTATTCATGTTAAACTGCAGCATGGTATTTCACTATAGCACTATACATTTGGCATCAGTCCGGACTAGTACAAGCAGCCACACACACATGTACATGCATGTCGCTATAGAAGTGCAATAACCTTGGACACGACATTAATCGCCATTTCACCTTACCCCAGATTTCTAAAACAATTCAGCTGCATTTCTTTACCACCTCAATGTGGAAATTCGTGAATTTGGATTTCAGCAAAATAAAAATGCAACAGAACACAAACATACCCTTGATACCACACCCAGCTTAATTTTGTTGCATTCGGAACACCACTTTTTGTCTTTGTGTTAGAGATACAGAAATCATATCTGCATACTGAGAATTTAGAATCACTGACGCTGATTGGCTGATTTGAAAGTTCACCTGGTACAACATTGAGTTGACTTGAGATCTTAATTTAGAGAAGTATTGAATCAGACTAATAGAGATTGATGTATTCCATGATTCATTATGTGTGTAAACACCTAAGTAAGGGCATTTTAAGCTCTTATTCAACTTATTTATCTTTCTACAACTCCCAACTTGTGATTGACTTTCAGCAAGTGATCCATGTTTTATGTGTAACCCATTCCTATATGCCATAAACTATAAAGACCCCAGGCCCCCCCGTTATTTTCCAACACTGCATTGATTATCCAAATATTATGTCAACTGCAGGTGAACACCCCCCTCCCCCCCCCCCCAAGCGTGTATTAAGCACCTTCCCAAGACAAGAGAGTTAACTGACTACAAAAGTCCAGTTTCCACCCTTGCCGAACTAGGCTGGAAGTCCTGGGCCCGATCGTAGCGCCACCAGTGGATATTACGAATTATGTCCCTTCTTTTTCTCCCCTATCAGATTCTACCTCTCGTATGACTTGCATTTGTTTAAAACAAAATGGCGACGCCCACTCAGGACGATCTGATCTAACATCAGTATCTATATTGTGATAAAAAGGGGCTTACATCGTGAAGTGCATCAAATCATGTCAGCACCTTGATTAAAAACATGAAAAGATTAGGAAAATATCTGTTGACAATGAGTTGGCGGTGCACATATTTTGCAAATCCTGCAATCGACCAAAATCTGCATGACAGTTTACGAACCGGATTTCGATTTTGGTGCGCGATTTTGATTTGACTATGCATAGAGTCGTTAGTCCAGCCAAACTGTTACTCCATAATACCAGCTAGTTCGGCAAGGATGGAAAGTGGACTTTTTAAGTCAGTTAACTCTCTTGCCTTGGGAAGATGGTATTCATGAAAATAAGATCACTCTCTGATAAATAATTCAACAGTATGGGAAGCATGTACAAGGAGGCCCGGCAACTCATGGCGCACTGTTTCAGTGACAGCTTCCGTGCAACAGTCATGAGCATTACGTGGCGGCCATGTTTGTTGTTCAGGATGTATTATTACCTGAAAAACAAAGATTGAAAGTTATGATAAGAATTATACATGTGAATCTAATCTGAGCCCTCTGTTCCAGAACTATCAGTACAACCCCTGGCTGGTGCATGCTGCCATGAAACTACTGATTAATGATGAAGGCACGACGTCACTGATTGCTCACAACCCATTTGAAGATCGAACACCACCGAAGTATGTAAATACCGGTAGTTATCAGCAGGGCTGGCTATTGATATCTATAGATCATTGAGATCAATTATCGATAAATATCAGAGAAGCTTTAAGCAAATATGCAAGAAAGTCCCGAAAGAAACCAACCTATTTCACGCCACTGGTGAGCAGTGACACATTTAGGCATGGATTACTTTGTTGACATTTGTGATGTAACAAAAACAGTTCTTTCCGTCTTCGACAATTAACATTATTGGCAATGACAAGTCTGTTTCGGTAAATCTAAACTTTATTTCATCACAATAGTTTAAGTGAGTTATTATTGATGACAACAGTTTCATTTGGATACTCATTAATATTTCTTCCCATCGACGATAATTCTGATTATCAATCTTTTTAGCCAGCCCTAGTTATCAGTATGGTGTTATTTAGCATTGTTTAGTATTCTCTAAGGATTTTCACAGTTATTAAAGATTATATTCATGTAAAATCAGCAAGATCAGATTGGTGTATGATATATATATTTCTGATATCCATCAGTTTTTTACCTTCCAATTCTAATGTAGAATGTTTGGTCTGATTTACAGTTTCTGTTACTTTTACAAATGCAATGTATGTAGTACTGAACACTAAGCACACATTCACTCGTTCATTACTATATGATACCAGCCAAATGTCATCACAATGTTATGTGTACACAGATATCACAAAAGCCCATCTTCCCGAGGCAAAGGAGTTAACTGTCTGTAAAGGTCCAGTTTCCACCCTTGCCGAACTATGCTGGAATTTCATGGCACGATTGTAGTGCCACAAGTGGCTATTATGAGTTATGTCCCTTCTATTGACCAATCAGATTCCACTTCTCATATAACATGCTTTTGCGTCAAACAAAATGGCGGTGCATTCACAACTTTCTGATCGATCATCAAGATATATATTGTAATAAAACAAGTCTTACCTCGAGAAGTGCATCAAATCATGTGAGCACCTTAATAAAAAACATGAAATGATTTGGAAAATATCTGTTGACGGCCAGTTGACGGTACACATCTTTTGCAAATCCTACAGTCAACCGAAATATGCACATTGAAATCCTTGTTTACGAACCGGGTTCGATTTCATTAGGCGATTTTGATTAGACTATGAATAGACTCATTAGTCCAGCCTAGTTCAGCAAGGTTGGAAACTGGACTTCTACAGTCAGTTAACTCCCTTGCCTCGAGAAGATGCAAAAGCCATACTCAGCAATATGTTTCTAAACATAACCGCTCAGTGTGGCACTACAATGGAACCCTTGTCACATGGACTGGTTTCTGACTATTAGTTCTTCAACAAACTTAATGATATGCAGTCCTTTCAGGATCTGTTCTCAGGAATCTATTCCTTACCTTGTAAGCATACGAGCCAGGCTAACACCTTTGGTTATGTGTTAAGATCTCGGATCAGAAGGTCCATGGTTCGAATCCCATCATTGGACTAGGAAAGTTCATGGCCGCTACATTGGCGCCCAATGTTGGGCTGCGCATGTTCATATTGAATTTGAGAAACATAGATCAGAGCACCCTACTATGATGTGCTTTCTGATGATGGGGGAGTAGGGGATGGAGTCACCACACAGATGACATCTGTACCTCGTCAGCTTGCTGGACAGGTTAACCTCTTGTGGATAAGACATCTTCTGACCTTGGATCAGAAAATCCTCAAAAAAACATTATGGCTGCTACATTAGCAAATAAGGCCAAGAAAATAATAGTCTTGGTTCCCAGACACCACCCGCATCATAAAGTCTGCAGCACGTTTCCATTTAGAAAAAAAAAAAAAATAATCCTCATATTTAATAACAATGCGATCCAATATAGCACACCCTAACTTCCCTTTACATGTGCACTGCTTTACTGCACATCTTGTGTTATGGTGTTATTTTTTTAAGCCTCAACCTGTTGGGACTGACTGCTCAACATTGAATATTTTCGCCTATTTTGCATGGTACTAAAGATGAATGTCCATGTTTGAAATATTTAATATCAAAATAAAGACAAAGCTTGTTAAAAAGACAGTCCCATTTATCCATGTAACAATCCAAGCAAACAATTACGCTATATACTTGCAGGTTTATCCGAGTCGAACATTACAGATATGTCTATACAAAGGTTGGAAGCAGGGAAGCCAAGTCGGGAGCCTGGTGGCGCCGTAAACACATCGGAAACTATCTGCCGCCAATATCGCTGAGAGCTGCACGAGACATCGCCAGACAGATGGACTGGGACATACCTAGATTGAAGAGAAAGTAACCATGACAACACTGCAGGGAAACCTGCCGGTGTACTTAGTGTTGATGTCTGCTTCCAGGGGAGGAGATTATTGTTTCAGAGTTTTTATTTCTTTTGAGCTTCAACTTTATATGAATGATTCTTTGAAGGAATTTTTTTCCATCAATCTCATTAAAATCAGATCTTAGTTTTCGCTAACGCTAAACAAAGATCTGAGGACATCCCATAACGGGTCACGTCAGAACGACCTTTCGCGAACTTTGACCAACCAATGAAATGACTGACAAGAAATTGACATTAGCCAATCAGAAGGCAACTTTCTTGAGCTTTACGACACAAGTTTCAAACTGGCGACTACGCTTCGAAACATATTTTGACGTATTCTCGTCTAAAAAAATTTAAACTGATGAAAAGAACATTCTGGAATGGCTTATAGATGGTCTAGATTGTATGGATATAATCAAAAAACCTGTAACTGTCGTTCGGAATACCCTCTGTTAAATTTTTAGAAAACACATTCCGTCCGTCACTTTCTTGATCTGGTAAGCGACGCTCTGATTGGTTGGATGAAAGGTCGTTCTGACGTGACCCGTAATGGGATGTCCTCAGATCTTTGCTAAGCGATAGCGAGAACTAAGATCCGATTTTAATGAGATTGTTTTTTCCATCCACTTAGTGATCAGGGTGTTTGTATGATTATTTAAGGATTAAGACCAATTTTTTAGTTTTACAGATAAGTCAACCCAAAATTTTGCAAAATAAAAAAACATAAAAATGTTTTACTTTTTTTGTGAAAAAATATATTTCCAGAGATTCATTTAGGAAATGAACTTCAAGTCAATGTTTTTAATTTCTTTGTAAAACAAACCCTGTGAAAAAAACAAACAAATTGCTCTGGCGATGATTGTTAATATATATACATAACAATATTTAGTTTGCTCTGTCGGGATAAAACAAGGCAATAACTTTCAGTTTTTGTTGGTCAATATTACAACACAAACATTCCAGGCATCCATTTTATATGTAAAGATTTACTTTACATAGCCAAATGTGTTGGCAGTGCCAACTGGAGATTTCTTCCATTCCATGAACTAACCTCTGAGAGTTGAAGACAATTAAGATAGTAATAACCTAGATAATGCTCCAAGTGATTGCATGAATGAGGTAGGTGCTCTACCCATAACCATGGATGAAAATAGTAATTTCTTTTCCTTTTAAGGCTAAGGGGGCACGGGTAGCCCAGTCGTCTAAGGCGCTGCGATTCGCTGTTCAGAGTTGCGTCCCTTGGGCACGCCTGAAACCTATGATTGTGGGTTCGAATCCCGGTTCGCCCCGATTATGTTTCTAGGTTTGTCAGCACCATACCCGTGCTCGTGGGTTTCACCTAAGTGGTAAACGTCTGAGACCTGCATCACTTCGGGCTTTCCTCCCACATTAAGCTGACATAACTGGAATACTGTTAAAAGCGGGGTTAAACCAAACTCACTCACCCACTCACCTTTTAAGGCTAAAAAATAATAGTCTTGGTTCTCAGGCACTGCCCGCATCATCATAATGTTCGCAGCATGTTTCATTTTTATTTCCATTTTTAAAAAAACAGTTGACAAGGCATTTAAACCCTAATGTGAAAAACAATATCATACAATCATGATGTTCTATAATGTGTTGATCTCAGTGTTCTAGATCAGAGTAGATCTCAATATGTTGCACTGGCTAAGATTCAGTTCATGTTTTGAATCATAACATACATACAATTCTTAATAATTATAACGTTTCATATGTGTAACTGTATTACCAATAAGTTCCCCCTGACAAAATTCTAAACCAATCTGTAACTAATCCTTATGAGCGCTAAGTACTAAGAACGAAGTTATACATGGCAGTCAACAGACCTTGTGTATATTTCAGAAAAAAGTAGCGTAGAAGGTTTACAAAGTTGCCTAATACCTATTTTGAAAACATTTTAGTTTCATTGACATTTTAACAAAGTTTGTTCACTACCACTTGATCTCTGAAAAGAAATTTCATTTGTTGTGTATGGTTTAAATAAGCGCATACCTTTGTCAAGTTTCTTCTGGGGCACTTATTATGGCGAATACAGTATTCGTTACAACTTTCAAAGTCTAATGAGTAATGACAGATTTTCTCCCCTTAGTGAAGAAGTGATAGAAGCCTTGAGTCTGTAAATATTCTTAGATGATAAAATGATTTAGTCCATGAATGAAAAGCCATTATCTCATTCAAACATTTAACAGGGGAAAGGGTGGCCCAGTTGACCAAGGCACTGCTATTTGCTGTGCAGAGTTGTGTCCCTTGGGCATGCCAGAATACTATGATTGTGGGTTGAATCCTGATTTGCCCAGATTATGTTTCCAGAATTGTCATCACCACAGCCCTGCTCATGGGTTTCACCAATTTGGTAAACGTCTGAGACCTGAATCAGTGCGGGCTTTCCTCCCACATTAACATGATTAAGAAGACCTGCCATGATATAACTGGAATACTGTCCAAAGAGGTGTTAAACCCAACTCATTTACTCATTCAAACAATAATCCATACAACAGTAGTTTTCAGTCTTGAGGACCAAATAGTTTATAAGATTAATTCTCAAACAGTGTGTGGGTGGCGGTCAGGTAGCCTAGTGGTTAAAGCGTTCGCTCGTCACGCTGAAGACCCTGGTTCGATTCCCGACATGGGTACATTGTGTGAAGCCCATTTCTGGTGTCCCCTGCCGTGATATTGCTGGAATATTGCTAAAAGCGGCGTAAAACCATACTCACTCACTCACTCACTCCACAGCTTGATAGATTGCACAGGAGTGTGTGTTCCTAGCCCTCATAGTAATATAATTGTGGAATAGGTCCTTGTCATAAGAGATGGGTATCGGGTGTGTCATTCCATGCTGGCACAGATCATTGTTCATGCTATCAACCACTAAGATGATGGGTGGCCATGACATATCAGGAATATTGGTGACTGCACTGATAAATCAACACTCACTCACTCACTCTGTCTTTTTAGCTCACCTGACTCTTTCTCGTATTGATAATATCTGGAGTGTTAGTTAGATCAGTGTCTTGATCTGTTTTTCTATGTTGAGTTTCGTATAGCTTAACATATTAATGTTGTCTGTTTGTTATCAATTAATATTTGTTGTTGTTACTGTACCATTGTTGTTCTATATGCTACGTCTGCATCCTAATTTCCTCATGTTCTTGATGGTTTATGGGTATAAATGTCAACAGTTGTGTGAAGTTGTTTGTGTGGGCAAGTGTTTTAGTCAAGATGATCACATACGTCAAGAGCATATTTTTGAAAGTCATAAAGCAGTTCAGTACATGAATATAATCTACAAAACTGGGCGCCGTTCCACAAATCGTAGCACTATGACAGTCAGACAGAAGTTACAATCACCTAAAAAAGTAGCGCCCTGGATGCCTTGTGGAAGTGGTTGCTGGTGTAAGATCTACAGTACTGGTTGTATGATGTACGATACTAGTAGTATGATGTAGGATACTGGTGGAATGATCTACAGTACTGGTAGTATGATGTACGATACTGGTGGGAAAAAAAGACTTCTTAATGTTTTTGTTTTATTCCAAATTTGTGAAAATTTGGGTTAATGGGTTGGTAAACAAAGTACATGTAATTAACAAATGTGAAACAGATCTGTCTCATCAAATGTCTCTCTTATCATTGCAAAAAACTTTTTCATGCAGTTTTGCATCTTCCTGAGGCAAGGGACTTTTACAATCAATTAGCACCCTTGCCTCGGGAAGATGGCAGTTTTGTCGTCAGTAAAGTTTCATGAAAACTGATATTTTTTAACAGATGAGAACAACAGATTGTGTTTATTCCAAGTGTCATGAAATGTACTCAACCATTGTTGTATATATTTCATCTGCATAATTTAACTGAAAATAATGTGTTGATTCCCTATGAGGTGATAAATGATGATGCCAAGAATCACGGTCCTATTGTGTTTGCCAAACTGGAGAGTTGCTGATGGTTGTGCTGTCAGTTCTTAGTGTCACTTAAAACAAACTGTCCTTTCGAAAAAAAGAATGTCCCCAGTGTCAATATGTTTAGGGTATTAGAGTATTAACAAGCAAACAGTTTTATATACATTAACCGAATATATTTATACCTGCGTTAACCTGTTCTTCTCTCCAGGAAATTAACAACACATGTCTACATGTAAGGGGGCACGGGTGGCCCAGATGTCTAAGGCGCCACAATTCACTGTGCAGAGTTGCGTCCCTTAGGCACCCTTAGGCACGCCAGAAACCTATGATTGTGGGTTGGCATCCCGGTACGCCCCGATTCGCCTTATTTCTAGGTTTGTCAGCACCATACCCGTGCTCATGGGTTTCACCGAAGTGGTAAACATCTGAGACCTGCATCACTTCGGGCTTTCCTCCCATATTAAGCTGACACACCGTGATATGACTGACTGCGGCGTTAAACCCAACTCACTCACTCACTACATGTAAAGGGGTGCAGGCTTAAACGGCACTTCAACAAAACGTCACCGATTTCTCTGGCGAAAACGGCACCGCATTTGGCGAAAAGGGCAAATATGTGTTGGGCGAAAACGGCACCTCTATTTTTAATAACGATAACAATGATTTTTGTAGTAATATATATGGTTTATTTACATGGTATTTGATGTATTTACATGTTAATGCATGTATGTGATGTATTAACATGTTACTGGATGTATGTGATGTATTTACATTGTATTTCCTGTTTTCACAGATAAGTACATATGTTCATAGATACAGTTCTTCAGTTTTGTCGGCATGTCCATCGTCATCTTCATCGTGTTCACAATATTGGCCCAACATTGTGATAGTAGTTGGCTCAGAGAGAGGTCTCCATCTTTGTATCGTCGCCATATGTCAAAAATCACCTCTTGGCGAGATGTGGATGATTTGCTCACATACGCCCTGAGTGGTCCCTCCTGAATGAGTCTTGCCTGTAGAGGCAACAGACGGGCCTCTCTGAAGAGCTCCGGGATCAATCTGTAGATCCCCAGGGACTGCTCACCCACCTTGTTACTGATACGTCTGTGCCAACCTAAAACGTGAGAAAACATTTTAATGTATAATAAAAACATTTTTATTGTTTAATATAGTTTATTTTTATTGTGTGTATTTGTATTTAAACTATTTGTATTAGTATTACCTCTCACAAAGTTGTTCGTCCTGACAGCTATGTTGAACACAGACCAGGATCTGGGAGAGAAGGTGGGATGAGCAATCCACTGGGCTTGAAAGTACCTGCAATCCAATTTCCTGACATTTCCGCCAGACTGTTTGAGTCAGGTGGAACAGTCATCCACGGATGCGGGTTCTGGAAGGGTTTTTCTGATTGCTTTCCAGAAGGCAGAAGGGGGCACCAGCATGGTGATATTTCTTATTGAACTAAAAAAATAATATAATAATAAATTATGCTGCTATGAATACTATACTATGAATTATTATTATCATTATTATTGTTATTATTATTATCATTATTTTATTTTTTTATTTTATTTTATTTTTTGGAGGGGGAGGGGGGGGGGGGGGGGGGGGGGGGGGGGGGCAAATACTTTGAAATTGTGATCTGACAATCCCATGTTAGACCTCTTAAATACAGTTTCAGCTTAAATTGAGTAAAGGTACTTAAAACTTCAAAGCGTATAGTGTTTTCACAATAAGTTAACAGCGCCTCCCAATCAGAGTCGCAGAAACGATGTGAGTTTAATTTCTATCACTACTTAATTACTATACTTTGAGGATTTCTGTGGCCAGTGGCGGACGTTATTCAAACTCCTTCCACACTGAAAATTTTAAAGAAATCTTTTCTTACTTAGTATGTTCCCTTGAAAACAGCATGTTTAAATTTGTGAATACCTTTGACCGAGGCCGGGCAAAGACCGTAGAGTTTCTGGACTATTGGGTTTACAGAATTAAAATGGGACGTGTTACTCAATTTTCTTTCTGGGCTCCCTTGGGAGTAGACCTCCTAGGCTGCTGTGAGGCGCCAGAAGTGTAACAGTTACCATCTCATCCTACCGGGTACCCATGCACTGCTGGGTGAACAGAGGTTTATTTCGAGCCAAAACACTTGCTTAACCCTACAATTAACATGGGGAGGTGGAACCGAAGCCCTGGAAACCCTCAGGAGTCAAGCTACCGAACACGGACCCCCATCCATCTAACTCTCCACGACCAACGTTTGGTGTGTGCTGGACACAGGACCACTGTGACAGACATAATGTTTAAAGCGGCGTTGAACCCAGTTCACTTGATCACTTAAATCGCTGTTTAAGAATATTTCCCTTTTAAAGGGCAAGTTCACACGGAAATGAACCTATTTTTCTTGTACTTTTTCCACATTAAAAGTGTTAACCTAGAAGTGTCATAGACAAAAATATAAAAATATCACAATTAATTAACATATTTTTCGCATTAAAACGATTTATATTTTTCACATTTACCAAGTGTTCTATTTCCACAACAAAAACACCATGGCTTATGCCCCTTGCAATATGACGTCATTGGTGCCAATTGATAAACATTATGACGTCATCATGCTTTGTTAGAGCCGCTTCACGTGGTGTAGGTACAGTTTTGTGATTCTAGCGTCTCAGATGCCAGCCAGAATTGTGTTATGCTGAGTCACCACTGCGCCGGAGTGTGTCGTAGACCATGTTGTTTAACCGCAAACTGGTCCTTGATATATTTTGCGTTGAGAATAGACAGGGACCCAGTTGAATTGGCACCAATTACGTCATAATCTAAGGGGGATAACTCAGGCCTGTTTAGCTCGAAAAACGAAGGCCTCATAACGGCATATCATTTTCACACTATTGTGAGCTTCCTACTTTCACTGTGAAAAAAATGAGTGTATATTTTCAAACACAGATACTAATTAATTCTAAAATTGCGTTTTGTTTAGAAAAAGAAAGAAAGTGATTTTTGCGTGTACACTTCCCTTTTAACGTGCCTTACACTAATGCCGTCCTACGTCTATGCCTGACATGTTTAAGGTGAGGTGAAACGGGGCTTAAAGTCGCGTCCAAGATTATTGCACTTATATAGCAAAGTGTGTGTTTGCGTGCGTCCGTGCGTCCCTGTGTGCGTGCGTGTGTGTGGCTGCCTGTACCATTCCAGAATAATGCCGATTTTATAGTGCTAGCCCACTGATATACCATGCCGCAGTTTAACCTGATTACCCCACTCAGACACAGTGTACTGCCTCTGAGCCGACCAGTCCTTGTTTTAACCCCTTAACGCTAAGCGCCAGGCAGGGTAACGAAAAAAACACATCTTTTAACGTTTTTTTTTATGACGTGGCGAAGGATCGAACCCCATGTTTAAGAGAAAACGAAATGGAGGTAGTAGATTATGTCTTTTGCCCATAACATGCGTTCCTGAAGCAAAGTTTCTATTTCTATTCTAGATTCCATGTTAAGCGTCGCCGAACAGTTATTTAAGTTGGAAATAAAGCACTATATAAATCCATTTTGTAACGACACATGTTGCTTACTGCAGCAAGAAATAACATTCACTGACGCTAAGAACTTGACCACTGTCCGCTGGTTTTATAATGTGCCCTTCTTAGTAAGAAAATGAGCACGACAAAACATCACAATAAACTTTTACAAAATTTGGAAGCCAATTTATCCCAGTACAAAAAAGACGGGTAGTTGACTGCGCCCTGTTCATGCGCATCATGCTATCAACGTAACGAGTTAGCCTAAATTGTTTATTGACTCTTGATGACACACACATATAATTAATGAAATCTCGTTGGTATAATCTCATTCAAATCAGATGTTAGTTTTCGCTACCGCTAAACAAAGATCTTTTATGTAGTGGCAGCGAGTACTCAGATCTGATTTGAATGAGATCGGAGTTCTTACAATTTTATACATATCCGAGGATATATAATTTTGCAGTTATGTTTGTGATACCACTACCATCGATTGCATATTATTATCTACGGGATATTATTCCAATATTATTTCTCATTCGTACTTCATATTACAGGGATGTTTTTTTTATATTAAACACAATGCCAAGCACACAGGAACTCAATGATAGCGTGTGTAGCATTACAATATTCGTATAGAAAAAAACCCAAACCCCTCTATACATATAGAGTCTTTGTCCTAGCACAACTGATACGAGCTTCCCTTTGTGTGGTTATAATAGTGACTACAGAAATCATTATTTGAACCAACGAACATTTAAAAAAAAATTCTAACATATTTGTAAATATTGTTTAAGGTTTTAGCGGTAAGTGTCAAACGAAGTATACGAGAGTTATCTACCTTTAATATTTACAAACTCAATGGTACTCCATCTGTTGATGTCAGATATGTTTATTTTGTGACACATATGAGTAATTTAGGAAGTGACACTGATGATAGAGAGAAAGATTTGAGATGGAGGAAGAAACAGAGGAAGAAAAACTTGGATGACAGTGACTCCTTACGTGAAAAATACATATCGGAAGGGAGAGTCTGTTACACTGCCAGTGACACCAGCAGCAGTGAAAGTCCCGACACACTGACTCCGAAGAACGGCAATGGTGATCTGGATAAGGGGACATTTTGGTTGACACGGATTGTCATTTTAAGATCTTTTGGGTTCGTTTACTGTGAGTGAACTACAACTGTAACAAGAAAATGTTAAAGTTGTGTTTAACTGTTTAACGTTCATGATTTAGTCTATATTGTTTTTGATACACTATGTCGGGGTACATATGCACGATGCTTTTTCAACATATAAATTCAAATGCCAAAAATAGGCCAGTGACTATATACTCTAGGGACTAGTGTAGTTTTCAAGTCTGGGGCTAGATGTAACTAGTGTATCGTCGGACCATAGGTTTTCGGACATCATATATGTTTTCGGACGGCCATGTTTATCGCGATTACTCGCGCTATAACGGGGGGTGTTGCATCACACAGACATTTTAAACTCTCAGATGATGGCATATTTGTAAGTGAAAATTGTCTTTAATAAGTGAATGAGATGTGTTACAGTTGTTCATGTGATTAGAGTGTGATTCAATGTTTCTTCAGCGTCCGAAAACCCATAACACAGGGATATAATGTGTAATGCCAATTCATTGCGTCTGTGTATTTAGAGTGTCATAAACTGATCATATGATTGGAGTAAACAGCCAAACAGAGTGGGGTTTGATTTACTTGATTTACTTGAATCAAACCTCCTAGAACTGCAAATTTGTTGAGACCCATCATACTTGAACTTTATCCTGCAATAATTAAAGCATCATCATTTGTATAAATCTATCTTAATCCCAGACCATACAGGATTACAAATCTTTAAGACAGAGGGTTTTACCATAATATTCTCATTGGCAAGTGTTCTTTGACATGTGTAACTACCATTAATTTAAAAATTGAAAATAAATCTTGTCTTCGTTTTTTCAGTCATTGCTTTCCTTGTGGCCTTGGATCAGAATAAACAGCTGATTGGAATAAATGGCCTCCTACCTGCCAACCAGTATATTAATGACATTGAGAAAAAGACAGATGGAATTAACAGGGAGGCATTTAACACATGTCCAAGTATCATCTGGTTGTTCAGCTATGACACACACCTGGATCAGATCCTTGACTATCTGGCGTACACAGGCTTGGCTCTGTCTCTGTTTCTTGTTGTACGTGGAGCTGCAAACTGGTTCATCATGTTGGGGCTGTGGGTGATTTACCACTCCATTGTCAACGTTGGACAAAAATGGTAGCTGTTACTTTTCTGCTTAGTTTTAAAGAACAGTAAATGTTGTAAGGCTATATTGTTATGCTTTTTGTTCACTAGTGCTATCATATTAATTACACATCTTGTATTATGTTGGATATTACTTTGGGATGTAACTATTCAATGAAGGATCAGTGCTTGTCAGTACTTATGCCACGATAGGAGAATTTTATTGTGATATCATGTATTAAAACGCAACAATACATGCATACACACATAAGAAGCACATTTCAAGTGGCATAAATAAACAGAAAATGCTATTTTCTGACAGGATGTTATTTCAGTTAACTCAGATGTAGGGTTAGACCTCTTCACACTAAATGCATTACGGTCATCCAGCTAAGCATTCCCAGTGATTACAGAACATGTCTTTGTAAAATGAAACATTTTGAGTTTTAATGTATGTTTCATTCCATTCTTAATATCCAGGACCAGTGCAATACCATTACCTTGCTTTGAGCCTGATTCAAATGATCATATTTTATGATCATGATATTTTCTATGTACCATGAATGTACCATGTTAGGTTATACATAATAGAGCCTAGGATTGGTTAACCAGTGGTTGATAACATGAACATTTAAAAACAACATTTGCCAGGTAATACATTGTGACCATCTGATTGTCTTATATAAGAATTTGCCCATATGAAGCACTGAAGACCTATTCTGCCCACTCAGGTGCAGGGCTGTTGCAGTAGATCAAGTTGAGTGACAAAGTATCACTCAAATACATGAAATGTTTTGTCAAATGAAAATTGAAACGTTGTGACTGATTTATAAATCTGTTTTATTTTTTCAGGTACAGCTTTGGTAAGTTATGTGTCTTATGTTTAGGATATGGTTGTACCTTAGAATGAGTGCGTGATGTTTAATAAAACCTGGTGGTGATAACAAATAAAATAACTGACTACTCGGCTATCGGCGGGGAAAAAAAAGTGGAAATCTGATTATTTTTTTTACATTTTCTCAAAAATGAGAGTCGGCAGGTCCGTAATCTGAAAAATATAAAACGCCTGGCCTTATGACACATTCTTAATACATCACTTAATGACACTTGATGTACATTGAATGCTCATGTATATATTGGCATCAACCTCAAGCCTGGAGAGTGTTATCATGGTTATCAGCTTACAGTGTTTAGAGTTAACTATCTACTTGAGAGAGTATTAAGAATGTCATGAACCAACCTAAATTATTCCAATAGGGCATATTGCCATTTCAAAGATTTTTTTAGCACTCAAAAATTCTATTTTTGTGTAGGTTGGGAGAACCAGATGCTTGAGACGGCATTCCTGACGGTGTTCCTGTGTCCCGTTTGGAGCCTGTCATCCATTCCACGGCACACGCCAACATCTCTCGTTGTCATCTGGGGACTTCGCTGGCTGCTGTGCAGACGGATGATCGGAGCGGTTAGTATTCATGGAATTAATCAACACAGACAGTGATGGAATGAATAAAAATGCTTTCACTGACATTCAGATAATCACATTTTCAAGAATTTCATGCCAGGGGAACTAGGAGGAGGACCGAGGTATTCCCAGAAAATTTGATTCAAGTCATTTCGACCCCACTTGTTTGTGAGGCTAATTTTGTGCTGTATATGAAGTTAATGACTTCTTTTATTACACAGACAGTCTGAGTTTTACACTAAGCTTGATGTAGAGACCAAGGGGCTTTGATATTGTAGGTATACAAAAAGTAAATATTGAACAAGCTTCCTCAACATTTGCATATAATCAGATGAGCAACAGATTGATGTGCCATATTCACTGTTTTCTGCGTGTAGCAGGGTGTGGAGTCATCCCACAGATGACATTCTTATCTCATTAAAAATCTCATTAAAATCAGACCTCAGTTCTCGCTACCGCTAAACAAAGATCTGAGGACATCCCATTAGGGGTCATGTCAGAACGACCTTTCATCCGACCAATCAGAGCATCGCTTACCAGATTATGAAAGTGACAGTCGGAATGTGATTTCTGATCATGCAACCTCGAAAACTTTAACTCCGAACGAAAGTTACGGGTTTAACGACTGAATCCATACAATCAAGACCATCTATTAGCCATTCCAGAATGTTCTTTTGTTTAGGTTTCAAATTCGTAATCGAGAATTTATCAAAATATCGCCAATTTGAAATTAGTGCCGTAAAGCATGAGAAAGCTGCCTTCTGATTGGTCATTCCATTGGTTGGTCAAAGTTCGCGCAAGGTCGGTCTGACGTGACCCGTAATGGGATGTCCTCAGATCTTTGTTTAGCGGTAGCGAGAACTGAGATTTGATTTTAATGAGATTGTTATCTTGTCAGCTTGCTGACGGGTTTAACCTCTTTAGTCATGTGGACAAGGCATCCATACACGAATCAGAAGGTCCGTGGTTTGAATCCCATCATGGGACTCGGCATTTTATAGCTGCTACATGTAATATACACAAGAAAATAAGGACTTTTGTATCAACTTTCAGTCTTAGTAGGAGGCACTTATAAATATTACAGATTGGCCAGGAATTTGGTCAGGGGCCACTAGTTGGTTGGTTGGTTTGTTGTTTAACGCCGCACTCAGCAATATTCCAGCTATATGACGGCGGTCTGTAAATAATCGAGTCTGGACCAGACAATCCAGTGATTAATATTATGAGCATCGATCCACGCAATTGGGATCGATGACATGCATCAACCAAGTCAGCGAGCCTGACGACCCGATCCTGTTAGTCGCCTTTTACGTCAAGCATAGTCGCCTTTTACGGCATGCATGGGTTGCTGAAGACCTATTCTACCCCGGATCTTCACGAGTCTCAGGGGCCACTAAGTGGAGCTAGCACTTAATATGGTGAATATGTAAACAAGGATTATATCCTACCTCAATATTATCCCGGGGGAAGTTTTACTCTAGAGTGTAGTACAGGATAGGATTAAACACACTGGTATGGGTTCAAATTCACTAGGGAGAATCATCCTGACACAAGAGAATTTCATCCCCTGGATAAAAAATAGGGTAGGATAATATTCGCTATTACAAATACACTGTATACCAGCACTTTGTAATATCGGTAATCAGTCAAATATTTAATATGATAATTAGTTTGTTGTTTCGTCAGTACTAAAACAATTGTTCAAATATATATTGTTTGTCAATGATATGAGTGTCTGAATTGAGGGGGGCAGTCGGGTAGCCTCATTTGCTCGTCACGCCGAAGACCTGGGTTTGATTCCTGACATGGGTACAATGTGTGAAGCCCATTTCTGGTGTCCCCCGTCGTGATATTGCTGGAATATTGCTAAAAATCAAACTCACTCACTCACTCACTCTGAATTGAGTATTAATATTCTTTTAGGGATTGATCAAGATAAGGGGAGACAACTGCTGGAGAGATCTTACTTGTATGAATTATCACTATGAGGTAAGATTGTGTACATTCCTCTGATCCTTTTATTCCTCTGAAGTTTTGTCCAAAGAATGGCAGCTGTATCTGTCATAGATAGTAGTAACCATTGAAACTCAAATTGGTATTTGGGTAAAATAAAACAGATTCTTTGGAATCAAAGTCCAGACAGGGTCACTTTCAAGATCCTATTATTGTTCTTATATGATATTCATTATATCTATATCTCAGCATGTAGCAGTAAGTGTAGACTCTATTAGGCCACACCAGTAGCAGCTTATGGACTGGTCATTTATCATGACAAAAATACACAGTACTAATTTAAAAAAAAATATAATTATAAATATGTGAAAATTATTTAGGGATTGGTCATTTATATTAGAGACAGGGGGCCATGAACATTTTTTCATGAAATGAGGGAGGCAATATGAGTCCTGAAATATACACTCCCTCCCAGAGCTCCAGATAAGCTGCGTATCTGCGTAAAATACGCTTAAAAAATACAGAAATACACAGTAAAATAAAATCCAAGCGTATCAAATACGCAACGAACATTACAGGTACGCTACAAAAATAAAATTGTGGCATATCATCAAAATATTGTGAAGTAACCATCCTTTTTCTATTAGCAAATCAGCAACTTATTTTGAAATTATAAACGGGCATTCCGTCAACCTTGCCAAACTCCACGATGACAGTTACATCATGATCATTTATCATCACACTTTCTTGTGGAAGTATCGTGGTATTTTTGAGTCCTATAAAGCTCTCGAACCCACATGACACCAGTTTGCAGGGACTAGATGAATAGTGTTTATAAAATATTTAACTTAAATACCCACATGTGTAAAAGCTAGTGGGTAATAGAGTAGTGGAAGACCCAGATAGAATTACTGATACCCAATGATTTTAAAATGCATGGGTAAAATACCCACAACACCAAAAGCTTATCTGGAGCTCTGCCTCCCTATTATAAATGACGGTCCCTTACTTAAAGCATTCACCAAGCAGTAGGGTAGCCTAGTGGTTAAAATCAGGCTGAAGATCCTGGTTTCTCATATTTGTACAAAGCTTTTGTGAATATCAGAGATGGTGTGTGGAATATATGTACATGTACTAGGTTTATGTTAAGTATTTCTTGTTTTGTGATTGAACTTAGTGTCATTCATTTCCTGCTGTGTCGCTAAATATGTATAATGACATTAAGGTTGTACTTGTCAGACCCAGCCAGTGCCGAACCCCCTGAGTTACTACCTGCATCAGTCTCCCGAGCTGATACACAAGATGGAGACACTCAGCAACCACTTCATCGAACTTGTGGCACCATTCTTCCTGATCCTGGGACGGAGAATGACCATCATTGGTGGAGGAATACAGATCTTCTTTCAGGTGCGTCCAGTCAGCTAATCTTAAGCAAAGCTTTAGTGAAGCAACATTAATGCTATTTTGGAAATACATGTATAGATCTTTGAATGGCATTCAGAAGTGATACACAAGGAAGAGAATTTATGGATGTCAACTTCTTTATTATGAGGAACACAACGTTTCGGAGTATATGCTTACTCCTTCATCAGGTGAATGAATGCCATGAGGCAGAGAGCATATTTTTGTACATGTAAGGACAACAAAATTAATAAGATAACAAAATGTGGAAACCAACAAGGGGTGGAAACTAACAAGGGAAGCCAACATATGCTCTCTGCCTCATGGCATTCATTCACCTGATGAAGGAGTAAGCATATACTCCTAACTGTTGTGTTCCTCATAATAAAGAAGTTGACATCCATAAATTCTCTTCCTTACATGTAAAGAGTTGTTCGTTTGAGCAAACTATGTCCAAAATTGTATTCAACACTTTTATTAAATATTTAGTACTTCTATTACATCTTAATTTGTCTTTGTCAAGTTGAAGTTTGATTTTCTTGTACAGAAATAAGGGGCAGTGTTGTAGCACAGTGACCGTTGGACATGTTACAGTTTGTGTCCCCCTGTCCTGTGCCAGGTGTATGGTGTAATGATTACAGATATTAGTGCTGTTTGTGTTACAGTTTGTGTCCCCCTGTCCTGTGCCAGGTGTATGGTGTAATGATTACAGATATTAGTGCTGTTTGTGTTACAGGTTGTGTCCCCCTGTCCTGTGCCAGGTGTATGGTGTAATGATTACAGATATTAGTGCTGTTTGTGTTACAGTTTGTGTCCCCCTGTCCTGTGCCAGGTGTATGGTGTAATGATTACAGATATTAGTGCTGTTTGTGTTACAGGTTGTGTCCCCCTGTCCTGTGCCAGGTGTATGGTGTAATGATTACAGATATTAGTGCTGTTTGTGTTACAGTTTGTGTCCCCCTGTCCTGTGCCAGGTGTATGGTGTAATGATTACAGATATTAGTGCTGTTTGTGTTACAGGTTGTGTCCCCCTGTCCCGTGCCAGGTGTATGGTGTAATGATTACAGATATTAGTGCTGTTTGTGTTACAGTTTGTGTCCCCCTGTCCCGTGCCAGGTGTATGGTGTAATGATTACAGATATTAGTGCTGTTTGTGTTACAGGTTGTGTCCCCCTGTCCTGTGCCAGGTGTATGGTGTAATGATTACAGATATTAGTGCTGTTTGTGTTACAGGTTGTGTCCCCCTGTCCTGTGCCAGGTGTATGGTGTAATGATTACAGATATTAGTGCTGTTTGTGTTACAGTTTGTGTCCCCCTGTCCTGTGCCAGGTGTATGGTGTAATGATTACAGATATTAGTGCTGTTTGTGTTACAGGTTGTGTCCCCCTGTCCTGTGCCAGGTGTATGGTGTAATGATTACAGATATTAGTGCTGTTTGTGTTACAGTTTGTGTCCCCCTGTCCTGTGCAAGGTGTATGGTGTAATGATTACAGATATAAGTGCTGTTTGTGTTACAGTTTGTGTCCCCCTGTCCTGTGCCAGGTGTATGGAGTAATGATTACAGATATTAGTGCTGTTTGTGTTACAGTTTGTGTCCCCCTGTCCTGTGCCAGGTGTATGGTGTAATGATTACAGATATTAGTGCTGTTTGTGTTACAGTTTGTGTCCCCCTGTCCTGTGCCAGGTGTATGGTGTAATGATTACAGATATTAGTGCTGTTTGTGTTACAGTTTGTGTCCCCCTGTCCCGTGCAAGGTGTATGGAGTAACGATTACAGATATAAGTGCTGTTTGTGTTACAGTTTGTGTCCCCCTGTCCTGTGCCAGGTGTATGGTGTAATGATTACAGATATTAGTGCTGTTTGTGTTACAGTTTGTGTCCCCCTGTCCTGTGTCAGGTGTATGGAGTAGTGATTACAGATATTAGTGCTGTTTGTGTTACAGGTTGTGTTAATCACCAGCGGTAACCTCAGTTTTCTCAACTGGTTGACCATTGTTCCTAGCCTGGCATTCTTTGATGATCGCAGTTTAAGTTGGATGTTCTCTGGGGGTTCTTGGTCTGTCAAGTGTCAGGTAGCCCAAATACAACACCAGACTGAAACTGGATTAGTTACGAAAGGTGAGTTTTTGACACAAAATTGATGAGTTGGTAGCTGAGATATTTGTTTCATATACCCCATTTTCATTTATAATGTTGTTTTTATTTTATTTCAAATATAAGCTGTTCAGTATTGCATGTTGTTACGCTTGTCAAAATGACTTAGTTGTCAAGAAGTCATCAATAGACAATAGTTATGCTTTCCTCACACATTAAAAAAAAAAAAGCTGACATGCTGTGATATAACAAGCATACTGTTGAAAGCGGCGATAAACCCAACCCACTCATTCCTTGATATGAAGAAAACATGAGGTGATTTCCAAATTGAAACACATATGTTTACCCAGAAATCAGTTCACACAGTTCATCTACCAGAAATAGAGTTAGTTTGGCCTTCGCTATTGCATCTCTTAGCTTTAGGAGATCTACAACCGATAGCGGATCTAACTGTAATTCTTGTTTTAACTGTGCTCGAGCCAGTAACAAAGTGAGTAATGGTTTCAGGTTGATTGTGAGATGGACATACCTGGTCATAGTGCTTTTTGTAACCGTGTCTGAGATTTTTGTGGATCTCAGGTTGATTTTTTATTGGCATCTGTCAGAGGCTTTGCTTTTGCTTTTATCCCTCGTTTACTGAAGGGAATGGGCTGTATGTCCTCTTTGTCTAGAGATGCCTTCGCCAATATGTCTGCTTATTCATTTCCATGAATATCTATGTGAGACAGGATCCAACACAGCACCACTTGTTCCCCTTGGTCTGATAGTTTTGTATAGTACAGAATGGCATTGACTGTATTTTGTCTCGAGTTTGAGTTTGTGCTGCTGCTGGCTTGTAGAGCAACTATATCGGAGGTTGCCGTTATTGCACTTCAGCATTCCTGTTGTCCTACACTGACCATGTTTCATTTATTGTGTTGTTGTCTCTACCCAGACAGCTCACTGAGACGTATGTTCAACATCGCCCTGGGCTGTCTCATCCTGAGTCTCAGTGTTCCTGTTGTCCAGAATCTCTTCTTCTCCAAGCACCAGGCTATGAACAAATACTATGACAGTCTGAGGCTTGTCAATACATATGGCGCTTTTGGGAGGTAAGTCATTCAGCAGTCAATCAAATATGTAGTACTGAAGCAGTGAGAACTGGTTAAGAATCATAATCCTCGAAAGCTACTTGTCACTGAGGACTACCTTCATTTTTTACTTGTCTGCGGCACAATTTAGTAGTCTTGGGATAGCGGACTAGCGTGAATTTCAAAGCCTGATGACCATAGCAGATTGGAAGGGTATTGGGTGGCATTTCAATGTGTGTCTCAATGTGTGTCTCAACCTGTGTCTCAATGTGTGCCTCAATGTGTGTCTCAACATGTGCCTCAATGTGTGTCTCAACATGTGCCTCAACGTGTGCCTCAATGTGTATCTCAACATGTGTCTCAATGTGTATCTCAACATGTGTCTCAATGTGTGTCTCAACATGTGTCTCAATGTGTATCTCAACATGTGTCTCAATGTGTGTCTCAACATGTGTCTCAATGTGTATCTCAACATGTGTCTCAATGTGTATCTCAACATGTGTCTCAATGTGTGTCTCAACATGTGTCTCAATGTGTATCTCAACATGTGTCTCAATGTGTGTCTCAACATGTGTCTCAATGTGTATCTCAACATGTGTCTCAATGTGTATCTCAACATGTGTCTCAATGTGTGTCTCAACATGTGTCTCAATGTGTGTCTCAACATGTGTCTCAACGTGTGTCTCAATGTGTGTCTCAACTTGTATCTCAACGTGTGTCTCAACTTGTATCTCAATTCAGACTTATTAACACTTTTTAGCAGTCTTCATTCCCAGCTCCACTATTACTGACATTGGTGTTATAGAACTTCACCAATACCAAAAGGGGACATGGTTGGCCCAGTCATCTATTGCGCCACAATTTGCTGTGCAGACTTGTGTCCCTGGGACACACCAGAAATCCATAAATTGGGGTTCAAATACCAGTTCACCCTGATAATGTTTCTAGGTTTGTCATAACCATACCCATGCTAGTGGGTTTCACCAATGTGGCAAACATTTGAGACTTTCATCACTTCGGGGTTTCCTCCCTCATTAAACTGACATGCCGTGATATAACTCCAATACTGTAGGCTTTATACCTATCGCACTCACTCACACGAGTACCAAAATATTTAATCCTCTTCTCTGAACCAACGATGGTGAGAGAGATGAAACATGATGAGGATGTGTACATTAGAATTTGTTTATTGCATTCATAAACATTAATTATTTTTCTTGGATGTTTTTCCATTGTAGCATAACAAGGGAACGAACAGAGATCATACTGGAAGGGACCTCGAGCAGTGACCCGAACGACCCCAGTGCCAAGTGGCTGGAGTACGAGTTTAAGTGTAAGCCTGGCAACATCAGGCGGCGGCCGTGCATTATCTCCCCTTACCACTACAGGATGGACTGGCTCATGTGGGTCGCAGCCTTACAGGTGGGTGGGCAACATCACCAGCTTCATTGTGTAAAACCTTGAGGGGTTCAATGTTTGAATAGAGCCCCAGTCCCTGCATCTTCCTAAGGCAAGGGAGTTAACTGACAATAAAAACCCAGTTTCCACCCTTGCCGAACTATGCTGGAACTCTGCAACTAGATCGTAGCACCATCAGTGACTACTATGAGTTACGTTCCTACGATGTCCCTCCAATTGACCAATCAAATTCCACATCTCATATCACTTGTATTTGCTTCAAACAAAATGGTGGCACCCAGTCAAGACAATCTGATAAATGATCATGATATTTATTGTAATAAATGGGTCTTACTTCGCAAAACCAGAATATAACTCCATATTTCCAGCCTAGTTGGGCATGGGGGAAAACTGGACTTTTATAGTCAGTTAACTCCATTGCCTCGAGAAGATGCAGTCCCCAGTGGGAAGTCTGGGTTAGAGTTGTCCCCAGCAACCTATACCTGTCTGTGGTTGAGACTTATTGGATTAGGTCACCTGGTGGTCAGGAATTTTGACTGGGTTGTCCTTCCAGCATCGATCATTGCTCATAATATCAATCACTGGTTTTTCTGGTCCAGACTTGATTATTTACATACACATCACTATACATGTATATGATGTTTTATATCAATTTCATACTTTTTTTTGACCAAGTTTGTTATACCTGTTTATTCACCTGGAGGGATACGATGAGTTGTTTTTTTTAAAGCGCATATTAATACTCGATAATTTTTTTTTTACACTATGAATCATGAATAACTCCTATTCTAATCTTTTTTGAAACCCTGAAACGTGCAACGTAGATCGTGTTAGGTAGGCAGAGCATGTATACTGTTTTGTTGGTCATCTACCACATACAACTCAACCTTCGTTAAACCGCTGATCATCTATAAGGCTCATCAATTATTTGGACCCCGAAGGTAGCGTTGTAGCGAGGAATCACCGTAAGTGCAATAATCTTAAATGCAATGTAAACCCCATTTCACTCACCTCTTTCTTCTTTATCCAGGGCCATAAGAAGCATCCCTGGCTGAAGCGCTTCATCCTCAAACTGCTAGGCAATGATGAGAATGTGATGTCCTTGATTGCTTATAATCCTTTTGAAGGTCACCAGCCACCCAGGTAGGTAGCCCTATCTCCCATCTTAATACCATGATTAGCAGAAGGCTGGGGAAGTTTGACTCCACCATTTAAACTCCAAGCATGTTTTTGTGTTAAATGTTTACTTTGTTCTTGATATATAAAATGTTTATCCAGCTTGTTCGTATTGAACAGCACTATTTCTTGTGTAGCCCTGTTAAATAAGGGACATTATCTCTCTTGAAAATAACCTCCCTTTTGGAACTCTTTGATCAGTTGACCACCTCCTTGATCTGATGGTGGAGCGTCTGCCCAGAGAGAGGAAGGTCCAGGGTTCGATCCCTGGTCGTGTCTTACCAAAAGACGTTAAAAGATGGTACTTGTTATTACCCTGCCTAGCGCTTGGAATTAAGGGGCTAAAGCAAGGACTGGTCGGCTCAGTCAGTATACTCATTACTGTGTCTGAGTGGGGTATTCATGTTAAACTGCAGCATGGTATCTCAGTGGGCTAGCACTATAAATCGGCATCAGTCCGGACATGTACAAGCAGCTATATGTCGCTATATAAGTGAAATAATCTTTGACGCGACATTAAACCCCATTTCACCTCACCTCTCTCTTGAAAATCACCACCCTTTTGGGAACTCTTTGTTCAGTGAGAACTGGTGATATTGCATCTGGAGAGCAACATGGCCAGACACTTAGAAATTAGTATTCTGTAGAGAACACCAAGCATTCTAAGGGACCGACCATTTGATGTGTACTCTCTCCATGATGTGAAAATGTCACAATATCATGAACAAAGCATCATAAATTATTGAATAATATTTCAGATTTATCCGAGCTGAGATATATAGGTACACCTACACTAAGGTTGGAAGTCGAGAAGCCGAGTCTGGTGCATGGTGGGTCAGGAAACACGTGGGAACCTACCTCCCAGCGTTGCCTAGCAACATTGTACAGAGTGCTGGGAGACAAGATATGCCTTCAGTCAAGATGAAACTGTAACCATGACAACGCATATTCAGTGTGATAGACAAATCATGTTAATTTATTTATATTTATGTCAATAAATATTGATAATATATTGTGTGTATTGTCATCATATGGAGTCTTTTTTCATTTTTATGCATATTAAGGTCTTATGAATAAAATACTTGTTTAGGGGGACCCATTTCTCTCCGCCTGAGGGGATTATGCTTATAGTAAGAAATGACTAACGGATGGTCAGGCTTGCTGACTTGGTTGATGCATGTCAACATATCACAAATGCAAAGATCGAGGCTCATGAGGTAAATCACTGGATTGTCAGGTCCAGACTCGATTATTTACAGACCACCGTCATATAGCTGGAATATTGCTGAGTGCGGCATTATTCCAACAAACAAACAAACAGAAACTTTGTCAGATTGAAGGGAAGGTGCTGTGTATGCCTTCTTGAGTGAGTGAATGGTGATTTACTTCAAGGTCAGCAATAGCCCAGCTCGTATATGTCAATATACGTTATATAATTGTCATTGACAGGACTTCCAATGATAAATAGCATGAACAAAGACCTGCGGGTTTCACATTGTAACCACCTGGTCCCCAGCTTGGTCTGTTCCAATGATAAGCTTCATAGGTTCTGCTTCTTTGTCCATATGGGGCAGTTTCAGCCATTCAATTATACCGGTATAGGCAATGCATGTGTGCAAGCAATACATTCAGTTAACAATAAAAACAGTTCACAATAAAACATAAAACATTCTGTAAGTGTTGTTCAGGCTCTTAAAGTGTTTTAACATTTTCTCGAATGTGGTAATTTTATGACCCTGAAGATCAGGATTAGAATAAGTCTTCAGCAACCCATGCTTGCTGTAAAAGGCAATTATGCTTGTGGAATGAGGCGACTAACGACATCGGGTGGTCAGGTACGCTGACTTGGTTGATGCATGTCATTGTATCCCAAATGCGTAGATCGATGCTCATGATATCAATCACTGGATCATCTGGTCCAGGCTCGATTATTGACAGACCGCTGTCATAATTCTGGAATATCGCTGAGTGCGGAGTTAAACAAACAAACAAAAACATTACTAACACCCGAATCATCCAAATTTGGCATAAAATTTGACATTGGTATTAATCTGTGTGACCCAAACTCAGAAAACATCGCCCATGAATTCCTTTTAAAGCTGTACATAATTATGATTTGTTGACTAACATATGTAACTATTACAAGCTTTTATCTCCAATCATGTCCGTTATAAATATTACATTGATAGCATGTATCGATTTATTCATTAGAAAGAAAATATCTATTTTCTGATCATATTGACGCCACCTTGACACGAAAACTTTTACAGGTACCAGTGTACCCTTAGACTACTTCGGTTTTTTTTGTTGTAAACGGTACACGTTTGTCTTTATATAGGTAGTCAGCTGAACAGTATTGGCCATAAGTTTAAACAATTAGACAATGTACACCTGAAACGGGGTTCACACTTTGCATCTATTTTGGGAAGCGAACCAGAATCTTCGACGTGGCCAATCAACATTTAGACCACTGGGCTACAAAAGCAAACAACACTGTCACAACCTCCACACCACCCATAAGCCAGTCACCCCACCCCACCCCAACCCTCATCATACAGGAAGGAAAATAGCGACAGTCTCTGCTGTGCTTTGCTTGTTGTTTTACGCCGCACTCAGCAATACCCCAGGTATATGATGACGGTCTGTAAATAATCGAATCTGGACCAGACAATCAAGTGACATGCATCAACCAAGTTAGTGATCCTGACTACCCGATCTTGTCAGTCGCCTCTTACGACAAGTATTGGTTGCTGAAGACCTAGTCTACCCTGGAACTTCACGCGTTCTCTGCTGTGCAAGCCCCATAGATGAGCAGCACAAATTGTATTTCCGTTGCAGCAAAACCAATTATTGTTTTGCAGTTTGTTACTCATTTTGGTTAACGCCCTCTTCAGTCATATTCCAGCTATATCATGGTGGCTTGTAAATAATCGAGCCTGGGTCTGACAAACCAGTGGTTGACATCATGAAGACACACTCTGCCACGTGACAGTTTGTCCACACGGTCCCCACTTTAGTATCGTGTGGGATACTGTTACTTCACCTCGTCTTAGCTTCGTGTGGGATACTGTTACTTCACCTCGTCTTAGCTTCGTGTGGGATACTGTTACTTCACCTCTTCTTAGCTTCGTGTGGGATACTGTTACTTCACCTCGCCTTAGCTTCGTGTGGGATACTGTTACTTCACCTCGTCTAAGCTTCGTGTGGGATACTGTTACTTCACCTCGCCTTAGCTTCGTGTGGGATACTGCTACTTCACCTCGTCTTAGCTTCGTGTGGGATACTGTTACTTCACCTCGTCTTAGCTTCGTGTGGGATACTGTTACTTCACCTCATCTTAGCTTCGCGTGGGATACTGTTACTTCACCTCGTCTTAGCTTCGCGTGGGATACAGTTTCTTCACCTCATCTTAGCTTCGCGTGGGATACCGTTACTTTACTTCATCTTAGCTTCGTGTGGGATACCGTTACTTCACCTCATCTTAGCTTCGTGTGGGATACTGTTACTTCACCTCATCTTAGCTTCGTGTGGGATACTGTTACTTCACCTCGTCTTAGCTTCGTGTGGGATACTGTTACTTCACCTCGTCTTAGCTTCGTGTGGGATACTGTTACTTCACCTTGTCTTAGCTTCGTGTGGGATACTGTTACTTCACCTCGTCTTAGCTTCGTGTGGGATACTGTTACTTCACCTCGTCTTAGCTTCGTGTGGGATACTGTTACTTCACCTCGTCTTAGCTTCGTGTGGGATACTGTTACTTCACCTCGTCTTAGCTTCGTGTGGGATACTGTTACTTCACCTCGTCTTAGCTTCGTGTGGGATACCGTTACTTCACCTCGTCTTAGCTTCGTGTGGGATACTGTTACTTCACCTCGTCTTAGCTTCGTGTGGGATACCGTTACTTCACCTCGTCTTAGCTTCGTGTGGGATACTGTTACTTCACCTCGTCTTAGCTTCGTGTGGGATACTGTTACTTCACCTCGTCTTAGCTTCGTGTGGGATACTGTTACTTCACCTTGTCTTAGCTTCGTGTGGGATACTGTTACTTCACCTCGTCTTAGCTTCGTGTGGGATACTGTTACTTCACCTTGTCTTAGCTTCGTGTGGGATACTGTTACTTCACCTCGTCTTAGCTTCGTGTGGGATACTGTTACTTCACCTTGTCTTAGCTTCGTGTGGGATACTGTTACTTCACCTCGTCTTAGCTTCGTGTGGGATACTGTTACTTCACCTTGTCTTAGCTTCGTGTGGGATACTGTTACTTCACCTTGTCTTAGCTTCGTGTGGGATATTGTTACTTCACCTCGTCTTAGCTTCGTGTGGGATAAACCCTTGACGACCCATGTTCGAATAGGTCTTCAGCAACCTATGCTTGTCGAAGGAGGTGACTAACGGGATCGGGAGGTCAGACTCACCTTCTTTGTTGATACGTGTCACCGTGTCCCAATGATGTAGATCTATGCTCGTGATGTCAATCACTGCATTGTCTGATCCAGCCTGGTTATTACAGACCGCTGACATGCAGATGGAATATTACTGAGTGCGGCCTTAACAAAAAACAATCAAATCATTTGGGATGAAAGACAGGATCCTGAAAAAGACAGGATACAGAACACGGGCATGGTGCTGACAAACCCATCTTCCCAAGGCAAGAGAGTTAACTGACTTTAAATGTCCAGTTTCCACTTTTAAAGTCAGTTAACTCACTTGCCTCGGGAAGATGTGGCAAACCATGCAAGGATAGTAATTTGTGAAAATCGGGAATTCGAACCTCCGAAAAACAGATCCTGGCACGTTTAAGGGGCACAACTCGTGAGCTGTGGCATATGAAAACACTGGCCCACGCCACGATAAAATACACGTCATCCGTAGTGTTGTTTTATTACACTGGATTTCAAACAGATAAATTGAATAAAAACCGAAGATCATACCATGCGTTTCTTGTAGTATTGATACGATATTGTAAGAGGTGTAGTCTCCATAATATATGAAAATTGTGTCGGGTGTAACAGATTTCGGGGGTCATCCCTTGATCCAATAGACCTCCTCCGTGGTCTAATGGTAGAGCGTCTGCCCGGAGAGCGGAAGGTCCGGGGTTCGATCCCCAGCCGCTTCATACCAAAAGACGTTAAAAGATGGTACTTGTTGTTACCCTGTCTGGCGCTCGGCATTAAGGGGCTAAAACAAGGACTGACCGGCTCGGAGTCAGTATACTGTGTCTGAGTGGGGAATTCATGTTAAACTGCGGCATGTATCTCAGTGTGCTAGCACTATAAATCGGCATCAGTCCTGACTAGTACAAGCAGCCACACACACACACACACACACACACATACACGTGCATGCACGACGCTATATAAGTGCAATAATCTTGGACGCGACGTTAAACCCCATTTCACCTCACCACCTCACCTTGATCCAATAACAATAGATTAATGTTTATTAATTTGTTAGTGACAAAAATGAAAGTTGATCATTTTGACATATTAATATTTTATAATAATTATCATGTAAACACACAATTTATTATGCTTTGACGTTTTTACAAGCAATAAGCTTGATACATTCAAAATATTATGCTTCCATGATTCTTTTATCGTTTCTCCATGTGTGAATAAGGTGTTGTCACCACCATAAGTGTGGACCAAACCCAGTACGTTGCTTTAAAGGGGCACTGATCTAACGCAATTCCCCCGACTGGTTGTTGCCTTTGTTATTGTTTTTCCCCAGTGAGTACCCGGATGTATAGCAGAAATCTAGACTAGTTCGCGACCTCTGCTGCGCCATTCGTTAACTCATTAGTCACTTTTATGGGTAGTAATAATTTTAAGGGCGTATGGTCACATTGATCAACAAAATGAAATACAGTTTTCGAGATAATAAGGAAATGTATCTTTGTGGGTAGCATCGGTAATGGTGACGAAGTTTTGATAAGTCACTTGCTTGGTAATATTGCGATTTTCGTTTACACTATTTTGACTTGCAACACAAAGTAAATATTCAGTTATTTTACAAAGTGACTGAAAAACATTTCCATCTGTATTATTATGATAACGAATTCCAAACATTTTGATGTTTAATGTCATCACCAAGAGACTGAAAATGTAACGTTGAAAAGTACATTTCTATGTTGTTTGGCTTCTAATCCTACATAATAATCTGTTGTGATGTTTGTAGGCCCTTTTGATCGTCTTAATCAATCTGGACAGATTTTTTAGTCAAAATGACTGAAATATTAACACATTTTATAAATTGCCTGAGAGAATCACATTTTAGAAATTGACGGTAATATATACACGCTTACAAAGGAAAAGACCTGTGAAAACAACGTCTATCGCGCATTGAAGAATTTACCAACCAAGACGTAGAGAAACAAGGACGAATCGGTTCAATGCTACAGCAAATGAAGAAAAACAAAATGCAAATACCATAATTACAACCTACCCAATTTATGTGTATAAATTTTAGGCAGCTTCCTTGTTCGAGGAATGTATCCGTGAATATCCACACAAAGGAACAATATCCCACTCGTCTGCAGCTGTACAAAGAAACTTATTCGATGTCACGTGTCTCTGTAACAGTCAAATATTTTAAAAGATATATATCGTTACGGGATACTAAAACCCGTGTTCGTTTCTCAACTGATCACTTGGATTGTTTCAGGTGTTTCACACAGGTGTCAAGTCTCAAGGGTCGGCTGAGAAAGCCCACGTGACAACTATTTTCATAACGTCCACGGTTCCTAAAAAATCCATTGAGTGATAGATAACAATGACCAATCAATCAACGTATTATCAGTTAACCCTTTGAACAAAGTAATTTGTTTTTACATCAGCACTTCACGCCATGATATAAGTGTATTCCCTTTGTTTTAGTAAACCTACACATGTAAACACTCACTTTTGACATAGCCACTGTACAAGATAACAGTGATTAATCAATCAACGTATTTTCTGTTGATCCTTTGATGACTAGGAACGATCCGTTGATTTACAAAAAAAAAGTAAATCAACCGATCATTCACCTCTTGCTGGTATGCCACGTGCATATTACATAACACACATTTCACCTCACTTCAAACCTGGATTTAGATTGAATAATTACCCCAGACACAATAAATGCCAAATGGGAACCTTTGTCAGGTAATCTAAGTGGTGCTACCACTAATTGTACCTGTAATAAATTCATTAACTGAGCATCAAGTGAATGACGACAAATACACAAGTGTAGGGTTATACGAGAAAACGTGGATGACAACAAGGGAGTGGTAATCGTGTTATCGACGCAATCTGAAATCCCAAAATGCTTTCACTGCATAGATACTTTTTTTAGTATTAATTTATAACCATCTGGGGTATTTCCAAATGAGGACATCCGATGAGCTCCGCCGTTTTTTTTGTCTATTTGTTTAGGCTGAAGAAATTAATTAACATGCGCCCTTTGTCGAAATCTTTATAGATCATGGTTAACCAATCAGTGTTTAAGCAAAAATGCGTAAAACAAATATTGCCTCCAGCCTCCAAGTTTATTTAGCTGTCCTTGCAGACGGTAGCCCAGTCTCTGGTCACGCTCAGTTGCGTTGCGTATCATCCGGGTACTCGCGGGGAAAAAAACAATAACAAAGGCAACAACCAGTCCGGGGAATTGCGTTAGATCAGTGCCCCTTTAAGACTGAATCAATCAATGTGTATAAACAATTACCATTGAAAGCAATAAGCTCAGACCACAAATTGAAATTTCGCTGAAGCGTGAAGTCATGTGACTAAATGTTTTGATCATGTGACCTAAAATGGCGACCAACATTGCACCACACAAACATGCGATTGCTAAGTTGACGCTATTCGTAGCTTTTGACGTATTTTAAGACTGTCAGTATCATAAGGAGAGATACACACTACCCAACAGTCGTATTCAGTGTAGCCGAGAACACAATGTATCAAACAAAAGTCTCACTAGGTCTTCTTATAGTCCCTACACTCATTGTTGTGGGTCTTGGATTTGGAGGTATGTTTCCGATCGTGACATGATTGTTGTCCATGCATATAACGCCATAAAGAGCCGGTTCATTTATACATCAATGATTATTTTCCTGTCGTGAAAACCAGAAATCATATTTGGTTTATAAAGCGCTTGGACTATAGACACTTGTTTAATTATATTATCAGTATTTAGATCTATATATCTTCCCAACACTTGATGGAAAAAAATGACAACAAAATCACAAAACGATTGTATTATTCACCATAAGCATAGCAAGTGTAGGTTTCTAAACATATTTTTCTGAGTACTATTTAAAGGGAAACAACACTCCAACTTTCAGTCATCTAGAAGGCACCATTTTAATTAGCCTGCGACTGATCACCAGAAGCCAATTAGAAACAGCGATCCAGCAAACATTATCATTGATGTATCTTTCAACAAGAATATCAAGAACATATGTTATTTTAATTATCATAATTTTATTTATAATAATTCAGCTTGAAATGTCGAAGAAAATATTATTTTAATTAACATATTTATATATACAGTCTTTCAACATGAAATGTATACAATGTCTGACCCCACTTCTTGGTGTTTACTGCCATTCTATTGCTAGAATATTGTAAGTGTGGCTGAAGCCTGAAACCATCCTCACAGTCTGTCAGGGTGGCACGGGTGGCCCAGTCGTCTAAGGCGCCGCGATTCGCTGTGCAGAGTTGCGTCCCTTGGGCACGCCAGAATCCTATGATTGTGGGTTCGAATCACGGTTCGCTCTGATTATGTTTCTAGGTTTGTCAGCACCATACCCATGCTTGTGGGTTTCACTGAAGTGGTAAACGTCTGAGACCTGCATCACTTCGGGCTTTCCTCCCACATTAAGCTGACACGCCGCGATATAACTGGAATACTGTTAAAAGCGGCGTTAAATCCAACTCACTCACTCACTACAGTCTGTCATTCGCCAACATGTCTGAGCATGCTGAGTGAAATAAAGTAACAGAGCACAAGCTACAAATCAGGTGAAATCGGTCACTGAGGAATAGTTGGATAGGGATGACCATATTCAAGAGTCCCTGACAGTTTCTAGGGCTTTGGTCCTGCCACACACTGAAGCACTCTCCTAAGACAAGGGACTTTGTTCCAAATGTCCCCCTGTTCACCTAGCAGTGAATGGGTACCCGGTAGGATGAGATGTTTATGTGGCTGTTAACTTTCGAGTGTCTCATGGGCAGCTTGGGTTGTGTACTCCCCAGGGAGGTGAGAATGAAAATCGAGTCTTCCATTGACTCAGGTAAGAATGAAAATCGAGTGTTCCATTGACTGGGGTAATAATGGTAGCGCTTTGATAATGCACCTTGATATGGAGTCTTGCGCAATATAAGTACACATTATTTATTTATTTTTAATTACTCCAGGATATCTGCTGTGGACCAAGAGTCACGTGACATCAGATTCAAGTCGAGTCAAGAAGAAAGTGAAAATTCGGAAGAAAGGCGAAGGAATCACTCATGTGATTACAACAGCTGCACAGTGGGAAAAAGTCTTTCCTCAGCTTGTTAAAGATACTCAACAAATTAGGGTTTGTTTCAGACTTGATTCTTAAATATATTTGCCAAATGTAAACTGAGTATGTTATAGTTTTGCCTTAAGATGCTGTATTAGCATGTTAGCTTGTTAGGGTCAGCCCCCAGAAACCAATGCTTGCCATACAACCTGACTGAGTGTGGGTGGTCATGCTTGGTGACTTGTTTGACTGTGGAAATACCCACCTGTGCATAAAATGGACTTGTCCGACGTTGCCGTGGTCGGATTCTATAGAGGGAGTCATCATTATTTAAATAGGGATTGATATTTTTAAAGCTTGTACGATTTATCAACATCCTTAAAGAGGCTGTACATAATGTTGATTTCTCATATAAGAAATAAACAACTCATGGTCATCGTTTTTCGTAGAATAAAACACTGCAGGGAGAATAAACCACTCGGGGGCTGCACCCTCATGGTTTATTCTCTCTGCAGTGTTTGCTTCAGTAACAATAGCAAGTAAAAGAAACATGTACTCTATGTTTGTAAACATTATGGAATGCTTATACATAAATCACATGTGAAATTAAAAAAATGAAGAAGCTGATTGGATCTACTCAACTGTATGCATTTGTAGGTGGTGGGTCTGGATTGTGAGTGGGTGTTTGAAGAGTTCGTCCGTCACCCCGTGGCCCTGCTGCAGATCTCCACACAACAAGGCCTCTGTCTGCTGGTGCGCCTCTGTCTGCTGGAGCACAGAGTCCTTCACTCACTCAGACACTTCCTCACGGACAAAGAGTCAGTATTATCCAAACAGTTAAATCTATTTGAACCTAGCACTACAGTGATAACATAGTATGACCTTAAGACACGTTTTCTGTACCTGGGGTTGAGGGGTTGTCTGGTGGGATGGCTTGAGGACTGTTTCCTATTTCACTGACACCCCACCCCAACCCAAGTTTTTCATGACCCCCCCACCCACCCTACTTGTGGAGATCCGGGGTAGAGTAGGTCTTCAGCAACCCATGCTTGCCATAAAAGGCGACTATGCTTGTCGGAAGAGGCGACTAATGGGATCGGCTGGTCAGACTCGCTGACTCGGTTGCTGCATCGATCCAAATCACTGGATTGTCTGGTCCAGACTCGATTTTTTACAGACTGCTGTCATATAGCTGGTATATTGCTGAGTGCAGCGTTAAACAAACAGACAAAACAAACCCCCCCACTTGTAACATTTGTTCTTGTGATCCCCCCCATTCCCCTTGAAACACACACACACACACACACACACACACACACACACACACACACACACACACACACACACACACACACACATGTATATACAAATTTGGATAGACTGCAGTATTTGGGTCCCACTTCGGAACAAACGTTTTTACGTGTTAATGGAAGTTGTTGAATAAAAAACGTTCCACGCATGCGCACTTCGTTATTTATGGTCTATTATACAAAAGACATATATAAAATGTTACATGTTAAAATGTATTATTCTTTTATTAGAAAAAATTGAACTCCCCTCCCCCTCCTTAATCTCACTGGCCCACCCCACCCCATAATAAATGCCCAATCCCTTACTTCTTCCTATATTTGATGTTATTGTTAATATCAGTGGGAATAAATTTGTGATCACTCAGTAGCTTGTAAACCATTTCACTGACATCGCAGGAAGACATATCTGCTGGACTCTGCAGTGTCCTTCAAACACAGGAATCATTGTCACCATTGTTATTGCTAATTCCAAGATACATAATTTGAAAGGAATTGTGTACTTCCCCCCATGTTAAGTCAAATAGAAAAAATATACTGATTGGTTCAAGTTTAAAAAACATTACATATGTGATTTATCATTTCAGTGTTTTGAAAGTGGGCGTGGCAGTGAAGGATGATGGCAAGAAGCTGTATCGAGATTACGGCCTTCCAGTTAACGGCTGTGTAGACTTGAGGTTCATCATGTCTCAAGTGGCCCATATATACAACTGGTAAGACTAGGTCAGAGTGACTGCTGCACGGTTAATAAGATGTCGACTGGAGACAATAACCAGAAACAAATGGAAAATATTTTCATGCTGAAAGACAAGATGTATTTAGCCTGTGTGTAGGGTGCCTTTGTAGAGTGGTCTGTGTGTAGGGTGCCTTTGTAGAGCGGTCTGTGTGTAGAGTGAGTGAGTGAGTATGGTTTTACGCCGCTTTTAGCAATATTCCGGCAATATCACGGCGGGGGACACCAGAAATGGGCTTCACACATTGTACCCATGTCGGGAATCGAACCCGGGTCTTCAGCATGACGAGCGAACGCTTTAACCACTAGGCTACCCGACCGCCCCTGTGTGTAGAGTGGTCTGTGTGTAGGGTGACTTTGTAGAGTGGCCTGTGTGAAGGGTGCCTTTGTAGAGAAGACTGTGTGTAGTCTGTCCATGTAGATGAATCTCTATGTGGGATGTTGGTGTAAAGGGATCTGTACCAAGTATTTACAGGGGCACAGGTGGTCCAGTCATCTAAGGTGCCGCGATTTGCTGTGCGGAGTTGCGTCCCTTGGGCACGCCAGGAACCTATGATTGTGATTTCGAATCCCGGTTCGCCCCGATTATGTTTCTAGGTTTGTCAGCACCATACCCAAGCTCGTGGGTTTCACCGAAGTGGTAAACGTCTGAGACCTGCATCACTTCGGGCTTTCCTCCCACATTAAGCTGACACGCCGTGATATAACTGGAATACTGTTAAAAGTGGCATTAAACCAAACTCACTCACTCACTCACCAAGTATTTACCCACTGTTTCATGTGACAGTAAGACTCGGGGCCTGCAGGGTCTGGCAGAGTCTGTCCTTGGCGTGATGCTCGATAAGGACAACAACATCCGCTGTGGAAACTGGGAAGCAGAGACCCTCAGTGAACAGCAGGTAAGTCTTTGAGAGAAAACCGGTCTACTCTTAGTGTCAGTCTTCACAGAGAGATAATACATAAATCTAATTAAACTTAGAAAGCTTATGAGAACGAGTCGTCTAATTCTAAATCTTCTATTAATTTTATTCAGTTACTTATTTGATATATTATGTACAACATTCTGTTTCATATAGCAATGATCTGTGAAGTCTTATCAAGAAATATTTTGAGAAATGTTTAAAAAAAATATGTACTTGCCAAATATAAACTATCTACTCAAAATAGGTTAAAGAACACCCAATTCTTTCATATGACTGTTGTTATTCTGTCATGGCTGGTTGGTATTGCAACCCACAGCCTTCCAACTGTGGGTGTTCTTTAACTTGTTTTGAGTATAAAATTTCCCATACTGAATTTTTGGTTCCGATGATTAAAATCCTTAAAATACAATAGGCAAGGGAAACTAACTAAACAGTTCATCTTGGTATGAGTGAGTGAGTGAGTTGGGTTTAACGCCGCTTTTAACAGTATTCCAGTCATATCACGGCGTGTCAGCTTAACGTTGGAGGAAAGCCCGAAGTGATGCAGGTCTCAGACGTTTACCACTTCGGTGAAACCCACAAGCATGGGTATGGTGTTGACAAACCTAGAAACATAATTGGGGCGAACCAGGATTCGACCCCACAATCATAGGTTTCTGGCATGCCCAAGGGACGCAACTCTGCACAGCGAATCGCGGCGCCTTAGACGACTGGGCCACCTGTGCCCCCCATCTTGGTATGAACCAGCGTGTCATTCTGATGCTGATGGTGTGTTGCAGATACAGTATGCAGCGGCCGACGCTGCTGTTGGTGTGGACATCTTCACGAAGCTGGTCCTCACCAAGATGCTGACGAGGAACCCAGATGAGCTATACCCCCCAGGGATGGAGAGTGTGGGGGAGGGGGAGTTTTGGCAGGCTGCTTTAGCCATGTGTCAGGGGTATATAGACGTGCCTTTCTGTAGTCAGAGATCTCACAACAAAGAAGATGGTGCCAAACAGGTGGGTGTTGAAGTCAAAGATATGATCAGTTCGTGCATCCTTTGCATTGCTCAAAGAATGTTTATGTCTAAGCAGTATATCTAGAGAGGTGGCTTCCGGAGGTTTTGAAAGAAATTGTCAGAGATTTATCGCTTCACCTTTTGTTTTAAAAACATGTTGATAGTATCGAAATATAGCAGGGATATCATTTTAAGTACATTTACTTACTGTTCCCTCTGGACTTTCTGGACACCCTGATCACTTATGTCAGGGGTCAAGGCCATTCGCAAGGTCATATCTGTGAAAAGAAGTGTGTTCACAGGATATGTCAATATGAGACGTCTCCCTTCGGGCACGGCTGCAAAATGATTAGCTTTTAGTGACCTCCATATAATGTCAGTTGTAAAGAATTTTAAGAAAAAAAGTTTGCCAGTTTATTTACGAGAGGGTAGTTTTCTGCAGATAGTTTACTTTCTTTGCATGTAGTACTCATATGACATTTATTTGGCACCAGGTAAAGTCTTTTGTTTTAAATACATTTTATAAATGGTGGGTGACAGGCAGCAGTCATAGGTGTGTCTGTATTTGACACTTTCTAGTTTCATCATCTTTATTGACGATAATGACGATCTGTTTTTTTCATGATGTTGTAATTTTTCTACTAGCCAGTGAATAAAGTGGTTGACACAGACAGTCGTGGAGCTCGAGCCTACTCCCCCAGACAACGCCCCCTAGATTTCCGGTGTCAGCTCCAGACGCTGAGCGGCAAGCTGATACAACGATGTGACATATTTAAGGCAGAGTGGTACCTTGAGAAGAATCTTGGAAGTAAGCAGTTCTGACATACACATATGTTGATAATTGTTCATCTTCCCGAGGCAAGGGAGTTAACTGGCTTTAAAAGTCCAGTTTCCACCCTTGCCGAACTAGACTGGAATTCCTCGGCTCGATCGTAGCGCCACCAATGGCTATTACGAGTTATGTCCCTTCTATGCCTCTCCTATGGTCCAATCAGATTCCACCTCTCGTATCACTTGCATTTGCTTCAAACAAAATGGCGGCGCTCGTTCAAGACGATCTGATCGATAATCAAGATCTATATTGTGTTAAAAACGTGTTTTACATCGCCAAGTGCATCAAATCACGTGAGCACCTTGATTAAAAACATGAAAAGAATGGGAAAATATATGTTGACAACGAGTAGGCGGTGCACATGCTTTGCAAATCCTGCAATTGACCGAAATCTGATTGACAGTTTATGAACCGGATTTCGATTTCGTTGCACGATTGTGATTGGACTATGCATAGACTCGTTAGTCCAGCCAAAATGTAACTCTATAATACCAGTCTAGTTCGGCAAGGGTGGAAACTGGACTTTTTATAGTCAGTTAACTCTCTTGCCTCGGGAAGATGATAATTGTTAGTATCTGTTTCAGTTGAACAACTGTTAAGAACCACATATGATTTAATGAGAAACTAAAAGTTCCGAAATACCAAAGTCACGATTTGTGGACTTGAAACAAATGGAATTTCATTATGTCTATTTCAGTGAGTGAGTATGGTTTTATGCCGCTTTAAGCAATATTCCAGCAATATCCAGGCGGGGGACACTAGAAATGGGCTTCACACATTGTACCCATGTCGGGAATCGAACCCGGGTCTTCATCGTGATGAGCGAACGCTTTAACCCTTGTCTATTTCAGAACAGCCTTTTGAAGATTTAGGGTTATGTGCACTTCAGGGTCAATAAGCATTAGCCAATGCCTCCTTGTGGAATGGCACATGTAAATCAATGTGTATTGATTCAGACAGAGATTTTTTATATTGGTGCTTCATGCTGGCAGGAAAGATCAGCGATGACCCATACATCGTCCAATTAAAGTATGAGCTAGAAATGACAAACGAAGATGAGGTCCATGATAATCTGTACGAAGACAATGAGGATACTGTGGCCATGTGTGTAGTGTGCGGCCGGACGCATGCCTTCATCAAGAAATATGTCATCCCCACAGAGTACAAGAGGTGAGACTTCAACAGTTCTCTATCACGGCGTCGTTACACAGTGAAATTAGGTTATTTCCAATTAGATTTAACTCAAACGTTTACCCAGAAATTGGTTAGTACACAACTGAATTGTGAAATCAGTAAATGACTACTGTCAAACGTCTTGAAAGCTAGAGGCCAATGCCCCATTTTTTAATCCAGAGTAGTGTCGTAAACTGTCAGGAATTTGTTTTCAAATAGGTTAGACACAAGTCAGGTCGCAAAAAGCCTTGAATCTCCCTTGTGTTGCTCTTACATAGGTACATCCACACTTCACATTGTGAAACCACTCGAATGATCAAATTGTCCTGTTTATCAACAACCAAGGGAGGTAACTCTAAATGACACTTCCTGTTACAACTTGGCGACAACTGCACTCAATATTTTACGAGCGCTTCAATCATCTGCTGCCACTGACTATCCCAACAATAATATAAACTTATAACAATCTCCACTGCGACATAGCAATGATGCTTGTTCGACACTGATTCATCAATGTAATTTTGTAAGATGTTGGATAATAGTTGTCTTTGGAATTGGGCATTGGTGTGAAAAAGCAATGAATGATCTACCTTTTAAATGTCTCATTGTGAATGAAAATAGAAACATCAGTTAATTGCATCATTAGTTACATCATTCTTCTCCACAAGAAATCAAACATCAAATCTTATTAAAATCAGATTGTTGACTGCGATACCTCTCTACTTAAAGAACTGAGGACACCTCCTGTACCCCATGCCTGTCATTAGCCACAACATAGGCCTACTACAATAAAGAATTGGTTCTCAGGCAATGGCTTTTGAATAAATAGTGCGGGCGGGCGGTGTTTTTTCTGTGTTAGGGGATGTTTAAACTAGTAGGTCACCAAATTTAACAGTTGAGTACAATCAACTTGGGAAAGGGCCTCCCTACATAAATGTTTTCTTTGATGACTAAAATACTGGAATACAGTCTTTGACTACCATTGGACTGCGAATATTTAAGGCTTTCTTTGTTTTTTTAAGAATGGAAATAAAAACGAGACATGCGACAAACTTTATGATGGTGCGGGCTGTGCCTGAGAGCCAAGACTATTATTTTTTTAGCCTTAATAGGATCGGTTTTTGTTGGTGTAAGCGACCTGGCTGATTGTGTGTCTTCATACCCTGACGACCAAGAACATGTTGAAGGTATCAGCCAATAGTGTCAGTGATCCAGACTGTTTACACAAAACTACAGACTGCTGTGTCAGTGCATCCTCTTGAGGCAAGGGAGTTAACTGACTTTTAAATTCCAGTTTCCACCCTTGCCGAACTAGGCTGGAATTTCTGGGCTCGATCATGAAGCCACCTGTGGCTATTACAAGTTATGTCCCTTCTCTGCCCCTCCTACTGACCAATCATATTCCACCTCTCATATCACTTGCATTTGCTTCATCGATGATAAAGATATATATTGTAATAAAACGTGTCTTACCTCGTGAAGTGCATCAGATCATATATGCACCTTGATTACAAACATGAACAGATTTGGAAAATATCTGTCGATGCCCAGTTGACTGTACACATATTTTGCAAATCCTGCAGTCAACTGAAATCTGCACGTTGAAATCCATGTCATTTACAACTGGATGTCGATTTCGGGACAAGATTTTGATTGGCCAATGCATTATGTGCATAGACTCATTAGTCCGCCCAATATATAACTGGACTTTTAGTCAGTTAACTCCCTTGCCTTGGGAAGATGGTGTCAGTGCAGTAACACAACATTTACTCTTTCTGACAGATATTAGACCGCCTCCGTGGTCTAATGGTAGAGCGTCCGCCTGGAGAGCGGAAGGTCCGGTGTTCGATCCCCAGCCACGTCATACCAAAAGACGTTAAAAGATGGTACTTGTTGTTACCCTGTCTTGCGCTCGGCATTAAGGGGCTAAAACAAGGACTGGTCGGCTCGGAGTCAGTATACTGTGTCAGCGTGGGTTATTCATGTTAAACTGCGGCATGGTATCTCAGTGTGCTAGCACTATTAATCGGCATCAGTCCGGACTAGTACAAGCAGCCACACACACACATATACGTGCATGCACATCGCTATATAAGTGCAATAATCTTGGACGCGAAGTTAAACCCCATTTCACCTCACCTCTGACAGATGTTATGATATAGATGAGACTCCTTTATAACCAAAATTAATGGATTACTTTAATAATTAATTTGAACTTTTCTTACAGGTATTTTCACAGAGTACTTAAATCAGCACGGCGCTCACAGAATATTCTGATCTTGTGTCCTGACTGTTACCATCTGAGCTCACAACACGACGCAATCCTCCGACAGCAGCTGGCCCACAAGTGTAATGCTCCACTTGACTCAGGAGCCGGCTCCAAAACTGTGACAGATCATGAACTTCAGAAGGTCAAGGCTGCTGCTAAGTATGTGCTCAGGCACCTATTATTAAATCTATCCAGGTCAGGACAGCTTCTTTAAAAGCTGACCATTTTATACAGGACATTAACCTCAAATCAATATATATATTACTTCAGAAATAAATTATTCTTTTCTCTCTTATGCCAGAGCTCTCAAGTTCAACAGAGAGAAGATCCCACAAGCAAGGGTTCAAGAATTAGAAAGTACTGTGATGGATTTTTTTGAAGTTACCTCCCTTGAACCAGAAATAATCGAACAAGCTCTAGAAATGGATGTAAAGTGAGTCTTCCAACATCTTAATTATTATTTTGATCAAATCGCTTTTATTTCAGCTTTCCAGTATATTGAGCACCAATGCCATGCACAATTTGTTGTGGTTTTAGATCAAGATAAGATGGTGTCATGTAAGGTGGGTATTGATGTATATGGTACTTCCTGATCAGGGATGGGACACAGGTGGCCAAATCATCTAAGGTGCTGCAATTTGCTGTGCAGAGTTGCATCCCTTGGTCACACCAGAATCCCGATTCACCACAATTATGTTTGTAGGTTTGTCAGCACCATAGCTGTGCTCATGGGTTTCGCAAAACTGGCAAACAGGTAAGACCATCATCACTTTGGGCTTTCCTCACACATCAAGCTGACGCGCTGTGATAAAACTGGAATACTGTTCAAAGCGGCTCACTGACTCACTGACTCCTGACCAGGGAATTCTGACGATCCTTTTCTTTGATTTTTAGCAAGTGAGCGAGCTAAACTTTCACATCACATCTGCAATATTACATCCATATAGTGGGAACAGCGATGTCAACAAAGGATGTCAAAATATGTGCAATATATATGTCACAGATTGAAGGGTGTGTCAAAGGCATGGAATTCACTTTCAGAGTTGCATTCCTGAAGCATGCTAGAAACCTATGATTGTGGATCCGAATCTCAGTTCACCTTGATTAGACTAAACAAAATAATAGTCTTAGTTCTCAGGCACCACCAGCATCATTAAGTTCCCTGCACGGTTTGTTTTTATTTCGATTAAAAAAACAACCTAACGATCCTTAAATATTCCAAGTCCAACAGTAGTCAAATACTGTATTCCAGTATTTTACTCATCAAGTATTTTATGAAGGGAGGACCTTATCCAGGTTCATTGTACACAACTGCTTTATTTGGTGACATAACAACAACCAAAAATATATATATATATACCCCCTGCCTACACTGTATTTTCAAAGGCCATTGCCTGAGAACCAATTCCTTTATTTTTTAAGCCTTATCTTTCTTGTTTTCTCATTGGTTACATGCTAATGGGTTTCGAAGTAGTAATTAAACATCTCAGGCGTGCATCAATTCAGGCAATCTTCCCACGTCACGCAGACATGCCATGATACAACTGGAATATAGCTTTGCTGTTCAACATGTTCAAAGCAGCAGTAAACCCCACTCACTCACTCACTCTCTCCTTCACCCATTCACAAGCCATTAACATTATGGCTAGTCTGCTAGATCATGACAACTAAATTGCACAGTGGACAAGTAAATATCCAATGATGATATTCCTCAATATCTAGTGGCATTTGAGGGCTAGAATTCTAAACCAGTTCTCCATGCTTCAATTTTGCTAGAAATTGGAACGGAATAAAACTGATAGAAAATGTTAGTACAGTAATGTTTTGAGTCTTGTCCAAGCAGGATCGACTAGCTATAAAACCTGAGGACTAGTGAATATGGTTTCCACTAGTCCTGGGGTAGTATTCATAAAACTTCTTAGAGTGCTAAAGAGGTCTTAAGTCTGAGAAATTTCTAAGAAATACCAAAAGTTACTCTTAAATCTAAGAATTTTCTTAAGTCATATTCATAAAATGTTTAGCACTGAGAGTACTCCTAAAGTTAAGCGAGTTAAGAGTATGCTTAAGAAAGTTCTGAGAATTTTTATGAATAATGCCCCTGCACTAGTCTAAAAAAAGAGGAATTTCTAAGGCTGCTAAAAGACCCATGACACCCACACACTCACTCACTCACCCACCCACCCACCACTTGAAATACTAAAACATTCATGTCGTGTTTCAGAGTTGTCAACAGTTCGTATGTTCCCCATGGTAAAAGGGTGGTGATGTACTACCGAGCTGACAACAAACTATATGAGTTTGAGAAGATGTGGAGGCAGCATTTCCTTGACACCATGCAGCCCAAACACATGCCACAATTTTGGACGGTGGACTTTAGAGACAAACAGCTTCACCATGTTCACCCTGAGCAATCCCAGCGTTCATCAATCACTGAAACATCACGCTCACATAGACAGTCAAACTAATGTGGAACGTAGTGTTGCAACTTATTTCAGAGATCATCCATTTTCGAAGCTCAAGTATTGTCTCTCTCCTCATTGTGGTCTGTGATTTTCAGGCAGTGCCTCGTTTCACAATACCAGTTACTACAATAGTTGATCATCCAGCATTGGTTAGCATGTTGCTGTATGAATTGGATATATATGTTTAAACAGCAAGAGTTAGGGACTGGTAATTTGTTTGGGGTGGGTGGGGGTGCGGTGTGGTTGGGTGGGGTGTGTGTTAACTGGTCTTAGGACCTATATCTTATTTTGCTGCAACATTCTACCCATCCCCGCTTTTATGTCACTTTTTTTCATGAGATCAAAAATGTTCAGAATTAATTTAATTAATTCACCATTGACTATTTCCATTTTACCATATTGACAATATATGGGATTTTATTTTTTTGATTTACAGAGAATATTAACATTAAGATTATGAAGTGATATCCTAAATTTACAAAAAGCCCTATTAAATGATTTAGCTGATAAGTGAGTGATGTATAAGTCAGCTTCATCAGAAGATTTTAAACAAGAGGAAGTGCAAAGGAATTTTGAGGTGACTTTTGCATATAACTGTCTGAATTCTTTACTCAAATAAATATAAGAATACCTTTTCATCTTCAACATTGTTGTTTAACGCTTCACTCAGCAATATTCTAGCTATATGATGTTGGTCTGTAAACAATCGAGTCTGGACCAGAGAATCCAGTGATTGCCATCATTAGCATCGATCTACCCATTTGGGATACAATGACATGCAACAGCCAAGTCAGCCAGCCTGACCACGAAATCCCGTTAGTTGCCTCTTACGACAAGCATAGTCACCTTTTATGGCATGCACGGGTTGCTGAAGACCTATTCTACACCGGATCTTCACGGGTCTATCCACATATGAGAAAAAACATATTTTACTTGTTAAGCCCAGCTCTATTTACCATTTGCCTCAATTCAATATTTCAAAATATTGATAATGTTATCTCCAACAATTGATATCGACCGGATATTTGAAGCATATTTGCACCCAAAAAATGCTTAAGATAGAACATATGTTTCTTTTCATTGATATCATAATACTTCATTCCTCAAATTTCAGAAGCGTACAATAAGATAGATGTTATATTACTGTAAAAAAACCAATCACTTTCATTTTTGTACTTTTATTAACTCTCAGGAAGTCATTGAATGTTGTACATTTCATAAGCTGTCTTGTTACTGTTGTTTACCATTGATGTATATATGTATTATATGCACAGTATTGATCGTTTGTCTTGTTTGTTTTGTCTGAATAACAATGTGGGAAATTGAAGCAAAATGCATACTCACACAGACATATCATTTTATGATGTACTATATAATTCCTTGACATATTTACCCATGCATGCCCTGATCAGACTTACACTGTCCTGATTAGCCTTACAAGACCTATTATTATCCGGATTCACACAGTATGACAAGCGATATCTAGAGCTTGGGACTTAATCTAACCCAGAACCACACAGAAACAAACGACAGAGTGCTGGGGACCTATTGTAATCCCGAACCACACAAAGTAACAAACGACAGAGTACTGGGGTTCATTGTAACCCAGAACCACACAGAAACAAACGATGAAGTGCTGGGGATCCGCTGTAACCCAGAACCACACAAGGTAACAAACGATAGAGTGCTTGGGACCTATCGTAACCCAGAACCACACAGAGTAACAAACGATAGAGTGCCAGGGACCTATCGTAACCCAGAATCACACACAGTAACAAACGATAGAGTGCCAGGGACCTATCGTAACCCAGAATCACACACAGTAACAAACGATAGAGTGCCAGGGACCTATCGTAACCCAGAATCACACACAGTAACAAACGATAAAGTGCTGGGGACCTGCTGTAACCCAGAACCACACACAGTAACAAACGATAGAGTGATGGGGACCCATTGTAACCCAGAACCACACAGAGTAACAAACAATAGAGTGCTTGGGACCCGCTGTAACCCAGAACCACACACAGTAACAAACGATAGAGTGCTTGGGACCTATCGTAACCCAGAACCACACACAGTAACAAACGATAGAGTGCTTGGGACCTATCGTAACCCATAACCACACACAGTAACAAACGATAGAGTGCTTGGGACCCGCTGTAACCCAGAACCACACACAGTAACAAACGACAGAGTACTGGGGTTCATTGTAACCCAGAACCACACAGAAACAAACGATGAAGTGCTGGGGATCCGCTGTAACCCAGAACCACACAAGGTAACAAACGATAGAGTGCTTGGGACCTAACGTAACCCAGAACCACACAGAGTAACAAACGATAGAGTGCCAGGGACCTATCGTAACCCAGAATCACACACAGTAACAAACGATAGAGTGCCAGGGACCTATCGTAACCCAGAATCACACATAGTAACAAACGATAGAGTGCCAGGGACCTATCGTAACCCAGAATCACACACAGTAACAAACGATAAAGTGCTGGGGACCTGCTGTAACCCAGAACCACACACAGTAACAAACGATAGAGTGATGGGGACCCATTGTAACCCAGAACCACACAGAGTAACAAACAATAGAGTGCTTGGGACCCGCTGTAACCCAGAACCACACACAGTAACAAACGATAGAGTGCTTGGGACCTATCGTAACCCAGAACCACACACAGTAACAAACGATAGAGTGCTTGGGACCTATCGTAACCCATAACCACACACAGTAACAAACGATAGAGTGCTTGGGACCCGCTGTAACCCAGAACCACACACAGTAACAAACGATAGAGTGCTTGGGACCTATCGTAACCCATAACCACACACAGTAACAAACGATAGAGTGCTTGGGACCCGCTGTAACCCAGAACCACACACAGTAACAAACGATAGAGTGCTTGGGACCTATCGTAACCCAGAACCACACACAGTAACAAACGATAGAGTGCTTGGGACCTATCGTAACCCAGAACCACACACAGTAACAAACGATAGAGTGCTTGGGACCTATCGTAACCCATAACCATACACAGTAACAAACGATAGAGTGCTTGGGACCCGCTGTAACCCAGAACCACACACAGTAACAAACGATAGAGTGCTTGGGACCTATCGTAACCCAGAACCACACACAGTAACAAACGATAGAGTGCTTGGGACCTATTGTAACCCAGAACCACACACAGTAACAAACGATAGAGTGCTTGGGACCTATCGTAACCCAGAACCACACACAGTAACAAACGATAGAGTGCTTGGGACCTATCGTAACCCATAACCATACACAGTAACAAACGATAGAGTGCTTGGGACCCGCTGTAACCCAGAACCACACACAGTAACAAACGATAGAGTGCTTGGGACCTATCGTAACCCAGAACCACACACAGTAACAAACGATAGAGTGCTTGGGACCTATCGTAACCCATAACCACACACAGTAACAAACGATAGAGTGCTGGGGACCCGCTGTAACCCAGAATCACACACAGTAACAAACGATAGAGTGCTTGGGACCTATCGTAACCCAGAACCACACACAGTAACAAACGATAGAGTGCTGGGGACCCGCTGTAACCCAGAACCACACAGAGTAACCAACGATAGACTGCTGGGACCCGCTGTAACCCAGAACCACACAGAGTAACGAATTTGATAAACAGGGAAAAGATGCATTCCTTCAGTCTTTTTTCCAACTCACTCGCTCATGTAACACGGAGAAGAAGACGTATGTATGTTGATCTGTAAATCTGCACTCATCACGCTATGATGATACATTACGCCTGACCCGTGAAGATCCGGGTTAGAATAGGTCTTCAGCAACCCATGCTTGCCGAAAAGTGCTTGTAAGAGGCCACTAACGGGATCGCGTGGTCAGGCTCGTTGACTTTGTTGATGCATGTCATCGCATCCCAAATTGCGTAGATCGATGCTCGGGATGTCAATCACGGGATTGCTCGGTCCAGACTCGATTATTTACAGACTGCTACCATATAGCTGGAATATTGCTGAGTGCTGCGTTAAACAACAAACAAACAGAACACAATACCTTACAGTATTTTGTAGTCATATTCCATCGTCAATGATTATGCAAAGAGGCCATCCGTACCAAATGAAGAAACTGTTAACATTCAGATTCATAGACTTTCAGGAATAGCTTTTTGAAAGAGAAAAGTATTAATTTACGTGCATCGATTCAGTTGATGTCGAGCCAAGCGTCTTAAAATACCCACCAACGATTACCTTGAAAACCACGAGTTGTCTCCCTTAGACCCCCGCCGTTTGCCTTCCGCGACGAGGAATCAATAACGTACCTGGTGAGACAAGCGGGATGCTTGGAGTCATAGAGACGTGGGTTAGGTGAACCGTTTAACATACTAAGCATGACATTAAATATTGTTAATGAAGTCAAACGTTCCACTGTCCAGCCAACACTACACTATAGTCATGGATGTCAAACACTACAATATCGTAATTGCTGTCAAACGTTACACTAAAGTCATTGCTGTCAAACTATTCGCTGTACTCCCATCAAACACTTCACTTTCGTGATTGCTGTCAAACGTTACACTAAAGTCATTGTTGTCAAACTATTCGCTGTACTCCCATCAAACACTTCACTTTCGGGATTGCAGTTAAAACTCTACACTATAGTATTTGCTGTCAAACACAACACTAAAGCGATTTCTGTCAAACACTACGCTTTATAGTATATGCTATCAAGCACTACACTAAAACGGAGTCAAGCGGTACACATTCGTGATTGTTGTCACACTAAACACAATTCGTATTTGCTGTCAAACACTTCACGTAAGTGAATGCTGTCAAATACTACACTATTGTAGTCAAACTTTTCACTATACGGTGTGTCAAACATGTTAGGTATGTTAATTAATGAAGACTTTATTCCTTTATTCCTGTAATGTGCACAAGCATACAATAGAACAAGTGATTGAGAGAGTATAGTTTTATGCCGCTTTTACCAATATTCCAGCAATATCACAGCGGGAGACACCAGAAATGGGCTTCAAACATTATACTCATGTCGGCAATCGAACCCGGGTCTTAGGCGTAACGAGCGAACGCTTTAACCACTAGGCTACCCGACCACCCTGATAGAACAAGAGAGCATATCCTGTCACAGGCAATGTGTACAGCAATTAAGTACAACATTGATATAAGGTTCTTATCTACTATAAGATTGTGCTGTAATAGTAACGTGAACTAGAGAAACTAGTGGATCCAGTTTCGACACGGATTCCATCCGATGCGGGACAAGATGACCTATATGATTGAGATGAGTGACAATCATAGTACTAGGTTTATCAAGTTGCGGTAAAATAACAGTTAAATTGGGGAGTGATTGAGCTGACACCAAACGAATGGCATGTTATCTAGGTTATGTGTAAGACCTTGATACAGTAGCAAACAAATGCATTGAACTTTTTTTATATAAGTAAGAAATAATATAACATACATAGGGTACGAAAAGAAAGGGGAAAGATATTTTTTTCTGCTGCTGGAATCATTGATACACTTCGGGAATAACTGATACATAATGTTGTTGCCAAGCAACCGTTCAGTTTGATGAGTGCCAAAAGTATTGATTTTGGAGATATTCCAATTAATTTTAACTACATGTATTATTTATATGTTTTCGAAACCTGAATGGTTTCCCACAAGGGCCAACACCAAGGCCTCTATGTCCTTGGTTGAAGACGTTGTATTGTACTTGAAGAGAAGGATGAGGATTAAAGATATTGTCTTGAGAATGGCAAGGCAGTTTGATACAGACTAGTCTGAGAAATCCAGTGTCAATGCAAATACGGCAAAGCAGGCCGTCAAACGTGTGTACCCATGTCGGCACCAACACGACGAGTTTAACGCGCTTTGAAGTGTATTTCGATTATACCACGGTGTGGCAGCTTTTGGAACCATTTTGGAAGGGTTTCTGGCAGCGATGCAGTCTCAGACGCGTACGTCTTTGGTGTGTAGGGTGCTGACAAAACAAGAATCATAATTAGGGATCCGGGACTCGAACAAATACTGACATACCTAAGGGAGGCAACTCTGCACTGAGATTTGCGGCACCTTAGGCGACTGGGCCATCCACAGTAGTTGTACATGATTTTGTGTGCCAGCATGACAAAAGACACCGTTTGATTTGTCCGGGTTATTGTGTTTGAGAAACATTCATCGGAGCCGCTAACTTAGCTCTTCCTGGTTCTAATTTTGTAGACTGATATCTAGCTTATAGTTTTATCAGCCTCATACCAAAAGACGTTAAAAGATGGTACTTGTTGTTACCCTGTCTGGCGCTCGGCATTAAGGGGATAAAACATGGACTGGTCGGCTCGGAGTCAGTATAATGTGTCTGAGTGGGGTATTCATGTTAAACTGCGGCATCGTATCCCGGTGGGCTAGCACTATAAATCGGCATCAGTCCTGACTAGTACAAGCAGTCACACCCACACAGCCACGCACACACGCACACGCGCGCGCGCGCACACACACACGTCGCTTTATAAGTGCAATAATCTTGGATTCGACGTTAAACCCCATTTCACCCCACCTCACCTATAGTTTTATCTTGGGGCTAAGTCAGGTCTGATTAGTGTTCTTGTGGAAATAGTTCACCCGAGTGTTGGCAAAGATCTGTATTTGGTTGTCTTTTCTGCTCCAACCTTCTACCCAAAAGGAGAAACTGACACAGATTTAGATTAAAATGTTATTTATCAGCTGATCGGCCAGCTTCGCGATGATGGTGGCACCATTTACCATTAATGACTGTCATCTCTGCCGGAAACTATTGTTACCTATAACTTAATACAAGTATATTCTGTTTTCAATACTATCTCAAGCACTACACTACTTAAAAAACAGTAGGAAAATAACAGCAAAACATTACTCCTCCATCTACCCACTCACTCACATCGGCATTCGGGCGGTCAGTGGAATAAAAAAGAACACGAAGAATGACAGGGGTTCTTTTTAACCAAATACATTTTTATATTTGGGAAACCCTTGAAAAAAGTGACTGACAAGTAGCAGTTTTCTTTAATTTACTTTGAAAAATGTTCGACTAATGGCAACATTGAATACAGAGTTATTGCTGATCTTTTAAAAGGCAAGCTTTTTTTAATTCTGGAGAAATGTTGACTATGAGACCCAAGATGAATTTTCCGCAAAACATCACACTGTTGTGACGTATATGTCCTGAACATATCAATATGGAACAATGACTAAAAAACTGAAATATGCTTTAAAAAAAACCATTTTTAAAAAAATCCAGTAATACTAATGGACTTGATGTAGTTTATGTCCTGACCTGGACGTGATAAAAACAACAAATGCTTGCTATCACTCATTTTATGTCACCACTTATTTTTCAACTTTGCTCCGAATTTGAAATTTGGTATTTGAGATCGACCAACGTCATTTGATAGACAATTTCAATGATTCCTCGAGCTGAGCAGGCATAGACTAATTCAGACATATAACGCCGTGTTTTTCATGGTTTTAAGAAACGATGGTCGTTATTCAAGTTGCGAAATACAAATACAACAAAGATACACGTCAAAGTTTTTTTGGTGAAAATATATATTGAGATTGGGAAACGTGAATTTACCGAAAAGTACTTGTTTGGTTCATGAATTAAAAACTTTGTCGTAATCATCCTCGATTGTACAGTGTATAATATATATGTTACTTTTATTGAAAAAATTCTCGTGACTTATTCGCTACAATAGCTCCGTTTAAGAAATTGACGATAAGTAAATAACGCGCATGGATGATAGAATTTCTGCGCGAAGTTACGGAGAAGAAGGGCGGAGAAACGATGCTATGGCAGCGAATACGCTAGATAATCGAGGGTACCTGTAGTTTCTTTATCATTAACGTGTGCCGTGAATTTACGTGAGCATCATAAAAAGAATCGTTAAATGCAAAATGTATCAATTTGAATCATGCGCCAACTAAATATATTTACTGTACTTTTGATCTCTATTGCCTTATGTTCTAAGTTTGGTTTACGAGACCGGCCGAGAAAACATTTTTTTTAATTGATTTTTAAATATATTTTAATTGTTTTATTTTATTTAATGTTTTTTAAAGTTTATTTATTTATTTATCCACACGGGATTTAACACAACTGTTCGTAAAAGAGGGGGACGATACGTGTGCAAATGTTTAACTTAACAAAGAACAACAATTATCTTCTGTATCTTGCTATGGTAAAACTTGTTTTTTTCACATTCCTTAGTACTCATCTGGAAGTTGAAAATATTTTTTAAAGAATCGACCACCAACACTGAATTTTAGGACAAATTGTTTGTAAACCAACTAATAAAAAATATTTTTTCATCATCACCTTTCTTGATTAATTCTGTAAGTAGTAGGTCGTAAATTATTAACAACTTATATAATACATGGGGCTAGTTTGGTCTTTTTTAAGTTTCATGTACTTTTCCCAGTTAAGAAATTATGCTATTTTCTCCTACAGCCAAAGTAGAACAGGCATATTTAATATCCCCCAGTCGAGGTCCGTGGCAAGTGTGGGATCAAAGTCTTCAGCATCCAATGCTTGTAGTATAACCCTACTAAAACACGCACCGGTTGGTTAGAATGTGTGACCTGGCAGATTGTATGCCCTCGTAAATTTATACAAGTGCACCCTTAAGAATTAATGCTCTACCACAGCGACCATGCATGTATTGTGTGTTTACTATTTGTAAATTCTGTACCACCGTGGGTCGGTGAATAACATTCTAAATCCCTACACCGACGACGGTGTTCTGTACTCAAGATGTCAATCACTGGTGCACCTTGTTTGTTTTTTGTTTAACGCCGCACTCAGCAATATTCCAGCTATATGACGCCGGTCTGTAAATAATCGAGTCTGGACCAGGCAATACAATGATTGACATAATGAGCATCGATATACGCATTTGGGATGCGATGACATGTATCAACCTAGTCAGCGAGCCTGACCACCCGATCCCGTTAGTCGCCTCTTACGACAAGCATAGTCGCCCTTTACGGCAAGCATGGGTTGCTGAAGAGCTATTCTACCCCGTCTCTTCACGGGTCCACTGGTGTACCTGTCAAGGCTCGATTATTAACGTGCCGCCATGCTGGACTTCTCTTGAATACTCACTGCTCATATTTGCCTATGTGGTTATGAAGTTATGAAGTTATGAAGTTTTAAAACATACCTCAACTCTATCCAACCGAAACTGTAAGATTAGCCAAAATCATTCCATGTCGAGTTTCATGATCTCTAAGTATGGGTACTTCAATCAAGGAAAAGCAGCCATCCCCGAACTAAAAACATGCTTGCTCAGAGCATTATCAAATAGTGTGATATTATATAAGAATAATTTGAATAATCTTAATTATTATAATATATCTATTATCTCTTCTTTGAATATCTACACTTGTAATTTCTAGATTCTAAAATTAAAAAGCCGATCTCTTAAAGGTGATCCACACGTTAGAGAGTATTGTGTTTCTCTTCAAAAGTGTTAGTAAATGTAAATGCTAAATTACCCTGGTTTAAACGATGAGGTGTTCTTAAAGTGTTTCCAACAGTTCTAAATGTCGAGCTATATCTTTATTGCGTGTGCCACAAACAGGTAAATATCCCCGATTAAGGTTCCGTAAATAATTTAATAAATAACCAATATATATTGCCGTGAATCTGTGTTGATTTATAGAAACCAACGTCAGCAGTATACACTGACACATCGTTAACTGTAAACAAAAGCGACACAAAACTTGCCATAATTACTTAAGTAGCGTCTGTTGTATGATTCCGACTATATCATAAGCATTTGTTTATGAATCACTATCAAAAAGAGGTGATACCAGGTATCCAATTGCACCCGTCACAAACACATGCAAGGGCAAGTCAATTGTTCACCTAAAAACACACACGGAACAAATAGTTCAAGTGAAGATAGGGAAGTGTATCGGACATCATTTTTGGCACTGATGGAAATGTCCTCTACCATAAAACATTTTGAAAGATTTTCTGAGGCCTTGAATGTTGTTACCTGATCAAACAACTTTTAAATGTCTATATGTCATTAAATTAATAGGGGCCTTACTATACCAACCTATCACTCGATAACAAAAAAAAATTGTAATCGGAAAAAAATCAGTGGTAACTGCCCCAGTCTGGGTTAACGCAGTTTCTGTGTACACGTCATCAATTGCAACGGCCTTGAAAGTAATACTTTGTAATAAGCTGCAGGAGCGCTTGTCATACTGATACAGATCGTTTTATTCCATTTTGTTCTTAGGATCAAATCATTTCTTTGCATTGCGTATGAAGGACATTCTGTATGAACAGAGTGCATAAATTATATATTACTTCAACATAGATAAATACATGATGATTTTTGTTAAATAACAAACGTAAACATACTTTTAATCTGAAGTCCATCTTTCACATCCTAAATTAGACCAAGCGCTGGTCTTGTGGTTCCAAAGCATGTTTTCACTCATTTTTCGTTTTAATATTCCGGAGATCATAGAACATAAGGTGGCTGGGCCCGTCCAACGTTTTTGGCAACTTCTTTCATATTCCTGTTTCTGGAACGGGTACACCACCCTGTGGGAAGCTGTCCGTCTGATACTGCTTATACCAAACATTGTCCGGCATATTCGCGCGTATTGAGCTGGAAAACAAAATATTGTTTAATAGTGCTCCCGAAATTTGGTCTATATCTTGGACGTAAAGTCATTTTTGACTGCTCATTCGGATGTATTTTGTATGTGAGGGCATGATCTGGTACATAATTATTCATTTGCCAACTGTGCCAACTCAAAGTAATACCTAAATCGGATCACGTCGTTGCTCACGAAAAGTTTGACTAATATTTTGAAATATTTGTGAGTGTGTACATTTATTGTTGATTACATCACAAAATAGTATATCCAGAGTTGATGTAATATGTTCCAACATTATTAATGTGAAATCTCAAATACTCTTGCCTTGTAGTTAATAAGTTATTATTTATTATATAAAGTATGGTAGACAAAACGTGCCCTGCTTGTTCCCTGGCCTCAAGAGAATATACGGGACTATTTCTTTTCGGGACCACTATTTACTATTTTTTTGTTTTCCAGCTCAAAACACGCGAATAAGCCGGACAGTGCTTGACATAAGCAGTATAAACCGGACAGCTTCCCCCGCGTGTATACAGGTGTTGTTGGTGCTTCTTTGGCTGATGTCGTTTAATTTGTTTTAATGTTTCCTCAGATGATCGTTTTCTGCCAAAAAGGACATTCAAAATTAAGCTGTATACCCTCTGACCCCGTTCCCAATCACGACACGGAGGAGAGGTTTAGTAGTCACTCAAGACAACAAGACGTTTTACTAGTCTTCAGGGTACGACACGAATTTGCCACAATGTGCTGACATTATGTTCATGTTGAGACCTTCTCACTTGTGATCTAATAATCCCTAAGCCTCTCACAACGTTTATGGAATTAAATCAAAAGTCATTGTTATATATAAGACGTTATGCTCACATGGAGATTTGATCGTCTTTGAAGTCCCAACCAGCGGTTGGCCCGCCTTCTTTTGATCTCCTACCGGAACTCGTGGGGTCTGGTGTTGCATTGTGGGTAATGATGGGTCAGCACGTTTTGCATGAAATAGCTTACAATATCAAAGCAAGTTTCGTTTCGCAGCTTGTTTTTACAACACTTTTGGATATTGTCCAGAGAATTCCATCCCCGGTCCTTATCATAAGACTGGGTCTAAGTGTTTCCCATTCTAAATATTTTTTATTACTGCGATCTTGCTTCTTGATCACAAACCGTAACGCCATTCGGCTTCATTGCAGTCGTCTGTCAACCAAAATATCATTTGCGTAAGTGGGTTGTCGCCCTTGAATTCCCAGGATATTTGAGACGGAATATGGAGATTTTACAACACAAATTTGTGTAATGGATTTAGGATTGCCGTGGTCGTTAGTAGTGGGACATGATTTATGAGTTCGTCACCTTCTGTGGCGATATAAACTTCGGCTAAGCATCTTGAAACTTGAAATGTGACTTTCAGAGACAAAGGAAATGTCTTGGTTTTCGTTGTCGGCCTTTGCGTGATCACGTGTCTCATTTTAATTGTCAGTGTGTGGTAATTGATTTGACATACCTTAATTAGGAGATTATGATTTTCTTGAGAAGATTAAGCTGGATGTGTGTCTCAAACATGCATGCACATCGATTTGTTTCTCTTTCTGTAGACATGATGGCAGTGGTAAAAAGAAAGATGGTGTCATCATCACTATCATCATCCAAACAATAACAAAGATAAGGATAACATGATAACTCTAATGCTACTTTTCCTTTTGGCATCAACTATGTATATATATCTAGTAACACCGCTATTCACATCCTCCCTCTACACAACTGAGACTACTACTACTACTACTACTACTACTACTACTACTACTACTACTACTACTACCTCACCACCACTGATACTAAGCCTACAGATACTTCAATACAAAATCCACCAATACTTATGTACAGTAAACTACGGTTATAACGAACACGCTTAATACGAACTTACGGATATAACGAACTTACTTTTTGGTCCCGACTAGTTGCTGTAGTTATGCTGTATATATGCTTATAACGAACTGCGGTTATAACGAACTAAAATTAGTAGTCCCTTTGAGTTCGTTATAACCGTACTTTACTGTACCACTAAAACTTCTGTATCACCAATACTTCTGAAACATCAATACTTTTCTACCACTAACAAATTTCTACCATCAGTACTTCTGTGTGTAGCACTAAAACTGTTGTACCACCAATATTTCTGTACCGCAAAAACTAGTACTGGCAATACTTATGTACCGCTAAAACTACAGTAAGGTCAATACTTATGTACCGCTAAAACTACTGTACTGGCAATACTTATGTACCGCTAAAATTACTGTACTGGCAATACTTATGTACTACTAAAACTACTGTACTGGCAATACTAATGTACCACTAAAACTACTGTACTGGCAATACTAATGTACCACTAAAACTACTGTACTGGCAAAACTTATGTTCCGCTAAAATTACTGTAAGGTCAATACTTATGTACCGCTAAAACTACTGTACTGGCAATACTTATGTACCGCTAAAATTACTGTAAGGTCAATACTTATGTACCGCTTAAACTACTGTACTGGCAATACTTATGTACCGTTAAAATTACTGTAAGGTCAATATTATGTACCGCTAAAACTACTGTACTGGCAATACTTATGTACCGCTAAAATTACTTTAAGGTCAATACTAATGTACCACTAAAACTACTGTACTGGCAATACTAATGTACCACTAAAACTACTGTACTGGCAATACTTATGTACTACTAAAACTACTGTACTGGCAATACTAATGTACCACTAAAACTTCTGTACCGGCAATACTTATGTTCCGCTAAAATTACTGTAAGGTCAATACTTATGTACCGCTTAAACTAGTACTGGCAATACATATGTACCGCTAAAACTACAGTAAGGTCAATACTTATGTACCGCTAAAACTACTGTACTGGCAATACTAATGTACCGCTAAAATTACTGTAAGGTCAATACTTATGTACCGCTAAAACTACTGTACTGGCAATACATATGTACCGCTAAAACTACAGTAAGGTCAATACTTATGTTCCGCTAAAACTACTGTATTGGCAATACTAATGTACCGCTAAAATTACTGTAAGGTCAATACTTATGTACCGCTAAAAGTACTGTACTGGCAATACTTATGTACCGCTAAAATTACTGTAAGGTCAATACTTATGTACCGCTAAAACTACTGTACGGGCAATACTAATGTACCACTAAAACTACTGTACTGGCATAACTTATGTTCCGCTAAAATTACTGTAAGGTCAATACTTATGTACCGCTAAAACTACTGTACTGGCAATACATATGTACCGCTAAAACTACAGTAAGGTCAATATTTATGTACCGCTAAAACTACTGTACTGGCAAAACTAATGTACCTCTAAAATTACTGTAAGGTCAATACTTATGTACCGCTAAAACTACTGTACTGGCAATACTTATGTACCGCTAAAATTACTGTAAGGTCAATACTTATGTACCGCTAAAACTACTGTACTGGCAATACTTATGTACCGCTAAAATTACTGTAAGGTCAATACTTATGTACCTCTAAAACTACTGTAAGGCCAATACTTATTTACCGCTAAAACTACTGTACTAGCAATACTTGTGTACCGCTAAAACTACAATGAGGTCAATTCTTGTGTACCGCTAAAACCTCTATATCACAAATACTTCTTCACCAGCAATACATACTACTGAAACTACTGCAGCACAGCACCACCATTGCCACCGTGCCATCAATACTACGTCCACGTCATCGGCTGCATCTACTCTCTAGGGACCCGTTCCACAAAGTGACCTCATCGCTATCTTAAGTCAGTGTTACGGGTGGCTACGGTCGTCTCAGCGCTGATTGGATTCTGATTAAAACAATTAATTTTTTTATAATGCTCACATTTTTGCACTTTGTACCGTTGAAACCTCATCTAAAAAATAACTATCACGCAATAAAATGCTTTCCTATTTCTTCCAGAGTTTATTGATGGTACTGGGACTACGGCTTTCATCTCCGAGTGACAGTGTATGTCTGTAAGATAGATCGAACTAAGAATTCCCCCCTGTATCTCAATAATATGTTCAAATAAAAATAGAACAAACTTCCGATCAGTTAAATATACGACTACTTTCTAAGAAGCAATTTGGGAACTATATGACGCTCGGAGACACACAGATGCACTGAGGCTCTTTAAAACAATATCCCTACTCCACGGGGAACTGTATCCCACTTATCATTCTCCCATGGGGGTGATATACTAACAACTCAATATGATATCTGCGCGAGATGTGGCGCTGAGACATAGGACCATGTCATAAAGCAATCCTATAGCACTCGGAGATATTCCGTACCGGCAGGTCGCTAGTTTATTGGTGTATATTATTGAGAGAGATGGCAGATTAAGCCGTCTCATTAACCGAAATATTGCAGATTATTGATAAAGGTTTCTCATTCATCGGAAATTCCGCGATTGTTTCGGATATCTAAGAATTCTGACCTTCCATTGTTACAGTCCATGGTGATATTAGGTGAAGTGCTTGGATAATAATGATCTAAAGTGATATTGTCGGTTTGGTTGATTTTACGATAACGCGGACTTTTTTTCAGTTCCATGGCGTGGTTGTGAAGGTCAGGTGTCCGGGGCAGATACAAACACGTGTTTTGTGGGTAGATATTGTCTTTTTGAAAAATTACAGTGAGAATTTCGTGGAACCTACGAACTGTTAGATTTGAGACGTTCCCTTGTGGTACCGTGATGGTGCAGTGGGGGGGGGGGGGGGGGGTCCACACGCTGTCGATGTAGTATCGCCCGCTTCGGTGATTCTGATATTTGTAAACAGCGTTTGTATTCCAGCAATATTCCCGCTTGACGACGGGCCTGTAAATAATCAATTCTTGCCCAGGCGATCCTGTGATTGATATTATGACCTCCATGGACTCGATACTAACAATAGTGTCGATATCACAATGATACATACAAATATATCTCTAATTAATTGTTTTTTTAATAGTTTTTTTCTACTTATTTTCCTTTCTTTCCATCTACCTACGTTTTGTTTGAAAAATATGCGACGGAATCGCACTACACTGTTTGGGCTTGCTGTTGATAAGCTTACTTGAAAAAAACCACTTCAGGCTAAAAAATTGCAATGGCAGCAGCGGCGGTAGCTGTAGTGGTAGCAGCAGCAGTAGCAGTAGTAGCAGTAGCTGTAGCAGCAGTGGTAGCAGCAGTAGCAGTAGTAGTGGTGGCAGCAGCAGTAGCAGTAGTAGCAGTAGCAGTAGCAGCAGTAGCAGTAGTGGTAGCAGCAGTAGCAGTAGTAGTGGTGGCAGCAGCAGTAGCAGTAGTAGCAGTAGCTGTAGCAGCAGTGGTAGCAGCAGTAGCAGTAGTAGTGGTGGCAGCAGCAGTAGCAGTAGTAGCAGTAGCAGTAGTAACAGTAGTAGTAGTGGTAGCAGCAGTAGCAGTAGTAGCAGTAGCTGTAGCAGCAGTAGCAGTAGTGGTAGCAGCAGTAGCAGTAGTAGTGGTGGCAGCAGCAGTAGCAGTAGTAGCAGTAGCTGTAGCAGCAGTGGTAGCAGCAGTAGCAGTAGTAGTGGTGGCAGCAGCAGTAGCAGTAGTAGCAGTAGCAGTAGCAGCAGTAGCAGTAGTGGTAGCAGCAGTAGCAGTAGTAGTGGTGGCAGCAGCAGTAGTAGTAGCAGTAGTGGTGGTGGTAGTAGTAGTTGTAGGAGTTGTAGTAGCAGCAGTAAAAGTCGGTGTAGTCGGTACAGCGGTAGGTGCAGCAGTATGAGCCACTAGTGAGGGTGGTTTGTGTGTGTGTGTGTGTGTGTGTGTGTGTGTGTGTGTGTGTGTGTGTGTGTGTGTGTGTGTGTGTGCAGGGGGTGAGAACCCCCCTTTCTTCAGACTCCTTACTTGTTAACTGCGTCCTTGGCCAAGCCCTTGCGTATTATATGCATCCCTCTTTTTTTCAAAGTCCTGGCTCTGCCTCTGGTAGCTGTAGCAGCCTCGCGTATCACACTCAGCAGTGACAGCACAATACTGCAGGTGATGCCGGTAGCTCGTGTGAATACAATACCATTACCGTATGCATGTGTAACTTGTACATCTGTAGAGATGAAACGGTTACAGCACCCGTTATCATTGTTTTGCGCGGGTCAATGGTAGAGTTATCTCCCTTCCATCGTTCAAAGTTACGTGGATTTCGGCGTCGAAACGTTGAGGCGCATCTGTTTGTGCTAACACGGTCATCAGTAACGGTCATTATCATTGCAAACACAGAGTGTAAGATAAAGCTGTGTATGAACCTTAAACTGAGCATCCAGCATACGAATTGTTTATCAGGTACAACAGAAAACACGATGACGTTTAGAAACTTCATTTGAAATAATATATTTCTCATTACCATGTCCTCGTTCCGATTCTCTGACACTGTCTTCACGCAACCCGGCATTTGTACATATTTGTTCTGTACTTAATCAGTTCTGTCTGCGAAACTCTTAGAGACGTATTAATATTCAACTTGAGAGTGGCTTTTGTGGAGCTCTCATACAAATAGAGAATCTCACCCGAGTGTCTTTTGATATCAAATATATCAACGAGTGTTGATATATTTGATATCAAAAGACACGAGGGTGAGATTTTATTTATCATCCAACATCATTCTTCTAACTTTTTCAATTTGTAGACAGTAATTAGCAGTGTCTTCAATGTAAAAAGTACTGCTAACAGCTTCAGTAGCAGACCCATTAGTAATGTCATTTGATTGTGACGTCATGGTAACCAGTGACGTCACAATGGTCTGCAAAACATTGTGATGTAATTTTATTGCAGCGATATCGACAGTGTAGATATCGCTTGATCTAATCCAAGCGATATCTCCTGTGGGAGCCAGTTTTGGATGATAAAGTTAGTTATTCCCGAATTATTTAGTGATCTTTTTCCTTTTTTTATTTATTAAAATAAAACTATTCTCCAAAGAATAATTCGCAGGAATATATAATGAAGAACAACGTAAAGTTATCTTGTTCGTGTATTGTTCTCCCCATGCTGATACAAGCCACAGCCCCTTCATCCAGCAGGTCTCATCAAAGATCGTGTTATTTATTTATTCTAATGGAGAATTATCCCCGGGCGAAACTCATATATTCATTGAACTCTTGTCGGACCGCCTCCGTGGTATGGTAGATATAGCGTCTGCCGGGGGAGCGGTAGGTCGGTGGTTCAGCCCCCTGGCCGGGTCATACTTGTTGTTACCCTGCCTGGTGATCGGCATTAAGCGGATCCGATAAGTACTGACGGCACAGACTATAATGTGTCTGAATTGGGCATCCATGTTCAACTGCGGCTGGCACTATAAATAAGACCGGCAATTAGACACACGTGCATGCACGATGCTATATAAGTGTAATATTCTTGAACCACACCTCGCCTTTACCGCCTCGCTAAGATATCAAATGTTGGTTCTTAGGTTATGAATTTGCCATGCTTAACTGTCTGTACATTGGAATAGTATTCAGCGTAGAGTTTGACACAATAACTTCAAAGTCCACACATCTGGAGTGTGAAAATACAGTTTCCCGAATTCCGCGTAATTTTTAACAAGTATATTAAAAAAAAGATTTAAATGGTTAATTAAATATACTCAAATACATTTAATATTGTATCGTCAAATATATTAACGACTGTTTAATTTTCAGATAAAACAGTACAAACTATAATAAATGTTACAGGTAACTCTTTAGCGTTGATTCGCACTTGGCATTTTCAACGTATTCGTCTTCTCTGAAGTTCGTGAACTAAACTATATAATTTTACAAGATTTTAGGGTTTCGTTTCATTTCTTTGACAACAAATAACAAAAAAGCAGTGCCAACGCATACATGTCTACTCTGTTCGGGTACATAACAGTACAATAATGGTACAATTTCTTTACATATGTAAACATTAGCATATTCATGAGCGTACTTTTTCTGTTGCCAAAACTCTCTACAACTAGTATTTATTCAACGTCCCAGACAGCATATTTTCACATGATTTGACAACGGTTAGTAGCGGAAACAGAAAAGGGCATTACCTAAATTACAAAGTGCGCGTTATTTTACAACACACAGATTTACTACGCCGAAAAGGATTTCATGTCATTGGTGAATATTGGCATGAAATAATGTCTCAAACAATATCAAGATTATAAATATTCATAGGAGCACATCCAACTCTGGGTCTCCAGGGAAACCAAACAAACAAGCGTTCAGTGAAGCCGATTCTCATGAAACCCTTAAAACGCTTTTGACCCTCGAGGGGAGCAAAAACATTAGCGACAGGGTTGGCCTCGGAGTCGGAAAGCATTTGGGAGATTAAGCACTTCTTTCTGTAGTTTGTATGGTCCGAAATATTTAGAGAGATTGAAACGCCTTATTTCCGCTTTGAAGGCAAATGAGAAAAATGAGGTTTCAACACGTTCGTGGACACTCAGAAACACATCAAGCATATTGTAGGTCAGAGTGCCAGACTGTTAGTTACCAAAGTTTAATAATGAAAGAATTTCAATTTTCAAGGGAATATGGTCCAAACATAAAAAAACTAATCACAATGCATTCCGATTGTACAATTACTTGATATTCACAGTTTGACACTTTCACTCATATGATCAAAGGTGCATTACTTGACTATCATTATTAAAAAATGAATAGAATGTTGTGTTGTGCTCTTTGGCTTAAGTCTAACAAAGGTTAGGTTTATGATATTCACATACAGGGTGGTTTCATACACACCAGCCAAAAATGGTTTTATTCATCTATTAATCAGGATTGATTATTAATTTTAGTTATTTATAATTCCAAAAGCCATTGTCATCACATAATGTCGTTTAAAAACACATTGAGGATCTTGTGAACGGACTACCCAGTACACACAGGAAGGTTTCATGGATGGAGCTGTGTATGAAATAGGGATACAAACGACTGTCTTCTCTAAAATAGGTTTCTTTAAATGAACGAGTTTCTCAAGACAAATCCTGCATCATGACAATGTTACACATTAGGCCATCTGTATGATGTCTAGTGTTTCTCATTTCCCGCCAGGCTTAAATTCCCATCCCGCTCATAAATAATTATTTTGTATTCATCCGTTCGCCCAATTAACCATCTATCATACCCTCATGGAACAACGTTTTAACGAAATTTCCGCTTCATAGAAGAACCCTCGCTGAATTTTATCGAAAGTATATTCAAAGAAGGGAAGTAAACCTGTCTTTGTTTTTTCCCATCTTTCAAGACGTCATGCTGTTCCTGCTAACATTGCCCTTCCAATACAACACAATAACAATGAATTTAGCACCGTTTTTCCACATGATTAAACAACAGACAATTTATCAGTGGTATTCTCATCTAAAGTATGTATTGTTATATTTTAAAAAAATATATATATTTCTGCAAACTCGCTTCTGAAACTAAAACGTGGAGTGACACACACAAAATAATAAGGCTGACAGACAAAATGGTATTGGATTGACGGACTTCCCTATACTCAACGCAAGTTGACCGTACGCTCATATGAACCTTGCATGTTAGTGATCACTGGCCCCCACATGCTGGTCGCTGATATTGTATTTTCAATGAATAAAGATTTGAGCACCATCTGTTGTCCAGCGTGTCGTATAATTTCTTTATGTCGGGCTGGTCTCCAAATTGTACCCAGCAAAACCACGTATAGTTCAAAGCGTGATTGGTGGAAAACGTAGTATGGACTGTTGTAGTGTTGATTAAGGGGACCTTGGGTCACATGTAGACCTATTTCCGTACATTGAGTAGTGGTAGCAGTGTTGATGAAGGGAATCTTGGGTCACATGTAGACCTATTTCCGTACATAGAGTAGGTGGTTGAAGCGTGGATGAAGGGAATCTTGGGTCACATGTAGACCTATTTCCGTACATAGAGTAGGTGGTTGAAGCGTGGATGAAGGGAATCTTGGGTCACATGTAGACCTATTTCCGTACATACAGTAGGTGGTTGAAGCGTGGATGAAGGGAATCTTGGGTCACATGTAGACCTATTTCCGTACATACAGTAGGTGGTTGAAGCGTGGATGAAGGGAATCTTGGGTCACATGTAGACCTATTTCCGTACATAGAGTAGTTGGTTGAAGCGTGGATGAAGGGAATCTTGGGTCACATGTAGACCTATTTCCGTACATACAGTAGGTGGTTGAAGCGTGGATGAAGGGAATCTTGGGTCACATGTAGACCTATTTCCGTACATAGAGTAGTTGGTTGAAGCGTGGATGAAGGGAATCTTGGGTCACATGTAGACCTATTTCCGTACATACAGTAGAGGTAGCAGTGTGGATGAAGGGAATCTTGGGTCACATGTAGACCTATTTCCGTACATACAGTAGAGGTAGCAGTGTGGATGAAGGGAATCTTGGGTCACATGTAGACCTATTTCCGTACATAGAGTAGGTGGTTGAAGCGTGGATGAAGGGAATCTTGGGTCACATGTAGACCTATTTCCGTACATTGAGTAGAGGTAGCAGTGTGGATTAAGGGAATCTTGGGTCACATGTAGACCTATTTCCGTACATACAGTAGGTGGTTGAAGCGTGGATGAAGGGAATCTTGGGTCACATGTAGACCTATTTCCGTACATACAGTAGGTGGTTGAAGCGTGGATGAAGGGAATCTTGGGTCACATGTAGACCTATTTCCGTACATAGAGTAGGTGGTTGAAGCGTGGATGAAGGGAATCTTGGGTCACATGTAGACCTATTTCCGTACATTGAGTAGAGGTAGCAGTGTGGATGAAGGGAATCTTGGGTCACATGTAGACCTATTTCCGTACATACAGTAGGTGGTTGAAGCGTGGATGAAGGGAATCTTGGGTCACATGTAGACCTATTTCCGTACATTGAGTAGAGGTAGCAGTGTGGATGAAGGGAATCTTGGGTCACATGTAGACCTATTTCCGTACATACAGTAGAGGTAGCAGTGTTGATGAAGGGAATCTTGGGTCACATGTAGACCTATTTCCGTACATACAGTAGAGGTAGCAGTGTTGATGAAGGGAATCTTGGGTCACATGTGGACCTATTTCCGTACATACAGTAGGTGGTTGAAGCGTGGATGAAGGGAATCTTGGGTCACATGTAGACCTATTTCCGTACATAGAGTAGGTGGTTGAAGCGTGGATGAAGGGAATCTTGGGTCACATGTAGACCTATTTCCGTACATTGAGTAGAGGTAGCAGTGTGGATGAAGGGAATCTTGGGTCACATGTAGACCTATTTCCGTACATACAGTAGAGGTAGCAGTGTTGATGAAGGGAATCTTGGGTCACATGTGGACCTATTTCCGTACATACAGTAGGTGGTTGAAGCGTGGATGAAGGGAATCTTGGGTCACATGTAGACCTATTTCCGTACATTGAGTAGAGGTAGCAGTGTGGATGAAGGGAATCTTGGGTCACATGTAGACCTATTTCCGTACATACAGTAGAGGTAGCAGTGTTGATGAAGGGAATCTTGGGTCACATGTGGACCTATTTCCGTACATACAGTAGGTGGTTGAAGCGTGGATGAAGGGAATCTTGGGTCACATGTAGACCTATTTCCGTACATTGAGTAGAGGTAGCAGTGTGGATGAAGGGAATCTTGGGTCACATGTGGACCTATTTCCGTACATACAGTAGGTGGTTGAAGCGTGGATGAAGGGAATCTTGGGTCACATGTAGACCTATTTCCGTACATAGAGTAGGTGGTTGAAGCGTGGATGAAGGGAATCTTGGGTCACATGTAGACCTATTTCCGTACATTGAGTAGAGGTAGCAGTGTGGATGAAGGGAATCTTGGGTCACATGTAGACCTATTTCCGTACATACAGTAGAGGTAGCAGTGTTGATGAAGGGAATCTTGGGTCACATGTGGACCTATTTCCGTACATACAGTAGGTGGTTGAAGCGTGGATGAAGGGAATCTTGGGTCACATGTGGACCTATTTCCGTACATTGAGTAGAGGTAGCAGTGTTGATGAAGGGAATCTTGGGTCACATGTAGACCTATTTCCGTACATTGAGTAGAGGTAGCACTGTTGATGAAGGGAATCTTGGGTCACATGTGGACCTATTTCCGTACATAGAGTAGGTGGTTGAAGCGTGGATGAAGGGAATCTTGGGTCACATGTGGACCTATTTCCGTACATTGAGTAGAGGTAGCAGTGTTGATGAAGGGAATCTTGGGTCACATGTGGACCTATTTCCGTACATACAGTAGAGGTAGCAGTGTGGATGAAGGGAATCTTGGGTCACATGTAGACCTATTTCCGTACATAGAGTAGGTGGTTGAAGCGTGGATGAAGGGAATCTTGGGTCACATGTGGACCTATTTCCGTACATACAGTAGAGGTAGCAGTGTTGATGAAGGGAATCTTGGGTCACATGTGGACCTATTTCCGTACATACAGTAGGTGGTTGAAGCGTGGATGAAGGGAATCTTGGGTCACATGTGGACCTATTTCCGTACATTGAGTAGAGGTAGCAGTGTTGATGAAGGGAATCTTGGGTCACATGTAGACCTATTTCCGTACATTGAGTAGAGGTAGCACTGTTGATGAAGGGAATCTTGGGTCACATGTAGACCTATTTCCGTACATAGAGTAGGTGGTTGAAGCGTGGATGAAGGGAATCTTGGGTCACATGTGGACCTATTTCCGTACATTGAGTAGAGGTAGCAGTGTTGATGAAGGGAATCTTGGGTCACATGTGGACCTATTTCCGTACATACAGTAGAGGTAGCAGTGTTGATGAAGGGAATCTTGGGTCACATGTAGACCTATTTCCGTACATACAGTAGAGGTAGCAGTGTGGATGAAGGGAATCTTGGGTCACATGTAGACCTATTTCCGTACATAGAGTAGGTGGTTGAAGCGTGGATGAAGGGAATCTTGGGTCACATGTGGACCTATTTCCGTACATACAGTAGAGGTAGCAGTGTGGATGAAGGGAATCTTGGGTCACATGTAGACCTATTTCCGTACATACAGTAGAGGTAGCAGTGTGGATGAAGGGAATCTTGGGTCACATGTAGACCTATTTCCGTACATACAGTAGGTGGTTGAAGCGTGGATGAAGGGAATCTTGGGTCACATGTGGACCTATTTCCGTACATTGAGTAGTGGTAGCAGTGTTGATGAAGGGAATCTTGGGTCACATGTAGACCTATTTCCGTACATTGAGTAGAGGTAGCAGTGTGGATGAAGGGAATCTTGGGTCACATGTGGACCTATTTCCGTACATACAGTAGAGGTAGCAGTGTTGATGAAGGGAATCTTGGGTCACATGTAGACCTATTTCCGTACATACAGTAGAGGTAGCAGTGTGGATGAAGGGAATCTTGGGTCACATGTAGACCTATTTCCGTACATACAGTAGAGGTAGCAGTGTGGATGAAGGGAATCTTGGGTCACATGTAGACCTATTTCCGTACATAGAGTAGGTGGTTGAAGCGTGGATGAAGGGAATCTTGGGTCACATGTAGACCTATTTCCGTACATACAGTAGGTGGTTGAAGCGTGGATGAAGGGAATCTTGGGTCACATGTGGACCTATTTCCGTACATAGAGTAGGTGGTTGAAGCGTGGATGAAGGGAATCTTGGGTCACATGTAGACCTATTTCCGTACATAGAGTAGGTGGTTGAAGCGTGGATGAAGGGAATCTTGGGTCACATGTGGACCTATTTCCGTACATTGAGTAGAGGTAGCAGTGTTGATGAAGGGAATCTTGGGTCACATGTAGACCTATTTCCGTACATACAGTAGAGGTAGCAGTGTGGATGAAGGGAATCTTGGGTCACATGTAGACCTATTTCCGTACATACAGTAGGTGGTTGAAGCGTGGATGAAGGGGATCTTGGGTCACATGTGGACCTATTTCCGTACATTGAGTAGTGGTAGCAGTGTTGATGAAGGGAATCTTGGGTCACATGTAGACCTATTTCCGTACATTGAGTAGAGGTAGCAGTGTGGATGAAGGGAATCTTGGGTCACATGTGGACCTATTTCCGTACATACAGTAGAGGTAGCAGTGTTGATGAAGGGAATCTTGGGTCACATGTAGACCTATTTCCGTACATACAGTAGAGGTAGCAGTGTGGATGAAGGGAATCTTGGGTCACATGTAGACCTATTTCCGTACATAGAGTAGGTGGTTGAAGCGTGGATGAAGGGAATCTTGGGTCACATGTAGACCTATTTCCGTACATACAGTAGGTGGTTGAAGCGTGGATGAAGGGAATCTTGGGTCACATGTGGACCTATTTCCGTACATAGAGTAGGTGGTTGAAGCGTGGATGAAGGGAATCTTGGGTCACATGTAGACCTATTTCCGTACATAGAGTAGGTGGTTGAAGCGTGGATGAAGGGAATCTTGGGTCACATGTGGACCTATTTCCGTACATTGAGTAGAGGTAGCAGTGTTGATGAAGGGAATCTTGGGTCACATGTAGACCTATTTCCGTACATACAGTAGGTGGTTGAAGCGTGGATGAAGGGAATCTTGGGTCACATGTAGACCTATTTCCGTACATAGAGTAGGTGGTTGAAGCGTGGATTAAGGGAATCTTGGGTCACCAGTAGTTCTATTTCCGTACATAGATAGGTAGTAGAGCCGTGGTAGTTGTGTGGATTAAGGGGTCCTTGAGTCACCAGTAGGTCTATTTCCGTACATAGATAGGTAGTAGAGCCGTGGTAGTTGTGTGGATTAAGGGGACCTTGGGTCACCAGTAGGTCTATTTCCGTACATAGATAGGTAGTAGAGTCGTGGTAGTTGTGTGGATTAAGGGAATCTTGGGTCACATGTAGACCTATTTCCGTACATAGAGTAGGTGGTTGAAGCGTGGATTAAGGGCATCTTGGGTCACAAGTAGGTCTATTTCCGTACATAGATAGGTAGTAGAGCCGTGGTAGTTGTGTGGATTAAGGGGACCTTGGGTCACAAGTAGGCATATTTACTTTCGTCATATATTTATGATTTAATATATCCTATTGATATGATTGAAACACAGAAGTGAAACTTCTAATTCATAAAACAAAGGGATGGCATGTCACAGTTTAGTCAGTGACAATAATTAGAAGTCTTATATTCTCACGAGGTGTCTGACAAATAGGATGTGACCGGGACTTACCACATGGGTAACAAGCATTGGATGGTCGTATTCGTGATTTTAAGGTATCTGACAGATGGGGTATCCCTGGGTGAGACCTTTGCACACACAGGGTAGGTGGTTGAAGCGTTCTTGGGTGGAGATGGGTATATTTGCGTATATCGATTAGATGACAGCAGTGTACATTAGAGAAGATCTGGGACCAACAGTAGATATTGCCGGTAGGGAAGGCTGGATATATATCGACATTTTAAAGAGTAATCTTGGGTATATTTGTACTCAGAGGGGAGTTTGTCTTGCTCCGGATGTTCAGTTGAAATTAGTGGAAGAGACGCAGACATTGCCGGAGTAGCCGTTGGTGAGGACAGAAGTTATCGAAACTTTGACAAGGCGATGTACGACGTCGCCCACTGTGGTAACATCTCGTGATGTGACATCAACTTTAGACACATGTCCATACATTTGTAATTTTTCTCTTCGAATGTCTCTTTAAATGTGACTAAGACACCCCTACTGCCAATACACACAGTTATGAATATTCATTTTGATAACTCGACACCGCACATATAAAACATGAGCAGTTATAGAATGGTGTACCGGTGCACACGTAACGCTCATTAACATATATTTTACATGGACGCAATCAAAAGGACCCCTGTAAGCGCCATCAATCAAAACTAGCTTCTTGACGACTAGCAACAGTGAATTGATGCTGTACCCTGCCTGGTCTGGCTGCAGGCGGCAGGCTACTGTGGTTAATGCGGGTATTTTAAGATGCCAGAGTTGATACAGCTAGGAAACTCAGGCCGACGACGGGGACTAATGTTGTCAATATGATTATTTTATGATTTTGCGTGATTAGGGTTTTGTGTTCGGGTTTGACAAAATTACATGTCGACGACGTCCAGCTGAGTGACCAACTGTGTTCTGTGACGCGGTAGTTAGGAATGTAGTATTGTTGTGGTCTCAGTTTCTGAAAACTTGAATTGTTTCACCTATTTTATTTTATTTTTATATTTTCTGTCGTGTTTTTATTGTTTCAATATACATGGGGTTTAATTATTTTGTCATGATTCTGTCACTTATAAAAGTTATTGGCAGCGTAAAAGTTTGTTTTCTTATTCATTGCCGATATGATATATGATACGCTACTATATCACACTTATGACAGAGTCTCGTGACATGTTTTAAAAATATGTAACTATGTAAATGTGAGAATGTGTAAATATGTAAATGTGAGAATGTGTAAACATGTAAATGTGAGAATGTGTAAATATGTAACTGTCAGAATGTGTAAATATGTAAATGCCAGAATGTGTAAATATGTAAATGTCAGCATTTGCAAACATGTAAATGTCAGAATGTGTAAATATGTAAATGTCAGCATGTGCAAACATGTTAATGTCAGAATGTGTAAATATGTAAATGCCAGAATGTGTAAATATGTAAGTGTCAGAATGTGTAGACATGTAACTGACAGAATGTGTAGACATGTAAATGTGAGAATGTGTAAATATGTAAATAAGATAATGTGTAAACATGTAAATGTGAGAATGTGTAAATATGTAAGTGACAGAATGTGTAAATATGTAAGTGTCAGAATGTGTAAATATGTAAGTGTGAGAATGTGTAAACATGTAAATATCAGAATGTGTAAACATGTAAATGTCAGAATGTGCAGACATGTAAATGTCAGAATGCATAAATATGTGACTGTCAGAATGTGTAAATATGTAAATGTCAGCATGTGCAAACATGTAAATGTGAGAATGTGTAAATATGTAAATGTGAGAATGTGTAAATATGTAAATATCAGAATGTGTAAACATGTAAATGTCAGAATGTGCAAACATGTAAATGTCAGGACGTGTAAATATGTAAATGTCAGAATGTGCAAACATGTAAATGTCAGAATGCATAAATATGTGACTGTCAGAATGTGTAAATACGTAAATGTCAGCATGTGCAAGCATGTAAATGTCAGAATGTACAAACATATAAATGTCAGCATGTGTAAATATGTAAATGTCAGAATGTGTAAATATGTAAATGTCAGAATGCTGCTTGGACAAGAGGTACACCTTTCCTCAGTAGTTAATGTTTCATTGAGTGAGTGAGTACGGTTTTACGCCGCGTTGGGCAATATTCCAGCAATATCACGATGGGGGACACCAGAAATGGTCTTCACACATTGTACCCATGTGGGGAGTCGAACCCGGGCCTTCGGCCTGACGAGCGAAGGCTTAAACGCTAGGCTATCCCGCCGCCCCAATATTTCATTAGGATACAGTAACTGTGAAATAATGTTTCACTTTGTCTACGTGACACTGTCATAGTGACACTGCTCTTGCTTAAATCTTCACGTCAATGTAAACGTGATCAGGTGTGATCCCCCCCCCCCCCCCCCCCCCAACCCCAGACTATTTGTTGTATAACAACACGTGGATTGTATGCATGCATTTATTCGTCACCCCTAGCCCCTTTCCGTAACATGCAAGAAGACTCGTCCCCCTATCGATGAATGTTATGTGCGAAAATACGACAAACCAATCAGAATGCGCGTATGATTTCAAGTACTTCGTCAAAGAATCCCTCAGAAATAATTTTTGATTTTACATATGTCTTGCATCTAAAATATACCCAAGACACAGTTAAATGTGTTCAATCATAATTCCGCAAGTCCCGATGTGCTTTAAATTGCATCTGAAATATATATGATCATACACTCACAATAACAACAGTTTCCACCCAATCCCAACCCGATCACCCCACCCCACACACAATACCTACCACCAACACCGACATATACACACGCACGCACGCACGCACGCACGCACGCACGCACGCACGCACGCACACAGTTCAGCCGATGGGCACTGCAGACAAACACAGTCGGCAGGATTACACAATCACTTAAACGATAGTCTCACTTCCACAATAACCTCACTCCACACACAATTCCCATCACCCTCCGACATACACACACGCATTCACGCACGCACGCATTCACGCATACAGCCGGAATGATCATACACTCACAATAACAACAGTCTCCACCCCATCCTAACCCGATCATCCCACCCCACACACAATACCCACCACCCACGAGTCTTCATTATTCTACAACCACCAATTGCCTCCAGCCCCACAGGCCAGTCAACCCCATACACAATACCCATGCACACCCACTTCGACACACACCTACACTCCAAATACATAACAGGCAATCAGTTTGTTTCCTTTAAAGACGAATGTCAAAATTACTGTGGAAAGTTTTAAGCCTAGTTGGTTGTAATTCTCTAAACCAGATATATGAAGATTTATTAATTGGTATCGGGCTTATTTTTGCGCGAAATGCACGTGCATCAAATACATTTTCGTTTTGGAAAACCATATGACCAAATGCAATAGAGAAGTAGCTTTAAAGATTATTATCCATTTCTGTTAGCAGAGAACACGGTTATATAATATCTCCTTAAGATGACGAAGTTTAAGTTAGAAAGTACAATAAATCTTGCACTAACGAGGCCGAACTAACTAAAAGCGATCGTTAAAAAGCAGTAAGATTGATATAATCACTTAGTACCATATGGTGTTTCATACAAAAACATATTTCTCCTTCCCTGGCTTCTGTTCACATAGAGGCCCAGCGTGGGTAATTCTAGGTTGTTTACCTGTAACCCAACGACAAATCCCACACAACATCATGATGCTTAAATAAACGTTATATTGCAAGTTTGCCGTAACTTACTCCAAGGCACCCAATTTGGTCTAAACCGATCCGGTATTGCTAATCCGGATGTAATGAAATCCTCCTTATAGAGGTACTTTAACCTATAGCCGCACTATAATAATGATACGCGCTGATTGTCCACTGTGAGTCCCGTTGCACTTCTATCCGGGTCCCTTAAAACTTGTCATATGGCGCAGGAAACAAACGCCAAAATGGAAATGGGAATGTTCTAAACTCTTTCGGGCTTGTCAGCGTTAATTTGTCCCTGCCCCCTGATCAAACACAACCCCCCGCCCCTAACCATTATGCCTGTCCCCATATACTGGTAGGCATCTGGTATGATGGACATAATTAATACATAGCCCGATAGCTCCTATCTCAGTCATTGCCTGGCGCTGACAAAGCCTTGTCAATTTCGCTCTCATTTCATGGGCGCTATTGACAACGTCACGCTAACATGGCGATGTTTCTCTCGTCTTGCCCTTCAGCATGCTGGTAGTCAGATGGAGCCGACAGATTATTTACAGTTGAAGATTTGCTATCAATATTCATATCTTGATCTTTAGTTTAAAAAAAATTAATTCGCTGTGAAAAATTGTTGGATAAACGTCTTTTCGTTTGTGAGTCACTCGTTAGATTTACTTCTGAATATTGGAGTTAAGTTTTGAGGTTTTTTCTTCTTCAAACTGATGTCTGATTTCAAATATTTGAGAAGCAGTGAAAACTGTTTTGCTTTATCGGAATCCCATATTCCGTTATCATCAACTTTGTGACAATCAGTTGAGGGATTGAAGGAATGAAGTTATTATAAACTAGCAAGTTAGGTTGTTCCACTTTTATTTCTAACGTACCAAATTAATGGCAGAAAACTAGGGTATATTCAAAGAAAAGATTATTTTTTGCAAAACTGTACAAGGAATAAATCACATTCACTTGTTATTATTACAATGAAGTATGTGATTGCTTTGATAATTTCAATACATTTTCATTTACTTTTCCGTTATAAATCAGGCAAAATGGAAAATATAATCACAGGACAGTTCATAGGACGCACTGTTGTGGTAACAATGAGTTATACACTACTCAAAAGAAGAACACCAAATATTTTCATGACATAACAGATTAACCAGTCATATGAAAGAATCGTGTGTTCTTAAATTCTTTTGAGTAGTATATTTCAGCCGACACACACATGCAACCGAATAGAATATGGTATTCATACAATTCATGTATACACATTCAACGATATGTATACACACTTGTGTGCCGTCGTTTCCTTTTCTAATTTGTTTTGATGTCGCCTTCATGCAATTCCCAAACTCCTATCTCCCTCATTAAACAACAGGAACATTTTTAGGAAAAGTATCGTTTCTGACAAGGAAGCGTTGTAGACTTAATGAACCTTACTGTATATACAAGCACTATGCATCAAGTCGTCTTATCGTTTAAAACGTATTTTTTCTTTTTAGAGGTGTCTAGCGCACTTTTCCCGTGGAACAATGCGTTATTTAGTTTTTAAAGTTTTGTTTCTTTTTGCCTCGTTGTGTTTCCTAAGCGACTTCTCAAAGGCGACCCTGTCCCCGAGTACAGGTGCATGTGGCTGTAAGGAGCTTGATCAACTGGTCCCGAAGTGTTGACGAGATGCAAGACGACAGTGTCCCCTCCTGTCTTCACACCCTCGCCCCTCCCCCGGGGGGTGCGCAGGGCAAAACTGTTAATCCTTACTCCCAGGGAACTATCGTAATGAAATTCATTTCCCACTTACGGAAATGTCAGCGTATCGAGACTTCAATTTGTCATCGTAATTCCTCCGTTCTCGCTACCCCGTTCCCGTGTGTACCCTCAACCCGGGGAGCGGCCACTCACCAATATTCACCCCGGGGCTGGTTCGGGGGACCGTCTCGAAATGTTGTGACGCTTATGTAAGAGATAATTCTGTTTGAATTTTGTTTAAAATATAATTAAATGATAGAGTGACGTTGAAAGTTATGGGATGAAAGATAAAATGACTTGATTCGAACAGATTACAAAGAATCCAAGTGATTGGTCAGGTTACAGGATCAGACTTGAAATAAAAAACAGAATTCGTAAAGCAAATATGCATGTATAAGGCACCGTTTGCAATTCATTTGCCCGAAATGTGTATACATGAGATTTGAGCGGAAAAGATTCCTTTAGATTGATGTCATGATGCTGTAGACCGTGTTTATTGAGATAAAACGCTAGGGGAAAACGGGAGGTGGATTAAGGTCAAAGCAATTGACTCCTTTGACATATTTTGACGAGGCAGAGGCAGACGGGTTATGATGTGATAAGGCAATGTCAAAACTATGTCCCTATGGCAGCGGAACAGAAACGCCGTGTCGATCGGATGTGAATGGCGTTTCAACATGTAATTCTAAACTGAGAAACGGGAGAATATGAAGATGAACTTGCAAGTCTCACGAGGACAGAGTACGCAATTGTGCTTTCATGTAGTTTTATCAATGAATCAAATTCACTGGCCATGTACTGAACACAAAACCTTCTCCTTTATTATGTAATATTTCATCATGAATTATCAACTGAATTTTGTCACTTTGGAGTTCTGTCTGACACACGTATTATTGTGAGATTTAAAAAACCACTTTTATTGAAATGGATAAAAAGCGGAGTGCACTCACATACCCCTTCAGAAAAGGACAATTGCACTTGATACCAGCTCCAATAACAAAATATGGTGATGATGATGATGGTGATGATGATGATTATGATGATTATGATGAGGAGGGGAGGTTAAGGGCAGGAAGATGGGGGTAACTTTCCCATTCTAAAATATAAACTGCCGGGCAAAAGAAAGTATACACTTTATCATTGGATTGATAAAAAAAATACAAACGTTTTTCTATAATTGAAATATATAACGTACAAATATCTGAACAAATCCAAAATTAAGTGCTTACACTCGAATAATAAGACATTATAATTACAACATCTTTAAATTCAAGAATATCCCAATATTACATGGACACCCAATGGTGCCGATCTTGGAGTACTGTTCTACGTTGCTGATATTCAAAATTATTTCTTCTGTGACTTGTAAACGGCGCTTTACCACGATAAAACAGCAACCAACAGCAATGAAATGACATTGTGTTGAAGCTATAATTACATGGTCTTTCCGATGTGCTATTGGATTCTGCACAGATCTGTATTCACGGAAATATTCCTCTCCGGCTGATTGCGACAATTAGCGATCGGCGGAAAAGTGTATTCGCATTAGCCGAGATCTGTTTTCTATCGAGACCACAGGATGATAATGGTAGTGGCATATTCTCAACTTGAAATCAATTTCCCGCCGAGTCAGCCGGCCCCGGGTCAGAATATTACGACTATCATTGGCCCTTTGAACACAAGCAAAACAACGCCATCGCACGTGCAAATCGCCAAACAACGGATCAATTTGTCTAATGGTTTAGAGTGGTAATTATGTGTCTCAATATTTGACGAAGATTATCAAATTTTGTAAACTTTTACTTTAATAAGCTAATTATACTTTGAAGTCTAAACAGTTGTGGCGCACCATTCGGTTCGAAACGTTATTGTGTGGATTTTGTCTATGGTAGATTCCCTCTGTACTCGCGCATGGTAACACTGTTTAATGTCCTACCCAGCTGGCGACGTTAATGCCTGACATGATCCCACGTCCATGTTGATTTCCTGATTGTTGATTTCCGTGTCATTCCAAACAAATTGTGTTAAAGTTATTGTCTCCCCAACAGCCAAAAACCCGTACCACATGTGGATGAAATTTGTTTAAGTGAACATTGCAATGGATCGTAAAAACCGTTCTACTATAAATTGTTCCAAATTCCATGAACACATATAATTATTTTGGGGTCTGTACATATTGATGAAAAGGAACATCCCTGGTGTGTTTATTTGTTGGATATAATGTGAATGGGATATTCTTATTTCGTCCACTAGCTAAATAAAATTCAAAATAACAAAATGAAAAAAAATCAGAATGTGTATCTGTGTTAGGTATGGATGTATATGCTTATATGAATAGTTGTTATCTGTTTACAAATAGTATTGGTACCAGCAGAAATTGCTGGTACTACCAAAACTATATGAGAACAATACAACCATCGACAATTCGTACAATAATTCCACAAGAAACAGTAATGATAATGCATTTGCTTCAGGCGAGAACTATGTGCATAAAATAGGATTTACTCTATCGTATAATCATCAGTTTTTGTCTCCCATCGGCGTAATTCGGGAAGGCTAAAAAATTTTGTCAGACATTTCAACATCAACAACACTAAAAGGTTGTCCTAATACAAGTGACAGAAGAGTATACTCGTTTAGTTTTTCCACCATAGGTTAACAGAAGAAACATAATTGCGAAGTGTACGAATATTGTTCACTGAGGAAAATTCTATATATTTTATAATTTTGTACACAAAGTAATGATTGTTGATTAACATTCTGAATCTTCACCAGAGGCTCCAGGATTCGAACCCAGACAAATACCATAACCCCTTGACAGTGCAAGAACAGAAACGCAATCAGCGTGATATAATTTTGCTGGAAAATGATGATGGTATAAAAAGTATATATCTCGCACAATGAATGGTAAATATATTTTCATAACCATTTGAAAAAGGAATGCTTCTACTTAAAAAACCCACTAAATACATTTTGTATCTTACTCGTAACAATATCCAGAGCACTAATAATAAAATGATTGAGAGTAAACACATTTACCCCTAGCTCAGTTGTTCCATTGCATAATCAGGCACTGCATTGATCCTCCGCTTAAGGAAATAACAATTGCTGCAACGTAGTAACAACTACATAAATAATAAAGCGAATTCCATGAAAGTGAGCGAAATAATGACACTCTCCCGCACTCAATTTGGATTATCAAGAAACAGTTCCCCAACAAATCTTATCTTCGTTCCGGTCGTTCCGGGTGAGCGTCGGCGTACATCAAAGATATGCAAGTGTGATATTGCATGGTATTCCACCCTGCCCTGTCAATCATTTTAATCCAGGTCACGTGATGTATTTCCCGAGGGTGGGGGAGTCGGTGCCCGGCGGTGAAGCATATCACAACACATGCGATGGCTTTAAAACTTTACATTAATACTTTCGCCACCTGTAGGGATATCGTAGAGATAATTAGCTTTGGAACAGGTACTTGACTGAACGAAATACTAGTTTTGATTTCTGTTAATTTTTTTTAAAAGTATACAACTTTGTAAGAAATATAGTTTACCGTTTGTCAAACCATTTTTAATACTATTTAATAAATATATCACTTTCATAAATACACAAATATTGTTTTGTATCTGTTCAAAAACAGCAAAACATATAACTTTGTCGGTTAATGATTGTCTTATTGTTGGACACACTGACATGTTGAATTAAGTATGTGACTATTATCTTTGTTATTTCTAGTCAAGGAATTTAAACAACTTTACTGATCGTTCGATTTTATTCAACGTTAGTGAATATGTGCCAAGTTTCCCTACGTTAATCCACATTACCACTGCCGGTCTTCACGCATGTGATAATGTTACGCCCCAAACAAGTTAGAATCCTATTCTTTCCCCATTTTGTGTGTACACAGTTGTATTTCTTCTCTTTCAAACGACAATGATTGGTATAAAACATATTCTAAACCGTGCTGGCAAGAGTGTTAAAATTGATCATTATACTTAAGTTTTAAAAAAAACCCCAACTACCCACGCTCTTAGTTAGCGGACTTTCAATATGAGGCGCTTGTCATGTATATGCTTTTTAAATTTAGAAAACTTTCTATACAATACAGGGTATTCAGAAAGCACCCAATACCAGGCCCGCTTTTCGAACATTCAGTTTAAAAACCGTTAACATCTATTTTCTCAAAATGTAAATGTCCAGCAATTTCACTAAAAATGAAAAAAATCCTTTAAAATGATATTGGTTATTCAACATTCATTATCAGGCTCTTTTGGAGGTAGGGTAAACATTCTATTAATTATATACATATTCCTAAAATTTTCCTTTGCATTTCGACAAGACGGGAATATGTTATAGAGACAGTAGGTGGGGCATGCTAACCCTGAATACAGAGGATGAAAAGAAAGTAGTCTTTATTAACGTACAATTTATTACCGTAGAGTTGATACTGTAACGATTTGTTCTATGGGTTTGAAGGACAACAAAATGTGGACGGAAAGTATAACGTATTTTCTAAATACATAAATTGGATACATATTATAAATAAATGAATGAATGATGAATGAACATGTGCGAATAAATAATTAAATAAGTAAATGCGCAAATGGGTGTGGAAATAAATAAATAAATAAATAAATAAATATATAAATAAATTCTTCCCCAACGCTGCATCCTAAGTTACGAGTGTAGTTTTACACCATCTGACATACTAGTTAATAAAACAGAATTAAGTCCAGCTTAGTAAATAGAAGCCATAAAATGTGTACATACCTTTGGCGCTCCCCAGCGTTGTCAACCATGGACAACGGTTTATGCTCGAGACAGTCAGTCTGACATTGCGGGAAAATGTCAGTAATTTCATCGAAACTGCATTTTTTAGTAAACTGGCTTCAAGCAAAACAGGTTAACGTTGAATGGTAGTTTTCTGAAATTACCAAAACAAAACTAGAGGAGTAATGTGAGACTTTGGGCGTAAGACAAGCACAGACCGATGACTTCAAACGCAAGTGTCTCCCGATGTTAGGTTAAGACTCTACTTAAACGCCGAACATGAAGATACGTTGGAGATTCTACAACAACAAAGCAATTTGCCGCGGAAAACCTAAATAATAAAAAGGTTGGCCGGGATCGCTCTTCATGGGTGATACTGGCTCTGTAAGGTCAAAAAGACACGGAGAGGTAGAGACTAGTTTGACTAAATATGTTTACTCAGCTTGAAGAAATGTCCCACACTGATCTAAGAACACGCTGTTTAGAGATCCCTGCGCCATACTGTCTGCTGCAGCCTGCCTCATAACGTTGGAAGCCGTGTTCTCAGTCCCATAACGATCCGTATTCGGGTTGTGTAGCCGAGACGACATTTAGATACTACCTTTTATCACCCGTGTATAAAGTCTCAATTCGGCAATCAAAAATATTCAGTTGCCACTTGAACAGGTCATGAGACTAATATATGGATAATTAACACACCACTGGTCTTATGATGCTGCCGAATTCCCCCGAGAGCGAAATGGATACCCCCTTTCCATTTTGATTTCAAGCATGTGTATATTTATTGTCACAAGTTGGAAGTTGTGGTTGAATAATTATGTTGTACTAATTACGTTTGAGCAAATATTGGCCTTGACGGGTTTTATACCATACAACTGGTTTAAATGGTTTTAGCATGGTTGGGAATCGCGTGATGAAACGAGATAGTGGTTGTAATTGCGTTAAGCACTCGTCGGCGATATGGTTTGGTTTGGTGGCACCTAGGGATCTATCTTGCATGGCGGCAATCGTGTTGTCGTATAAACCGCATTTCCTCTGATGCAGAAAATCTCGCCAAAACGACCCTCGATATTACGGAATACTCAGCTTACGCATGGATCAATGTCCACGTTGGTAATTTCTTAAATATTACAAGGTTCGTTAATTTTGAGGACCTTGGCGTTTATTAGAAATATATGTCTGAATTTCAATAGCTTAGGTGTAGAAACTCACCAAATCCCCAATAATCCAACGTGCAGTACCTCAGACTTGTATGAGTGAGTGTGTGTTTTCGCCGCTGATAGTGTCATACCAGCAACATCACGACGAAGTACACTAGAAATGGGCTTCCCACACTGTAGGCATATGGGAATCGAACCTGGAATAACAGCGTGACGAGCGAACGCTGTCACAGTAGACTATCCCACCCCCCTGAACTGTGTGAGATGGGCAATAGCAACCCACGAAACAGAGCTATTCATCCAACAATGCAGCGAAATGATTGGTTGTAACATTGTTTGATCTTGTTATAGAAGTAAAAGAATTCCTTAACTTCATTTGATTAGTATATATTGCTACAGAGGGGCAAATGACGAGTGCTTGTTCTCCGCCGCAGTAAGTTTGTTTGTTTGTTGTTTAACGCCGTGTTCAGCAATATTCTAGCTATATGACGGCGGTCTGTAAATAATCGAGTCTGGACCAGACAATCCAGTGGTTGATATCATGAGCATCGATCTACGCAATTGGGATATGGTGCAACAACCAAGACGGCGAGCCTTACCACCCGATCCCGTTAGTCGCCTCTTAAGAAAAAAAAGCAAACACCAACAGTGGAATTACATTCTACTAGCATTTACAAAGCAATGGGGTTGGGTGTCCCAATCGTCTAAATTGGGTTGCGTCCCTTGGGCATAACAAGATCCAAAGATTATGGTCTTTGGTTGGACAGCGCCATACCTATGCGAAATGATAGGTGACTAAGCCCAGCACCACTATGGACTTTTCTTAGCCTTTAAGCTGACACGAAGTGATATTATTGAACACACTCACTACAACATGGCGACATTAACTGCACAGTACCTTCCATACCAGAGATGGGGCGGTCGGGTAGCCTAGTTGTTAAAGCGTTCGCTCGTCACACCAAAGACCCGGGTTCGATTCCCGACATGGGTACAACGTGTGAAGCCCATTTCTGTTGTCCCCCGCCGTGATATTGCTGGAATATCGATAAAAGCGGCGTAAAACCATACTCACTCACTCACTCACTCACTCCCATACCAGAGAAACAAATACCAGTCTTGCCTGATACTCTTTAATACAATTTATTGCTTATTGTTCTGCATTATTTATTATTATTCTAGTCCCAGATAATTTTATTTTATTATTTGTGTTATAAAACACTAAGGTAACGCAATGCCATTTAAAACAGTATAATTCATTTCAAGTACTCTTACATGCTCCTAAGGACAAATTGTATCGTTATCCGACTGATCTCAAACACAGGATAATAATATTTAATAAAATATAATATTCAAGTCATATTACGGCGGCCAGTTACTATTGGACTCTGGACCAGACAAACCAATGAATAATTACCATTATCGCGTTGAGCACAATCAGCCAAGGAACGGAGTGTGACCACCCGATCAATTTAGTCGACATTTAGAACGTCAAGCATAGCTTACTGGGGATCAGTTCTATCCCGTAGTCCCCATGGAGGTTTTTATAAAGAAGATTGATAACAAAAGGGAATCCGTTGACTGGAAACTCGACATCTTTCGACATTTCGCCCTGTCAAGTGACTGTCACTTCAAAGTATAATTTGCTGAGTCAATCTGCTTTGATAAAACTGTTCGATAACTGCTGACAAAAGCTCTCGTCAGCGAAACCTGCAACTTCTGTCCATATTCTGTCCACAACTCGTGCTGTAGTTGGTAGTGTGGTCCGTGCAACCACTGACGTCGCATTCAAATTATTATGAATATATAGCGACGTGCATGCACGTTTGCGTGTGGCTGCTTGTACTAGTCCGGACTAGTACGGTTTAAAGCTGCGTTTTAACATGAATACTCCATTCAGACAAAGTATACTGACTCCGAGCCGACCAGTTCTTCTTGTACCCCTTTAATGCCGAACGCCAGGTTGGGAAACAACAAGTACCATATATTACGGTATTTTGGTATGGGCGTGGATCGAACTTCCGACATTCCGCTTCCCGGGGAGACCGACGCTCCATTTTAGATGCATTTTATTTTATGCAACTTGTCAAGGCATAAGTATAAGTATATTTAATACATACAACACAACCTGATTTTAGATGTAACAAGGGTGTCTGAGCTTGGGAAGTGTTGATTATCAGTACTTATCGTTTGTTTACAACTGTCAGAACTAAACAGTGGTGGCACGTGTTACGTGTACATCGCACGGGTAACACATCAGGCAAAGTAACATTACGGAGAGTAGGTGGATGGGTGACGGTGTTCGGCTGCTCGACTCAGTGAGAGTTTTCTCGCTTCTGTCATGCTCCACACAGAAGCACGTGCTAGATGAGGTGTCTCCTTAGGCTAGTGAGGTGAGGTGAAATGGGGTTTAACGTCGCGTCCAAGATTATTGCACTTATATAGCGACGTGCATGAACGTGTGTGTGTGGCTGCTTGTACTAGTCCGGTCTGATGCCGATTTATAGTGCTAGCACACTGAGATACCATGCCGCAGTTTAACATGAATACCCCACTCAGACACAGTATACTGACTCCGAGCCGACCAGTCCTTGTTTTAGGCCTTTAATGCCGAGCGCCAGACAGGGTAACAACAAGTACTACATTTTAACGTATGACGCGGCCGGCGATCGAACCCCGGACCTTCCGCTCACCGGGCGGACGCTCTACCACTAGATCACGGAGGCGGTCCTTAGGCTAGTTACTTTGTTCGAAATATGTACCTGTTCACCCAACAGTGAATGGGTACCCGGTAGGATGGGATGGTAATGTGACTGTTAACATTGTTGTTATACTCCCTGGGAAACTGAAACTGAAACTGTTCCTTGGAATAGTGATGTAGCGATTTGTGCATGCTTAAGGGTGTGGATTTGGGCATTATAAATATGCACATTATTAAAAGCAAACACTTTTGTGTTAACCTGTTATCGGTTGTTGTATTGCCATCAGGCCAAGGACGATCACCATGCATCAATAGTTGTTCCAGGGCACGGGTGGCCCAGTCGTCTAAGGCACCGCGATTCGCTGTGCTGTGTTGCCTCCCTTGGGCACGCCAGAAACCTATGATTGTGGGTTCGAATCCCGGTTCGACCCGATTATGTTTCTATGTTTGGTAAGTATTTAGACCTGTTTCGGGCTTTCCTCCCAAATCAAGGTGACACGCCGTGATACAACTGAATGATATTTAAAGCGGCGTCAAACCCAACTCACTCACTCATAGGACCCACGTACAATGAGGGATCGGGTGGATGGTATACAGACGCTATGTTGGAACACATGGCAGCAACACACAGACCATTTATTCGTAATGCCTGCCCGTTACTGACTGTGGCTATGAATTGATCATACCAAGAAGCAATTCGCGTATACTTTTAAAGCTCATTTGCTCACAAATAGACTCCATAGTTAAAAACCATGATCTCACAGCAACAGAGTACGTCACGAAAAGACAGCCAAGTCCAACTAAATATGCATGGCAGAATTACATTTCTTTTTATAAACTGCAATTCTGCAGTTTGGTCAGGCTAAATTAAACATTTCAAACCGAGCGTGTTATCGTTAAAACATTTAGTCAGTACAGCTCCAGACTGAACTCCAGAAGGTTTCTTTGTCAACATAAAAACGTCAACGCCAGTGAATAACCAGTCTTGACGAAACAGATTCCATTGGGCGTGAAGGCAAAATAACGGAGAACTTATATGAATGGATCAGTGCAAATCAGTGATGACACCAGGTGTTCACGAGAAGGGTAAGCATGATCTGCCCTACCGGTAGCACCAATGTAAGGCATGGTGTAAGGCATTATTTACTCGTTGACCGGGGTTCTACTATATATCCGTTGACTGGGGTACTACTATATAACCGTTGACTGGGGTTCTACTATATATCCGTTGACCGGGGTACTACTATATAACCGTTGACTGGGGTTCTACTATATATCAGTTGACCGGGGTACTACTATATATCCGTTGACTGGGGTTCTACTATATATCCGTTGACCGGGGTTCTCCTATATATCCGTTGACTGGGGTTCGACTATATATCCGTTGACCGGGGTTCTACTATATATCCGTTGACTGGGGTTCAACTATATATCCGTTGACTGGGGTTCTACTATATATCCGTTGACCGGGGTACTACAATATATCCGTTGACTGGGGTTCTTCAATATATCCGTTGACTGGGGTTCTACTATTTATCCATATTATGAACGTGCAATAGGCGAAGTTCCCGAAGGCGAAGAACATTTTTTTCAACCTTGTGAAAGGAATTGGCACCACACGCTCGTCTTGCTTGAAGTCGCGACTTCAAAAATATTTCGGAGACATTAAAAGCATATATCGATACTTAATATCTAACTTCTCATGTTTGTAATGTGTCAGTAAGCTGGTAATGTGGAATATTTAAGAGACTCTGTTGCAGATATACATGTATATCCACACATTTCTCTGTGTTTGTACCTAAGTAGTTGAAAGCTAGATCATTTAATAAAATCTAATTATTTTTTCATCACCATATACTTTCCCATAGTAATAATTCCTTAATCACCACAAACCAAGTATCACTTCAACAAGAAGATCGCATGTTACAGAATTTAATAGTTTTATTTCAATTCATGACAATGTTCTTACATTGTATGCTATATAAATACATCTCATTGGTGAACATATGTGTCTGTCGGTGCCTGGCCGCTGGCCGTCCCCGCTGCCCCCATTAGTGGCAGCAGTGGTGTGTGTCCCCACCGGGGACCCCGGCCCCCCAGCCCACTCCATCGCTGTCATCGCGAGACACGGGGCACGTGCACGCTCGTCTGTCAAATGTCACATTTCGGCGGAAAACGGAAGACTTCGCTACCGCTGTCGATTCGGTCAAAGTGACATTGTCATTCGGAAAATCTCGGAGAAAATACTTAAAGGTGTCTTGATGAAGCTTTGATGAAATACCGATTAGAATCTAATGGAAACGGTTTTAGCCACATCCCTTAAGTAATAAATGAGATGAATACGAGATTTTGTTTGTTTTATTTCAAATTGAATTACGAGTTGAAGACAAACAAAACATTTCAAGACCCTTCAACTCCAAGCAGTGTTTGATCGTGCCTCATCGATCTATCTAAGAAGAAGTCTAATTAAACACAACTCGGATAACGTGAAATATTTATTTCTGTATAAGAAAATTTAATCTGTTTGTTCAATCACATGATAACTTGTTTTATATTGTCGTAACAACTTCGTACGGAAAGTAAAGTTTCTTGTCGATCCAAACATTAAAATATCTTTTAGGGTTGACTGTCGAGGGACATTTTGATATAGTAATCGTTTATAAATTGACGCTTCGGGCCTACGGTGTACATTTCAGTGCATCATTGCGGACGTTGTTAAAATCCCATATTGGAAAATACTTACGCGTCTGACGTACTTGATCATATCACAGTAAACTATACTGGGCATGATATTCACGCTTATCTTGACAGTACCGGAAATAGCAAGACCGGAAATAGTTCGTAACACCGCCAGGTGGAGCTGATATGTTCACTCACTTCCGGTCACTTATCAATGGCGACTGAAATGGTCCAGTATCCAAAATACCTACTTTTTTATTGTCGTCCCGCAGTCAATGCAAATATTGTTTACTTAAGAAACCAACAATGGAAAATACAACTCAATGTCTCATGCCGACAATATGCGCATGTGTGTTCATTATAACTGACGGATTTCAGATTTAGCATAATACTTCAATTGCCATCAATGTATATGCACTGTAAAACATTGTAATTGTTAAAAAAGTACAAAAAGACTTATCTTATTTGGTTCTGAAGCTGGAATGGTCATTTACCAATACATTCCAACCTATTAAGTACTTATTGAATGCATAGATCACTATTAGCTTAAGCTCAGCATTGATGTCACTGCGCACGCGCCAGATTGATGTGAAGCACTTTAAAGTGCCACTCCTAGAAGCTTACACAGAGTGCGAAATCCGCTGTACCGTAAGCGTTAGTAAAATCTACAACACATTCATCGTCATCGTCACCATCATAATAAACATAATAGTGATCCCTTCCTTCCCTTACTCGGAGTCACCAACGCGTTACAATTGTTTTGTCTCCCAGATAGTTTATCAGACTCATCCGAACATATTTATGCGTGACATAACCTGGTTCATTACCGCTAAGGTTTCTGGAAAGAAATAACAGTCGATAATATTTTCGTCGTGAACAACATTGTTATTAATAAACTCGATTTAAATTCGAAACAATTAGTCATCCCTGAAACAGAGTTTAGAATGTTTGAACACACTGCAAGACTACGAATAACGGGCTGTGCGAAAAAACATGTGCTTCTATCAAGAACGATGGTAGAAAATTATTTCATAGCGGCACCCTGTAAACATGAAGACAAAGTTCCTTAATTGTTGAGTTCAAACAAACCGGGGAACGCTGATTGCATGTGGTTTGATTTGACTGAGACGCATACAAATTGCGAGACTATTGTTAGAATAGCGTCAGAACCAGAAGTCTCGTGGGTCTCACGAGATCCCGTGTCAATACGTTGATCAGTCACCTCGTGGCTCGCAATGCCTTCTGGGAGGTCTTTGGTTGCACGCCATCACAACTGCACATTTTTGATGTCCTCGCCTTAATTTTTCTGATAATTAGACGGAAAATAGCCGGTAAGAGATATGTTAGTTCCCCACAAACAAAGAGACATTGAATACACAAAAAGCTGAAAAGTCAAAATAACCCGAACCAATTAAATCCCAGCCTTATTTCCTAACATCTGAAGTGCTTTTCAAGTTGGATAGAAATGATCATGATTAGGAGCCAATATGCAGGAAGTTCTTCTTACAAAAATAATTCGCTTGATGTAGATAGTTGGAAAGAATAAGATCAAAGGTCATATAAATAAATCATTTATTCATAATTCGTCATTTTGAAAAGTCAACTTTATAAACAAAAATGATTCAAAAGTGTGGTTTGTTGATGGGTTTTGTGTGTGCTGATTTGAAATAAAAAATAAACTGCTGAGAAAACGATTTTCACGTATTATTCCTATTTCTAGGCACATACGTCTATAATTCAAGGAGCTAATTTACAATCGTATGACATACATCACATTTTTCCTACTCGGAGACATTAATGGTTAGCCACCTGGGACCACTTCGGTAAAAGATAAACTATGTCGTTCCGGTATGAAAATCAAGAAAATAAATTACATTACAAATTTAAATATTACTTTATGAAGCCATACGTAAGGTTGAAAATATAACCTTTGAGGTGAATTAAATATCGCTATAAATCTATCAACATCTGAAGCTCACAAATTTGTAGAGATATTTTCCAGCTCTTTGAACTGATGCATGAACATACTTTTCGATATTCCCGAAAGTTAAGTAAAACCAGTATTCGTTCTGAATAAACCCTTCATTTTAATTCCGTCGTAATAATTATTCCGATTGTTGATACTCCTATCTTAGCGCGTTTAATAAGGTATGCGCGGAGTTACCAATTCAAAATAATGAATTAAGTTATTCTAGCTAAAGAAGCATATTCCTATTTCAGCTCACAATCTTCTGCACAAAAAACACTTGGCGACAGAGAACTACCCGCTATCCACCAGATCGTCAGGTGGCCCCTGCGGCCACATCAGGATCAGTCTGTGGGTACTGGTACCCGTGTTTCAACATGAAACATAACGGGAGGTGAGGTGAAGTTGGGTTTAACGTCGCGTCCAAGATTATTGCACTTATATAGCGACGTGCATGTACGTGTATGTGTTTGTGTTTGTGTTTGTGTGGCTGCTTGTACTAGTCGGACTGATGCCGATTTATAGTGCTAGCTCACTGAGATACCATGCCGCAGTTTAACATGAATACCCCACTCAGACACAGTATACTGACTCCGAGCCGACCAGTCCTTGTTTTAGCCCCTTAATGCCGAGCGCCAGACAGGGTAACAACAAGTACCATCTTTTAACGTCTGACATTACGGGAAGTAAATATGCGAGAAAACTGACCACATGAGTTGTTATTTCAAGTACCTGTTATTTTCAAAAGATTTTGAATGGAGTGAGCATTTTCAAAATAAACAGCCGTGCAATAGAAATTGTACACTTGAAAATTCACTCTTCACTCTGCTCATAACTCTTGCCGTAAGAGGCGACTAACGGGATCGGGTGGTCAGGCTCGCTGACTTGGTGGATGCATGTCATCGATCCCAATTGCGTGGATCGATGCTCATGATGGCAATCACTGGATTGTCTGGTCCAGACTCGATTATTTACAGTCAGCCGTCATATAACTGGAATATTGCAGAGTGCGGCGTTAAACAACAAACCAAAGTCATAACTCTGTACTGTGAACTTACGACTCCTGTGTTCTTTGATACGTCATGTTCACGTCACCTGTGGTGAGATCCTCATTGATATGATGCATGTCATATCGCCTATGAAACTCGTATCAAATACATCACCATTGAAATACCATTTCTTGCTTGTTTAATTTTCAGCCGCCATCAAACATGGGCGTATACTTTCTATTGCCCGGATGTTTATTACAGGTGATTTCCAATGATATACCCAATCGTACGGGCCATTTATTTTTTCGATACTATCTTGAAATTTCAAGATCCTAAGTTGAAATTTCAAGATACTAAGTTGAAATTTCAAGATAGTATCTTGTATTCCAAGATAGTCGCGTCCAAGATTATTGCACTTATATAGCGACGTGCATGTACGTGTATGTGTTTGTGTTTGTGTTTGTGTGGCTGCTTGTACTAGTCGGACTGATGCCGATTTATAGTGCTAGCTCACTGAGATACCATGCCGCAGTTTAACATGAATACCCCACTCAGACACAGTATACTGACTCCGAGCCGACCAGTCCTTGTTTTAGCCCCTTAATGCCGAGCGCCAGACAGGGTAACAACAAGTACCATCTTTTAACGTCTGACATTACGGGAAGTAAATATGCGAGAAAACTGACCACATGAGTTGTTATTTCAAGTACCTGTTATTTTCAAAAGATTTTGAATGGAGTGAGCATTTTCAAAATAAACAGCCGTGCAATAGAAATTGTACACTTGAAAATTCACTCTTCACTCTGCTCATAACTCTTGCCGTAAGAGGCGACTAACGGGATCGGGTGGTCAGGCTCGCTGACTTGGTGGATGCATGTCATCGATCCCAATTGCGTGGATCGATGCTCATGATGGCAATCACTGGATTGTCTGGTCCAGACTCGATTATTTACAGTCAGCCGTCATATAACTGGAATATTGCAGAGTGCGGCGTTAAACAACAAACCAAAGTCATAACTCTGTACTGTGAACTTACGACTCCTGTGTTCTTTGATACGTCATGTTCACGTCACCTGTGGTGAGATCCTCATTGATATGATGCATGTCATATCGCCTATGAAACTCGTATCAAATACATCACCATTGAAATACCATTTCTTGCTTGTTTAATTTTCAGCCGCCATCAAACATGGGCGTATACTTTCTATTGCCCGGATGTTTATTACAGGTGATTTCCAATGATATACCCAATCGTACGGGCCATTTATTTTTTCGATACTATCTTGAAATTTCAAGATCCTAAGTTGAAATTTCAAGATACTAAGTTGAAATTTCAAGATAGTATCTTGTATTCCAAGATAGTATCTTGAAATTTCAACTTCTGTATCTTGAAATTTCAACTTCTGTATCTTGAAATTTCAACTTCTTGAAATAGAATTATAGTATCTTGAAATTTCAACTTAGTTTCTTGAAATTTCAACTTCTGTATCTTGAAATTTCAAGATAGTTTCTTGAAATTTCAACTAAGTATCTTGATATTTCAAGATAGTATCGAAAAACCACAAAAAAAACCACAAAGGCTTCCGTACAATCGTGTTTTGCTTGAAGAAATAACTTAGGTTTTAAGTTGATTTGGCATAATGTGTCTTTATTCTTGCACCCCCGTTTCAAGGGTTCCGTTTCCAAAAGGTTATGTGATGATAAACCAAACATAATAGCAAAGCAATGCAATAACCTAAATCAAAATCACTGGAAATGAAAAAAAAGAAGTTCTGAACTAGGTGAGTGAAATTCAATTTTATTTCATTTAAATAATTGATGTATTCAATGCGATTCTTTCCTTTTTCATTCCCAACTATGCCATTTCATATTCCGCGAACAATTACTCTGTTTGAAGTACTTTATGGATGCAAAATGGCTTCGATAAAAAGAACAAATTTTATAAGTAATCACTTGATAATATTTTATGTCATTTAATTTTTCAAAGCTCTTGTTTGATGTTTCAGCCTTGTAGTGGCCTTCCCTTCCTGCCATTACAAAGTCTTTCTACTTTAATTATTTTCTTATACACTCACCGTGCGTCAGGCGATATATCACCCACAAGTTTATATGTTCCCCCGAGTTTCAACCCCCCCGTCCTGTACAATTTGATGAAGACCTAAAGCTTTGCGCCCTTATTGAGATAAATGGATTTGAAACAACAAATTTAAAAACTTGAACGACTTTGCGTCTTGAAATCCCGTAGGCCTCGTAGCTTCTTGTTACGAATCGCGATCCGAGACACGCATTACTCCCCTAGCAATCAGAGATCAACATTCAGCAGAATTCGCTTTTATTACGCCGACAATTTTTCATAGACGTGCATTCTCATTCGCCATGAATACACCGTTTATTATTGAGTTTGGAAAGCGGCCTTTGAGCCAGTCGATCTATCTATGTCGAATGGCGGTGGTAGTTTGTGTACCCTGTCTTGAAGTCAGCTGGATTCGACCCCCAGACCTCCCGAGGGATTTGTAATGACCACATCCTGCTGCATATTCATAAGACTGGCATTTGTATCTCCCGGTGTATATGACTAGAAAGACAAATGGGTGTTCGTTGTTTCAGAAATTCGGACTTAAAACATCAGTCTCAAGGGTATGTTTTGCCATCTCTTCTCAGTAATAAAATTTATTGCCCCTTTTCACTACTCTTGTAATAGCCTGGTGTATTGAGAACTGGTCGCTAGTTTGACGAATGATTTAAACTTAGATGTATTTGGCTCCATCTTCTCTCATCTTGTTTTCTTTGAAAGCAAAATGTAATTTCAAGTGTTTTAGCTTGGCAATATTCATTTGCGAACGAGCCGAGCTAATTTGACTAATGATTTGGCGCCTTTGCAGCGTCCCTTGGTACCCACAACCGGCGGTCGTCCGCATCTTCCCGGTCTTGTAATGGATCAGATACAACTGACTCTATTTCCCTCTTTCGATGATTTATGGTTTTCTGTCAAATAGAAAAATTCACTCGTTGCCTCTAGCATCATTTAATTTTACGCACCCTGCGCATGGTTCTTGTAAATTTGTTTCCGTCCAATGGCGGCGGTCGGACATGCGCCATGTTGGAAGCGCAGCATACGCTTGAAAACGTTTGAACGCGGTTCTCCTCTTTCCGTCTCCCCTGTCCCCGTTTCCCCTCGCCATCTCTCTCACTATCCCCCTCCCCATCTCGCACAGGACTATAGAAGATACGATACGGCATATCGTAACATTAATGCCTTGGCCATTATTTCATGAATGAATTAGCTGCAATGACAAATAGTTCAATGAAATAAAGTAATTAGACAATTCCTGTCTTGCTCGGCAGTTATCGTTTAACGATGATTAGTGTTTGAGGCGATTATCCCGCGCGAGGCAACGCCGCCACTATCTTGGGTTAATCAACAGACTGCAGTTATTGATGGAAGCATAAAATTCTCAAATGATCATGTATAACAGGCAATTCTATACAGAATCATTAACTCTCTACTTTCGAGTGCATCATTACGAGAAACCGACTTTGTTCGGAACAAATCGTTTGATAGATATAACGTCTTTCGAGTATTAAACATTTCCTAGTTGAATATATAGGCGAGCCATGCATGAACACTTGGAACAGTTTCTAAATAATTAAAACCACCAGTGCCTGTCAAAGACTTATTTATAACCAGTCATACAAATTGCGTAACTACAAAGTCCATTTTTTAAAACACTTATATCTCATTTTGGGTGTTCAGTTAATATTATAATTAGTGATTTATATATGACGTCCTAGAGGTTCATTAAGACAAGGGGCGGTCGGGTAGCCTAGTGGTTAAAGACCCGGGGAATACTGCTAAAAGCGGCGTAAAACCATACTCACTCATTAAGACAACCACAAACGATATGAAATAGATGTCACATCAGATAAAGTGAGGTGGTCAGCGTCGCTGAAATGTTTCAGTGAAGGAAATATAACAAAGTGAGTGACAAAGATTAACCAGTGATGACACTAGGTGTTCGCGAAAAGGGTAAGCATGTCCTACTCTACTTGTAGCACCCGCACTCACATTATTTGCATGAAAAAAGTAAGTGTTTGTTGCCCGACGCAACACAGCAGTACTCCTGCAATGCGACGGCGGCCTGTAAACAAACCAAACAATCAAGAAAAATACAGTGACACAGTAGCGCATTTACCGATTTTGGTGAAACTAAAAACGGTATCTTAATTCTGAATTACGTCTGATGTGTACAGTTGCAGAGATTCTGTGGCTTACTGCTGATTGTTTGTTGTTTGTTTGTTGTTTAACGCCGCATTCAGCAATATTGCAGTTAGATGACGGCGGTCTGTAAATAATAGATTCTGGACCAGACAATCCAGTGATTGCCATCATGAGCATCGATTCACGCAGTTGAAATGATTGTTATGTCTGTATAACATGGTCAGCCTCATGGTCAGCCTCCTCATATTCTACACCAGATGCACCAGACTGAAGTTCCCACATCACCAGCATGTGGCATGAAAACTGTAACTTGATATTGTAATATTAAGGAGGGTAGGGCATATTCAAATATGATTATAATATAATAATTATTATTGATATTGAATTTAATAATGCCGTTTTGAAAAGAAAAGATTATTTTAATATAAACACCCCGAAAGAATATAGGACGTAATTTTCACCAATATTTTGCCTTTTTCGCCCTATGGAATCTGGTTCGGTGGATAATCGGGACCGGTTCTTCTCTGGTAATGACGTAACAAATTAAACATTAAATATGTTTTCATGCATACATTTTTACACGGTAAAAGAAACCCTTTGCTTGTTTTCAAAATTTTCTTTCTTTGAGATTGAAGTGTCGGATAAAACCAGTATTAACAAATGTTTTCATGAAGGGTCTTAAGAATATGTTTGGTACTGGGTAATTCGTGATTTGTGTAACGCAACATCCATTATTTGCTGGGGTAGAATAGATGAAGATGTCGTGTATCCATACAGATGTACTGTTTGTGAAACACACTTCTCAAAAGAAATTGATTGTTTCACATGACTATAGTTAATATCAAGACTTTGAATGCCACTTAGAAGTGATGCACGTTAACGGGAGAATGTGTTGATGTCACCTCCTTTATTATGAGGAACACAACGTTTCGGGGTATATACTTACTCCTTCATCAGATGAATTGTTAATCTGTCATGGCAGGTTGGTATTGCGACACTCATCCTTCTATTTGTGAGTGTTCATTAAATTATTTTGAGTTGTATCTATGCTAGTACATCGTTCGTTATTTCCACTGAATATAAAACGTCAAGGCCAGAGAATAACCAGTTTCGATTATCCATCAAAACAGATTCATTAGGCATGAAAGGCAAAACAGTGGTGAAAAATACGACTGAATCTATGTGAACAATTGAAAGTGTGTTTTAATAGTAATTTAAACAGGAATTGTATAAGTTAAATATTATTCGAAACACCAGTACATACACGCTCGTTGCTCTCTGTGCAGCGACACTTGATGGAAATATACATTTTCTTATACATCAATGATAATTTAGGGGAACGTGATCGCAGATCGATATCGCGTTTTTCATTGTCTTTTCAATGCTTTGCATGAGTACGTATTCAATTCAAAGACATTTTTTTCAAATATGTTTCAAACTATTGATACTGAGGAAACCGATTAAAGCAAAAGTTGGGTTAAATTAAAAATAGGCATATATCCGTACACTGCTAGTCACTTTCAATATGAGTAGAATGAGATCTGTACACTGTACACAGATATAGGTTGCAGACAAGCAGAGTGATAAAGGACGCCCTGAAAGGTTTTAAATTATCCGCGGAATAGCATTTTGCACATAATTTCACTCATTTTAAGTAGGTACTGTGTATGTGTACAAGAGAAAACGGTTAATTGGAATACTAGTATTTATAAACATTCAACCCCCGTTAATGCGGACGCTCTTGTTCCACCAGAAGCGTCCTTATAACATGTATCCGAATAAAAGATGTTTAAAAAAGTCCCCATGCCACCACCCAAACCCGAAGTGCAAACTAACAGAGGATATGGTTTTCGTCCTAAAAATACTTGTGCGCCGCTGTAGTCACATACTAGTATTTACTTATATTGAGTAAAGACGTATTAGATATTCTTTACTGGCACTTACTGTTAATGTGGCGGATGTTATCGGACGTGTAGGCACCCTTATCCTTTCGCGAACACCGCATGGCTCATGACTTTCAGTGATCCAGTGCTATATCTTTCATCACTATTTTGCCTTATATCCCTCGTGGAATCTCTTTCGGTAGATATTCCAGACTGATTATGCTCTGACGTTAACGTTTGGAATATACATACATGTAGTAGTATTGGTGCCAAGGGAATGCCGTCTTCTGCCAGAGTCACAAACATCACAAGCGTAATTCTTTATTCTTTCAAAGAAAATGTAAGATCATAAATGCTTATGTGATATTTCACAAAATGTTCAATAGAACACACCTCTGAAGTTACATATAAACTGCAGAGCAAAAGAAAGGATACACCAATGTTGTATGACGCAAACAAGAAATGGTTATAATGCATTTGATTCGGGTATCATAGTTGTATTTTGGACCTTAACGTTTGCAGTGTTTTGGCGCCTGTTTTCAGACTAGTAACATTTTGATAACGTTTGAAATGTTTGGTCAAATCAAATTTTCAAGTGTATACTTTTGGTTTTTGTTTGCGCTGCAGTTTATGTAAAACGACGTACATGGTCACTGGCGCTGACATTCAACATTCAACGCCATCTGTCTTCCCTTGCCTTTAAGGGAAACGTTACAGAAATAATATCACAAATATTGCGCTCTGACTTATGACCGCCTTTTGAGTAACCTGATCCAAAGAAACTACATTTTAATCCTTTATTTAATGAGCAGTTTCTCTCAAATTTTTCTCACCCCACATGTGACCCTTCTGCCGGGCATGCGCAATGGTCCCATCTGACCATATCGTATGACGGACAACTCTGAGCTCAGATGGACACAGGGGGAAAAGGTGTAATTACCCTAGTCCCGACCGGTCCCCTATACCTCACCCTTGTTAGCCGTGCCCACACTGTCATACCGCCTAACCTTTAGCGTAATGGACGAGAAGAAAATGACTCGGAGCCGCCTAATTGGGAGCGTGTTCGAAACAACGGCACACCTGCCACACATAGAGAGCTGAGACGCGATTGGTTGACAGACCGGAAGTGCTCTACCTGTTTGCGTGTTGGTTTCGGTATCCGATACTACTTGCTGACGACACATCAAAGTCGCGGAATAGTCCCTCAAGTGTTTTCATATCAGATGATTTGATGATACCGCTATGATGGCTGATCAGAGGTAATTGTTGGAATTAATAAAGCCATAATGACCCGAGCTGATATTAAATGTACATCGTTTAGAGGAGAGCTATTTCAGTATCCCCATGTGCGCTCTCTCGTATTTGTAATGACCACAATGGATACTGATAATATCAAATTGGGTGGACTTCACATAAATAAGAACATCGTATCCTAGCAACGTATTATTGATTGTAGTGCCTTGTCCTATATGTTGATTTCAAAGAGGAACTGCTCTATATTAAATGTCTTTGTAATTTGCTCTACGCTTGTCATTCAAATTTTGTATGAGTAAGTGTTGTTTTACGCCTTTTCTACCAATATTTAATTAATATCAAAACGGGGCACAAAACTAAATAGATCAAGATTTGAATCTGTAATAGCAAAGTTTGTGAAAGAAACATTTAAATTTCCAATTTTTGTGCGAATAGGCGCATCCAGCTTAAGTGTATCAAAAGAGATACCTCAAAATGCCAGTTAATCTGGATGAGCGGTTTTCCCACGCTGATTCCAATTGCAGAATGGTGATGGTTTTGGTGTATAGGATCCGATCTTGCAGGTTCCACCGGTTCAAACACCTCCCATACTGCCCTATTGTTCGCACTTAACAGCTGTCTTGGCCGTTGGTAATGAGTGAATGTTTACTGCCTCTACAGACAATATTTTACCAATATCACTCTGAATAGCATTATAACCATATTGACTCCCCAAAGACCATTTGAATTATTTGTACAGTAACATGCCTGTGTAAAATCTTATGTACAGTTACGTAAACATGTGCTTCTAACATTGACAGCTGTAGAGGAGCGATCTCCGTGGAATGACCTTAAGTTTTGATATTGTATCCCCGACACAGGAGGACCTAACATAGATGGCCATGCAGACTTTTGTGAGTGGGTAAGTTATTGCAAATCAACACGATGTCGCATTCGAGTGTTCTACCACAGCAGTAAAAGTCTTCAACGTGCGTCAAGGGGCACGGTTGGCCCAGTCTAACTCGCCGCAATTGGCTGTGCAGAGTTGTCTCCCGTGGGCACGCCAGATCGTGGGTTCAAATCCGGTTCGCGCCGTATGTTTCTAGGTTTTTCAGCACGATACCCGTGCTCGTGGGTTTCATCAAAATGGTAAAAGTCTAAGACATGCATCATTTCTGGCACTGATGTAACTGGAATACTGTTCAAAGCGGCAGTGAACCTAACTCACTAAACATACGTCATCCTCCATCAATGTGATGGCGTTTCATATCACTTATATACTGTTACATACTCACACACATTCTCCACATATTGAGTATTTGGACGTTAAAGGAGACGTTGACAATGCCCTTTACTACATAAATCAATCTTGTAAAAGTCTTAATTTAGAGGACCGCCTCCGTGGTCTAGTGGTAGAGCGTCCACCCGGAGAGGGGAAGGTCCGGGGTTCAATCCCCGGCCGCGTCATACCAAAAGACGTTAAAAGATGGTACTTGTTGTTACCCTGTCTGGCGCTCGGCATTAAGGGGCTAAAACAAGGACTGGTCGGCTCGGAGTCAGTACACTGTGTCTGAGTGGGGAATTCATGTTCAACTGCGGCATGGTATCTCAGTGGGCTAGCACTATAAATCGGCATCAGTCCGACTAGTACAAGCAGCCGCACACACAGACATACACATACATGAACGTCGCTATATAAGTGCAATAATCTTGGACGCGACGTTAAACTCCATTTCACCTCACCTTAATGTAGAATATGATTCGTGATGATCATTAAATAGAAATGTTCGTAAACCACAGCTTCAAAGAGAGGATAGGCTAGAATAACGTTGTACTGTTTGAATCTTGTCATTAAAACAACACTGATCTCCTCTGCTAGGTCACGTTAAATGATCTCGACGGATCCAACAATAACTTGATTACCCTAACTACACAATGACAGAAGTGAATGTGTGTCTTACGGGACTTACAATAAATCGTGTTTCTGGAATAATGTCTTTGATTAATATACAGAGAAGCGTTTTGCTATACGATTACTTCTACTGTAATCTCTGTATGTGTGACGAATTATGTACTAAACGTTGTAACACAAGATGGGTATTACAGAAACACGTGGTTTAAAGAGCTATATCACAGAATGATATCTGTGTAATGTGTTTTATATGATATACGATGGTCTCTATATACATCGGGGGTATTCATTTTCAAATAATAAAACCGTAAAGTAGAATTGATTATATAAACCTTTAAAATAAACGATTGAACTAGCCCAGAAAACAACAACTAAAGAATACATTAGAATATATATAAAACATATTAGAAAACACTAAAAAGTAACCATTTTACGAGAACCCGCGCTCTCGCAGATATCAGATAGTGCTGGGAAACAGGGAAACAGGGACAGATAATTGCGATTTTTTTTAAAACCTTTAACACGTTACACCTTGTCACTCGTCACATCAGGTTAGCTGATATTGTCTCCCCAATTACCTGCTAAGGAGTGAACACTTGGCTGGTAATCACATCATACCTAAGCATCTGAATAATGACGTTAACACTATTCCTGTGGAAAACTCTTTTAAACTGTAAACACCCTGTGACATTTGACCCAAAGGCATATCCACGAGCAGAGTTATCTCCCCTGAGGAAGTAGGATAACGTTATTACGCGTCTGTCTATGGCGGCTTCCCTTGTGTCTATCAACCCTCGACAGTCGCGGACATGAACGCCTTATCAAGACATGATCAGTGACGATGCGAACAATTGCCAAGAATTGAGTTTTTTCCTACCCCGTGAAAGTAATTTATCCACCACGTCAATTTGTCGCGAGAATCCCAGACTGGGACTGCTTGTCGCCATGGTGGCACGTGCTGATAGGGGTCTCCATGGAGTCACGCGCTCGATGTTTGTAAATTCCTTGAGGAAGGAAGAGACGATGAGACCGTTAAGTTGATTTTGATTTGAGACTCTAAATTCTCTTCTTCTCCTATACGGCCATGGACATTACATGGCCAATTTCTTCTTCAGAACAAAGGCCATATCGTGGGAAGGGCCCAATCAATAGTAATCGTATCTTTACGAGTAAAAATGAGTTTTCAATAGACACAGTGTCCAGCCTTTCGTCAGGAACCGAGTGAGAAAAGGTAATAGAATAATTAAGAGGAAGTAGTGCACTTATTGTGTAACTGTTACGTGCAAAACATTCGTACAATATTAATGAAACGTGAAATGACATTCCATGTCTTACGCCATTGGGCGGTAGCTTTCTGACACATTCGAGAAAATCTATCATCGTTCGATAAATATTGTATACTCATATGTTAAACATCCACTTTATACTGATTTGAGATGAAATGAGGTATTTGGAATAAATTGTATCAGCTATTTCTCCCGAAATTAAACTCCTAATTAAAGTTTGTCGAAAGAAATGTTCATGGCCGTCGATGCATGCAAGATAAAAATATGCTCATTCTCCAAATAACGGAAACTGGTTAAAGGTATGATTAGGATTCGCTTCAGGCCACAATTTCGCCATAATTTAGTAAGTAACTTCAATAAATCAAAATAAAAAATGTCAAACTTTTTTGAAAGAATAAGATTTCATTAAATACTATTATTACAACGAAACCATGTTTATAGAGCTTTTCGGAAGATGATATTTTTCAATATTTGAACATCAGTAAGTCGTGGACGCAAGATTATTATCTTGGAGGTAGGTAAAGACATTTATAAGAACATTAAAAAAACATTAAAACGTTTTCGGGATCTTTGACATTTCCATTGTGGATGATAGCCTCGTTTTTGCTTTCTACATGGTAGGCGGCATTGTTATTACGTTCCACGACAACTCCGTTTCGGCTGGAGACATGCTGGTAAGGGGTGAACTGAAGACGAAGATTAGAATATGACATCATAGACGTCCAAATTCATTTAAATTTGATCGGGCAACAGTGTTTGAGAAAGCAATAAATATTTTTCCATAAACTACAAACGACAAGGTATGATAAGGGCCCCTTTTAGAAATGAGCAAAACTTGTACAGATAGAAGTGATCATATGTTATCTTATGAATTGGAAATAGATTTTTTTTATTCCTACAATTTCATTTATGGCACTTACAACACTTAATGTATAGGTAAGGTATATAATTTGTAAAACGGTTTTCAGGAAGTGTTTTTTTAATATTTGACCACCAGCAAGTCTTTGACCCATGCTAATTTCTAAAAAGATGTAATTGGAAACAGAACAAAAATACGGTAAACAATTCATCTTGGGTCAAAGACTTGCTTATAGTTCGATAATTTCTTCAAGTTTAAAAAATCGGCGAATTTCGCCCATTTTAGAAATACTTGTCTTCTTGATTATGTCAGAAGTCCAAAATTTGCAAATATACAAACGAAGAATGGTAACGATTTGAACATGAATGATCAGTTTCCTACTAATATTTCAATGATATTTCGCGCGAGCATTTATGAATATAAACGAATAAAGATATTATGCCTTACCATTATTGAATCTTGGACCTATTTGGTGTATTTGGCATTGTTTCATCAGCAACATCCCTATGCCTGTACATGTGCCTGTGTTTCATTAATGAGGTAAATTTGTGCTTTCCTCCCACACTACCTTGACACGTGATACAATGTATAACTGAAATACTCCCAAAAGCGGCATAAAATAACACTCACTCACTCATACATTGTAAAGTGTCGTGATGATACAATGTATATCTGAAAAACTGTTCACAGCAGCTTTAAACAAAACTCATGAAGGATCGCGATACAGCTGGAATATTGTTGTGCCGTAAAACAACATTCGCTCACTACTTGATTTAGCGCTAATTTTTTAAAAATAAACCTGCCAGAAGTTTCAAACAAAACATCACAGGTTTCAAATTAATAAACAAACAAAGCCCGTGTCGCTACCATCAATCAGATGCTAGGTAAACTGATTGCGCTGTGCCATGTGTTTAAGTTGTAGCACTCTAAGGCTTTTCGTGTCCCTGCGTTGTTAATTTACAAAAGTATTACGGAAATGTTCCCCCCGAGTGAGATTTAGTACGGCTGTGTTTTCGTGTCTCTTTGTTAATTTGTCTCCAGTGGACAGTAAATACTTAGTCGAGTATTACCGGTTGTTACTGTGTCTCATTTCATGATTTCGCCTCACCACACGCACTGCCTGGTTGTACATTTCAGGCTGTGTGCAATGTACATGGGTTTTGCTTCACGTGATTAGAAAATCCCAAAGCTCTTTGTCGTTTTTTCCCCGTAACCTCAGTAATAATGTATGTGTATTGTTGTGTTTTATTTCTGTTAGATGGGTTTGCGTAATTTGCAAGAGAGGATTCACAATACCAATTTAGATCATTATGACTTGAGTAAAGGTGTACCAGGCGCAATCAGTGGCAGTCTGTTGTTATATTGAATTAGGCGTCTCATTTCATTCCACGCTGATCACGTGTTAATAATACACTTTGACACTTTCATTTCAATCACGTTTTGCAAAACGTTGCTGTTTTAAAATGCACACATCAAGAGGATACTGTTATTTGGAAAAGGAGGGATCGACTTTGCAATCACAAGAGTACATATACGTACACTATGAATGTTAATAATCTGCGAAGCATGTTGCGTTTGGTTAAACAAATGAGTAATACTTGTGTCATTAATGTACACTTGGCATACCTGATGATTTGTAAAGTTTGGAAGAGAGAGAGAGAGAGAGAGAGAGAGAGAGAGAGAGAGAGAGAGAGAGGGTGATACTTACTATGTCAATTGTACATTGTCTCAAGAACATTGCATGATGTATAGTGAATCTTACCCGAGTGAAAAAGTTTGAAGAATTATGTTGGATGATAAATTAAATCTCACCCTCGTGTCTTTTGATATCAAATATATCAACACAAGTTGATAAAAGTGGAAAATCTCCGAGGCTAGTCGATATATTTGTTGTTGATATATTTGACATCAAAAGACACGAGGGTGAGATTTTATTTATCATCCAACATCATTCTTCAAACCATTTCAGTTTGTAGACAGTAATAAGCAGTGTCTTAGCGTACAAAGACCTGCTAACAGCTTCAGTAGCAGAGCCATTAGTGATGTCATTTGATTGTGACGTCATGGTAACAATGACGTCACAATGGTCTGCAAAGCATTGTGATGCAATGTCATTGCAGTGATATCTACAATAAAGATAAACATAAACATAAAAGCGTTGACTAAAACATTTGCCCGAATGGCATTCTCACTCACCGACGGGCCTCAGCCTAACATGAAGTCATCAGCATTCATAATGTATTCCAAGTCATTGGTCGAAGAATTTCGCTTTCAGTGGAATTATTTCCGAAAATGCTCACATCTTTTGACCACAACTGTTTGTTTATGTGAATCAAAGGTTTCCACATTGCATTGTGAAGCACCTAACGGACTTATATGTTGGTGGTCAGTATATAGCTGGTGCATTGTTTCAGCTACTAATACCACTGTGGCTACTTCCATTACTACTGATGCTATTACCGCTAATATCACCACTGCCAATATCCGTAATACTGTAAATCCTTCTTCTAGACCGCCTCTATGGTGTAGTGGATATCGAGCGCCTGTCTGGGGAGAGGAAGGGCGGTGGTTCACTCCCCGGGCGCCTCATACCAACAGACGTTAAAGATGGTACAGTCCCGTGAAGATTCCGGGTTAGAATTGGTCTTCAGCAACACTTGCTTGTCGTAAAAGGCGACTAAAGGGATCGGGTGGTCAGACTCACTGACTTAGTTAATGCATGTCATCGTATCCTAGTTATGTAGATCGATGCGCATGATGTCAATCACTAGATTGTCCGGAACAGACTCGATTATTTACAGACCGCCATATAACAGGAATAGTGCTGAGTGCGGCGTTAAACAACAAGCGCACACAGATGGTACTTGTTGTTACCCTGCCTGGCGCTCGGGATTAAGGGGACTGATTAGTTTGGAGACAGTTTATACTGTGTCTGGTTAGGGAATCCATGTTAAAACTGCGACAGCACTCTGAAACCAGCAACACTCACGTGCATGCACGTCGCTATACAAGAGCAATAATAAACGCGACGTTAAACCCCATCTCACCTCACCTACCACCAACGTCAACTGCCACTACTGTTACGGCCACAGCTACTACTCTTACCACTAAACTACAGCTACACTGTTGCAACTATTACCACCATAAGCAGGTCTAAGGTCTTTTAATGGATAGTGTAGACATTTTACTGTCAGTGAAATGTCGTTAACTCGAATTGCTCGTGACAACAGAAACTATATCAGTACTTGCTTATTGTAAGTTTATTTCTGTTTGTAGGTCATCGACCCATGTAGAAAGTTGTTAATATTAAATATGACAATTAGGAGATTTACATTTCAGAGCTTCTTTAACAAACTTCTGTGAATGATTGAGACATCATTAGTAGTCAATAATTTATTTCATTTACAAATATTTGATACAAAATTCGGTATGTACTTATTTATCAACGATATGCCTCGCAATCAAATATGAAAAGGAGTTCAACTTCCATGCTATTAGTATTACAAATTCGGTTAACAGTTATAGCTTCTTTACATCTGATATTACAACGCAACAGCAGATCTTGCAATCTCACCAAACATATATATCTTCTTAATTCCCTAACATTGATATCTGTAACATAATATTCAACAGTCATGACTTCGTTTTCATATAATGTGTAAGTTGTTTTGAATCACTGATATTACTAAACATATTTTGTTTTCCACATCCGTAGTTCGAGAAAAGCGAAATGCCAAAATTAGGCCATAATGCCGATACGGGTTCCGTCGGGACCATTCAGTACATCATCATAAACAATAGAATTGCATGAAAGAGTTTGAATTATGATATGTTACGGTGTATTAATACAGTTATACACAACAATAACACTCGACTCCCAGGCGTATAGGTTGTTTGTTTAAACGCCATCGTCGGCTGTATCAGTGCGGCCTCTAAATGATCGAGTCTTGACCACTGGACCAGACAAACAAGTGAATGAAAGCATGAGCAACGATGAAACTCAATAAGGGACATCACAGAAACTGACCACCGATCCCATGAAATCGGCGTTACCTATGTAATATACACGTGTTCTGTCTGCGGCTCCAGTTACGACCTTTGCATCTACGTCGACATTCTACTTGTACCCAGAAGGGCGTTAGCATTGTTATGGAACCCCGTGAAGATCCGGATTAACATTTGTCTGGAGCAGGCAACTAACGGGATCGGGTGATCAGACTCGCTGACTTGGTTGATGTATGCCATAGCATCCCAATTGCGCAGATCGATGCTCATGATGTCAGTCACTGGATTGTCTGGTACAAATTCGATTATACACAAACCGCGTCATGTAGCCGAAACATTGCCGCGTTCGGCGTTAAACAAAAAACAACAAATTGTTTTGGAGGCATGGGTTAATGTGAGGCGTGGGTTAACATGTGTGTTTGCTCATTACGAAGTTCAATTCCATGTCAGGGTACTGAAACTGGTTCCCGCCATTATACCCTCTGTATTGTTTGTTCAAAGTGGCGCAAAGTCGCAATCACTTACAAACTTTCCCACTTCCATAAACTCACAACAGCATCATGTATTCATTTGAATTCAGTCGAACAACATCCCTGACAACGAGAAGGCTACAATGTTTCAAATCAAAAAGAACACTGCGGGCCTGTTGGCACATTGGAATCACACGACAGTTGAATCTGAAAGCATTGTGTTCGCTGTTATCATATTAATGTCGACTTCTTCCATCCGGCTCAAGTCCACTGTGTCATTTTACTTATTTATCATGTCACTTAAGTGACATCATTGCTCTATCTTCAACGAATAATTCGCTGAGTATTTTTAAAAAAAAGTAGCAACAGAGACTTGTCAATTTGCTAAATTTTTGACACGACGTCCCCAGACCTCGGATGGTCTTACAGAAAACGTATAGGTCAGAGAAAAAAAATATCAACTAAAATAATAACCAAATTAGCGTCGCCGAAGATCGCGTTCCATTTCTTCCCCAAATCCTAATTTGGTCTGCAATGGAGATGCGAATTTCCTAGAATGAGATTAGTTAAACTGAACTGGAAGAACTGAGGACAGGATTTAAGAAATTCTTTTTTTGAAATAGCCTCTTCCTGAGCAAGGCTGAGTCACTGAGATTTGCTACACAAACAATACTACGAATTTCGAGGAATAATGAGCTCGGGTAATTTTTTTCTCACCTTTATGCGACTAGTTCTGCCGTGCGTTAAATCCGAGGGGAGGAATTAGACGCCGAATGCTGACCTTTAGGCTCAAAGGGCGGAGTTCATTAGATTAGGAGTCGGAAACAGGTTCAAATTGAATAGGCGAGCCACCAGAGACAATGCGCCATCAAATGTAATACAATTATCTTTCTTTTCCCGTGTAAACCCATATGAAATTTCGCTTTCTGCGTGTCACTGTAATGCGGGAATTTTCACAAGTTTGCTACAATTTTGACACAATGCGTGACCTTCATTGTCAGTTAGACTGGCGGGTCCCCTCCGAGGGGGACGACGGTGGCGATTCCCCTCCTTCATCTTCAGTAATCACCCACGACGACAAACGTATACGACTGACAGGCAGTCATGTTTGGTAAGCTGAAACTTCACCTGCTAAGTCCGACTGGAAACTTAGAGTTTCGGTCCTAAGGAATCGTAGGCAAAAATGTTGAAATATTATAAAGTTATATAAAGTCAAATATTATTACTCAAAGGACATCTTATGTCATCGTTATAGCTTAGAAATATAATGTTTAACACAACTAAACTTGCGGGCTAACCAAAGTATGCACGTGAAGATTGGATTTGACCAAAATTTTACAAACGTTATCAAACTTTACCAGGCTGAAAACAGTCACCGATACACTGCCAACGTAAGGTCCAAACACAACTATGATACCCGTACCAAATACATCATCATCGAGTAACCGTTGCTTGTTTATTTCAATTTTAGACACCAACAAACATGGGTGTATACTTTCTTTTACCCGGCTGTTCTTTTCACAATAACAGGGTATTCTAGTTGTCTTTGTACATGATCTAGGTAATTCGAGATTTCTATATACCCGCCTTTGTTCATCCGAGGTTATTTTTCAACGAATGCGACCTTGGTCTACAATAGTTGCCTATGTATCGGGTCTAATTATATCCGAGTTCCCCGTATACTGCGTTACCAACAAAGCAAGGTCTTTATTATATCAAGGCGATGGGTAGCCTATTGGTTAACGCGATGGCTAATCACGCCGAAGACCCCGGGTTCGCTTCCCCACATTTGGAAAATGTGCGAAGCCAATTTCTGGCGTGCCCCGCCGTGATATTGCTGGAATATTGCTAAAAGCGGCGTAAAACCTCATTCACTCACTTTATCACATACTATGCCGACTATGACGAACAAGGTTATCGAGACACCCGTTTTTTGTTACATATGAGTATCTCTGGAACGATTTTTGTCAAAACCCGGTTGTCTCTATCCCCGACCTATTCTTAGCATAACGGAGGTTAATATAGTATGACGTCTTTCACGAACCGGGGTGGCAGTAGGCACCAGTTTGTCTTCTCTTGACCATGCAGACTACGGGTATATTGACGAAGATGTTAATATAAGCAATTGCCATAATCGGGCAGTGGGGTAGCCTAGTGGGTAAAGCGTTCGCTCGTCACGCCGAAAACCCGGGTTCGATTCCCCACATGGGTACAATGTGTGAAGCCCATTTCTGGTGTCCCCCGCCGTGATATTGCTGGAATATTGCTAAAAGCGGCGGAAACCGATATTCACTCACTCTTTCCATAATCATGAAAATTCTCCGCTTAAAGCAGAGTCCATTGCGCAATTCCGACAAAGAAAACATGCATATATGTAAGTCATACGAATTAATTCCTGGGAGAGGATAACCTGAAAACAAACGATGACCGTCTGTGGGCACTTGATATATCCTGATATACCGATAAAATAAACACTGGACGAATTATGTTTCCCACTGTGATCAGCTTACTAAAACCAGGGCACTTTCAGGACATTAGGCCATGTTTGATGTGATCTGGTTAATATTTCCATGAATTAAAGACACTTGAAACCGAGCCATCTTCAAGGCAGCTGGCCTTAAGCCGTTATGCAAACACATGCGCGAGAGCTACTTCACAGATGCCATCCTATTCTGTTGATATTATTATGAGCTATCAGACTTCCTAAGTCCACATGACTTGCTTTAAAATATTCATCTTGATTGTAAATGGTATATGAGACGAAACGCTTTTTCACAGCTGTGATATATCGCTATTGTCCAGTGTCAACCAATATCAACACTATAGAAATTTGCTAACAATTACCAAGATGGCCGCTAACCGATACGACGACAAACGTACCACATGCATTTAAGCGCTATTCTTCAATCATATGGTTTAAACAATAATTATTTCCTAAATATTAAAACTGAGATGGCGATTAGTAAACAGACAACTATATGTCAAGATAATTACTTCTCCCCGTCAGCACAAATACACCAAATATAATGTAACAAAAATCATGTAATAAAAAAATAATTTAATGGATAAATGTACGATAAACCATACCACGCCATCACAGGAACAACAGAGGTGGATATTCGTTAGACAATATCCTGCGAGCTTCGAGGAATTGTGGATTATCCGTCTCGAGTGAATTAAATTTGTTAGTTCCGAGCCTTGGCGAAAACACTACTTCACGCGCGTAATATACCCCGTAAATCTGAGTAGGTTATTTTCATATTACCCATTCATATTACCAGTCTTTTTATGAGACAAATGTGGGTTTTATGACCTAAAACTGACACAGACAAAAGCCCAATCCACCTATTGTTGTAACAACATCACGTTAATCATTTGTGACGTAAGTTATGAACAATGGATGACGTCATTTTCAATTATGTGCGACAATGCGTTCGTATGATATCACATCGCTTTGATTTTGACCAGAACACTTCAAGAAACAAAATTAGACCGCTTCGCGGGAATATGTAATGTCGCGATGGATAAACAAGCTCTAAAAGATCAGGAGACCCCTTAACAAACAATGGACATCGATAAATCGGTACTTCAGAATAAGTCGAACCTGCTAAATATTTAGATACGACTGTCTCATGGCGAGGTACGCTGAGCTCATTTTTTATAGTAGAAAATACCTTTGTATATGTGCATGGCTTTTCTGATGTAAAAAGTAATCTGTGAAAGAAACTGCTAACGTGAGTCTAATAGAACACTTATAGAGCAATTATAGAACACTTATAGGGTATTTGTAGAACACTTAAAAATCGCTACCAGAACGCTTATAGAGTGGTATATAACAACGGTACAGACAGGTACATCCACCAGGCGAATGCTCAGAGCAGCCTCATCATCTATGTATTATCTATGTTCATGTTATCGTTATACCAAATTCACCGTGAAAAAATACCAAATCGTGAAAGAATACCAATTTCGCAGTTTTCTTTCTTCTTTATGTTTTCAGAAAAAAAACCACCCCGCAATAAATACATCCTCACAATATTGACGACGGGCCTGCGCCGCGCCAGTATCTTTGTTTTCAAATCACATCAATTCGTTTCGAAGACATTGATATTATTTATGCTTAAAATATTTATATTTGAAAGTGCGACTTTTTGGAAATAAATGCCAACTGCCCTGCCTATCATCGATACCTTTGAGAATGCCATATTTCTTTTTATTTGTGGGGATTTTATGCTCCATCTAAATTTTCACATACCATTATATTTCTTTTTTATTTACCTAAAATGAACTTGAAGCATTGTTTTTTAAATTGATCTGAAAACTGTTTCTGAAAACAAATATTTGTATTTTGGTAGATTCAAAAGGTTTTTACCCCTCGTTATAGGGAACAAAATTTTCTGGAAAAAGTCTCTGGAATAATTCAAGCAAAGAGATCTTGCTAATAATTTGATCGGTTTAATAATAAGAAGTTGTTTTATGTGTTATATATCTTGCTTATATCAAATGTCGCAAAACACACTTGCAAGCCCAACCCAGCATAGTAATACCATACACATTAGCTTTCCCGTATACAGTTATTGCTGTCATATTTGATAAATTGAATGTAATTTACAAGTTGCGTTCGTTCAACGTCGTTTAAGTTATGAGAGTCTTCATTCAGACGAACGTTGTACACTACTACCATGGCCATTCCCCTGAAGATCCAGGTTAGAATTGGTCTTCAGCAACCCCTGCTTGATGCTCACGATGTCAATCACTGGATTGTATTGTCCAGACTCGATTATTTACAGACCGCCTTCATATAGCTGGAATATTGCTGGGTACGTCGTAAAACAACAAACAAACAAACAAGCAAACAAACAACACTCCATTTTAAGACGGGATATGTGAACCAGCTTTCCATTTGCTTCAACGTCCTTACAGTATTTATAATTACCTTGGCGAGTTTGAGTGCGTTCAGAAAATATAACGACTCTATCAGTATTCGATGAAATTTAGACATTTATGACCAACCAACCACCAATCAAACCGACCAACCACCAATCAAACCAACCAACCAACAATCCAACCGACCAACCACCAATCACACCGACCAACCGCCAATCAAACCGACCAACCACCAATCAAACCAACCAACCAACCACCAATCAAACCAACCAACAACCAATCAATCAAACCGACCAACCACCAATCAAACCGACCAACAACCAATTAATCAAACCGACCAACCACCAATCAAACCAACCAACCACCAATCAAACCAACCAACCACCGATCAAACCGACCAACCACCAATCAAACCGACCAACCACCAATCAAACCAACCAACCACCAATCAAACCGACCAACCACCAATCAAACCAACCAACCACCAATCAAACCGACCAACCATCAATCAAACCGACCAACCACCAATCAAACCAACCAACCGCCAACGAGTGTACAGCGATCTGCCACATCTTCTCACCCACATCCACCAACACACGTCAATCAACATCTGTCGTGACATCATTGAAATACTTATGCATGATCTTTGGCCAAAATATCCCAGACGCGTATATATAATGAGTAGTTCGTTATTGAACAATGTGTCCGAGAAACAGGTTATCGAGTAGGCAATGTGATAATAACATGGCCAGGTGGTACCAGCCAGGCTGAAGGGAGCATACCATCCTTGTGACTTACAAACCTGGCGGCATGACATACACACACGGGATAAACAGTATATATATATGTGTGGACGTGTGTGTCTACATGACAATATCTACTTTGTACTTGTTCTAGGAATCTCATGGTCTAGTTAATATTACATTGTCTACTAGACATGGTCTACTAAACATTACATTACATGACATGATCTAGTAGACAAGATCTACTTGACATGATCTTCTTCTAGTCATGGCCTACTAAACATTACATGGTATACTTGACATGATAAACAAGACAATATTTATTTGAGATGATCTTCGAAAAATATTCATAGCCTACAAATCATTACATGGTATATTAGACATGACATAATGGACATGCTCTACTTGCCATTATCCACCACGACACGATCCACTTGCCATGTACATGGTCTAATAAACATGATCTTTTAGACAAAATCGACAAGAATTTTTTTACTAGACATGATCTACTTGACATGATCCACCATGACACGATCCACTTGCAATGTACATGATCTAATAAACATGATCTATTAGACACGAACTACTTGACATGATCTACTTGCCATGATCCACCACGACAAGATCCACTTGTCATGTACATGATCTAATAAACTTGATCTAAGATCGACAAGAAAAGATCTACCAGACATGATTTACTTGACATGATCGATTTGATAAAACCTATTTGACACAATCTACCAGACAAGATGTTTTGGACAAGATCTATTATGTTTCATGTACATGGTCTTCAACACTTACATGGTCTACTTGACCATGATCTACTCGATGTCTACAACATAACTTACTACTTGACCATGATCTGCTAGATGTGTACAACATAACTAACTACTTGACCATGATCTACTAGACGTGTACAACATAACTAACTACTTGACCATGATCTACTAGATGTGTACAACATAACTTACTACTTGACCATGATCCACTGGATGTGTACAACATAACTTACTACTTGACCATGATCTACTAGATTTGTATAACATAACTTACTAATTGACCATGATCTACTAGATGTGTATAAGATAACTTACTACTTGACCATGATCTACTAGATGTGTACAACATAGCTTACTATTGGACCATGATCTAATAGATGTGTACAACATAACTTACTACTTGACCATGATCTACTAGATGTGTATAACATAACTAACTACTTGACCATGATCTACTTGATGTGTACAACATAACTTACTACTTGACCATGATCTAATAGATGTGTATAACATAACTTACTACATGACCATGATCTACTAGATGTGTACAACATAACTTACTACTTGACCATGATCTACTAGATGTGTATAACATAACTTACTACATGACCATGATCTACTGGATTTGTATAACATAACTTACTACTTGACCATGATCTACTAGATGTGTACAACATAACTTACTACATGACCATGATCTACTAGATGTGTAAAACATAACTTACTACATGACCATGATCTACTAGATTTGTATAACATAACTTACTACTTGACCATGATCTACTAGATGTGTACAACATAACTTACTACATGACCATGATCTACTAGATGTGTAAAACATAACTTACTACTTGACCATGATCTACTAGATGTGTATCACATAACTTACTACTTGACCATGATCTACTAGATGTGTATCACATAACTTACTACATGACCATGATCTACTAGATGTGTACAACATAACTAACTACTTGACCATGTTCTAATAGATGTGTAAAACATAACTAACTACTTGACCATGATCTACTAGATGTGTACAACATAACTTACTACTTGACCATGATCTAATAGATGTGTACAACATAATTAACTACTTGACCATGATCTACTAGATGTGTACAACATAACTTACTACTTGACCATGATCTACTAGATGTGTATAACATAACTTACTACATCACCATGATCTACTAGATGTGTACAACATAAATTACTACTTGACTATGATCTACGAGATGTGTACAACACAACTTACTACATGACCATGATCTACTAGATGTGTACAACACAACTTACTACTTGACCATGATCTGCTAGATGTGTACAACATAACTTCCTACATGACCATGATCTGCTAGATGTGTACAACATAACTTACAACATGACCATGATCTACTAGATGTGTACAACATAACTTACTACTTGACCATGATCTACTAGATGTGTATAACATAACTTACAACATGACCATGATCTACTAGATTTGTATAACATAACTTACTACTTGACCATGATCTACTAGATGTGTACGACATAACTTACTACATGACCATGATCTACTAGATGTGTACAACATAACTTACTACTTGACCATGATCTACTAGATGTGTATCACATAACTTACTACTTGACCATGATCTACTAGATGTGTATCACATAACTTACTACATGACCATGATCTACTAGATGTGTACAACATAACTAACTACTTGACCATGATCTACTAGATGTGTACAACATAACTTACTACTTGACCATGATCTAATAGATGTGTACAACATTACTAACTACTTGACCATGATCTACTAGATGTGTACAACATAACTTACTACTTGACCATGATCTAATAGATGTGTACAACATAACTAACTACTTGACCATGATCTACTAGTTGTGTACAACATAACTAACTACTTGACCATGATCTACTAGATGTGTACAACATAACTTACTACTTGACCATGATCTACCAGATGTGTATAACATAACTTACTACATGACCATGATCTACTAGATGTGTACAACATAAATTACTACTTGACTATGATCTACTAGATGTGTACAACACAACTTACTACTTGACCATGATCTACTAGATGTGTACAACACAACTTACTACTTGACCATGATCTGCTAGATGTGAACAACATAACTTCCTACATGACCATGATCTGCTAGATGTGTACAACATAACTTACAACATGACCATGATCTACTAGATGTGTACAACATAACTTACATTGACATGATTTCCAAGACATGCTTAAATCTAATTGACATAATCTATTACACACAATCTACTTATGATTACCAGCGCTCTTCAGATAACTGTCGAAATTGTAATTCTCTGCACAGTGATCAACGTCATCCATCCCCATAAAAATTGTCATTTGACATTACCAAACAGAGCGACGTGACTCTCTGTAAAATGACAAATTAAAATTCAATGGAATAAAGTAACCAGAGTTGGGAGCATAAGGTCTGACGGTGGGATGGTGGGGACGTTTGCTGCACACCATTTAGTTCCAGGGTTCTATCCTCAGAAGACGGGCACAGATGGCGAAATAACGCTCCGTTGCTTCTCAAAGATCGATTTGATTAATTTGATAAGAGTTATCATTAATTTAATTACTTAACAGGGAATAAAACGCATCCAACATTGATCGTAATTCAATTTTGAAATATTTTATTTTGATATAAGATAAACGGCAATTTCCATTCATTTTTAATTTTTGTGAATTTGTGTAATTAGTTTTGACTTTAGAACTAAATCGTTTTAAGGGACATGCGTTTCTACCACTGCACCATATTTAGGATACAGATTATGTGGAGATACGTCCTCAATGTATTTATGTAAATCTGTATTATTCCAACACAAATTCACTTAAATGGAGGAATGGGGAATATGATTTGCTTTTTGAGTATAATGTTCTACTTTTGAGTAGAATATACACTGCCGGGCAAAGGAACGTCTACAACCATGATTGATGGGCTAAAATTGAAAAAAACCATAAATGGTTCGTCGATCGTGATGTATTTTTTGTGGTTTTGGACTTAAGTTTGCAGTATTTCGGCGACTGTTTTCAGCCGGGTAACATTTTGATAACGTTTGTAATGTTTTGGTCACATCCCATTTTCTAGTGTATACTTTCTTTTGCAAGGTAGTGTAGTCCATTATCCTAAGCCAACGTTCATCATTTACGAACTTACTAAATAAATAAAACAAATATGACACTAGCGGTATTCACACAAGTTACACATTCGGAGAATCTGTAAAAAGAAACTGAAAATCATACAAGATGTAGGATATGTATTTCAAAATGTATTATGCACCACACGAACTATTTCATGTAAACATGGTAGTCACACTCAAGTACAAAGTCGTGCTACTTTCTAATAACAACTGTCTATATATGTACAACGTCAACAGATCAGTATAGGAACATGTTACTGTTATGAATTATGAAACACATGCAATGTATGAAATCTGATACACTGACCTTTTACTGAATACACATATCTGTCTGATATTATTATTTGTTATTTTATAACGAAATGAGAACGTAAATATGCATGATGGTATTGTCCGATTCATCGCTTGACTGTCTGGTCAAGACTTGATTGTTTACAGGACACCCGTCGTGTGACAAGAGTGCTGCTGTGCGGTGTCAGGGTAAAAACAAACATTTACTTTTTTAATAAACAATGGTGTGAGTGGCGGTGCTACCGGAAGGGCGGGGCATTGTTACCCTTTACGCGAACACCTGGTGTCATCACCGATTTGTAGTGATTCATTCATATAATTTTCACAGCTATTTTGCCTTTTTCGACCAATGGAATTTATCGGCGTATAATTGAGACTGAGCTGGCGTTAACGTTTCCATATTCATTTGCAATTGTTAGAAACAAATTGCAGCTTGACAGAAGTCATTACATGGCTCTTAGTCTCTAAATTGAAATTTGTATTGTTTGTTTCAAAAAATGTTGTATGTTGACTTCTCCTTCTGTCTTACCTGATTTCCTGGGTCCTCCCTTAACTTACCCGTCCAACCCTTATCGAATCGTGACCCTTTTATTGTCTTCACCCGTCATATGAATGGTCGTCATTCATAACATATTGCTGATTATTAAACTTTATATAGTCCCTCATTTCCATAAAGTGATTACATTTCTTTGATGCTTATAGAAAATTTAAATCGGGACTCTCAGGAGAAAACTTAACGTTCAAACCGAAAATTTTATTTTCACTTTTATTTGGATGAATCATTGACCAAGGTGACGTACATTAAACGTAACGATTGAAATTAACGCATAAACATTTGTGAAATCTCGGGAATAAATTAGATAAAAGCTTTAGTAGGCTAGCGACTTCGATGCCTGTGTCCATTACAAAAGCCAGAGTCATACACATAATGTTTTCCATCATAACGGACCTGGAATAGCCCTAATGCATGCCGTTAGATTCCTCCTACGACGCCATGACCCTTAAGCGTTCGCCCCTCCTTGCTACTTTCTTGTATTTGGAATAATTCGAGAGATTTGGGCCGATTTGCTTGCCCCTCCATCTCTCGAGACTCATTCAAGACATTTACCCTCACACACAGGCAATGAGTTTGAAGGAGAATGATTCTACAGCTTAACATTAGAAAATAAAGCAATGAGACGACAGGGACGTTCTACGTCCACGTGAATTGTGTTCCTCAGCGTTGTGCTGTACCGTTATTTCTGGTTTAAGGGGAGGGGAGGGGTGGCCCCAGTGTAGAATTAGATAGAGAGAAATTATCGACCCTTTCACGTGCTACACTATCCCCGCTCGCTTCGCTAATCTAACAATACAGGCTTTATGCCCGTAATTTTACTAAAAGGAGCCCGACTCTGAATGACCTGTAATTTATTTCAACAGCAAATGTGTAACGTTACCCCAATATTGGTGGACTGAGCCACACGGGAGAAATTTTGGATGTCATTTAAGAAATTGTGCCATTGGCGTTCATCTATTGATGGGTGTTCCCGCGGGTAAAGAGCAGAAATTATTGGACTATAATATTTGTATTCAAGTTTCAGCATATCAAGAAACTCAAGCATCGAGCGTGGCTGTGCAAGTGGAAACACCCTTAGGATTAGGCGAAGAGAGAGGGGAAGAATTAGTCGATGGTCCTAAGGGCTTCAGAACCAACCTCAAATGTCGACTTTCTAAATGAGTTTTGTTGTGATGATAAATAGAATGCCCACGGCAGAATAGAAGAGAGGCCTTCTTTAATTACGTGCCATGCAAAGTCTAAGATTCTCCACACGCAACCACTGTCAAGAATGATTCTCGGGTATCGGAAATATCGTTGTAAGATCACCCAGCAACAGGCATACTGCAAACCAATAGCCACAACAGAAATGCGTTGATAGGAGCAAATAGGAGGATAACTTGACTGTGACCCCTTCCGTACGTTAGCCGTAAAGCATTGGCACTATTGTCTCGCCTGCCTCGATAACGCTACGTTCAATAGTTATGTGATGAAGCTACCCGGGTAGTATGGTGTAACAGTTGGTGATGAAGGCAATGAAATCCCTTAAGTGCGGAACTACCACCATCCGAATGTCTAGCGTTTGGAACATCTGTAAAGTATAGGTGAGGTGGCAAGGTGAAATGAGGTTTAACATCGCGTTTAAAATATATTATTGTACGTTTTTAGATATGTGCGTGCGTGTGTACGTGCTTGCGTGTGTGCTTTAGTCCGGATTAATGCCGGTGCTATCCCACTGGGATACCATGCCGCAGTTTTACATGAATATTCCACTCAGACACAGAATACTGACTCCGAGCCGACAAGTCCTTGTGTTATCCCCATAATGCCAGGCAGGGTAAATACAAGTACCATCTTTTAGCGCCTATTGGTATGACGCAACCGGGAATCGAACCACCGACCTTCCGCTCACTGCTGGGGTGTACATGGGGAACGTAATTCTGGGATGGTTTCTGCAGATCGCTACGCTTTTACTGGGTTTTAGTGCGAAAGTCGTTCGTCACTTTCTCATTTCTTACATGTCACATTGACGTGTCCTATACGTCAGAAGCTCATGCCCCCACACGTCACAATCTCATGTCCTCACACGTCACAAGCTCATGTCCTCACACGTCACAAGCTCATGTCCCCACACGTCACAATCGCATGTCCCCACACGTCACCAACTCATGTCCTCACGTCACAAGCTCATGTCCTCACACGTCACAAGCTCATGTCCTCACACGCCACAAGCTCATGTCCTCACACGTCACAATCTCATGTCCCCACACGTCACAATCTCATGTCCTCACGTCACAAGCTCATGTCCTCACACGTCACAATCTCATGTCCTCAGACACCACAATCTCATGTCCTCAGACGCCACAATCTCATGTCCTCAGACGCCACAAGCTCATGTACTCAGACGTCACAAGCTCGTGTCCTCATGCATGACAAGATCATGATGACCTCGTCATGTAAAGTATGTTGAGGACCACAGTTGACATAGAACCAGACCAGACAAAGCCGATAGTACTATGCACCTGGCCACTTGGGGGCATATATTCAAAGTCGGGTCCTCCCTGTAGGAAAGGGAGAGACCAGCGCCCACATGCAAGGGAGATAATTTGGTTGTTATTCACTATATGCGTATGGGTTGAAACAGGCCTTGTGTGGCCTACTACATCCATCTAGTACGACGAGCACATGTAACACTCGAGTCCTCAGTGTGTGCAGTAAGACCCTGACGGCACCATGACGGGGATGGCAGAGTTAAGAAATAGGCTGTAATGTCAAGCGCGATAATTCTTGAGATGGGAATAAGGAAACCGCAACAACGCCACTATCTTCCTCCTGCCGTGTGAAACAGATAAGGACGGCAACTAATGGGTGAGGCACAGAGAAGTTAGAGAGTCTGGGAGTTCAGTACATACTTAAATGCGACTAAACTCGGAGATTATTGTTCACACATAATAATGTTCCAATACATTTGTACCCATTTAGCAAGCCGATAAGGGGTACCGTGTCAGCTACGATTGCGACACGCACGCACACGCACGCACGCACTCACGCAAGCACACATATATATCCTCACATTTGTCATCCGGTTTGAAACAACATAGACTATGGTTGAATGCACCTGTAATAAAAAATGTGACGTGTAATCAAAATTATATTTATATAAAAATTTATTAATCGTAACAAAAAGAAGTAAAATTATTCTACCATAAAAACATTATTTTATTAAAAAAAAGTATCTTCTCTACTCACACAATGGGAAGAATTAGTGGGTCAAGCTAATACATCCTACCAAAGCCTAGCACTCTTGAACTGTTCCACGTATTACCCCGAGGGCGTGGGAAGTTACTCATTACATCAACCACTAGTTTACCTGGCATAGTTTCGCTTGTTTACATGCCGTCCCAAAAGATGAGATATTGCTGACTTAAATGTAACAACCCAAACGAAACGTATTACTGCTATCAGATCAACATGATATTTATATCAGGGGGGCTCGGGTGGCCCAGTCGTCTAAGGCGCATCGATTCGCTGTGCAGAGTTGCGTCACCTGGGCACGCCAGAAACCTATGATAGTGGGTTCGAATCCCGGTTCGCCCCGATTATGTTTCTAGGTTTGTCAGCACCATACCCGTGCTCGTGGGTTTCAGGGAAGTGGTAAACGTCTGAGACCTGCATCGCTTCGGGCTTTCCTCCCAAATTAAGCTGACACGCCGTGATATAATTGAAATACTGTTAACAGCGGCGTTAAACCCAATTCACTCACACTCACTCATTAATATCAGCGTTAGTATTGTCCCCAATCGCCTTCTCCGTAAAGGTTGAATCCCGCTTAGCCGTCCCCCTGCCCACCCTCTTCCTGAACCCCCGACCCCATGTCACGTGGCTACTGTCACGTGCCGACATTCAAATGCCACACCAACATACGGGTACCCTAATTGACGTCAACCGCAGACGTAACGGCAGAGCCAGCATTGATGGCTTCTAATCGGCCGCTATATAGCTCAAGTTGTCAAACACACTTCAGAACTGCCCCGACAGGTATACAATACACAATAATCAACCTTTCATATTAAAATCCCCAAATGCCTTCCTTCATTCACCCACATTCACAAACATATCTATTCATTACTCTGCTTGTTTCTGTTGTCGCTAGCAGTTATACCAGTCAAACCATCAACACCATGAACATGTCAGTCGCCAGATTCCAAACACCATGATGTATTAAGCTGGATTTCAAACAAACGTGGATATTGGATTCTCCAAAGACCTACCCTCTCTAGACTGATGACGATTAAAGACAAGGTTGTGAAGTAGTCCTGTTAGACATGTCATCACCAGTCAAAACCTGTCATACACATATCGAAAACTGACCAATATGGTCTTGTTTGTCAGACATAACAGCAGTCGAAATAAATTGCATCTCGAGGAGGCATTCTTCAGGGATTTCAAAAGATGAAGAAGCAGAAATGAAAGTTTATTCATTTTGTTCTGATGCCCTTCATACCACATGTGACAATTTGTTAGCGCCGGGCTTTCTGGTCACGTGGTTTATAAAAGATGTATTTTATATCTGAACAAAATATTGTTTCTAACTCTAATCAACATTGGATATATGAAGTCACAACCACCTTGAGTTCCGGAAAGATCTTTATCCATTTTTCTCCGTTTTTAAAAATAAATAAATAAAATATTGCCATCGACACCACATCTAATTTTGTAACCGAACAGGAGCGGCGGGATTTGGTTTTGATTATCCACAATACATTAACTATATGTATTTTACTTTCATCTGGAAAATTAATTATTTTACACAAAGGTTGAACAAAATATTTACTTTTTCGGTTTTTCCCTAATGGCCAAATGGTCGCTTCTTAAAAACATTTCAGCCCCATCACATGGGTAAAAACATTCATAATGTATAACATGAGCCGAAAAAAATGTGACTAACTGGAATTAAACCTAATGTGTTGTACGAATACAAATACCCTAAAGTGTTGACTTGTCGCTCTAATCAATGTTAGTATTTTTATAATTCTCTTTACATAATGAAATAAAAATGTTTAAAAATGTAAAAAAACATATGAACCTCTCATTATATTTGTTTATGAATACAAGCTACAAAACCATTTCAACAAGCACAATATATCTCTGCTTAGAGCAGAGTTCACTGTACAAGTTCGACTATATCATGGAGATGTGTTTATGAACATATGTTTATCAAATAGTGATGATACCAGTTCGCGAAAAGGTGAGCGTATCCTTCACCACCGGTCTCACCTGTCACAAACACATTCAAAGGCAAGTCAATTGTTCACCTTAACAAAAACCACTAGAACATATAGTACAAGTCAAAATAGAGAATTGCATCGGACATAAGTTTGGCCCCTGATGCGTTAAATTTGGAAAACACAGTCACTGAAACATTCTGCAATTGTGATAGCTACTGAATGATTTATCTTTACAAAAAAAAATGTATCAAGAAAATATACATGTTCAACACCCTTCTAAATTTACAATTTATCGCACTTTGAAAACGACTGACTAAGTAAACATTGCATTAAGTCGCATCAGCAATATCAGCATCAGCATTCTCGCTGATGCAGATCCATCCACTAAAAAAAGATATGGCCGTCACAAAGAAACACTGCATTCTATTGAGTTAAACTCCATAAAGAAAAATGAACTTTTCTGTCTGGAACGATACAATTAACAACTAAATCAGGTTTATTCGATGAAAAACATATTTATAAAAGAGCACCCAAATGGATTTCATATTTAGAGCATCGGTATAAAAATACACTAATGAATATGTATGTCAGTATCCTGTCTGACTTCTGTCAAGGCAGACTGTCGAAGATTTGTCAAAAGTTAAAACATGTTAATGCCGTCATTGATTTCTTGTCAAGATAGTCTGCAAAGTGTGTGAAATTCAACATATTAGCTTAGATGGCTTCTGTAATGCCTGAAATATCTGCATATTCACGTCATTAGGATGTCCTTTCTCTGCTTGTATATCTTCCCGTCAGAGGAGGATAGACCCCTGACGCCACTGATCTCGACTACAACGTTGAATACGCCAAGGGGCGCAGCCAGATGCTAATAATGATTTAGTCATGAATACGATTCCTTTGTTGTGGTGAGGAGCACCATACATGTCTGCAAACCTGGTAAAGGGGGTGATGCATTATTCTAATACATACATTGTATATTCTTCCATGTGAAAGGTTGTATGGAATAAAGGTTTTACTTGATCCTTGCTGTAACTTGTAATGTTGAACAGTAGGAATACATCGCTCCTTGCTGTGTCGTGCCATTCGTTGCACACCATTGATAGCGGTAACTGAACACCTTCTTTATAAGAACTGGTAGGGTTCTGCAGAAATGGGGCAACATGTAGGATAGTGTTTGGTTTCGAAATATATGTATCCGGTGGATAGTGGATAGGAATCATATCGTTCTGGTGATACTATCCGTCCTTTCATCCATGGCTCGTGTTGCATGTCTCCTATTTAAAATAATGATATCCGTATATTTATATTTATGACAAGAAAGCGGTAAAATACAAAACGTCAATGCCAGAGAATAACCAGTCTCGATTAACCACCGAGACAGATTCTATTGGGAATAAAAGCCAAAATAGCAGAATATGAATGAGTCACTGATAAATATCCCCGTGAAGATCCGGGTTGGAATAGGTCTTCGGCAACCCATGTTTGTCGTAGGCGACTAACGGGATAGGGTGGTCAGGCTCGCTGACTTGGTTGACACATATCATCGTATCCCAATTGCGTAGATCGATGTTCAAAATATCAATAACTGGATTGCCTGGTCCAGAATCGATTATTTACAAACCGCCGTCATATAGCCTGAATATTGCTGAGTGCGGCGTTAAACATCAAACAAACAAACAAACAAACAAACAAACAAAAACAATCACTGAAAATCAGTAAGGAAAACAAGTGTGTGCGAACAGGTAAGCATGTCCTGCCCTACCGGTAGCACCCGTCACCAACATAACTTGCATAAAAAAGTAATTCTTTGTTGTTGTCTGACGCCGTGCCCAATCAGGAAATCTGGACAATTACTATAGGGAATGTACATATAAAACTGTATGGGAAATGTGTTAATGACAATGTCAGAGGAAGGCTATGACTTGACTAACGGGTTGCGCTATGGGTTGTGTGGAGTTGGTAGTCATATGATGTTTGTATTTCGAAGCATTCAATATTCATGATAATTTAGTGTACCGTTATTTCCAAAACAAACTGGAAATAAGACTAGACATGTGCAGGTGTTGAACACAACATGCTTTATAAATGCTGGAACAGTGAGTGAGTGAGTGGGTATGATGTTACGCCGTGTTTGGCAACGTTCAAACAATGCATGGCGGAGGTTGTGAACAGTATGCCGCTACCGATGCATCCATGTGGAAAATCGAACCGTGTCTGCGCATGATGAGCGAACACGTCAACCACTAACCTACCCCACCGCCCTATAAGAGAGTAGACACAGAGTCTGTAGGACAGATTGATGTTCAGGTGATGGGTGACAAAGCAACGTCTTCCCGACAACACCGTGATGGATGTGTTCTACACACTACAATATGCAGTCGTTATGCTACCCATTGGAGATTCAGCGCATACGCAGCCACTGAAACATGCATGTAGGCATTATGCAGAAAGATGCTGTTTTCTCCACCGTGGCCAGGCAAGTGCGTTCCTGTTGGTGTATCATCATTCATTCTATATTACAACACTATTGGGTGAATGTATATATGTGCATTTCTTGTTATAGGCATTGATATGCTGAAGCTGTTAGGGAGCTTGAAGACAATAATATCATGATAATAATATTACAACAACAACAATGATAATAATAATAATAATAGTAGTAGTAGTAGTAGTAGTAGTAGAAAGTAGTAGTAGAGGGCGTCATGGAAAATGATAAATACATTTTTTTAGGAATAGGCCCATTTACAGGATTAGACGTATCCAGGCCAACAAACCTGATCTTGTCCTTTTTTTATCCATTTATATCATTGAATTTTCAGTCCCCTTTGACACTAATGTGATTGACAAGATTGAGGAAAAACATGGCAAATATGCAGACATCGCTTTCGAAATGTCACGCTTGCATCCAAAGTACCAAGTTGTCCGACTCCCCATCGTTCTCGGTGCCTTAGGTTTGGTACCTCCCAATCTGTTGACTGACATTGGGGGAGTAACCGGGTTTGCTAACAGGAATACAGCCCTTCTGACAATTTGGGTAATGAAGAAGGCTGCAGTGTTGGGGAATCTTCACTTTCTACGAAAAGTTCTGGGTGGGTTGACGGGGCAGCGCTTCCTGGGAAAAGTCCCATTCAATGTCTGGGCTGCGTGTAGAGGGGGCAAGGGCCCTGAGCTGATGATGAGCCTAACCAGTCTGACTGTGCCAGGATCACCCAAACCCTCTTTGCTGCATTTTTTATTTTAATCTGTAAATAGTAGTAAGAGCACAGCACTTCTACTGCTGTTGCTACTGCTACAACAACAACAGCACCAACAAGTACTACTACATAAGTATAACAAGGTGATGGTAGTAATAATAAGACGAGCTTTTACATGGCGCCCTTCACTAATTTACCGTCTTTTGCAAAGAAGCATATATTTCCTGATTCTTATTTCTCTATTATGTTAATTAGTGACCGAAGTGCTAAAAAAAACCAATGTATTATATGTATATAACTATATTTTGCTACGACAACAGACAACGTGGGCATACGTCTGCGTGTACTAGTTCCGGAGCCGTTATTCATCATTCAAGAAATTATTAATCGATCAAATAGTCAATACATTATTATCAGATTATTGAAATGTTCCATCCAATTATTGTCCTGGTTCGGGGTTTCAAATTAAATTTCCGGTATCAAATATATGAATACCACATACGCCTTACTAGGAATATATAATACGCCAACTTCTGATCTTTACAATTAGATATTCCGTTCGGTATAAATAGTTCTCAATTAATACCCGCCATCGATCTTTAGGTGTACTTTGATGTTATGTCGATAATCACTTGTGTCCTGGTGTACAATAATTGTGAGATGTTAAGTTTATTTATTGAATCTGATGGCGGGGTGACAGATATGTTCAACAATATTCATAAAACGTCTAAAATTTAAATTGGATGTGACATGTCTGATTCTGGGAATAATGATAATGATAATGATAATAATAATAATAATAATAATAATAATAATAATAATAATAATAATATAGGAAATTATACAAAAGAAACAGCTCGCAAGATGAAATAAACATTACTGGCTTCTTTGTTGTGGCGGATAGACATATATTGAAACACAAATAGTTGATGTAACAGACTTTTTTAACATACATGTTTACTTACTGTCAACGATTTGAATGATCACATAGTTTAGCATAAACACAATTTGTTGACAAAACACAATAGTATTGGTCAAAACGTATCCACTAACGGTACCCACTTAATGACATCAGTTACATTTACACGTTTGCCTTTATAACATCAATATGAATTATATGCAAATATGTACAATGCGCAGTGCTACTAATATTTAACAATTTACCAGCTATGGCACTGAGAATGTAGCGGCGAGCAATCTGATAAATACTATATGACTCAATAAATATATTTTTTTGTTAAATGGTTGTAATAAACACATCAGTGGAAACAGAAACATGCGCATTTGATCAGAGAGTGCTTATTTGATGAATATAAACAATTGCATATCTTGTAAAATATATTTTGATGTAAGCTCCGGTATAATTAAGAGACAAACGTATCAGTTGGTTTAGAAACAAAACTATTCACAGGTAGTAGGCGAATAGAAACATCAGTCCCCATGATATCAGTGATCATATACCATACTGTTTCTAATAAATGAATACTGAACAAATTTACATTAAGATTAGGCTAAATCGCGATGATTGAAATGAATGAAAAGTGTCAGAAATATAGTTTTTAAATCAATTTCAACTTCATCACAGATGATATGTCAAATCTGAAAATTACTCACATATAAGATTAAATATGTAAAATATCTAATAAGTTGAAAAATATTAAAACATATCTTACGTGAAGGGCATGTATCACGCCCTTAATGTACTTCATCCACAACGACATAAAGCTGTGCATGTATTTATACATACTCTAAATCTCAAAGGACAAATTGCATCATTGACATTTACAAAAAAAACTTCCTCCAAATGACGCCGCGATATTTGACGGTATTTCCGCATTGAGGCATCCCTTGTGATTTCATCAAAGAACTGTCAAATGTCTTAAAGCACAACACAGTCGGCATGTGAATCCATATGTGTATACAAATGTATCTAATTTATACCTAATGTGATGCTTTGTACATGAAACAAAATGAAACCTCCTTTAGCATGTTCGCATAACCCGCGCTCTCGGGGGATGAACAAGTAGTTTCTGATAGAGCGCGGGGAAATATATTTGGACAAGGTTTCAACTTCTGACATGCAAATAAAGACATACGAGTACATGCTAATCCGTATTCGAAATGATTAAAACAATCACCCAGTTATATTTTGCTCTCAAGACGGTTTCGGTAATACTCGAAAACAAGGAACTTTGTGATAGGATAATAATGAGTTAGTCTTCTTTATTCGACTTATCCAATGACATGTAATTATCTGGTCATTGTGGGTGGTACATGCATGTCTGATGGGACATATACATGTACACAACGGCAATATAATATAAAACATCAACGCCAGAAAGTAACCAGTCTCGATTATCCGTCCAAACAGATTTCATTGGGCGTACAAGAGAAAATGAAAATGATATGAATGGGTCATTGAAAATCAGTGATGACACCAGGTGTTCGCGAAAGCAATATCATAAAGTAATTTACGACACTTTGAGGCATAGGGTTTATTTTCAAAAAATGAAATATATTTTAATGATAATATTTTTTACAAATATATGTTTTTGTTCATGCTATTCACAGTTAGTATTTGTGATCGTATTCTACCTAACGGTTGTTATGTATGCCATAAACAAGACCAAGTCATAAATAAAAGAGACAATACCAGTAATTTTCAACATTCATAAGACATCTCTGCTAATTCTTAGTCTATTGTGCGCTTCCGACTCTATCATAAGCATGTGTTTATGAATCATTATCAGTAAGTGATGATACCAGGTGTTCGCGAACAGGTGAGCGTATCTTGTCCCACCGGTGGCACCCGTCACAAACACATAAGTAACGGTGCAATCACTGTAAAAATATATACTTGTACATCAAATCCATTTATAATGAAACGAACCTGATCAGTTCGGGTATAGCATGTTAGACCCTTAACTCGGAAAACTCCGGTTTAACATTCAACCCGCACATGCAACAATACACGGAAACTAGATAAATCAGTAAAATTAGTAAAACAGACCTGATTCATGATTCATGAACATACGTTAGAGACAACTAAAACAGTTCAATATTTACATCGTCTTATATTGTCATCAAATCTGATAATAAAATGGTTTCACGGTTAGAATGGAAGCCATATTTTCATGGTTTACAGAAAGTCCAAGAGAGAAAACATTGCACTTATTCCGTCATAACATATCGGAGTGGTTAGGAGACGAAAATAAATTTATTAGGCAGCTGGTCATGACGGTGATGTTCTGTTGCTGATATGACATTGTTATCAATTAGTTATACTGATAACAACATCGTTAAAGGTGGTTATCATATGCATGTAGACCAGAACCTGAATAATATTTTGAAAATTTAAATGCGAAAAATAATTTTAAACTGGAATTTTGAAAGCTTATTTTGAAAAGCGTATTTAATATGAATCAAGCACATTTATACAATACTAGTGTGTTTGTGTAGTTCTTATTTACGCCCTTTTTTCTTTATTTATTTATATAAATACGCATGTATTTCATCGGCAAAATGTCGTTTGCAATGCTATTATGCCTTTATATTTTGTTACAAGCTATTCGATTTTACATCTGAATATGTATCAAAAATATAATATTTGAAGTTGAAACACCATTTTGATAAGGCTAATGAAATGCTAGTGTTTATATATTTTATCTTGGGTTTTTTACTTTAGAAAAAATAATTCTGAGGAGATATGGGCTATGTAAACTTTACTTATTTAACTTTAAAGGATGATAATGGATCACTTAAATAGGTATTATCAAATATTCAAAAATATCACCAAAATCTAAAAACATAAAAAAATCACATTTGAAATTTTAATGTTGCGTAATGGAAAACAGTTCTTATCAATACATACACCATATATTTCACATCAATTGTAAAATTTTAAAACGGTTCAAATTCAGTCGTCTGCTTTACAGTTATATGATTTTCCAAAATAAAGTTATGTAACAAATTGTGTCTCCTAAATGCAACCGGTTTCCGAACTTTTTAATTCTGAGTGAGTGTATTATTTTTTTATGCCGCATTAAACAATACTACAAATAAATATCACGGTGAGGGACACAAGAACGGGCTTCACTTTCATTCTGAACAAAGACATGTACACAAAGGTTTAAAGATGTGATTTCATGTTATCACTATCTATGATTCGTACCACGCAAATACGGGGTCATTCAAAAGTGCATTTTACAAAGTCCGTTCAGGGGAAGATGTTATTACCTTTGAAACAACAGTATCTCAAAATCAATATCAAACTATGATGAAGCCAGGCTAACCGTCATTGTAAAAAGTTCATGTGAAGTGATTTCAAATTCATGTTAATTACGTTTATTTATTCAATCGCATACTAAAAACCTTTTTGCGTGATTGTTTTACCAACTCATAAAAGAAACACAAATACACAAATTAGACCATTCTCTGCTTTTCATAAAATAATACTTTATGACGTATGAGAATATGAAATTTAATATTGATAATATGAAACGCATTTGATTTCACAGATAACGTATTATGAACTCTGCATCCTAAGAACGTTATCATTATCACCTCTCGGAGAGCATGAAATATTGGGATGCGGTGTAATTAAGTCTCTATCCTTCATTCTCATTCATGTTGTATTTCCAGCTAGTTGGACAATAGCAGGGGAGAATCGAGTCGATGAAAATGTCATAAATTGAGAAACGATAATACCAGAATTGCGTGTGTCGAGCTGAACGAAAACAGCCGGGTGCGTCGAAAACTCGGACTTGCGAAAAACCGGAGTGTGATTTCCATTAAGGCAGGGCAATAAAAGGAATACTAGGATGAAATATTACATTTATGTAACTCATAGCTGTGAGACAATAAAGTGTGATTTATGTGTTGGATGGTATCTAGGGTATCATGGGCAGTGATTAAGCGAAACGAATAATCTTTGTGTAAATCAAAACTGACACGGAATCGTTTTAGAAGAACAAGTGCCTATTCTTGAATAAATATATTTCTTTGTATTAAATTATACAACAGACTAATAACCAATAGTATAATTAGCACATAGTAAAATATTGAAAAGGCAATCCGATGAAATACACACTGATGACAGATGTCAAAGTAGAAATATATGTACATTCAAATGACTTCAATTTCTAAATTATATTAATAATTTTCCCTGTCCTTTCATAATATGTTTTTCAACAAAACATATAAGTCCAACTGGCATAAAATATGAACCATATATCGCTGTAAATGATATAACTCTTAAGATAATGCATATTTTTAGTCGAGAACATGCGAGTCCCGTTTATTAAACACTCCTTTTTGGTATCGACAACCGTTCGCAGTTAGATATAAGTTTTGTTAAAAATGCTTTTACAATTGTTACTGTTCTCAATTTAATATACATATGCCTTTGCTAAAACTTAACCAATTTTATTTTTTAAATGTTGAATGCCAAGATATAGATCTTGATATTGTGATTATAGAAAAAATATCAATATCATTTGTAAACATTGAAATGCTGAACTTATAATTTACTTTTCCCATCATAAGTGAAATTACACATATGCTACAATTACATAATTCACAGTATGCGACAATATGTCCAGTGCATTCAAGAAGAACAAAATTTTTACGCTCATGTTTGTCCCGCGTATGTATAATTATCCATGTTTTTCCCATGGTAAGCATATTCAGTGAATATCTTCCTTAAAACCATTCCGATAATATAACCCGTTTTGTGTTTTTCTCACGAATCCTGTGCATACTGATATAACTGTAAGATGTTTTAAGGACCATGGTATATTATAACTTAAGTTTTCATTTAAGGTTAGAAACTGCTCAAACTTAATTTTTTTTTAAAATAGTTAAATAAATCCCGAGTATAACCGTTTCCAACTCATTTAAGGTTTATTCCGTCGCAAGAAAGATCCAAGTTTTCGAACATTACCTTCAAATGATTTCCTTTATTGTACGCTCCACATGTTTCTATCACAAGTGCTTTTCCGCAACATTTTCGTTCACCTCTTCAATCCATCTCATTTTTGACGGTGCATGAAAGTTAACTACATTATTTGACTGTTTTGAACCGGTCTCTGTCCGTTTCTGTCACGATCCGGATTGTAATGGAACTCATCAATAAACTCACGTGGTCAGTGAGCTACAAAATAGGAGAGGGATTAACTCACCGAAATTCAATGACTTCTCCCGTTCACACTGACCGCTCCCTGCCTCCATGGCAAGAATTAATCGGTTGGGTTGAGAAGGCGATGGTTAAGGAACCAGTAAAAGAATAATTGTGATACCTCTCTTATTATCTCTTTCACAGCCTATGATCGAACGATGATCGCTTGTAATCACACACTCTGTACAAAACAAACACCAGAGTGAGCGAAATGAATTCAGCGTTCCTGGCTGGTCGCTGTAAGATCTGTCGCTCTACAGGGGGTCAAATACATTTACACACTCGTATTTTCTGTAATAACCTCGAGATGAATCTAATAATTATTCCATAATACTTAACTGGTAGTGCCTGAAGGTGATTGCAAATAAATATTATAATTCAGATTTGATAAGAGATGTATTAAGAACTCATTAAGGGACACATGTTCTGAAATTGGATAAATATGGAAAGAGATAGAAAGGAGGCTATATGGTGAAATATGACACTGACTAAGATGTTTACTCCGAACATGTGTAGAAAACAGATTTGAATCGGTATAAATAAACGATGTAGGTCGAATCAGCCTTCTATAAACAGTGATGATATTCCAGTTTCAAGGGCAATCGCCCCCCCCCCCCCCCCCCCCCCCCCCATATTCACTGAGACGGTCAAAGCCTACGTATTTTATATATTTATATATGTTATTCGATTATGGCATATGTTGTATTTGGGAGCATTATAATAATAATGATAATAATAATGTTGCTGAACAAAAATACACTGTTTAAAAAGGTGACAATAATATTTATATGAAATGTAATGTGGGCGTCCATCCCTTAATTTAATATCTGCAGAAAAGGCTTTAAGTTATGAAATCAACAAATACAATATTTTCACGTACAAGTATTATGAAATATTATCATTTTACGACCCGTGCCTGCTACAGTGGTAACGCACAGTTCCGTACTCCGGACACCGAGTAAACCGGACTACTTCAGTGTGTTACAACTAATAAACCTAATGATTCTGATTAATACGGAAACCCGTTATAAAGGCCGAAACATTACTTCCATATTGACGGGTACTTTTAGGATTGCTGAATATTTCCTGTTTCTTTAACAACAATATGATAATCTTCCATACTTTGGTTATTTTATCTCATCGTCGCAAGTGCTTTTCTTACACATCAAGGTTAAACGCAGTTTTCGGAATCAAATTAAAGAAACTGGTTCTGCTTTGTCGTTTTATAACCTGATCATTTGTTCCTATTGTGCTGAAATGAACGTTTATAGAAATAACCAATATTTTATTTTTACACAGAAATAATCCAACTTGACACAGCCTTTGTCTTTGATCGTGTGGTAACTAACTTAATTGTTGGCAATGACGGGACTTCATTTTTCCCTGTCTCTTTCGCATCCATGATAGAACAAGTTCGTAGTCAAAACTGTACATATATGAAAATACTAAACTCTCACCTTAAATTTGCTACTTATACCAATGTTAGTAGATTGTTAACTGGGTAAATAAGTAAACAAATCTAACAATTGTCAAAATGTCTATCACACCTAAAACGAACCAGAAGCACGGATATAAGTCTGAAATATCATATTAAAGGTATTTGTTTAAAACGGAAAACTACTTACATGCAGTTTGTTTCCCCCGTACATAGCCTGCTTGAACATCGGCGAATTCTTGAACCGGCGGTTATTCCTGAAATACAACAAATCCGTTTTAGGGACAGTGACTTCTTTTTGTGAAACCAGCTGAATCCCTACGGATCTCTAAAGAATCCTTAAGCTCCTTTGATTGTTTAAATTCTCGGATATAGCTCCTGCATCTTTCCGCGCCAGTATTTACAAGCGAATCTCCCGTGATCTATTGTTTACAGAAATCAGGTGGGAAATACTATATATCAAGTCTACCAATGGCTGGTATTTTAGATTAAATGTAGAAACAACATGGCCTATTTTGCACTACAGAATACGCGTAGTCATTGTGGGGTTTCAAATGGACAAGAGTGATTGTTTTTAATTAGTACCGCGATTCTACGCAAACAACACGAATACATTATTCACTCGTAAATGCTCACTATTTTGTTAAGAGGTTTTTTAATTCTTGGGAATATAAAACGTCAACTCCAGAGAGTAACCAGTCTCGATTATCCAACGTAACAGATTCATTTGGGCGCCAAAGGCAACACAGCGATGAAGATTATATTTTTGAAAAGGGTAAGCATAACCTGCTTTACTGGTAACACCTGCCACTCACAAAATATACGTAAATAAAATATTTTTTCTGTCTGCCTGACAACGTTCTCCTGCCGGGAATTTACCAATACGGAAATTCGGAGAAAGGTGTGTGTGTGTGTGGGGGGGGGGGGGGGGGGGGGGGCACAAAGTGTACTGTGTCATATTGACTTACGTACCCCGTGTGACACTATAGCAATACCGCGTACTTTAATTTGTATGTTCAATTCGCCCGACAGGTTGTATCCAAAACTGCCGGCAAAAATAGTACCCACTTATGTTTGATGGTGGCTAAAAATGAAAAAAAACCAAGAAATGGTTCTTCAATTATTTGATACGGGTATCATAGTTGTGTTTGGGAGCTAAGTTTGCAGTGTTTCGGCGACTCTTTTCAGCCTGGTAAAGTCGGGGGTCAGTTGACTCACTCACTCACTCACTCACTCATGGCATGTAGTGTTTGTATAGGATGTATAGTATCTGTCTTTAGCATAAAATATCATACAACACTTTGAATTGTTTTAGCTACATATATCTTTATTTCCCACTAGCAATGTATTCTATAACAGTAAAAAATATAGTAATAACAGTAAAAAGACTATATTGGCCAAAATACCATGGGCCGGGAGAATACTGGAATATTCCTAAAAACACCAGAACCAGAATCACTCACCGCCTTACTAAAACCAGACTCAACGAAACGAAAGACATTACTGGCAATTTCTCGACGAGTATATTTCATTACAATGTCAATCTACAGACATGTCCGACCACCTCTCGAGTCGCACCCGTCCCTCTCCTCCCCAGAACACGTGTATCGAACTGTGACCCCGTAATGATGCCATAAAGCAGTGGCTCTGCTGTAATCGTGTGTCCCTCTCATTGTCTCAAACACGGTGTGACGAGGGTGGAATTATTCGAACATCAAGAACAAACGGAACGCGTCCGTTGCAGTGAGCCTAAAATTTGATTTAGTTGTGTTGACGATATTTCCAGCTTGTGCTCGCCATCGATTTTGAAACGTTTTGTACTGGGTCTTGTCTGATAGGGAATGATACGCTAGATTACTCCTCACATAAATTTGGGGGGAATTGAATAAACAATACATTATAGCCCTTTGCCCCGCAGTTATCACACGACGCTTATCCCCAACAGCTATCAGTGCCATCAACATTCAATTTGATCGAATTCTGCAAAATCTAAATGACGCCATAACAATATTGTATGATTAAATAAAAACGGTTTCCATGGCAACCGAGAGTTTTATAGATATCAAGCAAAATTGAAGTGGAGTGAACAGAGGCTGTGTATTATAAATTTCAAGTATATGTTTTGAGATGTCAGACTGGTGATGCAAAAAGCAGAAATCATCTCAAAAGTGATATAAAAAACGAAATTAGATCCGCGACATCCTTCATAAAATCAAATGTATATCCATAAATTGTGTTATCGCATCTCTTGACAGACGTAAATGATGAGTTTTATACAGATAGAATTTCTTTATTTTTGATAAAATTTTCACAAGTGTCAGTTTGACAGCTATTATTTTTCTAATAGTTCACTAGCGACATGTACGATTGTAAAGATTAGCCCTGCTTATGAATATCATTATGTTTCCCTGATTCAAGACGATATGGTACAACGGAAATATTTTCTCTTCTTCTTGTATGACACCGTTTTTATTATTCTACAAGCTCACTAAAATCGAAATGGTGCTAAGCAATTACACAAAGCGACACCGAAAACGGAATTGTTTGACAATGCAAAACAACACTGAAATATGCAGTTTCCGGTTTTAATTCATTCCGTATTTTGATCCGTCGGCCCCGAATACTCAGAGTCCCTAGGGTGTCGCTTCCGCTTTGTCGAATGGGGCTATTTCAACTATAGAGAAATTCAGTCCACGAATCATCAGGATTGTATTTCCGAGGAAAGAAGCCCTCATTACAGAACGACTGAGGTGAGAAGTCCATTTGGCCAAACCATCTGTGCCGAAATCTGTGGGTTTTGATCACACGAAAGTCAAAGGTCAGTGTCGGCGCCGGTACTCACGACATAAACATGCAACATCATTTATGAGATGCTGATTTGCATAACAATGAGAGGGACGTCTCACAGCGTATCTAAAGACTCTTTGGTATCTATCCCAGCCAAGAGATGAAAGGAAAACGCCACCATTGGATGTTTACATTAAATCCAGAATGGTGAATCTGTAATTGAAAGGATTCTCGCTACAGGGCGGTCATGTATTGCCCAAACAGTGTCATGATAATAGTGTTAAATACGGAAATCAAAGGGTTGAAATTTATTTAAATTTTAAAATTTTATTAAATGTTTCAAATACATTTTGTTTATGATCAAATATGATGGTTTTGGTGAGTGAGTAGACTTTTTCCGCCGCGTATAGCAATATTTCAACAATATCACGCCAAGGGGAGCTTCACACATTGCCCCCATGTGGGGAATCGAACTCAGGAAGTACAAGAGGATATAACTTTCAAGCAGATATTATAACCACGCGGATGTAACATTCAGTGGATAATGTCAAATTTAATCATACAAAACATTTACATTCCTAAAACAGTTTAAATATATATGATGCTATTTCTTTTATATATGTCATGTTCAGATATATATCAATTTATGTGTCTGAATAATTATGTGTACACACGTGTATCCATGATCACTGAAATGCTGAGCACGTTTAAGTCAGCTTTTATTATTATTCCAACCAAATCACCTTATGCAACACAATGGGCTTGTTGAGAATCGAACCCGTGTCTTCGGTGTTATGAGCCAATGCTTTAACCACTAGGCCAGAGCCATATTATTTGAACCGATAATGGAGGTCAGTTATCCTGCTGTAGTTTTCTTCACAATTTTATAGGAATTATGCTCCCATGGGCTATAGCTTATGTGGGATTTGGCACTGTGTTTACGTATATTCGCTTTCTTTGCTTACATGGTTTGCATACGTTTATTGAGTTTATTCTTCGACATTGCGAAACACTAGTTCCAGAAAGTGGACTTGATTGGTTCCCCCCGGGACAGCTTGACATGCAGTTAACACCAGGTAGTCCGTGGACGATTAATACTGCCTGTCGTTTTATCACTGCGGTAATTTTTGACATGAAAATATGACCAATGCGCATTGAAACTGCCAGGAAGCGTCACTTTGGGAACAACTCCTTAACAAAAGCTTTATCTGTTGAGAAGAATCTGCTTCTCTTCTGCTTCTCCTCGGCGGGCAAATCCGGCTTTAACACCAGTCCAGATCTTTATAATCAACTAACCTGTCATTTAAAGCAAAGAAACAACATCTCCTAGGCACACAACCAACTTTCGAGAGATTTTGCAGTCACTATGATTGTCTGTTTGGGATGTTGGCATGATGGAGGCAATTCAAGATCAACTCCCGATTGCAACAAAACAAACAATTTCAATTCATACTGGGAATATAAGAAAATGTCTCTTGGTGAAGAGAGGATTGAAATCTGTTCTGTAATAGAGTGCAGACATCTCTGGTGCTCCTTGAGGTCCCCTATTGCTGTTGGTTAAGGTTTAACGATGTGTGCACATGGCGGGACCCTGATTTAAGGGACAATAGGCTTCATTAAGGAAAACACGTACTTTAGTAGCGTTAAGTAAAGGCTTGTGTTACCGACAGAAAGGTTCAATATTCAGAAAGCGATATTCACAATAAGGCCTTTAGAGATGCAAGTTAAACCCTTTAAATACATCCAGTGTTAAAATATCGCGTGAATACAGTATGAATCATTTTTCATTTTCTATTGATACGCTTCCCAATACGACATTGATGTATCACAGGGGATACCAATGTTGCAGATGCGGACGTTTCTGTGGATCACAGGGATGAGGATTAATGACCCTGACACCCGAACGGAGTGAACATTCTCCTAAACGCCTTGTGCCTTTCTTCCACAGAAAGGGGCGGTCGGGTAGCCTAGTGGTTAAAGCGTTCGCTCGTCATGCCGAAAACCCGGGTTCGATTCCCGACATGGGTACAATGTGTGAAGCCAATTTCTGGTGTCCCCCGCCGTGATATTGCTGGAATATTGCTAAAAGTTGCGTAAAACCATACTCACTCACTCTTCCACAGAAGCTGGCATCCATTAAAATTTGTACATAGCTTTACCACTCCTATATCAATTATCAATGACTTAAAATTGATTTTAATATTTTTAATATATTGAAATGTTTCCAATATATATTACTTTGAATGCCACCCTAACAGGTGATGGCCATGGGAAGGGTAATATGTCAGCAACATCACGGAGGATGGACTCCAGAAATGAACATCATACACTGCACCCATCTGGGGAATCGAACCCGGGTCCTCTGAGTGACGAGTGAACACTTTAACCACTGGGCTACCCCATCGCCTAAGATGACGGCAAATGAAACTGTGCAATGATAAATACAGGCATACGTCAATGTTCATCCATATATACGCCCACCCCCACTCTTGCATACGTCCATGTTCATCCACGAATACGCCCACCCTCGTTCTTGCATACGTCCATGTTCATCCACGTATACGCCCATCCCCACTCTTGCATACGTCCATGTTCATACATGTATACGCCCACCCCCACCCTTGCATACGTCCATGTTCACCCCTGTATACGCCCTTCCCCACTCTTGCATACATCCATGTTCACCCCTGTGTACGCCCACCCCACTGCTGCATACGTCCATGTTCATCCACGTATACGCCCACCCCACTCTTGCATTCGTCCATGTTCACGACTGTATACGCCCTTCCCTACCCTTGCATACGTCCATGTTCACCCCTGTATACACCCTTCCATACGGACATGTCTACCCCTATATACACCCTTGTCTACACTATTTCACATAGTGAGGGTTGGTTTATGCCAGGGCTAGGGTAGCCGAGTGGTACGTCCGCTCACCAGTCACACAGAGTTCTATTCCTGACCGGAATTTACTCTTTAAGATTGTTGCAATGTGACAAGCACATTCAACGTACAAGCGGATATATAACTCGGATATAACATACACGTATCTATAACGACGAAGCGGATATAATGGATATAGCGGATGTGATGGATATAATGAGCACGGATGAAACATTCATCTGCCATGAACCTGCACAGAGTGAGTGAGCTAGTTTGGTTTAACGCCGCTTTGAATATATCACGTCGTGACAGCTTAACGTGGGAGGAAAGCCCGCAGTGATGCAGGTCTTAGACGTTTACAACTTTGGTGAAATTCACGAGTAAGGCGCTGAACCATATTCAAGGCGAGTCTGAAATTCGAACCCAGTATCATAAGTTTCTGACATAGGCCCTAAGGGGCCGAACTCTGAACAACGCATTGCCACACCTCAGGCGACTGAGCCAGTCGTGCACCCAAACCTGATTGGTAGTAACGAAGTCCCGTTCCTTAACGTGTAAAACAAACGAATAATTTTAGGAAAAGGACAAAATGTGAATGTTCAATGAAGGAATCTACCTATGAAAAGGGGCCCCAGTATCTTAATACTATAGGTCCGCCTACTTGGTCTTGTGGATAGAGCGTCTGTCCGGAGAGCGCCGTTTAAAGATGTCGCTTACAGTAAAATACGGTTATAACGAACACGCTTATAACGAACTGACCGATATTACGAACTTATTTTTTAGTCCCGGCCATTTGATATATATATGCTGTATATATGCTTATAACGAACTAAAATTAGTATTCGCCTGAATAGTTTACTGTAATTGTTACCCTGCCTGGCGTTCATCAATAAGGGGCTAAAACAAGGAATAGTTGGCTCCGTATACTGTTTCTGAGTGGGGTATCCATGTTAAACTGCGGCATGGTCACTCAGTGGGTTTGCACTATAAAACTAACAATAGTTCGAGCTAGCGCGCTCACACACACCCACACATGCATGCGCGTCGTTATTTTCATGCAATGTTCTTGAACGCGAGGTTCAACCCAATTTCACCTCTCATATAAAACTCTTTAATAAACACCCAAGGTTTGATTTCAGAAGTAAACGTGCAACAAGACTGGCTGAAAGCGATGATTGTGTAAATCAGGAATCAAAGATGAGGGATTAATCACAGGTATTGTCTCTTGGAAAGACGGGGAAAATCCTTATTTAACAATATCATAAATCTGTTCTGAAAATGGGTCATGTTTCATTTGTTATTGATGTAGGTGGTCTGGGGCGACAGAGGAAGCAAACCGGAAGTTTATGTCTGGACATCCCCTCGTATCCGGCATGCGCGGTGGAAGTGACAGCTCCGAATCGGTGACACTGGTGTGAACGAAGCAGGCCAAGAATTCCTGGCGAGTTCATCAAATTGGTAGCGTTTGGCCAGCACGGAAGGTGTGTTTGTTTAAGGTTTGTATACACAACATTACTGGCTACTGAGCAAAGAGATCTCACGAGATCAGGACGGGATTAATAGTGTCCATTTGTCGATTCCTTAAAAAAACATGAAAAAAGTGTAGTTCACACAATATGTATCTGCCTGAGGTGTGACGATAAGATTGGAAAAATATTCTGGCATTTCGTGTCATAATGTTGTCCTTATTTGATATATTTTCCCCAACAGATTAAAGATGTTAAACTTACACGTGCGGATTGACGTGGCGTCTCCGGGTCATAGTCTGATATTATCTGTTCTTTTATTCGTGTCATTAATGTAATAACATTCAGTTTTATTACATTTCCATTCCTGTTATAGAAAAAAGCTAGTTCTTGTAGATTTAAAATCATTGTAAATCAAATACAGTCCAACCTCGAAGTGTCGAACTTGGATGTATGGAATCTCCGATTGTCTCGAACTCATTTGGGAGTCTTAAGTATCCAAATTAAGCACAAAACCCCTGATGACTCGAAACCCGGATAACTCGAAGTGTTTTCCAGGTCTACACGAGTTCGACATAGCAAGGTTCGACTGTGTGTGGTAATCCTATCGCTGTTACCTGTTGTCAGAAGGAAAATAGTGCCGTAATGTGTTTTTTTTTCACTTTAGCTAATTAAGTTATTAGATGTTTGCGCTTTTGGTATGCCATTATACTAAGATTCTGTTTAACCAATCATATACAACCAGTTTCTGTTTGTGTTAGAGAATGAAAGAATGAATGTTGGTTTACGACGCACCAGCAATATTTCAGCTCTTCGCGACGAGTTGGTGTCCGAGAACGTTATCTATATACGTCTTTGGTTCAGGCCACCCAATGACCAAAGGTACCTGTGTACGTTACAAGGCTTGTAGTGCTGTAAATGCGATATTTGTTTGAGGTACTCATTATTAACCACAAGTGCATATTTGCTTTAGTTAAATTAAAAATTAAAACACACCATTAAGTGCTAGTTCATGTTTGCATTAAGAGAAACACTGTCGAAAATACAGTTATTAGGTAACCATTCCACACATGCAATACAGTTCTTGTCGGGATAGAAATACTTAATACAAACACGACTTAAATATTTGGCCATAGTTCCCCAAAGCAAGAGTATGTGATGATGTTTTGCAGCATATGTCAACCGTGCATACTCATGCAAAGTTTTTTGTAGAGATGATTTAAGAACATGTTAACCTACAGACGTGCATCCTATTAATACTGGTTATAATGTTTCCATTTCAGTATTGAGATGAGTGAGTGAGTATTGCTTTACGCCGCATCATCAACCTTGCAGCTAGCTACATTGAAATAATGGACATCACAGTATAAATAACAAAATTAAATCAAATCATATACATTATTGTATCCATTCACTTAATTCTACACCAAGAACATCGTTCATTTAAAGATGAAATTGTTTCATCCAATCATTAATCATTGCAAACATGGCCTCCATCCCAACTGCGACACCGCTCAGTCGAAACTGTCTGCGTTAAAAGACACAACGTGAAACCTTTTCCGAATTCGGAATTAATGGACAGCGTTAGCAATGGCGATCCCTTTTAAAACAACACGCAAATCTATCAGATTTTCGGCTCAGACCGAAATGATAAACTTCAAGAAAGAGAGAAGCAATTTCAGGAAAAGACGACCAGCTTCAGTATCTCACAGTATTTGTGAAGAAAGCTATTTGAAAGCTCGGCCGGTCCGGGATGGAATTGATGGCGGACGCTTCCAATGGTGCAATGATGAAGGAGACCTAAAACTCTCGCCTATGGTAGCTGACACTCCCAGATAATTCCAGTAATAGAAGTATTATTATTTTTCGATTTTGAGCTCTCAGGTCAGCAGAGTTCATATTAAGAAGTTCTGAGAAGAGAGAGAATGGCGAGATGTGCTTCGAGATATGACGAGATAGCCGTGGACACTTGCCGATGGATTAGGGGGAAGGGCAACCTCTGACTCATTGGCCTTCAATTACAACAAAATTGCTTCGCCATCGCTGCCGACTCGTAAAATATTGTAGAAAGAGCGATCAGATATGTCCGCCACCGGAGTCAATTGTTTTGGGTTCCATGAAAAAACTGTTCACGTTATTACATGAATGGTAACTCAATCTTGTTGCGCAGGTCGGGGGAAACACGGATGGATATGGACGTAAGCAAGGGCGTATACAGGGGTGAACATAGACGTATGCAAGGGCGTATGCCTCACTATGTGAAATAGTGTTGACAAGGGTGTATACAGGGGTAGACATGGACGTATGCAAGGGTAGTGAAGGGCGTATACAGGGGTGAACATGGATGTATGCAATGGTGGGGAAGGGCTTATACAGGGGTGAATATGGACGTATGGAAGGGTGGGGAGGGGCGTTTACAGGGGTGTACATGGATGTATGGAAGGGTGGGGAAGGGCGTATACAGGGGTGAACATGGATGTATGGCAGGGCGTATACAGGGGTAGACATGGATGTATGCAAAGGTGAACATGGGCGTATGCAATGGTGGGGATGTGCGTTTACAGGGATCAATATGGACGTATGCAAGGGTGGGGAAGGGCGTATACAGGGATGAATACGGACTTCTGCAAGGGTGGGGAAGGGCTTATACAGGGGTGAACATGGACGTATGGAAGGGTGGGGAAGGGCGTATACAAGGGTGAATATGGATGTATGCAAGGGTGGGGAAGGGCGTATACAGAGGTGAACATGGATGTATGCAAGGGTGGGGAAGGGCGTATACAGGGGTGAACATGGATGTATGGCGGGGCGTATACAGGGGTAGACATGGATGTATGCAAAGGTGAACATGGGCGTATGCAATGGTGGGGATGTGCGTTTACAGGGATGAATATGGACGTATGCAAGGGTGGGGAAGGGCGTATACAGGGATGAATACGGATTTCTGCAAGGGTGGGGAAGGGCTTATACAGGGGTGAACATGGACGTATGGAAGGGTGGGGAAGGGCGTATACAAGGGTGAATATGGATGTATGCAAGGGTGGGGAAGGGCGTATACAGGTGTGAACATGGATGTATGGCAGGGCGTATACAGGGGTAGACATGGATGTATGCAAAGGTGAACATCGGCGTATGCAATGGTTGGGAAAGGGCGTTTACAGGAATGAATATGGACGTATACAAGGAAGGGGAAGGGCGTATACAGGGATGAATACGGACTTCTGCAAGGGTGGGGAAGGGCTTATACAGGGGTGAACATGGACGTATGGAAGGGTGGGGAAGGGCGTATACAAGGGTGAACATGGATGTATGCAAGGGTGGGGAAGGGCGTATACAGGTGTGAACATGGATGTATGGCAGGGCGTATACAGGGGTAGACATGGATGTATGCAAAGGTGAACATCGGCGTATGCAATGGTTGGGAAAGGGCGTATACAGGAATGAATATGGACGTATACAAGGGTGGGGAAGGGCGTATACAGGGATGAATACGGACTTCTGCAAGGGTGGGGAAGGGCTTATACAGGGGTTAACATGGACGTATGGAAGGGTGGGGAAGGGCGTATACAAGGGTGTACATGGACGTATGCAAGGGTGGGGAAGGGCGTATACAGGGGTGAACAAGGATGTATGCGAGGGTGGGGAAGGGCGACTACATGGGTAGACATGGATGTATGCAAAGGTGAACATGGGCGTATGCAATGGCGAGGAAGTGCGTATACAGGGATAAATATGGACGTATGCAAGGGTTGGGAAGGGCGTATACAAGGGTGAACATGGATGTATGGAAAGGCGTATACAGGGGTGAACATGGATGTATGCAAAGTTTGGGAAGGGCGTATACAGGGGTGAACATGGATGTATGGAAATACGTATACAGGGGTGAACATGGATGTATGCAAGGATGGGGAAGGGCGTATACAGGGGTGAACATGGGCGTATGCAAGGATGGGGAAGGGCGTATACAGGGGTGAACAAGGATGTATGCGAGGGTGGGGAAGGGCGACTACATGGGTAGACATGGATGTATGCAAAGGTGAACATGGGTGTATGCAATGGCGAGGAAGTGCGTATACAGGGATGAATATGGACGTATGCAAGGGTGGGGAAGGGCGTATACAAGGGTGAACATGGATGTATGGAAAGGCGTATACAGGGGTGAACATGGATGTATGCAAAGGTGGGGAAGGGCGTATACAGGGGTGAACATGGATATATGGAAATACGTATACAGGGGTGAACGTGGATGTATGCAAGGATGGGGAAGGGCGTATACAGGGGTGAACATGGGCGTATGCAAGGGTGGGGAAGGGCGTATACAGGGATGAATATGGACGTATGCAAGGTTGGGGAAGGGCGTATACAGGTGTGAACATGGGCGTATGCAAGGGTCGGGAAGGGCGTATACAGGGATGAATATGGACGTATGCAAGGGTGGGGAAGGGCGTATACAGGGGTGAACATGGGCGTATGCAAGGGTGGGGAAGGGCGTATACAGGTATGAATATGGACGTATGCAAGGTTGGGGAAGGGCGTATACAGAGGTGATCATGGGCGTATGGAAGGGCGACTACAGGGGTAGACATGCAAAGGTGAACATGGGCGTATGCAATGGTGGGGAAGTGCGTTTACAGGGATGAATATGGACTTCTGCAAGGATGGGGAAAGGCGTTTACGGGTGTGATCTGGATGTATGGAAAGTCGTATACAGGGGTGTACATGGATGTATGCGAGGGTGGTTAAGGGCGTATACAGGGGTGAACATGGATGTATGCAAGGGTTTGGGAAGGGCATATACAGGGATGAACAAGGATGTATGCAAGGGTGGGGAAGGGCGTATACAGGGATGAACAAGGATGTATGCAAGGGTGGGGAAGGGCGTATACAGGAATGAATATGGACGTATGCAAGGTTGGGGAAGGGCGTATACAGGAATGAATATGGACGTATGCAAGGTTGGGGAAGGGCGTATACAGGGGTGAACATGGGCGTATGCAAGGGGGGGAAAGGGCGTATACAGGGATGAACATGGACTATGGGATAAAATCATTTATAAAGCTTATCAAAACAAAGTTTAAAGTTAAAAATGTTAAAAAACGTCTCGTATTCCGGAAACAACAGAGACTTTATGAGCTGCGTTGTCATCACGTGACCTGACGTCATAGTAGAGTGTTGACTTGCAGACGATCACTGTTTTATGGTATGTTTGGTAGATTACGTTTGTTCGCCATGGCATCACCAGACAATTACACCGAAGCCGATGAAAACGTTGAAGATTTCGCAACACGCACGCACGCATTGTGTATCGGAGTCTGGTAGATACATATAGCTGAGTGCGGCGTTAAACAATAAGCAAACGAACAAAACATGACCCACTGACGAAGGCTATTCACGACATGAGATCCCGTTAATCTGTCGAGGACAATTCAGCAGAGCAATCAAAACATTTGGATGCTCTATTAAACATTCAGAAGTGAACCAACAATGCAACAATGCAATGCAACATTGTACAAATAACAATTAGTATTGCTGACATTGTCACCATCAAGTCAAACTGATACAGGCAATCCAGTTCTGGATTCTAGTAATCTAACTAACATTGCGGTACTGTTACCAATAAATCAATACAGTAACTAACAATTCACTACAATAAGTATTGTGACTTGTTTGTTTGTTGTTTAACGCCGCACTCAGCAATAATCCAGCTATATGACGTATGATTATCTGTAGATAATCGAGTCTGGACCAGACAATCCAGTGATTGACATCACGAGCATCGATCCACGCAATTTGGATACGATGACCTACATCAACCAAGTCAGGGAGCCTGACCACCCCATCCCATTAGTCGCCTCTTACGACAAGCATAGTCGCCTTTTACAGCAAGCATGGGTCCGGGGTAAAATAGGTCTTCAGCAACCCATGCCTGCCGTAATAGGCGACAATGCTTGTCGTAAGAGGTGACTTACGGGATTGGGTGGTCAGGCTCGCTGACTTGGTTGATGCATGTATCCAAACTGCGTAGACCAATGTTCATGATATTAATCACTGGATTGTTTACGATTATTTACAGACCGTCGTCATATAGCTGGAATATTGCTGAGCGCGGCGTTAAACAACAAACAAAACAAACAAAAGCTACTTTCGTCGTTCATGCTAGGTATCAGGTCGGCTAAGCATCGTAAAACCACATACACAGTTGATCTAACAAATAAAAAGTTTTTCTTTTAAAACTTTGATACCACCCCGACCACTGTCAAAGGCAGGGTCAGCTTGCACTCTGGTACTTGACAACTTCCTGTGAACAACATGCACTCGATTCATGATCAATATTTAATATCGTAAACTAAAATATCGAGTTTTGCTCTTTCATTCACCAACTCGGAATATTAAACCAGGTAGCGGTCGGCTGCATACACGTGTAGCACGTGCACGCCGTAATCTGTCGAAGAAAAGTGACAGCAGTGATCGCCACGTCGGTATTGACAAACTGTCACAATTATGAATTTTTCATTAACATATTAGTCTTGTATTTGTTGACGTCTCCAACAAGCGGATCATATCAAAGGCGTAACGGTATAAACAATGCACTCGTTGAATACTGATATTTCTTTTCACGACCTTTCGAGCTTGCGCATGCGCATATGCTTTGTATGGCCAGTTTTGTTTTGTGTACTCTTGTGTGTGACGTCACGGGTATTGTTGCTTGCGTCCTACCGGCTCATTTGCTTGGCAAACTTATTGATTGCATTAGCTACCTGTTAATAATTAACTAGTTTGATACAACGATGAAAAGACGGAAGCAATTCGCTAATAATGATAGGATTGCCAACTGGTGCACAATATGGCAGGGATAAAAAATTAATCTCAGATTTGGAAGAGTAGGGGCTGTGGACGGAATTAATGTCCCCATTGTGTGAGCGGTTCATCCTCGGTGTCGCAAAGCACTAGAGGAGTGAGAATGAGTGTCAGGGTCTGTGTGAGTGAGTGAAAGACGTTTCACACTTCAGTCGACAAAATGGCAGCTATACTACGGAGGGCTAGGTTGGATCATCCGAGAATCGATCCGCACCGCTGGGGTCAGTCAGTGTGTGAGTGAGTGTTATTCTCCACTGTGGCACTTTTGCCTGGAGGTGCTCTGCTATGCAGTGGCATTCCGTGGGTGGTGAGACCATAGGCGGATCCAGAGGAGGGTACCCAATTCCCCTACCACCCTTGAAAACCAAATGTTGTATGATGTTGGCAGTAAATTTATCTGAGAGAGGATTTTGATATTTTGGACCCCATCTTATAAAAATGCTGGCTCCGCCCTTGGTGACACTTAGTGATGCGGTATGAATGAATGAATGAATGAGTGAGTGAGTGAATTTGGATTCAGCGCCGCTTGGAAACATACATTGGTTATACTACAGCTTAATGATAATTGAAATGTCCGGAATACAGACAGGGTGCTACGACTGATAGACAAGGGACGCAACTCTGCATACCTGGTGACTACCGGGACATCCCGGGCACAGCGAAATGCAGAAACGAAAGTGGGGAAAAGAATGTGTGAGTTTAAGTGATGCGAGTGTTACTCTGGAACGCCGGGGACGAGGCAGTAAATTCCTTCTATTCGATTGTGAAGCTCATCATGCACAGTTCTGCTTTGATGGTATATACGGCGCAAAATCGTATTCGCTCACTCAATCATTATTCATCTTCTACTAATGTACGTTTATTATTCCCACTGTCACTGCTACTACTACTACTACTACTACTACTACTACTGCTACTACTACTACTGTTGCCGCTGCTACTACTACTGCTGATATCACTACTACTACTACTACTACTACTACTACTACTGCTGCTGCTGCTACTACTATGCAACCGATAATCACATTTTCAAACGACAACCACATGTGATGTCGAAATATATTTAAACCAGATGTATTATATACATCCACCATACAATAATGAGTGAGTATTACGCCCCTTTTAGCAATATTCCAGCAATATCCGGGCGGGGACACCAGAAATGGGCTTCACACATTGTACCCATGTCGGGAATCGAACCCGGGTCTGTGGCGTGACGAGCGAACGCTTTTAACACTAGGCTACCCGACCGCCCCCGCCATACAATAATGCATCTTATAATGTCATGGAAAAACTATATTAATTATGATAACCCAGAATACATCAAACATGAACTAAGGCAAACAATTGCTATGATATCCACCAGAAATCGGGGGCACGGGTGGCCCAGTCGTCTAAGCGCCGCGATTCGCTGTGCAGAGTTGCGTCCCTTGGGCATGCCAGAAACCTATGATTGTTGGTTCGAATCCCGGTTCGCCCCGATTATGTTTCTAGGTTTGTCAGCACCACACCCGTGCTCGTGGGTTTCACCGAAGTGGTAAACGTCTGAGACCTGCATCACTTCGGTCTTTCCTCCCACATTAAGCTGACACGCCCCGATATAACTGGAATACTGTTAAAAGCGGCGTTAAACCCAACTCACTTACTCACTCACTCCACCAGAAGTAATAGTGAAGGTGCATCTCAACGGTATTGTAAACACCTAAACGATAGCTGCAATCCCTCATTGTTTGTCAGTAGTTTATATCATTATAAAAAAGAAAAATAAATAAGACAGAGGTTGCGAAACTCAAATCAGCAACAATACATGACGCGCTTAATGTTAAAGCATTAAATAAGTTCAAGTTCGACGTGAATAAGCATTGACATTTTATTCGAGTGTCACTGGTTCCCATACATAATTCATTCTCGAATCTAGATAGTGTGAAGCACATCCACGACCTATGACGATTTTCTAATTACATCTGGCCATCCGGAACATCTTTATTTCAAAATGCCGACTAACTACAGCGTAACATTAGGTTTAACTTCCCCTAGGACTAAATGCCTCCAGGCCGCATATGTTTACAGCTCCTTCACTTAGCAGCCCATTGTCTTGACTAGCAGAGTACGAAATAAAGCCCCAGTCGGACAAAAGGTCCTATTATCAAGAATTATCCTCCAAAACAGAAGACCTTTTGACAGCAAGATGTAGAATAGGATCCAGTTTAGGTCCACATGGGCGATTTTCAACAAGTCGCAAACTTTAATTTGTCTCTGTATTTCTCTAGAGAAATTACAGTAAAGTGACGCCAAGCAGATCGCTGATCTCGTAATTGAGTCAGAAATGAGAGGTCTACGTCAGTAACTTACCGTGGTATTTGTGTTGGAGTACTGCCCGGAAGGAGTAGATCCAACACAAAGCCTCGAAAATGAGGGCTTGATTTTTTCTTCTTCTATTACGAGAATGAACATGGCTATAAACAGATACTTTTAGTGTTGAATATTCGATGCTTAACACGAACGTTTTATTGTCGTGTTTCTGTGATTTCGTATCTCATTGAAACTTTTGAAAATATTTTAGTCCTAAATGTGCTTTCGTTGCCTGATATTTGTCAGTAATTGGCAATTTCGTTTGTTTCTTTTGTTGCTCTGTTACGCAACGCTCTTGTGTAAGATGATCTATTATGCGTTGCATTTGTGGTTATTACCAAGTTTTCGGTACATTGACGGGTGTTTTCCTGATGAACACCTCAATTAACATTACGATGTATTCTCTGGTCAACTGTTTCTAAATAATTGTCCACATAACATATTTAATGACAAAAATCATTCGCATCGATTATGGTAATAGTCATATAGAAAACTCTTATAATGTACTTATCCCCTGTAAATGTCTAAACATCTTCCTGAGGTAAGTGAGTTAACTGAGTACAAAAGTTTCCACCCTTGCCGAACTGGGCTGGAATTTCTGGGCTCGATCGTAGCGGCACCAGTAGATATTACAAATTATGCCCCTCCTATTGACCAATCAGAGTCCACCTCTCGTGTCACATGCATTTGCTTCAGACAAAATGGCGGCGCCAAGTCAAAACCATCTGATCGATGATCAAAATCTACATTGTAATAAAACGGGTCTAACCTCGCGGAGGAATATATCTGTTGACGCTAAGTTGACGGTACACATGCATATGCTTTGGCAGTTTACGCTATTTTGATTGGACTATGCATAGACTCGTTAGTCCAGCCAAAACTCCATAATTCAAGCTCCGCAAGGAAGGAAACTGAACTGTTAGAGTCAGTTAAATCCCTTGCCTCCGAAAGACTCCTATAGAGTATGGTGGTATTTTATATACACATATTTTGTGATAGACAAGTAGCATAGGTGGACCGCAATTTGATGTCCAGAGTTGTGTGCCCTTAGCGAGCCATAATCTTATGATCCTGGGTTCGCCATGACATAGATCTTTGTTTTTAGCAGCCCCATTTGTGTTCTAGGGTCACATCAATGTGGTACTCGGATGTGTTCCGCATCACTGCATAACACGCCTACAGACATAGTGCGTAACGTACAAATCTCGCTTGCGGACATTAATATCATAATTGTACACATGTTGAAGTTTACACATTTTCGATGGATAATACCGTAATTTTGGCGATATTCATCTTCCATACATCGTGATCTACACATTATTCGTATCATTTGGCGTCTAACCATTACATTATGCCGCCATTTACCGATTAAAAGAGTGTAAAGATAGCTTCTTGACTGGGCTAGTTTGCCATGAGACATGAAAGCTTCTCACACTGTACGTGTGTTTGTGTGTTTTTGTGTTTGTGTGTGTGTTTGTGTGCGCGCGTGTGTTTGTATGTGTACGTGTGTGTGTATGTATATGTGTCTGTGTGTGTGCGGGTTTGTGTGTTTGTGTGTGCGTGCGTTTCTCTGTGTGTGTTTTGAAACCTAGATTGTTAGTATCAGCATGTGCAACACGTCATGTCCTAGAGGTTAGTATCAGCATGTGCAACACGCCATGTCCTAGAGGTTAGTATCAGCATGTGCAACACGCCATGTCCTAGAGGTTAGTATCAGCATATGCAACACGCCATGTCCTAGAGGTTAGTATCAGCATGTGCAACACGCCATGTCCTAGAAGTTAGTAAATGCATATGCAACACCTCATGTCTTAGAGGTTAGTATCAGCATGTGCAACACGCCATGTCCTAGATGTTAGTATTAACATGTGCAACACGCCATGTCCTAGAGATAAGTATCACTATGTGCAACATACCATGTCCTAGAGATAAGTATCAGTATGTGCAACAGACCATGTCCTAGAGATTAGTATCAGCATATGCAACACGCCATGTCTTAGAGGTAAGTATCAGCATGTGTAACACGCCATGTCCTAGTGATAACTATCAGCATGTGCAACAAGCCATGTCCTAGAGGGTAGTACCGGCATGTGCAAAACGCAGTGTCCTAGAAGTTAGTATCAGCATGTGCAACAAGCCATGTCCTAGAGGGTAGTACCAGCATGTGCAACATGCCATGTCCTAGAGGTTAGTATTAACATGTGCAACACGCCTGACCTAGAGGGTAGTACCAGCATGTGCAACACGCCATGTCCTAGAAGTTAGTATCAGCATGTGCAACAAGCTATGTCCTAGAGGGAAGTATCAGCATGTGCAACACGCCATGTCCTAGAGGTTAGTATCAGCATGTGCAACACGCCATGTCCTAGAGGTTAGTATCAGCATGTGCAACACGCCATGTCCTAGAGGTTAGTATCAGTATGTACAACACGCCATGTCCTAGAAGTTAGTAACTGAATATGCAACATGCCATGTCCTAGAGGTTAGTACTAGCATATGCAACACGTCATCACCTTGAGCTTAGTGTCAGCATGTGCAACACACCATGTCCTAGAGGTTAGTATCAGCATGTGCAACAAGCAATGTCCTTGAGGTTAGTAACTGCATATGCAGCACGCCATGTCCTAGAGGTTAGTAACTGCATATGCAGCACGCCATGTCCTAGAGGTAAGTATCAGCATGTGCAACACGCCATGTCCTAGAGGTTAGCATCATCATATGCAACACGCCATGTCCTACAGGTAAGTATCAGTATGTACAACACGCCATGTCCTTGAGGTTAGTAACTGCATATGCAGCACGCCATGTCCTAGAGGTTAGTATCAGCATGTGCAACACGCCATGTCCTAGAGATTAGTATCAGCATGTGCAACACGCCATGTCCTAGAGGTTAGTATCAGCATGTGCAACAGACCATGTCCTAGAGATTAGTATCAGCATGTGCAACACGCCTGACCTAGAGGGTAGTACCAGCATGTGCAACACGCCATGTCCTAGAAGTTAGTATCAGCATGTGCAACAAGCTATGTCCTAGAGGGAAGTATCAGCATGTGCAACACGCCATGTCCTAGAGGTTAGTATCAGCATGTGCAACACGCCATGTCCTAGAGGTTAGTATCAGCATGTGCAACACGCCATGTCCTAGAGGTTAGTATCAGTATGTACAACACGCCATGTCCTAGAAGTTAGTAACTGAATATGCAACATGCCATGTCCTAGAGGTTAGTACTAGCATATGCAACACGTCATCACCTTGAGCTTAGTGTCAGCATGTGCAACACACCATGTCCTAGAGGTTAGTATCAGCATGTGCAACAAGCAATGTCCTTGAGGTTAGTAACTGCATATGCAGCACGCCATGTCCTAGAGGTTAGTAACTGCATATGCAGCACGCCATGTCCTAGAGGTAAGTATCAGCATGTGCAACACGCCATGTCCTAGATGTTAGCATCATCATATGCAACACGCCATGTCCTACAGGTAAGTATCAGTATGTACAACACGCCATGTCCTTGAGGTTAGTAACTGCATATGCAGCACGCCATGTCCTAGAGGTAAGTATCAGCATGTGCAACACGCCATGTCCTAGAGGTTAGTATCAGCATGTGCAACACGCCATGTCCTAGAGGTAAGTATCAGCATGTGCAACACGCCATGTCCTAGAGGTAAGTATCAGTATGTACAACACGCCATGTCCTAGAGGTTAGTAACTGGATATGCAACACGCCATGTCCTAGAGGTTATTAACTGCATATGCAACACGCCATGTCCTTAAGCTTAGTATCCGCATGTGCAACACACTATGTCCTTGAGGTTAGTATCAGCATGTGCAACACGCAGCGTCCTAGAGCTTAGTATCTGCATGTGCAACAGACCATGTCCTAGAGATTAGTATCAGCATGTGCAGCACGCAATGTCCTTGAGGTTAGTATCGGCATGTGCAACATGCCATGTCCTAGAAGTTAGTATCAGCATATGCAACACGCCATGTCCTAGAGGTTAGTATCAACATGTGCAACACGCCATGTCCTAGAGGTTAGTTTCAGTATGTGCAACACGCCATGTCCTAGAGGTTAGTATCAGCATGTGCAACACGCCATGTCCTAGAGGTTAGTATTAGTATGTACAACACGCCATGTCCTTGAGGTTAGTAACTGCATATGCAACACGCCATGTCCTTGAGCTTAGTATCAGCATGTGCAACACACCATGTCCTAGAGGTCAGTATCAGCATGTGCAACACACCATGTCCTAGAGGTTAGTATCAGCATGTGCAACACGCCATGTCCTAGAGGTTAGTATCAGTATGTACAACACGCCATGTCCTAGAGGTTAGTAACAACATATGCAACACGCCATGTCCTTGAGCTTAGTATCAGCATGTGCAACACGCCATGTCCTTGAGCTTAGTATCAGCATGTGCAACACACCATGTCCTAGAGGTTAGTATCAGCATGTGCAACACACCATGTCCTAGAGGTTAGTTTCAATATGTACAACACGCCATGTCCTTAAGGTTAGTACTAGCATGTGCAACACGCCATGTCCTAGAGTTAAGTATTACCATGTGCAACACACCATGTCCTTGATGGTAGTATCAGCATGTGCCACACGCCATGTCCTAGAGGTTAGTATCAGTATGTACAACACGCAATGTCCTAGAGGTAAGTACCAGCATATGAAACACGCCATGTCCTAAAGGGTAGTACCAGCATGTGCAACATGCCATGTCCTTGAGGTTAGTATCAGCATGTGCAACACGCCATGTCCTTGGGGTAAGTATTAGCATATGCAACACGCCATGTCCTAGAGGTTAGTATCAGTATGTACAACACGCCATGTCCTAGAGGTAAGTAACTGCATATGCAACACGCCATGTCCTAGAGGTTTGTACTAGCATATGCAACACGCCATGTCCTTGAGCTTAGTATCAGCATGTGCAACACACCATGTCCTAGAGGTTAGTATCAGCATGTGCAACACACCATGTCCCAGAGGTTTGTATCAGCATATGCAACACGCCATGTCCTAGAGGTTAGTACTAGCATGTGGAACACGCCATGTCCTTGAGGGTAGTATCAGCATGTGCAACACGCCATTTCCTTCGGCTAAGTATTAGCATGTGCAACACGTCATGTCCTAGAGGTAAGTATAAGCATGTGCAACACGCCATGTCCTAGAGGTTAGTATCAGCATGTGCAACACGCCATGTCCTTGAGCTTAGTATCAGCATGTGCAACACACCATGTCCTAGAGGTTAGTATCAGCATGTGCAACACGCCATGTCCTAGAGGTTAGTATAAGTAGGTACAACACGCCATGTCCTAGAGGTAAGTAACTGCATATGCAACACGCCATGTCCTAGAGGTTTGTACTTGCATATGCAACACGCCATGTCCTTGAGCTTAGTATCAACATGTGCAACACACCATGTCCTAGAGGTTAGTATCAGCATGTGCAACACACCATGTCCTAGATGTTTGTATCAGCATATGCAACACGCCATGGCCTAGGGGTTAGTACTTGCATGTGCAACACGCCATGTCCTTGAGGTAAGTATTAGCAAGTGCAACACGTTATGTCCTAGAGGTAAGTATTAGCAAGTGCAACACGCCATGTCCTAGAGGTTAATACTAGTATGTGGAACACGCCATGTCCTTGAGGGTAGTAGCAGCATGTGCCACACGCCATGTCCTAGAGGTTAGTATCAGTATGTACAACACGCAATGTCCTAGAGGTAAGTACCAGCATATGAAACACGCCATGTCCTAAAGGGTAGTACCAGCATGTGCAACATGCCATGTCCTTGAGGTTAGTATCAGCATGTGCAACAAGCCATGTCCTTGGGGTAAGTATTAGCATATGCAACACGCCATGCCCTAGAGGTTAGTATCAGTATGTACAACACGCCATGTCCTAGAGGTAAGTAACTGCATATGCAACATGCCATGTCCTAGAGGTTTGTACTAGCATATGCAACACGCCATGTCCTTGAGCTTAGTATCAGCATGTGCAACACACCATGTCCTAGAGGTTAGTTTCAGCATGTGCAACACGCCATGTCCTAGAGGTTAGTACTAGCATGTGGAACACGCCATGTCCTTGAGGGTAGTATCAGCATGTGCAACACGCCATTTCCTTCGGCTAAGTATTAGGATATGCAACACGTCATGTCCTAGAGGTAAGTATTAGCATGTGCAACACGCCATGTCCTTGAGGTAATTTTTAGCATGTGCAACACCCAATGTCCTTGGGGTAAGTATTAGCATGTGCAACACGCCATGTCCTTGAGGTAAGTATCAGCATGTGCAACACGCCATGTCCTTGAGGTTAATATCAACATGTGCAGCACGTCATGTCCTTGAGGTAAGTATTAGCAAGTGCAACATGCCATGACTTGAGGGTAGTACCAGCATATGCAACACGCCATGTCCTAGAGGTTAGTACTAGCATATGAAACACACCATGTCGTGTGCTGGGAAGAGAACTAACAATGAATCATAACGTAACGTAGGCATAACTAACGGTTCATCGTTACTAAGGGACGGTACGCTGTAAAATTTAATTTAATTTAATTTTTAATAAATTAATCGGATTCATCTATATGAACTTTTTAAAAATAACTTGTCTTAAAATAAATATAAACTATAAAATAAAATTTTCGAAATACTGTTGAATGATTTCTTATTCAAAGCCACCTCTTCTACTTTTGAAGTAATTGAATAATTATTAAATTTCCATCCATCCCTCAAATAAAAAAAATCATAAATGTTAATTTATCATGTTCTTTTAAACCTTTCATCCTGAAATGCTGTAAATGCATTATCTTTCCATTTAAAGGGTAATTTTACACTATAAATGTTGCATTAAACTGATTTCACCGGGGCTAGGAAGTATTAATGTAATTTTCACAGAGCTCAATAATTCAAGACAATGTCCTCGTCAGAAATCGCCAAATTAATCCTTGTTAATATTCTTTGTTTTCACATCACGGGTGTTCGGGAAGATGTTGTCAAAATATCGCGTCTAAATCAGATTTACTCGGCTATATTCCGCGTGCGAGCATGGGTATCAGATTTCAACTGTTCATTATTCAAATCAGGTTCGACACATGTACTTGTCGAGCGAGGGAAGAAGGGCGGTTGATTCTGGTTAGTTGATCGGGAAATATTTTACTACAGATTTCGATTGTATAAATCCGCTGAGTCGTTTGTCATTTTACCATGTTCCATTGTATGTAAATGCGCGATGAGAAATAATCCCGGATCTACACTGTAATTATCGTCGAGCTATCGTAAAGGGATTCATCATCAACATGGCGTATTGTCGTTTGCGAAACAATCTGAGCGCTTATAATAGGAAAGAGTAGGATTAAGACTGCGCCCAGCTAAGAGGCTTATTTTGTTTTGCGTGATTTTTACTCGTAGATTTTGTTCATAAACTCCCGGTGCCAGACGTTAAATCCGACTTCATTGTTTGAAACAAATCTGTAATCATTACGAGTCGGGGAATATGAGACGAACAACGTTCTGTTTTCGTAATGTCCCTGTTTCACGTAAATGCTAATTTCATTTTAAGGTCTCGGTGTAAAAAAGCATTGAATACCAGGAGCTTCATTGAAGTCTCATACACTTCAATATCGAATATAACTCATGTATATCATTAAGAGAAATTTATCAAAACGGTAATATACGATTGAATTGTAAAATAAAATCTGAAAATTAATAAAAAAATATTTTGAACACAAAGCAGGAAAATTACGAACATACAGGTATTAAAACTTTATATTAGTACAAGGCAACAAGTGTATTCAACATTTATAGCATTTGTAACAAAAAATATATTTTTACTGCGATAACAAAAGTATTATAATCCACTATTTATCACCCGGTATGATCTTCGACCACATTTTGGTAAGTAATACAAACAATTAGAGATCCATGGCAACACATAGGAATAATCTGTCATCAAAACAGAGCATCATCTGACTGGCAGCGCTGTCTCGGCATAGGTCAATACTCGGAGATACCACTCGACATGTTCACCCAGTACAAGCGTTGCAGTGCTATAGTCTTGACTGACTTAAACAAGGTGAATCTTTAGACGCAATTGTTAGTCGGTATGTATTCAGAGTAACCATTACAAAAACACGCTGATGGTAACCTTACCAATAAAGGGTATTTTACAATGCCATTTCTGTATGTATTTTCAAAAGGTATAGGAGGCAAGTTTCAAAGTACTGTTTTATAAACTCTCTTTTCTTTCTGGGTGTTTCCTGCTATGTAGTATAATGAAACAATTGTGTCCTTTGGAATACATTGTAAATTCCACAGCGTGTGTCCGTCCGATCCTAACTAAAATCATGTATTTCCAATATACCAAACTTGAATATTGTTTTAAATATTTTGTCCACTGATATTTGTTTTAATTAATGAATTAATGGAAGAACCAGGCTCTGATGAACACAACTTCGCCGGACCATGTTATGAAGGACATATTTGACTGAGCCCATTTGTGAGAATAGTCACGAAACAACAGAATATGGAACGGGAACAATGTGAAGACTTGGCGACATGCATGTTAGGGGTATGTACACACGAGGGGAATACCTACACAAACCCAACATGACATGACTGGACATTCAAGAACCAGAAGGTCGTGCATAATTCTCTGTAACAGTCGTACTTTTGCTACTTCCAACTACTACTACTACTACTACTACTACTACTACTACTACTACTGCTGCTGCTGCTACTTCTGACAACATCTTCTACATCCAACAATAACAACATCTACTACTAATGCTGCTCTCCTATTGCTACTATTATTACTTCTACTGTTGCTTCTTCTTCTACTACTACTACTACTACTATTGTTGCTGCTGTTTCTGCTACGTCTAACAACTACTACCACATCCAACAATAACAACATCTACTACCAATGCTGCTCTTCTATTGCTACTATTATTAATACTACTGTTGCTGCTACTACTACTACTACAACTGCTACTGCTGCTGCTGCTACTACTACTACATCCAACAATAACAACATCTATTACCAATGCTGCTCTTCTATTGCTACAACTATTACTTCTCCTGCTGCTGTAATCGTACTGTAGTGGCTACTACTACAACTACTTCTACAACAACAACTGGTACCACCACTTCGTCTTCTGCTACTACTTCCTACCACTGATAACATCTATTAGTGATGTCGACGCGTGTTGCAAACTCAATAGATCCTGGTCCACGTCCCTGAATATGTAGTATCTGCTGACCCCGTCAAACCCAACACACATCCACTGCTGCTTCTACAGCACTACAACCACGTTTTTACTGAAAATACATTTTGTCCACACGCACAAAAGTAGATTAAAGCAGAAAGGAAAAAGAATAGAAACTAATGTTGAGAGGAAGTTGATTGTTCTATGTTTTTAGATAGATATCTTTTGGGAAATTCAGCGCCAAATTCGATATTGTTTATCAAACAGCTTTCCTGCTGTGAAAAGAAACCTTTTGCACATTTAGTATATAATGCCTTTAGATGTACACCGTTTTAAGTCGCGACCACGGAATCATTTAATTACTTGTCAGCTTTTCGCTATCTAGTTTCACAGAACGCGGGCTAACTAATGTTGTTTTCGGTGACCATAAAAGAGACGCTTCTTTCTTTAACCGCATGAGTTGAATATACATTTACATCTGCAATTCTATAAACAAATCACCCAGGGACATCCGCAACATGTTTTTGTCCTTATAAACCATAAGAAATCTTCTCGTGCTATTAATATCATTATCCAGATGAATCGAGCCAGAATGTTGGAAATCTTTTGATTTTATATGAAAACGCATAGTGTTTAACTTCAAAGGACAAATGCCGTTGTTTTGTAGCCTCTGTAACACAATTTGAAGGGGAGAAAAGAAAACAAGGAGTTATCATTAGCGGTTGAATCTGAGCTTCAAATTGTCATTGGAAGAAGGATGAGTGCTTTCCTTGGTTTGGACATCACATTTTCTTGTCGGTATCCCCGCTAGATGTGAGTCCCTTGGCGACAGAGCCTACCAGTGCCATTCATCAAACATTTCCCAGAAGGCCTGATTAGCGGACGGAGCTTCCGTACCTGCGCACAATCATGTCAAATACCGATATTCACGCTGTGGACGGACTTGATAATGTTACAGGCATTACGATTGCAGATGCTGCCGGATTCAACAATACAAAATCTTGAACATAATATTCTTTCTTAAAACAGTCAGAGGACCACTGTAACAAAGACAGATTTACATCTGTTGACTACTATCACAATATGCATACGTTGTAAGATTTTATTTAGGTTTGAAATATTTTGAAAAGATATAAATTTCTTTATTTGGTATCAATTCCGTTGTGTCAAGCATGAGCTGGAATTAATTTCTGGTGCAGAGTCTTTTCATGAGTTTGAAGTAAAAGATTCTTGAACACCTTGAAATCCCTTGACGCTGATCTGTCATTGAGCGACACGATGTCTTTTTTTTCTGAATGAATATCAAATTGAGATTTGCGTTACTCAAGCTGATATACGCCATGGTACTATTGTCATGTCAACGGCCATTCCTTAAGTTGACTCTTTTCCTGTCCAATCAATTTAGCAAGACATATTATTCTTTCAAATTTCAAATCATATCAGTTGATACAATGGCTTGCGCTCGGATTCCCTATTGCAAGTTCCGCCTACTTATTTTAGTGTATTTTCAATGAAACCAGGTATATAATATCGATTTTGTCAAATAATGCTGAAGCTTATTCATGTCACTGAGGTTGTAAACACATCAGATTTTACAAAAGCCCCATCACGGATCCCGCCAACTCAATCCACGTCTAAAATAGTGCGTGTTTTGCTGTCATAATGGGCATACAGGGAACCAGATTGGATCCTTCAATCCCTCAGATGTGAGCACAGTTATGCTGTCTCAGGCGGGAGAGCTCCCAAGGGGAGACAAGTCATTAGAGAGGATTTTGCGCCCATTTAGCTGAGAGGCTGGTGACTGTCGCGGCCGACAATATCCTCTTATATCCCGACAGCCTCTCGGGCTGCCGTCAAACGGCCTTTATCCGGTTTGCACTCTTCCCGCAATTCGTCCATTGTTGGGCCAAATGACAGTATTTCACGTAAACGTATTAGCGAACAATTAGCGCTCCTTCAGTCGGTCCTTGTATCTTCTTTGTGGACACTACCGGGAGTCTACTGGGTCCACTTGAGCGACTGAGATCGGCAAGTTTCGTGACCTTCTGCTGTTACCGATTCCGTCTATTTTCCCGCCTTTTCCTTTGGCAAGCAGACGACACGAAACGGAGGAGAAAGTCTCGACAAATTGGACCATTTAAAACTATGCTTTGAGCAATTTACTTCTTATGTCAATGATTTATGTTTTTGTAAATATGTTGAGCCTGTACAAGAATAACTTAAGACACAAATCAACTGCTGGAATCTTTTTTCTTCGTCTAATGCAACGAAATTACACTGCCAAAAATAAACTGTTTCTTACACATCATGGCCTAAACTTGGAATTTGGTTTATAATCTAAACATGTTTAAGTTCTAAACATATAGTCTTAACATCAAATGCTTCTAAATTAAGAAAAATAAGTTCAAATAAGTACCCTTAACGTGGTGCTGTATATAACAAAGAGGGACGAAACACTTACGGTTTTAGGAGAATCTGGAATTTGTGTGTAAACATATTTGAACTGAATTTGTATTAAATACTAATATGTTGTAAATATTAAAAACATGAACATGCCCCCACACAATGATCAACATTTGTTTCCAGTATTTTGCGTGCAATTTTATCAAGGCTCTTCTTGAATATTGTTCGAAGCGGCGTTAAACCATACCCACTCACTCACCCAAGGTTTTTCATGAATGTGATATGCCGATTGATATACCGACAGTGGGCCTGCTGTAGACCTAGTGGCGTTCTTACCGTTGGTTCTATTAGGTATGTTCTACACGTGAACATCCGAGTTAGAATTGGTCTTCAGCAACCCATGCTTGTCATAGACCTAAACATGTCTATCGTATTTAGTTTGTTTATACATTTCTTATAGTGTAAAATGTTCCTGTTATTAGAAACTATTTAGCAAGTGGTACATTGAAGTAGTGTTTATTATTACGTTCAATAATGATAGTTATAATAATATTTATGGCCTTCTGTGCAAAAGTATATGGAGTGCATTTGCGTCAATTTACTTCATTATAAACACAAGCTATTACTTCTAAAACATTTTAGGGTAGTAGGGCAACTTCTAGTAGACTAGATACACACATAACTCACTTCAAACTCACACAAGGCAAGCCAGCCTGTATTATTGTACGTGTGAACGTCACCTCACATATGCACTTTTTTAACTGAATCTTAAAAGTTGTCTCCTTTTGCGACGATAACCTTCCATATTAGGGACAGTTATATAACATGGGTAGCGGGTGAAACTGTATCAACATCTTCATCCAACACAACCCGCATCTTCTTGTACATTTAATTTCGTTGTCTATGAAAAAATAGTTTTATAATTTTTCATCTGTTTCTCCGTGACATCAGATTGCAAAAGTAATGTTGTAATTAAACTTGAAAATAACAGCGAAAAAATGATTTTCTCCATCCCCTTTCACCCCACCCCTTCCGCTCACCCCTAGGGCATGCGTATCCCAGACTCAATTATTTCATTTGATAAATGACCGGTGCCTTATGTCCTTGTGATTGTCTCCAAGTGGAGCCATTGTTATATTCAAGTGTTCGCAATTGGACGATATTAATTTCCAGCTGACATATTTACTCTTTATGAAAACTTAATGCCGTTAGTCCGGCAACCCTGTCTACCGTCAAAGTACTGTTGACAGCGTCTGTACATGATGAAATACGTTTTTGTCTCTTTGTTGTTTAACGCCGCACTCAGTGAAATATTCCAGCTGTATGACGACGGTCTGTAAATAATAACATCTGGACCAGACAATCCAGTGATTGACATCGTGAGCATCAATCCACGCAATTGGGATACGATGACATGCATCAAACAAGTCAGCGAGCCTGACAACCCTATCCCGTTAGTCGCCTCTTACGCCAAGCATGGAACAGATTACGCTCACCTTTTCGCGAACACCTGGTGTCATCACTGTTTGATCGTGATACATGATATGATCGCAGTCGTACAATGGAGACTTTGTGGAAATGGTTTTGTCGCTTTTAGGGCTGAAGACCTTTTCTAGTCCGGACCTTCATTGGGTCATGATGGAAAAAACATTCCTAGGCACCAATAGTTCTTTAATCCGGAACTTTCTATATCTGGACGATTTCACAGGACGCCGTACATTCCATATTAACGGGGTTTATTTAAAAAAAAATACATTACATTTGTAGAATCTTAAGATTCAAATGTATTCTTTTCATTTTATACGTGCAACTTCAATCTAAAGAAACGTCTGCTAAAGAAGACATCTTATTATAATTGGGCGTTTGGTTCAAAAGAAAAAGCTGGAAATGTATGTTTAAAACGTAGTCTTTGTTAGCTAGAGGCGACTGTGTAAAATTAGGATGAAAAAACTATTGTTCCTCGGTGCCACAACCTAAACAGCGACTTGTGTTTCTATTTCACAGCCCTTGTTATTGTAATCGTTCTTCGGCTTCGTATTTCGTTTCAGGAGACGAAAGGGAAGGCGGAAGTTGGACGTGTTTTTTATCCACCCCAGGGGGAGCTGATCAATGGAGTATACGGTTTGCGAGAGAGCCTGCGTGTGCTTTAAATTAGGGCCTCACCATCGCCAGCCTCCCTCTGTAGAGTAAACATGTTTCTATTGATACTGGGTAACGGTAGACAATGCTGAGATTGGATGAACTATTTTGAAAATGTTAAAAAGTGTGAAATTAGTCATTATCTACGTAAATGTTAGTATTCCATTGAGTCTCGTTTCGGTCAAAAATTAAGACCCAAGTGCACTTTAACACATTCCAAATATTGATTGTTAATGTGGCTTGTCGTTTTTACCATTACACAGTTTTTATTGTCTCGTATCACAATAAGAGAATGAATACAGTAGTCAAAGACAAAGTTCACATGATTGATAGCATAATTATATTTATTTAAGGAAATAATCCGACTTATTCAGGAATCAAAGTGTATTTCATTTCGTTGTTCGATAGTCCTACGCAGACCTGGGACCCTTGAATACTTAATCACGAATAAGAGGTCTTGTGTATTTTCAGTTAACTGTTTGTTCAATACTAGTAATATTTACTACACTGAAAAGTCTTATCTTATAAATTAAACATCACCACTAGTAACAGAATTAACAAGTAAGGAGAACAGGGGCATACACTTAACACGCAGTATTTGTATTTCAGGTAGGACTGACCATTGATATTCTGGGTCGGGGTGGGGTGTTTGGATTGTATAAAAAAATAATTATGCTACAGAGAGTTGAAAAAAAGGATTGCTTGCAACAAAATTTACGTCAGGGATGAACGGATGAAAAGCCACAAGCATGAGTTTGGTACTGACAGACCGTGGATCGTAATCAGACGCAATTCTCAAGCTGCGGAACACATCACCACTGGTCTACCTTATGCAGTATGCAGTAGATATATTTCCAATATGGTATCAGCTTGTCGGAAACAGAACAAGATGACTTGCCTGTCTGACCTATGATCGTGGGTTCGAATCCCAGATTCGCCAAATGTCACTGTGTTCGTCAGCACGATACCCGTACACCAAACTGGTAAACGTCTCAGACTTACATCACTGCAGGTGTTTCTCCAACAGCAAGCTGACACGCCGTGATATAACTGAAATACTGTTCAAAAGTAGCCATCAACTAAATATAGAACGTCAACGTCAGAGAATAATCAGTCTCGATTATCTACCAAAACAGATTCCATTTGGCGTGAAAGGCGATATAGTGATGAAAATTATATGAATGGATTAAAATCAGTGATGACACCAGGTGTTCGCGAAAGTGGTAAGCATGTCCGTGTCGCTCACTCACTTCTATGATAACCGTGGTCTAAAAATTTCTAAATTTAATTGCTTTAGGTTTGGATATTTTATCCCACACTTGCTCCTTAAACGTAAAGTAGACGTCAGCAACGTGACAGTGACGTCCATATATCTGCACATTGTCAGATGAGAGGAAGACGATGTAACTCCTCACAGATTGACCTGTCGCTGATAAGGGTACTTGAGTCCTGTGGATTTATTACATATGCGACCAGTCAAATACCTGCTTCTGCTGATGCTACTCATAAAATATGCACGTTTTATTAATATAATGCATTTGATTAATATAGTATGCTATTTTTGTCTACGTCTACACGGTCACATGTCGTAGATTGTGTTCACTGCTTCACGACATACGATAAGCAGAACAGTTAATTAGTTTCGCGAAACTTCTTTTTCGGGACATCCACATCCATCCATCTTTGCTGATGTAAAACGTACGGATGCTAAATTATTTTTTTCATCTATTTTCTGAAAACCCAGAATAGAACAGAATAGAATATCAACTTGTATGTCTCGCTTGTGTCTGAATTAATCGACAGTGTCATGCGATGGCCATAAACCCTGTCCAAGGCGTTCTGGAAATTCAAACCAACCAAAGCATCCGTGCATAACTCAAGTGTTAATATTGAAATTGAGAGGAGTAACTTCTTTACAACAAAATACGTTTACTCTAATTGAAAAAATAAATTGTTTTCTAAACGGAAATACATCATAGGCATTTTGACAGATTAAAAAGTGTTTACAAACAGAAAACAGATTTAATTGGTAAAAAAACAACTAACAACTTGTACACGTTGTGTGCAAGACAAACGGAACATCATTTCCATTCTTGAAGGCACCACCACCCCCGGCCATTCTGTCACTTGCCATAATTTCACGGCTAACTAACCAACACTTCTTGAGCCTCCCAGTTAAAGTTTCACTAATGGTGCATTTTTTTGCTATTTGTGTTTGGAATATTAAGCCATCCATTTCCAAAGAGAGCAATCTAGGACAGTCTGTATGTAAATCGACTTACAAGAGCTTATTTCAACTGGCTTTTTTCTCTTCCCAAACAGGTGTAGCTTTTGCAGTATAACAATCTATTGAAGAAAGAACTGACATCGTTAAACTGTATTACAGAGGTGACTGCAACCTTCTGTGAAGGCTGATTATGATAAAATCCCAGCTCAACTCGATCTGGCCAAGACATTTTCCGAGAAGGAGAAAGTTTTAAAGTGCTGCAATTGGAACCTTCCCATGACCACGTCGTTAAGATGCATGCGGCCGGTGGCAATATATGCAGCACGCATCTGGCGAGGGGTGGTGTCATAATTCCTCGTCCATTTTGCTAATTATACCGTTTGATATTAATAAACCAGATTCCGATATGTTGGTATTTGAAAGTGTCCAATATCTACAGTGAACCTTACAAGTAATTTACATGGCCATGAATAGTGTCCATATTGTTTTGGGGCTTGTTTATGGTGGACAATTAAAGTGGGAAATGTGTTTTGAGACAGTCCCCACATTTTGATCACATATGTGTGTAGGTAAGGATGAGGATGCTGGAGTCACACATGATTCCTGTTGTCACAATACCTCACACATGTAATGAAGTAATCTTAAACAAACACCCGTCTTTTGTAGTGTCAAATGATACAGGCTTCAGACTCCTATAGTCAACACGCATGCGTCATACGATATCAGTCTTATCGGCACTTCTGGAATTTGAATTTAAACATATTGAGTAGACGATGGTTTCCATCAAGTAGCTGGTTGTTTTTCCGTCGCATGTTGTAATCGTATGCCGGCTGTAAGACTTGTAGCAATATTCAAAACAAATGACTTATAACAACAGCCGGCAACATGCTCACCGTATGTGGAAAAAAGATACACATCTTCACACAATTCAGGCGTAAGGCACACTACATTCAAAAGCAAAAGTAGCTGTGTCTGTATAATATTCTTAAATGCAACTCACAATTTCTCCATTTTTGTGAAGATTAATTGGACTAAATATGAAAGCAATATTTTTATCAGATTTGATTTTAAATTGGAAGAAAAACAACTTCAAAACTTCAAATTCAATTTTAACCAGCATTTTGGTTCTTTACGCCGATTGAGGTGTAATGTCTTCATCCTTTCAGAGACACAATAACAGTAAAGGGGGAGTCGAAGTTACAATACGCATCAAACTACCCTGGTCTGTGGGAAGTGGAGTAGAGGACAGATCCATGTACAAAGGCCATAAAACAGCTGGAACATTGCTGAGTGTGGCGTTAAACAACAAACAAAGAAACAAAGACATGCGATTTATATTATCCAATTTAAAAATAATTTTCAGTTATCAATACATTAGTATGAATACGGTTACTTTTGCTTTGGTAAATTCTGTCCTGTCTCTACTTAGGCCTCGTGGGGATATGCTGTCTCTAAGGTAAAAATTTAATGGCAAATTAAACGTTTTCCATTACTGTCTACAAGATGTACGTATAATACTATATTTACCATAACAACGTGTCTCTGTTTACCCTCGTTGAGAAATACTGTCTAAAAGTAAAAGTTTAATGTCATATTCACACATCGCTGTATCTCTCTCGGCCCTCGTGGGGAAATGGTGTCTAACAGGTACCTGGCTTAATGTCATATGTATTTCAGCACCGTCTACATCTGGACGTTCAAAGAGAAACTCTGGATTAAAGATGAGCATTTCTACTATTGTAATAGTTTTGCAATATTTACAATAGCATAATGATACTATTGCAATATAGGTAAAGGTAGGTTTATGATATTTAATTAATAATCCCTCCTCAATGTACACTTTGTATTATTCCACACACGGCTCACTCGATCATGATCACCAGATCCAGTAGATTGTTGCGGGTAAAAGTATAGCGGGGCATCAGTTATTTAAACTACAGATAGTTTAACTGGTCATTGATGTTTCAATCGGACGATCAGTAATTGCGATGTATGGATAGTCGATCAGTCTGTACAGTGCTAGCGTGAAGGTAGAAGGCTTAATGACATATTTCCAATAGCTCTCTCGTTTGATACTTGTATTGAAATGACTGAAACGTACGCGGCCAAACACAATACAGGACAGGGTATAATTTTAAGTTACATTATAAATTTATTGCGATTTTCAATTATATTCAGAATTTCATTCGTGGTTCTTGACTATTTAATTTAGACAGAACATGTCATCAATACCATCACTGGATAAATCAACTTACACACAACTTAGAACAATTAATGTGGCCAATGATGGCCTTGTGTGATTAAACTACCGGGCAAAAGAAGACACACACCTCAAATTTGGACGAAACCATAAAGTTATCAAAGTTGTCAAAACGTTACTAGAGTGTTGTGAGACACTCATTGATATGATGCATGTAATATTGGGTGTGATATCCGTATCAAATACATCACCATCGAATAACCATTTCTTATTTGTGTCATTTTGAGCCACCATCAAACATTGGTGTATACTTATTTTGACAGTTTAGTTCAGTGTTTTTTTAATATCAGAAATGTTTCATTTAACGCAAAACTATAACTTGTAACGATTGGCTTAAAACAGCAACATATTCAGAATTATTAATCATAATCCTTGATTGGATACGTTCAATAACAGAAACCTATTACTGGAGGTTATCTCTGAAGCAATCAGCATTATTTCTAATCATGTGAATGTGAAATTACTTGAAAAAGATGGAATATCGAACGAGGAGAAAATGAAAGAGTTCACACACAACCGAGTACAGATGCTCATTACAAGATCCTCCAGTCAGACATACGGTCTTGGGTCACGAGTTTATGATCTTCCTGACCCCCCTGGCCAATGAATTGGACTGACCAAGACAGATGACCAACACAGGCCACAGTAATTCAGATTTATCATGGACTGACCTGTCCCCAGGGTGGGGCATGGACGTGGTATCTTCCCCTAGGGAAAGGGATGGCTAGACCCTTTGGTACACGATTTCAGATTGTTTGGATTCTAGTAATGACGATAATGTATTTACGAGATCTTAGATTTATGGGAATCGTGAATTTATGGGGCGAACTTAGTGTAAACCTAGTCCATAGTTGACGACCGATGCCGATGCCGATGTTGATGCCGACGTTGATGACAATTCGATTATCAGTACGTCAGGAAACGCTAACAGATCGTCCACATGAATAAGCAAATGACAAAATAGTCTTCCAAATGGCATTATTAATCACACATGCCGATATGACAGCCAGATGAACATGTACATTTAGAACAGCGTGAGATAACAACTCACCCATATATAACGGCATGGCATTATTAAGGGAACATTACTACAGTCACGGGGTGTGTAAATCCGGATTAGTGTCAATCCCGGCCTGGTAACATGGGACCGTATGCTGCAGAATCAGATTTCATTATGATGTATGTTTCTTATATCGACGGAGGAGGCGGGATAACGCCCCATTTTGGTCTTCCTTGAAATGTAAATAGTTTAATGAATTATTGGTATGAAAATTATCAGACATGCACACTAGTATTTTCTTCATTACAGTTGCAATTTTGGATTTATGACACATATTAAATGAGTGAAAACGCCGAATTTTCGAACTTCGGATGGACATCTAAGTATGGGGCTATACCTTACCTATCATTATAGAGACAGACTTTTTCAGTACTTTAGGCCCTAGGCCCATAGTACGAACAAGAAGGAAAAAATACTTTAATGTACATGATGAATAGACGGCTGGAGAAAAGTACGTTCCATGTTACAGGAATATGTGATTTGCTTCTAATCTTTAGTATATGACAAAGGAATTTAATCAAACATTTGATAATAAGTATATTGTCTGTAGACATACGTCTTGCAAAGGTTTCAGTTATTGGTGGATTTATGAGATGATGCGCGAAACATTCTCTTCTCGGTTGGGAATAACTGGCAGATATCAACAATACATGTAATTCACCCTCAACATAATCAAAGCCTCTAGCATGGCCGAATAAGGAGCGTTCGGTATATGGAATCCTTGTATGGCCCTGCATTAAATTTGTATCATATGCTTGGGTCTAACACTTTTCATTTTCAAATATAAGAAGACGTTTCCTAAAATATCTAAGACAGTCCTTCTTGACATACGAGTATGTATCCTCATCTATGCATATATTTAAAGTTGATATAAGCCCAATACATGCAATTATTGAAATGAACAAAGTCTAGTTCTCATTCATGTAAATATGGTAAATACGTCGACACCAGAGAATAACCAGTCTGGATTATCCAACGACAAAGATTCCATTGGGCGTAAAATGAAAACAGCCGTGACAATCTGGAACTGAGACCCGTGAAGATCCGGGGTAGAATAGGTCTTCAGAAACCCATGCTTGCCGTAAAAGGTGACTTTGCTGGTCGTAAAAGGCGACTAACCTGATCGGGTGGTCAGGCTCGCTGACTTGGTTGATGCATGTCATCGTATCCCAATTGCGTGGATTGATGCTCATGATGTTAATCACTGGATTGTCTGGTCCAGACTCGATTATTTACAGACCGCCGTCATATAGATGGAATATTGCTGAGTGCGGCGTTTAACAACATACCAACCAACCAACCAACCAACCAACCTGAATGGATTGCTGATAATTAGATGACGCTAGTTGTTCGCGAAAAGGGTAACTATGTCCTGCCCTACCTGTAGCATACGCCACTCAGACAATTTGATTAAACACATCTGATAACTTTCAGCCACTTCCGAAAGTTTTTGCTCAAAATCTCAATTAAACAGATTTTGTGGACCAATAAGGGCCAACATTCTACTTCGTCCTTTGTATTGGTGTTTGAGACATAAATAAAATTGATCATCCCCGTTTACAACAAAGCATGTTGTCACAAACAGCAGGTAATAGGATGAAGGGTGTTAGCATCCTAGCAGGTTATATTGTTTCGTCAAGAGAAACATGAAGCGTTTCCTGTCTTCCGTTTACCTCCATCGTGTATACTGCTGATGCCAAAGAGGGGTGACCATAAAAATGCGAAATATTTCTTTCCCACGGGATACAAACTTTTGAAAACTGGAAATCTACTTAAAAAGAAAAGAAAAGTTTCTAAATACGTTATCGACACCGCTAATTAATAGTCAGCCTATTCCTACTGAGTCTGCGCACTAAGCAGGCTGGCAAGTTCATCAGAGTGGATTGTGGGAAAAGCAGAGATCCCGTTTGGGTCACTGTTTTCTGTAGTAATTAACGGGAAGTGAAGGGGCAAACAGTCGACAAGAAAATCATTCTTTATACAACTGTGGTGGTTGGAACGTCCAGCTGTATCGTGACGACATTTGTCACTCTGTTTCGTAAATTGACAGTCACAGAAACGACTTTCCAGACAACTGATTTACATACATTCACAGACACAATATATTCTCCGGATTTTTTTCTGATAAAAAAAGTTGATTTTACGGGTGACTGTATTGCGCTGTGAGTTGAGAACTGTAAGTCTGTTGAGGTACTCTCCTCACGCCTCGTCCGTAACTTTAGAATTCTGTGTTTTCATCTCATGCACTTGTTAAATTATATTTCTTAATAAGCGCTCCGTTCCACCTGTCATGGCGCTGATCTGTGACGAACCGTAGCGGGACGCGTACACTGATGTAGACAAATACTAGTGGTAAGGAGAACAGCACATGCAGGTTTTACTTCACCATAATTGACGTCTCTATTGCACACGACTGTTAAGGTTCATAAAGTGCTCTTTTCCGCTTTTGCGTGGCTGTTGCCTTCATGTAGTGCTTTCCGACGACCATTAATGACAAAGCCAAATGAAGAAGGTTTAACTTGCCTCGCAGCGATACAGAGATATGGGCTCTGCTCCGTGTTGCCTTATCGCTTCATGCGGGGGAAATTAGAATTATTGCTAGCAATAGAACTATCATGGCGAAGCTGTCGTCTGTATTGGGCTTGATTTAAGAGCCAAGTTTTATGTGAATTAGGATGTTTAAAATTATATTTAGTATTTTTTTATCTGCCATTTAATGTTAGTTCTCCTGCGACGTACCCCGTTTGATAATTACATCCATTAGTTGTTGAAAAGTAAACAACGGGATGTACCTAGAACAATATTGATATTTTTTATATTCTTTAATATATTTTTGGAGACTATAGTTTTCGATAATGTAGTAAAGACGATGTTTATCATCTGGTATTTTTTTTAATTTTGTAGTTGTATCGTTTTAAACAAATACCATAACTACCTCTTAAGCTTCGATTACTACAACGACTACACATACCAATACAACTACAACCACTACTGCTATTGCAAGTACTCACACTGATGAGACTACCGATACTGCTGTACAACAACTGCAACACTCACTACTTCCGTGACTACAACTACTGCAACAATGGTTGCCACTTAAACTGTAACAATCACCACAACACTTCTACTTTTACTATTGCTACTACAGCAAATACTACCCCTACTACCACTGGCAGTACTACAGCAAATACTGCCCCTACTACCACTGCTACTACAGCAACGGCATTGTTTTCACTTCATTCACAGCCCCTCTCAAGGGCGGATCCTAAAAGGAGGGTCCAAAATATCAATGTCCTTTTCTCAGTCAGTGATACTACTCCCTGGACCACCCAACTGGATCCCCCTATGGTTCTTCTTGGTCATATTTAACACCCCGACACACTTCCTAGAATTGTGGGGCGGTCGGTTAGCCTAGTGGTTAAAGCGTTCGCTCGTCACGCCGAAGACCAGGGTTCGATTCCCGACATGGGTACAATTTGTGAAGCCCATTTCGTGATATTGCTGGAATATTGCTAAAAGCGGCGTAAAACCATACTCACTCACTCACTCACTCCTAGAATTGTTTCATACCACTACATCTAACTGCAATTACAACGACTACATAAAATGTTCCTGTCATATCAACTACTGAAACTACAACCACTGCAACTATCTATACCGCTCCCATTGCAACTGTCTCTACTGCTACAACTACTACTGCAACTATCTCTACTGCTACACCACAACTGCAACCATCTCTACTGATACATCACCACTGCAACTATCTATACCGCTCCCATTGCAACTGTCTCTACTGATACATCACCACTGCAACTATCTCTACTGATACAACTACAACTGCAACTATCTCTACTGCTACAACTACTACTGCAACCATTTCTACTGCTACAACTACTACCACCACTGCAACTATCTCTACTACTACAACTACCACTGCAACTATTTCTATTGCTACAACCACCACTGCAACTATCTCTACTGCTACAACTACCAATGCAACTATTTCTACTGCTACAACCACCACTGCAACTTTCTCTACTGCTACAACCACCACTGCAACTATCTCTACTGCTACAACTACTACTGCAACCATTTCTACTGCTACAACCACCACTGCAACTATCTCTACTGCTACAACCACCACTGCAACTTTCTCTACTGCTACAACCACCACTGCAACTATCTCTACTGCTACAACTACTACTGCAACCATTTCTACTGCTACAACCACCACTGCAACTATCTCTACTGCTACAACCACCACTGCAACTTTCTCTACTGCTACAACCACCACTGCAACTATCTCTACTGCTACAACTACTACTGCAACCATTTCTACTGCTACAACCACCACTGCAACTATCTATTGCTACACCAACTGCAACCATTTCTACTGCTACAACTACTACCACCACTGCAACTATCTCTACTACTACAAGTACCACTGCAACTATTTCTATTGCTACAACCACCACTGCAACTATCTCTACTGCTACAACCTCTACTGCAACTATCTCTACTGCTACAAATACCACTGCAACTATCTCTACTGTAACACCATCACTGCAACTATATCTACTGCAACAGCACTACAGCAACTGTCTCTACTGTAACACCATCACTGCAACCATTTCTACTGCATAACCACCACTGCAACTATCTCTACTGCTACAACTACCACTGCAACTATCTCTACTGCTACAACCACCACTGCAACTTTCTCTACTGCTACAACCACCACTGCAACTATCTCTACTACTACAACTACCACTGCAACTATCTCTACTGCTACAACTACCACTGCAACTATCTCTTCTGCTACAACCATCACTGCAACTATCTCTACTGCTACAACCACTGCAACTATCTCTACTGCTACAACTACCACTGCAACTATCTCTTCTGCTACAACCACTACTGCAACTATCTCTACTGCTACAACCACCACTGCAACTATCTCTACTGCTACAACCATTACTGCAATACTGCTATAACTACCACTGCAACTATCTCTACTGCTACAACCATCACTGCAACCATCTCTACTGCTACAACTTCCACTGCAACTATATCTTTAAGTGTAGAAGTCCCTCTCGGTTGAAATTCAATTATTGTCATGAAATTTCCTGTTGGCAAACAAATGTACAAACTACTTTATTTAAGCTCATACTGAGTGTTATGTTAAAAGAGATATTTGCAAACATGAAACAATTATGTTCAATAAATTACCTAAGTTACTGCGCGTTTCTCAGTGTAGTGTTATCGAATGTACAGCACCCAGTTACACCCTCCAACCCTACCCCCCTCGCCCCACCCCCTCCTCCTCAAAGCGTTCATCAGTCGCATCATTGCTCCGGGAGAATTCTAAACAATAGCAAGTCAAGAGGCGGCGAACGTCAACTCGACTATCGTGAGAGAGAAACTGTTCACTAAACATCGATTAAGATTCCGGCATAAGCGAAGCTTGAGCAAGACCTCTCGTTATGCTATGTAGATGACCTAGTTAGTTTATTTACAAGGCTCAAAACCCACGTAAAACTCATATTTATATTTGAAACGCTACATTTCACAGACAATAAACTGGTCCCGACATTATGGGAGTCGCAAGCGCATCCCTCGGGGAGGTTCTAAGACGGGGTTTGTGATAATAACGAGTCATTCATCTTACTTTTTCTATAACTCGGCAATAACTTTAAAAGATTAGAAAATATTCTCCAACAAAAGTCCAACTGACTCATAAATTTAAATGATGAAATTTCTTTTGTTATTGATTGATATTTGATTGATATTTTTAATATCGAAAGTGGATGTTTCGTCACAGGGACTAAGTACGAAGAATATAAAAAGCACAAAATAACTGGAAAATATGGATGTAAGTTTCATACTTGAAGTATTGATGAATATCCCCCAACAGACTAAAATGAACCTCATCTATATAATCAACTACAGTATCAGCAACATTCAGGGAAACTCTCCCCTTCATATTTAAAGACGTTCTTCAATTTTATACGAAGGAGAAATTTTTTATTGTTCCCGCTGAAAGCATATTTTGACTTTTTAAAATTTATGACGTATTTTTGTTATGTACGTTTTTGCATTGGTGTTGTAAGCCCCAATTATTTTTTTTATTCCTCCACGTGTGGTTTGATTGTTTTGTTTGTTTGTTGTTTAACGCCGCACTCAGCAATATTCCAGCTATATGACGGCGGTCTGTAAATAATCAAGTCTGAACCAGACAATTCAGTGATTGACATCATGAGCATCAATCCACGCAATTTGGATACGATGACATGCATCAACCAAGTTAGCGAGCCTGACCACCCGATCCCGTTAATCGTCTCTTACGAAAAGCATAGTCGCCTTTTACAGCAAGCATGGGTTGCTGAAGACCTATTCTACCCTGGATCTTCACGGGTACTCCTCGTGTGGTTAACACAGCATGAACATCCGTAGTATCAACACTTTGATGTTATCATTCGCTTTCTACGTTGCAAGTGATTTCGAATGAATTAAAGTTTGATGTTAAAGAGCGATCGTTAGAATGCGCTCGTTCCAGTTAAACCTATCACATGCTGTCCTACCGTCAAAATGACACGCAAAGAAATTATTTACTTTCATCGAGAGGGAAGAAAAGATTTACTAGGTGTAATCGAAGCGAAAAATATAATGTATTAATAATGTCCGCTGTCCTATGTTAACTATCAATACAGTCTCACATCAAAATTACACTCCCACGTTGGTGGTTGTATCGGCGGAGACTAAACAAAGTCACACACACGATAACTCCGTTCCCGTTGTCGTGGTGGGTAATTAGGGATGCGGCTCACGCACAGTACAACATAAAACAAATTAAATATTAAAGCGCCCGCCATGGTAGGGTCTTTCTAATTAGTCCCACGTGAGGTAAGAGTTCACATTCTCTATGATCATATTCCACGACGACTTCTGACTAGTAATACCACTCATATCACACTTGTAATTTCAGCGTGGCTAGCGCGGAGGCAATGAATGAAAATACTGGCCCACTCACTGTTCAGAAGGAGGTGTTGTATCGAGTGATACTTTACTGCTCCTACTTGAATAATTGTTTGGTTTTAAAATAATGAATCGAAAGGAGAAATATTGTACACATTACATTTTTATATCTTCATCAATTTGTCCATATGTCCATGGGGCGGTGGGGTAGTCTAGTGGTTAAAGCGTTCGCTTGTCACGCCAAAGACCCGGGTTCGATTCCCCATTTCTGGTATCCCCCGCCGTGAAATTAGTGGAATATTGCTAAAAGCGGAGTAAAACCATACTCACTCACTCCCAATCTTTCAGAAGAACTGATTTCTTTTACAGTAAACTACGGTTAAAACGAACTCAAAGGGACTGCTAATTTTAGTTCGTTATAACCGTTGTTCGTTATAAGCACATATACAGCATATATACAGCAATGGCCGGGACCAAAAAATAAATTCGTTATATCCGTCAGTGTTCGTTATAACCGTAGTTTTCTGTAATTAGACATGTGCCCGCCCACATAATTCTCAGTAAACATAAAACGTCAACACCAAAGAATAGTCAGTCTCGATTATCTGCCGAAACAGATTATCGGGTATAAAAGGCAAAATAGAGGTGAAAATGATATGGATGGATCTCTGAAAATCAGTGAGGACACCAGGTGTTCGCGAAAAGGGTAAGCATGTCTTGCCCTACCTGTAGCTCCCGCCATTCACCATGTGTCGTTCAAAAACAGTTAAGTTGCTTGTCCATCACAAGCCATCATCACAGTTTTAGTGGAGACAACGGGAGTCTGTCCACGGTAGTCCTAGCTGAGAGTCACGGTAAAACACCAGGTGTTCGTCCACGTCAGCAGTCACGGTGGAGGCTGTCCTTCAACAGCGGTCACGGGAATCACGATGAAGACACCAGGCATCCTCGTGTGATTAATGACTATATGCAACACGTTATATACTTTCGATTCAGTTGCACGTGTGCTAAACCTGAGGAAGGTATGAGGTACTTTTTATCACCATGATTGATCGGGATATAGGTGGGGTCAGATGTTATATCACTGTCACCAAGAATACAACGAAAGTTTTGCTGATGTGTCTGTAATAAATGTTTATGCAGTTCCATTACTATCCTCCTCCTCCTCTTCCTCCTACGCCTCCATATCATCATCATCATCATATTCATCATCGTCATCATCATCATCATCGTCGTCGTCATCATCATCATCATCATCACCATCATCATCATATTCATCAATCGTCATCATCATCATCATCATCATCACTATTACTCAAAATTACTCACTATGTTCAAAATATCAACGCCAGTATATAAGCAGTCTTGAAAATTATATGAATGTATCAATGGAATTCAGTGATGACACCAGGTGTTCGCGAAAAGGGCAGCATACCCCTTGAATAAGAGTGAATGATGTTTTACGCTGCAGACGGTTCTATCACAGCAGTCAGTAAGCAGTTGAGTCTAGATAAGACATGTGGTTGATAGTAAGAGCAGTGATCGTCAGTTGTTTCAGAGCACGATGGCAAGGTATCGGGAGGGTCGGGCATTTTAGTCCGCGGTAACCAACAACATTGAGTGGGGAGATCATTTCTGAACCTGCACACCCGAATGTATGACGTTTCAAGCCATGGTTGTAGCATAATGGTTAAATCGTTGGCTCGTCACGCCCAGTATGGGCACAATGCGTGAAGCCGGTGCTCGGTGTCTATCCACGGCCTTACGGTTGGACTTATGCAATAAACGTCGTAAACTCCCACTGACACTCTCACATATTAACGCAATTTGTCTCATGACATCTCACAATGTTACTTGTTGTTGTTTAACGCGACATTCCAGCAATAGGACTGTAAATATCCGAATAAGGATTAGACAATCCAGTGATTAACACCATGAGCATCGATCTACGCAATTGGGATACGATGACATGCATCAACCAAGTCACTGAGCCTGACCACCCGATCCCGTTAGTCGCCTCTTACGACAAGCATGGTCGCCAGTGGTTGCTTAAGACCAATTCTCACCCCGTACCTTCATCGGTATATCTCACATTGACACAATTTCACTAAAAATACCCTTTTGACAAAATATTACCACTTTGGTAATTATTGTTTTATGCATTTTCTGTTAATACTGATACACAATGTCACAACGTGATTTAATGTCGACTATATTGCCAAGATGAATATATCGACACAAAATTGTAAAACCATCTTTACATGATATCAAAAAATACACTGCGGGGCAAAAGAAAGTACACACTCATGTTTGATGGTTGCTGAAAGGAAACCACCAAGAAATGATTAATCGATGGTGATGTGTTCGACACGGGTATCATAGTTAAATTTTGAATTAGGGTTAGGGTTAGGGACTATATTGCCAAGATGAATATATCGACACAAAACTGTAAAACCATCTTTACATGATATCCAAAAATACACTGCAGGGCAAAAGAAAGTACACACTCATGTTTGATGGTTGCTGAAAGGAAACAACCAAGAAATGGTTAATCGATGGTGATGGTTCGACACGGGTATCATAGTTAAATTTTAAACTCACGTGTGTAGTAATTCAGCGACTGTTTTCAGCCTAGTAACGTTTTGATAATATATGTAATTATTTGATTAAAAAAAAAATATTTTATACATTCTTTAACATGCCTTAAAGTGACCGAAAACATATTCTGTCTCTGAGAGCCCCCCCACCACCACTTATCCAATATTAAATATGCGACATAATGTCAGTTATAGTGACGGTTTCGTATTATCACACCATGTCACGAAAATATAGATTAATCTTATTTTTAGCAGTTTTAGTCAATTTTATTTTGTTAATGAGATAATGTGTGACACATTGAACAATATAATATACTGATACAGTATCATAAAAAAGTCGTTTCCCAATAATAATATCGTGTCATAAAAGACATCTCTTCCTAATGTAATATCGATTTTATAAAAATGATATTGAATTGTTCAGCAAATCAGATATTATTGTTCCAAAATTTAAACAAAGTGATATCTACTGTAACATATTCTGACAAGCATAGTAATTACGTATGGTGGATTTAATATATTTCGTTAGGAAGCGTTATCGACGTAATATGAATTTATTTAAATTGGTCGAATTGAAATTCATAAGAAGCGCTCAAGTAAAATGTAGGGCAATTCATTTTGGTTATTCAAGTGAAATTTCTAAGCCTCGTATATCAGCATTTTTAATGGAAATATGTAAGGTTTAAAAGTTTTTAGCTGAAAAGGTAAGATTGATCTATTTTCCGCGATAAAACGTTCTGGTAAAATACTTTAGACCCATAACAAAGATTAATGCCCCCGTTGGACGTTAAAGAATTCTTGGATTCCAGTCTGATGAAAACTACCGTATCTGTGATTGATAGAGTGAAATAAATGAAGACAAATTGTCTCAAATACCAAATTGTCGTCAGAAAACGAACTGGTCTCAGATTGAATAATTATGCGAGAAGGGGTCTCCAGATCGCCGTCTGTATGTGTATGTATACATAAATATATTATCATGACCTTTCGGAATTCCTAATAAGACGACGAAATAGAGAATCGTCATATATCCCTCATATGTCAAACATAAGTCAACCCTGAACATTGATATCAATCTGAGAATCAGTTTACCTCGCCGTAAATTGTAGTTGAATACTCTCACTGGAGCCGTGTATCCTATATGCCTATGCATATTTTATGGCCTACTATGTAAAGAAAGAGCGTAGGTATAGCCGGCTCCACTGAGATACATGTCCGTGCTGCAGATGCTTGTGAAGATGTCATACCTTCGCCGCGCCGTATGCACTATCGTTTATTGTATCAACCTCCGACCTATAACGGCTTTGCCAAGGATTGATTTCAGTGAATCATTCTTCATTTTCAACATCTCTGTTGGAATTTTAAACAGGAGAGTTTATCGCGGTTGGTAATTGTTTTCAGTGAAGGGCTCGGGTTTTATTTTGGTGTCTTAACGCTGAATGTTAGAAATGGGGAATGAATCATTTAAGATAAGTCGCAATCTAGGAGAGGTGTATTGACAGGACCTATTAACAAAGAAGTATCACCAGTGCGCAGATAGGACGTTATGGACAAGTAATGGCATCTCAGGGACGTTTTGACAAAGATGAAGTATCTTTGAATTGGCAAGTTGGACAATATACAAGAATAGACGTATCAATGTATTCAGACTTTATCGTTTTGCAAATCAGATACAAACATAAACAGTTTAATCATGTTAGTCCAGACACCGTAATTCCGGAAACCCTACTCGTCCGGACTATTCCGAGAAACAAATGTCTGTCTGGAAGCAGAAGCTGACAAGAAAGTCGCAACCCCTTCCAACCTTTTCTATAACCACCATCCCCCCCCCCCCCCCCCCCCCACCACACACACATTAACACACACACACACACACACACATTAACACACACACATTAACACACACACACACACACACACACACACACACACACACACACACACACACACACACAACACACACACAACTGAAAAAACGAAAAAACAGTAATAGTCGGTAACAACAGTCTTGTGTTGTAGCTTGAAACAGCCGGTAACAACAGTGATGTGTTGTAGCTTGAAACAGTCGGTAACAACAGTCTTGTGTTGTAGCTTGAAACAGTAGGTAACAACAGTGCTGTGTTGTAGCTTGAAACAGTCGGTAACAACAGTGCTGTGTTGTAGCTTGAAACAGTCGGTAACAACAGTGCTGTGTTGTAGCTTAAAACAGTCGGTAACAACAGTGCTGTGTTGTAGTAGTAATAGTCGGGATTAACGGTGTAGTATTGTATTGGTAATAGTCGGGAACAACAGTGATGTGTCGTTACAGTATAAGTCGGTAACAACATTGTAGTATTGTGGTGGAAGCACCATTCGAAAGTATCATTGATGAATTCTAGGAGTAGCAGCAGTACTAATTGTAGTAGCAGAGAGTATTAGTACATGTACGATTTGCCGATAAGCAGACAAACCGTAAAACCTTCAATAATAATCCTTTGTAGATCTGCCACTGTAGCAGTGGAAGATATAAAGATGCGAGTACAACACTCAGAACAAGCTACTCTGGTCGGTGAATCATCAATGAAATCTGCCTTCATCAAGTAGCCGATGCACTGTAGTAGCTGTTGTCGAACTACATCGTCGGAACAGTCGCTAGTCCTGCAGACGACGTGGCTGTTGTGGTTGTAACCTGAGTACCAGCAGCTAACACTGCAACAGTATCAACAATATCTGCTGTGCAGCTGTGCAGCTGTGCAGCAGCGGCAACAACGACAGAGGCCGACACAGTCATAACATCGCATATACATGCTATAGATCTAACAAGGTACATTACATCAAAAGCTTAGCGGAGGGCACAAATCGGAAGCTGCAATTTCTGCAAAATGTCGAGTTCCTGAAAGCAACTCGATATGCATTGTGGATCACTCAAGCGTGTCTAACGTCAACCATTGACGACTGTCTTTGATCTGGCAACAAGGGAAACCTCTTCCCAAGGGAGGTAATTTCAAATGCCATCAGAGGCTGGTTTGTCTGAGGTTCACTCTCCTTGAGTTTATCGCCCACGAGAAATCGTTTTACACGTGCTCAATTTTACAGCATGACGATTTAATTTTTGCGTGTAACTAATTAAAGCCTTTGAATTACCAAATTCCTTTCTTTTGTGTGAAAAACGCAGACTGGATGGGGCGAATATGTGTATAAAATTAATTCTACTTCGAAGGAAATACAAAAGGCAGTACTGAACAATTGCACGGATTTATTTATTTGTTGTCAATGACATTACATTTTAAAGTATTCGTTTTCCTGTGGGGACAGTGTAAAGGAAGACTGCAGTAACAATCGGGAACAATAGTGTAGTAATGTATTAGTAATAGTCGGGAACAACGGTGTAGTATTGTAGCGGTTATAGTCGGGAACAACGGTGTAGTATTGTAGCAGTTATAGTCGGCAACAACGGTGTAGTATTGTATTAGTAATAGTCGGGAACAACGGTGTAGTATTGTATTAGTAATAGTCGGTAAACAACGGTGTAGTATTGTATTAGTAATAGTCGGGAACAATGGTGTAGTATTGTAGCAGTTATAGTCGGGTACAACGGTGTAGTATTGTATTAGTAATAGTCGGGAACAACGGTGTAGTATTGTATTAGTAATAGTCGGCAACAACGGTGTAGTATTGTAGCAGTTATAGTCGGGAACAACGGTGTAGTATTGTATTAGTAATAGTCGGCAACAACGGTGTAGTATTGTTGCAGTTATAGTCGGGAACATCGGTGTAGTATTGTATTAGTAATAGTCTGCAACAACGGTGTAGTATTGTATTAGTAATAGTCGGGAACAACGGTGTAGTATTGTAATAGTAATAGTCAGGAACAATGGTGTAGTATTGTAGCAGTTATAGTCGGGAACATCGGTGTAGTATTGTATTAGTAATAGTCGGGAACAATGGTGTAGTATTGTAGCAGTTAAAGTCGGGAACAACGGTGTAGTATTGTATTAGTAATAGTCGGGAACAACGGTCTAGTATTGTTGCAGTTATAGTCGGCAACAACGGTGTAGTATTGTAATAGTAATAGTCAGGAACAATGGTGTAGTATTGTAGCAGTTATAGTCGGGAACATCGGTGTAGTATTGTATTAGTAATAGTCGGGAACAACGGTCTAGTATTGTTGCAGTTATAGTCGGCAACAACGGTGTAGTATTGTATTAGTAATAGTCGGGTACAACGGTGTAGTATTGTAATAGTAATAGTCGGCAACATCGGTGTAGTATTGTATTAGTAATAGTCGGGAACAACGGTGTAGTATTGTATTAGTAATAGTCGGGAACATCGGTGTAGTATTATATTAGTAATAGTCGGGTACAACGGTGTAGTATTGTAATAGTAATAGTCGGCAACAACGGTGTAGTATTGTATTAGTAATAGTCGGCAACAACGGTGTAGTATTGTATTAGGAATAGTCTGGAACATCGGTGTAGTATTGTATTAGTAATAGTCGGGAACAACGGTGTAGTAATGTGTTAGTAATAGTCGGGAACATCGGTGTAGTATTGTATTAGTAATAGTCTGGAACAACGGTGTAGTATTGTATTAGTAATAGTCGGAAACAACTGTGTATTATTGTATTAGTAATAGTAGGGAACAACGGTGTAGTAATGTATTAGTAATAGTCGGGAACAAAGGTGTAGTATTGTAGCAGTTATAGTCGGGAACAACGGTGTAGAATTGTATTAGTAATAGTCGGGAACAATGGTGTAGTATTGTATTAGTAATAGTCGGGAACAATGGTGTAGTATTGTATTAGTAATAGTCGGGTACAACGGTGTAGTATTGTATTAGTAATAGTCGGGAACAACGGTGTAGTATTGTATTAGTAATAGTCGGGAACAATGGTGTAGTATTGTATTAGTAATAGTCGGGAACAACGGTGTAGTATTGTATTAGTAATTGTCGGGAACAACGGTGTAGTATTGTATTAGTAATAGTCGGGTACAACGGTGTAGTATTGTATTAGTAATAGTCGGGAACAACGGTGTAGTATTGTAGCAGTTATAGTCGACAACGGTGTAGTATTGTATTAGTAATAGTCGTGAACAACGGTGTAGTATTGTAGCAGTTATAGTCGGGAACATCGGTGTAGTATTGTATTAGTAATATTCAGGAACAACGGTGTAGTATTGTATTAGTAATAGTCGGGAACAACGGTCTAGTATTGTAGCAGTTATAGTCGGGAACATCGGTGTAGTATTGTATTAGTAATAGTCTGGATTAACGGTGTAGTATTGTATTAGTAATTGTCTGTAACAACGGTGTAGTATTGTATTAGTAATACTCAGGAGCAACGGTGTAGTATTGTATTAGTAATAATCGGAAACAACGGTGTAGTATTGTAATAGTAATAGTCAGGAACAATGGTGTAGAATTGTAGCAGTTATAGTCGGGAACAACGGTCTAGTATTGTAGCAGTTATAGTCGGGAACATCGGTGTAGTATTGTATTAGTAGTAGTCGGGAACAACGGTGTATAATTGTATTAGTAATAGTCGGGAACAACGGTGTAGTATTGTATTAGTAATAGTCGGGAACAACGGTGTAGTATTGTATTAGTAATAGTCGGGAACAACGGTGTAGTATTGTATTAGTAATAGTCGGGAACAATGGTGTAGTATTGTATTTGTAATAGTCGATATCAACGGTGTAGTATTGTATTAATTATATGTATTTTTATTAATAATAATAATAATAATAATAATAATAGCAGTAGTAGTAGTAGTAGTAGTAGTAGTAGTAGTAGTAGTAGTAGTAGTAGTAGTAGTAGCAGCAGCAGCAGTAGTAGCATTTGACGGTGACAACACTATATTAGGGAACTGCATTGGTTTGTCCGATATCTCGTGGCGCTATACATGTCTCAAAACGCTTTACACATATAGTCATATAACTAAAACACTCAATAATAAAAGCAGGTATTCACGGAGAAAGTAGACGTCTCTTCTAGTCTGAAGTGTATGTGCTCGTGAAATGTGAATGTGTCTAAATTACAATATTCATTTCCCATATGACTGCTTCGTCCTTTGTTCTCAAAAACATCGTGATTCCATAATGTTGCCGAACTCAGCTTTATCCGCCGTGTCCTAACAATGTGTACAACCAAACTGTTGTTTTCAACAAAAAGTAATGTTGTATTATATTTCATAACAAACCGAACGACACATTTACCACCACTACACCTTCCCCAATACTTCTGGAAAGCTATTCCGTTCAACCTGAGCACGTGTGGCCTTTAATGAATCGAATTAGCGGAAACATTTTACCAGAAGTCGAATGCTAATTATAATTAATAGAACTAAAACGAGCTGTCCTTGGAGCTTCCGCAAAGGTTAATAGCAAACAAAAGAACTAAGGGGACGGTACCCTACATCTGACCGAGGGCGGATTCAGCGACCATGATGTGACAAAGCAATACTGAACGACCACGCCTCTCCAACAAGGAGAACATTGCCCCGGGGGCAATTTCCCATCCCTCACATAGCCCCTTCTCTTCCCACCCCTCAAACATACAGACAACGCCGTCATAAATGATTGCCGTTGATTCACCCGTGTAAGACATTGTAGGAAAGGTGTTTTGTTTGTTTATATTCTCATACATTAGCATCGGTAGGAACGCTGAAATCGTTGACATTATGGGAAAGATAAAGTTGACTGCAATGGATAGATATGTAATAGACGAACACGATGTGCTTACAACAGAGTCCTGGGAATAGAACAATAATTCGTGTAATGTGTGTAGTTTGTGAAAATTGTAGATATATTTTATAATTATTTACACACACAACTATTTATATTTGATTATTTTAACAGAAAAGTCGGAATTGAAAGTGAATTGGTCTTGATAGGCATAATAATATGATTGATAGAAATATTATCATTTCGGGTATTCTATGATCACATTGTACCATCTATATGTATATATTTTGTATATATGTAAACAGACAGTCGTATTCTACTGTACACTGTGAGTGAGAATAATTTATTTACATTAATTTTCTTCAACGAAAATGTATTTCCATGAAACAGATAGGGTATATATTTTTGCGGAGTGATGTCAAGAAATGTTTACATGCAAGTATGTGGTAGTTTGGCTATATATCAAATAGACTCAAATAATACTCTTTTGATCTCGGGACGAGTTGTATTCAACTGACAAAATATTCAGTCTACTCATTTAAATGTCTAAAGTATGTGAGATCAAATTTGAAAGATTTTGTATTTTCGAAATATTATTTAAACATTGTTTAGGGGTTTTTTTACAGAATATATTTGAGGGGTACATGAGTGAAATATATAAAAACAAACTAATGAAACGGTTCTGTGTACCAGCTTCATTTCAAATTTCGGAAAATTATTCTCCCAAAATATAGTCAAATATTATTCCAAATAAATTCTCCGTAACGCAGTTAAGAAAATATTATTGTTCGGGAACGGAGGGTTTACATTTACGCAGAACATCAAAGGCGCTCTTTGTAACCAGATACTATTTGTCGCGTCCTCAATAAACACACCATTAATTGTTCTATTATAATGTAAACCTGGATCGCTGAATCCATTGTACAATATGATAATGAGGGAAGAAAGTTGTTAATTTTTGTAACACAATCCCTTCGTGCCCTTATATCATTCGTCATATAAACATAGCGCACTGGGGGCGAGGTGTAGCGGGGACCATTTCCAACTCCGCGATACAATATAGTTCCTTTCGCGACAGATGGTGACAATTGCTTCGAGCTCTTCCAACAAATGCTTGCTCTGCACGCTCGAAACATTTATAATTAAGCGTTGATGTAATATATAATGATACAGTTTTGTGTTGGGCGGCGTGTGTCCCGTTAGACCTTTGATGTCGCCGCCAGCGCGTTCATCTGGTCGCTGACAACGAGCGCGTGCGGCTTATAAATTGCTATGGAGGGAGGACGGGGCTTATTTGGGAAATATGTGTAATTATCAATGGCGAAAATTAGTAAATGCATCCACAGTGATAGCAAGAGTCGCTTCTACATCTGTTAGAGAAATTAGTGTGATTTGATTCCGGTCCATCACGCTTTATAGTGATGGTAACCGCTACAACATGGCAAATTGCTGGTGCAAAATTAGACTTAATGACCGCTTCCCACATCATCATAAAAGGAATACCATTGATAAACACGCGCTCAACAACTCCAACTTTGAAAAGGTTTTGAAATCATTATAGTTTTTGTAACGATATGATAAATGCATTTACAAATAACAGACAATTGAATTGTTATTTTAAAATTTGACGTTCATTTGTTTTGTTGTGAAATTTAACACTTTGTAACGGTAGTGTAGATCATTGTCAGTCTCGTGCACTGCGTAGGCCTGTTTGAGATTCAAAGCTTACAATCAGAATTAAAAATCGCCAAGTTCGATCGCAAAATCTCAGAAGAATAGCAACTCCCTCCAGACACTAACGGGTTGTTTTTATTACCGTTAGCTTCATGCTACCGTTCACTTCAGGCCCCGTGAAGTTTGTTCTTAAACCAAAACTATGATTAATTCAGGTGCTCTGAGACAACAATGGCATCGTTTATGGAGGGAAAACCTTCCACCGTTACGAAAGTTGCCATCAAATTCCCAGATCTCTTGCAATATTACTGAGGACACAGTGTATTTAGAGACTTTTCATGTTTGAAGATAGTTTGTCATAAAATACAATCAAAGTCTCACAGCGAACGGAGACCCCACACCAGTCCGTGGAGGGATTTGTGAAAAGCTCGAAATCCCATATCTGATATAATATGCTACCGATTCTCTTAGCCGTACTGTAGAGCATAAAGATTTCAGGAGCAAGAATTTGAGAAGCAGCGCCTATTGTTTTGTACAGATAGACTGAACATTGTTTCGAGACAATACCCTTTGGAATATGGCAGACATGGATGATATTTCCGACTCAGTAAGCTGGCTCTATGTGCACTTGAATTATAGTTTAACTGTCGTATGTGGATTAAATATTTATAGCGTATAAACAGAGCAGTCGCGTTAGAGATCGGGGATTATCTCGACTGGAGAAACGTTATCAATTTCGTTATTTTATGTTTTATTTTGAAAGGAAATACAATTTGATAATTTCATTTGATATCGTTCACAGTATCAGCAATTTATCTAAGTGCTGTTTATTCCCTTGTATATTACGTGTAAAGAGGGACAGTGTTTTGTAATATCTCTGAAGAAGTGGTTCTAATAATAAAACAGGTTTTTTGAAAAAATAACAACGCGGAAACTGTATGGATTTCATGTGTAATTCCGAATTCATAACCATAACAAAATAGTGACATTAAGAGGTCGAAATTCAGTAAAAACTGTTAGGGCTTTTAGGAAAATATTGTTTTTGTGATAGCTTTTTCTCCCACAAACTCTTGTCGCTGCATAACAATGACCCGCGAGAGTTATTTAATTGAAACCTGATGCTGAGACGCTTTTACAAACTGAAAAAAAACTTCCCGCAAACACCTCTTACGAACACATTCCACGGAAAAACTGGAAACAAGAAATGAAAATATTGTGGCAAACTATCTGGGGGTGTTTTTTCGCGAAATAATTAATTTGCAAAGATAACTCTGGGGATATGTTGCATCATATATGTAAACCAATATGGGGTATGTTCGCGTAAATGTATACAAAAATACAATGAATGTTGTTTTAAATAAAGTTATAATGTTGGATTAGTCAGTGTATTCAAACTGTGTATCACTTCAGAGTCAACTCAGATGTAACGACTTGCTAACGTTATACCTTGACTCATTTCTAAATTCAGAGTTGGTAAATATCTATATGAAATACCGAATATTATTTCCTGTAATAGTTTACAATCTCGACAAAATACATATTAAAGAGATGATTTATTAATTTTGTGTCACATGTCACATGTGCTTATATGCATACAGTTTAGAACAGCACTTAAAGACGCGCTCAACAGAAGAGGCAAATAAGACACTTATGACACTATAATATTCGTTAATAATATTTACATGTGTATTGCGTATATTTTAAATATATATAATCATGCTTAACCAATGAATGGCCAACTAAAGAGGAAAGACCGGTAAACACATAACAAATTTCGGGGATGATGTGTATACAGTAAACTACGGTTATAACGAACACGCTTATAACGAACTTACATATATAACGAACTTATTTTTTTGGTCCCGACTATTTGCTGTAGTTATGCTGTATACATGCTTATAACGAACTACGGTTATAACGAACTAAAATTAGTAGTCCGTTTGAGTTCGTTATAACCGTACTTTACTGTAGTTTAATAAAATAGCGCAATAACATATTACAGAAGATCGGCTCAAACACATGGAAATGCTTTTTAACTGAGGATAAACGAGGAAAATCTGAAATAATATATTAAAATATTATACTTAAAATTATACCTTACACACACTGAGCGTCTCTGTGTGTGTATGTGCGTTCATGTGTGTATGTCATATATTTGTAGGGAAGTCTGAGACTATTCTGTGGAACTAGTAGTGGCACTGGGAGCGTTGATTGTGACCGTATGCACGCCTTCACGTCATCCACGACAACACAACATCAGGGTTTTCACTCTAAATGCCCCTCAAGAATCAGTACAAACTGCACTGAGCCTATATACTTTTTGTAGTATTGTATCAAAATAAACTCAATCTTTACAATGTCCGAGACCACTTCCAGCACAACACACACCTGATGGTATCAAGAGCAAGAAACTTGTAACAGTAAATTTCAATCTTCGAAGCCTGTGGTTTGGTTCCTTGTAACATTTTTGTACAATTTAATCAAATGTTACAATTATTGTCCACAGATACCATGAGTTTAAGCTCTGAATAATAAAGTTTCAGTGCTATTTTCTTTCAAAGATTGTTTTCTAGATTTGATCATACTATTTTAGATGAGAATGTTGCATAAATGTCTTCTACTACTGAACTACTTTTGTTTCATTTTATTAATGACATCAGTTGCCCTTGGGTCATAGATAAAAACCTTAATGTATTTGGGATTAATATGTATCTATTTATAACAATCTTAAGTGTCAAAGAGTACAAAATTGTGGAGGCTGAAATTGATATCAAAAGCATCACTATATATAATCCTCTCATCCGTTAATCCTATCAGGAAACATACCTTTGAACAGTAAAATGTATAGCTTTGTTCAGTAATATTATCCCTAAGACAAGATGAATGATGTGTTCATGAATGATTAAGGTATTCCTGTAGGACATATAACAGTATACAAACATGTTTGATGTTTATCTAATGTCCATATATACTTGCATGACGTCAGTGTTTTTATGCATAAGAAATCCAGCATTAGAAATCGGACAGGTGATCGTATTATGACAGAGAGAGAGAGAGAGAGAGAGAGACAGAGAGACAGAGAGACAGAGAGGTGTGTGTGTGTTAGTTGAAGATATTTTATTGGTATCTATAAATTTGATTAAACAGAACTAAAACAGTAGCAGTATACTTATATTGGAACTTATATCGGTAGTTCTTCACATATACAAAACGCAGCAATGATATATCGGAAGTTCTTCATATATACAAAACGCAGCAATGATATATCGGAAGTTCTTCACATATACAAAACGCAGCAATGATATATCGGAAGTTCTTCACATATACAAAACGCAGCAATGATATATCGGAAGTTCTTCACCTATACAAAACGCAGCAATGATATATCGGAAGTTCTTCACATATACAAAACGAAGCAATGATAGATCGGTAGTTCTTCACATACAGAAAAAGCACCAATTATATATCGGTTGTTCTTCATATATACAAAACGCAGCAATGATATATCGGAAGTTCTTCACATATACAAAACGCAGCAATGATATATCGGAAGTTCTTCACATATACAAAACGCAGCAATGATATATCGGTAGTTCTTCACATACACAAAACGCAGCAATGATATATCGGTAGTTCTTCACATACAGAAAAAGCACCAATTTATGTATCGGTTGTTTTTCACATATACAAAACGCAGCAATGATATATCGGAAGTTCTTCACATATACAAAACGCAGCAATGATATATCGGAAATTCTTCACATACACAAAACGCAGCAATGATATATCGGTAGTTCTCCACATACACAAAACGCAGCAATGATATATCGGTAGTTCTTCACATACAGAAAAAGCACCAATTATATATCGGTTGTTCTTCACATATACAAAACGCAGCAATGATATATCGGTAGTTCTCCACATATACAAATCACCACGCAACACACAATGATTCGCCTCACGTATAACTTGCAATAATAATTAAGCAAATCTCATCATCTCGGTTTTTGCACAATATGTTAATTGATAATCAAATATTCATGGCTCATTTTACGTCATTCAGTTCAATTACTGGTGATGTCCACCCCACGAAGTGTTTTAGTTAGAAGGTAATCGTCGGGAAATAGGAAATCACTTTATGATCAAACATCAGTGCTCTCAAATTGTTTCCTAAATTAAAACAGGCTTCTGAAATAGTCTGTTTACATTTTTCGTAGTAAAACTATTTTTCCCTCTGAATTGGTCACAATGCTATGAACATCTCTGTTCGCATTTTGTAAATAACTGTCTCTAAATATTTATATATTCTGCCTTTTTATTTTACAAAACATAGGGAATTATATGATTCAGACCACATAGGGTAACCGTCAACATCTATTGTTTTGAAATCCTACGTACCCCCCCCCCCCCCCTAAAAAATACATATAAATAAATAAAAATAAATAAATAAAAATAAATAAATAAATATAAAAACCTAAAAATTATATATATAAATTTAGAAATGGAATATCATACATGCTTATGGTGAACGTTCAATGATATTTCTCTGTGGCGTCATGCAACTTTATCTGCAAAATAACCAAGAACATTTGAGAAAAACCCTTTTCCTGCATGCATGCATATTTTCCTTTGATAGCATAAGTTGATCGTTTTGGTTCTCGTATATCCTGCAAAAATAGTTTAACTTTAAACTTCATCATATGGCGAGATTTGATTTAAAGATATATTGTTGCTTATAAACAAAAGGAGTAGGTACATGATTACTTACATATATTGAGAGGAGATTAATCGAACAAACGGTTTGCCTGAAACTCCCAAGTCTGTTTTATGAATTCCAAAGGAATCTATTTTCAAAATGTGCTATGTATATAATTTCGTGAATTATATATTTTTTGGGAAATCTCTGTATTTGATAATCCAATTCTTCTGTCTTTTGATCACTAATAGAAATACTTTTTTTCCTATTTTAGCATCAACAAAGACATTAACAAACCTGTTTCACAAAAGTTCGATGTTTATCGACAGGAATAAGATCTTGCGATTACATACAGGGTTAAAAAAAATAAAAGGAAATATTTGGATATTTACATCAACACGCTTATGTCCTAACATGGGTCGCTCTTTGTACAGTATTTATATATTATATATTTTCAATGTAAAAACATGTTCATGTCTGTTGGAGGTTCCCAATTATGTCAAAATTAACAAAACAGAATTTTGCTCGTTTTTAAAAAAAAAAATAGAACATTCAGGCCAACGTGTATGCATCTAAAATAAAATGTTATGGAACTCCGCACACCGCGAAGAGATAATATACATGCCCTCGCGCACGGGGCGAAATGCTAATTCGATATGCATCTGAACAACAAGTTTTGGGTTCATACGTAATAGCTACAGGAAATAATAAATGTAGTATACATTTTCATATCCTTATCTGAATGAAATCAAGGACGTTGCGTAACAAATCGTAGATTTAAAAAGAAATCACATTTACCTGCTATTCACGTCAATATACGCACTGCCTTGTGTAGGCGAACATACACTTATATACATATACGTATGTATTTTGACCTCGCACATTTATAAATTAGAAAACAAATATCAGTAGCTATATGTACACAATCCTCAATCAATCAAACAAACTTTGGTTATGAAATTGACCAACAAACAAATATATAATACCAACGGTATCGCGAATATATGTACATGGTACATACAAAATCATTTTGGCATATAGCGGTATTAGATAGAAATTGCACCCATTCCAAATATACCTGAACATATTACGAAATAAATATTGCTTGTCAAACTAACATTCCTCAAGCCAAGAACTATAACTCTTAATAACCAGTATGAAATGCAGAGGTCTAAATCTTCGTCCGTTAAAATGCTATCACGTCGGTCTAAAATCAATAATATAAATAAATCGATACTCATAGATTGATTGGAGTCAATCGGTACTCACCGTGCAGCGTACGGTAGTCCGACGCGCCTGCGATAGTATGTATCTATCTATTGATAACTCGTCTCCGAGCCGCGTCTTTCGCATCAAGCATCCTTCAACATGTGTGAAATAATTCTCTTATAATTTTTCTCACGCATTACGATCACTTATATGCATTATGTAGAAAAACAAAACCCTTATGGAAAATAATCATGTGAGAGCTAATTGCTTCCTATCGCTTTTCATCCCGACGGCACAATTTTCCCGCGCGCGCCAAAATCCCCATGCGCCATCGTGCATGCACATTTTGCCCCAAATCGCGACATCGAATCCAGTATGCGACAGCGTTCAGCTCCAGGGATGTCGATGACGACATCTCATGGAAGATGAGGGGTCTTCGGCTGAAGCGGTTGTGTGCTTGTTTTAATTAGGGGTCTTTGCCTACCAAGGACCCAGTTCTCCATATGTCGGGGCGAGAGTCACGTGCCATCTGCCGAGAGTTTCATCCTTCGGGAATGACAAATTTGATTCTGGGACCTCTATTTCTGAAATTTGACATGATACATATTACCGACTGCTAGCTTTTCCCAAGACAGTTCTAATGATGAAGTCTCTTTTTGAAACTGTACCGCACTAAGGCAGCCGAATTGACTATGTCGTGCGGGGCCACGTGAAATTCGTGCAACGTTGTGTTATGTGTGACCCGCGCTGCGATTAAGGGTCAGCCGAACGGTCAAGTTATGATCATATTTTCAGTCTAAAATTGCATTTTTTCTTCATTTCATTCTTCTTATTACATTTCAAGTGAAAGCTGAAGAAGGATATCATCATCTCTCACGCCAAAGTCTCGCGAGAACTCATCTCTCCGACCCGTGTCTCGTCGCTATGGTTTCAGCAGACTAAAATTTATTTCCATCGCTTACAGAAGAAATCCACGTAGGAATAACTACTGGAAGAGAAATTGATTCTAAAGATTCGACTAAATCACGCTATCACGTGACTGCGTGACGAGACCTCTGTAATTCAAATGTATGTCTTTGGGAATATTCAAACAAACTCACTTTTCATTGTGGAGTAAATTAGGAAAAACAGATTTTACAAGTCTCTGAAGAATACCGTGGTCGTGTTTTGCAATGACCCGCTGCTAAAGCAATGACAGGTAAAAACTCGACTGCTAGTATCAACAAGGACAAATAAGGTCCGGGGGAATTATTCAACATGTCCTCTTTCATTTAAATTCCATCAATCGTAGGTTGTATTCTTTCGATTAGTTGATTTTTATTTCTGGCATTTTTTAAAGCGAATTTGTCTCTTAAAGATTTAGTTTATTAACTTGGAACAATTCTTATGGCGGTAGATTTTTTTTTTCAAGGACTGGCCTCTTTCAAATATGGTATACAATGAAGTCTACATATATACGAAGTCTAAACAGGTTTGAAAGAACGTATTTCCACAACAGAACTATAACAGAACTATCAGCAAATACCCAGCGTAAACAATATTGTATTGAGGCGGTTGGGTAGCTTAGTGGTTAAAGCATTCGCTCGTCACGCCGAAGACCTGGGTTCGATTCCCGACATGGGTCAATGTATGAAACTCATTTCTTATGTCACCCGCCGTGATATTGCTGGAATATTTTTTTTAAAGCGGCGTAAAACAATACTCACACACTCACTCAGTTTCTCTCAGTGAGATCTGTGAAGGACCATTGTGGTACAAGGATGGCGAACTCCAACAGGTTTCAAAACAATTAGTCACGGTCTATAAAACCACTGGTACAACGTAACATGAACGTGTATGAAACTCCGGTTACGACTACAACTACGTCCACTGATAATATCCTCATTGCCTCACCACAAGTACTGGTGTACTCTCATACCACCTCTGCTTATATTTCAACAACCTTTCAAATGATCCCCTATGTCAAACAACGCGCTATTATCCGGTAGTTAGATATGCACGAGCATCTCCTAGAAGTACACCTAAAGCGTTATACAAAAATATAACACAATATGATGCACAATTGGATGATACTATTAACAGATATCCATCTTGAGGTTTCGTTCTCAATTGAAAAATAGTTTGTTTGGAATATATTACAATTGGGACTCATTGTTAACCTTTAAAATAAGTTCAGAAAGAACACTGTCGTTTTTACTTTTATTTTTTTGGTGCGTCACTGATTACACAATCGAATCAAGCTCGGGCTACCCGCATGCGAATGTGCGAGTGAATTTTAATAATAAATATCTTTATTCATTGAAATTTGATACTTTAATCGTCAAAATGATTTCATATTTTTTAAGTTCTAAGAGCTTTTTCAACACAGTGTGTGAAATTCGATTCCTTTTTTATCATTATGAAGTCAAAAGGCAAAAGCTGACTTTGCGGCGTAATTTTCGACAAATAACCATCCTAATACATTAAATGTAATTAGATTAATTGCAATTCGATGAATTTTTTATGTAATATTTTCACAATTGATGATGAAAGGATCCAAAATGGCCGAACTGAGGAAACAATTGATTTTCATCATAAAAGAATATTTCCATAAAGAAATTGTATCCATAATTTTAGTCCGAGGGGTTGGGGGAGGGGATAGAAAAGGAACATCCAGAACTTATATACAGCACTGCGGCCGGGCTCTCTGTTGGCTCGGCGCTTTTTGATAGATGAATGGTGAAATCTAACATGACACTTAAATCTCATGAATTTTAATGCCACGGTACCTTGGGATTGGCCCGAGCTCCATGTCCGTATCTCTGATAGGAACTGTCCCAACACGCCGCCCCGTCAGGCAACACGAGAATTCAACTAAAATATTCTACAAAATTGAATTGCTTTTCAAGCTTATACACTGAATGAATTTAATGCCAAAATAATTTGTAACTCTATATTTGAATATACAGAAAATAATGACGGCTGTTTCGGAATACGTGCAAAACATTAGGATAAAGACTGCGAACAATTACACAGACAATTTCATTACTGATCCTTATTCGTTTGTTTTCCATTTCCATCACGTCAAGTTTGGAAACAACACGACGCAACGAAGGGTAATAATATGCAGTTTGTTAAAAAGGTATGAAAAGTAATTGAGAGTCGCGTTACAAAACAGAGAAGATCCTCTTGGGGATTCGAGGACTCAAAGCGCGAATAATAATTCATAATAATCAACAAAATTGAAACCCCTAACTGACACTATTTCCTATGAGTCGAATTCGTTTTTGTTTTTGTTTGACCCGCTGTCACATTTGGTAAAACCAGTTATCACTGCTTCGAAATGAATTCTACGTTTGCGTGTGAGGGATTATACAGCTATAACTATGCGGCTGTGTTCCCCGTTGGCTATTTAAACATCATAAATACAATACCGTTCATTCGTACACGTTATGGCTAGTTGAACGAAATCGCACCTGCCTGGCCAAAGTTCGTATTGTCATGTTTCAGGAATATTGTCCAAGACATGGGCGTGACGTAATTGGTATTTTGTATTCCTGCAAGTAGTTACAGGAATAGAACCAGGTGTTGAATGTTTTAAGATGTAGGGCGTTGTATCTGATCTGGTCACGCCGATACGGACACCATCAACAGTAATCTTAAGTGTATAATCAATTAATCACAGAGGCAAGTCTTTTCTCTCAATTCTTTCGCTTCTTATAAGAATTCGCCTTGACGTTTTTTAGTAACTATGGTATTTTTCATCATATTTTTTAAACACGTTTGGAAAATGGTGACCAAGACGCTCTGACGTAATGTTGTTTTACGACTGCAGCTATATTCTTTACGTTGTGGAAATAATTATCTTTTACAATCGGTATGGCGTCCGGTTACAAGCGTTATGGCTTTAATGTTGATTTTTTTCTTCTTTTATTTATGATGAAGTGTTTCTGTGTGAGAAATACGGGAATAGTTATTACTATTTTCTTCATAAATGAAACAAGTACCGATGACTCACAATAGCAGACAAACAGTCTGAAGTTCCTTCGTGTAAAACGTGCAATCTTTAAGAAGAAATTGTACTTCCTTCCCGAACAAAAACTGTCCCTTTGTAGGTGCTGTGTAAACAATATAGAGAAATGGCTATGAAAATCGTCTTAGCATGCTTGTACGTTACATTCCGTGCCGGGTCCCCTGTGACAGGATGAAACGCGCCCCAAGCCCTCCATGGCATCTGTGGGAGAAGGCTGAAAAGGGGTACGGGGTAAACTTGCGGGATCCTTAAACATCTTGTAATAGTCAACCCAGAGACTACAAGAAGATGTGCTAAGTGCTGCGCCAGCATGTCTGCGGAATATACCAACATGGGGAAGAATTCTCCTGTTGCGGAGCTTCTAATAGGAACCGGACTAGCCTCAACCAGAGCTGTGTAACACTGGTCCATACCAACATATCCCCCAAGACTTCGGGAACGCCAGTCCCCGTCCACATCTTCCATCCTCCCTTTGAGAGGGGCAGGTTTTCAGTGCGTTGTGTTTTTTTGTAGTGTTTGCTCATTCAACTTCTTAGTATTGAGTGCAATATATTCACGAGCGTATTGGGAGCCTATACCATGGTGTTATCTTTCCGCGACTCGTTCAACTGACAGCTTTCTAAAAGTTTAAGATTGATGGTTGAGCTAATGCGCGTATTTTACGAGAACGATTTTGAGTATAATTATACCACCTCGAGTTTTTTTTGTAACATACCTTATTATAGATGAGATAGAAAAAAGTGGGTAATCAGAAAGTACTGATGTCTGTGTTGCTGATTTTATACACATCACGTCAAATACCCACAGCTGGGTGAGATGTTTACAATCTGTCGGCAATTCACAGTGTGTTTAACATTTGTTTAATTATTTTTTTTATTTTTTTTCTATTTGAATTCCCAATAAGATCAAGTTTACCAGAACGGTGGAGCAGGACCCATATGCAGTAACAATCATGTGTGTCAAGGCCTCCTGCATCTGGAGACATGATGACGTCAGGTGAGTATATGGAGTGTGTCTGTGATACTGGACTTCATATCTGTACAAAGTGTTTTGTACAGCAGAACAGCACTGGACAGCCACGTGTATGTACTGTCTAAACAACTACAAGGACAAACAACTGTACAAAGTACCCTTTAAAGTTCAACACCATCGTTGAAAACAACGATCCTGCCCTATCATAGGGATTGTTTAACATGTACTTGCTGACGAACTAAAAACCATGACTCTTTGTGGTGAAAAATCCCAGGAGTAATAGTGATCAAGTGCATAGGCGCTTATCTAATTGATCATATCTGTATTGAAATATCTTTCTTGCAGTCAGGTTCATAGGGTCATTTCATATAAACAAGCACAAGGACCAGCACGGCTACTGCCACTGTCTAAACAACAAGAAGGGCATACAAGTTACTGCCACTGTCTAAACAACTTCAAGTACAAGCACGTCTACTGTCACTGTCTACACAAAAAAACACGGACCAACAAGCTACTATCACACATCTAAACATCTTCAAGTACAAGCACGGCTACTGCCACAGTCTAAACACATACACGGGCAAGCACGGCTACTGTCAATGTCAAAACAACTACAAGGACAAGCACGACTACTGCCGTTGTCAAAACAGCTTCAAGTACAAGCACGGCTACTGTCACTGTCTAAACAGCTTCAAGTACAAGCACGGATACTGTCACTGTCTACACAAAAACACGGACCAACAAGCTACTTTACCAAATCTAAACAACTTCAAGTACAAGCACGGCTACTGACACTGTCTAAATACCTACACGGACAAGCACGGCTACTGTCACTGTCTAAACACATACACGGACAAGCACGGCCACTCTCACTGTCAAAACAATAACATGGACAAGCACGACTACTGCCACTGTCAAAACAAGTACAAGGACAAGCACGGCTACTGTCACTGTCAAAACAAGTACAAGGGCAAGCACGGCTACTGTCACTGTCAAAACAACAACACGGACAAGCACGGCTACTGCCACTGTCTAAACACCTACACGGACAAGCACGGCAACTGTCACTGTGTCTCTAAAAGACTACACGGACAAACAAGCTACTGTTGCTCCTTTAACTACAAGGACCACTTTGGCTACTGCCCGCATCGAGACCATCTATTAACCGAATCTTTTCAGCTGCTATATCACCTTTTTTTTACAATTTTAATGTATTAACTGCACTCTGTGTCTCATAAGCCAATTGCCTGGTGTTGTGATATATTTAGAGTTTAGACATGTGTGCACAACATGTGACACATTAATAAACTATATTTCTTCTTCTTCTCACCAAGTGCAAGGACAAACGCGTCTTGTGTTAGTGTCTAAACAACTAGACAGGCAGCCACGGCTACTGACACTGTCTAAACAACTACATAGACAAGCACGGCTACTGACACTGTCTAAACAGCTACACGGGCAAGTGCGGCTACTGTCACTCTCCAAACAACTACGAGTACAATCACGGCTACTGACATTGTCTAAACAACTACAAGTCCAACCACGGCTACTGACACAGTCTAAACAACTACGTGTACAATCACGGCTACTGACACTGTCTAAACAACTACAAGCACAACCACGTCTACTGACACTGTCTAAAAAACTACAAGGACAAGCACGGCTACTGACACTTCTCGAAACAACTACACGCACAAGCAAAGCTACTGCCACTGTCTAAACAACTACACGGACAAGCAGAACTACTGCCACTGTCTAAACAACTACACGGACAAGCAGAACTACTGCCAGTGTCTAAACAACTACACGGACAAGTACGGCTACTGCCACTGTCTAAACAACTACACGGACAAGTACGGCTACTGCCACTGTCTAAACAACTACACGGACAAGTACGGCTACTGCCACTGTCTAAACAACTACGAGTAAAACCACGACTACTGCCACTTTTGTAACAACTACGAGTACAACAACGGCTACTGACACCATCTAAACAACAACGAGTGCAACCCCGGCTACTGACACTGTCTAAACAACTACTTAGACAAGCACGGCTACTGACACTGTCTAAACAGCTACACGGGCAAGTACGGCTACTGTTACTGTCTAAACAACTACACGGACAAGCACGGCTACTGTCACTGTCTAAAACACATACACGGACAAGCACAGCTACTGCCACTGTCTAAACAACTACAAGTAGAACCACGGCTACAGACACTGTCTAAACAACTACACGGACAAGCAGAACTACTGCCAGTGTCTAAACAACTACACGGACAAGCAGAACTACTGCCAGGGTCTTAACAACTACACGGACAAGTACGGCTACTGCCACTGTCTAAACAACTACACGGATAAGTACGGCTACTGCCACTGTCTAAACAACTACACGGACAAGTACGGCTACTGCCACTGTCTAAACAACTACATGGACAAGTACGGCTACTGCCACTGTCTAAACAACTACACGGACAAGTACGGCTACTGCCACTGTCTAAACAACTACACGGACAAGCACGGCGACTGCCACTGTCTAAACAGATACACGGACAAGCACGGCTTGTGCCACTATCTAAAGAACTACACGGGCAAGCACGGCTACTGTCACTGTCTAAACACCTACGCGGAGAAGCACGGCTACTGTCACTGTCTAAACAACTACGCGGAGAAGCACGGCTACTGTCACTGTCTAAACAACTACATAGATAAGCACGGCTACTGTCACTGTCTAAACAACTACACGGGCAAGCACGGCTACTGCCACTGTCTAAACACCTACGCGGAGAAGCACGGCTACTGTCACTGTCTAAACAACTACGCGGAGAAGCACGGCTACTGTCACTGTCTAAACAACTACATAGATAAGCACGGCTACTGTCACTGTCTAAACAACTACACGGGCAAGCACGGCTACTGTCACTGTCTAAACAACAACACGGACAAGCACGGCTACTGTCACTGTCTAAACAACTACGTCTACAGCCACGGCTACTGTCACTGTCTAAACAACTACATAGACAAGCACGGCTACTGTCACTGTCTTAACAACTCCACGGGCAAGCACGGCTACTGCCACTGTCTAAACAACTACACGGGCAAGCACGGCTACTGTTACTGTCTAAACAAATACGCGGAGAAGCACGGCTACTGTCACTGTTTAAACAGCTACACGGGCAAGCACGGCTACTGTCACTGTCTAGGCAACTACATAGACAAACACGGCTACTGCCACTGTCTAAACTACTACACGGGCAAAAACGGTAACTGTCACTGTCTAAACAAGGTTTTAATCCTTGGTTCGATCCCCGATCGCGTCATACCAAAAGATGTTGAAAGATGGCACTTGTTGTTACCCTGCCTGGCGTTCGGCATGAAGAGACCGGTCGGTTCGGAGTCTGTACGCTATGTTTAAATGGGTTATTCATGTTAAACTGCAGCATGGAATCTCAATGGGCTAGCATTATAAAATCGGCCTTAGTCCAAGCAGCCAGACTGACAGACAGATTAAACCCAAGTTCACCGCACCCTCAACGGCACGCATAGTTGCAGTCACTGAATAAACACCTAGAAAAGCAACGCGTTCGGAGTTGCGTCCCTTTGATGCAAGGATCCGCCGAATGGTGTTCGAATTACGGGTTTGCCTCAGTAATGATCCTTGGTGCTCGTCAATTTCACAGAGGAGGTAAGTAAATGGCCTGCGTCATATAACTGAAATATTGTTTACTCACTTATTTCCATCTCTACTGCAGCTGAAAACAAAGTGCGCATCTTTACAAATCTTTTCAGCGCCGAAGCTGTCTGTCCCAAACTTGCCTTAAACAAGAAAAACGCTTCTAACCAAAAGTTGTTGTTTTTTCACTTCGTCATGTTTTTCAACTTGATCAAACATCGAAGTAATAAAAACAACTTATTTGATGATAGTTTCATGGGGATTAGTTTTAGTTCAGAACAAAGTGGACCAAAAAATGGAATCAACCAAACAAAATATCAAAGGCCAAACTGACAGATCACGTGACCACGATTTCCTTTCGAACGCGCTTATATAAAAAACCCATCCCTGCAACGCGCGTGCAAAAAGATGGTGGCTTTCGCTTATACACGGGGCCACCATGGCGGCTTCTGCTGATTTGCGTGCCAATTAGAAATTGCTTTCTTATCCATGATGGTAGTGAATTGTCACGTGACCATTGCCTCCCATCGGAGATATCACGTGACTAGAAAACACTAGCCCGCCAAAAAGGAAAAAGTGACATAATCCCGCTCGACACTTTCTCCATCAAAGATTTACAATTTTTTCCCTTCAATTCCCAATTCCGGATGTGCGTGTCAATTTTAGTATCTCTCTTTCAGTTACTTTGCGCTATCCCACCCCTGGGTATACCCCATCCCACTTCTCTTGTTAACAATTAACAAGCCTTATTGGAAACGAAATCAAGAGGGGCGTCGAGAGAGCGTCTATTTTCTCTGTTTTCGTGTTGGGAGGTTTTTCAGACAATGCTTACAAGCTGCGCGATAAAACATAGATGAAAAGGTGTGCGTTTCAGAACCGACTTCAAGTGTTCATTCATAGTAAATAAAGATTATCAATCCCGATCTCTACCCGCCAAGAGACTTGCTGCACGCGGTCCGGGCAGCCAATCAGAGACTTGGGAAGAGAGCGCACATGTTCCGTTCTAATTTGGTCTTTGTCTACGAAATCGATTTAGTCGGAGAAAGTACAGGGAAATCTTCAGAGGACTATAGGCGTAGTGATTAGCAGTACTGTAGATGTATCGGTGGAGGGAGTTACAAATCACTGCCTTTTTACACAGATCTACTTTGCTTCAGTAATCTTATCTTTTAACTTTCACTGTGAGCTGCCGTGTATATACTACTGAAAAGAAGTAAAGGGTCACCCTATTCGGGTCCTTAAATTCTTTTGAGTAGGGTCACCTTATTCGGGCCCTTAACTTCTTTTGAGTAATATATATATGGTAGTGGTAGCAGCAGTAGTAGTAGTAGTAGTAGTAGTAGTAGTAGTAGTAGAAGTTACAGTAATAGTTTGTTTCTTTGTTGTTTAACGCCGCACTCATCAATAGTTTTGCTATAAGTAGTAGTTCTAGTCATAGGAGTGGTTGTGGCAGTGCTAGTATAGGTGAGGTGAAATGGGGTTTAATGTCGCGTCCAAGATTATTTCACTTATATAGCGACGTACATGCACGTGTGTATGTGTGTGGCTGCTTGTACTAGTCCGGACGGATGCCGATTAATAATGCTAGTCCATTGAGATACCATGTCGAAGTTTAATATAAATATCCCACTCAGACACAGTATACTGACCAGTCCTTGTTTTGGCCCCCTAATGCCGAGTGCCGGACAGGGTAACAAGTACCATCTTTAATGTCTTTTGGTATGAGTGAGTGAGTTATAATTTAACGTCGCATCGGCACTATTTCAGCCATATAGCGACGAGTTTTGGTATGACGGAGCCGGGCATCGAACCCCGGACCTTCCGCACTCCGGGCGGACGCTCTACCACTACACGACGGAGGCATTCAATGCTTTGTATTGGTATTATTATTATTAGTAGTAGTTGAAGTAGTAGTAGTGGTGGTGGTGGTGGTGGTGGTAGTGGTAGTAGTAGTAGTAGTAGTAGTAGTAGTAGTAGTGGTGGTGATAGTACTAGTAGAAGTAGTAGTTGAAGTAGTAGTAGTAGTAGTAGTAGTAGTCGTCGTCGTCGTCGTCGTAGTAGTAGTGGTGGTGGTGGTGGTGGTGGTGGTAGTAGTAGTAGTAGTAGTAGTAGTAGTGGTGGTGGTGATAGTGCAACTAGAAGTAGTAGTTGAAGCAGCAGTAGTAGTCGTCGTCGTCGTTGTAGTAGTAGTAGTAGTAGCATTTTCTGAGACAATTAATTTTTTTCGATAAAACTTCGACACAGAGCCAAGTCACAGAAGAATATGTGACAGTAGCAATATCTGTTTGATTGTTGTTTAACGCCGCTTTCAGTAATATTATAGCAATATGATGGCGGTCTGTAAATAATCAAGTCTGGACCAGACAATCCAGTGATCGATATCATGAGTATTGATCCACACAATTGGGATACGATGACATGCATCAACCAAGTCAGCAAGTCTGACTACCGATCCCGTTAGTCGCCTTTTACAAGAAGCATAGTCGCCTTGGGTTGCTGAAGACCTATTCTAACCCGTATCTTCACAGGTGAGCAATGTTATTAGATGGTGTAAGTTAGGAGAAGATTATGTGACCGTTGGAATGTTAATAGATTGTGTAATTAAGGTGTAGAATATGAGACGTACCAATGTAAGTAAACGATGTAAGGTAAGAGTAGAATACAGTATGTGATTGTAGCAACGTGAGTATATTATGGCGATTCGCTGTGCAGAGTTGCGTCCCTTGGGCACGCCAGAAACCTATGATTGTGGGTTAGAATCCAGGTTCGCCCCGATTATGTTTCTAGGTTTGTCAGCACCATACCCTTGCTCGTGGGTTTCACCGAAGTGGTAAACGTCTGAGACCTGCATCACTTGGGGCTTTCCTCCCACATTAAGCTGACACGCCGTGATATAACTGGAATAATGTTAAAAGCGGCGTTAAACCCAACTCACTCACACAAGTATATTATGTATGTTATGAGTAGACAATGTGAAGGTAGCATGTTCGTAGTCGCAGTGTTGGAGGAGCACCAATTGTAGGAGATTCGTTGTCGTCCATCAGTCTTTACTACATGGAGCGAAATGAAGGTCAATTCCTCAGCTATGTTTCTGAAAAAAAGAAGAAGTAAAAAGTGTCACGAATGTGTCACGCTTTGCGTACCATGGGCTTGACAAATATTTAGAATCGTTGGTTCGAATCCCGGTTCGCCCCGATTATGTTTCTAGGTTTGTCAGCACCATACCCATGCTCATGGGCTTCACCAGTGGTAAACGTCTGAGACCTGCATCACTTCGGGCTTTCCTCCCACATTAAGCTGACACGCCGTGATATAACTGGAATAATGTTAAAAGCGGCGTTAAACCCAACTCACTCACACAAGTATATTATGTATGTTATGAGTAGACAATGTGAAGGTAGCATGTTCGTAGTCGCAGTGTTGGAGGAGCACCAATTGTAGGAGATTCGTTGTCGTCCATCAGTCTTTACTACATGGAGCGAAATGAAGGTCAATTCCTCAGCTATGTTTCTGAAAAAAAGAAGAAGTAAAAAGTGTCACGAATGTGTCACGCTTTGCGTACCATGGGCTTGACAAATATTTAGAATCGTTGGTTCGAATCCCGGTTCGCCCCGATTATGTTTCTAGGTTTGTCAGCACCATACCCATGCTCATGGGCTTCACCAGTGGTAAACGTCTGAGACCTGCATCACTTCGGGCTTTCCTCCCACATTAAGCTGACACGCCGCGATATAACTGTAATACTGTTAAAAGCGGCGTTAAACCAAACTCACTCACTCACTCACTGTTGTGTTTGACACCGTTTATCCTTGACACGGTAGTTGAGCTATACCGATTGCATATACAAGTTGTGATTGTGATAAAAAAAATATCATTGAAAAAAGGGTTTAGTGGTGATGATGATTAAAATAATATTGATTTTCGAAACAATAGCCATGACAATGTTATTTGTTCTGGTGGTTATGACGACAACGATGTCGATAGTGTGGACAGTCATGCCGGTGACAGTTGTAGGTTTGGTTCTTGTTTATTCCAACTATATGACGATGACCAGTATTTAATCGAGTCTTAGTAACAATTATATATTATAAAGTTTCTCCCCTTTGTCGTAATTGTCTAGCACGTACACAAACTGTTGACTTCCTACTCACGTTAGTACCACACTGACTTTTCAAAATAATGACAGATAGTCATTTATGGAGTTATTATCGCTTCTTGTCGTTTTTCTTTCTTTCTTGGAAATGTTTTATTACAAACTGTAAATTTCTCATTTAACTCGTCAATCGAGACTGTTTGTTTCGCAAAGCGCAATTTTGTTACATGAACAGCGTGTATTCTTTCGCTTGCAACAACGGTGTCGTAGATTTCAAGGTTGTTTTTTTGTTGAAGTACATTTTGTATATAATCATATCAATATGTATGATAAAGAGTTTTATTGACATCAAATATTTGTATTACTATTGTAGACAATTGGCCAGACAAAAAAACCAGCCCATCCATTTGGTCGCCTCTTATCATAGATTGCTGGGACCTATTCAAACCGGGATCCCCACGGCCCTAGTAGTAGTAGTAGTAGTAGTAGTAGTAGTAGTAGCAATGGTAGTGGTAGCAGTAGTAGCAGTAATAGCAGTCGTATTAGCAGTAACAGTAGTAGTAGTAGTGGTAGCAATAGTAGTAGTGCCAATGGTATAGCAGCACAGCAGTAGTAGTAGCAATGGTAGTAGTAGTGCCAATGGCAATAGTAGTGGTAGTAGTAGTAGTGCCAATGGTATTAGCAGTATTAGTTGTGATAGTAGTAGTACTAGTAGTAGTAGTAGAAGCAATAGTAGTACCAATGGAAGTAGTAGTAATAGTAGTAGTAGTACCAGTAGTAGTAGCAATAGTAGTATCAATGGTAGTAGCAATTGTAGTAGTTGTGCCAATGGTAGTAGTAGTAGTAGTAGTAGTAGTAGCAGCAGCAATAGTAGTACCAGTGGTGGTAGTAGTAGAAGTAGTTGCAGTAGTAGTAGTACCAATGTTAGTAGTAGTAGTAGTAGTGTCAATGGTAGTAGTAGTAGTAGTAGTAGTAGTGCCAATGGTAATAGAAGAAGTAGTAGTGGTAGTAGTAGTAGTGACAATGGTAATAGTAGTAGTATTGCCAATGGCAATAGTAGTAGTAGTAGTAGTAGTAGTAGTAGTGCCAATAGTAGTAGCAGTAGTATTGCCAATGGCAATAGTAGTAGTAGTTGTAGTAGTAGTAGTAGTGCCAATAGTAGTAGCAGTAGTATTGCCAATGGCAATAGTAGTAGTAGTTGTAGTAGTAGTAGTAGTGCCAATGGTAGTAGCAGTAGTAGTTGTAGTTGTAAAAGTAGTAGAAGTAGTAGTAGTAGTAGTAGCAGCAGTAGTACCAGTGGTGGTAGTAGTAGTAGTTGCAGTAGTAGTAGTAGTACCAATGGTAGTAGTAGTAGTAGTAATAGTAGTGCCAATGAAAGTAGTAGTAGTAGCAGTAGTAGTGCCAATGGTAGTATTGGTAGTGTCAATGGTAGTAGTAGTAGTAGTGCCAATGGTAGTAGTAGTAGTAGTAGTAGTAGTGGCAATAGTATAACCAGTGGTGGTAGTAGTAGTAGTAGTTGCAGTAGTAGTAGTAGGAGTAGCAATGTTAGTAGTAGTAGTGCCAATGGTAGTAGTAATAGTAGTGCCAATGGTAATAGTAGTAGTAGTAGTAATAGTAGTACCAATGGTAGTAGTAGTAGTAGCGCCAATGGTAGTAGTAGAAGTGCCAATGGTAGCAGTGGTAGTAGTGGTGCCAATGGTAATAGTAGTAGTAGTAGTAGTAGTGGCAATAGTATAACCAGTGGTGGTAGTAGTAGTAGTAGTTGCAGTAGTAGTAGTAGGAGTAGCAATGTTAGTAGTAGTAGTGCCAATGGTAGTAGTAATAGTAGTGCCAATGGTAATAGTAGTAGTAGTAGTAATAGTAGTACCAATGGTAGTAGTAGTAGTAGCGCCAATGGTAGTAGTAGAAGTGCCAATGGTAATAGTAGTAGTAGTAGTAGTGGCAATAGTATAACCAGTGGTGGTAGTAGTAGTAGTAGTTGCAGTAGTAGTAGTAGGAGTAGCAATGTTAGTAGTAGTAGTGCCAATGGTAGTAGTAATAGTAGTGCCAATGGTAATAGTAGTAGTAGTAGTAATAGTAGTACCAATGGTAGTAGTAGTAGTAGCGCCAATGGTAGTAGTAGAAGTGCCAATGGTAGCAGTGGTAGTAGTGGTGCCAATGGTAATAGTAGTAGTAGTACTAGTAACAATGGTCGTAGTAGTAGTAGTGCCAATGGTAGTAGTAGTAGTAGTAGTAGTAGTAGTTCCAATGGTAGTAGTGGTAGTGCTAATGGTAATAGTAGTAGTAGTAGTAGTAGTAGTGCCAATGGTAGTAGTAGTAGTGCCAATGGTAGTAGTAGTAGTAGTAGTACCACACATCACGGACACGCGCCACTAGCTCCGTTTCTTCCATCTTGAAGTAAATCATAGAAGCAATGGAAATGTAAAGGCTGAGTGAATTACAACCCAAGCCTACACTGCGCATTATTGTGCTCATAGTGAAGGGACTGTTTTTTCTTCTACAGAATTGTGAAGCTGGTCTAAATCTGTAACGGTTGCGTGTTAGACCTAATATAATTGCACTATTTATTCATTGTTCTGTATTTTATTTCAGGGCTAATACTGACATTCTGCCTGCCGAGAGCGATGCCAGTATTCCCCGCCGAGTGCTATGGAGTATATTCGATTGACCAAATGCCAGGATGCGTTTGTTGAAATTAATATATAATTCATGATCTACCATTCCAATTTTATTGGAGGAGTTTTGTAAATGTTAGCAATGCAAGAGGATTGCGCTTGTTCATTAGTCTAATCGGCGAGCGTGTCCTCGGGACAATATCACAGGACTCGACTGACCTCTGGCTTCGAACGGAGAACAAAGACGAACTTAACTCAATAACGTCCCACGTTATTCAGCAAATTACCGCTGTTATTAACCAGTTTTCCCATGCTGCTGTGACCTATGATTTCTGAGGCACGAGCCACCATCTAACTGACCCGCGTTTTCCCCGGGGTGGGGCTCTGATGGAATGCGATCCCCGGGGTGGGGATCTAGAGAAATGCGCATCTTTTGTTTTCCCCTCGGCGGAGGGTCTGCTCGTTCTTGTGCGTTCATTTCAATATACCACAGATCTGGCAATACTGTTTAATCACTTTAGACGGGTTTATCCTCTCTTTAGGGGAATATGTTCTGTTGGAGATAATTATAGGAGACCATATTTCTTTCAAAAACGAATTGGTTAAATTGTCCTCATTGTGCAAAAAGTAGATGATACCGCTGTACCGTTTTAACCTTTATTCGAGAAGTTGACTTTTTCAAGTTTTAGGAAGGAGATAAGAGGAACGGACGTGAACCACATCTCTGCATTACTCCTCTATAAGTAAATGCGTTTTCAATGGACTGATGGGTCTTCATATGTAATTATTATTCCATATTATATTAAAGATGGGTGTTAAATACTTGTAAGATTATCCCTAAAATTGTATACATGTATGCAAGTGGAATTAAAGAATTAATATATAAACACTGGAAGTGTTTTAGCAGCAATAGATAACACGCGCATGTCGTGTGTTGAGCAGAGATACTTAGTGTTAGTGTCGAAACTTCGCAGCTGCTGCTGCTGCTGCTGCTGCTGCTGCTGATGATGATGACGACGACGACGATGATGATGATGTTGATGATGATACTTCCTTTTGTGATGATGATGATGATGATGATGATGATGATGATGATGATACTTCCTTTTGTGATGATGATGATGATGATGATGATGATGATGATGATGATGATGCTTTTTTTTGTCCGTCAGTAAAATTACAAGTACAATAGTACAGTTTGGTATACGGTATATGTGTTTGTATATTCCATTTTGCTAATTACCATCGCTTTAAAATTACATAGCATTAAAGCTGATTTCGTGAAAGATGTGTGCAGGTTAACAAGTGACCATTCAATCTGGCGGGTTCGTGCTGTGTGTGTGACAGCGTGTGACGTAAACTAAATAAATACTCAGTAATAAATAAATAAATTATGTTTATTCAACAGAATGGTGCAAATAGCATGGTAAAATATGTTGGTTATTTCAGCTGGGGTGATTTGACACCTTATCCCTCCACACACACACACACTCTTTCCTTCTCCCTCTCTCTCTCTCTCTCTCTCTCTCTCTCTCTCTCTCTCTCATATCGTCGAGTGCTTGTAACGTGAAGAACATTAGAAAGCTATAAACCTCTCGCCGGCTTTACAGGAGTGATGTGTGTATCTTAGTGTTGATATGTGTTGCTGTTGTTGCTAATGAAGACCTCGTGGCGAGTTAGTTATTTCTCAATATATGCTCGATATATGCCGGGCGATTTGTTCATATCACTATAGTTAATCTGTAATAGCACGATATTCATACCATGACAGATTAACTATGGTGATATGAAAGAATCGGGTGGTAACTTTAAGTAGTATATATTAAGACCACACGTCACGACCCCTGGATAACCACCAATATTTACCGTTACAAATCCCTTGGCACGAGACACTTGTGAATTCAACCCCAAAACCAATTCATGTGCTAATTCTCTTTCCAGGAAGGTCAATTACAAGTGATGACCTCTTCAAAATATTTCCCTTTCTCAGGGTGACAATTAAACGGAAGACATGATAATATTAGCCCTATTAGTCTGGTAGTTAAGTTCATTAGGAGCTTGTTTACATAGTGATTTTGACGGCACCGTAATCCCGCTATGCAAATTTGATTGACAGTTGTTTGTAAACATTGAGATTTGCACGAGGCGATGACAGCTATTGAGTGTGTGCGGATTCAGATCTTCATGTTGTTCTTGACATTTCGTTCGACGTTTATTGAATCGACATGATTTACGAAGAGGCGTGATTGAAAGATGTGAAGGAATACACGTGGGTAGATTGCTTCTGGTCTGAGCGTTGTTCAATACGTTCATAGTAGCTGCATCACGATATATTCATAAGGAATATTAAACATCGCTTGCTAGATATACTGTCGGGTAGAAAACATACACCCATGTTTGACGGTGGCTAATATGAAACAAAAAAGAAATGGTTATTCGATGGTGAGGTATTTGATACGGGTATCATAGCAATTAGTTTTGTTTTGGTCAAATCTAATGTTCAAGTGAGTACTTTCTTGAGTTACTTTGAGTAACGCTCGGTGCATATATGTATGATTCAATATGTACGCATATCACGTATAATATGGTAAAATAATAAATACGCATAAATATAGCAAAAGTACGTAAACGCACACATTTATGGATTAAGGTGATATGTATTGAAGTTGCACAATAGACCAAGTTGCATACGTAGTTTCTCACTTTTAATAATGGCATGTTAGTTGGAGGTATTGGAAATAATAATTATTTCATGAAGTAGCAGTTTTGAAGCAAATTGTGTAACAGAACGTTTGCATTCGTAAGTCACCACAAAAAAAGTAACTTTTGATTGTCAGGTTCGACCGCCACATTATAACATTTGTATGATCCTTTTATTATGATTATAATTATTATCGGTGTTCGGCAACAACAGCCTTTTTTGTGGCCTATCACATGGTATGTGGCCTCCGCCTGTTTATAACCATATCACGTGACGATCCGCGATAGAATTGGTCTTCAGCAACCCATGCTTGTCGTAAGAGGTGACTGACGGAAACAGGTGGTCAGGCTCGCTGACTTGGTTGATACATGTCATCGTATCCAAACTGCGTGGATAGATGCTCATAATGTCGATTACTGGAATGTCTGGTCCAAACTCGTTTGTTTACTGACTGCCGTCATATAGCTGGAATATTGCTGAGTGCGGCGTTTAACAAAGCAACACAATGAAACGCTTCCCCTGGTCTTGTAGCGGACATAATGTACGCTGTCCATCTGCCGACTGTGTATGTTTCGCCTTCGATAGATGCTAATTTAGTGTCTTTGTCAATGTAATGCAATAAATATCTTCACTATATTTCATCATATTGAATATAGATGTGTTTGTGAAATTATTAGCTTGTGTGCTATTTGTGATAGAACAACCTTAATCTGCCATTACATATCATTAAACTGCTACTACTGCTACTACTACTGCTGCTGCTACTACTGCTACTACTACTACTGCTGCTGCTGCTACTACTATTACTACTGCTGCTGCTGCTACTACTACTACTACTACTGCTGCTACTACTACTACTACTACTGCTGCTGCTGCTGCTACTACTGCTACTACTACTACTACTACTGCTGCTGCTGCTACTACTGCTACTACTACTGCTGCTGCTACTACTACTACTACTGCTACTACTACTGCTGCTGCTACTACTACTACTGCTGCTGCTGCTACTACTGCTACTACTACTGCTGCTGCTACTACTACTACTACTGCTGCTGCTACTACTGCTACTACTACTACTACTGCTGCTGCTGCTACTACTACTACTGATGCTGCTACTACTCCTACTACTGCTGCTGCTACTACTGCTGCTACTACTACTACTGCTGCTGCTACTACTACTACTACTACTACTACTGCTGCTGCTACTACTGCTGCTACTACTACTACTGCTGCTGCTACTACTGCTTCTACTATTACTACTGCTGCTGCTGCTGCTACTACTACTACTACTGCTGCTGCTGCTGCTGCTAATACTGCTAATACTACTACTACTACTACTGCTTCTGCTACTACTGCTACTACTACTGCTGCTGCTACTACTATCATCATCATCATCACCATCCCGGCTAAAGCAAATTCCATTGTACGATTCCAACAATATCACGAGACTGTGTTCATAAATCACTCTCAAATAGAGTTGATACCATGATGTGTTCGCGGAAAGGTTAGCGCATCCTGCCCCACCGGTGGCACCTGTCACGTACACACAAAAAATGTCGCGATCTCTCACTCAAATGAACCACGTCGAAATACACAACGCGTGATCATATTCACTTTCTAAAAGCCTACTACATTTTCATAAATATATATTTTGTCAATGCACAAAGAATAATAAAATTTCAACGGATTCCAAAATAAATCCGAACAGTTGTAAGTATCCGTATTAACACTCTTATCCAGAGGTTTAGTGCTAATGACCCTAATCACATTCCTGAGTGATAGCCAGAATGTAAACAACAACCAATGTCAACAAACACGTGTCCATAATTAACCACGTGACACAGATCAGGTGACACCAACACGGCACGCTCTGCAGGATAAATATAGCACCGTGTTTGTAAACAAACGGATTATTAGTGGTTGGATAAGCATTAGGAGGTGTAGTTAGTCTCAGGAGGTGTACATATTATTATTATTATTATTATTATTATTATTAATGAAATACATATTACGTATAAATGTATATGTGAGTAAGTCAAAAATATTTAGAAAGCTGATTTATAGTTAAAGTTTAGAGTAGAAATATGTTGTATTTCAGTGCAGTTATCATACTGTTGTGGCTTGACTTGTTTGTTCGCTGGGGTGATTTCCACCTTTTCCCTCCATACAGACGTCCCTCCCTCCCTCCCTCTCTCACTGACAATACTACTTTCAGTGTTTCAGTGGTCACTAAGGTATATATATACATT